>NC_082675.1:22997500-24247500 GCF_025265405.1 Mesoplodon densirostris | reverse complement strand
CTTGTAAGAGACTGCTACAGCTCCACGCCCTCTCCCTGAAATGCCGAAATGATACCTGGGGGTGGGCTCCACCCCTCCCTAGTATGCCTGAGCCCAAGCCCCCAACCCCAGGTTGCACTGATCAGAGGCCAGTCCTGGGCTGGAAATCAGCATAGCCTCCAGAAGAGGCAGACAACCCACCAGGAATGTGGAAAGCCTAATACTGCCTCTTGAACATGATGGGTTTCTATTCAGCTTTAAAACCTTGTGGTCTTCTTGGACCCTACCTTGCTCCCTCCAACCCATATCCAGAGCCATTCAAGTCACACAACCCTGCCCATGACATGAGGCATTTTCCTCTGGTCAGTGCCTCCTTCTCCATTCTTATCACTAACAACCTCAGCTCAGGGTCCGTTGTATGCACCCACCTCCAGACTGGTGCTCTTCCTCACCCTTGTCCAATCCATCCTTCCCACCAAAGCCAGATTGATAGTATAAACACAAAATGCACACATCATGACTCTCCCTGCCTCTAAACCTATGGTCTCTGCTGCAGATCAGAAAAGTCTACAAGCCTGGCATTAAACTCTCTGCAGTCTGGCTTCACCCACCCTCTCAGCCTTATCTTCCACTTCCCACACCTCCCAATCTTTGCCTCCACCACACATATTAATTCACCACCCCTTGTGAAGATCTTGAAACTCACCTGCCTTTGCAATCCTACTCCCACAGTTTTCTTCCTTACCCCTTAAAACCCCCTGCCCTTTTTTTTTTAACCTACCTGAGACCTCTCAAATCTTACCTCCCTCAAGGATTCCCTGACCAAATCTGGTAGCCACCCTGGACACCTTGCTGTTCTTCAAACATGCCAAGCACATTCCTGGCTCAGGGTCTTTGCTCATTCTCTTTTATTCCTTGTCCAGAATGTTCTACCCCCAGATATGCAAATGGCTCACTCCCTTGCTTCATTTCTCTGCTCAGATGTCATCAACCAGAGAGGCTCCCCTGACCTCCCACTGCACCTATGCCCTTATCATACTTCATCTCTCTTCAGAGCATTTATCCCTGACATATGATATTCATGTATTTACTTATTGTCTCTTTCTCGCCACCAGAACATACACTCCACGAGGGAAGGGATTTGATCTATTTTGCTCCCTGTTGTATCCCCCAGGGCCTAGAAGTGCTTGGCACACAGTAGGAACTCAATATATATTTGTGGGATAAATGTATGAATAAAGTTCTCCCTCATCTTTGTAATTTCCTAATGTTATCACCTATAGGCCTTATAATAGCTTGCCTTGATTTGTTCATTTTTTCCTCAATTACTCTAAATAGTGAATTTCTCAAAGGCACAAACCACATATTATTCATTTCCACAAATACTGTGTGCCAGACCCTGTATGCCTCAAGGACCCTGGAATATTGGAAAGAGCACTGGACAAGTCCTAGGTTAGTCCTGGCTCTACCACTAGCTGAGTAACCCTAGACAAATCCATTTTCCTCCCTAGTCCTCAGTTTCTTAACATGTAAAATGAGGAGAGTTACATTATCTCTAGCATCTGTTAAAATTTATAACAGGTAACACTTGGCCCAGCCCAGTGCCTAAGACATCACCGGTACTCAGCAAATATTTGATTTCTTTGTTGATTCTCCTGTTACACAGGAATCTGAGTTGTCTCAGAACTCAGCTCTGACTGTGTTCGAGAACAAGTAAAAGTTTAAGTCCCGCTTCCTTCTCTGACTCCATGGGCAACCTCATTCTGGTGTTTGTGATTCAGAGAGGATGATGCACCAAATCTGAAGCTAGAAAATATGAACTCTGACCACTGCTGTTTTTTTGGCTGTGGAACCCTGAACAAGTAATTTCTGAACCTTAGTCTCCTCATCCATAAAAAAGCCGTATTGGCTTTCTCTCAGTCTTCAAAGGCACCACATGCCTTTCTGCCTCAGGGCTTTTTTATGTTCCCTCAGCCTGAAAAGTTCTTCACCCTTTCTTAGCTGGACTAGCTTCTACTTATCCTCAGGGCTCAGCATAAACTTGCTTTATAAAGGAATGTGTTTCCTATCCACTTCCCTTGCCCCTGGTGCAATCTTACGGCACATATCTCAACTGCTTATCTCAGTTATTATGGCATTTATCTCAACTGTCACCTCAATTATTTACTGTACATCGCTAGGGCTGTAAGCACCACAAAGGCCAAGAATTGTGTCGTTTTGCTCATCATTATACTCCTCAGCGCTTGGCTTAGTGTGTGGCCCAGAAGTATCCAACACATATTCTTATGGAAGAATGTACAAACGAATGCATCTAGAAGCACTGATGCCTCTAGACAGCTTTTTGGTTCACTCAGAGAAAGATCTAATAAACACTATTGCACTCTAAGATCTTTAGCAAGTTTCTGAGAATCAAGGTTCAAGACAGGGAACCTATGTTACTCAAAGGTTAGAAAAAATCATTAGAAATCATTTGAGACAAAGAATTCTGGAAACTAAAAAAAAAAAGTAAAATAGGAAGGGACGGAGAATGTCTACCCCTAGCCCTTTTTCTCTAAAAGCCTATTATTAAGAATGAGGAGAAAATCCCATGCTCCCATGGTGAGGAAGTGACCCACTGGTGGCCTGCTCCTTTTATTCAGGATGGAGGAAGTGACTGTCCACAGGCTGAAAGCCAGGAAGCGGGGGCAGATATCCAGGACAGCCTCCCTCCTCCACTATTCCCTCCTGCCAGCTCTAGAAAGCTTCTGGACGCTGACCCTGGTCGACCTAGAGGCTGGGCCACCCACACAGGTGGGTGTTTCCCACAACTTTCTGGAAAACAGAAAGTTCCTGGTACTGGGGGACAGGCAAGGAGGGCAGGAAGCTGCAGGGTGGTGTGAGATGACTGGGAGGGGACAGCAGGCCCAGCCAACCTAACCCTGAAGCTACCCTTCACCCTTAGACACTCTTCCTTCCAGGTGTTTGGTCACATTCCTTTCTGGTCTCAGAGGGGCCATGGGAGGGCCCAGAGCCCCAGGGGGCGTACCTGCCTCAGGAAGAAACTCCAACCTCTCCCTACCCCCAGTCGTGTCCTAAACCCCAAGGGAGCCCACAATGCCCTACTTCCTGCAAAGAACCCCAAGACCCAGGAGACCGCAGGCACCAAGATACCCTCCAGAAGCCTTGGATCCCGTGGGAAACTCAGACTCTCCTCAATTTCCCACAGAAAATCCAGAACACGGGGTAACTCAATACCCTCAGAACCTACCCAAACTCTGAGGATGCCGTACTCCCCATATTCCCCCAAACTGTGACTCCAAAGGAAACCGGTCCCCTCAGCTTCCTTAGAAAGAGTTTTAATTTGAGGACCTGCAGTCTCCAGGTCCACAAAAAAAGGGGCCCCCCAGCATCTCTTCCTCCCAAGGACCTCAACTCGCGGGAAGCCGCCAACCCCGCCTGCCCGCCCTCCCCGCGAGCCCTCTATCCCCGCTCCCCACAACCTCCGAGTCTTCGGGGAGCGCTGTGCTCACTCCCCAAATTCTCCCTCTAAGGAGCCGGTACCCACGGGGGTCCACTCAGTCCGAAACCCCCGAGAGGCCGCCAGCTCCCCTCAGGCGCCCCGGGGCCGGGACAGGACGGCGCAGCCCTTCCTTACCCGCCTGCTCGGCCATGGTCCCAGAGGCGCGGAAATGGGGAATAGGAGGCCGCTACAGCGGCGTCTCCACTCAGTTCCTGCCGCCGCCTCAGGCGCGCGAGGACCTCTGCCCGGGGCGCGAGCGAGATGCGCCGCCTACGGCGCCCGGGGAGGACCAAACCGCACCTGGCACGGGGGCCCGCCCGCCGACGCCCCGCCCAGCCGACGCAAGGCCCCGCCCCCTGTGCCTGGCCCCGCCCCCTGGTTCGGGCTCTGCGGCGGCCCTGGTGCCCGCTAGCCTCTGCGCCCTCTGTGGGTGCCCGAACTGGTGAGGGTGATTCTGCGCAGGCTGGAGATCTCAACACAGAGGACCCTCTGCCCATTTTACCGATGGGGACAGCTGAGGACCAGAGGGGACAAGTTCGAACCGCAAAATGGCTCAGCTCATTAGGAGCTGAGCTGGGATGGGAACACAGGCTCTTAATCCCCAGTCGAAAGCTCTTTCAGTAGAGTGTCTGGAATCAAGAATATGAATATGGAGAAACCAGGTTTACCCACAAATAGCTTTGGGGGGGGGTTGAGGGTGGGCTTTTCTTAGAAGCTTCCAGCTCAGAGAAGCCACTTGTCTGTGCCACTATAAGCAAGCTGACACTCAGTGGCAGATCCTTAGCAGGCCAAGTAGGTACATAAATGAACCCCAAACACCAGATCTTCCAATTTTTCAAGATAAGCCAAAAATCCAAGTATTTAGGTGAAATTTCCCTCTTTTAAAAATGTTGGGGGCTTCCCTGGTGGCGCAGTGGTTGAGAGTCCGCCTGCCGATGCAGGGGACGCGGGTTCGTGCCCCAGTCTGGGAAGATCCCACATGCCACGGAGCGGCTGGGCCCGTGAGCCATGGCCGCTGAGCCTGCGTGTCCGCAGCCTGTGCTCCGCAACGGGAGAGGCCACAACAGTGAGAGGCCCGCGTACCACAAAAAAAAAAAAAAAAAAAAATGTTGGTAACATTCAAATTCTAAAAATGCCATGTAGGTCAAAGGAAATGTACCAGTGGTCTGGATTTGCCCTTCGGACTCTTCTTTGTAGAGAAGAGCCCTGGACCAGGATTTAGGACAGCAGGTTGGTTTCTCGCAGCCGCTAGGTGGCTGAGGGGCCTTGAGAGAACCACTTCCCCTCACTTGGTTTGGGAGGGGATTGGGGTCCTCTGTGTGACTAAGGTTCGGCCACATCAGCTGGTCCCTGAGGTCCCTCCCATCTGATTCTCTTGTGCTGGGTCTTTGGCAACTGTTATTTCCTTAGATCAGATATAGGTCATGAGAAAAGTGTACAAATGACCAGGAAGGGACAGGGATGGGGCCCAAGGAAATGGATCACGACACTCCCACCAAGGACGAAGTTCAACCTAGCACTCAAGTACACAAAGGTGAGCACAATCCTCTTCCTTCCTGCTCTGACCGTGCACTCCAAACCAGATGCAGGTCAGATTTTTCTCCTCTGGGTGTGGCAGGTGGCCCCTGAAGTCCTGAGTGTGAAGAAAGTGCTGAGGGGCAGTGTGGGCGATGTGCCTGACTTCTGTTCATTCCTGGGAACCTTCTTCAGCAGTCGGCTTTACTTTCTGAGGAAACCTCTGCTCTGATTACAGTAAAGACAAAACTGTGTATTGAATTAAAGTGATGGTGATCCAGGGGACTCTCCTGACAAGCCACCTCATGGCTAGCAAAAAGGGGTGAGGCTTTTATTTGCCCTGCACATGGAAAGAGGTTACACTGTATTTTCCCAGACACCCAGGCACTGGCAGCCTTGGAACCAAGGCCCCTGGGAGTCTTCCCGCTCCCTCTGCCCCACAGCAAGGCACCCAGGTCTGTCTCTTCTCCCTCCTCACTCTCTCTCATTACACTTCTTTTCCACCTCCAGCCTCATGGTCTTCACCAGCAGGGAGCGGGAGGATAAACAACTCCCCCCCAGGTTGCTCCCAGGGAAGTTCAGGTAACTTTGAGAAATGAAAGTTGAAATGTAAAGGAAGAGAACAGCGGTCTATAGAAATGATAAAACCCAGAGATACCTTTTCTACATGGACACAAAGAACATTCCAAAATCACTTGTGAACTCAAGGGGAGTTCTGGAGGGCAGAAAAGGCCTGCGCAGGGAGAAAGCCTCCTGGGTTTCTAGTACCAGGTCTCCTGTCTGCAGTTTGATTACCTGACCATGGCTTGGTCAGTCCTTGAGGCCAGATCCTGCTGACTGACTCACAATCAACTCTCTGGGCCTTCAGAAATGAGGACCTGGGCCCTGACAAACACCTTAAGGTCTGGCTCTGCCATCCTGAGGGAACTGGTCTACTGGTCCACAGCCAGACACTCCCAGTGTCACTTCCATGTGCCTCAGACCAAGCCAGTCTTGGACCTCTAATTTCTCCTCTCCCTGAATCATCCTACCTAAAACGGACTGATTAATGTTCCAAAATTATGTTTCTGTCACCTCTGTGCTCAAAAACCTACAATAGCTCCCTATTGCCTACAAAATAACAGCCAAACCTGGCCCTCAAGAACTAACCACATCTCACCCTACAGCCTTCTCTCCCTACTCCCTTCGCTCCAGGACTGCTTTTTCCTGAATATCTTCTGCCCTTGTAACATTCTGCCATTCCTACAACCACCAGCTGTCCCCCACAACCCCACTGCTCCCCATGTTCTCTGTAATTTTGTTTTCCCATTCCGCCAGAAGTGCAGTATTGTTTCTAAACTCTTAACACATTGTTATTTTCAATTATATCATTTTGCAACCCCTGTGAACTAATCTAAATCTGCACAGTCCAATATGGTAGCCACTAGCCTTATGTGGCTATTTAAATTAAAATGAGATAAAACAAAAAATTCAGTTCTTCAGTACACTAGCCACATTTCAGGTGCTTGATAGCCACACGTGGCTAGTGGTTACTGTGTTGCACAGTGCAGACAGAGAACATCTCCACGACTGCAGAAACTTCTATTGGACAGTGCTGTTCTAAACAATGATCAGTAAGGGCTGCTAACATCACAAAGAGGGACTACCAGACATTATGTGTCTCCTGATATGATGCAGCAAGTATACACTACCAGTCATGACATAGTCTTACCACAAAAAAAAAAAAAAAAAAAAAGTCAAGCCTGAATCTGGCCAAGCCTCTAGATTTAACAACCAATTTACAGGAAATACAAGAGTGAGAAGAGTTTGTTAATACCACAGTGATGCAAATAGCAAAAGTGAAGTTGTAGGAAACTGAACAGGACAAACTAACTGCAAGGGAAAGAAAAGAGACGGAAGAGGATCCTATAGATGTAACAGAGACTTAAGAGACATCCAATAGCAACGTATGGATCTAATCTGGATCTCAACTCAAACTGTACAAGAGTTGAGACAACTAGGAAAATTTGAACAATGATTGGATACATGATATTAAGGAATTACCATCAATTTTTAAAGGTACATAAAAGAGTATCTTGGTTATATTTTTAAAAATCCTTGAGATGCATATTGAAATACTTAATAGGTGAGATATGACTAGAATTTGCTTCAAAACAGTGCAGGTACAGGAGAGGAACAGTGTCAGGGTAGGGATGAAACAAGACTGGACCTGAGTTGATGGCTATTGGGGTTGAACGACTGGTACATGGAGGCCTTATTGTCCTATTCTACTTGTGTCTTGTTTCCTTTTCTTACTGGGCTTATGAATTCCTGGAGTTCCCTTACCTTTGCATTTCCTACTGTGTCTTGGCACTATTCAATTTGATAACTGTTAGGTCAAAGTTTAAGAGGGAGAAAAGAGCTCCTTTCAGAGGGATGACCTGTAGCTCTGATGTGCTGGGGAGCCCGAGGCTGGGCCAGGTTAGTAATATCACCATCTTCCATCTCACATTCTGCTGAGAACCTCACGGAACCTTACAGAGCAGCATGCCTCCTGTTCCAGGCAGAGGGGCTTGGCTGGAGACCAGCTTGCCTTGTCAAAGAACATGGGGCGAGATGCTGACACGGAACAACCTGATTGTCCTCAAGGCTCTTTCTGGCCACAAGCTAAGCTCCAGGGTGGCAGCCCACAACCTTCAGAATTCCATACACTTATGAGGACTGGGTCTGCCTGCCAGACAGGTCACACCTTGGGTGGGGCTGTGTATGAAGCCAGGCCTCCAGCCTATGCTTCTCATTTCTAATTATCCATGGGTGTTTAAAGACTTTCATCCTCAATCTTCCCGGAGGCCAGACCAGTCCTCAACCCATTCCCCCCAACTCCCCTGACACATAAGTCCACAGCTCACAGTTATGTAAAACCATTTGTTTAATTCTAAATCAAATCACTTTTACAACAGTGAAAATTAGTGACTGGTCAAGGTGTACATGGTATTATTTTCTAACTGTGGTTGGGACCTGGTCCTAATCCACAAAGGTGGCAGGAGGGGTTGGGGGCCAAGAACATAGAAAACACACACAAAGAAAGGAAAAATGCCTCAGCAGAGGGGTAAGGTGGTGAGCCTGCAGGGGCATTGGGAAGGGGCCTCCCTGTCGGGGCTGGGCCAGCAGTCCCAAGTCGGCTCTCCTGCCCCAGCTCCTGGCAGAGCATGAGTGGGGACCTGCAAGGTTTAAAATCAAAGGGCACATGGCCAACCTGGCTTTGCTAACAGGTTCCTTGGATGCCTTTGCTGGTGGAGCTCTCCTGGGCTCACTCCTCTTCGTTAAAGGGTCAAAGTTATTTGTCTTCCTACCTACAACCCTTCTTTTTTTAACCTTTCTTCTGGAAGCCCATTTCTGTTCGGTCCATCTGACTAAAGTCCTCTCTCCCATCGCTAGGTGGGGCCATTGCACTGAGAAACCAGGGTCTGTCAGACCTGGGATTTCCAGAAGGTGATAAAATGAGCACTCTAGAGTGGGTGCCCAGAGAATCTTTAAAATCCATCAGGCACACCGTAAAGCAGGTGGCTTATTCCTACCAAATTGATTCGGTAAATGAACCACCTATTCAATACTTGTATTTTGTCTGCTTAAACACTGAACTCTGGCACTGAAAGGTAAGAGGGGAAGCGGGGGGTGCAGTGGAGAGAGGAGAAGGGCTTCCCTCATCTTCCTCAAGGTCTTGGTTTCCACACGCTATGCAGAACCATATCTGGAACAAACACTAGGTGGGGCTTTCAACCACTTGTTGGCTATTGCTGGGGGTAAACTCAGGAGCAGTGTGGACTGGTGAAGTGATAGAGAGGCCCTCAGAGTAAGTCCATCTCCCCCTACCCTAAGGATCTCCTGGAAGAGCCTGGATTTCTAGGAAGATGCCAGACTGGCAAAGCGAGAACCATTCCACCAGGTGAACTGTTCTCCTGCTGGCAACACACTCCCTCAGTCAAATTCGGAAGAAGCAGCTTGTGAAGTTGAAAAACAAATCAAGAGCTTGGGAAGAATGACTTCCCTGAAAGTTTCCAGGGGAAGACTTCCACAGGCAGACCACATCCTATCTTTGTGCTGAGGCTCCCTGGGCTCTGCGCCCGGCTTTACAAACCACCAGGGGTTGCCTGCTCTGGAGTAGCGTGCTTCTCTGGTTTTAGCACACACACAAGAGGTCTTCAAACCATACCAAAATCAGAGTCACATGCTGGGTCTCCCCTTTCCCTGCCTCTTCTTTAAGGACAATTTGGCTTCTGAGGAGGGTGGTCTTCAACATGCAGCTGGGATGACTCAACAAGCCTCCCAGTTTCCTTTGTGGGGTCTGGGAAAGGATGCACCTGGAGCTTCTGCGGCCTTAGGGACAAGGCTGCTTATTCAGTCGTTCCTGCACCTGAGCTCCGAATCCCACCTGAGTCCCGACTGCAGGTCTTTCCTAACACGCAGTCCGTCCTGGCTTCAACAGTAATCTAGGCTGGGTGCCCTCTGGCAGGGAGGCAGATGTGCATAGTTTTGGGGGAAAACTGATGGGAAACCACATGTCTCTGGGGATAATCTACGCCAGGAAACCAGGAGGTCATTCAAGCCACTCTGGAGCCAAAGACACTGAGCACAGCCCAAAGGCAATAGATCTTTGGATCCCTGGTGAATTCATGAATCGACTCCAGCTCCAGCTGCTACAATTATGATCTTAATAGGACAGCAATTTCTTGCATCTCTGCTGAAGAGGAAATAGGACAGAATAGCACTGCGATCTGGAAGGGGAACCTCTCTGTATGAGGAGTCCCACTGACTTCAGAGGCCACTTACCAAGGGGTATTTATTTAAAGAGATGAAAAGAAGTTTCCATATTTGGTTCGTCCCTTTGTTTTTGTAATATTAAATTCAGGTGAAATTGTACTGACAATTCCTCTTCTCCTGCCTCTTCCCTGTGCAGAGTCAGGACCTGCTGAGCTGGCTGGAACAGGATTTCACGGTGTAACCCATGAGAGATGACTCAATGCCAAGGCCTGAGGTGTTTACAGCAATGGCCACACTCCAGGGTCCTCAACAACTGGTCTTGAGTCCCAAAGCTCTGATGGAGAAGCAAAACTCCTTCATGTGTCACTGACCCCAGTGATTCCAGAGGTCAGGATTAGCCAGGAAGCCAAACATCAAGAGTGGGGGTAGCATGTCACCGGTCCAGAGGCCCTGCATGGATGTAGGCCGGGAGCCCAGCATTAGGCAATCAATAGCCAGAACATGATCACCAGGGCCACAAACAGGAACAGGCGTGACAGGAACTGCTCGTCCACATACTGGGGCGTTCCGGGGACAGCTGGAGGGACAGGAGGGAGGAGGGAGGCTGTGAGAATGCTGCAGCTGCACACACTGCCCACTGGAGTCAGAAGTCGAGAGCATCAACCTTCATCTCTTTACAACAGAATCCTGCACACTAAAAATATTTCCAAACCCCAAATAATATTAGGCAAAACAAAATTCAAATTATAAAAACATGTGGAATCATATAACAATAAGGACAAAGTCTCCAATTGGTCCTAAGAGGATTTTGTCTCCAGGTACAAATAAACCAGGAAAGTCTTGGAGGGAAAAATAAAAGCTACTATTTGTTAAGCATCTTGTGTGTGCTGTTGTGTATACTCATTATTGCCTGTTGGGCATTATTATCCCATTCTGTGTAAGAAGAAACTGAAGCACAGGTATGAGGTGACCTGCCTAAGATCTCAAGGTTCATGAGCTGGCAGAGAGCCCACAGCTGTGCTCTCAGCCTCTCCACACACTGCCTCTCGAGTCATGGAGTCTCTAGATTCTGGCACTGATGAGTCAGGAGGGGTGTCAGGGAGCCCTGCATGAGGTGCCTTCCTTTTTCAGAGACGAGAACTAGAGCCCAGACAGGCAAAACGACCTGTCTCCCTCAATCCATAGCAAACTAGGGGCAGAAGTGGGCTGAGAACCTGGGTCTCCACTCCTCTCTGCTTTGAGAAAAGCTACTCCGTAGAGCTCCTTGTCCTGACTGTGGGGCAAGGAGAGTTAAGAGAAACTACATCCCAGATGGGCAAACTGTACCAAACACACACAACAAGGGAAAACTGTCTGACTGTGCCAAGGGGATAAAGAGAGTTCACAGCCTGGCTGTGAACTCTCTTTACCTGGGGAACCCGGGAGAGCCCTGGACCAGGATGGATGGAAATAAACTAGCAGGCAGGTGCGTGCTCCTTCCACGGGGCCCTGTCCCTCCTTCAGAGCAGAGCACACCTGGCCCTTTGGGGTCTCCTTCCTCTGATAAAACAGCATGTGAACAGAGGAGAAACTTTTGAGGTAGATGAGGTAAGGAAGGGCAGTCCCAAGATCGCTTGGTGCTATATATTACGCCACAGTTAGGCGCGCTGATGGAATCAAGCAGGCCGGCAGTCAACAAAACTTACTGATTGTCTGCTATGTGCCAAGCACCCGGGTGGGAAGGCAGGGGACAAATGGATGGCTCAGGAGAGGTTACTGTCCCCAGAGCCTAAGCTCCTGGCCAGGAGCCACGCACTGGTCCCTTCTGTACCTCACAGTGCCCAGCACACGAGGCCCCACTGAGTGCAAGCAGAGCTCAACCGCCCTCGGCAGCTCTGCAGCTCCATGGTCAGGATCTGGGCCTGGGCGTCAGATTGCGATAGAGCCCAGGGCACCTACCTCGCTGCCCTGCCCTACACCAACTGCAGCCAGCACTCTCAAGCTGGCTGGAGGGAGAAGGGTAGAAGCAGGTGGCAGACATAGGCATGGTTCCCAAAGGGCTGGGGCTCAGGACCAGCCCTATGTGTGTCCTGAGGGAAGCTGGCCAGAGAATAGGGAGGACCAGACTCCTTGCAGTCTCCTGGCCCCTCCCCACCCCCAATGGTCAAAATCGGGGGTATATGCCCAGGACTAGGCTTTTACTCAGCTGGGTAGAGTATATACTTTTTCATTTTATGGGCATGGGTTATATCTTGGAAAACATTACTGAGCATTTTCTGAATTGTAAAATGGAGTTAATTGCACATCTGTCCCACAGGCTCATCGTGGGGATCCCAGGTTTATAATGGAAAGCACTCTGAACGCGCCTGTGCCTAATACTTGGTAAGTGAGCAATATCATTACCATGACTACCAGTAATCAGAAAAGAGTTTAGCACATTTTGAAAAGGCTGATTATCCTATATATTGCTGAATTCCTAGGAGTCTTCAAGCAAAATCACCAAGAGAATAGGGTATTACCTGGAGGAGGCCGCCCATCATTTATGTTAAATGCTGTGGCAAATATGCCAAAGGGAAATGCCCCAATTCCAAAAGACATCTGGAAGCCACCATCTCCAAATCCAAACCCTTGAAATCCCTGTGTAGAAGAAATGCAATTCAGAACAGGAAGGTTTCTCCTCACCTGTCACACGTCACCTTACGTGTGGCACCCGCCTTTCTTCCCCACCCTCTTTTCCTCCCATCTAGATCTCAAGGCAGAGGAACCCTGGTGGCTCCTCCGCCCTCCTGGTCCTCCAGGGGTCCCAGGAGCTATGAATGCCAGAAAGGACTGGCTCTGACCCAAAGTAAAACTCTCTGCTGATGCAAGTAAGCGTTCTCAGAGCTCCAGGTTCCTTCCCAGAGTCCCACACTAGCCAATAAAACTTTCTACATGCTTTATAACAGCCAAAGTGTCAACAACTCCTATACCCAATTACAAGGGAACATAGAACAAGCTACACATTATCTGTAAGAGCAAAAAAAGTGGTACTCTAATTGGCCAACAATGGAGGTCATGATCAAAATTTCGATACATTACGCTGACTATGCAGCAACACAGAAAAACTCTTATGACCAAGCTTTCAGACAAAACTGTTTGAACACCATGGTCAGAAGTATGTGACAATATGTATGTAGGCGGAAAAGATATGGATAAGTATTTTCCCTAAGATTTTTCTTTTAATATTGTTACTGAGAATTTTAAAGATTCAAAACACTTTTTTTCCTGATTACAAAAGTAATATATGCTTGCTATGAGAAATTAACGCATTACAGGAATAAATAACACAGAAAATCAAAGGTCTCATTGTTCACCCTCCACTTCATAACCCCTCCCTCCAATGACCACTGTCAGCAGTTTGGTATCATCCTCGGCTTTTTTTCCCTATAATGTTGGGTTGGCCAAAAAGTTCATTCAGATTTTCCCATAAGATGGTGGAAACGAACTTTTTTGGCCAGCCCAATATGTTCTACACTGCATCATCTTTCACATGAAAAGATTCGGAAGGAATCATAATATTTTAAGTAGGTTAACTCCTATTTTCTAAGTGCCAACTCTGTGCTGGGCACCGTGCTAAGCACTAGTACACTCAAATCGCATTTAATTCTTACATTAGGATTACCCACATTTACAGATGACCAAACCAAGGCTCAGAGAGGTGAAGTAACTTGACCAAGGTCACACAGCTGGTAAGGGGTAGAGTTTAGATCTGGAACTAGATCAGTATGGTCCGAAAACCCATGCTCTTAATTACTGTGAACATCTTAAAAAAATTCCTCTCCTTCTCTGCATCCCTGGGTAGATCTTTAGAACAAATGATTAAAAAATAGAGAAAAGAAAAATTATTGGGCTAACTGCTCTCTACAAAGAGCTGATCAGCCTTCATTTGTGAGTCTTTTGCAAGTCATGCAAGTGGCTGCTCCCTATCCCTACTGAGCATAGCCTGGCACCCAGCTCCAAACTTCTTGACGGGCAGCACTACCTATAAAGCCTAACAGCAGATTTATTAAGAGGGCAAACCTACAGGGAAGGAAAACTGGTTTCCATCTCCTCAGTGCAGAAAAGCCTCCAACTAAGGGCCAGCCTGGTTGAGTCTGAGGGCTCCTGGGATCAAGGCTACCCAGGAAGGTGCAACTGTTTCATCAGGAACCACCACTTCATTCAGTGCAAATCCGAGGACTGGCCCTCCGGCCTCCCTTCCAGCAACACCTGTACAATCCCACAAGTCCTCACATTTGGTAGGTTTATGTTCCTGGGGCAGAGTAGGCAAAAAACATCACCGGTGGCTGTGGGAGCTTGTAAACGCCAGAGATGTGCACTGGCATGCACATCTGATGTGCAGTCTTCACAGTCAGGGCCTCTGGCTTCCTGGGGCCTCGGATTCCTGGGTTAGGAGCTAATGCTCCATGGGAACCAGAGCCTGGGAAGTACACAGTCTTATCCACTGGACCACTAGGGAAGTCCTCAACAAAGTATTTATTAAAGTATGCACTTTTTTTTAGACATAATGCTATTTATTGCTAATTTAATAGACTACAGTGTAAACGTAACTTTTATATGCACTCGGAAACCAAAAAAATTGTGTGACTTGCTTTACTGTGATATTCGCTTTATTGTGGTGGTCTGGAACTAAACCTGAAGCATCTCCAAGGTCTGCCTGTGAACTCCATAAGGGCAGGGATCTTTACTATGTTCACTGATATATTACCAGTGCCTAGAATGAGGCCCAGCACACAGAGGGCACTAAATATAGAAAGAATAAAATTTTAAAAGACAGTTACAAAACAGGAGCCAAATATTGTAAAAATAAAAATATATGTATACACACACATCTATCTATAAAACACACACACACAAATAGATCTATAAAATTTGTTTGTGTGTGTATAGATAATCATAGAAAAATAGAAAAGAAAATAGAACAATGTGTTTCCATTGGTTATCTCTGGATGGTGTGATTATAAGTTATTTTCTCTCCTCTTTTCCTTTCTGTATTTTGCAAATTTTCCTTTACTTTTATAATCAAGGAGAAAAAATGTAGGGCCAAGAGGGAAACTTCCAAAGCCATGGGCTCATTCCTAGAAGCCTTCTCCTAGAATTTTCCTCACCCCTCTGTTCTCCGGTTCTGGCCTCTGTCCTTGAGGACGGGGAGGAGTCTTCTCTCTGAAACAGAAACGGTGTAAAATAAGTCTATTACGAAATGCTTTGACCTGTTCCCTGAGTGGGGGAGCTCTTCACCAACAGGGTCAGGGCCATGGCCCCCTTTCATGCCCGGCACATGAACTTATGCCAAATTAAACCAACTACTAACTCTGTTCTACATGCAATTGCTTTTCCCTAGTGTGTAGAAAACTAGGGAGAAAATCCGTTTGTTACAAGATGCTCATCAGACTGCACTCAGCTTACTCCTCTCACAGAGAGCCATACCCAGATTGGTTACAACTGTCAGCCAGGCACCTTCCTGGACCTGAGTCACGGATGTCAAAAACCCCAAATCCAAATTCAAACAGAAGGTGGCCTGTCAGCAGAGAGGGCTGAGATTCAGGGTCTCTCTGCTCTGCCCCATTACCTTCAGCTTTACCTCCCACTACTCTTGAGCAAGTACTTTACACTGTTCTTTCTCTCTAGGACCTGTGGGTCCTAGCCCCTTCCATCACTCATCCCACAGATACTGGACCGAGGGCTTGTTATCCATCAGGTACTAGGCAGGATGCTACCAAGACTGAAGATAGATCCTACTCTTGAGGTGCTCGTGGTTTAAAGGGGGTACAACCAATCACACTACAGTGTGGAAGGGACTTCTTTAAAAGAGGCGCCAACTAAATGGAGTGGGGGCATGGGTGAAAGCAACTAATGTGGGGAAGAAAGGCCACTTTAAGGAGGAGGTAACTTTAGGGCTGCTCATAAAAGACGGCAGAAGTTAGAAGAGGAGAAGGGGGTTGAGCAGGACTGGAGAGGGCAGAAGAGGCAAATGGACAACAAATACAAAGGCTCATGAAGGTGAAAGCATAAGTAAGTCCCTTTAAGAGAAGTCCAATATGTCTGGGTACAGGGTATGCTGGAGTCGGGAGTTTGGGAAAAGTGTGCGTGGGTGTGTATGTACACACTCGAGCACCACACCATGAAGGCTCTCAACAGAATGCCAGACCCACCCACGCCTCCATTTCCAGAAATCTCAAACTCCACAAAGCCTCCCAGACCCCCATTTCCTCCCCCCAGACTTTAGACATCACTGCTACAGCACACACCTCCCACCTCCCACCCTGCAGACTCTCCTGCTGGACACCCTGCTTCCCAGGCTCCTTCACAGCACTCTGTATACTTGCAGTGGTGGTGTCTTGTGCACTGCCTAGCATAGTGCCTGCCCATCATTGGCAGATGCTCACAGCACATCTGTATCACAGCCCCGCAAATAGCAACCTGGTTCCCCTCCCCTCCTGGCTGACTCCCATCTGGATGCCAAGCGCCTTGAAACAGAGGGTCTGTTAAGCACTAACTAAAGGGTGGGGTGAGGAGGTGCTGAATAGAAGTGAATTCGTGTCCAAGGGGAGAAGTGTGTGTGAGAGGGGCCCCATGGCCTCACCTGGGGTCCTGCTGCCCAGTGCTGCCCCTGCCGTAGAGGGGGATCACCTTGTCGCGGCTGATGCCAGCTTTGCAAACTGGACACACCTGTCTGTTAGGTCTTGTCTCCAACCACTGCAAGCAGGAGAGAAAACCATGTGAATGGCACAAGCCCACCAGGGTGGTCAGAGCCAGTAGGAGAACTGCAGGGACCAGCGCCCTCAAACTGCAAACATCAGCACCAGCAGGGAACACCTCAAGGAACCCAACTCTCTGATTCTTGCTCCTGGCACTCAATAAATATTTACTAGTGGTGAAATCAAAATTGCCTTTAGATGCTGTCATAATTAAACAGGCTTCTTAATGCTTCGTTCTCTCAGGGGCCTGCCAGCAATACAGCAGGAAGGAACTGCAGGCCTGCAGCTGTGTCAAGAGGTCTGACAGATCCAGTCACAGGTCAGGCTGCAGGTAGAACAAACTTTAAATCTCCATCTTCCCTGATGGATCAATTGTATGACCCTGGCAGATTTTTCTTTCTGTGTTTCTCATTTTTACAGCATTTCCTCAACAACTATGTGTCTTAGACATCAGCCATCTGGAGATAAACTGACCATTTTCTGGTGATTTACTATGTGCTAAAGGATAGATTTTTCTTATTATCTAAATTTGCTTAGTGTTTTATATGTACTTTCAATGATTTTTGCATTCAACTATTTCTTTCAAAATTAAAAACAACAGTCCTGTTTTGGGTTTTTCAGGCCCTTTCACTGGTTGTATTAAAATCATTTCGCTTGACCTTCTTAAAAACAAATTTAAAATGATAAAAACATATTACCTTAGTGTCCTTGTAGACATTAAATAAATATTTTATACACACACACACACACACACACTCAACATTTATCTTAGAGCATAAATTATATCTTTAGACCCAGTGATATGTAGTTTATCATATAAATGTGAATCTAGGACTTCAGGGCCAAGGAGAAGGCAGCATTTAATGATTTTTATATCCTATTTCCTTTATCTTTCTGTCAAAAGCTCGAAAACTTAAGTATTATGTGCTCTTTACAGATTTAGAACAGACATGTTCTAGAGGTTCCACTGGGGTCAGAATGCACCGCCCTGAAATGTAGTGGAAACCCCTCTCACTTTCTCTGCTTCTTCCTCCCATCAAGATTCTGAGGCTCTAGCAGCCTGGAACTTTTGTCCTCCCCTCCACATTTCCAAGCCACCTACAAGTGTGGGGCTCCACTGACAACAACCATGGTGACAGCTGGCAGCGATTATTAACAGCCAGTTGTCAGTGCCAGACTCAGCTCTGTCCCACCAAGCAGGCACCTAGGTCTTGGAGAAAACTTACTAACTAGTTCTCATAATAATCAGAAGCTGGAAAAACAGACTTTTTCCCTCTCATAAAAGCTCTCTGTTGAGACCAAAGAAGTTTCCCCCTTCCTAACATTTTCAAGACCTTTAAGGGTAGGGGGAATTGTTGATATGATGGGAGGTGCTTTTTATAGAGGCACAGTCTCAACAATAAAAACCTAACATACGATCACATCCAACCCAATTTACAAATGAGGAAGTGAGACCCAGAGAGGTGCAGCTTGCCAAGGCCACAAAGGCCATCAACAGCAGAGTCAGGAGCATCCCTCCTGGGTACAACACTGACCTCTTGTTTCATCAACTGCCTATCAGTGGGCAGGTGTATAAAGAGGGTTGGGGGGAAAGCAAGCAAATGAGTCCACAAGAGGGAAGATTGCAGCTTCTGACAGTAGTCTCCTGAGACTAGGGGTGTCTTGTGCAACCACAGCTGATGAAAGACAAAGTAAAATGAAATGCATCTTACCTGATGTAAACATGGCCAACTGCCAGAGTCCCCAAGGCAACCAGTCATCAAGGAGAAAGAGAAAGGGGGAAAGGAAGAAAAATTATTTCATTAACAGAAACACTGGGTAAGGTAGGAGGAGAAAAATGGGAAAACAGGATTGAACTGTGGAGCACTGCAACCCCACTGAGGGTCTATGGGGATCACTGGTATCAGAAATTAGAAAAGACTGAGCTAAAATCACAGGAAAAATGAAGCAATGGAGACAAGACACCAGTCTCCACCTCCAGGATCCCACTACTTGTGAAGACCCCCAGGTCCCAGACCATCCCAGACCCAGCTTCTCTACAACTTGACCTTTGAGGGGTTATGGCCTCTGAAGGAATCCAATAAGAGTTAAGGATCCTCTGTGCAGAGAAATTCACAGGGGCATCCTCATGCACACATGCACATGCACACACGCACTATTTTAGACTCAACTTCAGTGGGTTCACAGCCTCCTCAGGCTCCCAGGGAAGGTGTGGATCTAGATCCAGTTTTACAAAATCTTCAGGCTGTCCTCAGCCCTGAGAGCTCTGCTGGCAGGAAGCAGCTTAAAAGTTCAAGTCCACTGTAAAAACATCTTTAGGTAATGGAAAGATGGGGAAGCTGCTTGGCAGAAAAGGCTACCTCCAGCTTAGTGACGTACACTACAGAGATTGCTGCCCAATTTCTCATTTTACAAATGAGGAAACCAAACTCAGAAACATCAAACGACTTGCCTGCAGCATCAGGACTAAAACAGAAGTCTTCTGACTTCCATTTTACTGTCCCTCTATCACCCAGCACTGGGTGCAAAAAATGACATTTACAGAATTGAAGGAAAAGTTACTCTAACTCCAGATTTAAATTTTTTCTTTCTCTCTACATTCATTCATTCAACTAACAAATATCTACTGCACGCCTACCAAATGCCAGGACAGTGGAAAATGCAGACATGGCTTCTGACGCTCACATAATGTATCCTCTCAACCTGAGTAAAATTTGGACTCAGAGGATAATTCCTTTCCCAATTACTGAACCACAGTTTAGCCTCACAATCCAGACACACAATCTCCTTGGACATAACAGACACCTGACGCCAACACTAAGCTTGCAACTCCATTCTAAACTGAGCAGAGGTCACTCCAAATCATGGCAGCTCTCCAGTGGCAACTTCTCTCAAAAGCTATGGGGGAGAAGTGGGGGTGCTTTGCCTCGGGGAAAAGTTCCGGATTATAACAATGATGACAGTTACTCCCATTCATTAAACAACGACTGTGTGCTGTGCTGAGCTGTGGCTAAATAGCTTTTCATTTGTCAATGTCACGGAATGGTCATCACACTAACCTTTGAGCGAGTGCAGCTATCTCTGTTTCATAGATAAGGAAACTGGGGTACAGAGAGGAGAGTAGATTTGCTTAAGGACAAACCACTCAGATTGGAAGCATCTCTTTCATTTTAGAACCTGTGTTCTTTCCAATGGTACCCTGACTGAATTCTTCATTCTTTCAAATCCTGGTTTTATGATACCTCGATCACAAAATTAGAGTATTTCCAATTTCTAGGAGAGGGTTGATGACAACAGTTTTTGTTTATTTTTATTTTTTATTTTTGGCTGCACCTCGCGGCACGTGGAACTTCGCCGATCAGGGATCAAACCCGCGCCCCCTACAATGGAAGCACAGTCTTAACCACTGGACCACCAGGGAAGTCCTGATGACAACAGTTTTTGCATAAAACTTCAAAATTAGGGCAAGAGCCTCCAGAAAAAAAAAAAACCTCTGCCCCAATCTACTCATTCACCAATAAATTTATCTTTTTCACTGTTGCCAATTTAAACTCCCTGAGATATTATTTAAATGACCCTTTCTTCACACCGCTTCCCTGCTCAAAAACATTCAATAGCTCCATGTTCTACTCAGTTAAATCTGGGTTTGATAATCTGGCCCAATCCTCCTTTAACAATCTTGTTTCCTAATACTCTTCAGCCCATAATACCCATCCAGAGTGCTGTCAGAGGGATACAGCAGCTTCAGATCTCAGATGAACCCAGCAGCACATCTACCTGTCCCTAGAAATTGCCTGCCTTGGGGTGGCACACACTCTTCACCTCACCTAGCTGGCATTCTCATCCCTCTAGTTACCCCAATTTGCCCTTCAAGGTCCAACTCAAAATCAAGAGGGAAAAAAAAAAAATCTCAACATTCACCCAGGTTTTCAAAGCCAGAAGGGGCTTCTGTAACCATAAAGGCTGGAATGGACACTGACTCTGCCACTTCATTTTGATATATATAAAATATGGTAACAAATATTAGGATCATAGCTCATGTAACATTTACTGTGTGCTAGTGCTCTTCTAAGTCTTTTACATATCCTGAGTCATTTAATGCTCCCAAACAACCCTAAAAAATGAAGCACTGTGTGTGGAAGCACCTGGCCCAAGGTTATCCAGGAGGGAAGTGGCAGAGTCAGGATTCAGAGCAAGGCAGTCTGGAGCCACAGTCCTTGCTCAGAACCATCGTGCTGTAACTGCCTCTTGGCTCAGCGCAGCAAGTGGCATGGAGTAGTGCTCACTAAATGGTGAGTATTGTCACTTTAGAGATGGGGATAGGGAGCCCAAGGTGGGGACAGGATCTGCCCAAGTTCACTCAGCTTATCAGCAGCAGAGCTGGGATGAGAACCCAGGTCTCCTGCCTTTGTGCCTGAGTGTACCAGGACCCAAAATAGGTGGAAAACCTGCTCCAAAGCTGTCCAGGGCCACAAGCTTTCTAAACATGGCATGTGTCCTCTGGGGCAGCGGAAGGGGTACTGACCAGAAGAGGTGGCCACACAGGCTGATGACGGCATCCTTGGCTGTGTCCAGGCAGATGTTGCACTCGAAGGTACTGTCCTGACCTCCGCTCTCACCAGCACCATTGCTGCTGCCGCTGGGTCCCCCTGCACTAGAGTTCTCAGGAGATGCAGAGGCCGAGGGCCCTTTGCTTGCCATCCTTGGCTGTCAGCAAGCTCTGAGTGAAGATTCTCCCCAGGGAAATCCTGAAAGGCAGAGAGCCCATGACTGCCCATTTCTGCAGGCCACTCCCCGCAGTCTCCATGCCAATACCCCCATATTCTCTCAGGTCTGGAAGTTCAAACTATGACTGAACCCCTGAGTAGACTTCCCAGAGGCTGCAGAGGATGACAGTTGTGGGGCACTGCCCAGAGGGAAATGACTCAGAAACTTCCCATGAACACGGCCCAGAATGGACCACACAAATAACGAACCGCACTAATAGAGAGCAGCCTCCATGGAACAGCTCTCCACAGGAACTAGGACCCTGTCTCCCTGTCCTTCCATTCTCCCAGGATAACCGCCCAGGTGATAAATAAATACATGCTCAATCAGAATGAAAGTTCACAGGCTGTCTTCTAACTTTGGACGGCCTCTATGTTGGCGACCGAGTCTGCTCAGGCCAGAAAGTCGTGACCAGTGCACGCCAGAATACAAGGAAAACCCTGTAACCATGAAAGCTTCCCAGGAAGCTATGAAGGACCAGAAAGGTCATCTGGTCCAACGTCTTCCACACTGCAATCTTTTGCATTTCCCCTTCTGCCAGGTTAGAATACTACAACCTGATTTTGTCTAAATCTATCAACATTTAAGAGGAGGCTTATATCACTGCTGAAAACAGAAAACCAGTAGTACCTACCATAAGTGAAAGATAAATACAAACATAATGAAGGAAGAGCTTTTATCCCTTAGGAAACTGCAGCCCGAGACCTCTCAGCTTACTAATGAATGTGGAGCTGAGGCTGGGACTCGTGACACAGTTTGTATTTAAACCACCATTGTACCACCACAGACCAAGCTGGTCACCAAATACTGAAACAGACCACTGTTCATTATCACCTCCAGGTCAAAGAACCCACCAGGAGTTGAACAAGAACGAGCACGAGAACACCACCAAAGGATACTCAGAAATTCTGGGTGCAGAGTAAGAATCTATCAAGTGCCTGATCTGGCCACCCTCACCACCTCAGAGATTCCAAATGGGAAATGCTACGTGGCTACCAGTCAGAGAATCGGAGTCTTGGATGCTGGTCGCAGTTGAGCCTCCAGCTTGCTAGCTGGTCTTGGAAACCTCCCCTCTCCTCTCTGGCCACAGTTTCCTCATCTGTAAACTGAGGCACTGGACTCCATGGTCTCCAGGTGCCCCCTTCCAGCTCTGCGGCTGCACCAGGTCATCTCATCCGCTCTCTCTCTTGAGCCACGCCACAAGTCTAGGACTCACCAATGGAGCACCAGAAGACCACCCTGATTTCAGCTTCCAAAGTACCAGGAGATAAGGACCAAAAAGCCACAGTCCTATTAGACCCAGAAGCCTCTCTACACAACAGACTCGGAACTCTAGATTCATGAGCATCCCTCACCACAACAGCAGCTCAGTGACATGAGCAGGAAGAGGAGGCCAGCTCACCACCACTTTTTCACTCAGTTACATCATTTTACATAGTGTCCCAGAAGAGCAGCTGGCTGCCAGCAGCACTGTGCCTTGTTGGCCTCAGTTCCAAGATCTTCCCCATGATCCAGTGCTTCATCCTCTCCATATACGTCTGGTCTCTTCTTCATAGGGTGGAGCCTGCTTGTGAGGGCCACATTATGGCTTTTGTCATTCCAGTTCAAGCACCCGACATGTTTCTTTAAAAAAAAATTAATTTTTTAAAAAAATTAAGGACTATGTGTATAGATGTGGAAAGACAACCATAAGCCAGGTTCACTGATGGATCTTAATGACAGTCCCCTGATATGATTTGGAAGCATACAGCACCAACAACAAAGCATCCTCACCCTAAAACGTAGCTCTAATCAAGTCTCTAAAACAAATTACCCAGTTACAGAAAATATGGGCATAGATCCATGTGTTAAACAACTCCAGGAAGGTGCATGCAGCAAATCCAGAATGTGGGACTTTCTACGGGACAAATAATCAAAATTCTCCAAAAAATAAACAGCATGGGTGGGGTGTGGAGTTACAAATTGAGACTTGAGACATACCAGCCACTGGCAGTATGTGGATCTCACTGGAACCAGATTCACACAATCCAACTGGAAAAGACATTTGTGAGATGAATGACAAAAATTGATTTAGCCTGGGTATTAGTTTATATTAAAGAATTACTGTTAGATTTATTGGGTATGATAGTGGCATATTTAAAATTTTTTCATCTGCTATATACGTATGCTTAAGTATTTATGAAGGAATAAGATGTTTGGGATCTGCTTTAAAATACCCCAGGGGGAAAAGTGAAAGTAGAGAGAAAAGAAACAAGAACAAGGAAGTTGATGGTTGTTGGAGCTGGATGATGAATGGAGGTGCATTCCATCAGTTTATTTTTGTGTGCTTGAAAATCTTCCATTATAAAAGATACTTTTTAAAAAGGTCAGGTTGCAGAAGAGTATGTGTATGAATTTATTTAGGTGAGAATAAAGTACACAAATGAGTACATATTTTGCAAAGAAAATGTCTACAAGGCACACACTAAACTATCAACAGTTATTTCTGGGATTAGGAGGGCTGGGGAACTTTGAATTTTATATTCCTATCCTGTTTCAGTGTTTTATGACAAGCAGATATTACTTTTACAATAACATTTTTGAAAAAGTAAACTGTAAAATGTATGTACAATATTATATTTGTTACAACAATAATGAATATAAATATTAGAAAATGTCTTTAAAAATGTGGAAGAAGGGCTTCCCTGGTGGCGCAGTAGTTGAGAGTCTGCCTGCCGATGCAGGGGACACGGGTTCGTGCCCCGGTCCGGGAGGATCCCACATTCCGCGAAGCGGCTGGGCCTGTGAGCCATGGCCGCTGAGCCTGCGCGTCTGGAGCCTGTGCTCCGCAACGGGAGAGGTCACAACAGTGAGAGGCCCGCGTACCACAAAAAAAAAAAAAAAATGTGGAAGAACATACCAAACTATTAATAGTGATTATCTCTGTACTGGTGGGGGCTCAGAGGTCCTCCGTGTTTATAAAACTGACATTTTTACCTGTATGAATTCTATAATCAGACAAAAGAATAACAGTACATTTAAAAACTTCTTTTCCCTGATGTTCCTAGTTCTCCCCAGTCCTTGAAAGGCTCTGTATTGAAGTCCTGGCTCCACCACTGACTAGCCATGTAGCTCTGGGAAATCCCTTAATGGCCCGAGTATCTTTTCTCATCTGAAAAATGAGAATGTCATACCTCCTACAGGGCTGCTAAGGTGGCCATATAAGAAAACACAGTGACCTGGAGGACCCACCAAGGTAGGAGGGGGCCACTGCTGCAGGGGAGATGCACATACATGCACTTAACCTGGTTCACTGCCCTCTCTACTCACTGGCCCAACAAGGCTCTGCACAGTGCATTTTCCTACACACAGGCCTAAGGGGACAATCAGGGTCATGGTAGGTGTCAGGGTAGGAATGGCCAGGGGACAGTAATAGGTCAACTCAGAGTTTGCAGGGAATAGCAGTCATGCATCAGGCCAGGCACTGGGACAGGCCTGCATGTCCCAACTCTAGGCAGACCATATCACTCTCATTCTAATTCTTAGCCGACTGACCACGTGGTCCCTACCCGAGCTCTAGAGCTTCATCCTGGTAGGCACGCAAATATCTTCTGAGTGAGTGGGTGCAGGCATGTGTGACTGGTTTTGGTCAACTCCCAGGCCGGCTGCTCGCATAACCTCTCTTTTACATATCCTGGGCCCTGTCACTGGAGCCTCCTCTCCTCACCTCCTACCTTCCCTCACACACGGGAACCTCACCACGCCAGGGCAGCAAGGCAGAAATGAGCAGCCTTCCCTGGGGACTGTCCACTGAGCACCTGCAGAACAACAAAATGTGGACACAGCCTCATGGGCCCAGTAGGACTGGGACACTGCCCTAGAGAACAGAGGGCCCTAGTCGGCTCAGAAACTGGACAGAGTAGAAAGGAAGCTGGGCTCAGCCTATCTGAGCTGCCATTCTGTTAAAAGCTCTCCTGCTCCCTGTAGGGCCTATGGATTTGGACCTGACCACACAGTAGCCTTCTTGTGGCGGGTTCTGTGCCCCTGTCCCTACCCTGACCATCCTTCACTCCTGAGCTGAATTCACTTTCTAGTTTTCAAAGCACATTCACACCTACTACCACTTCTGACCCTCACTCCATTTTACAGAGGACATCAGGCCAGGGATGTTAGAGGACTTACCCAAGGCCAGGCCATCATACATGTAATTCTGTGCCCAATTCAGACTTTCCAACACATCAGCACTCTTTTCACCCTTACCTGTTACCCCTTTAACATGCAGCTTTACAAAATTAAATACCTGGTCTTTGTTTTCCCTCAAATTCACGGTGCAATGCTCTTAACTTCTGTGTTCTTTGAAGTGAGTGCAAAGCAAACTCACCACTCATCCATTTATGCGTGAAACCAAAGGATCTCTAGTACCAACTACAATCGAGGCCTGGTGCTACCAACTGGGGTGAAGGGGGTAAAAAAGAGCAAGACCACATTGAACCCCTGGAGTCCAGAATAGGAGCTAATTGTAAGAATTCTTAACAAGGAGCTCCATCAAACTTGCCTGTTTTTCCTAAACAAGGCACCCTCCCAGAGATCTGGTTCCTAGACCCCCTCAGTGATTTAAATAGGACCTGGAACTGGCTACAGCCCAAGAATCTATATTTTTAAATAAGTGTCCCACCTTCCACTCCAGAAGATCCTCTGATGAAGAGTTTTGGAAAATCAGCTCTTAAGGGGAGATTCTACCAAAAGCACAAAGCAATACAGCACAGCACAGAGTTTGGGAGGGACAGTAACCATAGGGCTTGTCCTTCAGAATACCCAACTCCCAACTACAGCCCACAGGGACTATGAAGAGGTCAGATAAACTTGGGGGTGGGGGACAAGTCTGCTGAGATCTCAGACCACCCAGCACCTGGTCCATCTGGGACAAAGCTGATTATTTAAGAAACAAGTTCACAGCTTGTTTTGAAAAACATCCTTGAAGTTGAGATGTCCAAGGCAGCACATTTGGTGCTGGAACGAAGGCAGATTTGTGATAGTTAATGATCCCTTAGGAACGCAGAGCCTGGCAGCTGAAGTTGCTTGATCCAGCATCCTCACTCCTATTACCTTCCCAGAGCTAGCCTGGCCCACCTCACAGGAACTGAGCAAGGGAGAGAAAATGAGAGTTGCATATCCCTCAAGGAATCACCAGGGAACGTGACCTCACGAGGAAATCTCTTTGTAGTATCCTTGTGTTCAGTTCTGATTCTAGAGAACCGCAGGTATTCATAATCTGCCTTCTCTGCCCCTTCAGCTCTAAGAATTCCTGGACCAGGGTGTATAGAGGCACCTGGAAATGGTGATTCTAATTATGAAGATTACAGATTTGGATGATAAATAACTGGCATGATGTGAGAGGTGACCCAGCAGAAGTCTTGTTCCTGTGGGCACATGCGTGTTCATACAGAAGCTTTCTGCTGGAACGGTGGCGAGCCCCAGCCTGTCTTCACTGCTCATTAGGCTGCTGCAGGATCACACGTAGGCAGAGATGGGACTTGCATTCTGAGAACGTCTACATCACACTCACAGAAGGTTAGAGTGGGAGGAAATCTGAGTAAGTTGATTGGAACTTGGAACACACAGAACAGGCTCTAAAATTTTGGAGTCTAAATGGAGTTTCGGTCCCTAGGCTATAGCTCACAGAGGCCTGGCTCTCAAGTATAGGACCAAGGACCTGAACAGCCTTTCAGGTCCAGAAGGACAGAAGAGGCTGAGCAAAGGGCCTCTTTTCCTTAGGGCTGCACTGGTCTTTTTCTCTGGTATCCTCTAACCTCCCTATCTGTACAACTAACCCCACACCTACCTTCAAAGATTTATTAATGATCCTATTTGCCAGGCATTCAAGACACAAATATAAAGGGTTTCAGTCTAAAGGGGGATATAGAGGTAAGTAAACCAACAAGGCAGCCCAGTGTGCTGCGTGCTGACAGTGGTGTGTACAGAGTGCCTGAGGGCAGGGCTTGCTGGGGAGGACGGAGACACAGCACACAGGACAAGTGGATTACTCAATTTGCCAAGTTCAGTGTGGCTGGAGCCCAGAGAACATGTTGGGGTGGTAGGGCAGCAAGGGCTGCAGTTGAGGCAGGAAGAAAGGCCTGGAAATCCTCATGCCTTCAGCCCCTGCCTGTCGGGCTCACATTGTCTGCTGAGCCACCTAACCCAGACCCGCCTAACCTTCCAAATGGTTCCATGATTCCAGTGTATCTCTTTCTCTCCCCATCCAGTTCCCATCCCCTGCTAAGTGAACTGGTAAATTCACATGACAGATTACAAGACCACTAAAAATTATGCTTCCATAAGGATTTTGCCTATATGGGAATTTTAATTATATAAAATAATGTTAGATGAAAATAGGATAGAAAATTGTATACCAAATTGAACATACTGTATATTAACAGGTTAAAAGATACAGAAAAAAATTGGAAGGGGCCCAAATATTAACTGTAGTGGTCTTTGGATAACGGAATCACGGGCACATTTTTAAAGCTTTTTTCACACTTAACTGTACTTTCCACTTTTTCCATAGTAAGTACTATGTTATTAAGACTCAGGAAAAATATGGGAAGATGTTAAAGGTCCCAGATCGTCAGATCTCAGTAGGGGACAAAAAGGAAAGCAATCTGATTAAAGAAATCTACACTAAGGTGTGATGAGCCTTAGTATAATAATTCTCTCAGAAATTTTCACATTTTTAAATTTTATTGAGTTATATTTTTAATAAGTAACACATTCACATAGCTCAATTCAAAAGGTACAAAAGGATATAGACTGAAAAGTCTCTCTTTCCCATCCCTGGAACCTAGTCATCCTGCTCCCTGCCCTGGAGACCAATGGTACTAGACTATATCTTTAGGACACATTCCAGAAGTAGAACTACTGGGTCAAAGGGTATCTGTATTTGTAATTCTGTATCAAGCACCCTCCAAAAAGGATGTGCCAATTTTTAGTCCCATGAAAAATACATAAGCGTGCTTGTTACCCCCATCTTTGCCAATGATATGTATGTTTTCAAAAGAGAATGCATAAGTAGCATGAGAAACATAGGGTAATTTTGGCAGTTTGGGAAGATATTTTAAATTCACGAATTCACTCGCTAATTAGTTATTAAAATCCATTATGTTCCACGCACTATGCTAGGCCCTAGAGATGATAATTTCCAAATGTAACACGTATCTGAGTGGGAATTCTAGGCTCAGCTGTTCCTACTTCTTCGCATTGTCTTCCATTATTTCTTTTTTCGTGTGTGTGTGTGTGTGTGTGTGTGTGTGCGCGCGCGCGCATGTGTGTGTGAGTGTGGAATCTCAACAACTGGACCACCAGGGAAGTCCCATTTTCCATTATTTCTAAATCAAAAGTGTTTTTGTTTGTTTTGTTTTAAGCTTCAATGATTTTTCTTAAAGTTTACCAGGTTTCATAAGTAAGGGTGAAGTAGGATTCGGATTACCCCAGCACAAACTTTCGAGGGTCATCCAAGAAGCTGCCTTCTGTCATTCCTTGTATCACTGTCTTAAAATGTTCCTTAACCTTTTATGGACTTTTGTCCCTAAAAATTATCATGGCACAGGGACTTCCCTGGTGACACAGTGGATAAGACTCCGCACTTCCAATGCAGGGGCCCTGTGGTTCGATCCCTGATTAGGGAACTAGATCCCACATGCGTGCCGCAACCAAGAGTTTGCATGCCACAACTAAGGAGCCCGTGTGCCGCAAATAAGGAGCCAGGGAGCCACAACTAAGGAATCTTGGAGCCGCAACTAAGGAGCCTGCCTGCTGCAACTAAGACCTGGCGCAACCAAAATAAGCAAACAAATGAATATTTTTTAAAAATTATCATGGCACAGGGACTTCCCTGGTGGCACAGTGGTTAAGAATCCGCCTGCCGATGCAGGGGACACAGGTTTGATCCTTGGCCCGGGAAGATCCCACGTGCCGTGGAGCAACTAAGCCTGTGTACCACAACTACTGAGCCTGCACTCTAGAGCCCGCAAGCCACAACTACTGAAGCCTACATGCCTAGAGCCCATGCTCCGCAACAACAGAAGTCACTGCAACGAGAAGCACGTGCACTGCAATGAAGAGCAGGCCCTGCTCGCCGCAACTAGAGAGAGCCCGCGCGCAGCAATGAAGATCCAACGCAGCCAAAAATAAATTAATTAATTAACTTAAAAAAAATTATCATGGCACAGAGGAATATGATGGCTCTGGGTTCACATCTCAGCTCCACTACTTACTCTGTGACTTCAGTCATTATTTTCTCTCCAAGCCCTTTTTTTACTCATCTGTTAAATGGGGCAATTACCTTCCTCACAAGATAGTTGTAGAGATTAAAGAGGTAAAACAGTAAGGGACTAGCACAGTGCCTGGCACATAGTTAAGTGTTCAAGAAATGTGAGGGCTTCCCTGGTGGCGCAGTGGTTGAGAGTCCGCCTGCCGATGCAGGGGACACGGGTTCGTGCCCCGGTCTGGGAGGATCCCACATGCCGCGGAGCGGCTGCGCCCGTGAGCCATGGCCGGTGAGCCTGTGTGTCCGGAGCCTGTGCTCCGCAACGGGAGAGGCCACAATGGTGAGAGGCCCGTGTACTGCAAAAAAAAAAAAGAAAAAAAAGAAAAAAAAAAAGAAATGTTAATCGCTCCTCCACTGTGAGGTCTCAAAGAGAGTACAATGAAGGTGTTAACTGCTTCTTTATACTCCCCACGGAGCTATGCAATCAGCAGGTATTTGGTTAACTTGCTGAATGAATGAGTCACAACTTCCCTTTCTGAATGAGCATCGCTTCTTGAAGGCACTGTAGGTGAGACATCAGAACTGTGTATGAGGAAATCCAGAATAGGACAGTTTGATCTGGGCAAAATCAGATTTTCCCCAAAAGTGTCAAAATCAGGAGGCACTTGTTGTATCTATTATCACTATAAATAACATCAGCTAACACTCTGCTCAGCCCTTTACATGAATCATCTCATTTAATCGTTACAACCTGCCTTTGAGGTAAACACTGCTTACCATCTTCAGCTTCCCCTGGGATGTTAGATTAAGGCACAGAGTAGTTAGGTCACTTGCCCATGGTCACAGAGCCAGTCAGAGGCAAAGTTTTCAACTCCTAAGCCAATGTGCTTAAGTACCTCAGTGATCTGTTTGTGTGTCTATCTCCTCAAGCCCAGACCCAGCTTCCAGGTGCCTTGCTCAGCACAGGGCTAGACACCTCAAGAACACCTCATAAGGCTTCCCTGGTGGCTCAGTGGTTGGGAGTCCGCCTGCCGGTGCAGGGGACACGGGTTTGTGCCCCGGTCCGGGAGGATCTCGCGTGCCGCGAAGCAGCTGGGCTCGTGGGCCATGGCCGCTGGGCCTGCGCGTCCGGAGCCTGTGCTCCGTGGCGGGGGGCCCGCATGCCGCAAAAAAAAAAAAGAACACCTCATAAATGTGCATGGGCTGATGGCTCTGATGCCCAGGAGTGCTTAGAAGTACACAACTCAAGATGAGTCAATGTAGCCAACTAAAGTTGTAGAAAATCAGTGTCCTAAAAGAACAAGACATTCTTTAGTGATGTTTTTCAGAACTGGAAATGTTACATACCTGTTTCAGAGTAATTTTTTCTTAAGTATTGTTTGTCCAAAACTCTTAAACAAATGAAAAAAAAAAGATCAGGGATATGCAACCAGAAGAAGTTCAGTTTTCCCCAAATTAGTACTGACCTGTATTAGAGATTATGCTACTCACACAGAGGATTAATTATTCACTGAACTGTCTTGCTCACTCTAGTTAGACACCTCCTGGAGTCACATGCATAGTGCCTGACACAGAGTACATGTTCAATAAACGTATGTCAATAAACGATGAGAATTTGCCAATTTCAATTCAAACCAATATAACTGGATAAAATATTGTATTAAAGGAAGCTCTTCAGACTGGACAGATCCTAGTTAAGGGCTGTAAATTTCGAGTATAATACAGTGAGAGGACAAACCTGGAGCCAGAGGACCTAGTCTGATGCTCAGCTCTGCCACTCAACTATGCCAAGGTCCTCACCTGCAAATGGGGTAATTGTGTCTGTGCTTCGTCATCAGAGAAATTTTCAAAGTGAGAGTTTTGCTTTTGTTTTCACGCAGTCAGTAAATTCTTATTAAATTCAGATTCTATAAAATCTTATTAATTCAAATTTATTTGCGGCTGAGCTGAAGGCCTCTGAAATACTCTAAAGGTAGAATATCAAGAAAATGAATAAGGTCGACAAGGTTTAACCAACTAAGGAGAAAACTTTCTAAGAGTTTTAATAACATCAGCATATACTTGACAAAAACAATGATCTCACTTCTCCTTTCAATAGGAGGTCCCAAGGAGGACCATCAGGAGAGCATTTATAAGGTAGACCAGCGGGGCCTCCCTGGTGGCGCAGTGGTTGAGAGTCCGCCTGCCGATGCAGGGGATACGGGTTCGTGCCCCGGTCTGGGAGGATCCCATATGCCGCGGAGCGGCTGGGCCCGTGAGCCATGGCCTCTGGTCCTGCGCATCCGGAGCCTGTGCTCCGCAACGGGAGAGGCCACAACAGTGAGAGGCCCGCATACCGCAAAAAGAAAAAAAAAAAAAAAAAAAAAAGATAGACCAGCGGAGTTCCCTGGTGGTCTAGTGGTTAGGATTTGGCACTTTCACTGCTGTGGCCCGGGTTCAATCCCTGATTGGGGAACTGAGATCCTGCAAGCCTCGCAGCCAAAAAAAAAAAGACATTATGAACAGAGTAAGAAGGCAACTCACAGAATGGGAGAAAATATCTGCCAATCATATATCAGAGGGATCAATATCCTGAATACATAGAGAACTCCTAAAACTCAACAATAAAAAAATGAACAATCCAATTCAAAAATAGGCAAAGGACTTGAATAGACATTTCCCCAAAGAACATATACAAATGGCCAATAACAACATGAAAAGATGCTCAACATCACTAATTATTAGGGAAATGCAAATCAAAACTATGAGATACCATCTCATACCCATTAGGATGGCTACTATTTAAAAAAAAAAACCAAACAAACCAGAAAACAAGTGTTGGTGAGGAGGTGGAAAAATCAGAACCCTTGTGCACTTTTGGTGGGAATGTAAAATGATTCAGCTGCTGCAGAAAATTCTAGGGCAGTTCCTGTATTTTCCAAAATGTCTAATATGAGCACATATTACTTTCACAATTAGAATTACTGGGGTGTGTGTGTCTGAGTGTGTGTGTTTTCAAGACAGTCTAGTTAGAGGCAAATGCTCTGGGGTCAAGAGAAGCGTGGGTGCACTGGTAGCTTTGCCACCTCAGGCAGCTGCCCAAGGCCATCACCAGTCCCGAGCGTTTCCAACTACCACTGACTCCTCGACTCCCTGCCTGTGACCAGACAAACACAAGAGTAGCTCCCAAATTACAGGATCTCCTAGTGGTCTTATCACATCTGGGATGATGCTGTAGTACCCTTTTCACTTGACATGGCCCCCCCCAGCTCTGCATGGTCAGCAGTGGTTGGGGTTGAACCAACCTCTGAGTGGTCAGCAGTTTCAGATGTACAACTCACTCTGCACTTCAACATGTCCAAATCCAACTGCCATCAGGTCACGGAGTTACTGGCACTGCCTCCGATTTTGCAGTTCAGCTCTCAATGAATTACTTCAAGGGGCTTCAGGGGATCTGCAAACTCTGAATATTTACATGTAAAATTATACATGATGACAAGTAACTCAATTACAAAAGGGCAAAGGATTTGAACAGACATTTCTCCAAAGAAGAAATGACCAATGTGCACGTGAAAAGCTGTTCAACACCATCTAGCCTTAGGGAAATGCAAATAAAACTACAATGAGATGCCACTTCACACCCACTAGGGTGGAAAAAAATAATAATAATAAAGGACAATAACAAATGTTGAAGAGGGTGTGGAGAAAATGGAATCCTCATTTATTGCTAATGAAAATGTAAAATGGTGGACTTCCCTGGTGGCGCAGTAAGAATCCGCCTGCCAATGCAGGGGACGTGGGTTCAATCCCTGGTCCCACATGCTGTGGAGCAACTAAGCCTGTGTGCCACAACTACTGAAGCCCGCATGCCTAGAACCAGTGCTCTGCAACAAAGACCCAACACAGCCAAAAATAAATAAATAAATTTTTTTTTTTTTTTTAAAAAAGAAAATGTAAAATGGTGAGCTGCTGTGGAAAACAGTTCGGCAGGCAAAAAGTTAAAAATAGAGTTGCCATATGACCCAGCAAGTTCACTCCTAGGTAAACACTTTTAAGAGAACTGAAAATATGTTCAAACAAAAATTTGTACATGAATGTTCAGAGCAGCATGTCGTAACAACTAAAAGACAGAAACAACTTAAATGTCAATCAACTGACAAATGGATAAACAAAACACAGTATATCCCTACAGTGGAATATTATTCAGCCATAAAAAGGACTGAAGTACTGAAACATGCTATGACATGGATGAACCCCAAAAACATTATGCCTAATCAAAGAAGCCAGACGTAAAAGGCCACATACATGTGATTCCAGATTAGTGGTTGCCAGGGGATGGGAAGAGGGGAGACTAGGGAGAAACTGCTAACATGTACAGGGCTTCTTCGGAAGATGAAAATGTTCTGGAATTAAGACAGTGGTGATGGTTGCATAACTTTGTGAACATTCACACTTTAAAATGGTGAATTTTATGATACGTGAATTCTACCTCAAAAAATAAATTTGAGAGACAGTGTACAAAATAATTGGCCAGTTCTCTTCAAAAGTTTAGTCATGAAAGACAAAAAAGGCTGAGGAACTGTCTCAGATTTAAGAGACTAAGGAGACTTGATACTAAATGCAATGTGGTAAACTGGATTGGATCCTGGAGCAGAAGAAGGACATTAGTGGGACAAATGGCAAAACTTAAATAAAGCCTATAGCTTAGTTAGTAGTATTTATGCTAAATTTATTAGACAATGTTATTATGGTTATGTAAATGTTAACATTAGGGAAAGTTGGGTAAAGAGTATACAGGAAGTTTGTGTATTTTTCTGGAAGTCTAAAATTATTTCAAAATAGAAAGTAAAAAAGAAAGTACATGGAGCAGGTCAGGGGGTTGGCAATTTTTTTTCTGAAAAGCACTGTACATTAGACTTAGACTTTGCGGACCATATGGTCTTTGGGGCAACTCTGCTGCCAAAAACAGTATGTAAATTAAAGGGTGTGGCTGTGTTCCAATAAAACCTTATTTATAGAAACTTGGTTCGATTTTCCTAAAATGCTGATTTAGGTACTTTTTTAAGAGGAAAATTTCAGATTGAGAAGTTTTAAAGACACCACTAAATTACAATCATTTTACTCAACACCTGGATAATATCTGAATAAGCATTTCACAACTTTTTTTACATCCTAGGCAACACAAACGAAAAAGGGAGGAAGATAAACACAGGCAGGAAGTCTTGGTTCAAACCCAACCTTTTTTTGGCAGGGGCGTTCCAGCAGGGTTGGGTCAATATTGAACCTCTGTTCTATAGGGCAACGTAAGCATTCTAACAGGTTTCTAAAAAGTGATCTGCTTGGAGTTTTGTAAATCACAAAATAAGGAGCTCTGATGTTTAATTAGAAAACTAAAGATATGCTAGAAGCATTATGTGCAGATTACATGTGAGGATGAACTGGCAAGACAAGTACATCACAGGACTGGTTTTAAATGTTGATGAAGTTAGCCAACAGATTGCAAAAACTCTCTCAGTAGACACAACATCTATAACAACACACTGCTGGAGAGAGGATTAAAGAGGGATTTATGTCCTGGAGCTGGGGGAGGCTGGCTTGAACAGCCTCCTTCCAACCCATGCTCTACAGCTCTGTGAGTCCAAAGAGTTCACTGGCTTCTCCTCATCAAAGTCTTCAGATTCATTTCCAAGTTATTCTAAGAAAATAAGCTACAAACTGATAGGGTGGGGACCCTGCTTAGTTATTCATTCAACAAACATTTAAGGAGCCCTTATCAGATAGGCCATTCCAAAGTCCTTGAAAAGAAGGATGGTACACAGGACAAGGAAGAGATGACATAAGTTCAAACCCACTGGCCTCACTTCTAGAGATGTAGGCTGGGGGGATGGAGATGTCAAGAAAAGAGGTCAGAAAAAAAGAAGGCAGCACCAGAAAGACTCAAAGTAACTACTCAGAATTAGACACTCTCAAGTTGGAAGGGACCTCCATCTAATAACTCCTTTGACAGGGAGTTCACTACCTCTGGAGGCAATCCATTCCATTGCTGGTCACCTGTGGCCAGCATTAAGTTCTTCTATTAAATCAAAATTTTGTCTTCCTGTAGAATCCACCTATTGATCCTAGTTTCTGCCTCTTTAAACCACAAAGATGAAGTGGAAGCCCTCTTCGCCATAACAATCTTTTCTGGTTTTGATGAGATTTTTTTGTTTTGTTTTCCCTTCCATTGCTCGCTTTTCTGGGCTAAACATTCTCACCAGCCACCCCCTCGCCCCCCAAAGATCCTGAACAAGTTCCAGCTGCCTCAAGGCAAAGAATGCATATCTAGAACTCACAGCAAGAAAGCACTTAGGATCAGTGGGCTTCAAACATCGGTATGCAGAGGACCCCCGAGGAGCATGTTCAAAATGTAGTTTCCCTGGTTCCGACCCAGATTCTAAATCAGAGTCTTATTTGAGTCCTGCACTGTGAAGTATGCACCACCGTAGGGTATTTCAAAGCAGAGGCTGTGAGAACCATATTTAGAGGTACATTGCCCTGTTTTACAAATGAGGAAACTGAGGCCCGACACAGGGAAAGGATTTGGCCCATAAAGCACAACTGGCTGTCAGCGACGAAGTCTCAAAGTCGGGTCTCTTACTCCCAAGCCCAACTCTATTCAGCGCGCTTCCGGGCCTCGGCCTCTCCACTCGGGGCAAACTCATTAAAAGCACCTCCACATGAGAGAGGCGGCCTCGACTGGAAGTCAGAGTTAGAGTGAGTCCCTGCCTGGAAAGGAGAGCTTGTGGGGGCCTTTTCCCTACTTGGGGCCTCAGTTTCCCCAAACTGTAATCACTGGACGAAAGACCACAATACAAGCCTGACCTCCCTTCTGGGGCGAATGGCCCGGGCCAGAGCTGGACTTGTCTCTGTGCTCCTGGGCTCAGGTGTCGCAGCCCGTGGGCCTGCTGAAAGGCGGAACCCGGTCCCCGCCCGCGTCCCTCAACCTGGACGGCCCCCACCTGCCGCCCCAACCCCTCATGTACCTGCCTCTGCTCAGCTAACGCCGCCGAGGCCGCCCCAGCCTGTCTGTCCGTCGGCTGCCCAGCCAGCCCCTTGGCTGGGTCAGTCCGGCCGGCCGGACTTCAGATTCCTCCTACGCGGACCCTGGTCAGCTGACTCAGAGCCGCCGCTCTCCGGAGACTTCCGGCCACAACCGGAAAAGGTTGGTCCGCGCCCCAGGGCTTCGGCCCCAGATACTGGGCTCTAAGGTTCCTCCTGCTGGCAGGAAGCGGAAAAACACAGGGACCGTTTGGCAGCTTTTTTTTTTTTAGATTTTTTTTTAAATTTTATTTTACAAATTTAATCAGTTATACATATACATATGTTCCCATATCCCCTCCCTTTTGCGTCTCCCTCCCACCCTCCCTGTCCCACCCCTCCAGGCGGTCTGGCAGCTTTTTAAAAAGCCTAAGTCCGGGCATGGGAAGCCCCAGACGTGCTTGGAACATTTTTGTTGGAACAGAGTGTAAGGATGATGGGAATCAGAATGATGGGAATATGTCATAGGACACAGGAGCTAACTTGAAGGAGATCCCACTGGCCAAATCTGGGCAATTTGAGCAAAATACATAATGATAGTAACAGAATATAACTGAATAAAATTATAACCCAATGACTCTTTACTGATATAAATAAAGAAATGATTAAATAAATGGGGGAGAAGGGGAAATTCTTCCTTTTAGTAGAATGACAACTAACAGATATGACGGAGTTAGAAAATCAGTAATGGACGGTAAAGCTAGAGGAACAGGATGGTTACACAGTAAAGCGTCTCCCATAAATTACTTGTTGATTGCAAAGGGAAAATAGGAATTTCACAGAGGTGTAACCTCGCAGAACAAGTGAATCAAAATGATCGGAGTTAACATCACCAGTTATAGGTCAAGTAAAGATTATGTGCCTCCTGGAAGGGACGAAATTTGAATATGGATCGTGGTTTAGGGGTTGGGTATCAATGTTAAAATGTCTACATTTGATCATTGTATTGTGGTTATGTTAAGAGAACACCCTTGTTCTTAGGAAATATTCACTGAAGTATTTAGGGGTAAAAGGGCACAATGTCTCCAACTTAATTTCAAATGATTCAGAAAAAAATTCAGGTGTATAAAAAGTAAGAGCATGATTTAAGCAAATGAGGCAAAATGTAAGCAAGTGGTGAATCTAGGTGAAAGGTATATGGGAGTTCCTTACATAATTTTTGCAACTTTTCTTTAAGTTTCAGATGCCAACTAAAGAAGGTCTCTTGACACCCGGTTCTACAAGGATTGAGTCATTAGCCACCGTAGTCTCTGACCTTCAACACACAATGAAAGGAGTTCAGGGGCAAAGATCAGGAATGAGGCACTCTGTGCTCTGGGAAAACTGGCAGAACAGGTCTTCAGATGGTTAGATATTTTCAGGAGAAAATTTTAGGAGCCCAATTTCTTACATATTTTCATACCTAGAAAGACGCTAATGTCATTAACTGAGATATGTGTTCCTCGTGACTCACAGCAACCTTCTACTGAGGTGTGTGCTTGATTGCACATACCCCTTCTCCAAAATCACATATAAACCAACCTTGCCCACCTCTTTGGAGCAGTTCCTCAAAGCTATCTAAGAGGCTGTCTCCCCCTGGGCTATAGTCGTCAGTAAGTCCCCAGATAAAACTGAAACAGCTCTCACATTGTGCATTTTTATTTCAGTGGACAATGATATAAAAATTAAAATTTACCCCCAGAATGAGGGGAGTGCCTTGGTTCTAGCCAATTTACTTATTTACCTATCAAACATTAATTTATGTGCTGAGCACTGGTGATGCAGTAGGAAACAAGACAAGATCTTTGCTTTCATGCCTAGCAGGAAAAATATCAAACATACAATCACAAAACTAATGGGCTACTTGGCTTGAAAATATTAATAGCTAACATTTACCGAGCTTACCTAAGCACACACCACACAATGGTTCATTTGATCCTCACAGCAGCCCTGCAAATGGTTTTGGTGATTACCTCTGCTTTACAAATGGGTAAAGGAAAACTTTTAAAAGTTTATGCAATTTTATCCTTTAATTAACAGTTTGCAGATGACATACTGATAGGTGACAGAGCTGCAATTTGCACCCAGACATTGTTCTCTGGAGTTCTTTTTTTTTTTTTTAATTTATTTTTGGCTATGTCTTTGTTGCTGCACGTAGGCTTTCCCTAGTTGGGTGAGCGGGGGCTACCCTTCATTGCGGTGCACGGGCTTCTTATTGCAGTGGCTTCTCTTGCTGCGGAGCACGGGATCTAGGTGCACGGGCTTCAGTAGTTGTGGCTCGTGGGCTCTAGAGTGCAGGCTCAGTAGCTGTGGTGCACGGGCTTGATTGCTCCGCAGCATGTGAGATCTTCCCCAACCAGGGATCAAACCCATGTCCCCTGCACTGGCAGGCAGATTCTTAACCACTGCACCACCGGGGAAGTCCCGTTCTCTGGAGTGCTTAACACCCATCTTCATTGTTTCATGAATTCAGCAAGCATTTATTAAGTGCCTGCAATTATCCCAGGGACTGTCTTAGGGGTTGGGTCTGAGTAGGGGGTGAAGGTAGTAGATGAAATAAACTCATAGATGAAATTCCTCATCTGCCAGACTTCTCTTCAAGTTCCTGTGGACACAGGGATGTTTCTAGTCACATGAACCTGGATTTGAGTCCAGGCTCTGAGGAACAGAAAAGCAGCCCCTGATACCCAAGAGCTAGCCTGGCACTTACAGGAAGGCCTTAGTGTTCTCCTGTTGAGCATAAAAACAAAACACAGAACATCAACATCAGACAAGGCTGCTCTGTGACTGTGATGGATCAGGACAATATAAAGACCTCTCCATAATCATGTATGAACTAGACAAAGCAAGAGCATTGTCCAAAGCACATAAATGACCAAGTATTTCCCTAACCTAGCTCATATAGAGATTGCTGCTTCTTCACCAATTACAGCTTTAGTCTCAGTCTAGTCTTCCCTCATTCTAGATAAGATTTACCAAGGTACCCCGTCATAGACAGCATCTGATCCAGATAAAACCCGGCTTCCTTATTTATTTAACTATAGTTGACTTACCATATTGTGTTAGTTTCAAATGTACAGTTTCAGATTCTTTTCTTTTCTTTTTTTTTAAATTTATTTATTTTTAGATTCTTTTCCATTATAGGTTATTACAAGGTATTGAATATAGTTCCATGTGCTATACAGTAAATCTTTTTTGTTTATTTTATTTTATTTTAAAAATCTTTAGAATTTATTTATTTTTTTGGCCACACTGCGAGGCTTGTGGGATCTTAGTTCCTCAACCAGGAATCAAACCCGGGCCCTCGGCAGTGAGAGTGTGGAGTCCTAACCACTGGACCGCCAGGGAATTCCCTATCTATTTTATATATAGTGGTGTGTATCTATTAATCCCATACTCCTAATTTATCCCTCACCCTCCCCTTTCCCCTTTGGTAACCATAAGTTTATTTTCTTTGTCTGTAAGTCTTTCCATTTTGTCAAGTTGATCTGTATTATTTATTTGGATTCCACATATAAGTGACAGCATATAATATTTGTCTTTCTCTGCCTGACTTACTTCACTTAATATAATAATCTCTAGGTCCATCCATGTTGCTGCAAATGGCAATATTTCATTCTTTTTAATGTCTGAGTAATATTCCATTGTGTGTGTGTGTGTATATATATATATATGTATATATACACCACATCTTTATCCATTCATCTGTTGATGGACATTTAGGTTGCTTCCATATCTTGGCTATTGTGAATAGTGCTGCCATGAACACTGAGGTGCATATACCTTTTCAATTAGAGTTTTTATCTTTTCCACATATATGCTCAGGAGTGAGATTTCTGGATTATATGGTAACTCTATTTTTAGGTTTTTGAGGAACCTCCAAACTGTCTTCCATAGTGGCTTCACCAACTTACATTCTCACCAACAGTGTAGGAGGGTTCCCTTTTCTGCACACCCTCCCCAGCATGTATTATCTGTAGACTTTTTAATGATGGCCATTCTAACTGATGTGAGATGATACCTCATTGTAGTTTTGACTGGCATTTCTCTAATAATTAACGATGTGGAGCATCTTTTCATGTGCCTATTGCCCATCTGTATGTCTTCTTTGGAGAAATGTCTATTTAGGTCTTCTGCCCATTTCTTAATTGGAAACACTGCTTCCTTAAGCCCTCCCCCAAATTACCACACACAAGTCCAAATCCTAAATGTCCTTCCTAAGACTTTGTTACTGAGATGCCCTATCATTCCTCATAGTTCACATCCCCCACTTTGCTGTAACAAATAATAAACCCAACTTGTTCAACCACGGGTGTGTTTCTGGTGGTCTCTGATTGGAGAGCATTCAAAGATCCCTTGCTCACTAGCTATGTGACTTCAGATATCAGTTTCACCTACAGAAGCCCCCATTTCCTCACCTGTTGAAATGCAAAGATTTATTCCTACCTCAGAAGATTGTTGTGAGGATATGGAACAGGCTTAGCACTGAGAGCTCTCAGTGTACTTAAAAAAATTCCTGCTTGAGATGCAAACTATTATATATAGGACAGATAAACAACAAGGTCCTACTATATAGCACAGGGAACTGTATTCAATACCCTGTTCTAAATTATAACGGAAAAGAATATGAAAAATAATATATATGTATAACTGAATCACTTTGCTGTACAGCAGAAATTAACTCAACATTGTAAATCTACTATACGTCAATAAAATAAAATAAAATAAAATTCCTGCTTGAGCTGCTACCTCCTTTGAAAAGTCACAGCACCATCGTTATGAAAAGATATTGAAGCCAACAGCTCCAATTAAGACAACGCGCTGATTGTATTCCCCTTTGTTCTTCTCTTGGGTTCATGAGGCAGACTAAAGGCGAGAGTTCAACTTTTCCTTTGTCAGAAATGAGGTCATTCTCATGGTCTCTTCTGGAAACTTTCCTGAAACTTTAACATAAGGGAACCAGCACTGTTTGTTTCTTCATGTTCTTACTATTAAAAATGTTCCCAAGACATAACAGAATTGGAACTACCAAACTTGGAAGCACTTCAGCTTCAAAAATATATCAAGGGGCTTCCCTGGTGGCGCAGTGGTTGAGAATCTGCCTGCCAATGCAGGGGACACGGGTTCGAGCCCTGGTCTGGGAAGATCCCACATGCCGCGGAGCAACTAGGCCCGTGAGCCACAACTACTGAGCCTGCGTGTCTGGAGCCTGTGCTCCTCAACAAGAGAGGCCGCGACAGTGAGAGGCCCGCGCACCGCAATGAAGAGTGGCCCCCGCTTACCACAACTAGAGAAAGCCCTCGCACAGACACGAAGACCCAACACAGCCAAAAATAAATAAATTTATTTAAAAAATATATATATACATATATATATATATATATATATATATATGTATATATATCTCAAGTAATATCTTCTCTGCTTAGCACATTAAGGTACTTACAGACCCCAGAAGCCCTGTTGGTGATGTTTGCATTTATGCTGCTAGGACCCAGCATGGATTTATTTATTTATTTTGTTTGTTTGTTTGTTTGTTTGCGGTACGCGGGCCTCTTACTGTTGTGGCCTCTCCCGTTGCGGAGCACAGGCTCCGGATGCGCAGGCTCAGCGGCCATGGCTCATGGGCCTAGCCGCTCCGCCGCATATGGGATCTTCCCGGACCGGGGCAAGAACCCGTGTCCCCTGCATCGGCAGGCGGACTCTCAACCACTGCACCACCAGGGAAGCCCCCAGCATGGATTTAGTAGTATTTGATGCCTACAGCAAACTGTGCTAAATAAAAAATATTCATTCCTGTGGGGAAGAATAAAATAAATAGAAATGTTCTGATGTCTTCCTCTGCTTGCTCTGAGCATCCCAAGGGTTCTCATGTTAATAGCCCTAACCTTCCCCCGCCCCCTCACCTCCTCTTCAGTTATTCCTCCAAGACTAATAATAACACACATACTAATAATGGCAGCTAATATTTATTGAATGTTTATTAACGTGTCACAGTGCTAAGGGCTTTATGCAGTTTAATCCTTACCCCCAAATTGTGAAACAAGTATAATTACACAAGAGGAGCTAGAGGCCCAGAGAAGTTAAGCAGCATATCCAAGGCCACACAGCTGGTAAGAATCAGGTTCATTTGGAATCTGACAACAAACCTCCTCCTGTTAAAATGCTGCCTTGCCACCCTAGGCCAGAGAGTAGGGTCTATGAAGCGACAGAGGGAGGGATGGGGCTGGAAAGAAAGAAAGGGCAGGGGCAAGGGGGAGCGGGGGTCCATGCAGAGGCAATCAGATCTTCTCCAGAGTGCAGAGGGAAGGGGTGGAGATTAGGAGCACAAGACAAGTAGGAGGCCATTGCAGAGCCTCAGAGGGAGCGGGGACTTGTGTCAAGGGTTTTGGGGGGCCAGGAAAGTTGAATAGTGGGAAAGGGCAAGTTATTGTGAAGGAGAAAAGTGTGATTAAGGACCTGAGGCCTCACAGGTGTATAACTGCCGGGTGAGGAGAGGCAAGGATTCTAGGGGACCTTCTGACCTATGTGATCTGTTAAGGCTCACAGATCCCTGCCCTTCTCTGGGCCTCAGTGTTTTCCTCTGTTCAATGCAGGGAGAGAAGATTCCAGGATCCCAGGAACCAGTCCAGCTTGGGTAGGTGGTGAGGAGATGGCATCACTTTTTCCTTTGGTCTCCTAACCTGACATGGGAGAGAAGGTTCCCTGAGCCTGGCCCATCCCCATGCAAACCACAGGCTTGGGTTAGTCTCCCCCCATGGGTCCAGGAGGCTCAGAGAGAAAGACCATGTATGCAAACAGAATGGAGAATAAGCCAGAGAAATCACCCCCAGTCCTCAACTCCAACTGTTCCTCGGAGGAGGTGGGCCTGTTAGAAGCGTGGCCTCATTGGTTACCCAACCCAGAGCAAATGTGCAAATCCTTGCTGTGTACCTTCAGGCATGTCACCTAACCTTGAGCCTCAGGCTCCTCTCATTCTCCGTTCATGGGTTCTAAGGTTGGGCTGAAGTCCACTGCACCCCTGCCATCAATCCTTCTGCCCCAGGACAGCTCACGGTCCGTTTCTTCTGCTTTCTGCCAAGGCCTGGCCTAGGGCTCTGCAACATGGCAGCCCTGCTGGCCGAGGACAGTGTCTCACTTGGGTCGAGGGCAGAGTGAACCAGCCTGACTTCTCAGGTTCAGGTCTGGATGGTATTATTTGTTTAGGGACATGGCCACTAGGTGGTATCAGGGCTACATTCTGGAATCTTCTGAGAACTGGGCAAGGAGGACCCTATTCCTGGGAGTTAGGCTCTTCCCAGAGGATTCTGTAATATTCCCAACACAGATGAGGCTTGGTAAACCAAGGAAGGTTTCCTAGTGAAAGAGAGGAAAATCAAGAAGGCACCAAGAAATCATGGGGTCCAAACCCTGGGCAGTGTGGGGAGGAAGGGAGGGTACTCATCCGGCAGCCCATCTCTGCCCTGCACCTCTAGGAGCCCAGGAAGGAAGGGAGGAATATTCACTCAGGGTGTACCATGTGCCAGGCATTATGGGGAGATTTTTTTTCTTACATTTTTATCAGTGAGTCCTGTTTTTTGTTTGTTTGTTTGTTTTGGCTGTGCCACATGGCTTGTGGGATCTTAGTTCCCTGACCAGGGATCGAACCCCAGGTCCCCAGCAGTGAAAGCACCGAGTCCTAACCACTAGACAGCCAGGGAATTCCCATCTCAGTGAGTCCTCTTAATAGTTCATTGAGGAAAGAATTATCGGCCATTTTACAGAGGAGGAAACTGAAGGAATATGACGAATGTCACACAGCAATGTAGAACTGTATTTTGTGCTTCCAAGTCCTGGAGGATGAGCTAGAAGTTGGGTGACCAAATAAAATACAGGATGCTCAGTTAAATCTGAATTTTACATAAACAAAGAATGGTACATATTTATACTAAAAATTATTTGTCATTTATCTGAAATTCAAATTTAACATGGTGACTTTTATTTTTTGCTAATCAAGCAATCCTAGATACAAGGGTTGCCCATGGCCAGGACTGTGAGGTCTAGGAGAGAAGGTTGAGTGACACCATGACCCCCTCAGGTGTGGGGAGGAGGCCCAGGCACCAAGGTCAACAATTGCCTGCCACCTGCTACCTGGCCACCAGGGGGCAGCCGAAGTTTGCACAGCTCCTGGTTGGGTCACTGGAAACTTTCCCAGGGCCCAGGAGCAACAAAGACCTAAAGGGACCAAGATCCTCAGACTCTCATTTTCCCCCACCCTGCACCCCATCTGTCACCTTGGCTCCCACACCCCAGGAAATCGCCCCGCCCTTTGTCCACCCACGATCAGGCCAGAAACCTGGGAATTTTTTTTTTCTCAAGACTAGATATAATTTGCATACAAAAAAGGTCAAAGTCTTAAGTGTTTAGCTGCACGAATGTTTACATATGAACACACCTGCATAACCACCACACAGATCAAGACAGAGCCGTGCTGTCCAATTCAGAGCCCTCTAGCCTAATGTGGCTACTGAGCGCTTGAAATGTGGAATCCAAATTTAGATGCTCTGTAAGTATAAAATACACACTGATTTCAAAGACTTGGTATGAACAAAGAATGTAAAATAGTTCGTTAATAATTTAAAAGTATTGATTACATGCTGAAATAATATTTTGCACATGGATTACATAAAATGTATCATTAAACTTAAGCTCACCTGTTTCTTTTATTTTTTTAAACTGTGGCTAGAAAATTTTAAATTACATTCGTTGCTTGCATTAGAGTTTTATTGTTCAGCACTGGTGTAGAAAGATCTGACTTATTCACCTGTAAAATTGGGACTCAGGGAATTCCCTGATGGTCTAGTGGTTAGGACTCCATGCTTCCACTGCAGGGAGCCCGGGGTTCAATCCCTGTTCAGGGAACGAAGATTCTGCAAGCTGCATGGCATGGCCAAAAAACAAAATGCAACTCTTGGAGACTTACCTGGCTGTCCAGTGGTGTGCAGTGCAGCTTGGCCAATAAATAAATAAGATAAAACAAAATAAAATTGGGATTTGGAGAGGTGGAATCACTGGCTGATGTTTACACTGCCCAACCATGGCAGAGTGGGATGGGAAATCAGGTCAGTTTGAACCCTGAGCCTGTAGCCTCCACAGTGCCTGCCCCCCCAGTCCCCTGTCCTGAATGGGGGTGCTGCTGTGGGGTGTTGAGCAGTGTTTGGGTGCCCCAGACTCCAGCAGCATACCCCCTCCCTGCTGTGAGCCCATCCTGGGTTGCGGGAGTCAAGGAGGACGGCTTCCTGGAGGAGGTGATTAAACCAACACTTGAAAGATGAGTAGGAACAAGCCCAGGTGAAGAAGAGGGAAGTATTTTAGGTAAAGGGAACAGCATGTGCAAAGGCCCTAAGAAGGCCTGGTGATTGAAGAAATGAAAGTAGTTCTGTGTGGCTGGAGCAGAGAAGTGGGGATCTGGTGAGGTCAGCCAGGCCCAGATTCTGCAGGTCATGAAAAGCTTCAACCTGAAGGCCAGAGAGGGTCAGGGGACTGACCTGGCCAGGCTTGTGTGTGGTTGTGTGTGGTTTTTTTTTTTTTTTTGGCCGTGCCCTTTCGGGATCTAAGTTCCCCAACTAGGGATTGAACCCGGGCCTGGGCAGTGAAAGCTCCAAGTCCTAACTAATGGAGACACCCCCCAATCCCCCGCCTGGGGAATTCCAGTCTTGTGTTTTAGAAAGATTAGGCCTGCTGCCATTTGGAGAACCCTTATTCTAAGAGAGAAAATGAAAACTAGAGAGGCAAAGGGCTTTTCAGCGTCACACAGTGAGTGTGACCAGGCAGGTACCAGAAGGGACGGGAAAGGCAAAAAGACAGCCTTCCTTGTTGAGGAGTTTCCCTAGGAGGCGCTGGCTTTAGATGCCCACTAGGTGACAGCAGAGGAGGGACCAAAATCGGGGGGCTTCTGGGAGGTCCCTCCCTGCTGTCCTACAGGCCTTTCTGCTCCCATCTCTCTGGTCTGGGAGTGAGAGGGCTCCTCCCTGGGCCCTCTCGTCCAGATCCCAGACCAACAAGGAGAGCCTGGGTGTCAAGAAGCTCAAGGTCTGGTCCTAGCTCTAATTCCCCTCTGCTGCTGTCTTTGGGCAAATTCACATATAAAACAGTGCTTGAGGGCTTCCCTGGTGGCGCAGTGGTTGGGAACCCGCCTGCCAATGCAGGGCACACGGGTTCGAGTCCTGGTCCGGGAGGATCGCACATGCTGCGAAGCAACTAAGCCCATGAGCCACAAGTACTGAGCCTGCACTCTAGAGCCCGCAAGTCACAACTACTGAGCCTGCGTGCCACAACTGCTGAAGCCCACGTGCCTAGAGCCTGTGCTCTGCAACAAGAGAAGCCACCACAATGAGAAGCCCACGCACCTCAACAAAGAGCAGCCCCCGCTCACCGCAGCTAGAGAAAGCCCGCATGCAGCAACAGAGACTCAACACAGCCAAAAATTTTAAGTAAATAAATAAAACAGTGCTTGAGAACTTGGGTTCTTGGCTGGAGAAATGGAGATTTATTACTTAGTCTACCAGGGGCCAAATTCTTCTGTCAGACCTCCCTCTGGGCCTCTTGACCTGCCCTCTTCATCCTGTTGAGTAAGTTAGACTCCCAGGGCCTCCCCAGGCCCCAAGGCTCAGGCCAGTCCCAAAACGGAAGGAGGGGATGTGAGCTAAGTTCTCTGAGTTACAGCCAACAAACAACCCAGGCTTCAACCTCAGCCAAAGAGCCCTGGGTGGGATGGGTAATCAGCAGAGCCTCCTTGTGTCTCCAGTGTGAAGTGGGGTGAAGAGTTGCTGCCCTGCTTCTCCTCACCCCACTGCTGGGTACGGTTACCAGGTATAGTGAGTAAAAACACAAGACACCCAGTTAAATTAGAATGTCAGATAACCAAAAAAAAAAAAAAATAACTGCAGTGTTTGGGGCACATACTTACACTAAAAATGATTCCCTGATTTCTGAAATTCATATTTAACTGGGCATCTACATTTTATTAGGCAATTCTACCACTTGGGCTTGGTGAGAATGTAAGTGTCAAGTGCCTTCTGAACGGGATGGGTGTGAATCTTGCACTCAGCATCATTCTCTCATACCCCAAGGCCTGTTGTGGCCTCCATGTCTAGCTAGACAGGGCTTTCAGGGCCCATTCTGCCCCCTTGTTGTTGTTGGGTTTCCCTACAGTTCTGGAGATGGGGTCTCATGCTGCATGAAGGACTCATTTGGGCTATTTGCACCCTATTGTGAGGTTTTCCCCTCAGTGAGCTCCTTTTCCATTCTCTGATCCTCACCACACCCCCTGAGAAGTAAGAAAGGTGAGTAAGTAGGGATGCATGAGCATTCCAATCAGTAGATGATGTCATGGGTATTCAGCCAAGGTAAGTGATTTGCCCAAAGCTGCCCAGTGAGGGGAAGTGGAGCCAGGGGTTGAACCCAGGGTATGGATAAGGATCTGCTGAGGTTCTTAGGACCTACTAACAGGCTGGATCAGTTTGGGGAATGGAAAGAACCCACATTCTGCAGCTTAAGAACTGGGCATCAAATCAATCGCATTGCAATTCTGCCTGGCTCCTGCCTTCAAATGCCCTCCTAAGTGGAGGTCTCACTTGTCAAAGGCTATTATATGTCAGTCCCTAAACACTTTATATACACTCACATTAATCCTCATGGCATAGGTACTATTCTTATCTCCATTTTACCAATGAGGCCAAAAGAGGCAAAAGGACTTACCCAAGATGACAGAGAAAGTAAGGGAAAAGCTAGGACTCCAATCTGGGTCTGTCTTGGGCTTATTATATTCCACTACACTGCTTTCCCCAGGTATTGGATACACCTGGAATCTCTAGGTAGAAAAATCAATCTACAAACAATGACAGTTTTGTTTCTTCCTTTCCAAACTTGACAATTTGTATTTCTTTTTCTTGTGTTATTGCATTGTCTGGGACTTTCAGTAGCATTAATAGTAATCACTCATGGCATGTTCCTGAGTGCTTCTGTGTTAGTTATGTATTGCTGTAATAAATATCCCCAAAATTAGTGTCTCAAAACAACAAATATTTATTATCTCACATAATTTCTGAAGGTTAGAAGTTCAAGAGTAGCTTATTAATTGAGTGGTTCTGGCTCAGGGTCTCACCAGGTTACAGCAAAAATATCTGCCAATTTCTTCAAAGAAAATATGCAAATGGCCAATAAGCACATGAAAAGATGTTCAACATCATTAGCCATCAGGGAAATGCAAACAAAAACTGCAATGTGGTACCACTTCACACCTACTAGGATGGCAAGGATGTGGAGAAATCAGAATTCTCATACCCTGCTGGTGAGAATGTGAAATGGTGCAGCCACTTTGGAAACAGTCTGGCAGTTCCTCAAATGGTTAGAGTCGTCACATGACCCAGCAATTCCACTCCTAGGTATGTGCCCAAGAGAAATGAAAACATATGTCCACAGAAAAACTTTTACATGAATGTTTATAGAAGCATTATTCATCATAGCTAAAAAGTGGAAACAATACAAATGTCCATCAGCTTGAACAGTGGATAAACAAAATGTGGTCTATCCATACAATGGAATATTATCCAGTCATAAAAAGGAATGAAGTGCTGATACATGCTACAACACAGATGAACCTTGAAAACATTATGCTAAGAGAAAGAAGCTAGTCACAAACAACCATATATTGCATGATCCCATTTATATGAAATGTACAGAATAGACAACTCTATAGAGACATAGAGTAGATGAGTGGCTACTTGGGGCTGGGGGAGGGAGGAAGATGGAATGACTGTAACTGGTTATAGGATCTCTTTTTGGAATGATCAAAATGTTTAGAATTAGGTAGTGGTGATGGTTGTACAACTATGAATGTATTTAAAGCCATTAAATTGTATGCTTTAAATGGGTGGATTATATGGCATGTGAATTATATCTCAATAAACTGCTACCAAAAAAAAAAAAAAAGGTCAGGTGGGGGTGTACTCATCCTAAGGCTTAACTAGGGCTTAAGGATCTGCTTCCAAGTGATTTGCTCATATGGCTATTGACAAGAGGCCTCAGTTCCTCACCATGTAGGCCTCTTCATTAATGTCCTCATGATATGTCACCCACTTCCCCAGAGAGAGTGGTCCAGGAGAGAGCAAGGAGGGAGCCATAATGCCTTTTGTGACTTAGTCTAGGAAGTAGTGTCACTTCTGCCACATTTTGTTAGAGGCAAGTGACTAGGTACAGCTCACACTGGAGGGGTGGGGTGGTAGGCTCCACCATGTGAAGGGAAGAGTATCAAAGAAACTGTGCACATCTTCAAACCACCACAGCTTCCAATGTTGCTCAACATAGGTAGAATGGCTTCCATAGTGTCTCTGAGTCCCCATCTCTCCCCTCTCTCTTTTATTCATATTTTACTAAGTTTTTGATTAAAAAACTAAAAATAGAGTTGCCATATGATCCAGCAATTCCACTCCTGGGCTTATATCTGGAGGGAACTCTAACTCAAAAAGATATATGTACCCCAATGTTCATAGCAGCAATATTTACAATAGCCAAGACATGGAAGCAACCTAAATGTCCATGGACATAAATCCCTTGCACTTCTAACTCCGTCATGGTGGCAGCTTCCTAGAGGACACAACCGACACCCAGGCCCTGGTTCCTCCGAACTGCCAGACCCCTTACCCCCAGGGATGCCTTCCATCTCCATCCCGTGACACTAGCATCCTCTGTGCCCCCTCCCCTCCTCTCTCTGACCAGGGTCTTGCCCTGTGTCTGGCACATAGTAGACTCTCAGTTACTATTTGTTTTTGAATGAATACAGAATGCTCTGGAGCTAGGCACTGCCTGCACCATTCTCCTGGCACAGAGAGCTGCAGAGAGCCCTCCAGGTGGGGCCAGGAGGCTAGCTCCACTGGGCAGAGGGAGGGTGCCCTCCAGGCAGTGGGGAGGAAGGCCCTGAGGTGGAGAGGCTCTTGGAGAGCTGGGAATCTCCCAGAGCCAGGGGAGGCCCTCCCCACAGGCTAGGGGACATCTAACCTGGCTTCTCCCCAATCCACTGTGTGACTATCGACAAGTCACCTCTCTTTTGGGGCTTCACTCCATCCATCTCGACAATGGGATGAGAAGCCCTGCCCTGCCTGTCTCCCCAGGGAGGGGCAGGGGTTGTGAGCATCAGATGAGATTATGGCTGGGAAAATGTGAACAGGAAAGAGTGGTATTTGCTGGGTCCTGGGCCTGGGGTCAGGATGTGGAGGGGGAGAGGGACAGAGAAGGGAGGAAGAGAAAAGATTAGGAGAGAGGGAGACACACGCACGCACACACACACACACACACAGGGGAACAAAGAACAGAAAAATGCAAGAGACAGAGAAAGAGGGAATGAGTGAGAGAGAGAGAGAGAGACGATAAAAGGGAGGCTTCAGTGAAAAACTGTGAAGAGAGACAGGAGAGAAAGACAGAAAGAAATGGAGAGAGAAAATAAGATGGGGAGTTAGAGACAGAGAGAAAGATGGAAGGGGGGATGGAGGAGACAGAAAGAAATTATGAGAATCAGAGTCAGAGAGGGAAAGCGACTAACAGCCAGAGAGGGATGGGTGAGGAGCCAGGAGACAAAGGGTTATGGGGATGGATGGAGACAGACAGGGAGAAACAGTCTGACAGGGAGGGCGGGAGGAGGGAACGCCTTCTCCCACGGACACCCACCCTGCACTCCCCACCCTGCACTCCCCACTGTCACCCACTGTGCACCCTGCCCCACCCCAGATGGGTGGGGACCCAGAGAAAAGCCTTGGCCCCTCTGTCTGTAGGGCTCAGCTGGCCCTGTCCTGTCCTGCTGGTTTGGCTCCCAACATCCTCCGTTCCCAGGCCGCTGAGGGGCACCCCACTGGGATGCAGGGCTCTGGAGCCTGTCCTTTAGGCTCACTGACGTGGCCACTGGTTAATCTGAAGGGAAAACCCAGTGACACCCTCCCCTGAGGCCCAGGCAGGCCCCAGCCTGCCTCCCTTTGGGGCCCAGGCAGCAAGAGACCTCAAAGGTCAGCTCCACTGTACCCCGCACTGTACAGAGGAGGAAACCGTGCTCCGAGAAAGGCAGGGACAAACCTGCAGTCACTTAGCCAGGCAGTGGCCTAACCAGGACTCGCTGTCACAGATGCTGTGGCCCCCAAACCTTTGAGACTTGCTTTCTTCTGCGTAAACTGCTTCCTGCCCAGGGGTGTCCTGAGCCATCAGTAACAGTATTTCGAATGCCAGGCACTGTGCTGAGAGTCCTGTGAAATGGCTGCTGTGAGTATGCCCATCATACAGATGAAGAGACTGAGGCTCAGAGAAGTTGAGACTTCTAAGCCTGAAGCCACACTGTGTCATGACCCAAGCTAGGTCCATCTGACCTTGAAAGTTGGGTCCCTGCTGTGGCACCTCCCAGCCTCCCTGGGTTGTTCACCAGCAGGAAAGGACCCTGTAATATGGAAAAGGAGGGCAGAGGTGGGAAGTTGAGCTGTAAGTACCCAGCTTCCCCAGATGGTTGGAAGTTGAATAATACATCAGCTTTGAGACACAGGAGCATCTGCTGGGTGTAACCCCTCCCTGTTGGACAGACCACCCCTGTCTCTTTTTTTTTTTTTTTTTTTTTGCGGTATGCGGGCCTCTCACTGTTGTGGCCTCCCCCGTCGCGGAGCACAGGCTCCGGACGCGCAGGCTCCGGACGCGCAGGCTCAGCGGCCATGGCTCACGGGCCCAGCCGCTCCGCGGCATATGGGATCCTCCCAGACCGGGGCACGAACCCGTATCCCCTGCATCGGCAGGCGGACTCCCAACCACTTGCGCCACCAGGGAGGCCCTACCCCTGTCTCTTGAGGTACACACGATGCCTGCTGTGTTCCCTAGGTGACTGCAGTCCAAGGATGGAGATGGCTGCAGACACAGCCCCCTAGGCCACCTCTGTTCCTCTGGGGACCACAGTTCCTTCACTCCCAGAGCACCAGCCCTGCCCAGTGTTGCTTTCTTTTTTTAAAATTACTTAATTAATTAATTATTTTTATTTTTGGCTGTGTTGGGTCTTCATTGCTGTGCGTGGGCTTTCTCTAGTTGTGGCTAGCGGGGGCTACTCTTCGTTGCAGTGCGCAGGCTTCTCATTGCAGTGGCTTCTCTTGTTGCGGAGCACAGGCTCTAGGTGCACAGGCTTCAGTACCTGCAGCACGCAGGTTCAGTAGTTGCAGCACGCGGGCTCCAGAGCGCAGGCTCAGTAGTTGTGGCACATGGGCTTAGTTGCTCCACGGCATGTGGGATCTTCCTGGACCAGGGATCAAACCCGTGTCCTCTGCATTGGCAGGCAGATTCTTTTTTTTTTTAATTAATTAATTTATTTATTTATTTATTTTTGGTCGCATTGGGTCTTCATTGCTGCACGGGCTTTCTCTAGTTGTAGTGAGCACCACTCTTCGTTGCGGTACACAGGCCTCCCATTGTCGTGGCTTCTCTTGTTGCAGAGCACGGGCTCTAGGCGCGCGGGCTTCAGCAGTTGTGCCGCACGGGCTTAGTTGCTCTGTGGCACGTGGGATCTTCCCGGTCCAGGGCTTGAACCCATGTCTCCTGCATTGGCAGGTGGATTCTTAACCACTGTGCCACCAGGGAAGCCCGGCAGGCAGATTCTTAACCACTGCACCACCAGGGAAGCCCCAGTGTTGCCTTCAAAGTCTGCTCTGGTTGTGTCTACACCATCTATCAGACCAGGAGGGCTGCTGCCGGGCCATGCCTGTGCTTGGAGTCCCAGGAAGTGGGGAGCTGAATATGCTGAGTGCCTTTCTTAGAACCAGGACTGGGAAGGGAGAGCACCCAGGTGGCGGGGGTGGGGTGGGGCATGGATGCTCCCTTTCCCAGAAGCCTCAGAGCCTCCCGGGGGAGGGGTGTGGCCACAGAGCCCCAGCCCTGCCTTTACCTCCTTTACCCAGCTTTGGCAGAAACCCATGGCTCTCTGCCAGCTTCATGGAGGTGGGCTTGGCGGCCATCCCTGGGATGGGGGGATGACCAGTTCTAGGAGCCTCCTCTGAGCCCCCAAACCCTCTTCCCTCCCCAGGGAGATACAGATCCCCCTTCTGGCCCCTGCCCCCAGGGCTTTGGCTCCTACCGTCCCCATCCAGGCAAGGCTGGTGGCAGGTGACTGGAAGGCGTGGAGAAAGGCAGGCCAAGTGGGGGCGTGGGCCCCGGCCAGTGTACTCCTCAGCCAATCAGTGGCCTGCCCAGCCGGTGGATTCAGTTACAAGCCCCAGATCACCCCATACTCCAACCTCCTTCCTACTCCTCCCAAAGCTCCATTCATTGGCCCCGCAGCACCGGGTCGGCTGGGCTCGTTTCCGCTCAGCTACAGAGCTGCTGCCTCGTGGGCCCACCAGGGTAGGATTCCCGGGGGCTTTGTCTGACTGGGCTGGGCCAGGGCAGAATGGGGGTTCTGGTGGTGCTCTTTGGGGTGCTGAACTTCCTGGGGGCAGCTCTGGGGGGCTCCCCTGCCCTCCACTTGCACAGCACCTCCTGCCACTTGGCCAGACCCATCTCTGGCAGCCCTTTGGGGTTCCTTAGCTTCTTGGGCAAGGATGCCCAGGGATTAGCCCTGTTCCATGCCCACTGGGATGCGCACGGGAGGCTGCAGGTGTGCAGCCGGCAGGATGAGCCAGAGCTCACTACAGCCTTCAGTACCCTCTGTGCTGGTGAGATCACCCGGGACTCCTTCATCCACACCCCTGGACCTGAGCTGCAGAGAGCCCTGGCCACCCTTAAGAGTCAGTGGGAGGCCTGCAGAGGGCCTGCCGAGAGTCCAGCAGGGACCAGGGAGAAGCGAGCAGCAGGGCAGAGTGGAGCGCCTAGCATGGGGAACCAGCGGGTGAAGAGAGGCTGGACCATGCCTGGCACACTGTGGTGTGGAGTCGGGGATTCTGCCGGGAACTCCTCGGAGCTGGGTGAGCCATCGGTGTGTGGACAGGGGGGCTGGTGGGGGGGGAATGCAGCCTTTAGCCCTGGTACCCACTCTCCCAGGCTGTGTGCCCTGAGGAAGTGACTTAGCCACTCTGACTCTCAATTTCCTTATCTGTAAAATGGGGTGACCATAAATCTCATCATGGGATGCTTAAATGTGGTTATAGATGGGAAAGGTCCTACTCACACCTGGGAGGCCTCATTAATTACCATCTGAGGAAGGAGGCTGGCTGGGATGGATCCAGGGTCAGCTGAGCCAAGAAACCATTACCCAAGAGGAGGCTTTATGGGTACAGGGTGCCCAGTGGAGGGGGCGCCGAGACCCAAAGGCCTGGGTTCAAATCCCAGCTCAGCCCTTCCGAGCTGAACGAGTCACCTCCCCTCTCTGAACCTGTTTCCTCACCTGTACAATAAATGTGACACCTCCTTCCCAGGGCTGCTGTGTGCTTGGGTGTGGGAAGTGCCAGGCATTTGGGAGATGCTCAGTAAAGGGCATCATTGCTCAGGTGGTGAAAAACATGCATGGCTTTTTTGCACTCTCGGTACAGCTGTCAGTGCGTACGCGTGGAGGGCTGGGAGGAGGACTTGGCACTTGAGTTGGAGCAGGTTGGCATCCTGACAATGCCTCATTGTGCCAGCGAGATCGCACCCTGCTGTTTACCATTCCATTCCACACATATTCATAACTTTGGAGTTTCACTTGGGGTGTGAGCCCGAGAACTCTGGAGGCAGACACCAGTTCACCTGAGGAAGATCTTTCTGTGGGCAAGGGTTCATGTGTGGGCTGCCTGGCACTTGGAGTTGCCCAACAGAGGCTGTACCTGGGTGTTCTCTTCAAGCTTTGGAACTGTGAGTCCCACAGGGGGAGGCCCGAGGCCACCCAGGTCATCTGTATCAGGGCTGGGATGAGAACCAGGTCTCTGCTCCCAGCACCACGCGGGCATAGCCGGCATGTGGTACCCACGACCCTGCTGAGCTGGTGCCCCCTCCGCTTCCTGCAGGGGTCTTCCAGGGCCCCGATCTCTGCTGCCAGGAACATGACCGCTGCCCACAGACCGTCTCACCCTTCCAGTACAGCTATGGCATCCGAAACTACCGACTCCACACCATCTCCCACTGCAACTGTGATGCCAGGTTGGTGGTGAGCAGGGAGGGCTGGGAGCTCAGGGTGGGATTATCCACCGGGATTACCTGGTGCAGAGTCTAGGATTCCAGAGAATCCTAAAGGATCAGCCAGCCAGAGTCCACTGTGCAGTGGGAAAGCTGAGGCCTAACAGGAGAGGGGACACTTGGACCCCAAATCACCTGGCTGGTAGTGACCAGGTGGTCTGGGAGAGGAGCCAGGTAGCTCTCTGTGGTCCAGGGACCTGAGTGCTGGCTCTGGGACAGGTTCCAGCAGTGCCTGCATAACCAACGGGATTCCATCTCCGACATCGTGGGCGTGGTCTTCTTCAACGTGCTGGCGATCCCCTGTTTCGTGCTGGAGGACCAGGAGGCCTGTGTGGAGTGGTACTGGTGGGGCGGGTATGTGGCTGCCCCTTTCGAGCCCCTTCCCAGCCAGTTGGGAGCTCGGGCTCCAAGCCTGGGAGGGAAGCCTTTCTGTATGTCTGTCCTCCAGGGAATGATGCCTCGCCCTCCCTGTCTTCTCCTCAGGGTGGGGCCCAGGATGCAGACGCTCCCTGGGTGCCCTGCAGGACCCAGTGGGATGTGGGATGAGGGGTGGGACTGGCAGAGCCCTGATCTCCATGGAGATGAACCTGGAGACTTCTGGGAGGGGGGATTCTGGGTTACCAATTGCCACCATGTGCTACCTCCCAGGTGTAGAACATATGGCTCTGTATCCCTCGCCCGTCTCCAGCCCAGGACCTTCTACAATGCCTCTTGGAGCTCCCTTGCCATCCCCCTGACTCCCAGTCCTCAGAACCCAGCACCCAGCAAGCCTCGGTGGATTCAGCACCCTCAGAAGTGGCCAGCACAGCAGAAAGAGTCCAAGTACCCCAGCCAAGCCAACGCCACAGCCCTCCAGGCCCCTGTGGCCTCCCCTGGGCCTGATGTGGCCTCCATAGTCCAGCTGGAGGTCACTGATTCAGGCCTCCAGGGACTATGGCATGGCCTAAAACCTCAAGGTGAGCTCAGAACCTAACCTTGGGGGCTCCTGATGTAAGGAGGTGTCCCTGACTCTGTTCAGGGTGGGGGCCCCCTATGTTGCTTCCTTTCCTGCTCTGAACTCCTTCTGGGGTCTCCCAACCTCTCTCCTGCTGCAGCCAGAGGGATTTTTGTAAGCTCCAAACTTGTCCATGGCACTCCTCGCTGAGGCCCCACCATGATGTCCCAACACCCAGGGGTTGTCGAGTCTGGTCCTGCAGATCCTACTCCCCAGTCGAAACTCCAGTTCCACAAACTTCATTTGGTTCTTCTAAAGCCACTTGCTCTCTCCCACTGCTGGGCTTTTGCACATGCTGTTCTTGCTGCCTGGAGAATTCTCCCTGACTCTTCCCCTCTTCCAGCCTCAGCTTAGAAGCCTCTGCCTCCAGGAAACCTTTTCTGACCACTCTCGACTCTCTGGGCTTCCCCATGGCAGCACTGCTCTGCGTGTGTGTGTGCATGCACACGCGTCTCCTATGTGTGAGGCACTCTGAAGGCACAAAGGGCATGAGATGGAAGTGACACTGTGTGTGGGGGACAGAGCATGTGTGCCGGATGGCAGTGGGCATCGGACAGGGCTCCTCTCACCACCACACCTGCCCTCAGGTGCCCGCCACGCCTGCCGCAGCTTCCGCCGCCTGGACCAGTGTGAGCACCAGATCGGGCCCCAGAAGACCAAGTTCCAGCTGTTCAACAATGCCCGTGATCCCCTCTTCCACTGCAACTGCACGCGCCGGTGAGGCCTGCTTGGACCCTTGGGGGTGGGCTGCCTGTTGTCAGGCACTGGAGAGGGACACCTGGCTGACGAGGCCCTGCCCCAGCCTGAGCCTGCCTCTGCCCTCAGTCTGGCACGCTTCCTGAGGCTCCACAGTGCACCTGTGGGTGCCAACATACTTTGGGAGCTGCTGGGCATGACCTGCTTCAAACTGGCCCCTCCACTGGACTGTGCTGAGGGCAAAGGGTAAGTGACATCAGGGCCGGGAGGGATGGGGGACTTCCCAAGGGGTGGATTGCCTCTGCTGCCTTTGTGCACCTGGGCTGAGAGGGTGATGGAGGGGGTCAGGGGACCCCTGAGCTCCACTGTCATCATCCCTGTGTTCGGCTCTGCAGGTGGTCCATGTAGGTTGCATCTCAACTCTGTCATTTACTTCCTTTGTGACCTTGCAAGCTGAATAACCTCTGCACACCTCTGTTTCCTTACCTATAAAATGGAGGTAGAAGCCAAGGAAGTGGCGTGTGTGACGTACATAGGCCAAGACCTGCAGGACACATAGTAAAACACCTGCTTAACTCTTACCCCATAATCCACAATTTCAATTCTGATTCTCAAAACTAACTCTGTTACTTTTCCTATTTCACAGGTAGGGAAACTGAGGCCCAGACTGACCCAGGTTTCTGCAGCCAGCTAGTGGCAGAACCTGGGCCTTTGGGTGCCAACCCAGGTTTATTCTGCCCCCTGCTAGGTGTAAGAGCCACCCACCCTCCCGGCCCCAGCCCTGCTCCTCTCTGGGCCTTGGTCACCCTCTCTGCAGATTAGGGTGGGATTCTTGGCAGTTATGACCGCCTGCCCCACTTTTCTCTCCTCACAGCTGTTCCAGAGACCCCAGGGCTATCAAGGTGTCAGCTCGGCACCTGCGGCGACTTCAGCAGAGGCAACTCCAGCTCCAGGGGACAAGCACAGACAACAGGCAGGCATGGACTTCAGAGCACCCAAAGGCCCCCATGTCATTCTATGACCGGTGCCTGCAGCTGACCCAGGGAGCTGGAGGACCTGAAGGACAGCAGAAATCCTGGAACCAGTGACCTCAGTTCCAGCTCTCCTGGGCACAAGACTGGACCTCGTCCCTGGCTTTGCTAGGCCTTGGGGGGTCTCAGCTTCCCCTCCACGTGTTAGAGTGAAGCATGGACAGGCTCTTGTGGATAGCCAGAGGGCTGCATGGGTAGGGTGGGGGGGCCAAGGCCCAAATGCTGGACCACGTCTCTTGCTCTGCTGGGTGATCTTGGGCTGGTGACACAACCCCTCTGTGCTTGGATGTGGTATTCAGGAAGCTCATTCTGCAGCCCCAGGCTTGGGCCTTCCCAGAGAAATTAACATCCAGATGGGAATGGGGAGAAGGTAACATTGCAGCAGCCCCAGGAGGTACCAGGAGGAGGTACATATATGTCTATGTTGTGAAATTAATGCATGTCTCAAGAACTTGCCCAGGGAAGCCCCAGTGTCTGCCTGCTGAGGTCTAGGGCAGCAGGTGGGGAATGAGGGATGTCACAGAAGTGCCTGTGTCTGAATCCAGGGTGGCAGAAGCTAGAAAGGGGCTTCCCAACTCACCTCCCCAGGGGACCCCTTCTCTTAACAGCTGCTATGCTCTTCCTGGCCCAGCCCTGGCCCATTCTTTCTGGCCTAGACTTAAATTCAGATCTCCCCTGTGCCCTTAAGCAAGAGACCTCCTTCATTCTGAGCCTTAGTTTCCTCGTCTGAAAAAGGGGAGTGTAAATAGGACCTACCTCATAGGGTTGTTGAGGATTAAGCGAACCAACTCACAAACAGCACTCACCACCTAGTAAATGTTCCCTCCCTCCAGCACACAGCCAAACTGTGCTTAGGCGTCTAATTTTTTTTTTTTTTTCGGTACGTGGGCCTCTCTGTTGTGGCCTCTCCCGCTGTGGAGCACAGGCTCCAGACGCGCAGGCTCAGCGGCCATGGCTCACGGGCCTAGCCGCTCCGCGGCATGTGGGATCTTCCCGGACCAGGGCACGAACCCGTGTCCCCTGCATCGGCAGGCGGACTCTCAACCACTGCGCCACCAGGGAAGCCCTAGGCGTCTGATTTTTAAAGGTTCACATAACCTCTTGGAGGCCTCAGTTTGCTCACCTGTGAAATGGAGCTAAGAACTACACTGAACTCAACACCACAACTTGTGGTGCAGCTTAAAGGACATGGCATGTGTAATGTATACAGCTGGTGCCTGGTAATTGTCAGATCTGTCATCCTCTCATCTCTTTAGTCCCTTCCTCTGACTGCCCCCAATCCCAGACTGCTAACAAGTTAGGAAGAAGTCAGGAGTGAGGCTGGAGAATTTAATTCCTAATTGATGACCTCTAGGTTTGCTCCCCCATCCCAGATGGGGGCTGGGATAGGGGTTTGCTGATTGTCACAGTTGAGGTGCCAGGACCAAGTTTGGGGGACCCCAGTTGGCCACCCTTGGCCAGAATAGAGTGGCAGGTGCACATAAAGCTGGAGCAGCAGCAGGAGGGAGGCAGGTGGGTTTGCAGAAGATTGAGGCAGAGTGGGGGCCACGTAGGCCTGCCTGCCCACCTCACCCTCAGGGCCCCAGGCCCCCTTCCTCCAGGCCCTGCTGACCCTGGGGGCTGGGAGACAGGCTGTCGGGGGCCGGGGCCTCCTGATCGGGTCCCCAGGAGCTTCCACCGCCAGGGTCTACGGTCTCTAGGCGCAAGGCAGGCAGCAACCCCAGGCTTTGAGGCACAGATGGTGGGAATGCCCAGGACCCAGGCAGCCCAGGGGAGCCCTCCTCACTGTTGCCCTGGCTGCCACCATCACTGCCCCTGTTGGGGGCTACCCGAGGCAGGCGGCGGCTCTGGGGCGAGGGGCTTCGGCTGGTGCCACGGCGTTCACAGGATGAGGGCCGCAGGGCGAGGCCGGGAAAGCGGGCCAGACCTGGGCTTCGGCTACGGTGCCGCTTGGACTTGCCAGGGCTTGGGCTGCGGGACGTGGATGCAAGCAGCTCCAGGGTGCTGTCATCCTCATCCTCCGAGCTGGCACCCGAGCTGTCTGTGCTGCTGCTGGCCAGCTCCGAGGTAGGCAGTGAGATCTGGGGGGAAGGCTGGTCACTGGGGTGCTGCTCTCCCCAGCTGGCCACTGAGGCCTCTGGGAACCACTCCCACCCTCCCCCTTGGCAGACCCAGGAAGGTCAGGATACTTGTAGGAGGTCACAGAACAGAATGTAGAAGCTGTAGAGGCATTTGAATACTCCTTTGGTGCCCCTGACCCTGCAGCCTGGCCTACTTACCTGGAAGGGCTCAGTGACCCCGATAAGGATGCTGTGGGTGTGGCTATAATAGCCCAGGATGAAGTCTCCGTGACCCTTGGGCAGTGACTCCTCACTGAATGTCACCTGGTGGGCCGGGGGGTTTAGGCCCAGGTTGGGATGAGGGAGGCAGCCTCAGGACCCTTCAAGCTGAATCCTGAGCCCCCAAGGGCAATGGGGACTTCCTCCCACTCTCCCCCTCCCCTTAAGTACCTGGTAGATGTTCCCATCCACATCCTCGTGTTTGGCCCAGACATAAGCCACGTAGTCCTTGCAGTGGCGGAAACCCACCTGGGGTGAGAGCAATCAGGGTCGTGACCCCTAAGGTCTGACCCCAGCAGCCTCAAACACGTGGGTCCTTGGCTGCCCCTTCAGGCCCTTCCTTCCCCGATGTACCGACCACCCCTGCCCGTCTCACCCGGTACAAGCCGATCCAGTCCCAGGAGCTGCGGGCAAACACCGTCTCTATGCGGTACCTCACCACAGCCTGCTCCGGCCGCACCCACTCGTCTGCCACATCCAGCCGCACAAGCGGCACGTCGTCTCTGAAGGCAAACTGCCCAGGGGCAGGGGGCAACATCAGGCGAGACCCTCTAGTATTCTATGCACCTAGAGCCCTTGGGCCTGCGTGGGCACAAATTGGCTGAGATGAAGGGCCTTTGAAGCCACTGCACAGACTGGGAAACTGAGGAAGAACAGGTCCAGGATGAATGCCAGGTTTCCTGCCTCCCAGCTCAGGGCTCTTTTTGTCCTTAGCCTCCTTAGGGAGTGAGTGAGAACACAGCTTTGAAGCTTAGTAGACCGTGGGTTTGTCCCTGGCTCTGCCATTGTTATGCAGTGTGACCCAAGGTGAGTTTCTTGACCTCGCTGAATAGAAGGGCTCCTGTCCTTAAACTCTGATGATCTTATTTAACTCTTGGGGTTGCTCTGCAGATTCAATGAGATACCATATAAAGCGTCCTATAAACTTCTCAGTATACAGTAGGTGCTCAATGAATGACTTGCCTATAAGCTAACAAAGGAGTCCCATGATGCACTGGATATTCTGGAGTAAAGTTAACACCCATGAGCAGGCAAGAAGAGCTCTGGGTAGGTGGCTGGAGACCGTCCAGGCTCTGCTACTAACCTGCTTCATGACCTCAGGTAAGCCCCTCATCAGGCTAAGTAAGACTCAGTTTCCCCACCTGTATTAAGGAACCACTATTAACCTTGTTTGTCATCAGTCCATGGAGACAAAAGAATCTTCTCTTCCCAGGGTCACCCCAGGCTGAGCAGGGGGTCACCATGTGGATGGGGTTGCTGGGGTGGCAGGTGGCCAGGGTATTGGCTTCACCTCTGTCCCTCAGGAAAAGACTCAGTGGTGCCAGCCTCCGGCTTTGTCTGCTCCCCTGTTTATCTGGTTTCAACTTTCTCTCCCTCCTCAGCTTCTAAGCCAAGCTGCTTTGAAGAAACCAGCACATCCTCTCCCTGCCGTGGGTTCCTAACAGCAGGTCTGGCCAGGTTGCGCTCTTGGAAATACCCTTTAGGGCCTTGTGGGGTCAAAACTCCTGCTGAGCCCTCTGCTGTGTTGCTTTGGATAAGAGATTTAAGTTCTCTGAGCCTCTGTTTCTCTCATCAGTAAAACTGAAAGAAGAATTTGGATATCCTCAGGGCCTACCACAGTATTCAAAGGGATGACATACATGAAGTAGGCTACACAGGCTCTGGCATATAGTAGGTGCTCAACAGGTAATGTTTTACAAGGGACAGGGTTCTAGATAAGGAGGGAAGGACAGGGCACCCAAAAGGAGTGGTTCTCAAGGTGAGGTCCCTGATTGGGGGTTAAACCTCCCACCCAAGGCTTTTACCAAAGGTCATGGGAGGCCAGACATGGGCAGATTTCCATTCCCAGCTGAGGACATTGGCCACTGTCCCTCTGACTGACCATATGACAAAGTTAGCAGGGAAAACATTCTCTGGTCTGCTGGGCTCCCTCTTATCAGATCAAGAGAATCGGAGAGCCCAGAGTTGGGTTTCAGGACTGGAAATTGGGCTCTACCCCACTCTGCTGCTGAGCCTGTGTGCGACTTGGGGCGCATGCCTACTCCACTAACAGAAAGTTGGACTACGTGGTCTCTAAGATCCAGTTCTGACATTCTTGGATTTCCCCTTTTTCCTTTGGCAGCTAGGAGCCCCAATCCTAAACACAGGGGCTTCCCTGGTGGTGCAGTGATTAAGAATCCACCTGCCAATGCAGGCGACACAGGGTTCGAGCCCTGGTCTGGGAAGATCCCACATGCCGTGGAGCAACCAAGTCCATGCGCCACAACTACTGAAGCCTGTGCGCCTAGAGCCCGAGCTCCGCAACAAGAGAAGCCACTGCAGTTAAGAAACCCGCGCACCACAACGAAGAGTAGCCCCCACTCACTGCAACTAGAGAAAGCCTGCGCGCAGCAAGGAAGACCCAATGCAACCAAAAATAAATACATAAATCAATAAAAATTTATAATAAAAAATCCTAAACACAATGCTAAATTTTATAGTAACTATTTAGAGTTTAGCTTTGTATTTTTTTGTATCTCTACTCCCCCTCCCCATCACATATGGTAAGATGGTAAATAAATAATAAATGAATGTGAATGAATGCTACATGGGATTTGAGTAAATATTTTGGTGGCTGGTCTTATTATATATGTGAATTTTAACATAAGTTGCCCTAAGCCTTTCTCAGAAAAGGGGAATTAGAGATTAATGGAAAAGGTATACCCTTTGAAATCAGACTAGCCAGGGTTCAAAACCTTCCCTTTAGTAGCCATGTGACCTGGGGCAAGGGGTGCTGTGTCTCTGGGCCTCAGTTTTTTCACCTGAAAATGGAGATCATAGGACTTCCCTGGCAGTCCAGTGGTTAAGACTCTGAGCTCCCAGTGCAGGGGGCATGGGTTTGATCCGTGGTCCGGGAACTAAGATCCCACATGCCATGTGGTATGGCCAAGAATAAGTAAGTAAGTAAGTAAGTAAATAAATAAATAAATAAATAAATAATGGAGATCATAATCCCACTCCCAGTCTGCTGTGACAAGTGGATGCTACTGAGGGCAGGTGTAAGGGGTTACCGGGGGGCAGTGGGATGCTGAGCTGGGCCTGGGGATGTCATGCGGGGAGCATGAGGCCAGGACTCACGTGCAGGACGAACTGGGCAGCCACGGGCTTGTGGTCGCTGACAGTGTATTCCATGTGGCTGTGGTAGCTGTGCTGGGTCACCTGGAGCCGGTGGCTCTCCCGTCCCGAGGGGCTGGGACCTCCACCTGGAGCCTTGACCTTCCACAGGATACGGTCTGTCCAGGCTGGCTTCCGCTTCTTGGCACTGCGGTGGGCAAGGGTAGGCTGAGTATCAGGGGTTGGGGGTCAAGGCACATCTGCCTCCTGTCTCTCTTTCCTGTCTCCCTTATCCAGAAGACCTCAGCCCACATCCCCACCTCTCATCCCAGTTCTGAGCTCACCTGGTATCATATTTGTTAGTACCCACGTCAAACTTGAAGGTGGGCGCAAAGTTGAGGGGCCCCTCCTGGAAGCCCCTCAGGATGGGCCAGGTGTTCTTGGCCATGTTGAGCTGTGAGGGTTCAGAAGCACAGAATTGGACAAGAGCTTGGGCAGCGCAGATGAGGGCAAGGACCATAGCCTAGGGTACAGGTGGTCCTAGGGCATGTTCTGTGTGCTTAGGGTTTTGGGGTCCAGGCTGGGATTCCCCACCTGGTCTTTCTCCCAGAGCTGGTGGAGCTGCTCGCTGTCGATGGCAAATTTGACGAAGTGCAGGTCGTAGCTCTCGATGCGGAAGTTCAGGTCCCCGAACCAGAACACGAGGCTGTTCGGAGGTGGGGGTCAGCGGGGTCCATGGGGTGAAGAGCCCAACCCAGATCCTTCTCTGCCCCCATCCAACCCGACAGCTGCTCCTAGTGATGACGCAGAGGGTGGGTGGGTTGCTGCAGAGCCTCCAGCCCACCACGGAGCAGCAGGGGGTGTAGACCTAGAAGTTAGGTTCCGACCCCCAGCAAGGCCTTGCCCCTCGGCAAAGCTCCACCCTGCAGGCTCCACCTCCCTATCAAACTTACCAGCTTTCTTGTTCCTAGCTATAGTGTGGGTGGTCTCCACCCCCATAGGCCCCGCCTCTCCCCACAAGGCGCACCGGCCTCGCCCCTGAGGCCCACCCCTCCTTCACTAGCCCAGCCCAAGCCCCATTAGGTCCCGCCCCTGCCCATACTCGTGATCCAAGATCCCTTGAGCTCCAGGCCCCTGGAACTGCTGGAGGCTGAGGATGGTCTGGAAGTTGTCCTTGCGCTGCTCCGCTTTGTCCATGTGGGCCGGCAGGTGGCAGTTCAGGAAGCACAGCATGTGCCCGAAGGCGGCCAGTCGCACACTCACTCCACCCTTGTTGCCCTTGGGAAACAAGGTTGGGTGGGTCATGGGCGGGGCCTAGGCTAGGAGGTGAGGCCCGCGGGGCTTAGGTGGGCGGGGTCAGCGGGTGAGGCCCAGGACCCGTGGAGGTGTGGAGAGGGGTGGGTTCTAGGGATGCGAGTGGAACACTAGGAGAGGCGGGGTCTAGAAAACAAGGGGTGGGGGTGGGTGGGGAGAGGCGGGCCTCAGAGTAAGGGGTGTAGCTTGGGGTGGGGATATTGCCAGTACGCGGGGGTCCGGGGACTAATCTACGGATCCCTTAGGGCCCTGTACCCTCCCAGGCCGCTTCCACGCTCACCCAATAGCCACCCAGGCCAGTGCGCGTGCAATCAGTCTGCACATCCCTCAGGAAGGGCAGATGGTAGTACTTGGCGAACAGCAGCAGGATGACGCCCTGCATCCGCACAGTACTTACCTGCAGCAGAGGCGTGAGGAGGCTGAGAGACGGGACACAACTCCCCCGCCCCCGCCCTCGCCTTTTCCGGTTCTTAAAGGTCTGCTCCTCCATCCTCCCATTTCATGGACCCGGCCACCGAGGCCCAGCGGGCCCCACGGTGAATCAAGGCAGAGCTAGGGCTGAGAATCCAGGGGTCTCCACCTGCCCGGGGGTTGAGGGAGGAGTTACCAGCACGAAGTTGAAGGGCCCCAGTGCGTCCATGAAGAGCTCGCTCCACTGGTCGGTGAAGAGCGCGTCCTTGAGCCGCTTGTTGATCATAGAGTTCACTTCCTGCAACCTGTGGGGGACTGTGAGGCGGCCTTCGGATGGGGGGGGCGCCCTAGAAACCCCTCCCGCGGGAGAGGGTCTGGGAGGCAGGAGGGGCTCAGGAGGGAGTCTACTCGCCCTGTCCCCTCACCCTATGGCGATCATGTCTGCCCTGTCACTGTCATCGCTGCTGCTGCCCAGGTGAAGGAGGGATGTGACATCATCGGGGGGCATGGCGGTGCCCACGTTCCATGTGACCACAGTGATCCTGGGGATGTGGGGGTACAGAAGGGGTTACTACTGGGGACCACTCTCTTACCCTCAACCTCCCTCCCACAGGGCTTTTTCTGGGGAAATAAGCTTGACTATCAGCCCTCAGAAGGACCCACAGTGGGCCCAGGGTCCCTTCCACCAGACTCTTCCAGGGGAGATCAACTGAGGCGGGGTAGGCAAGTCCCTTAGGAGAGGATGCTGTCTTCCGAGGGCCCCAGAGTGGGCCTAACACCCACAGGGAGTCTTCCTCAGGGAGGTCAGCTGGGGTGGAGTAGGGTAAGCCACCCTAGAAGGATGGCTAGTCTTAGAGTTCAAGCCCCAGCAATGTCTTGGGAGAGGGCCCCTCACCAGAAGCCAGGGTCGCTCTTGCAGGTGGGCTGAGCTGACCAAGAGGAGGATGACGAGGTGGATGTAGAAGAGGAGGTGGTAAGAGGGGCTGGGGTTTCTCTGGGCTGAAGATTGGGGCTCAGATGCCCACCAGGCCCGGCACCCTGGGTGCCAGGCCTGGGGAGGGCCATCTCAGGAGCTGGGGGGACACACGGGGAGTGGTTTGGAGAGCGGCTGGGGGAGCGGCTGGGAGATCGGGGTGGCTTGGGCAGAGGTGGGGGCACAGTCTGGGCTAAGGGGGCCCCTGGCCGGAAGGTGGGGTAGAGAAGTCCGGGGGAGCGAGTGCCAGGCTCTGGAGGACCCTGGCCCACATCCAGGGGCAGAGTCTGTGGTGGCCAGGACGAGACAGGATCCTCAGGGCTGCTGCGGGGGGCCTCAGGCCGGGCTCTGAAGGAGGGGGAGATCCAAGGGTCTGGGGGGGCTTGAATCAAGGATGGGGAGCCCACAGGACCAGATGTCTGAGTCGGGGGCTGGAGATGCCCTTCTGAAGTGGAGAGAGGTCTAGGGTCTGGGGCATCCCTCTGTTTAGCTGGTGTCCATCCCACAGAGGCCGGGGCTGATGTCATGGATGCTGGAGTCAGGGCCTGTTCCTGAGAGAGTGACAGAACTGGACTGGGCACTGGGGAAGAGCTGGAAGGGGGCTGTGGGGGCTGTTTCTCAGATGCCACAGCCAGGCTCAGGCCTGAAGCAGCCAGGGCTGGCTTGGGTCCCATGGAGGCAGGTGGCACCTGCTTCTGGTCCCTGGACAGTGGAGCCAGCCTGGGCCCCAGGGTAGCTGGAGGAGGCTTCGGCCCAGCCGAGGCAGACATCACCAACTGGCCCATAGATGTTGGAGCCAGGCTGGAGCTGCGGTGGGCAGGAGCTGTTTTCTGCCCTCCAGGGGTAGACATTGGAGCCAGGATGGGTCCGGGAGATGCCAGAGCCAGCCTTGGCCCCTTTGAGGAAGGTGGCATTGCTGCTGGTGGCCCCACAGGCGTCAGAGCCAACCTTGGTTCCGAGCGTACTGGTGCTGCGTTCTCCTTCGCTGGGAGCTGAAAACATGAGTCCATCTTGGATATAGGACAAGTCAGAGCCTCAGAGTCAACCCTAACCAGGCCTCCACTTCCATATAGACCCCAGCAGACTCTGTCTAGCTAAGAAAGGCCCATCTTTCTGAGGAAGTTCTTCCTAATTTCTCACCTCAATCCATTCTGCTGTGAATCAGCTTCTCTTCTGGAGGAAACAGGACATGGAAACCTATCCCCTCCCTCACCTGTGACACCTCTTTCATAGATGGGGAAACTAAGACCCCCAACTCAAAGGAGGCAGAGTGTGAGCCTGGACCTGAGGGCTCTCCTCGCCTTCCTGGCTGACACCCACTCCCTGGCCACCCTGGAGTGTTGGGTGGCTGGAGTCAGCTTCCCTGAGCACCACCCACCCCTGCAGTCCCTGCTGCTCCCCTAGCCAAGGGCTACTGATCTGACACCCCCCCAGATCTTCCCACTCAGGACACCCTGGGGCCAGCCTGTTAAACACCACCCCCTTTCCTCCACAGTACACAGGAACCCTCAGGTTCCCCCTGCCAAACGTCCCCAGTTCCTTGGTCACAGCCCTCTCTGTCCTCGTCACCCATTCCCAGAGCTCCGTGCAGGAGCAAGAGCCTGGGTTAGGACTGGCCATGTCGATTCCCAGCCCAGCTCTGTGTGACCTTAGGCAAGCACTTCCCTGCCCAGGGCCTCAGTTTCCCTGTCTTAAAATGAAGGAACCTGGTGAAGAATCCCTGGCCACACCTTATCCTGGGAAGCCTAAGTCTCATATCCTCTGCATGTATAAGCCCAACATTTGCTAGGCTTCTATTTGAGCTCCATGGAATAGTCCATCCTCCCAAGTGTGATTCTAACACCCAGAGCAAGTCCAGGATTCTGTTGATCCTGGCACCGCACCACTGTGCACAAGTTGTACCCTCTTACCCTTGTCACCCCACCTGTGAGGACAGGCAAGCAAGTATCCTCTTTATGTCCAGCAGGTGGAGTGGCAGGGCGGGTGGGGCACAGCAGGGACCTCCTCTTCCTTTCCCATCTGTCCCTGTCTGATGTCCCTGTCTCCAGAAGTCAGGATAAAGTGTCCCTGGCCAGGGAGGGTAGAAGGAGGTTTACACTCACCCTGGGGTGGCCCCATCCCTGCCTCCAGAGATGCAGTTCTGTCTGCATCCCGTGTCCTGCTTGGTTCAGAGAATCTGAAACTCTGCCTCCACCTCTGTCCCCAAACTCAGCTCTTTGAGGCTTGCATTTTGGGCATCCTCCTTGGTTCCTAGTGTCCCACTCCAAACCCCCACCCCAAACACCACACCGCCTCCAGCACTAACAACTTAGACATCCCAGATGTCACAGTTTCAGTCTTCAGGGACAAGCCTCCTCATTTTGCATTAGCTCAGAGAGGACAAGCAACTTGCCCAAGGTCACATAGCAAAGCTGGAGCACAGCTGGGTCCCCTGATACCTGGTCCAGGGCTTTCCCAGGAGGTCCTGGAGACAGCTAACTCCATCTCTCTCTGAGTGTCCCATCACTACCCCCTCAGCCCCTAGGGTACCCTGTTTGCCCAGTCCCTGCTTGGTGGGCAGAGAAGAGTGCCAGCCCCTCAGCTGGGGCACCAGGGTGCCTGCACTATGTGGGGGGGTGGGGTGGGACTAAGGATCAGGAATGGGGGAACTAGGATTTAGGGGGTCTTACCTTGGAGGGTGCCCCAGTTTGGGAAATCCCATGGGGCATGGGCAGGGGGCCCAGGCCAGCCCGGGTCCCCAGCCTCACGCTGCCACTGATGCCCTGGCCCTCCATGTCTGCAGCCCCTGGCAGCCCGGGTTCCCTTGGGCTCCAGCTCCTCCGCTAGCTCCCGGGAACCAGTGATGTCATCAGCCGTTTCAACCTGCTGAGAATTTAAAGACACAGGCACCAACTTCCCAACATAGAAGTGGCCAGGGCAAGGTGGCCTACCCCTGGGGACTGGCTGCTGAGCCTGGAATGGTCATGGTGGGGGAGGAAGCGGGGGAAGTGGGTCCATTGGCCCGGCACAGGTCCCAGCTGGCAGCATAGTGGAAGCTGTCTCTCTGTTCTTACCCTCCAGCCGGTAGGCCTGGCCAGCCCTTGCTCAAGGGAGGGGCATTGACACACCTGAGGGTAAGGTAGCTCAAAGGTCAGCCCCCTCTCCAAGGCTTCAGAGACACCTGAGTCCCTGCTCTGATCCTGTGACCTTCTTGACTCCCTGCCAGCTCAGGGCTTGCCTTGGCCCCCACCCTTGCCCCATTTTCAGGCCTTGGTGCCCGCCCCTCGCCTGGCTCTATCCTTCCCATCCCAGAGCCAGACACTCAGGCTCCAGCAACTGGAGTCTTTCCCATCTCAACCTCAGCACTGACCCCTCCTCTTCTGCAGACACCTTGCGCCTGCCCTTGGATGTCCCCACAGCCAGGCCCAGCCCAGCTCCTCTCAGCTTTCCTCCTCCAAGACTCACTGGGTGTGGCTTGGGAGAGGGACTTGCTCAAGGTCACCTGGTGAGCTGGGGAGGTCCCCTGAGTCTCAGTGAGGAAAGGGAGCTGCCTCAGTGACCCAGGAACCACAAGAGTCAATTGGGATGTCTGGGGGAAGGGAGCTGGGGTGGAGAAATGCCCAGCAGTGGGGGAACAGACTGGCAGGAGGGTCAAAAACAGGTCTGGGAACTTCTTTGGCCAGGACCCAGCATAGGGCCTGGTCTCCAACAGACCTAGGGAAGTGTTTGTTGAATGAATCAACCAATCAGTGAGAAGAGTGAATGAGTGACATGTTCAGATACGGCCGGAGATAGCTGTGGGCTCTGCTTCTGCCTCTACTCCACTCTCACTCTCATCTGCTAAGCAGCCCCTGAAAGCCTGATTCCTCCAGAGCTGCTTGATTGCTTACAGAGGAGTGATCTCACTCAGTTTAGGCAGAAAATGATCAGAATTTTGTGCCCAGAGCTCCCTGCTGATCAAGTCACCTCTGTATCCTCATGGACCGGTGTGGTCCCCTGCATGAAAGTCACGTGGACAGATACCTCATTCCCTCTCCTGGATGGGCTTCCCACCTCTGCTTGACTGTCTCTGGGTCTAGTCTGTGTTTCTGGGCTAGCACCTCTGTGAGGCTGGAATTTGCAGGGGCAGAGACCCAGGCCATATTAGGGTTCTGGGGTAGAAATGTTGTGATGGTGGAAGTGATGACGTTGGTGATCGGGGAGGTGATGACAGTGGTGATCGAAGGGGTGGAGATGATAATGTATGTAGTTATGATAATGGAAGTGAGGACTGACGGTGCTGGTGGTGGTGGTGAGGTGACAGTGCTGGCAAAGTGGAGGTGATAGTGGTGGGATGGATATGATAGAGGAGGTAGTGGAGGTAATGGTGATGGCAATAGAAGAGATGATAACAAAGGTTGGTGATGGTGGAGGTGGTAGAATAAAGAGATGGGGGTTATAGTAACAGTGGAGGAGAGATGGGGGCAGATGAGGTGGTGAGGGTGTTATGTTGACGGAAGAAGAGGTGGTGGTGGAGTTGGAGGTGAAGATGCGGGTGGTGGTGAGGGAGGAAGTGAGTGTGAACAGGGTGGTGGTGCTCAGGCCACCAGAGATGGAAGGAAATTTTGAACTTACCCTGCCTAGCCCTCTGACTCCTATTTTACAGATGAGAAAACTGAGGCTCCCAAGAGTACTTGGCTTCTGTTGCAATCCTGGAAGTGATGGGAGACAGATCCAGGTCCCTGGAACCAGTCCTAGGGCTCAACCATCTGGGCTGAGACAAGGGCATCAATGTCCTTGAGAAACCAGGCAAATGTCATGCAAATAAGTATGCAAAGGGCTCCTCTGCCCCAGTGGGGCAGCCAGGATCTCCACCATGTCCCCTCCCTGAGCTCAGATCCTGCAGGGGACTTTGTTTCTGTCTCTGCCACTGACTTACTTGGAGAGTCACTCAGATTCCTGGTCTGTGTAAGGCAGATAAAATCAGTAGATACCTCCTAAGATTGCTGTGAGAATTCAACAAGATAATACATCTGAGGAGTTTAGCACAGAGCCTGGCACAAGCAAGCTCTCAGTAAGGGCAACTGCCCTGGAGTTACCACCATCACCACCATCACCACCACCACAATCATCATCATCATCATCATCCCCACCATCATCATCTATTCCAACCTGCCCATTTGGAGGATGCTGAAACTGAGGCCCAGCATAGTTGCATTCCTGGGTCGGGGGGAAGGAAAAGGGGCTCTGAGACCCAGACATGGCCTTGCTAGGGGAAGGGGGCAGGGGGCGGACCTCGGCTGAGAAGAGAACAGGGTAAGAGCTATATTTGAGCTCCTGGTGTGATGACTAAGGAGGTTGATAACAGGCTCTGGGGCTCAGGGTGGCAGGCTGGGGGCAGCTGCCAGGGAGAACCACCCCCCTGGAGATGGCTGTCTCTGGAGACACCTCTGGCTTCCTCCCTTCCCTCGCTCCTGGGGGTAGGGGGTGGTGTACTGAGGCAGAGAGTACATCTTGTCCTGCCCCATCCTAGAAATCTTAGTGCTACCCTCAAGGCTGTTTGGGTCAGGGATAGGAAAGGAGGTGGTTGATGGATTATCTCAGTTACTCTCCATAGTAACCCTGTGATGTTGGTAATAAGATCCCCATTTGACAGAGGAAGAAACTGAGGCCTAGGGATTACACAGCCAGCAGGGGACAGAGCATGGGGTTCCCAGGGAGATGGTGGATAATTCTCCCCCACAGAGGTTCCTGTTGAACCTGTTCTTTGAAGGAGAATCTGTATTGCCAAACTGAAAAGAGAAGAAACACCCCGGGAAGCAGAGGGAGCAGCAGGTGCAAAGGTATGGAGTATGAAAGGTTCCGGCTGTGAAAGGATGCAACCTCTGGACACGTGCCCTCATGGCCCTTTGGCTCAGAGTAAATCCCCCAGAAGTAGGGAAGGGAGAGAGAGACGTGCTTCTTCCTCTTTCCTCTTCCTCTTCCTCGATCCACCGCCCAGGGGCACCTGAGGATGGTAATGGTACAGAAGGGTCTGTCCTCTTCGTTTTGCTCGCTGGTCCCCTGTGAGGGAGGTCACACTGTGGCCACTAGTTGAGAAATGTTTTGAGACATAGAGGGTGCTACAGGGTAGTGTGGGAAGGTGGAAGAGGTAAGCATCAGGGAGGGCTTCCTGGAGAAGAAAGTATACAGGACCTGGAGGAGCATTTCTCCTCCCAAGGTTTTACTCCAGAGTTCCTTATTGGTACCAACTGCCACATGTTATATCACTCTCCCCTTGTTCTCACCCTCTGGAGCAGGCGTCATCCTCACCTCCCATTCTGCTCCTCAGGAATGGGTTCAAGGAGGAGGAGTGACTTTCCCAAGGTCACACAGCTGGGGCCTGAGCTCAAACATCCTTCCTTCCTCTCCTCAGCTCCCCCTCCTCCCAGGCAGCCTGGCACCCGCTGTCAGCTGCTCTGAAGTGAATGGCTATTTTTATTCTGGTTTGAGGGGATCTCGGGCAGCAGAGACATGTAGGTTAGAAGGCTCTAGGACAACTGGCTTCAGCAGGCAAAGAGAGGTTTACTGCAGGGACAGAAGCTTGCCTGGGGGCTCTCCTTTCTTGCATGCTGACCTGCCCTTGGCGCCCAGGTCTCCAGAAACTTCTATATTGGAGCTCAGAACAGAACACAGAGCCAGACTAAACCCTAGCCCTGATCCCAGATCCAACTTGAGCCCTAATCTTGGTGTTAACTGAGCCCCGATCCCACACTAAGACTGAGCCTCTACCCCAGCTCTAGATTGAGCCTTGGTTCTGGTCAAGTACTGAGCCTGATCCAAGCCTGACCTAGCCTGATTCCAACTGGAGACCTCAATTCTGGACCCAGATCGAGCCCTGATCCTAGCTTAAGACTGAGCCACAGTCACAGACTGAACTTTAACCCTGGTTTGGACTAACCCTTGATTTTAGACTGAGCCCCAAGCCCAGGTCTAGACTGAGATCCAAGTCTGGTCATTAACTGAACCTGGTGGCAGACTGAGCCCTGATCTTGGTCACAGACTGAGCCCTGAATCTAATCATTGACTGAACGCAGGTCTCAAACTGAGCTCTGACCCTGGGTCACACAACTCTGGTCACATACTAGTCCCTGACCTCAGACTGTGCACTGAATCTGGTCAAAGGCTGAGCCCTGAACATAGTCACAGATGGAGACCAAATCCCAATCACTAACTGAACCCTGACTCCAGCCCCAGACTCAGTTCTGAATCTGATCATAGGCTAAGGACTGACACTGACCTTGTCTGAGCCTGGTTTTATCACAGACTAAACCCCAAACCCAGCCCCACCTGAGGAGGGCTGCTGGCCTAGATTACAAACTGCTCCATAAAGGCATGGATTACGAGCAGAGCTCTGTTCTGGGAGATCCTGGGCCTCCCATGACTGCTGATGCTGGAATGTTCCCGGTACTGTTGTGGCCAGTCTCTACCATCAGTTCCACTAGCTGGCTAGTCAACACTCAGCAGCCTAGGCTATGGCCCCTCCAGGACACAGAGTCCAGGTTAATGCAATGAGGGTGGTTTGGTGGCACCTGTCCAGTGAACAGCGTGGGCCCATGGGGTGCTGAGGTTTGGCTCTGTCAGCAGAAAAGCCACGGGCTCCACGGGGCCTCTGGCTTCAGCCAATCTGAGGCCCTTGCTGGGGTGTGAGGTGGGGTAGAGGGAACCCATGGCATATGACCCATTCTTTTTGTAAACAAATGTTACTGTTTGTGTTTAGGTAATACATGTTTATTATAGAAAACACAGAAAAATATTGTAAAGGAGAAAAAAAATGCACCTATAATTTCATCTACCAAGAGATGACCATTTTGACTTCTTGGGTTGTTTCCTTTAGATTATGGTTTTTGGTGAAGGCATATGTATTTATATATACATATTTTATAAAATCCATTGGCTATTCTGTTGCTGCCACACATCCACTGCAGCTCATATCCTTGACAATCTTCAGGAATGGGTCCCAACTGGTTAAGCCAGGGAGCATTTGCATTTCCCCAGCCACTTGATTAGATCATGGATGGACCTAGTGAGATATAAGGAGACTTTTGCTGGGGGTTTTGGGAAAGAAAGTTTTTTTTCTCTCCTGAGAAGTTTACAAAAAAAAAAAAAAAAAAAAAGATTTCCCCTTAGTTAGATATGAATGAAGAAGTCTGTGGTGGTACTGGTTACTACTGGCAGCCATCTTGACACCATGCAGGTAATTGGGCTAATGATAAGCTGATGTTATGGAAGTAGAATGGAAAGAGATAAGGTCTTGGTGACTTTACCAACCAGATCAAACCTCACCTGAAGCCCTCCCTGCCTGGACTATTTTGTTATTTGAGCCAACAGATTCCTTTAATTGTTTAAGCCAGTTAAACTTGAGGTTTCTGTGACTTGTAGCCCAGCACATTGCAACTCCCAGCTGATATTACTGTTTCATAGCTTTTTAAAAAAATTTGATACTACAACTATGAACATTCTCCATGTCATTCAACAGTATGCTGCATCATTTTAAACAATTGCTTGGTTCTCTACCCTAAGGAGGTATCACCATTTATTTAACTCATCCTCTGCTGTGACAGGCTTCTGTCTTCTCTCCAGTTTTTCACCATGATAAACAGTGTCTTGATAAACATCTTGACCTAACAATTGATTCCCTCTCTGAAGATTACTTTGGGTCAAATTCTGAGAAGTGGAATACTGGGTAGAAGAAATATTTTTAGGGTTTTGATTTATTGTGTCAAATTGCCTTTCAGAAAGCTTGGATGAATTCCCACTTCCACAGCAGTAAATAGGGTGTTAGACATAGCCTGTCATTTCAATAATCTGGATAGAACCAATTATATTTACTGTGTCCTCATGCATTTATAGAGAATGGATATTAAATAACAGCCCTAAGCCTATTATTATTATATCTTCACAATCAAGTCAGTGAATGGGAGGTAGCAGGATATGAACAAAGGGCAGAACTGACTTTTCCACTAGGCTCAGCGTCTAGGGCCCATCATACTTTTAGAGGTCCACAAAAATATTTTAACTTCTTTTAAAATCGGAAGAAAAAAATGAATAAGTAATCATGAATCCAGCCTGGATTACATTCATTTTTTAAATCAAGGCAGTTGTAAAATCCAATATTTAATATATGTTTTTTAATAAAAGAAGGGGCCCAGGAAGGCAAAACTGGTCATAATGCAGCCTTGGTTTGATGTTGAGGAGGATTCTGAGTCCCAGGCTAGATTCAGTGGGAAAGAGCATTGTGATCAATGTGCTGTGTCTGCCTTAGGCTTGAAGAGGGGAAGTAGCATCCTGATCTAGTCATCTTTGTCTTGGTGAGATGAACACAGGCATGCTTTAGGTTCAAATCCCAGATCCACAACTTAATTGTTTTACCTTCTTGAGTCTGTTACCTAACTTGTAAAACGGAGTTCATGGGGCCTTTCTGAGGTACTGTTCTAAAGAGCTTTCTAATGTGTATTAACCCTTTTATCCTCCCAGCCCCGATGTAATATTCCCATCGCCACACGTGTGCTCAGGAAATTGAAATCCAGATCGGAATTTCATCCAGAGAAATAAAAAACACAAAAAAGGATTCCCCAGGCCTCAGTTTCCCTATCTTCAAATCGGGTGTCTGACCCAGAAACTCGCGTGTCCGTCCGCCTCCCGCCCGCGCCCCCTGCCGGCATGAGGGGGCACTGCCTGGCCGCATCCTGTCGGAGCGTCCATGCTCTCGGTCAGCAGAGGGAGGGTGGACACTCTCGGGGCTGGGAAAGTAAAGGGCTGAGGGCCGGAGAGGAGCCCAAACCCCGCCGGGAGACCGCGGGCGGCCCCTACGCAGGCCCTGGGCGGAGACCGAAAGCTGGGGGCGTGGTCCCTAGCGGGGTGGGACCTCAAGCAGGGACCTGGCCAGCTCGCGGGCCCAGACGTGGCGCAGTGGCCGGACGGTTCACCTCTAGCTTGCGGATCATCTTCGGCCGGGTTTCAATGCGCCTCCTGCTGCTTTCGCCGCCCCTGCTGCTGCTCCTCGCGGCAGTCGCGGCCGCCACCTCCACCTTCCGGCCCGACTGGAACCGTCTACACGGCCTGGCCCGAGGCCGGGTAGAGGTGAGTGCGGCGGCCCCCAGGCTAGGAACCACCGACCCCTAACCCCGTGGCCCCTTGGCTTTGGAATCACCGCCCGTTCTGACCCAGGACCCTCCTGACTCCCATGTCCCCCTCGGCACCAGGACTGTCCCTTCCACTCCTCAGCCCCAGAACGCCCCAGCACCCACCGTGGAAGCCCGAGACAACCCATCTTGAGGCCTGGAAATCTGAACCCCTCCCCAGTTCCCCATCCGGCCGGACATCGGGCCCCAGACACGTTGGCCCTGTCCCCTTCTTCTGGCCTATGACTTTCCCAAATCTGTCCTCTGGAGCCCAACCTCCCATCCCCCCATCACTTCTCTTTTTCCTGGAATTCCTCCACACCCCAGTTCCGGTTGGTCTCACTCCCTTTGCCTGGGGGACAGAAGACTTTCTGGGAGCCTCCCTGCCACCTGGCTGGGAACTGCCTTACCAACTCTTACTCCGCAACAATCCCCCCACCCTCCCCTGCCATGAAATGCCCCACCAAAGTCCCTGTGTGACTTGGATCATCACAGACCCTCTCTGGGCCTTAGTTTTCTGCCTGAAAAAAGTTGGGTGGGGGGCGGGGGCGGGGAGGAGGGAGGACTAGAATGGGTAATGCTGGGGTCTGGACTCCCCTTCAGGGAGTACAGGGAGGGGCCCTCCCAGCCTCCTTTGTTGGGGAAGCAACCAGATGGTCTGTAGGGCTAGGCTGCAGGTGGCAGGGAGAGCCAGCTCTGCACCGGATGAGGTAGGGACCAGATGGTAGGTGTCTCTAATAGGGCCTCTCAGGGAAGTTCTGAGCTGTTTCCTTCTGGTCTGCCTCCACCCTGAGGTTCTAGGGGCCAAAGACCAGGTCCAGGTCTCTATGGCCTGAGGGGGTAGGGTGATCATTTCTCTTGGGCATTGGGCGTGGGTCAACAGTCAGTAAGTTGTGCAGGCAAGAGCCCCAAGGCTGGTAAGTGCCCTTTGGGTTTCTGGTCTTGCTCCTCTTTTCCTCTGGTGTGGGTGGGCCTCGGCTTCCCCATCTGTACAGAGTTCCTCCTTCTACCCACAAGGGGCCTCCATTTCCACATCTTAGGAACTGCTGTTCCAGGGAGTAATTCACAGCTCGATCCAATGCCCAGCTGGGGAATGAGGGTGAGGGTAGATGTGTTACTCCTGACCTATGCCATTTTGTTCCCCTCCAGACATGTGGGGGATGACAGCTTAATCGCCTGAAGGAGGTGAGTTTGAAGGAAGGGATCCCCAGTTTTGTCCCCCCTGAGCCTCTTGGGCAACATGGTCCCAATGACCGGGTGGGGGAGGTTCCCTGGGCTGGGAATCAGGAGCCTGCACATGACTTGCTGTGTGACCTCACTGGGCTTCAGTTTCCTGTTGGTACCTGAAGATGGTTGGGGTCTGATGCTCTGGTTCCTCCCCAGGTGAAGGCCTTCGTCACCCAGGACATCCCACTCTAGTATCCTCCTGTTCTGGGGGAGGGAGAAAGGGGAGGGTATCTGCAAGAATCTCCTTCCACTTAACTTCACAGATAGGGATGACCAACGGTCTTCAACTGACAAATGGGATTGATTGATAGTGGCTGCCCAGCGGATTCTGAGGTGGTCTTGGATTGGCAAGAGAAATTGACTAGTGATGACTGCCACAGACACCGGCACAGAGAGGAGGCCCCCTTACTTCGAACCCTAATTTCCTCACGTGTAAATGGGTATCCCTGCCCTGCTTGGGCAGACGAGGTAGTGTTCACATCGACAAGTCCCCGGGAAACCCCACCTGCCTCCGCCCACCACTACCCACCTTAACACCATCTCCAGCCACAACCTGGTAATGAAACACCTCCCGGGGGCCGACCCGGAGCTTGTGCTGTTGGGCCAACGCTTTGAGGAACTGGAGGTGAGGCCTGGGGAGGTTGACAGGGGGGAGGAGGGGCGAGAGGCGGGGTCCGGCGCGCTGACCCCGCCCCTCTTCTGCTTCAGCGAATCCCACTCAGCGACATGACCCGCGAGGAGATCAACGCGCTGGTGCAGGAGCTCGGCTTCTACCGCAAGGCGTCGCCCGACGAGGCTGTGCCCCCAGACTACCTGCGGGCGCCCGCTAGGCCCGCCGAAGGCGCTCCTGACCGCGCTGACCTGTAGGTCTAGGGGCGCGGCACCACCCTGCCTGAGCCCTGGGGACAGAATGAAGCGCTCAGCGGCCCGGGAGCACCACCCTCGCTGAGGGCCGACGCCCAGTCCCCGAGCCAGCAGGGATGGAGTTGGGGGGGGTCCCTCCTAACCCTCTTTCTTCCCTTCCCAGCTCCACTAAATCCCCTTCCGCCTTCAGCGAGACTCGACTCCTTCTTTGCTGCGGGCGGGTGAGGAATAAGAGCTCCCCGAATACCCATGGGAGACCCCGCGTCCCCAGCTGCTTGGCTGCCAGAGTGGGGACATGGGCACACCTTGCCCAGCTGCCCTCCATTCAGCCCCCCAAGGGAGGGAGAGAGGAATCAGGGTCGTTGAAACCCAATAATTTATCAAAACGCTGCGTGTGTATGCGTGGGAAGGTGTCGCGACAGACAGGGCAGCTGTGGGCAGGCGCACAGGGAGGGGACGGTGCCTGGATGGTGGGGGCAGCTTGCCGCTGCGGCCTTGCGGGCGGCGGGGAAGCTAGACATTCTTGCCGCGCAGGCGCAGCTCGTGGCGCCGCAGGTGGTTGTAGAGCGACTGCACGTAGGTGAAAACGCACTTGGGGTCTGGCTTCTTGCCCATGATCATCATGTCCTCCACCTCCACGAGGGGTACGCAGTCCACCAGCATCCTGCGGGGAGGGGGGCACGGGGGTGGTTGTCAGTGCCGGCCCCGACTCTTGCGGCGACCCTCTACCCAGAGGTCTTTACAACGCCGCAGCCCGCTGGTCTTCCATAAACTCGACTCCTGATTGACTGAATGGGGGAAAAGCCTTCTAGGAAGGCAGAAGCCCCAGGCCCCAGCCACCCAAGCCTGGAGGCACCTCTGTGGGGAGCAAGGCCAAGGCATGTGGAGGTGAAGGAGGAGATCCTTGCCCCATCCCAGCGCCCAGGCGCAGCAGACCCAGTGCAGGGTTGGGGTCTCAACCCCTAGCCCTGGGGAGGGCCTCACTCCAGACCCCGCCCACTTCTCTCTGGAGGGCCGCCTCCTTCTCACCCTCAAAGGCACACTCCAGCTGGCACAAGCCTCTCAGTTGGGCCGTTGTACCCAAGGGGCCTCAAATCTTTCCCTGCACCCAGGACCCACTCCAGTGACCCTCTGGGCCCAGGATTATCTGCCAGCTCCATGGCTTGGTACCTCCTGTAGAGCAGCCTGAGAACCCCCATCTGCCTCAACGGACATCCCTGCTGTGTGAGATGGTGGCCAGGGAGGTGTGTGTGTATGTCTGAGAGACAGTTCTCTAACCCTTATTACCCACTTGGGTAGAGCAGGGGAAGCAGATGAGTGTCCCAATCAATACAGACTGGACCAACTACATCACATTCAGGGGCAGGACTTGCTCCCTCCCATGTGCCATGCCTGGCATATAGTTAGCACTGTCAATGTTGTTAAGTGAGTTTCCTTTGGCAGGGAAGGCATGAGGGCAGGAATTGCTCCTGTTCCCAAGACACCCAAGGGCCCAGGACTACCTCCCATCTTGTGCCTTCAAGGTCAGACCTTCAAGGTCAAACAATGTAAGGGCTGGGGCCTACTCTCAGCTCACCAGGACTCCTTTGGGGAAGAAGCCTGGGAAGCAGGAGACCTGTTTCTGTCAAGGCTCTACTGGCCAGCTGTGGAAGCTAGAGAAAACCCTGCCCCGTGACTCAGTTTCCCCATTTTTCTGCAATAGTATAGTCATTCTTTGCTTCATTTGAGTCCTTGGAAGCACCTAGGATGAGTGAGAGGTTTCTGACTCTCTTGTTGAGGTGCTATGTGCCCTTGAGGTCGTCTCTGCCCCAGCTTGTTTCAGCTGTACTACGGTGAAGAGGCGGCCTCTCTCTGCAGCTTCTTCCAGCTGTGGCTATCTCCCCAGGGATCCTGGCCTCTCCCAAAGTGGAGCTCCCTCCCATCTCTGGTGTCTTCCCTGGAGACCTTATAAAGCCATTGTTTACACCGGGGCTCACGGCTCAGGGCTCCAGCTGCCCCAGTGACAGGCCAAACACCAGGCAATTCGAGCAACAGCACGGCTGAGTCACACTTTCCAACTGGAACAGGGCCGGACTGGGCCCCTCTCCCTCCAGGCTGGCCTGCTGGGCAGCAGCTCCTAAGTCCATATATGACCTGGAGACAGCACCATGCCCATCTTTCCCTCACCTGCACAGCTTCTCTGAGTATATGTGTGCACATGTGGGCTGCCCCCCACAATGGCTGCAGGCCCCAAGGGGCATCTGAGTGCACTGCTAGCTCTGTCCCTGATTCACATTACTTTAGGCAATCCCCCTTCTCCCTCTGGGCCTTGGTCTTTTCTTCTCCCTACAAAATGGGTGGGAAAAGTGATGGCGCAAGGAAGACAGCCACAAGGTGGGGAGTCTGGAGTTCCAGTTTTTGGCCCTAGCTCTGACCTAACAACCCCTGGCATGCTCTGAGCCCACCTCTCTCCTCTGAGCTCCTGGTCTGTAATGGGCAGTTAGCTCAGGATCTGAATTCTCTACTGTGGCCCTGAGGTGAGATGACCAGACAGGAAGTGCCACAGCTGGCTTGGGGATCCAGGACCCCCACCAGAAATAACTTCCTGTTAAACTGGCCTCGCTCCTGAGCTCCTCAACTTGGAGCATGGCACCCCCAACTTCCCAGTGCACAAACTGGAGGCCTGGGAGGCTTCCCTGACCCTCCTTCTCCCTCCCCAGTGGGTCCATCAAAAAGCCCATCCCTCTGCTTAAGCTTCTCTAGCTGTCTAGTCCGTCCCCTCCCTCCCCATCCCTCATCCAGGCCTCACTCAAGGATTGTTCTTCAATGCTACTAGACCACATACATCCCTTCTCTGTTTGAAAACCTTTTATAACTCTTGTTGTCCTCAGAAGGAAGTTCAGACTCCTGACTGTGACCCCTTCCTCCCCCTCACATCCAGACTAAATAAACTTCCTTCCCTTCCTGGGTGTGCCATGCCCTCCACCTCCCTCGACCCCACCCCTGTGCACTGGCTGATCCCTCTGCCCGGGACTCCCTCTCCCTCCTTTAGCCTGAACTTGTCATTCAGATGCCAGCTTAGTTTGCACTTTTTTGAGAGCTGTCCTGGACCTGCCAGCTGGGTCGGGTGTCTCCCCGGGGATCCCATGGCCTCCTGGGCTTCCTCCATCTCAGTCCTGCCCACCTGGCTCATCACTGCCCATTGAGGAGAATAGTCTTGCCTGTGAGGTCCTGAACAGAAGATAAGGCCGTGCCTGGCTCCTTCTGGCTCTTCTCAGGGTCCCCCTGCTTCCCCACCCCCACTCCCGCCATTTCCCTGGCTTTTCTTTGTGCCCCACTGAGCAGATTCCAGCGGGGCAGCGTAATGGGACAGGGGAGTAAGGCGGCATTCCTCACCGTGGGACCCCAGCAGGGGTTAGGACTTTTTGGTTTTTACCAGCCCCTTCTGGACCAGACAGCGGTAGAACTCCTGGATGTACGTGTACACGCACTTCCAGTCAGGCTCTCGAAGCCGCACCATGTCCTCTGTGTCCAGGAGCTGCGGGCAGTCCGCATGGGTCCTGGGGAGGGTAGGGGGCCGGGAAGGGGCAGGGGGGCGGGGCCCGAGCGGGGCAGCAGGGGAAGAGGCAGAGAAGAGAGAGGGGAGGAGAACAGAGAGACACACACATAAACACACAGAGACATGAGTTCAGTTACGTTCTCAGTGCTGCAGTCTGCCAGCCCCCCGCATGCCCCCTCCCCATTGTGGACGTGCCGCTCACTACCCATCACTAATGGTGTGCAATGCAGACAGGGGTGGGGGGCCAGATCAGTCACAGGTGCAGAGAACTCTCGGGGCAAGCGGGAGGGAACAAGGGGTGGGGGCGATGGCGTTGGCGCTGAGGTTGGAGAGGAGGGCTGTGCCCCAGGGAGGGGGGGGTGAGGGAGGCGTGAGAGGAGGTGGAGGGAGGAGAAAGAGGAAGATATCGGGGGGGAAACCAGAAAGAGAAAGATAGAGAAAGACAGACGGAGGAGGGTGCTGAGGGTGAGGTGAGCAGATGGGGCAACGATTCCAAAGTGGAGGGCTTGCTGATGTCCTATATAAGCCTCTGGCAACACCTATATAGGCTGGGCGGGCACGGTGCCCGGGCCAGGATCCTCCTTTTGGAATCTCCAGCCGGGATCCCGTGGGAGCAGGAAGCTCTGGTGATAGTGGGAGGAGAGCAGGACAGAGAAAGGGAGAGATAGAAGGAGAAGGGGACAGAGGGAGGATGGAGGGGATATGGACAGGGCCACCTGATGGGCCTTGGCCCAGGCTGGTAGGCGGGCCTCTGGCTCCTTCGTTCCGGCGGGCACCTGGCACGCTCAGCAACAGGTGGGTGGGGTGGAAGAGGATGGGGGCTTTCTGGGGAAGGGGGTCTCAGCCGCTGAATGACAGTGCAGCTGACCAGCTCCAGGGGGCCTCGGGGCAGCTGGGCCCGGCCCAGATGCCCAGCCCCAGACGCCCAGCTGACACCAGCAGGGCTGGGACCCACACTTACTCAGCAGATGAGAAGGCCACCTCGAAGTTCTGGCGCCGGTTCTGCGGGCTGAGCTGCCCATAATCGAAGGCTTCAGGGAAGAAGTTGTGCACCAGGGCACAGAAGGCCATCCCGTCACTCCAACTCGAGGAGAAGTTCTGGATGTCCACATGCTACGGGTAGTGGGAAGACTGGTCAGCTCCCTATGTCCTCCACCTTCCAGTGTTTTGTTTGTTTTGTTTTGTTTTTTAACCACACCATGAGGCATGCATGCAGAACTTCCCCAATCAGGGATCAAACCCATGCCCCCTGCAGAGGAAGTATGGAGTCTTAACCACTGGACGACTGGGGAAGTCCTCACCCCCCAGTGTTTTGGTAATCCAGATCTAGGGCAACTGAGCTCAGAGAGGCCCTGTAGCTTGCTCAAGGTTGCACAGTAGGTAGCCTCCTCCAACTCAGTTTGTTAACTCCCATGTCTGTTGCTTAGGGGGACAGAGTGACCAAGAGGCCCAGCACCACCCAGCTAAGGCCATGGTCATGCCCTCATCACTCCTTCCCTCATGTACAGAAATTTACCCAGTGCCTCCGACAGAGCAATGAGGTGGGGACTCTAAGGGTGGGGTCTGGCCCTGAACCGTGCCCACCATCCAAGGGCCCTCATTAGGCCCTGCCACTTAATCACTTATCCTGGAATCTAGGGCATGTTATGTGTCCTCTTTGAGCCTGTTTCATTCCAGAAGAGGAATTCCCATCTTCCCTGCCAGACATGGTGGCTGTGAAGGGTACAGCTGCAGTTGGGGCCTTGTGAGGGTGAGGAGGCCCTCGCCTGGCCACCTGGTCTCACAGAGCTCACCTCGTAGCCACGCGTCTTGGCTCGGCACCAGTCCAGCAACATCTGCTTGATGCTGTTGGCACTGGGGACACCAAAGCTGGTGGAGCGCTGCACAGCTGCGCGGGGTCCGCCAGAGCTGCTGCGGGGGCGGTGTCGGGAGCGGGGTTACAAGGGGCGCCTCTTCCATTGGCCCACCGAGTAGGCCCCCGCCCCGCCTTCTTTACCTTCAGGCCCCGCCCCCCACAGCTCCAGCCGCTCCCTTCTCGTCTCTGGCCCCGCCCACCACAGCCAAGGCCCCGCCCCACCCACTGCTGCTCACCACGCAGTGCCTTCCTTCTCCAGCTTCTCAATCATGGCCTTGCGCGCCTGGGAGGCCGAGGTCTTGGGCAGGCTCTGCGCCTTCATCAGCTCTTTCTTCTTCTCCGCCTGGAGTTTCTCCAGCGCCGCTAGACTGCCGGGCCGCGGGCTGGCCTCATCCTCTCGGTCGAAGATACTAAGGGGTGGGTATGCCACTGTTAGGGCCGGGGAGGGCCGCTCCTGAGCCTCGATCCCCACGAGTGAAGGGAGGGGCCTTGTCACACTCCAGACCCTACACTCTTGTGGTATCTTCACCACCGGCAACGCCGGCCAGCAAGGGAGGTGCTCTTATCATACCCATTTTACAGAAGAGCAGACTGAGGCTCAAACGACAAGAAAATGGGAGCCAAGCTCTTTTCAACAGACTTGGACCCTGGGGAGTTTTCTGCGAAGGCTCATTGTATCGTCAGGTTACAGGTGAGCTTAGATTCTGGGCCCTATCAACTAATAATGACAACCAATGTGATAACAGTAATGGTAATAATAATAATAGCTAGTGTCTGTTGAACCTTTTCTATGTGTCATTTTAAACTTCACAAGAGTATGGAGGGACTCTTACCACTTCCACTGAAGATGAGGAAACAGAGGCCTTTGGCCTTAGATTTCAGAGAGCATGAGGGGCAGTGCAAGTACTTGAACATAAGTCTCTGACTCAGAGTTCCTGGACCCCTCTGGTTCCCAGCCTGAATTCTGATCCTACCTGCCCCAAAATGCTCTATAACATAGGGTGTATCCCACCTTCATGGGGCTAAGATGTAAAGATGCTCTGTGACATGGGACATGGTCTGCAGACACTGGGAAATGGCAGTGCCACCAGCAGCTCAGTGTGGTGGGGAGGCTTCTCTAAGACCCCGAGCAAATCTCTGGCCTCCCCCATGGTGCGGTTGAGAATTAGGTGAGATGGCAAGGCAAGCAGAAGTGGTTTGACTCCCACTCTGCCCCTCCCTGGCTGTGTCCCCTCTTGTAGAATGGGTGTGCAGTGAGGTCCCCTGAGACACTGACTCCTCCGTGGTCTGGGAGTGGGTACCTGTGCTCACCTGCCCATCTTCTTGGATGACGAAGAGGAAAAGGTCTTAGTTTGCATCATGGTGCGGCCACCACCATCTGCAAGAAAGGGGAAGGGGAGCAGGGTGAGGTCCTGGGCTGGATGTGGGAGATGGGGCGGGAGGCTGGTAGAGGGATGGAGGTAGCCACAGGCAGAGAAGAGAAAGTGATGGCTGGACAGAGAGACACACAGACGGAAGTTCGGAGAGAGAGTTTGAGGAAGGTGGGCTGGCAGGCAGGCATGAGAAGACGCCGGGCGGCCTTACTCTCTGAGCGCCTCACAAAACTCGACTCCATCGTGGTGGTGTGGGCCGTCCGTCTGCCATCATCTGCGGGGGCAGGGATGAGAGGAAGGGTGTGAGGGGCACAGGGCCCAGCAAGGTAGATATGTTCCCACCCTGAGCCCTGAGCCCTGCTCGGCCCCTTACTGGAGTGGACGAGCCGCTCGGTCTTGGTGACAGTGCTGACGGCTGAGCCGTCAGCTGTCTGTTGGCTGTGTCGCGTGGTGGTCATGGTGGCCGTGTTGCCACGGCCCTCCCCTGGCCGGGCCCGTGTCTCTTGCAGCCGCCGTTCCCGTTCCTTGTCCCGCTGGTCTGGGCGGGGAATGCCCCACGCATGCCCAGAAGGCCACCATCGCCCACAAAGCACATATGCACGGGCACACAGGGCACACAGATGGGATGGAGGGCAACTTGTTAGCAATACTGAAGACACAGGGGACAACGGCCCTCTCTAGAAGTAGCTGGGGGTGAGGGGGTAGCTATAACTTGGGAGGGAATGGCGGGGTGTGGTGCACTCAGAAACAAGGGGACATGGAATAGCTGAACTCAAAGGGAAAGTATTTGGATCCAAGAAGGGAGTTTCTGTGGGAATGAATAGCTGAGTCCAGAGGGAGTATCTCCATCTAAGGAGGAAGCAGCAGAGGCCAGGGAAGGAGAAGCTGAGTGAGGGCAGTAGCTGAGCGGGCCTTCAAATAGGTCTTAGCAGGGAGAAGAGCAGCTAGAGGAAGAAATATCTAAATCCACGGATGGAGTGATTGTAGGTATCTGAGAAGCAATTCGATCCAGGGAAAGGGTAGTTGGAAGAGAAGCGGACAAAGTGGGTAACTGGGCCTAAAGAAGAAGCAGGTGGGTGGGCATAGAGGCTGGGTGGCCATCCGTGGGCCCTGCAGGAAGCAGCTAGATCCATAGAGGGAGTAATTGAGAGTATCTGGAGAAGCACATGAATCTAGAATCTGGAAGAAGGAATAGCTGGGTCTGGGGAGGAAGTAGCTGTGTTCAGGGAAGGGGAAGCAGGGAGGAAGCAGAGGCTAAGGTGGTCATCAGTGGACCTTGAGGAGAGAGAAGCAGCTGGGAGAAGGAGTATCTGGATTCAGGGAAGGAGTACTTGACAGAACTTGGAGAAGCAAAGAGGAGTAGCTGGGGGAGAGAGTAACTGGGTCTACGAAGAAGAAGAGAAGCTGGTTCTGGGTCTAGGAAGCGGGAGAGAAGCAGCTAGGGAACGGAGCAGCTGGATCTGGGGGAAGGAGGCAAGGGAAGAGCTGGGTCTAGAAAAGGAGAAGCTGAGTCTAGAGAAGAAGCTGGGGAGGGCGTTACTGAGCTGGAGTGTCCACGAATGGACCCCAGTGAGGGGAGCAGCTGGATCTAGGGGTGGGGCATTGGGCTCTCTACCTCTCTTCCTTTGTCGGAGCTCACGTAGCGCAGCCCGGATGAGCTTCCGCTCCTCAAAGTCCGTAGTCTGATCCAGCTGCAGACAGAGTCCCCGTCATTGCCTATCTGGTGCCTGCTGGCCCCGGCCCCTGCCAACCCCCAGTCCACCAGATCTGGCCATACCATCTTGTCCAGGACACTCTCATCCTCAATGGTCGTCAGCTCCTTGGTGCTCAGAGGGCTCCGCCTCTCTGGTGCTTTGTCCACGCGGGTCTGCTCGGCGCCATTGGCCACCTCCACTGCTGCAGAGGGGGGCTCTGCTGGTTCTGGCTCCATCTGTGTGGTGGGGAGAGGGCATGGACTTTAAGCAGGGGTGTAAATGAACCCAACCATGCCCCAAAGTACAGGGGGCCAGGCCCTGGGGCTTCTGGCACGGCCTTTGAAATACCACTAGCCAGCTGGACGGCCTGCCCAAGGATGACCATGTTGATGTCAGGCTCACAGAAGAGGCACTGAGAGCCTTGTTGTAGGGCTTCCCATGTACCCGGAACTGTCTTAATATAATTAAGGGAGGCAATAATGGTGATTTCCATTCAGTGGTGAGCACTGTATGAACACTAGGTATTTTACTGTCCCTATTTAACAGAAGGGAAAACTGAGGCTCAGGGTAGCTGCATGACTTGCCCACTGTCCTTCTATAAGTGTGATGCAGACTGGGATCTGAGCTGAAGCTAGCCTAACTCCTGCATCCGAGTTCCTTCTGCTGCTTCATTCCCAGCCCCCTCCCAGGCAGGCTGTGCTCTGTCTGCCTGCTCCCAAAGCCTGGGTCCTCCTGGGCCAGTGCCCAGGCAGCAAGCACATGCCCGCCCTCAACACACCAAGTGAGCTGGACCAGGGCCCATAGGCTCCTGACCAGGTGTCTGACCGGGTCTGCCCAGAGCCAAGTCCTCTCTGAAGCTCGCCCCTGCTCCCCACACCCACTAGCATGAATCACCCCCTAAGGGGCCTCCAACCCCAACCTAGCCCCCCACCCCTCTCAGGGCATCTTCCCAGCCCCTTGCAGACAAGCCCCCAGCCCAACTATCAGAGCCCCTCCCCTCCTGGCAGGGCCTCTCTGTTTGCTGTAAGGGTAAGGAGAGCCGAGGTGGCAGCTGCTTCAGGGAGGCTCGGCCTGGCAGGGGCAGGGAGTGGGGGTGGGGCTGGAGGCTGGGCCCCGGCCAGGGGCTGCCAAGGCAGCCGCCACGTGTGCCTCAGGGCCAGAAGCCTGGCACCATCTCGCCTCAGTCTTGGAGCGCTAGTGCCCCAGTCCCCTGTACAGATAGGTAAACTGAGGCTCAGAGAAGGTGGTAGGCCACCTAGGGTCACTGAGCAGAGGCAGAGCCTGGCTCAAAACCACCCGCCTCCCTGCAGCCCATAAGGACTTACGAGACTGCCGCTGTGGGCAGGGCTTGCAGAGGAGCGGCGGCGGGTGCTGAAGGCAGGCGGGTGGGCCACGGGGGTCCCAGCATCCTCGGCCGCCTGGAAGAGGGCCTCAGGGTCGGCAGCGGCCAGGAGCAGCTCACTGGGCTCCAGCTCGGGCTCAAGGTCAGGCACAAGTGGGACCCCCAGCCGCAGGCTCAGCACCTCCACCTGCCTGCCCAGTGCATCCAGCCGCCGGCTCAGTGCTGCCGTCTCCGCCCGCAGCTCTTCAGCTGCCCGGGCCACCGGCTCCACGGCCGAGGCAGCTGCCTCAGCTGCCTGGGTCACTGCCGCCCGGCCTGCCTCCGCCACTGCCTGCAGCTCCTCCAACGCCCGGCCCAATCTCTCCTCGAGGGCTGCGTCCAGCTCAGACCTGGGCCCCGGTACCCCCGGCATGGTGATGGTGGGGGCTCTATGGTGGGGTGACGAAGGGGGCAGTGGTAGGGGCTGCTGCTTCTGTCTGGCAGAGTCAGTCTTTGCAGCTGGCCTGAGGGCGAAGGCAAGGGCAGTGGGCCTGCCCCGCCCCTGCTGGCCTCCCAGCCCGCCACCTGCCAGCTGGGGCTGTAGCCCAAATAGAAACCTATTCTGGGCTCCCTCTGGAGGGGGCAGTGGGGGAGGGGTGGCCTGCTCAAGCAGGCGGACCGCCAGGCCTGGCCCTGGCCCTGCAGAGATCACAGACTGGCAGTACAGCAAGCCTGCACAGGTTCTGAAGGACTGCCGAGGCCGGGGCCCCATGCCCCATAGGTGGGGAAACTGAGGCAGGGAGCAAGGCATGGGCCTGTCTGGGCCACCATGTGCATTAGCCGTGAGGACCCAGTCTGCCAGACTCCAGAGCCTGCGTCCTCTGCCCTCATGCCATGCTGTTTTAGAAAGCCTTGAACCGATGGGGGCAATAGAGGCACAGAGAGGCGGGACTTAAGCAATCTGCAGTAGCAAGTGCCTTGTCCCCGAGATAAATGTCCTCTGCCTGCCTCTGGTGCTCAGATCCAACCACAGACTCTGAGCAAGTGCATTACAGGCACACGATCTGCCTCCCCTTGGTTCTGGATGGGGAAACTGAGGCAAGTAGGTGGTCATACCTGGCGCTCCCTGTGGCACCTCCCATCCACCCCAAGGGCCTCGGCCACGCTCTCCTCGCTCCCTTGGCAGAGAGCAGTTAGGTCCTGCTCTGTGAGGGGAAGGGTGCTTTCCTGCCCCCACCCTCTCCCTGTCACCCTTGAGAAAGCCCAAAGCTGGCTCTAGCCATTTCACCTCAAAGTCCCATTCAGCCCCTGGAACAGCACAGAGGCCATTACCTGGGCAGCTGGGCGGCCCGCTGGGGATCCCTTCCCAGGCTGAGCTCCCAGCCAGCTGATCCCGGGCTCCAGAATGAATAAGGGAGGGTGCGGCAGATTCCGTTCCCGTGGCACCTGCTAGGCTGCTGCCTCACCTGACTGGCACCCCCTTGCCTGTCCCCCCTCAGTGCCTCTGCCCAGCACCCCCCCACCCCGAGATGTTGACGCAGATGGTAATCACTAATCTCCAATCTCCTAACGGGCCAGGCTGATCTTGGATGAGCAGATGAGCGGCTCTGCACCTTGGGGCTGAGGTTCAGTATAGGCTGGGAGCAGGGCCACTGGGGCTGCTACAGGAAGAGGGGGGCAAGCCCTTATTACCCTTCTCTGAGCCTCAGTCTTCCCATCTGTTCACGAGGAATGAACCGACCAATTCTGGAGTAAGGACCAGAGATCATCATGTGGGAAGCTTAAGGCCAGTACAGAGTGAGCTTCTGACATGTCTAGTGGCTGATAGGCGAGGGTCTGGCCTTAGCTCTGCCATCAACTGTCTGTGGACTGTGGTCACCTTCTCTCTGTGGGCCTCAGTTTCCCATGTGTGCAGTAGGGGAAGAGCAGAGCAGAGGAGCCCTGAGAGCCCTGCACCCTGAAGCAGTCTACATGAGGTGGCTGATGGTGAGGCTGGTGGGGTGAGGAAGGGCTCACCTTAATGCTGCAGCCTCCTCGGCTACCAGGGGAGGCATGGCTGAAGCTGGTGACGTGAGTGACACTGCCCAGCCGAGCCAGGTTCCCAGGGCTGCTGATATGCGTGATGGTGCTCTTGCCCCCACTGCTGGTGCTAAGGAGGGTGGGGGGCGCCCGCAGCCCCAGCGTCAGTTCTGGATAGGGAGAAGGACTACGGTCAGGATCAGGTGGGGTGAGGGTAATGCCAGTCCAGGTTGATGGCGCCCGTTGCTCCCAGTGCACCCTTTGGAGACACCCTGAGCCCTGACCACAGCACCTGTCCTATGTGCAGAGCTGGGTGGCTGCAGGCAGTCATCCCCAGCAGTGGGGAGGCAGTGGGGAGGCCTACCTGCCCTCTGGTTGCCTGTGGGCAGCAGCACCCGGCCCGTGGAGGCCTTGCCCCGGCCATCCTTGATCTCGATGGTGAATGTGGTCTTCATACTGGCCCCTGGCTCAGCAGTGCCCACGGCCACGGCTAGCGGGGCACTGGGCGCCTCTGAGCGGGCCATGGGCCCCCCTGCTCTGTTTTCAAGGGGCCTGACAGCCAAGCCCCGCCCCCTGGGGCCCTCCTCCCTGGGGCAGCTCTGAAGCTGGGCCAGGGGCCGGGCTGTTCCTCGCTGATCCTTGTTGAACTGGGAGGAGGTGTCACTGCGGCCCCGTGAGGAGGGGCCACTGGAGGAGAAGGCAGGGGTGGTGCTGATGTGGGAGGAGCCTGGGAGCCTTGCAGGGGTCGAGGGACCTAGGGCTGCCCGGAGTGGGCCTTCCTGGAGCCCAGCAGCCATAGGAGAATCAGATGTGAACTTGCGCACACGGTCCCGTACGGAGCCAGCCCGCTGGAACGGGGAAGGTCCGCTGGCAAGGGGAGTGGGCTCTAGAAGGGACAGGAGGGCTGTCAGTGGTTGGATGGGACAGGGACTGCCCAGAGCCCGGGGTTGTGGGAATTGGCAGTACCTCGGTTCTGGACTGGCTGGCGGGGGCTCAGCACAGACAGGGAGCGTTGGCAGCGGCGAGGGCCAGCCAGGTCTGGCAGCATGGGAAGGCGGTGGCGGCCATGTGGGAGCAGAGAGAGGAGAGTGGATGGTGGGGTCCACCTCTCATAGTCCTCTCTTCCACACCTCCTCAGCCTCCCAACCCCTTCCTACACCTCAACCTCCCCAGCCCACCCTGCATCTCCCACAGCTCCTAGCCTCCCCACTCAGCAGCGTCTCTCTTACAGGCCCCTCCTTCCCCGACCCCAGGATAACTTGGACACTCCTGGGGGCTGGGGCTAGGCTTGGGCTGGAGGAAGGGTGCCCAGATTCTCCCTGCTGATGGGGATGGTGGACACCCCCCTGGCCAGCACTGCCCACGGCTCCAGCTGGGAGATGGGTGCACTCCCTTATTGGGGAAAAGAATGTGCCTGAGGCCTGTTGCCTTTCAAGGCTGCAGGGAGGCCTCTGGCCATGGCGGGGGGGAATGGGGGGGCAGGGGCGGGGACACCTCAGGAGCAGTGGGAGGAGTGTCAGAGCCTGCCTGGACCTGAGGGCACTGGAGCCATCTAGACACAAGAACCCATTTTCCAGGCAGGGAAGGGGAGGCCCAGGGAGGCAGATGCCCCTAGCTATCTCTGCTGGAACCCTACCTGCTCTCTTTGTGTCGGAGGGGCCTTTGGTAGGGCCATGGGCAGCAGGGGGCTCTGTGGGGCCAGGCAGGAGCTGCAGAGGAGACACGGCATGGGCAGGGCCTGACTCCCAGACTGGGGAGCTCATCTGCCTGGCATCCCTGCCCCTCATCTAGACTCACCTTGTTGACCACCTGCCCCTCCATGCTGGGGGTGGCTGGAGGCTCCTGGGGCTCAGGGCTGGCAGCCCTGGGAGGGCTGGGAGGTGGCTTGGGGCCGCCCAGAGCCTCAGTGGCAGGGCACGGGGCCTCGGCAGGCTCCAGTGGAGGCTCAGGAGAGGTAGTGGTGGGTGAACTGTCGGCTGAGGCAGGTGAGCTGGGTGTGCCCCCAGGTGGGGCCCGAAGCAGTAGTGTCACTGTGGTCGCGTCATGGCTGGTGCCATTGGGGGCTGGGGTTGGCTCTGGGACCTCTGCCTGCTGCTCCTGTTCCTCTGGCTTCGGCACCTGCGGGAGACCCGTGGGAGACCCACAGGATGTGGCCAAGGCTCTCCAGGCTGGCAGGCACCCAGGGCAGGGCACGCAAAGCAGAGGGGCTGGACACGGTTTCCTGCAGGCACATCTGCACAAGCACGGTCACTGGCACACCATGGGCCATCTTTGATCCCCACTTCCCAACCTCTTGGCACTGCCTACTCAAGGGCAGTTCAGAGATGACCAGATCCTAATGGCAGGGGTTGGGGACAGCAGGAGACCTGCTGGGGGCTCCCAGACTTAATCAATTTCTAGCGTGGAGGCCCCTGACCCCTGGCCTCTGCCTGGTTAATTACGGGGTTAGTGGGTAGTCCTGCCAGGACCAGGGACCCAGCGGCCTCTGCTGGCCACTTACGGAACCTGCACGACCCGACCTCTCACCCACACTCCCTGGAGAACAGAGCCGACACTGGCCCCTGACAGCAGGACCTGATAAGCCAAGGTAAGGATGTGGGCTGTACGGAGGGGGAGGGGCAGCCTCGGATGGTTTAAGCTGGGCAAGTACCAGGGTCTGATTTTCATTTCAGGGAGATCCCTCTGTCTGCTGAGTGGAGGCTGGATGGCCAGTGTGGGGGTGGAAGGTAGGCGTGGAAGCAGGGAGGCCAGCTGGGAGGTCAACAGGGTGGTAATGAGAGACAGTCAGGAACCTGGGAGCAGTGTAGACAAGCTGGCTTTGCGGGGGAGGCCTGGGTAGAGACAAACTCTGGAGGGGAGACATGTGACCAGAAGTTGCCTGGGAGAGTGGGCAGAGGCCTGACAGAGTCCCACTGTCCCCCAAACACAAGCTGGGGGCCCCCTCAGTTAAGTACCCATCTAGCAAAGACACACAGGCGCTCTGTGCTGCTGGCGTCCATGGGCACAGGACCTTGCCCACACCCCTTACCTCACACCGGTCCAGCCTGTGTGCTGCCCGCCCCTTGCTGTCCTCTCTTGAGCCACTGTTGGGACGCCCGCTGCACAACCTTCCAGCCAATGTGGCGGCTGGAGGGAAAGGGAGAAGTGTCAGGTGAGTAGCAGAGGGTCAGGGTGGGGGGTTGCTGGGGGCAGCATGCAGCAGGGCAGGGGTGGGGCCAGGGCAGGGCACGTACCCTCAATCTCCTGGGCCCGTACGCGGCGGATGGCGGCTCGGATCAGCTTGCGTTCCTCGTACTCAGCAGCGCCTCGCAGCTGTAGGTGAGGGGTGGGCCACGGGTATGTGGAGTCCTGGTTCTCACCGGCCCTGCCCCCATCCCCTGCCCTGGCCCAGGCCTCACCAGTGTGGTCAGCTCCTCCACATCACTCATGGACTCCAGCCGTCCTGCCAGCCGTGCCAGAGCAGCCTGCTGCTCAGCCTCCCGCTGCTGAGAGCTGCAGGGACACCATGACTATAACCTCCATTGCCAGGGCCAGGTCATGGAGGATGTGGGCTGAGGGCACAGGCCAGGACAGGGTAACTGGAACCTTGGCAGAGGGGCAGGTAGCTGTGCACACCCTCTGGCTATACGCTGGCACATGCACGCCCATGGACCTGAGCGCTAATATCACATGGGCGTGGCCAGGACACCATGACCGGCACGTGGTCCGTGCCCACCAACATCCCTGTGTACTCCAAATGTGTGCCTATGCTGCCATTTGCACACCCAGATGGGCAGCAGACACCTGGCTCATGCCTGCCTGCACAACATGAGCTGAGCCCTGGCACATTCAGCCCCACCTGCATGTCCAACCCTTCGCCACTCACTGCAGCCAGTTCTCCTTGTTGTCCTGCCGCTCAGCACGGAAGCGCTTGGATGCCAGGGCCTCCTCCTCGCGCTCCAGCTCCTGCCGCTGCAGCTCCCGGATGGCTGAGCGGATGTGCCGCCGCTCTGCCAGATCTGCTGTGACCTCCAGCTGCAGGGCAAGGGGTGGTGAGGGGCAGGTCATTTTGGCTGCCAGGGACGGAGGGCGGGCACTGGCCGCCCACGGTTCGGCCTGGGGCACAATGAGTGGTCTGTCTCCACTCCCTCTGCCCCAAGCCCGTCATGTGCCTGCCTGCCCACCCAAACTTGGTCTCAGGGGGAGACTCAGATCATGCAGCGAGGGCTTCTGGACAGCCCACCGTGGACTAAGATTCACAGAGTGGGCAGCCAGCAACCACCCACCTGTGCCAGGTGCCAAGTCAGGCGCTCATTCCTGTGACTCGACTCCTGCCTCTCAGAGCCCTTCATCAAACCCCCAAGAACCAGGGAGTCGTGGCAGGAGGAGGGAGGCCATCCTATGGGCCCCTTACAGTGTCCCTGGGGAGGGAAGGGTGATTGGGCTGCTGGAATCTAGCTGTCAGCACGAGAGACTCCCAAAGTACCACAGCCCTGCTGATGGGTGGCAGCCTCGTCCACATTGGACAGATGGGGAAACTGAGGCAGGGGCAGGCCCTCAGGAGTCATAGCTCCCTGCCTGGCTGGGGGTTATTGTTCTCCCTGCACTGGTCCTGCTCTAGCCACCACTGAAGGGGCAAAGGGGCCAGGGCTCAGAGTGGGAGGGCCAACACCCCAGACAGATAAGGCAGCTGCACTAGGGTCCACCCAGGGCCCTAGAGAGGGCGTCCATGGGGGACAGGTGCTCCCACCAGCTTCTTAGCCTGTCACTCCCTGGGAAATTGGGGGTGGCTGGTCTAACCAGGTCCAGGAAAGGGCACCTCCTCTGGGCAGTCAGCCAATCATGTTGCCCCTCTCACTCCTCTACCCCCTACAGAGCCTCTGTGGCTCAAGGGAGAGAGGACAGGCCCAGGGCCCCCAGGAAAATAATGGCAGAGATAAGCCTCCAGTGTGGGTGTGCGCCAGGTGGGAGCAAGTATAGGCAGTGATTTCCTCCGCCTCCACCCCCACCCCCAAATCATCCAGGGGTAGGCCCAGGAACCCTCTACTCCCTTCCTTTTTAGCCTCTTTTCCCATCATTCCTTCCTGCTCCACGGGGGAGCCTGGTGGGAGGGGGAATGGTTTCAGCAGGGAGTGTGGGCTGACCCAGCTTAGCCATGAGCTCACTTGTCCCAGTCTGAAGAGGGTAGAGACAAGTGACAGAGCCCTCCAGGGAGCCTTCAGTCTTCACATTCCTGAGGAGATATGGGAGGGCCCCTGGAAGGCTCAAGCCCAGACCCCCAGCTGGCTCCAGCCCCAATCCAGTCCTGGCTGCATGGTCAGGATCATATCCTTAACATCCCTGGTCTTGGTTAACATCTCATTTGTCAGACGGGACAATGGCTTCCCTTTAGGGCAGTGGATGAGGATGGGGGCAGTGACTTGGGGTGCCCCCCCCCCCTTGCAGAGCAATGTATTGTCGGTTCCAGCCAGTCAGGAGGGGAGAGAAAGAAGTGAGGGCAAGTGAGGACAAGATACCCAGAGGCATCTGTAACATTTACTGAGAAACCATGTGCTGGATCCTGTGCTGAGCCCCTTACTTGTCCTAACTTCACAGAAACCCTAGGCAATTTATTACTCCCATTTGACAGATGAGGAAACTGAGGCTCAGGGGGAAGTGATTTGCTTATGGTCAAGTGACCTGAGCCAGGATTTGAACCCAGGTTTCCATGACTCTGGGGCCTTCCCTGGGCTGAGGATATCTCTGTGGCTGGGGTCTGTCTGCTATGGTGGGTACCTTGAAGATCCTTGTACTATACTGGGGACCCTTCCAGCCTGGACTAGAGATGCCCTGGGGCTTAAGGGGGCCTATCATGTGAGGGGGGGGTGGAGAAGGCTCACCTTCCCACCCTCAGTCCTGGCCTTGACTCAGGCCCAGAGCCCTCCGTGGTACACTAGGAGATTCCGGGCTTGAGGGGACAGCTGGTCCAGCCCCTCCTGTGCAGAGGGTAAAGAGGCTCAGAGACGCAATGACTAGCCCTTTGTCTCCTGTGTGTCCCTTCCCAACCCCCTGGGCTCCAGAGATGGGGTTCTCCTCCCTGAAAAAAGCCTGATGTGGGAACTTGGTCACTTCTGCAACCCCTGGGAGTCCCCCTCTGGAAAATGGGAGCCTCTGTCTGATCCCCCGAGTGGGTGGGGCAGGGTTGTGGAATGGACAACCTCATCCCACTGGTCACTCTCCCGCATGACCCTTCCCTTTAGGCCTGGAGACAAAGGTCCGCCCACAGTGTCCCTGATGTGTGTCCTGCGTTCCCCGTCCTCTCAGGCCCCACCATCCTGAGTGGAGGGGGCTGTTGTTGGGAGGGAAGGAAGTACAAAGCGCCATTGTCCACTGGGGGAAAGGGAAGGAGATGGGGGGGTTTCCGAAATTACCCAGTGAAATTCTCCTGGGAGGAAAGAGGGTGCTTCCTCTTCCCGGGGGGCCGGGCCTCCGGATACTTTGTACCCTCGCTGCTGGAGGCGTCTGACAGGCCCCCGCGTCTTCCTGGGCCTCAGACTCCCCACCAGCACTACGTAGGAGACTTTCCAGGCATTCGCTCAGTCCCAGCGCCTCCAGTTGACCGATGGGGGACCGGCCGGCAGTGAAGCGTGGCCTAGCCAGGGGGCGCTGAAGGCCCGCGGACCCCGCGACCGCAGCCGCCTGTACCGCCCACGCCTCTCCCACGCAGCCCCGTGCAAGGCGCCCAGCCAGGAGCCAGCAGGACAGGAAGCCGCCCAGGTTCCGCCTGCTTTAACATCCCCGGCTACAGAGAGGAAACCCAGGTTCACAGACTTAAGCAGATTCCGCAGGTCACCCAGCTAGTGAGTGTCGGAGCCCGATCTCGAACCCGGGACCGAGGCGGAGGGCGTCCCAATTTGTGGCGAAGGAGCACGTGGTGCTCGTGTCCCCAGGTGTCCCCATCCCGCACAGCCCCCCTCCCTGTTCGCAGGAATGTGCAAGAGCCGAGGTTGGGAGTGGGTCCCTGGGTCCTCAAGTCGGCCGAACGCTGGGGCTCGGGTCAGCTTTCCCTTATAAGGCCCGGCCCCGTGGGGAGGAACCCGGCTCCGGACGCCCCAGTTCCTGCCAGGAGGCCGGCGCACGGGGCGGGACCCTCGGCAGCGCTGGGGCGCAGTAATGGCGGGCGCCCGGCGGTGGAGGACCCCGGTCCCGAAATGGGAAAGACCTCCGGGGTCCCGAGACGAGGGGCGGGGTCTTGCTAGTCCTTTCCCAGGGAGGGGGCCGGGGTTGGGGGGGCAGACTACAGCCAATGCTCCGGCTTCTCTGAAACCCTTTTCCAGCACCCAAACCCACATGGGGCGGTGGGTGGCGGCTGGAGAACCCTGATCTTCAGAGTGGACCCCTAGAGAAGGGGATGAGCAAAGACCTGGCTTTCTCTCCACTACCCACATTAGGATTCTGACTTCCTGATGGGAGGTCGAGCTGACGTGATGGGACCCTTTGGAAACCCATCTCCCTCAGGCTGCACATAGCGCCTGTGGCGGTGGCAGACACCCAAAGTCTAAGGTGCTGTCCGAGGACACAGAGGCCGAGTGCCTTGGGTAGATGATGGCAGTGGCTGGGCACTGCCCAGTGACTGGGCTGAGCTAGCTGGCTCCAGCCCCTGCCTCCAGAGGAATGGTATGGGGGTGGGGTGGGTCATTTGCCTTCTCCCAGGGAAGGTAAATCTTTAATTTACCCCTTGGACAAGGGTCAGGGGCTGGGGGGTGGAGCCCTGGCCCCTCTTCCAGTTCCAGGGCACACTGCCCTTGCTGGTGGGCACATGCCTGCCCTGCTATATTGCCCCACATCCTCTCTGTGCATGGTATGTGTGTTGGGGGGGAGGGCGGGCTTCAAGAAGAAGCTGGGGAAAGGGGATAGAGTGGGCCCATCCTTCTTCCATGCCAAGATCTGGGCCCACGCCTCATTCCATCCCCATGTCAACTGTAGGACCTAGATATTATGTTCACACACATTCCCCCCACCTCCCATTTTACAGATAAAGAAACTGAGGCTCAGAGTGGGAAAAATGACAGATTAGAAGTCACAGTGTTCATAAGGGTCCCCAAGGCCTGTCTCTCTCTATGGGCTCTTCTGGACTTGACTTATCCAGGTCTCTTGGTCCCCCATGACCCCTTTTGGGGTTTGTTTGGATCCTGGCACACCCTTTTCCGAGCTGGGTGCGCTTGGGCAGGTGACTTCACCTGTCTGAGCCACAGTGTCCTCCTGGCTCTTGGAGCTACCGTAACCATTCTGTGGGATGGTGTGCTTAGCGCCCAGACTGCTCCCTGCTGTGCCCTGGCTTATTAATCATTGTTGCTACTGTTATCATTGGGCCAGCCTCCAGGGGTGGGTACTGCCCAGGCTGTTGCTTGAGAGAGGCAAATCCAGCCTCCCCACACCTGTGACTGCACATGGGTGAGTCCTCACCAGTTACTATTTTAACAGGTGGTGGCAGTCGGGGGCTGGGAGGAACAAGGCCTCAGCACCTGGCATGGACAAGCACATGCCACCAGGGCCTCTGCATCAGCCACGCGGAACAGGCCTAGCCCTGTTCCCCGGAGCCCTTCTCCTGCGCCCTCCCCCATCACCTCCTCTTGTCAGCTGAGAGGTATCCTGGACAGGCCCTGCCTCTCTGGCCTGTCTTGTCTGTCCTCATAGTAGGGATAATGGAACCACTTACCAGCTTCCGCAAGGCTCCCTCATCCAGCCCAGCTAACGTTTCGTCCGCCATCTTGCTGGCCCCTAGCTCCGTCCGTCCCCTCCTGGTGAGTTCCCCAGTGCCTTTGGCAGCTGACATCAGCTCAGGGAATTCTGCAGGGGACAGACATGAATCAGGCCTTCTGGGGCCTCTAGAAACCACAGGCACTTGGGCTTTGTGCCTCAGTTTCCCCCTCTAACCCATGATTATCCATTGGTGTCTAATCCTTATCTGTGATGTGACTCCTGGCTGGGAGGTGCCCTCTGCCCTTGGGTACTGTGCTGGAAAACTCAACAAACCAAGAGTAGGAGTCCCTGGTTCCAGTCCAGCCAGCTGGACTGCTAGCTTGCTGTGTGGCCTAAGCTGGGCCCTTGCCATATCTAAGCATCAAACAGGGAGGGTAGGGACCTGGATTGTGAAGCCAGGGCCCAGCAAGGCCCACCCAAGCTGTGCTCACCACCAGGGGGTGCCTACCACACTCCATAGCTTCCTGCCCCACCCACCCATCCCCAGGGCCTCCCCAGCCCCCACTCACCCCAAAAGCTCAACCTCTGGCTACGGGCTAAACCCATATCCAAGTCCTTGCTGCCTTTGCCACTCTCATTCCCCCAGGTAACTTAAGCCATTGGAGGTAACAGTCTGTCTTCTAATTCTTGAGGACAGCCCTCTGTACACACCCCTCTGTACACACCCCTCTCCACTCCTCCCTTTCCCGCCCTCCCCCTGATGCCAACTGCCCTGACCAGGCACCCGGCTCCTCCTGCCAGTTCACACACTTAGAATTCAGTTCCCCAGCTGGAAGGGCCTTCAGAAACTGATCCATCCAGCTTCTGGACTTAGGCAAACAGGATTGGAGAGGACCAGAGGATTGTCATGGGGGAAGGAGGATCCCAAAGACCCAGCGGGCAGGGAATGGATTTAATCTTGGCCACCTCTAGCTTCTGAAGTCCCCTTCCAAAGTGCCCTCAGGGGCTCAGGACACTCCCTCTTGCTCTATCACTGCCTATCAAAATGGCCCCCTAAATCCTGGCCCAGCCTCCCAGTGTAGCTCTTTCCTTCCCCCTGCAGCCCTAATGTCTTTCTGAAATTTGAGGACCCACAGCGTGACACACCGTAGGTGCTTAGTTAATGTATGGTGACTGAAATGGCCCCTGGATTGCCCCCGCTCCTGTTGATTCATCACTCAGTCATCCCTTCCCCTTCTCCAGAACAGTCACTTGTCGAGTCATCCCATCCGGTGAATGGGTCTGGGGGAGGTCCTAGTCCACACAGCTGGGGGGTTCTTCGGACTCTGCCTGTTCAAGTCGCTGCTTGCTTTTCCCATCCCTGTAGGCTCGGACAGGTAGCAACCTCCCAGCCGCCCTCTGCTGGGGTCCTTCACTTAGCAATCACCAGACTTGGGTTCTGTGGACACTCTGAGTTCCCCCATGTCTTCTGAGGGACAGGGGTCCCTAATGCAGAATCTAGGACACCCAGGGAAGTCTCTTTCTCCTCAGGGATTCCCACCGCTGCTCCACTTCAGTTCCATGGCTCCCTGTCACACAGTGTGAGGCCCCCGAAGATTGCGAGGGGTCTCAGAGGAACGTAGGAGCTTCCTCAGAGTTTCTGCCCCCACAGACTAGCACCCCTGGGGGTCGTAGAGCCTCCTGGAGGTCCGTGAGCGTCCTTCCCCCAAGTCTCAGAACTTTATCGCATGGGTTAGAGCCCCTGTGGATGGGTGGGGGCTCCCAGGTTCAGGAGTCCCAGAACCCTGGGAGTCCACCTATCCGGGTTCCACCCTCGAACCCGTCGGGGGTCCTGCTGTCTCCCGGAGGTCCGCACACCCACCTCTTAGTCCGGCCCGCCCGTCCGGTACGGGCTCAGTTTAGGTCGTTCGGGATCCAACAGATGGACTAGGAGCGGTCAGGCGGAAGGCGCCGCGACCGGGATGCCAAGCCCGCTCAGCAACCGTCCCCGGGATTCTGCAAGCGCCGCCCGTCCAGCCGCGCCAGCAGTCCCGCGGGTCCCGCCCCGCGCCACGGCGCCAACCAGTCCTGGGGAGGATCCCGCCCACCCTCGTGCCCCATTGGGGAAATTCAATTTGACGGCCACGCCCCTAGCAGAGGCCCCGCCCCTCACGGGCCTAGGTTGTAGGGGTTTGCAGTCTTGGGGCCACTGTTCAAGTGGCCTTCGCTGGTCGGGTGGGCGTCACCAGGAGGATGCAGCTTTGCGCCAAAGTCAGGGAGGGCGCCCAAAGCCGCGGTAAGTGGTCCGGGATCGTACTATTCGCGGAGCCTTCAGGACTGTCCCTCTCCGCCCTCCTCTTTGTTCGTGAGACCCTGTCCCCTCACTCGACTCCGCCCCCTCCTCGCTTCAAGTGCCCTGGCTTGGCCGCTGCCCCCAGGCTGCTTTCGGCACACCTGGGCCGGGTCACCTCAGAGCAGGGACTAAGTGGCTGGCAGCACCTTAACCCTACGTTGAAGTACCTCAGGGATCACCTCAGATGGAGCAGGGTCAATCACACAACTCCCCTTCCCCAGCCGACACACCTTTGCACAGATATTGACCTTATCTGTCATGCTTCTCGCTTCCAAGCCCCTCAGCGTCGGCCTCTTGCAGCGCTGTGGAGTTAAATAGGGAACACGAAGCCCAGAATTCAACAAATGGAGGAAACTGAGACCCAGAGAGAGCCAACATGCCCAAGACAACATAAGGAATCAGCCAGGGGACCCAAGAGCTCAGACCCACTGGAGAAAACCACTCTGTCCCCTGTGATAGAGGTCAGGGTGCCTCCCACAGGTCTCCATGGACATCAAAGGGAGTTGGAGCCTGGGAGGTGGGGTCTGGAATCCTGTCTGTCAAATAATAACAATAATAATATAGACTCATTTTTTTGTACTTGCCATGTACCAGGCATATAGTCCCTATAACGACCATTTGAGCCCAGGATTACTGTCCCATTTTACAGTTGAGGACAACAGCTGATAGGTAGTGGAACTGTGGTTCCTACCAGCACCTTCTGAGTATAGAATCTGTGCTTTTAACCACTGTGATACGGGGTTGTGTGGAAGTGATTTCAGCCTGTTGCTCCAGCAGAGCCCCTCAGGCCCACTGTCCAGGTCCTCTGTGACCACCCACTACCACACCTTGCCCCCATCTAGAGTGAGAGCCAGTATCCACTCTGAGACTCTTTTAAAGGTGTCGTCTTACTGCATTCCCACATCCCTGAGAGGTGGTCCCATTTTACACATGGGAAAACCACGGCTCTGAGAGGGAAGAGGCTTGTTAAGGTCACATGGGAGGAGGAGCAAACAGAGCCCAATTTGGGGCTTTAGTTCGAGGTCCCCTTCTCCTGAGCAGGCCCCATGTAGGCCCTCTCTGGTTAACCTAGATGTCATTTTCTTTTTAATAAACTTTATTTTTTTATTTTTTATTTTTGGCCACGTGGCTTGTGGGATCTTAGTTCCCCAACCAGGGCTTAAACCTGGGCACTTGGCAGTGAGAGCTCAGAGTCCTAACCACTGGACCACCAGGGAATTCCCAACTTAGACGTCATCTTATTCTCCAGAACAAGGTTCAGCGCCCTCCAAAGCCAACTCGGTCCTATTCAAACCTCGCGAGCCCATTGGAACAGCCCCCTGGGGCGGCACATACGTAAGCCGCCTGAGTGGCGTCTCTTGGCTCCAGTGAATGGCCTGCTTCGTGCTAGCTCTGCCCCCACCCCCCAGGAGGGAGGAATGGCCCAGGTGAGTTTCTGAGAGAGGACTTTGTGTCACACACGTGCTCACTAGTTCCTGGTAGTACTGAAGATAAGCATGGGTCCTGCCCCTCCATCAAGCCCTCAGGGCTGGGGTCCTCCTCCACACCTACTTGCTTTCCCTTCCTATCTGAAAGGGGTGGGATGAGATAGTGGTGAAACAAATATCAAAGGGCAGTCCGGGTGCGGTTCTGGAGAAGTTTGCAGCCACAGCACAGGAAGGAGTAAACGTCCCATGAGGAGGGTCCTGGTGTTTACTGAGCACCAATTGCATGTCTGACACGGGGTTTGCCCCCTTGCAAATTGAGCACTGTGCAAGATAAGTATTACCCGGATTCTACAGAGGTGGAAGCTGAAGCTCAGGGAAGTGAAGGCACCTTGGCTGGTAATGGCATTCAAACTTGAGTGGAATTCTGCCCCATACTAAAGCCCCTTTCTTCCACCTTGCTGCCTCTAGGATGGAGGAAATCCTGGAAGACTTCTTAGAGGAGGAGCAAACTGATCCTTGAGGAAGGGTGCAAAGAAATCCATCCCACAGAGAAGAGGGAGAAAGACATGAAAGAGTATTAGTGGCAGGGGGACAGTGTGAATAAAGGCCAGGAGGTTTGTAAGTGAGAAAAGGAGGAGAGATGGACTGTGGATGGAGCAGGAAATGGGGATGGAAGACCTTTCATCTGTGAAAGGCCCTGAGTGACAGGTGAGTAGGGTGAACATGTCTTATGGGCACTGGGGTGGCCTGGGCCTCAGTCTATCCATTTATAAAATGAGGAACTTGGACTGGCTCACTTCAGGCCCTCCCAGAAAGGGTCCAGATTTCTCCAGGTCCAACCCTGGACTGGCAGAGTGGGGAGTGGCTGGAGCAGCTCAGGGGCCAAGGGTATTATTTTGATCCAGTCTCTCAGTCTGAGAATAAATATTTTTACCAAGCTGGCAGTGCCAGATCCCTGAATCTCCCTGGCTTCCCCTCCCCCTCCCTGGGGTCCTGCAGAGAAAGTCCAGTCCTGGGGTCAGGAGGCAAGAGGAGTGATGGGTCTTAGGTCCGGCTTCAGCCCAGGCAAAATTTTGTTCCACTTGGAGCCTCAGTTTCCTCATCTGCAAGATGGGGGAGTTGTGGCCTGAGCTTTCTAAGCCCTTTCCCCACCAGACTAGACAACATAAAATTCCAAGACTTTCAGGGAGACCCCACCTTGGGATGTGCTCACAAGTGGCTGTGAGGCCAGCCAAGGCCAAGACCTTGGGCCTGTGAGGGGTCCAGAGCCTGCTGGGCAGTGGAAGGTGTGGAGGGGTTAGAGCTAGATTGGAGTTGGGCCTGCTGTTGGGGTCTCACAGCCTGGTGAGGGTAGGGGGAGAGATGGTATCTGGACTCTAAAAGTTGTGAAGAAAAAGCCCTCACTTGCTGTTTGGCATGTGAAAGGGGTGGGGAAAGGCAACCTGGAGAGGGCACAGCATGAGAGCAAAGGAAGTCAGGTAGGACTCTGAGGACTTTGCTGGGGAAAAGTCAAGTAGGCGAGGCTGGAGCATGGGGACCCTGGAGGAGAACTGGTTCTTGCTGGGGTTGGCTGGATCCAAGGGCTGTGACCCTCTCTCTTGTGGGCAGAACTGGAGGCCCCCAAGGTCAGCAGCCACAGGAGTGGGGCTGGGGATCTGTTTGGCAAACCAGTTTGGCAAGGCTGTCTCCTCCATGATGTCATCCAGCTGCTGTGTTCTCTGAGCGACAGTGTCAGATAAACTTCTGGCCTTAGAGGAGAAGGGGGCCTGGCCCCAGGTGCTGAAGGATGGGAAAGGAGTGACTCTTCAATGTAGGAAACTTGGAGGCAAGTGAGCCCTGGGAAGGAGAAGGGGATCTGAGATGCCCAATGGGGTGTGATGAACCCCAGGAGACCAGCCTCATGGAAAAAGGAGAGGGTTCTGGATGGGCCGGCCTGGAATTCTTATCACTTCTGGGAGTTCCCTGATGCCTGGCGTAATCTAGGCTTATGGTAGCGGCCCTGTATAATTGCTGCCCAGTGGTTTGGAACCATAAAAACACATGAGTGGCAGTTTTGTTATTATCATGAACCTCACAGCTTGAACGCTGTAAGGTAGAACCATCATTATACAGAAGAGGAGACAGGCTCAGCAAGGCCAAGCCACACCAGCACCTCACACAGGATTAGAACCCAGAACCCTTGATTTTTTTTTTTTTTTTTTTTTTTTGGCTGCATGGCGTGGCTTGCGGGATCTTAGTTCCCCTACCAGAGATTGAACCTGGGCTCCAGCAGTGAAAGCGTGGAGTCCTAACCACTGGACTGCCCGGGAATTCCCCAGAACCCTTGCTCCTAACCATGGTACCCTGCCATTTGGGATCTCTGCCCACATGGGGCCTTGTCATATTTCTTAACTACTTGTGAGCACAGCAGCTGAATTGTGGCATCATAGAGTCCTAGATGCCCACCTCGTGGTAATCTGAGTTCCAGAGAGGGCAAGGAACAGGCTTCAGGTCACACAGCAATTGGAGGTGGAGCCACTTGGTACCCCAAATCCCCAGCCTCCCCAAATCCTTGTTTCCCTCTCAGGGCCTGGCACACTCAAGCATGAAATAACAATAACTAGCACATACTGAGTCCCTACTATGTGCCATTCGTTCATTTATACATCACCATAGCCATGTGAGGTAGGTGCTAAGATTATACCCATTTTATAGATAAAAAAAACTGAGGCTCAGGGGGAAGTCACTTGTCCACATTGACACTGCATATTGGTGGTAGGGCTGGGATTTGAACCCAGCTGTGTGGACCCTTTCCCCTTGGTGGACCCAGTAGGCCTCATTGTAGGTATGAAGACCTTTAGACAGGAGGGTGGTTGACCCCTTTGCAGGCTCCAGAGGCATGCAGTGTCCAATTCGTAGTTTCTACGCAGGCCTGGCCTCCCTGGGGCGGGCAGAAAAGTGCTGAGGCCACGAAATGCTCTGAACCTTCCCAGAGGAGGCGGCCACGGTGGGAGGGAGTGTTTGGTGCAGACCTCAGAGCCAAGTGTAGACGTGGCGGCTGGACCCACTGCAGGCGAGGGAGGGCAGGCAGGGTGGGGCCCAAACCCAAACCGGCCTCCCAGCAGTGTTCCCAGCCATCCGCCAGCCAGGCCCAGCCCTTCCCGCCCTTCTAGCTCCCCATCTGGATTTGAGATGAGGACGCTGGGCCTAATAATAGCTGAATGGTAGCAAAGGCAGTGCCTGGAGCTTCAGCCAGTGGGGGGCTGGGATCCCCATCATCTCATGCTAGCTTGGAACAGGTTTCTGAACTTTTAAAATAATAGCAAGTGCTTATGAAGTGCATCCATGTGCCAGGCATCGTGCTGAGGTTAGCCCACAGTGACTCATTTATTCCTCACAACAACCCAATGAGATAAGTCTGTCATTAGCTCTATCTGACAGATAGAGAAACCAAGGCACAGAGAGTTAAGCAACTTGTCCCTGACTGTTATAGCAGCCTCTCATTGCTGAGCACACAAGTCTGTCCCAGGCACTGTGCTAAGCACTTTCCATGTATTTTCCCATTTGAGGAATATGCACAAGGCATCATAGGCAGATCATCATTTATTTAGATGATGAGAAAAATGAGACCGAGAGAGAAAAGGGACTTGCCCAAGGTCACATGGCTGCAAGAGGCAACTCAAACCTAGGACTCTAGAGAGGGTAAGACCTTGGCTTCTGGAATCAGATAGACCTGAGTACATCACTGGTGACATCACTGCTCCTTAGCTGTGTGGCCTTGGCAAGTCACATCACCTGCCTGAGCTTCTGTTTTCTCCTCTGTAAAATGGGGGTTTGGTTGACATGATGCTAACACCACCTGCCAGCTATTAAGTCCACCTTGGGGGTAGTAGGTCATTTACATCATGCATTTATGTTGTGCATTCTCTCATTCAGTTCTCACAACAGCCCCCAAGATGGGGACTCCTCTTCTCTCACACCTGTTTTATAGAAGAGAATGTGAGGCTCAGAGGGTGAAAGGGCCTTGCCCAGGATCGACAACAAGTGAGTCAGGATTTGAGCCCAGTGCTGTGATTCCAGAGGCTGAGCACTTTTCTTTTTATACTTTGCATCCTTATACTGAGGCACAGAGAGGGTGTGGGCTCTGCCTGGGTCACAGAGTGAAGTAGGACTCTAGGGCCATCCGATGTGTAAAGGCCAGGAGGGGAAGGCCTTTCTGCCAGCCCCAGGTCACTGCAGTCACAGCTTCTCAAGGCTTGAAGCTCAAGGTGTTTCCTAGACTCAAATATCTGAAAAGATGCCCTGTTCTTCCAAAGGCCAGAGTGAGATCCAGATTTGGGGGCCCCTTCCCTGGGAGGCCAGGGTGCTGGATTCCTGGTTCAGCTAGCAGAGGTGGGGAGGTTCCTTCTGGCCAAAGAGGACCGGTCTTCGGAGTCATACGGGAAGCTTGGGGCATGAAGAGAGCTTCGGGTTTTGCTTAAATCCTGATTCTTCCATTCACTAGCCACTTCATCTTCCTGAAGCTGGGAAGGAAGTTTCAAATGGGGGCACTAATACCTCCTGTAGTAGTTTGGTTGCAAAATAACTTCAGTGCTTTGCTTCCCTGTATGCAAGCCCCTTTGCAGTGTGACTTTGGAACTCCTCCCATCAGGAGATAGAGCCTATTTCCTCATTCCTTGAACCTGGGCTCAGCCATATGACCTATTTTGGCCAATAGAATACAGCAGAGGTGACATTGCCTGTTCCGAGTCTGGACTGTAAGAAGTCTTGTAGCCTCTGCCCATTCTCTTGGAATCCTCCCAGCTGTCATGTGAACAGGCCTGAGCTATCCTGCTCCGGGATGAGAGACCACTGGAACAGTAATGAGCTGCCCTGGCTGAGGCTGTGCTAATCAGCTAATTAAGACTAAAAGAACCTTTAGCTGAGCCCAGACCAAATTGCCAATCCATGAAATCATGAGCTAACTAAATGGTTGCTGGGTTTTGTGAGGTTTTTTGTTTTGTTTTTCTTGGCCGCGCTGTGCAGCATGTGAGATCTTAGTTCCCCGACCAGGGATCGAACCTGTGCCCCCTGCAGTGGAAGCATGGAGTCCTAACCACTGGACCACTACAGAAGTCCCTGGTTGCTGTTTTAAGGCACTAAGTTTTGGGGTGATTTGTTATGCAGCATTATTATGGAAATTAATAACTGATACATTTTCATTCAGTGCAATTAATGGTAACTGCTGTAACAAAACAAAAATCTCAGTGGCTTAACCCAATGATACTTTATTCCTCACTCATGCAAAGTCTGATATAGGTCAGGGGTCTCCTAACCCATCTGCCTTGGAAGGCAGCTCTCTTCCAGGCAGTGACTCCCAGAGGCGCTCCCTGGAATCCATTCCTGAATCCTCTGCATGTGGAAAGGGAGACTAAAAATCAAGAGACTCACCCATTCTTAATTGCCTTGGCCCAGGGATGACATGTAATTTTCACTTGCCAGAATGTAGTCACATGACTCTGCTAACTGTAGGGCCCAGGAAGAGGAAACAGGTTGAAGAACACAAATCATTGGCTCTGCCACATTCCCTCCCTCACCAGGCACCGTGAGGAGTCAGGCAGTACCTAGCACAGAGTGGCTTAAATAAGGGGCAATTTATAGGTGAAGAATCTGAGGCTTGGGACTTCCCTGGCGGTCCAGGGGTTAAGACTCCGTGCTTCGGGCTTCTTAACCACTGGTGGCACAGTGGTTAAGAATCCGCCTGCCAATGCAGGGGACACGGGTTCGAGCCCTGGTCCCGGAAGATCCCACATGCTGCGGAGCAACTAAGCTCATATGCCACAACTACTGAGCCTGCGCTCTAGAGTCTGCAAGCCACAACTACTGAGCCTGTGTGCTGCAACTACTGAAGCCCGAGCGCCCTAGAGCCCGTGCTCTGCAACAAGAGAAGCCACAGCAATGAGAAGGCCACGCACCGCAAAGAGTAGCCCCCGCTCGCCACAACTAGAGAAAGCCTGTGCGCAGCAACGAAGACCCAACGCAGCCAAAAATAAGTAAATATAATAAATAAATTTATTTATTTATTTTTTTATTTTTTTGTTTTGCGGTATGCGGGCCTCTCATTGTTGTGGCCTCCCCCGTTGCGGAGCACAGGCTCCGGACGCGCAGGCTCCGGACGCGCAGGCTCAGCGGCCATGGCTCACGGGCCCAGCCGCTCCGCGGCATATGGGATCCTCCCAGACCGGGGCACGAACCCGTATCCCCTGCATCAGCAGGCGGACTCTCAACCACTTGCGCCACCAGGGAGGCCCAATAAATTTATTTTTAAAAAGACTCTGTGCTTCTACTGCAGGGGGCATGGGTTCAAGAAAAAGAAAAAAAAGATTATGGGGCTCAGAGAGGTTGACAAATTTGCCCAAAACCACACAGCAAGCCAAATGAGTAGCTGTTTTGTGGTAGTGAAGGGCTCAGAACAGATCTGGAGTTGGACAGATCTGGGTGCAAATCCCAACTCTGTCGTTTCCTTGCTGTGTGACATTAGGCTAGTTACCCAGTTTCTCTGCGTTTCAGTTTCCTCATCCACAAAGTGGGGAGGGGAATAGTTCCAACTTCACAGGGTTAGGGTGAGCATTCAGGAGCTTACGTGTGTCAAGAGCTTAGCTCAGATCCTGGTACATGGCACTTACTTAATAAATGTGAGCCACCTGGGCAGGCATGATGCTCTTTCTCATCTTGCCAGGGTCAACAAATTTTTATGTTTTGTGCAAATTCTGTCCCTTCCTCCTACCTCTTGTGGTATGAATGGTTTTATTTACTTGGTTAAGAGAAGGAAAATTTCTCCCAATTGGATATTACTTACTCAAGCCTTTACAAGCACAGAGCCCCCAAACACCCATGGCTGTTCTGCTGTCAGAGGTCTGAAATTATTTCATTATTGCTTCCTTTAGACTAAAGCTTGGCTCTGTAAAATGCATCCCCTTCCCAACCCACCTCTAGGATTGTCCCATCACTGGGAACGGGGCAAGAGGGTCTGAAGCTAATGGGCTCCAGCTGGGGAAAGGCCAGGGCCCGGACCAGAGCAGACCCTGCTGGGTGTGTGGGCTGGGTGTGTGTGGGCATTATGAAAATTTCTGTGCAACCCGAAGGAAAGGTCCAAGATGGGTGAGATATGGCTTCCCCTCCTTTCACCCCGTTTAACCCATCTCTGAGCCTCCCTTTGAAGCCAGGCAGACAGGTTCGTGAGCATCGTGGCACTCACAGTCTGGAGGTGGAGACAGACTCAGCGAACAGAGCGCCATATAAAATTTTCATTACAGATTACGGTCATTTCTTTGAAGTGAGAACCATGTGGCACTATGGGAGCTTCTACTGGGGGCCTACTTTAAATTATTTTTAAACTTTTGTATTTGAAGAGATAATCCTGGGAGGTCAGAGAAGTTGTCTCTCAGGAGGTAATTATGCTCAGGTCTGGAGGATAAGAAGAAATTTGCTGAAGAAAGAGTTGGTCTTGGGATGAGGAGTGGTGTTCCAGGTAAGAAACAGGTTGTGCAAATGCCCTGAGGCAGGAAGGAACAACCTCCAGGAACTGATGGAAGACTAAAGCAACTGGAGTTTGAAGGATTAGGGAGAAGCGGGGTGCAAATGAGAAGGGAGAGGGGAGCAGGGGCCAGTCCCTGTGGGCAGGACTGGCTACATAATTTGTGGGGCCTGATGCAAAGCAAAAACATGAGACCCCTTTAGGAATTTCAAGATGGTGACAGTAAATCATTAAACTAAGCGTGGGGCCCTGTGCAACTGCACAGGTCATACACCCAGGATGATGGTCCTGCACTTGGACCATTGTAAGAAGGAAGGAGTTTGCTGTGAGGGCTGCAGGGAGCCACCGAAAGCTTTTGAGCTAGGGGTGGTAAGATCTGATTTGCATAAACCCAGGTACTGTCTCACTATACCACACCTGGATTGTATGTGACCCTCTCCTCTCTGCACAGGTGGCCTGATTCATTTTCCTAAAATATTTTACTTGGAATATCACTCTCCTGATCAAGAACCTGCAGTGGCTCCCACCCCCTTATGAGATCCGGCCCAAACTCCCTACCTAGACGTTCAAGGCCTTTCATAATCTGCCCACACCTGATTTAGTTAACCTGCTATCAACATAAGGCTATGTGCCAAATCCCAGAGCTGATGAACTAACCCAAGGACTCATGGTAATTACAGGAGGCCAAGGCAGGACCGGAACCCAGGTCTTCTGCGCTAGGCAACCCCCTGCCCTGGAGGAGGGTGCAGCCTCACAATGTGCTTTGTACCCCCCAACCTAGCACAGAGACTTGCACCAATAGGTGCTCAGTATGTGTCTGTGGCAGCGAGTTCCTCCTCCAGGGCAGGGTATTTCAGAATCCAGGATGTAGTTAGTGTCCTTCCTGACTCCTTCTCTCCATCACCTCTACCACGAGGCATTCGCCACGCCCCACAGCACCGCCCCGGGCAGCGGGGGGTGGGGGTGGGGGTGCGGGGGCCGGGTCCTGCCTATAGGCACGTGTTTGGCCTGCACAGTTTTTAAAAAGCTTTTCCAACTTATCATTAACGTTTAAAAATCAAGAAATTTCACATGGCAATCTGCATTGTTGTTTCTCTGTAGAGTCCTGGGCCTGGATTCCCCAGGGGAAGCCGCGTGCTCCCTAACTGGACCCTCCGAGGGCTTCCGTCCTAAGTCCGAAGTAAGACTGTGGAGTTTGGAACCTTGAAGAAAGAGCGCCCTAGTTTCCACCAAAGGCCAATCAGGATCCTGAAATCTGACCAATCAGATGATTGGAGGTGGGGCCATGTAGAGTAAGCCTCACCCCCAGCCTCTGCAAAAGAGGAGAGGAAAGGTTTTGCTCCAATTCTTACAACCAGCTCCAACCTGCTGGTTGACTCCCGAATCCCTGGGGGCTGAAAGGATGCAGTGAGTGTTCCTCAGACAGGCCAAGCTGGTCCCTCCCACCCAGCCTTTGATCTTGCCCGTGCTTTCTGCTTGGACAGCTCTTTCTCCTCATCATCACTCTGGCTGGCTCCTGAGTACCATTCAGGTCTCAACTCAAATGTCACCTCCTTAGAAAGGCCTTCCCAGCGCACCTATCTGAAGCTTCAGGCATTACTCTGTATTGTATTATCCTTTTGTATTTTTATTATTTGTTAAATCATAGCAGTTATTATCTGAAATTTATGTGTTGCTGTTTGTTTTTCTTTATTTTTTTAAAATAAATTTATTTATTTATTTTTGGCTGCATCAGGCCTTCATTGTTGGGTCTTCGTTGCTGCGCTTGGGCTTTCTCTAGTTGCCATAAGTGGGGGCTACTCTTTTTTTTTTTAATTCTATTTATTTATTTTTGGCTGTGTTGGGTCTAAGTTGCGGTGCGCGGGCTTCTCATTGTGGTGGCTTCTCTTGTTGCAGAGCACGGCTCTAGGTGCCCAGGCTTCAGGAGTTGTGGCTCTCGGGCTCTGGAGTGCAGGCTCAGTAGTTGTGGCATACGGGCTTAGTTGTTCCGCAGCATGTGGGATCTTCCTGGACCAGGGCTCGAACCCGTGTCCCCTGCATTGGCAGGAGGATTCTTAACCACTGTGCCACCAGGGAAGCCCAAGTGGGGGCTACTTTTCATTGCAGTGCACGGGCTTCTCATTGCAGTGGCTTCTCTTGTTTCGGAGCTCGGGCTCTAGGCACGTGGGCTTCAGTACTTGTGGCACATGGGCTCAGTAGTTGTGGCTCATGGGCTCTAGAACTCAGGCTCAATAGTTGTGGCACACGGGCTTAGTTGCTCCGCAGCATGTGGGATCTTCCTGGACCGGGGCTCAGACCCGTGTCCCCTGCATTGGCAGGCGGATTCTTAACCACTGCGCCACCAGGGAAGTCCCTGTGTTGCTATTTGGCTCCCACTAGATGTGAGCTCTGAAGGCAAGGACCAAGTCTGTCTTGCTCACCACCGAGTCCCAAGGGCTGCAAATGTGACCTGGTACCACAGAAGAAGTTCAGCCCACATTTGTGGAAAAGTGAACCACTGGACTCACAAAAGACCTTTCCCTGGAGGATGCCCATGACTCCTTGATGCAAGTGTGGGTGGGAGCCAGTTGACAATTAGGAAGCATTTAGTCACCAGCTAATTAATGCACAAGACAGCTTAGGGGCTGGGAGGCAATCAAGGGACTGAAGCCCACAAAGGAGCCTCAGGTCTCTGGGAAAATATTGAGAGAGGGCAATGAAGAATCCCCGGGGTAATGTTTGAAAACCTCTTCTGTGTTGTTGAAGGAGATTTAAATGATCAGAAGCCCCCCAAAAGGGGACTTGGTCCCTTTAAGAAGCAGGTGGGTCTAGCCAGTCTCTGGTGGTGGGTCTGGAAGAACTGGCCTGTAAAATAAACGATGGAATGAGGAAGAGTCACCCTTTCCTATTTGGAGGATTTACCTTTGGATATTAGGAAAGGTTCTTTTGTTTGCAAATACCAGAAACCTCCTAGACTAACCTGAGTTAAATGGGGACTTTATTGGGAGGCCATCAGAAGGGGTATCAAGATTATAAAATTTCAAGGTAGAAAGAGGGGACCCAACAACTCATGTTGTTTCCATTTACTCAACATTGTTTTCTGGTTTCCAGGCCCTTCTGATCAGCCTGTGGTCTGGAGCTTTGCATTCAAAGTGTGGTCTGCGGAGCAGCAGCTTTGGCATCTTCTAGGAGCTTGTTGGAAATGCAGAGTCTCAGGCCTTGCTACAGACCTACTGCATCAGGATCTGTATTTTAACAAGATTCTCAGGGGATTCATGTGCACATTATCGTTTGGGTTCATGGCCACAGGAATCAACTGGGTAATGGTGGGGACAGTCTCTTAAACCTGAAGGTTCCTAGGAGAGCTGCTGCCTTGGTGGTCTCCAGGGTATGGTTGTCCCCCAGGGTCCATTGGGGAGAGGGCAGTAAAATCGGCAATCTTGAGCTGCTGTTACCGATTCTTGCTCGGGTGCTAGCTGGTCAGGAGTCCAGCCCACAGCAGCCTGCTCCTCAGATAGGAGATGGTCCTGGGGAACCCAGGCCTGTGACTTGCCAAGGAGGAAACTACTCGGGACCCTGGAGGGAATGCCCTGTATGCTGCTGGATTCCTACTTAGGGGACTCTATTTTGAAGGGCTCATCTTCTTGGCTGAAGGAAGGCAGAGGATGGCCTGGGCTGATGCTGGAGCTGGGACTTGCAATCTGCCTGCTCTGATCCTGGCAAGCAGTTCCTAAAAAGCTGCCCTCAGGGCACAGAATGGGAACAGCCATATTGACTCTGCACAGTAGGAGTTCCAGAGCACCTTCACCTCTTACCGTATTTGATCTTCCTAATGATCTTGTACAAAGGATGTAAACAAATAAAAAAGCAAAACCACCAGTCAAGCATAAAAGTTTCCTGCCTTTAAAAAGGGTTAAGTGCAACCCAAGGAGTGTTGCTACTTAACTTGTACCTCCCTCTTGGTTTGTTAAAATCCTGTTCTCAAATTAAGATGCTGTTGGGATAGGAGGTTGGATCGTGGGTGAGCTCATCCTCTCACATTATGAAGTTTTTCATTTAAAGTGTGCCTATGATGGGATTCCCTGGTGGTCCAGTGGTTAAGACTCAGCGCTCCCAATGCAGGGGGCCTGCATTTGATCCCTGGTCAGGGAATAAGGTCCCGCATGTCGCAACTAAAGATCCAGTGTGCAGCAACTGAGACCCAGTGCAGCCAAATAAATAAATAATGATTAAAAAAAAATAAAGTGTGCCTATGTAGATCTCTCAGCAAGACACAAGTATCCATGCAGGCTTATTCAGTACTCTCTGGAGCTCAAGAGTTTCCCTTTTAGGGCCAAAGCATTATTGGAAGAAGGCAATTCCTACTTCTCCCACTATTTCTCCCATTGGAGAAAGGATCTCCTGCCTGCCACCCACAGGTCCCAGGCATCACACGGCATCTCGAGGCAGCTCCCAAAATTGCATTCAGATGCTCCAGAAGGAAACTGTGCGTCTCTACAAGGCTCACCTTGTGTCTCTATAACTTATTAAGTGACATCATAAGTAAGGCTTGGCAAATAGGATGAAGGAGTCTGGACAGTGAGGACATACAGAAGCCTGTGGGTATGGATGCAGGCAGAACAGAAATGGAGACTGGTAATAGGTGGAGGTGAGGACAGAGCTGAGTGCCTTGGACAGAGAATGAACAATCCCAGTTAGCTTTACAGAATACTTTCATAAACATGGTCCTCCTCTATCCTCAGAAGCCCTGAGTGGTAAAATTTAATTATACCCAATTCATAGATGAGGATCCTAAGGTCCTGCAAGGTCATCAAGCTACACAAAACTGAGCCATGCATCTTAGACCAGTGCTTAGTTCATAGTGGGTGAATAGTTGATGTTTGTTGAATAAAAGTAGAAAGTGTGCATTGCATAGCACCTTTAAAAAGAACTGTAAATGATGAGAAGTTTACATTTTTGCATAGTCTTAAGTATCTCCCCACAAGATACTTACTAATTATAAAGGAACCCTTTACAAGAGAAACTTGGCAGGCACCTCCTTAAACCAGGTGATCAATGTTAACTTCACTGGTAATAAATCACGCTGACAAGATGAAGCCCTTGTATGCTGTACTAAGAAGGGCACAGCATTACTTCTGTGCTATTCTTGCCAAAAATGCATAATCTTGATCTGATCAAGCGAAAACCACGAGACATCCAAATTGAGGGATATACTGTAAAATGACTGACCAGTACTCTTCAGTGTCAAGGTTATAAGAGATAAGAGAGACTGAGGAACTGTCACAGATTGGAGGAGGCTAAGAAGACATAACAACTAAATACAAAGTGGGATGCTGGATTTGATTGCAAGGAAAACTGGCAAAATTCAAATAAGTCTGTAGGTTAGTTAATAGCACTGTATTAGTGTTGATTTCCTGGCTTTGATAACTGTACCAAGATTAGGTAAGATGTTAATATTAGGGGAAGCTAGGTGAGGGATATAGGAGGTGAAGAGTTTAGGAGAGCTCTCTGAACTATTTTTGCAACTTTTCTGTAAGTCAAATTATTTCAAAATAAAAAAATTGAACTATAAGGTAAATTTTATATATGAATTCTAAATTTATAAAACTATACATGCACCCCAATGTTCATAGCAGCATTATTATTTTTTATAGCAGCATTATTTACAATTGCCAAAATATGGAAGCAACCTGTGTCCATCAACAGATGAATGGATAAAGATGTGGTATATATATATATATATATATATAATGGAATACTATTCAGTCATAAAAAAGAACAAAATTTGCCATTTGCAGTAATATGGATGGACTTGGAAAGCAGTACACTAAGTGAAATAAGTCAGGCAGAGAAAGATAAATACTGTATGATATCACTTATATGTGGAATCTAAAAAATGCAACAAACTAGTGAATATTACAAAAAAGAAGCAGACTCACTCACTGACACAGAGAACAAACTAGTGGTTACCAGTTGTGGGGGGCATTATAAGGTTGGGGAAGTGGGAAGTACAAACTATTGCGTGTAAGATAGGCTCAAGGATATACTGTACAACAGGGAGAATTTAGCTAATGTTTTGTAATAACTGTAAATAACTTAAAAAATTTTTTTAATTAGATAAACTCTAAAAATCTTGACAAAGTAAGGCATTAATATATAGCTCCTTTGGATGACACCTCTACCAGTGCTCACTTTTCTCTTCTAATTTGAGATAACATTTTGAATCTCTGTATATTCCAGATTATTCTTAGCTCAAATGCCACCTCTTCCAAGAAGCTCTACTTGATCCCTACAGCTAGAAGTTGTGCCTTCCTCCCCTGAACTCCCACAACACCTTATTTGCACCTCTGTTAGGGCATTTATCACCTCCATGGTGGACATCTATGGTATCATCCACCCAGCCTACCCGCCCAGCTCTTTTTCCTCCTGTTCCTGACTCCAACCATGATGTTCTCACAGGAGCTGCCATGTTGTTACAGACCCCACCCCAAGCCACAGTTGATTGGTCCAAGGGTAGACATCTGACTCTGTTGGGCCAATCAGACACCTTCCAGGTTCCCCCCACTGGAACTGAGAAGTTAATTGGTGTGTCTCTGGTTGCTGGAGCCATGAGATATGAAGTTGGAGCCATGAGATATGAATGTGGAAGCTGTTAGCCATTGTGTTCTCTGACACATGGAGGAACCCTGCCTGCAACTAGAGAGAAGATAGAAAACACAGCAAGAAGGAGAGAAAGAGAGAGAGAGAGCTGATTCCATCTGTTTTGTTCTTTTGTTTGTTTTTATTTTGGGGTTTTTTTTGGTGTAAACAACATATTTATTTCTCACAATTTTGGAGACTGGGAAATTTGAGATCAGGACGCCAGCCTTGTCGAGTTTTGGTGAGGGCCCACTTCCTGGGTTGTAGACAGCTGCTTTCTCACTGTCCTCACTTGGTGAAGAGCAGAGAGAGGACTCTGATTCCATCTGTTCTTGAAGTTTTCTGTCCTTGCCAGGAGTGGTTGGTTGGTTGGCCCTGCTGTCTACTATGTAACCCCCAGAATCCAATCTTCCAATAAAATCCCCTTCCAATAAATCTTTCTTTATTAAAGTAGCCAGAATAGTTTTCGTGTCTTTCAACCAAAAGATACTCAATTAATATAACTATTCTGAGTTATATGCATAAATGTTTTCTCTCTCCCATTCATCTGGAGATTGCCAAATGCCCATCTTAAATACAGTTCTCCTTGGCCTGCAACTAGTGAGAAAACTAGGACCATTACTTATAAAGATAATTTTCAAAAATTGCTAAATTCTGAGATTAGTCCTTATTAAATTTGATGGTGACAGAAAATAATGTTTTATTTTTCCTTTTCTTTAATGCTCTTTGACAAATAACAAAATGTTGGCAACTGTGTGCCTCATTTGGGGAGAACACTTTACTGGAATGTGAAATCGCAGAGTCTGGGGAGCGCTGTCCAGGTATGGATTCCTCTGACAGGGCCCTTGTCTGGCTCCCAGTACAGCTCCTGGCACAGGGTAAGACAGGAGATGCCTCCAAAAATGAGTGAGATGAGGTAACGGGTTTAGAGAGCGGTTCTGGTCTACTGCCTATCATGAGGAGATGATCTGATTTAAAACTATTGCAGCTTGTTCATTCATTCTTTTATGATTTTTCAAAGGAAGCCTAATTTCTTTATATATTTGCATAATGCCCCACTAGTCCTGCCTGACTATCCCTTTCAAGCGGACCTCAGATTAATTTTCTCTTTTATCCTAATTGTCTAGGAACGGCTTGGCTGGGAGGAAAGGGAGGGCACCTGTCTCAGAAAGTGGTCAGCTCACCGTGGTGGGGAGAGAGCACTGGAATGGGGGTCATACAACACTGCAGTCCAACTCTGGCTTCCCCTCAGGCTGGTTGCAAGGTCTCAGGCAACTTGCTTCATTTCTCTGAGCCTTGGTGTCCCCATCTGTGAAATGGGGATGATATCTAGCATACCTTCTGCACAGAACTATTATGAGGGGCTGAATAAGTCTTTGGCAGCAGTTTGGAAATTGGACGTGGAGGGAACAGGTGCCAGGTATTGTTTTACAGGAGCTGTTGGGGGGCATTGGGTGGGGAAATGATTAAGAAATAGAAATGAGAATGTAGGAAAGTGCAGGGGAGTGGCGAGGTGTTTCTAGCTAGTCCTGGCTCTGTCTATTACTTGCATGTGACCTCACCTCTCTGTGCCTCAGTTTCTTTATCTGGAAACCCAGGTCCCACAGTCAGGAAGTAACTCTTCCTGATACCTCACGCTGGGCATCAAAGAATGCCTTGAGCTGGGAGAGAGAGAGAGGCACTCCAGGTGGCGGGGTGTGCATGAGCAAAGGCTTGCAGTTGGGAGTTACTGCAGCATGGATGAGAAACACTGGTCTCACGTGTTTTGTTTCATGGGGACAATAATAATATTTCTCTATCGTGATGAGAATTAAACAAGAAATGCAGGTAGAGCCCTTAGCACAGACTGGCACATAGCAAACTCAGTAATGGTGCTTGTCCTTACTGCTCTTGTTTTATTTTACAGATAAAGAAAACAGAGCCTCCAAGAGGTGATGCAGCCGGCCCAGTCACACAGCCATCAGTAGTCGAGCAGGATTTGAACCCACATCTTCTTGACTCTAGAGGCCAGGCTCTGAACCACTGTGTTACAGTCACCCCATTCTGGGGCCTCTGCTCTCGACCTCAGCTGCCATCCTGACTCAGCAACTGTGGGTGGCCTTGCTCCAGTGCATGGGCAGCAGAGCCAGTGAGAAGCCTCCCAGTTCCTTGAAAACCAAATATGGCCAGGCCAGGCCCTCGGAGGCCCGACTCCTAGGCTGGTCTTGCTCTTGCCTGCTCCTCTGTGCTGTGGGGCCCTACTTCCTGTGCAACCTCCTGGCTCCACCCCAGGGGACTCTGGGAGAGCCTCCATCCAGAGGCCCCTCCTCATAGGATCTTGTTGAGCAAGTTACTGAAGGAGAACACATGAGACCAGTATCTCTTCCGTGCTGCAGTAATTCCCAACTCCAAGCCTTTGCTCATGCAGTCCCCTCCACCTGGACTTCCTCTCCCTCTCTAACCGGCTCTTATGCATTCTTTGGGGCCCAGTGTGAGCTATCAGGAAGGGTTACCTCCTGACTGTATGACCTGGAGTAAATCTCTCATCCTATCCGTCTGTCTGTCGGGCCGTTCATCCATCCATTCATCCTTCCATCCAGTGGGCACCTACCTGTGCCAGGCATTTTACATATAGTCTCTCCTTTCAGACTAGAAGCTCCTTGAGGATTGCAGACCAAGTGTAGAAGATAATTGTTCAACTAATATCCATGGGCCAAGTCCTGTCCTTACTACAGTCCTGGCGAGGCTCTTATCATTATCACCCCCTTTTCACAGTTGGGAAAACTGTACTCAGACAAGGGAAGTCCAAGGAACTCAGCAGAGATGAGTGGAGCTGAGACTTGAACCCTGATCTGTTGGACTCTGGAGGCCAAGTTCCTAACCACTAGGCAGTACTGCCCAACTCCTAATGGAGGGAGTTGGTGGTGAGAGTCAGGTCCTGGGAGACCACTTCTCCTTCAGTTCTTGGCTCCCCGAGTACTCCCCTTAACACAGCCTGAGGCAGCTGTACCTCGCCTACCTTCCTATTCCGTACCTCTGTGACCAGAGCTGGTCTGACACTTGCCAGGGTGGCTGGGAGAGCATTAATTTTTTCCCTTGCCTCCCGCTGACTGAGACTTTGAGCATGCCTGTCCCGTCTCAGAGCCTACAAAGTCCTTTTCAAGGGCACCAGCTTCCTCACCTCAGCCCTGCAGGGGAGGCAGGGCAGGGAGGCTTTTCCTCATAGTTCTGATGGGGGACCTACAGCCCCAGCACTGGTCATATGCCACATCAGGGTGCGGCCCAGCTGGGCCTGGAATCTCTTGTTTCAAGGTACAGAGCCATGGTATGAGGTACTTATGAGTCTGACAGATTCCAGCTCTGCTACCCACCAGCTGTGCAGCCTCGTGGGGGTCACTTCACCTCTCGGAACCTCAGTCTCCTCCTCTGAAATATGGGGACATGCTAGTACCCAGCTGAGTGATGTTGGGAGGATGAAATGAACTAATGCTTGTGAAGTACTTAGCCTGGAACATAGTGGGTGCTCAGACAATGTTATTATTGTTCTAAGTGCTAACACAGAACATCAGATCAGGAGGCTCATCCAGGCCAAGGGTAACAGCCCCTAACATTCCTTTATCACTGCTGTGTACCAGGCTCGTTCATCAGAGCAACGTCTCTATAACTGTGCCATTTTACAGCTGGGGTAACTGAGGCTCAGAGAGGGAAAATTACTTGCCCTAACTCCCTGCCCAGCAAGGGGAAGAGCCCGGGCTTGGACTCAAGTCTATGTCTATAATTCAGCTCTGATCCACTGTGCTGGATTCTCCATCTCCATCATGCTAAGGCCCAGAGAGGGAAAAGGAGTTACTCGGGGCCTCACAGCAGTTGGGGGTGGGTCAGACCACACTGGGGAGGACTTTTGCATCCTGGCAGCTCCACACGGGTCTGGATAATTCTCCAGCCCTAGGATTAAGAGTGATACATTCAGTCTTCAGAAGGGTCTGGGGATCTAGTCCACAGTCTCAGGCTGACCCCAGATCCTGTCTTCCCCAGACACCCCACGACCACCCCTTCCCCACCCCCAGCCTTCTGCATGGGCCCCCCTTTTTAAAAAAATCAGCTGAAACCTTCGGCCAAAGAAAACTCGTTGATGCTCACAACCAGCCAGCCAGGGAGAAGGCTGCCCTGGAATGTTGGAGGGGGTCACCAAGCTGTTTATGAGCAGGCCAGCAGAGAAATAAGGGCAGCTACCTTTTTTGGGGAAAGACATAACTCCCTCTGTGGGAAAGGATCCAGGGCAGGCCAGCTCAGAGGCTTTGGCCTCAGTTTCCCCATAATCACCACCACGGCATTTATGCGGTATGAATAACTTCATATTGTTGATTCAACAAATATCGGTTGGGTGTCTGCTGTGTGCCAGGCACTGCCTGCTTAGGGCATAGCAGGGACAGAGCTAAGCCCTGTCCTCCGGGGTTGACTTTCCAGCAGAAAGCAGTCTCTCAGTAAGTCTCCCAAAGAGCCAGAGACCAGTGACCCAGGCCCACAACCCTAGATCAATACTTTCGGGGCTGGATAGTTTTCAGAATTCAGAATTTTGGGGGATCTTAAAAAGTGATTGGGTGGAGTCTGGGCCCACCCATCTCCAATCAAACATATAGATATTGCTATAGGGAGAAGTGTGTGTTGACTCTAAGTGGGATGAATAAAAGTTTGGCACAGCTTCAGTCCATTTGGGTCAGATTTTGCCTCCAAATGAGTTTTCTTTGTGTATACAGAAAAGCCCTTGGTTGTCTAGGTGTTCTGGACTATGGTGTTGAAGGTAGGTATTAGGGACCTGATTCCTCTCCCCGTTATATAGATGAGAAAACTGAGACTCCAGCTAGTGGAATCACATACCCAAGTCCCTGGAGCAAGCAAATGGTGGGTGAGAATGCAGGTCTCAGTGACTCTAATTTAGGGCTTGCCACCTCCAGGGACCCTGCCTGTGAGAGAAGCTGAGTAGAGAAGGCTCCTTGGTCAAGCCTCAGCGGCCCAGTAGCCAGTTCTGCCAGGAAGGAGTTAAGCACCACCTGGGCCTCTGCCAGGCCTCTGCACCGAGTCTCCTTGCAGGGCTTGCCTGTCTGGGGCCTGTTTACCAGGCCGCGCTTGCATCACCGGCTTCGACGTGCAGTACAAACACACTCACATTCTTGGGTCATGAGAAATGCACAGTTGTGGTGACATCATGCCCCGAGAGGAGGTTTTTGCCAGCCTCCTCCTGCCCACAGTCAAAGCTGTTTAATTAGCACTCTTAACTGGAACTCTTGTCTTCTTATAAAAACCAACTGGAGAAACTCTCATGGGTGGAGGTGATGGGGGTTGGAGTGTGTGTGTGTGTGTTTTAAGGGATAAAAATAGCCCATCTGGGACTCCTTTTGGGGTATTTGTGAGTATTAATGCACCACTGTTTACTTAAATCTCTGTCACACTGGACATTTTCATTTGAATTTGGCTTGAAGATGGGACCAGAGAAACAACCCATGTCTTTTTGTTCCCTCTAGTTTTTCCTTTGGGAGGGAGACACGTAGGCCAAGTGAAAGGGCACTTGGAAACCATTTAGACTAACCTTTCATTATATAGCCAAGGAAAGGGAGGCCCAGAGAGGACAGGGCCTTCCCTGAGGTCACACAGCAAGGCTCCGTGTTCCCACACCCCTTACATGCATTTTACAGCACTGCCCTCAGCCCCCACTTTGGTTTTGTGAGTTGGTTTTTCAGGGTATTGAAAAGAGAGATGCTTCTGGCTAGAGCTTCCTGGCTGTGTTTGAGATCAGAGTGGAGGTGATGGTGGGGTGGTGATGGTGGTGATAGAAACAGAGAAGAGTGATTTGAGCCCACAGGAGATCTCAACCTCACCCACCTACCTCCTCAACAAAACCTCCCCTAGACTTTGAAACATCTGTTCCTCCCCCAGACCATCCCAGCCTCATTTTGCTGCCTCTTCTCAAGAAATACTACCCCCTCACTGGCCTCCTTCCATGACTATTGAAGACTTACTTCCCACCGAGGGGTGCTAGATTTTTAGCAAATGAAAATAGAAGGCACCCAGTTAAGTCTGACTTTCAGATAAAAAACAAATAGTGTTTTCATATAAATATGTCCCATGTAATTTTTTTTTTTTGGCCACACTGCATGGCTGGTGGGATCTTAGTTCCTGACCAGGGATTGAACCTGTACCCTCAGCAGTGAAAGTGTGGAGTCCTAACCACTGGACCACCAGGGAATTCCCTGTCCCATGCAATGTTGAGACATAGAGTTATCTGGCAGCCCTATTCCCCTTCATCTGTGTCATCATTACTGTGGCAGACACTCTCCTCTGTCTTCCCATCAGCCTTCCTTCTCCTTCCTCAAGAGCTGAACCCTGATTTTGTCTGGGGTGGCATTGTGTCCCAGGCAATGAATCATGATTAGTATAAGCTAGTCCTGACTCTGTTCTCCTTTGCTTTCCCAAACTCCCCTGCAGACAGGGATGATCTGGTGCCTGCAAATTTTTTGACACCTTCCCTTTCAAAAAGTAGAAGCTCACCCCCCACCTTGAATGTAGGCTGGACTTACTGATTCATTTCAAAGAGTGACTTCCAAGGCTAGGCCATAAAAAACATTGTTGCTTCTGCCCTGCTCTCTTAGATTACTCACTCTGGGGGAAGTTAGCTGCCATGTTGTGAGAACACTCAACAGCCCTGTGGAGAGGCCCACGTGGGAGGAACTAACAGCCAGCACCAACATGCCAGGCTTGTAGGTGAGCCCCCTTGGAAGTGGCTCCACTCCCAGTCAAGCCTATGGATGACTACAGTGTGGTCCAACATTTTGACTGTAGCATGAGCCAGGGACATACTCGTATTAATCATATTTTTTATTTTCTATATTTTATGATGTTTCAACGTCTTTGGGAGCCTTGGTGTCTGGGAAGACACTGCCCCTCCCAGGGCTAGCTAGTTCCTAGAGACAGTAAACAACTTGTCAGTGAGCCTGCCTTTCATGTACAAACCAACCAACCCTGTTTCTATACCCCCAACCACCTCCTTATCTAACTCTCACACATCAAGCCAATATTTCCTCTGCCATAAATCAACCCAGGGCCAGGCACTGGACAACTAGGTACAGCCCCTATGCCCCAGAGATCACTGGAATTATTCAAACTAGCCAGCTCTAAGCTGTTTACCCTGCCCTGCCTTGCCCCTTCTGCAGAAACCCCAATAAAGGCTGTGCTCTTGGACTTCTGTCTTTCCTTTCTGCCTCCTGACTGACACTGGTGCTTTCCCCTGTGGCCCTGCATGGCACAGTATGCCTCCTGTTTCTAGGGGAACTGTAAGTAACATTAAACTTTTCTTTCAATGGCATTGACTTCCTCATGTTGTCACACAGTCACCTTTATAAATTGAGTCAGGCACAGATCAATCCTGAGAGATCCTGATCTAGAACCACCTAACTAAGCCATTCCTGGGTACTTGACTCACAGAAAATTCTAGAGATAGTAGATGTTTATTGCAGCAGCTAGGTTTTGGGTAATTTGTTTTACAGCAATGGATAACTGATACAGATGGTCATGTGACCTAGTTCTGGCTAATGAAGCTTTCCTGATAAAAGGATCAGAAAGGAGAGAAGAGCTCACGGGAATTGTTACAAGGATGATGTAAGTTACAGAAGTGTTAGCCATCCTGGGACCATGAGGTGCTGAAATATAAGGATGAAGGAATGAAAAAATAGGAGGAACCTGGGTCTTTTATGACATCATTAAGCTGGTGGAACAACTCTGTGGTCTCCTGCATCCAGATTTGTAGACAAGCAAACAATAAATATCTTTGTGGTTTGAGCCACTGTGTCATGCAACTTGCAGCTTAATGCATCCCTAACTGATAGAATCAGCATACACAATAGCGTCTCACTTAACTGGAGTAACTCTATGCAATGACTTCACTTATCTAGAATCTGAAATGAAGCTAAAAGGACAACTGAGCTAAAAGGACAAAAGCAGCACCACAACATCCATACCAAGCACCTTACTCTTAGGTAAGCTTTCCTGGCCTTAACTCATAGCCTTTTTACTCTTACTTTACATACAATTCTAACAAGCTTCTCTTTTTTCTTTTTCTTTTTTTTTTTGGCCGCACCACGCGGCATGTGGGATGTTATCTTAGTTCCCTGACCAAGGATCAAATCTGCACCCCCTGCAGTGGTAAAGCTCAAAGTCTTAACCACTGGACCATCAGGGAATTCCTTCTAACAAGCTTTTTTAGGGCATCTTCCCGGGCCATAGCTTGGAAATCAAATTCAATTCCATAATCTATCATCTGCTATGCGCAAAGCACCGTGGGAGGCCCTGCTAGGCACCAGGTATGCACAGATGAGTTTCAAGCGGAAGAGCAACATGATCCAATTGGCCAGGTAACTTGGGCTACAATGTAGAGATTGGAGCAAGCCTGGAAAAAGGAAAAGAGAAAGTTGTCTGGTGGAGTGTCAATTTATTAAGAAAATATATATTTAAAATTATTTCCCATGGAAAATTCCACCTACAGGACAAGTCACTCTAACTCGTCTTCATTGTTGATAATACTGGTTTCCAAAATACTTGTCTGCTTTGACCTTCTGAACCCCTTAAAAGCTTTCAGAAGTGAAATAATGTGCCAGGCCTGGATCTGAGTTCTGAGGAGATGCAGAATGCAGCAGCTCTAACATATCCCGAAGCATGATTATTCTACCTCCAGACTTCATAGAATCTAAGGCCCAGGGGAGGGGAAGGAACAGCTCAGAGTGACCCAGCTAGTGGCAGAGTGAGGACTAGAACCCAGGACTCTGTACTTTCCCTTTCTCCAGGCAGTGAGGAAGGCAACGCCAATTCCATCAAACCACTCAAACATTTCCTCCCATGGGGAGCAGAGCCTTGACCCAGTGCCCCGAGCTCCCCCAGGGTCAGGAAGCTCTGCCTGCTCAGGATTTCCTGTGTGTGGGAAAGAAACAGGATGAGCAGATAAATCCTCCAAGGCTTATTTTCAAGTGCGTGAAGGTTACCCTTTCGTGAGTCTGCAGCAGCCCTGGCCAAGAAGACCAACACATTGACATGTGTTTTGCATGTCTCTAAAAGTAATAAATAAAAAAAGGATGACCCTGCACCCATGAAGCACAAGGCTGGACATGGTAGGGAGAAGAGCATGGGTCATTGTCCCTGCCCTTGGGAGCAACCTTGGTTTGAGTCCTCCCAGAAGCAGACTCTAAGACAAATATTTAAGTGCAAATAATCTAATTTGGAGGTGATCCCAGGGCATTCCTGTAGGGGAGGGAAGGGAAGGCCTCCAGTAAAGGAAGCATTATCAAGGCAGTTACCGTGGTGGGAAACCAGAGCTCAACCCTGCTAAGGAACTCTCAGAGACAGGGTAGAGTAGGCCTCACTCATCCCAACCAAGGGGCAAGGGAGCTGGGATACTCATCCTTTGTTGGTTGAGGGCTGGGGTGGGGCAGGGGCTGGGGCAGGGGGTGGCGTGGAGGTCGGGGGCGGGCGCCAACTCTTGGCACTTCCGGCTTGCCTGCATGCAGACCCAAGAGTGCTCCTGAGGCCAGAACAACGTAAGCAGCCTTTGGGGAGTTGTGGCAGTTGTCAGGGGGATATGGGCAGTGTCTGCTCCAGGGGCTGACCACGAATTGGTTTTACGTTTACAGGAAAAGGCAGTCACAGGCCCAGGAGACCTGCCTCCTCCTCCCTGTGTGGGGATGTGGGGTGTTTATACAGTGCAATAGGGGGGGCTTTTGCCTCTCCAGGCCCCCATCGTCACTATCTTCTCATGTTGGGGAACCACGTTGCCCACTGTGATACAGTCATCTGGCCTGCACGAACATCCACATCTTCCTCTTGGACACTCAGCTAGACCACATCTCCCAGCCTCCCTTGCAGTTAGAAGGGGTCATGTGACTGATTCCAGCCAATGAAATTGTGAGTAGAAGGAACGTGCATCTCTTATAGGCTTAGGCCGCAGAAACCTAAGTACTCTTTTCGCTTTCCTTTTCATGGTGACCTTGGAGACCACGTGACAGAGGTGGTGGGCTGTCTTCAATGGTCTTGGAAGGAAGATGACATCTCACAAATTAGTACACAAATCACTATTGTTAGTTAGCTCTAAGAAGGAAATGGTTAAGGTTCCTTGAGCACTTTGCCTGATCCAGGCAGAGGACACAGCATGGGCAAAGGCCCTGAGGCAGGAAGAAGGAACCCAAAGTGAGCTAGGGTGACTGGAGGTAATGAGCAAGGGAGAGTGGCATGAGAGGAAGGTGCATGATCCTGATACAAGATTCATGGGTTTGTGGGAGGAACTTGGTGGGTATGGCCTGGACACAGCATTGGCAACCTCCCCACTCTCCCTGGGGGTAGAGTATCAGTTTAAAAAAACAGATTGTCCAAGAGAGGCTGAATCTAGAACCTCAGAATCTGGGTATATGTGTACTTTGGATAGTCATGGGGTTCAGAGAGCCCTGTGTCTGGAGGCCCCTGTCCCAGAGTCAGGGCCCCCTGCTGGGTCTGTGGGTCTGTGGTGGTGGAAGGGCTTTTTTGTCACCTCAGAGGATCGTTTCTGGGTCACATGGTCTGCCTTTAGTGAGTCTTTTTTTTTATTTTAAATATTTATTTATTTGGCTGCGCCAGGTCTTAGTTGTGGCATGCGGGATCTAGTTCCCTTACCAGGGATTGAACCCAGGTCCCCTGCATTAAGACCCCTGTGGAGTCTTAACCTCTGGACCACCAGGGAAGTCCCATGGTGAGTCTTGAAATCAGGTGGCCCAGGCCCTCTCCTGAGCTGGATTCCTCTTATCCTACCAAGATGACTCCAATATCAGTGCTTCAGGCTCTTCTTATGGGCTAGCCTGGGAACCTCACCACATTGTCTTGTTAAACCTTGAGTAACTGACTTAATAATGAACTGTAGGGCCAGAGCTGCTTGCTTGACCTCAGGGGCTGCCTTTTGCCTGCCCCACCCTCTCCCCTAGAGCAGTGTCCTCTCGGGAAATGCAGCCGACCCAGCTGCATCCGTGGGAAGGCCTGGCCCCCCTACCTCGCCCTCCCGGCCCTGCTGAGGCCACAGGAAATGACCCTCTTAGCAGCCACAAGCTGTGATCCAGAGGACAATGACAGAGGGACGGAAGCCCGCTTGTCCCAGCTAACTTGTCCCTTTGGGGGCATGCCAGCTGCTGGAAACACAAAACTGAAGATTCAGTGGGAAAATATATTCTTAAGAAAACGAACAAACAATCCTATGGGCTTTAGCCAACTTCTGAGGCTCTGAGGGGTTTTGTTTTCTTTATTTCTGTATGTGAGTGTGCGTGTGTGTTTAAAACATAAACAAGACTCAGAATCAAAGAATCTAAGGCTTGGAAGGTCAGCCATCCCACCCAAGCAGCAGGCCCCCTGTGGCATCTGTCTTCATGTGGCTGCGACCCACCCCTCCACACCGCTGTTAATCACGTCACGTGGCTCTGGCCACTGTCCCCCACCCCATCTCCACTCACCACCTGGAATCCAGAGAGCTCTTCTCAAACTCAAATCAGCTCAGCACTTCTGGTGCTCTGCAGGCTGGCCCTGTCTCATTCTTCAGGTGTCACCTCTAATGCCACCTCCTCCAAGGGCCTTCCTGGACACTGTCTGTGAAACAGCACCTCTCAACGGTAATCTCTCATAGCGCTGAACCCTGTCTGGAAAGCTCTGGTTTCTTTACATGTGCCAGGCGCATAGTAGGCACTCAACAAATGTTTCTTGACCGACTGAATGTTTTTCAGTGGTTGTTGCATTCAGATCAGAGTTGGCTGAGAGAATCCAGATTTTATTGTATTTCAACCAACATTATTGGCTACAAATTGTGTGCCAGGGCAGGAGGCAAATCAAGCAGGAATTCCGCTCATTCATTCATTTGTTCATTTGGAGGGGACAGCCCTAAGTGAATAGTGATTCAGTCTGGGGTGTGCAGAGACCCAAGAACGCTTCGCGGAAGAGGGGATTTGAGGTGGACTTTCCATCAAAAGGGAAGCCAGGTGGGGTGGGGTAGGTTGTCCAACTGGAAGGAAGTGCAGAAGTTTGGAAGTTGAAAGTGAATATGTTTGGAAAAGGAAGAGAACCGTGGAGTGTGGAGTTTAATTTATTCCCACTTTGGATGTTCAGGGAAGGCAGGGACCTGATTATTGTCTGGGGCAGCCGGGTGGGGGGACACTCCACCTTGTTTAAGCAATAAAGAGATGGATGTGCCTGGCTGAGGTGAGAGACGAAGCTATTCTGTGGCCCTGGAGGCCTTGAATGCCGTGTTGAGCCGTCTGGCTTTTCAGCCATAGGCAACAGAGTCTAATAAAAATAATCATTTTGAGAAGGCTGTTTCGAGAGCCTGGATGTCCTTGGCTCCCGAACTCTAGTTTTCTAGCAATGCAGACACCGCCCCCCACCCCCACACACAGGATGCTTCTAGAAAATACAGTTGCCAGTGCCCCATCCTGGAAGAGTCTGATTCTCTGTAAGTCAGAGTTGGGGCCTGGTCATTCGCATTTTCCCAACCTTTTCACATGTTCTCATCATTCACGGGGTTTGGTGACTAGTGAGGCTCAGAGAGGTAAAGGCATTTGCCCAAGGTCACCCAGCCAGACAGTGGCAAAGGGGGGCATTTTGAACCAGGTCCATCTGGCCCTCCACATTTACTCACTTTATCTGCAGCCTCCTCTGGACAAACTCCTTTCTCCAGTTTTACTTTCCCCTGAATGCGAGAATCTGGGCTATGGCTGGGTCTACCCACCCTGTGCTCCCTTCCCCTCCCCGCTCCAAGCCTCAAAGGTCAGGTACCTCCCAGCCTCCCGCGGGCATGTCCATTTATGGCTCTGTTGTTCCAAAATGTGGCCAAATTTATAAACTCCCCCTTCCCGGAGACACGAAACAATTTGTGCAGAGTGCAGTGCGGGGGCAGAGCTGGGAGCTTCGGCCGAGGCCTGGACTTCAGCCCGGGCCCAGGCCCAATGAGCTCTGGTGTTGGATGGGTCCCAGACCCTCCCTGGGCCTCAGTTTCTCCACCTACAGAGCAAAGGAACTGGACTAGATCATTCCTTAAACCCTTCCTAAGTCTGGACACATCCAACTTACTGCTTACAAATGCCAATTCCCTAAACCCATGACCCCAATAATTGTAAAAGGAGGTGCTAGAGGATGGACTGCATGCAGCCTCTAGCCTCTCTCCTTTGCATTGCTTTTCTTTTTCTTTTTTTTTTTTTTTTTTTTTTTTTGGCCATGCCATGTATCATGCAGGATCTTAGTTCCCTGACCAGGGATTTGAACCCATGCCCCGTGCAGTGGAAGTGCAGAGCCCTAATGACTGGACCACCAGAAAATTCCCTGCATTGCTTCTTTTCTTTCTTTTTTCTGCTTGATTTGTTTTTAATTTAAAAATTACCCAAGGAATATACTTTCATGGAAAAATAAAAGTAGCCCTCCCCAGCCCCCATTCCTACTCTCCTTCTCAGAAATAATGATTGTCAAAAGTGTGAAGTGGAGCTTTCAAGACATGATTCTCTGCATTTATTTATACATGCATTCATGTTCATGTGGGAGGGTTTTTATTCCATTTATTTTTTACATAAATGGGAGTTGTATTTTTTGTTCAGCATCTTTCTTTTTTCACTTAATGTCTTATTCCTTTTTCCATATCAGCCTCTTCCTTAAAAAAGTTTGAATGAGGTATGACTTACATACTATAAAATTCACCTGTTGTGAATGTAGAGCTCAAAGATTTTTAGTAAATTTATGGAGCTGTGCATGCATCATCACAATCCAGTTTTAGAGCATTTCCAGCCCCCCATAAGTGCCCTTATGCTCATTTGTGAGTCAATCCCTGCTCTCACCCCTGGCCACAGATGCTCACTGATCTTTCTGTAAGTTTGCCTTTTCCGGACATTTCATGTAAATGGAATCAAACAATACATTGTCTTTTGCCTCTGACTACTTTTATTAGCATAACTATTTGGAGGTTCATCCATGCTGTAGAGTGTATCATCTTTTTTTTTTTTTTTTTTGGCTACACTTCCATTTTATAGATATACTATACTACATTTTGCTTATTGCTTACCAGTTGATGGACACTTGGAATGTTTCCAGTTTGGAGCTATTAGGAATAATATTGCTATAAGTGTTCGCACCTAAGTCTCTGTGTGGGCGAGTGTTCTCATTTCTCTTGGATGGACACGTTAATCCCAACCTTTTAAACTGCTGTGGCATCCTCCATTGGCAGGACACACTCTGATGTCATAACCAGTCCCCCATCCATGGACACTTAGGTTGTTTCCAAGGTTTCACTCTCACAAAACTCACTGCTCTGAGCTGTTTCACACATCCATCTTTGGGCACATGTGCAGGGAGAGAGAGAGCTGGGTCACAGAGTATGTACAGTTTACATTTGTTGAACTGTTGTCTTTTCTTCAAATGAACAGGAAATGATGAAAGAGAGAGAGTCCACAGTGAAGATATCACGCCCACCTGCACCCCACCCATTGAGCTTGAGGGACTAGACAAGGAGGAAAAAGGCGGCTTCTGGAGAAAAGTCCCCAGGACAGGGCAGTCACAGGATGGCCAAGTCCAGACAGGAGGAAGCAGAGGCTCATATAGGGACTAGAACCCTTCCTCCCAAGCTTCTCATTTGCAGGGCTGTAGGTAAAGGGCTGTCAATCGCTGGAGGTATACAAATGGAGGCTGGCCAGCCATGTGGCAGGGGCTATAAAGGAGCTCTCAAAATCTGATGGGGGACTGGGCTGTATGGCTTCTGAGACAGCAGTGTGGCTGAGGGGTTAAGAATGTGGCTTTTGCTGGTAGGGACCCTTGGTTCAAACTCCAGCTCTGCCATTTCCTAGCTCCGTGATGCTGAGAGAGTAAATTCAGTGCCCCCAGTCTCAGTTCTCTCAGCTGTAAAATGGGGATGTAACTCTGTGTCCCATAGTCAGTGGGATGTCAGTGACATCAGGTGGGTGGGGCTCAAGTTTTGGGTTTATGATTATGACTCTCTTGATCCTGTGGTCATGGGCTGTTCTGCCTGGGACCCCAGGAACTGGGCATTGGAGGACTGTGATGTGTGCCCAGTAGCCTCCAGAGAAGGAATGCCCTCAATAACCCTCAAAGCTTGGCTGTCCCTCTTCCAGCCATGTGACCTTGGGCAAGGATGTAATCTGTAACTCAATGTCCTCATCTGCACAACAGTAACAGTACTAACCTCATAGGGCTGTTGAGCAGGGAGAATAGGTTAAACTTCATGTGACAGAAAACCCCAAAATAACAGTGGTTTACCCAAGAATCATTTCTCTCACCTCTAGAGGTTAGCAGGCGAGCAGTCTAGGACTGGTGTGACAGCTCCATGGAGTAGTTAGGGATCTAGTTCTCAGCTCTTCCAATCTTAGTATGTGGCTCTAATCCTCATAATACAACAGGACAGCCAGAGATCCAGCCATTACATCTGTATTCAGAAAGGAGCATGGAGGAAGAGGGGGCAAGAGGGCAAAGAGTATGAACCAGTCCTTAAAGGTTTCCCCAGCTGTCACCTGACAGTTCCACTTATGTCTCATTGGCCAGGACTTTATCAAGTAGCTACACTAGGTGCAAGGGAGAGGGGAACAGATATAGGGGAGACAGGGAACAGCTTTGTTTCCTCCAGCCCCCAGGGAACCATTATTCTAGCTCCTGTCGCCATAGATTTATCTTGCCTGTTCTAGAACTTTATACACATGTCATCACACAGAACATTCTCTTGTATCTGGCTTATTTCATTCAACATTATGTTATGACGTCCTGAGTTTTGTTTTGTTTTTTATCTCCCTCCATCCAGAAGGAGACATTCATCAACATTTGGTATTTCATTAATTTCTTCCGTCAATGAGTCACTCATTCAACAAATATTTTTGACCCCCTACTGTATAGGGAGGGCTGGCCAAACACAATCATTCATGGCAAAGACTGATGAACTCTGAGTCTCCCAGGATGTTCTCTCACCCAAGACTATTTTGGCGCCAAATTACAATGGTGACAGCCCTACTCTGAACTCCTCCAGCATCGGGGAGAATCCCCGGTAGACAGAGGCCACATAGTCCAGTGGTGAGGAGCTCGGGCTCTGGCACCCACAGACGGGCACTTAATAGGTACTTAATAAACAGTAGCTGCAAGTACTTCCTTGGTACTGGCACAAGAGCCTTGTAAGGAGCAGAGCCCTCCTCTTTTCTCATCCTTTACTGGCCTTGTAAGGTAAGTACCATTACATTTTACCAATGAGGAAAGGATGCTCGGAGAGGTGACGCAACTCTCCCGAGGTTGCACAGCTGATGAGTGTCTGAGTTGGGATTCAAACCCAGGCCTATTGAGTATCAAGTCTGAACTTTCACTTCTCTGTTATGGGCAATCACCTCATGTCTCCTCGCCCTTCTTTTTAGCCTTGACCCACTCAAGGGAGAGCCCAGGGTCGTCATGGACAAAGGCTGCACACTTTGCTTTGCCATTTCTTGTTGTCTTTCTCCCACTTGGGGGTCAATCCAGGATGTTTTCCTGGCTCCAAAGCCAGGTTTGTCTGTTTCAGCTTAAAATCATATTGAACGGGTAGGAAGAGGCATAACTTGCCAGCATCTCCCCCTGCCTGTGTCCAACACCCTGGCCCTGGGTTCTAGATGGTCTCACTGCCATTTGCCCCCTCCTTCTTGCTTCCTGGGGACCGTCCACCTTGGGGCCCTCCTGAGCTCTCACTGTCAAGTGGCCCCAAATGGCAGCATTTTCCTAAGTGACATTTTTCTAAGTGATAGGCATGAGATTATACATTTGGGTCGGTTGTTACCAGTGTCCTGACTCACCCAGCCCATTCCTGTGAGTGAATGTGCCTTTCATTTTAACTGCTGCCTTTTATAGGACCCATGCATCTGTTTTTCCAACCACAGAAAATCTATTAGAAAGGGGAAAAAATGTCAAAGAAATAGTTAAGTTTTCTCCATGGGAGCAAATTTTCCAGGGAAGAAAATATGTCAATCTTATGATATAACTGAGCGGCTTTCAAAAAATAATTTTTCAGCATGAACTCTTTTGCAGAGGGTACTTAAACTGAAGTTCAATGTCCAAATGGTTAAAGTAGATCTGCTGGGATAGAAGGAGGGGTGGAGTTTACACAGCGACATTGCTTCCCTCTTACTCCCTAGCCTCCCACTTCTCTCTGAAACTTGCCTCTGGGTGTGGAACCCAGTTTGAGAACCTCTGAGAGTGCCCTGACCCAGGAGTTGGAATATTGGGCCTGAGCCCCAGGGTCATCCTTTACTAGCATGTGATTTCTTGGGAGGGAGTGGGCTTCTCTGGACTCAGTTTTCCCATCTGGGAAATGGCACAGCTGTACTAAAGATTTCCTAAACTTTCCAGTTCAAAGATTCTGTGTGACTGGGGAATATTTAGTCTGAAGTGGTGAACTGTTGGAATATAGACTTTTTGAAAAAAGAAACAGAGTTCTCTTGTTTGAGGAGATCCAGTAACAAACCAACTGCTACAAAAGTGTTTTCCAAGTAGAGGTGCTGTGGGCCTCGCTTCACGAATTGATAGAAAATGACCAATACCTTCATTTACTTCATTATTAGAAAGCAGGTAAAGTTGAATCATTATGCTGTAAAATTATACAGTGCTGTATGTCAACATATCTCAATAAAACTGGGGGGAAAAGGAGAATAATATTAAAATGTAAAAAAAATACTACTCAAGAAATATCACTCCCATAAATCAATGCCAAAAAAGTCACTAATGTATTACTGTATCCAGTGAGAGGAACACTCTAGAAAAAAAGAAAGTAGACTAAAGATGTCCCGTGCTATCCCATCTGTGTTATCAATTCATCAGTAACCCTTCCCTAATGCTCAGTATATGTAACATACTAAGTAAAAAAAGTACTTAGTAATGAAGTCAAACTGAACATTGATAGAGACAGTTACTGAACAGTAATGCAGATGGTTTTTTAAAAAATCAAACATACACATACAATTGGGAGAACCAAGTGTTCTGCTTTGCTCAGACTGAGGGGTTTCTTTTTTCTTTTTTAATTTCTTTTTTATTTTTTTGGCGCGCCACACGGCATGTGGGATCTTATTCCCCTGACCAGGGATCGAACCTGCCCCCGTTGTGGTGGAAGTGCGGAGTCTTAACCACTGGACCGCCAGGGAAGTCCCGAGGGGTTTCTTGAGACACAGGACTTTCGGTACTAAAACCAAGATTGTCCCAGGCAAACCGGGATGAGTTGGTCACCTACTCTACAGCATAGTAACAGCAGTTACTCTGGGCCAGACACTGTTCTAAACGTTTTTCACATTTTAACTCTTTCAATCTGCATCACAACCCTATAAAGTAGGTAATATTAATGTCTCCATTTTTACAGATCCTCAGGGGAAACGAAAGCTCAGAGAGGTTAAGTGGCTTTTCCAACACTACACAGCTGACTGGAGGCTAAGGCAGGATGAAAACCCACCCGATATGGCTCTGGTGCTCCTGTTACATCACATTGTCTTGCTCCTAAATTGTGTCTTTCGCAAATCACAGCACTGTGACCATTCCTGTGACCAAGGCCAGCTGGGGAACTCAGGAGACTCAGACCTGGCTCTCTGTGGAATAATATTGAGGGGCCCCCAGCTTCTCTGGGTCCTGGCTTGCAGCTCGGTGAAATGAAGGGGCTGGTGTGGAGCAGTGGTTTCCCCATTTTTTTAAGTGGTAGAACTTGTCAGACAATTGGGACCCGAATATATAAAACAGACCAGGAAATTTACATCTTCAGGGTTGAGTTGAAAACTCTTCATTGCATACAGAATTCCCGAAACTCTGCCCCGTAGCCTGAGGCTTCCAGAAGCAGTGTGAAAACCTGTGGTTTAATGGCTCTCTAGGGAAATTTTAGGCTTTAAAATTAAATCCAACATTTAATTTAAACATTTTATTCGTTCACACTGCAAAAATGTTTGAGCCGCGTAAGATCTGCCAGGCACTGGTCCAGGCACTGGGATATCAGAGATGAGTTAGACAGGGCTTCTCCTCTGAGGATCTACTGACATTAGGGGCTGCATCATTCTTTGTTTTTTCCTGTGCATTGTCGAATGTTTAGCAGCATTCCTGGCACCTACTCACTAGATGCCAGGAGCACCTGCCCAGTTGTGACAGCCCAAGATGTCTCCAGACGTTGGCATGTGGGATCTTAGTTTCCTGACCAGGAATTGAACCCGAGCCCCCTGCATTGGAAGCGCTGAGTCTTAACCACTGGACCGCCGGGGAAGTCCCCAAACATATTTTTTTTTAAAAAGAAATTATCGGGAATTCCCAGGCAGTCCAGTGGTTAGGACTTGGTGCTTTCACTGTCGTGGCCTGGGTTCAATCCCTGGTTGGGGAACTAAAATTCCACAAGCTGCGTAGTGTGGCCAAGAAAAAAAAAGAAAAGAAAAGAAAAAAAAACTATCATAGAATGATCAATGTATGATAAAATTAAAATGAGGTGATGAGACAGGTGTTACTGGGGCACTTCTTCAGGTTGGGTGAGCAGAGACAATCTCTGAGAAGGTGATATTTGATCTGGAACCTGACGTCCAGTGGGAAGGAGCCAGTCACGCAAAGATCTGAAGGAATAGTGGTTTGGTCAGAGGAACAGCAAGAGCAAAGGATGAGAGGATGGATGGAACTTGGCTTACAGGACAGAACGAAGGCCAGTGTGGCAGGAGCATCGAGGTTGAGGGGCAGAGGAGGGAGAGGTGAGCTGAGTGGGGTGTGGAAGGCAGGTAGAAATGGGGAAGATCAGAGCACTGAGAGCCTCTCAGGCCAGGGAGGGATGTTAGATTTTATTTTTAAATATGAGCATCTGCTATGTGCTCCTGGGCTGGTGCTGGGGACACAAATGTGAATAAGGTAGTTTACTTGTGAGCCCACAGAGGATGAGGCAATTAATTTTAACTGGGGTGAGTCTAGGAAGGCTTCTTGGTGGAGGTGACTTCAGAGCTCACTTGAAGGATGAATAAGAACCTATTATGCGTAGAAAAGGAATGGCAGATTGTTTTCTGCACCTTATGCAAGTGATTCTTTCTATGCAAGTTGTCAAATTGCTGACTCCTGGGTCCTATGCCCAGAGGTGCTGGGGCCCAGGAATCTGTATTCAACCAGCATTGTAATGATTCTGATGCAGGTGGGGGGAACCCCACTTTGAGAACGGTGCTCCGTGGCTTTTGTGCCACTTTTCTAGTGCTCAGTGGAGTATGAATGTCTTGAGAAGTCTTATTCCAGGTGGAAAGCATTCACTGGTCTATTGTGTACCAGGACCAAGGGAAGAGAAGAGAAAGGCAGAAGGATCCAGTTTCTGCCTTTCTAACGTCCCCAGTTACCCCCTTCTCCCGTATGAGGAAACAGAAATTTAGAGCGGATAAGTGACTCCCCCAAGGTCACACAGCTCAGAAGAGGCCCATCTGGACACTGAATTCAGGCCTATCCAGCACTCCTAGTCCAGTGCTCTTCCCCTTCCACCAGCCACACTCCGGCTGTTCCTCCCTGGAGGAGATACCTTACATGCCATCTGTGAAGCCAGCGTCCACTGATTTGAAAATCAGCTCTGACTCACACCAGACGGAGCTGCATGAAGCCGAGCAGGCCAGGAGCCAAAAGGCTGAGGAGGAGATTACACACAAGGCGCTACGTGTAAGGCTGGGAACGCGCAAGTGCCCCGAATGCTGCTTGTTTTCCTTCCAACTTGACACACGCAAAAATGTTCAGGCCGCAGGAAATATGTTGGCAGCTCTTGGAGGTGTGGACAGGAGCTTTGCAAGAACAGGCTGGTATGAGGCAGGCGCCAGGGACGAGAGCAGGCCTGACTGCTGTGAGCATGACTAAGAGCCTTCCTTCCCTGAAATCCAACTCTCTTTCCTTGTTAGCAGGGTGTCTTTGCAGCTGGGACCCCACCAGGTCTGGAGCTGGAGCTGTGTAAGTAGGTCATAAGCATGTAATTGTGTCAGAGTGTGTAAATGGTAAGTGTGTAATTGTGTAAAGGGGCTAAGTGGGTAAAAGGGAGCGTAAGCAGATGAGCAAGTAAGCGTGTAGCTGTGTTAGCACCTGAGAGTGTAAGCATGTAAAATATACGTGTGCAAGGAGGTACGCATGCAGCATGTAAGGAGGTAAACACGTAAGCAGGTAAGTGTATAAGTGTGTAATTGAGTAACTAGGTCAGGGAGTAAGCATGTAATTGTATGGGCAGAAAGTCTGTAAATAAGCAAGAATGCAAGCAGGCAATCGTGCAGGCATTCAGCATGTAAGCGGGTACACGTGTGAGCATAGCAGCATTTGCCTGTGCTCCACGTGAGGCGTGCAGCTTCCACACACTGCCCTGACATGTACCAAGGCTGTTTTCAGAATTTCAACCTGATCATGGTTTTGGCCTGTGATAGGGTGAGGTGGCAACATTTAAGACCCATTCTAGAGTATTCTGAGCACAAAATAGCCTCAGGCTATTTGGGAGAGTAATTCTACTCACCGCATTTAGGCAGGGCATACAGAGCCTAAGTGTGTCAGTGTGCTGAAGGGATGATTCCCCAAAGTGGCCTCAGGTGTCCACGAAATGATTTCAGGTGGCACAAGGCTAAACATTTTTTTCCTGTCAATCATTACATGTGTTCTAGAGGAAAATTTCAAACTGGCCCTCCAAACTCATGATTTCATCATGGCCATTGGTTCTTAAGATGAGTTGTTTATTATTATTATTATTATTATTATTATTATTATTATTATTATTTGGCCGCACCACGCGGCTTGCAGTATCTTAGCTCCTGACCAGGGATTGAACCCAAGCCCTTGGCAGTGAACGTGCAGAGTCCTAACCACTGGACTGCCAGGGAGTTCCTAGGATGAATTTAAATTGATAGTAGATGTGTTTGAGTTTTGAAAAAGTGAGTTAAATCCACTCCACAACTGGGGTCTATGGGCAGCCTGATTTGCCAGCAGCAGTAGCAGCAGCAAAGCTCCAGGCTACCAGAGCTTTCATTCCACAACCAGGGCACTAATGGGTGGTCCCATCCATCATAGTGACAGCAGCAGCAGCAACAGCAGCAGAATCTTGTGTTTCCCTGCTCTCTACCCTGTAGCCTAGGGATACCTAGGCCCAGCAGCTTCTGCCCACCCCCACCTCTGCCAGAAGGTCCTCAGTGACAGCAGAAGACCCAGAATAGCACTTCTTCCCCCACATAGGGCACCAAAAGGAATTGAGCAGGAGGCTCAGCATCACAAGAAGAATGAAGCAGATAATAATAACATTGCAAGGGCTCAGAAAAATTAAGCTGTCATTGGAACACAAGACTACAGAAATAGTCCAGAACCTACACTGAAAAAGGGTAATTTCCAAAATACAGGATTTGAATAGGCTCAAGAATCTCCTAACATAATAACCAAAATGTCTAGGATGTAATAAAAAAATTATCAATTATGCCAAGAACTAGGAAAATTACAATTTGAATAAGGAAAGAAAATCAACAGATGCTAATATCAAGATGGAGTAGATGCTGGAATTATTTGACAAGGATTTTGAAGCAGCCATCATAAAAATGCTTCAACAATAATAACAAATGTTCTGGAGACAAACTTAAAAATAGAAAATCTCAACAAAGAAATAGAAATTATAAAAAGAACCAAATAGCATTTATAGAACTGAAAAATACAGTAATCAAAATAAAAACCTTGCTCGATGGACTCAGTGGAGTGGAGATGACAGAGAATAGAATTAGTGAATTAAAGACGTGTCTATAGAATTTACTCAATCTGCACAACAGGGAGAAAGAAGACTGAAAATATATGCAAAAGACATATCTGATAAATGACTCTTATCCAATACATACAAAGAACACTTAAAGCTCAACAATAAGAAAACAACCTGATTGGGAATTCCCTGGTGGTCCAGTAGTTAGGACTCTTCTCTTCCACTGCAGGGGGCCCAGGTTCGATGCCTGGTCAGGGAACTAAGATGACACATGCTGAAGCCAAAAAAAAAAACAAAAAAACCAACCATAAAAAACCTGGTTAAAAAAATGGGCCAAAGATTTTAACAGACACCTCACCAAAGAAGATATAAAGATGGCAAATAAGCATATGAAAAGATGCTCTATAACATATGTCTACATATAATGCATATTAAAACAACAGTTAGATACCACTACACACCTATTACAATGTCCAAAATCCAGAACATGGACAACACCAAATGCTGGATGTGAAACAACAGGAGCCCTCATTCATTGCTGGTGGGAATGCAAAATGGTAGAGCCACTTTGGAAGACAGTCTGGCAGTTTCTTACAAAACTAAACATACCCTTACTATACAATCCAGCAATCACACTACAAGGTATTTACCTAAAGGAGATGAAAAGTTATGTCCACACAAAAACCTATACAAAGATTTTTATAGCGATTTATACATAATTGCCAAAACTTGGAAATGACCAAGATGTCCTTTTATAGAGAATGGTTAAATAAATATTGTACATCCAGACAATGCAATATTATGCACTGCTAAAAAGAAATGAGCTATCAGGCCAGGAAAAGACATGGAGGGAACTTAAATGCATAACATTAAGTGAAAGAGGCCAATCTGAAAAGGCTATATGCTGTATGATTCCAACTATATGACATTCTGGAAAAGACAAAACTATGGAGACAGTAAAAAGATCAGTGGTTATGAGGAGTTAGAGGATGGGAGGGATGAATAGGCGGAGCACAAAGGATTTTTAGAGCAGTGAAAATACTCCGTATGATACTATAGTTTGGATATATGTCATTATACACTTATCCAAACCCATGGGATGTACAAAACAAAAAGTGACTATGTACTTTGGGTGATTGTGATGTGTCAATGTAGATTCATTAGTTGTAACAAATGTACCATTCTGTGGGGAATGTTGATAATGGGGGAGGCTATGCACGTGTAGGGGCATGGAGTATATGGGAAATCTCTGTTCCTTCATCTCGGTTTGGCTTTGAAGCTAAAACTGCTCTTAAAAAAAAAAAAAGACTGAAAAAAAATGAATAGAACCTCACAGATCTGTGGGACAATAACAAAGGATCTCACCTTTGTATCACTGGAGTTCCAGAAGTAGAGAAGGAAGAGTCTGGGACTAAAAAAGTGTTCAAAGAAATAATATTTGGAGATGTCCCAAATTTGGTGAAAGACATAAAAATATGGATACAAGAAGCCAAGTGAATCCCAAATACGATAAATTTGAAGAGAGCCACAGCAAGATACATCATATTTAAATTTGTAAAAACCAAAGACAAAGAAAAAATATATTAAAAGCAGCAGAGGGATTTCACTGTTGGCACAGTGGTTAAGAATCTGCGTGCCAATGCAGGGGACATGGGTTCGAGCCCTGGTCTGGAAAGATCTCACATACCGTGGAGCAACTAAGCCCCTGCACCACAACTACCAATCCTGCGCTCTAGAGCCCGTGCCCCGCAACTACTGAGCCCATGCGCCCTAGAGCCCGTGCTCTGCAACAAGAGAAGCCACTGCAATGAGAAGCCCATGCACCAAAACAAAGAGTAGCCCCTACTCGCCATAACTAGAGAAAGCCTGTGCGCAGCAACGAAGACCCAATGCAGCCTAAAATAAATTAATTCAAAAAAGAAAACTTGTAAAAAAAGTAAATAAATAAAAGCAGCAGAGAGAAATGACACATACTTATAAAGGAATACCACCTTGGATCACAGCAGATTTCTCATCTGAAACCATGGAGGCGGGCAGGAAGTGGCACAACATTTTTCCAGTGTTGCAAGAAAATGAATGGTACCTGGTGAAACGATCTTTCAGGAGTGAAGGGAAAAATAAAGACATTCTCAGATGAATGGAAACTAAGAGAATTTCTTGCTAGTAGACTTGCTACTAAAGAATGGCTAAAGAATGTTCTCTCATCAGAAAGAAAATAATCACAGAAGAAGGCTGAAGCCTTTAGAAATGAAAGAACAGTAGAATGGGTAAAAATAGAAGTAACCTATCCTTCACCTCATGATTTTAAATCATATTTTATGATTGAAAAAAATTTATAATACCATCTGATGTGGTGGTATTGGGAGGCAGAGATATTGAATAACATCCTCCAAACTGAGAAGGAACTTTGAGACCGAAAAATGAAGCGGACAACTGCATAAAGTGCAATTATGAAGTTTATTGTGGGTAACTTGCATAGAGGCAGGAAAGATTGGGCAAATGGATGATCCAGAGGCATTTGCAGCTGTATTGCATGCCACTGAAGGGGTACCGGGGAATTTGAAGGGGCTAAAGTTAAAAATAGAATATGACTACTAGGGAGAAGCACCCCTACACCAATGGGAACCGAGGGGTTTTTCCTACCCTCAGGGGGCTCATGACCATTAACCATCTGTGTCAACAAAAGGCATTCTTCCAGGTTTCATGTCAGATGAAAGCAAGGGTAAAAGTTGATGGGGAACTCTTCTGGTTTGGGCACATTCCTTGGTGAGTTAGGCTAAAGCTCAGTCACACGGAAAGGTTAGCTGACAAAATGTGGGTCTAAGATGGAGCTGACAAAATGGAGTCAGAGTGGTTCTGCCACACAGGTGGACAATGTATGTAGAAAAAATACTTAAGACAATTAGATTGAAAAAGTGGGAGGGTAAAGGGATCTAAATGGAAAGTATGGTTTCTATATTTCACTCAGTGTGGTAAATGTCGACATCAGTGGGCTGTGATGAATTACATAATTACACAGTAATACCTAGAACAAGTACTAGAAAAAAAACTATATATTTATACATACATGTATATATAAATGTAAATATATATATTTACACGTACATTTACTATACAAAGCAATATACTCAAAATATTACAAATAAATCAAATTGGAATTCTAAAAATATTACCTAAATGCTTAGGTAATCCACATGAAGGCAATAAAAAGCAACAGAGGATGAGAAATAGAAGGAAAATATAGAAATACATAGTAAAATGGCAGACTTGAGCCTTAACATATCAATAGTTACTTTAAATGTAAATGGTGTAAATATACCAAATAAAAGACAGAAGATTGGCAGAATGGTTAAAAAATTATGATCCAACTGTATACTATCTAGGGAATTCCCTGGTGGTCCAGTGGTTAGGACTCTGAGCTTTCACTGCCCAGGGGCGTGTTCCATCCCTGGTTGGGGAACTAAGATCAAAAACAAGCCAAGGCTGTCCACTTTTGCCACTTGTATTCAACATTGTACTATAGGTTCTGGACAGGCAACAAGATAAAAATGAAAATAAAGGCACCTATTTGGGAAGAAAAGAGGTAAAAATGTCTTTATTTACAGATAACATGATCATGTATGTAGAAAATCCTAAAGACCTCCCCTCCTACCTTGAACAAAAACTGTTAGAACTAATAAATAAGTTCAGTAAAGTCACAGGATGCAAGGTCAATATAATGAAAAAAATCAATTGTACTTCTCCACACTAGCAACAAACAACAACAGCAAAAAGAAATTAGGAAACTAACTCCTTTCACTGTAGCATTAAAAAAAAATACTCGGGAATAAATCTATCAAAAGGAGTATAAGACTTGTACCTGGAAAACTATAAAACATTGATGAGAGGAATTTAAGAATATCTAAATATATGGAGAGAGATTCATTTTCGTGGACTCAATATTTTTTTTTTTTTTTTTTTTCCTTTTTGCGGTATGCGGGCCTCTCACTGTTGTGGCCCCTCCCGTTGCGGAGCACAGGCTCCGGACGCGCAGGCCCAGCGGCCATGGCTTACGGGCCCAGCCGCTCCGCGGCATATGGGATCCTCCCAGACCAGGGCACGAACCCGCATCCCCTGCATCGGCAGGCGGACTCTCAACCACTGCACCACCAGGGAGGCCCCATGGACTCAATATTAAGATGACAGTTGGGCTTCCCTGGTGGCGCAGTGGTTGAGAGTCCGTCTGCCGATGCAGTGGACACAGGTTCGTGCCCCGGTCCGGGAGGATCCCACATGCTGCGGAGCGGCTGGGCCTGTGAGCCATGGCGGCTGAGCCTGTGCGTCCGGAGCCTGTGCTCTGCAACACGAGAGGCCACAACAGTGAGAGGCTCGCGTACCGGAAAAAAAAAAAAAAAATAAAAGATGACAGTTGTTCCCAAATTGGTCTCTAGATTCCATATAATCTCTACAAAATACTAACAGGATTTAGCATGCTAACAGGATCATTTAACATGATCCTAAAGTTCATTTGGAAATGCAAGGACATAAAATAGTCAAAAGAATTTGTAAAATGAAGAACAGTTGGAGGACTTGTACTTCCTAAGTTCAAACTTAACTGACAAAAGGCTGAACATAGATTAATGGAACAGAATCAAGAGTCCAGAAATAGACCCTTACATTTATGGTCAATTGATTTTCAACAAAGTATGAAGGCAATTTGATAAGGAAAAGGTAGTTTTTTCAACAAATAGTTCTGGGACAATTGGATATCAATATACAAAAGGATGAATTTATATCCTACCTCACACAATACAATAATATAAACTGAAAATGGATCACAGATATAAATTTAAGAACTACAACTATAAGGGAATTCCCTGGCGGTCCAGTGGTTAAGACTCGGCGCTCTCATTGCTGTAGTCCTGGGTTCATTCCCTGGTCAGGGAACTAAGATCCTTCAAGTTGTGTGACGTGGCCAAAAAAAAAAAAAAAAGTCAAATAAAAAACAAGTGTTGGTGAGGATGTGAAGAAATCAGAACCCTTATACACTGCTGATGGGAATGTAAAAGAATGTGCCCCTTTGGAAAACAGTAGACACTAAACACAGAATTACCATATACCCAGCAATTACACTCCTAGGTATCTACCCAACAGAAATGAAAACATATGTCCACATAAAAACTTGTACATGAATGTTCATAACAGCATTATACCTAATAGCCCCAAACTGTGAACAGTACAAACATCCATCAATTGGTGAACGCATAAACAGAATATGGTAACAACAGAATATTATTCAGCAATTTAAAAAGCAATGAAGTACTGACACAACATGGATAAACCTCAAAAACATTATGCTAAGTGAAAGTAGTCAGACATAAATGGTCACATATTGTATGATTCCACTTATACAGAATGCCCTGAAAAGGCATATTTATAGAAACAGGAAGCAGGTCAATGTTTGCCCACAGCTGAGGTTGGGAGTTGAGATGACTGTGGATGATCACAGGTGAACTTGGTAGGGTAATGGCAATATTCTTTTTTTTAAAAAATAAATTTATTTATTTATTTTTGGTTGTGTTGGGTCTCAGTTGCTGCATGTGGGCTTTCTCCAGTTGCGGCGAGTGGGGCCTACTCTTCGTTGTGGCGCGCGGGCTCAGTAGTTGTGGCACGTGGGCTTAGTTGCTCTGCGGTATGTGGAATCTTCCCTGACCAGGGATCAGACCTGAGTCCCCTACATTGGCTGGCGGATTCTTAACTACTGCGCCACCAGCGAAGTCCCAATGGCAATATTCTGAAATAATTGTGGTGATGGTTGCATAACTCTATAAAATTTCTAAGAATCATTGAATTACTATATGTTTATCACTATAAATACCTCAGTAAACCTGGGGAAAACACTGAGAGAATAAATTTCTGTTTTAAACCATCCAATCTGTGGTAATTTGTTATGGCAGCCCTAAGAAATGAATACAGGGTTCATTACATTATTACTTCTATTTTTCTGTATGGTTGAAATTTTTCATAATAAAATGTTAAAAAATTATAGCAGGTCAACTCAGTGGCCTCCAGGTTAGGGGACACTGGGGAGTGGTGGAGATTGTGGCACATGCCTACAGAAGGCACACGCTCTGTCTAAAGCTCCTGTGATTGTGGCACTGTGGAATATGCACCCGGGGATGCCAGGGCTTCTGATTTGTCAAAAGAAACTGGGAATCCACATTTTTCTGTGTCATCTTATGAATTTGATATTTTTGTAACTAATTCAAAAATCTTAAATACTTGTGTGAATTTTTTTTTTTTTTTTTTTTTTTTTGCGGTACGCGGGCCTCTCACTGCTATGGCCTCTCCCGCTGCGGAGCACAGGCTCCGGACGCACAGGCTCAGTGGCTATGGCTCACGGGCGCAGCCACTCCGCGGCATGTGGGATCCTCCCGGACCGGGGCACAAACCCGTGTCCCCTGCATCGGCAGGCGGACTGTCAACCAATGCGCCACCAGGGAAGCCCCTTGGGTGACTTTTTGAAGCAAGAACATGGCAACAGTGTGTGTGTGTGTGTGCTGTTTGGATCTGATCCTCAAATAACACTGAGAATATGAGTTTCTTAAGTGCCTAGTATATGTCAAACACTATGAAGGCATTTTATAGGCTGTATTTCACTTAGTCATCATGAGGTAGCTATTGTTTACGAGGGATTTTTTTTTTTTACACATGAGGAAACTGAGGCAAAGAGTTTGCATGTGTTCTCTCTCTCTTCCTCCATAACCCATGAGTTGTATTTTTTTTTTGTTTTGTTTGTTTGTTTTTTTGCGGTATGCGGGCCTCTCACTGTTGTGGCCTCTCCCGTTGCGGAGCACAGGCTCCGGACGCGCAGGCTCAGCGGCCATGGCTCACGGGCCCAGCCGCTCCGCGGCATGTGGGATCCTCCCAGACCGGGGCACGAACCCGTGTTCCCTGCATCGGCAGGCGGACTCTCAACCACTGCGCCACCAGGGAAGCCCCCCATGAGTTGTTTTGAAAGGTCTCTATCAACTGCTCAAAAGAGTGGACCCTGGAATTAGACAGACCTGGATTCAAAACTCAGCTCTCAAGTTAAACTGTATTTAACTTTGTATCAATCTCTCTGAGAGCCTTGGTTTCTTCATGGGTATCAGTTCTTAATTCATGGGGCCATTAAAGGATTAAATGGGACAGAGTATGTCAAATGATAAGCCTTGTTACTGTAATACAACTAGGAACTAGTAGATGCAAGCTATCATTATTTTTATTTTAAAATACTGTTGCTAGGTGCAAGAATTTCTTTCTTTCTTCCTTCCTTTCTTTCTCCTTCCTTCCTCCCTCCCTCCCTTCCTCCCTCCCTCCCTTCCTTTCTCTCTCTCTCTCTCTTTCTTTATTATTATTTTTTTGTTGCTCCGTGCAGCTTGCAGGATCTTACTTCCCTGACCAGGGATCGAACCCAGGCCGTCGGCAGTGAGAACGCGGAGTCCTAACCACTGGACTGCCAGGGAATCCCCAACCTTGATAATTTTGAGAAGAAGCAGTCAAATATTTTATAGGCTGCTCCACTATTGGATTTGTCCAATGTTTTTCTCATAAGACCAGGTTACGGGGAAGGAGACCACAGTGCTCTCCATTTCCATTACATCATATCAAGCAGACATGCAATCAACGTGATTGATGACTGTTGATGTTGGCCTTGATCACCTGGCTGACGTAGTGTTTTTTAGGTTTTTCCACTGTCAAGTTACTCTTTGTTCTTCTTTCCATAATGTATGTTTTGGAAGGAAGTCGCTATGTACAGCCTATGCCTAATAAGGGGGGAGTTATGCTCCCCCTCCTTGAGGGTAGAGTATCTATACATGAATTATTTGGAATTCTTTTGTGTATTAGTTTCCTAAAGCTGCCATAATAAATTACCATGGACTAGATGGCTTAAAACAAAAGACAGTTATTCTCTCAGAGTTCTGGAGGCTAGAAGCCTGAAGTCAAGGTGTCAGCAGGGCCATATTCCCTCTGAGAGGTCTGGGGAAGAATTGTTCCTTGCCTCTTCCTGCTTCTGGTGGCCACAAGCATTACTTGGCTTGTGGCAGGATGACTCTAATCTCTGCCTCCACCTTCACCTGGCCTTCTTCTCTGTGTATCTGTATGTCCTTCTTATAAGGACACCAATCATTGGATTAAGGGCTCACTCTGAATCCAGTATAATATCTTTTTTTTCTTTTATTTTTATTTATTTATTTATGGCTGTGTTGGCTCTTCGTTTCTGTGCGAGGGCTTTCTCTAGTTGCGGCAAGTGGGGGCCACTTCTCATCGCGGTGCGCGGGCCTCTCACTATCGCGGCCTCTCCTGTTGCGGAGCACAGGCTCCAGACGCGCAGGCTCAGTAATTGTGGCTCACGGGGCCAGTCACTCAGCGGCATGTGGGATCCTCCCAGACCAGGGCTCGAACCCGTGTCCCCTGCATTGGCAGGCAGATTCTCAACCACTGCACCACCAGGGAAGCCCCTTTTCTTTTAATTTTATTTATTTATTTATTTTATACAGCAGGTTCTTATTAGTTATCTATTTTATACATATTAGTGTATATATGTCAATCCCAATCTCCCAGTTCATCCTGCCACCCCCTCCCCCACCCCAGTATGATATCTTGAGGTCCTTAACTAGTTACATTTGCAAAGACCCTATTTTTGAATAAAGTCACATTCAGAGTTTCCGGTGGACCCGAGTTTTGGGGGCATGCTCTTCAGCCCACTCCATCCAGCATGAGACATTTCTCTCTTTTCTGCCCTTCATTAACTTATTCAATCATTTTTATCATTATGAACTAATGGATATTTATTTTTTTACTTTGATTCATAAGCCAATGCTACTTTAACTTTTTGCTTAAATTGTTTCAGCTTTGGCTATTAGAAGCTCTTTCAGTTGGTTCCTGTGACATAGTCTTATTATTATTGTTGTTGCTGTTATTATTTTTTGAGCACTTCCTTATTCTCTGGCCCTACAAGATGCTCCAGGCTCATCTTGTATATTTCTTGCTGCAGTCCTAGAACCAGCCATTTCTCTAGGGAGCTCTGGTTCCTTTTCTTGGGGAATAGCATCAGAAACCAAAATCTGGGCATTAGGCATTCTTATGGCTTCTGGGGTGTCATTTCTTTTAGGCTTTCTCAGCAGACAGAGCAAAAAAAATGTGTTATATATATATATATATATATATATATATATAAAGCATACACATACATATTTTATATAACACATACATATTATAATTTGTATATATATATAAATTTGTGTATGTGTAACCATCTATATCTATATTAAGCTGAATATGAGCTCATGCTGATGTATCCAATTCTAATCCATTACCTTGTGGATCATTCTAGCTTCTTTCCCTTGCTTATCTGTAAACTTCTGTTCCAACAGTGAGAAAACTGACTCCTGCTGACATCCATTTACTTAACTGTTCCATTCCAGTATACATGTGATGACAAATTGAAATTATAATGGAGTGGGCTTCCCTGGTGGCGCAGTGGTTGAGAGTCCGCCTGCCGATGCAGGGGACGCGGGTTCTTGCCCCGGTCCGGGAGGATCCCACATGCCGCGGAGCGGCTGGGCCCGTGAGCCATGGCCGCTGAGCCTGCGCGTCCGGAGCCTGTGCTCCGCAGCGGGAGTGGCCACAACAGTGAGAGGCCAACGTACCGCAAAAAAAAAAAAAAAAAAAAAAAAAAAAAAAGAAATTATAATGGAGTGATCACAGTTCAGGTGTACAAAAATGGAGTCAGGCAGTCACTGAGGATCTGGTCTCAGACACTTCTCTGTATCACTGAGAAAAACTTTCTTTGAATTGTACCAGACCCAAGGATACCACCAGGCTTATTCAGAACACCTGCCAGCTGCAACCTTATGGCCTCAAGTTCTCCCCTTGTAACTATGCAACCAGTTTGGACCCCAGCCAATCCTTACTTAAGAAGCACCTTTACTTCTTGCCAGTTTCAATTATAATTCTTGATAAACAACTCATGCAACTAAATGTAAACTTGAGGTTTCTGCCTTTATATGCCATTTTGTAGTTCAGTGCAACACAGTTCAAGTGCTTCTTGAACTTGTGTCTCCCAGGCTGCAGTCCTAACAAACCTTTTAATTTCAATCAGGTCTCCATTTCTGAAGTTTTGGTTAATCCACATATAGCAGTATCAGAGTTGTTAACTTGTAACCACATAGGAAACAACATTATCAACTAGAGTACAGTGTTTGTGTGCAGTTCCTTTTGCCTTTAATCTTATAGACACCACTTAGTCCAAAGATTTGCTTAGATTAGCACCTCCATCCCCTTCAGTGGTTTCATATATTCATACATTCATATAGTTAAATTCTCTTATCACAGCCTTCATTCCTTCCTAGGATGTCCCAACCTCCTAAATTATTATTTTTCTCATTTGCATATGTTAGGTTTCCCTCTGTGCTGTACAGTATTTTTTCCCACCCTCCCCTGTACAGTTCTATGAGTTTGAGAAATGCAATAATGAATTGTGTCTAGCATTACAGTATCATACGGAATTTTATTGCCTTAAAATCCTCTCTGCTTCATTATTCATCCCTCTCCCTGAACCCCTGGTCTGATGTGTGTGTGCTTTTTCCAACACTGCCAAGCAATTAACTCAGTTCTGACACTAACTACCTGGAGATAGCGTCAGAGCCCATAGGTTAAGGGCTCAGTCCTACAAGACTGCCCCCCACACCCTTATACACCAATTCCAAATCTAGGTTTTCTCCTGTGCTTCTGATGAACTGGCTATAGATCAGAGGTTCCCATGACCCCATACTTGATTTCAATTAATTTGCTAGAGCAGCTCACAGAACTCAGAGAAATGTTTTACTTACTAGACTACTGGTTTATTATAAAAGGATATAACTCAGGAACAGCCAGATGGGAGAGATTCATAGGGCAAAGTATGTGGGAAGAGGCCCAGAGCGTCAATGCCCCCTGGGTGTGTCGCTCTCTCCAAGTTTCCGTGTGTTCATCAGTAAGGAAGCTCTCCTGTCCTTTTGGGGTTTTATGGAGGCTTCATTACACAGATATGATAGATTAAATCAGTGGCCATTGGCGTTTGAACACAATCTACAGCTCCTCTTCCCTCCACAGAAGAGGTGGGGGTGGGAGGGACTAAAAGTTCCAACCCTCTAATCACATGGCTGGCTCATTCCCTTGGCAACCAGCCCCCATCCTAAGGTTATCCAGCGGCCTCGAAATCACCTCATTAACATAACAAAACACACCTTTATTGCTCTTATCACAGGAAATTCCAAGGGTTTTAGGAGCTTTGTGCCAGAACAGAGATGAAGGCCAAATATAAAATTCTTATTATAAATCATGATATCACACCTGGCATCCACTGATTATTTTACTGTCTCTATAGTTATGTCTTTTCCATTTAGAACCATATAATGCATAGCCTTTTCATACAGGCTTCTTTCACTTTGCATTATGCATTTAAGGTTTTTCCATGTCTTTTCATAGCTTGATAGTTCATTTCTTTATATTGCTGTATAATAGTCTGTTGATTGGATGGGTGTATCATGGTTTACTTACCATTCATCTTTTTTTTTTCTTTTCGGTACGCGGGCCTCTCACTGTTGTGGTCTCTCCCGTTGCGGAGTGCAGGCTCAGCGGCCATGGCTCACGGGCCCAGCCGCTCCGCGGCATGTGGGATCTTCCTGGACCGGGCACGAACCCGTGTTCCCTGCATCGGCAGGCGGACTCTCAACCACTGCGCCACCAGGGTAGCCCGGAAAGCTTTATTCTTTAATCAGAGAATGGAGAGTTGTGAGCTGGGGCTCTAGAGCACACACTCCCCTTCCTTCTCAGGCTGTGGGTGGGGCTGCTTTATAGGGTTCCTGGGTGTGTGTGGTGGGGGGAGGGTGGAGTTCTTATGGGTCGCGCACAGCTGTGCTGCTCGGGGCTCCAGACCGCAGGGCCGGGGGCAGCATCTCTACCCTTGGCCTGCCGCCGCCATCTTGAATTGCATGGTGTTTGCAGCGCTTCTGCCGAGCTGAGGTGTTGGCGCAGCCATTTCTCACTGGGAGCTCTGTTCTGAAGCACCCAGTGCGGGTCCTCTGCACGCGACCCTCTAGGAGTGACTGAAACTAGACTAAGTACAAAGGAAAAAAAAAAAAAGGTTAGACTTTATTTTATTACCCAGATTCTGTTTTTATTTCCCTGGGAATTTTTAATGGGCTTTGCTGGTGACACTTCCATCCTCTTAGAATCTCTGGTCCACAAATAGTGAAGTAATGTCTTAAGGGGTGTGAGGTGATGGTTTCTAAAGTCAGCTCATAATGTAAAATTTTATTATCGTCAGTATATGTGGTCTTCACATGTTCAGTACTTCCTTAAGTAAGTCCACCTAGTTTTCTTACATCAGGTAACAGATCCCTGTTTTTCAGTTGAGAATCAGTTTGCATTTAGGGGTCAAGTTGAAATGTATACATATTCGTATACACACATACACATGTATCTCTATCTCTATGTCACTCTTTCTCTCTTTATCTCCAAGCCCTTCGAATTATATTTAGGTAATTTAAACTCTTCCCCCCCAACCCCCCACCCCCACAAAAATGAGACCATATTTTTCTCTTTTTCTTTTTTAAAGATTTATTATTTATTTAATTTATTTTTGGCTGCGTTGGGTCTTAGTTGTGGCATGCAGGACTTTCACTGAGGCATGCGGGATCTTTTGTTGCCGCGCGCGGGCTTCTCTCTATTTGTAGCGTGTGGGTTTTCTCTCTCTAGTTGTGGCACACAGGCTCCAGCGCACGTGGGCTCTAGTTGAGGTGGGTGAGCTCTGTAGTGTGGCATGTGGCACCTTAGTTCCCTGACCATGGACCGAACCTGTGTCCCCTGCATTGTAAGGTGTATTCTTTACCACTGGACCACCAGGGAAGTCCCTGAGAACATATTTTTCTGCCACTTGCTTTCCTTAATAGTTTTCCAAGTCCCTTCACATAACTCTACCTTAATCTTTTCAATAGCTACATCATTGTTTATGGGGGTATCATCATTTACTCCATTCCCTTGTTGACAGACATTTTAGTTGTTTGCCATTGTTTCTTATAATGAACAATGTCATAAATATCCTTTTACATATGTATTTGGCTTTCTTTTATAAAATAACTTTTTATGGTTTAAAAATAATGCAGGGGTTTCCCTGGTGGTGCAGTGGTTAAGAATCCGCCTGTCAATGCAGGGGACACGGGTTTGAGCTCTGGTCCGGGAAGATCCCGCATGCCACGGAGCAACTAATCCCGTGCGCCACAACTACTGAGCCCACGAGCCACAACTACTGAGCCTATGTGCCAGAACTACTGAAGCCCGTGCGCCTAGAGCCCATGCTCCACAACAAGAGCAGCCACCGCAAGGAGAAGCCTGTGCACTGCAATGAACAGTAGCCCCCACTCGTCGCAACTAGAGAAAGCCCGCACGCAGCAAGTAAGACCCAATGCAGCCAAAGATAAATAAATAAATAAATTTATTTATTTATTTAAAAAATGCATATGCGTGGTTAAATTTTTAAAGAAATTTACAGAAAAGCATATGCATAAAGGTGAAAATTTAAAAATCATCCTTAATTCATCATCATGAGATACTGAGTCTCAGTTTTTCAAAATATTTTAATTTATTTTACTAGAATTTAATAGAATAAAAAGAATTGAAGTAAACCAAAGTCTTCCTTCACTCCCTGCACCCAATTCCTCTACATTTAAAAAGAGATTGTGAAATAGTAAGAGAATGGGAACATTGTGTATTGGGTTCAACTTTATCTTGGTATGTATAACTTTAAATTTCCATGTAATAAAACTTTGTCACTTGTGGCATAAAAATCAGACAACAACTATGATGGCTAAATAGATAATAAACACACAATACAATTTAAAAATTTTATTGAAAGGAACAAAATTTAAAACCTGAACCCTCTAGAAGACAGTAATTGAGAAAGCCTGATTGCCAAGAAAATATTCAATAAAAGTGACAAATTGCTTGTAGGAAAAAGAAAAAAAGACATCTTAGGAAAACAGTTACACCTGCTATCTATTCTAAGCCCAACAAAATTAATCATGAATTCAGAATATTAATCTTACTCTTCCCTCAATTTTTTTTCCAAACTGGGTTCCTAGTGTCAGTGATATAGAACTTAGAGGTGAGCACTTGCAAAAATGACTTTACAGTCTGCTCTGTGAGCCATCTAGAGACCATATTCAGAATCTTGCCTTATTTGGTGCACTTCCTCTCCTGCCCCAACCCCCCTTATCTATTTAATTTTTGCTCAGAGAGCCCTGTGGAACTTGGGTTTGAGTGACATGACCCTCTTGCCAGGAAGGCAATAAATTCAGCTTTGTTTATGACTGTTATTTGGTCGTCTTTGTTTGCTGCTGGTTACTGATAACTCACTATCAGTTGTCCCAAATCATGTTCATTTTAGCTTGATTGTAAATTTCTAGCAAGGCTTATACCCGCCCCCCCACCAAGTTTCTAACTGCACTCTTCCCTTTTGGTAGTCAGAGTCTCTTGTCTTCACTTCATCTTTAAAAATGTCTAGATTTCCATATATTCAATTTGCACAATGACATCTATTTTTATTCTTGAGGTTTTTGTCCCAGAGACCTCTAACTTCCAATTCTAGTTTTGACACACTGTATTTTAGGTCGTCTTCATAGCTGTCAGATTGGGATTCTTTCAGAACTTCTCTCTCTTTTATTTCCACTCTTTCTCTTTCCTCCCTTCCTCCCTCCCTCTCTTCCTCCCTTCCTCCCTTCCTTGAGTTGGGTTTTCATTGCTGCACGTGGGCTTTCTCTAGTTCTGGCGAGCGGGGCTACTCTTCGTTGCTGTGCATGGGCTTCTCATTGCGATGGCTTCTCTTGTTGTGGAGCATGGGCTCTGGGCGTGCAGGCCTCAGTAGTTGTGGCCCGTGGGCTCCAGAGTGCAGGATCAGTAGTTGTGGTGCACGGCTTAGTTGCTCTGCGGCATGTGGGATCTTCCAGGACCAGGGCTCGAACCCATGTCCCCTGCATTGGTAGGCGGGTTCTTAACCACTGTGCCACCAGGGAAGCCCTCCACTGTTTCTTGTTTCCCAAGTCTTTTTCCTGGACTCCCTTATCAGTTTGTTGGAGTACATCCTCAAATAATTTTTTGCAGAGAGGGTGCACAAGAGAAAGTTTCAGAGTCCCTGCTTTTCTTCATATGGCTGGATATGGACTTTTCATTTGAAATAATTTTCTCCATACAAAGCTTCATGTAGGGACTTCCCTAGTGGCGCAGTGGTTAAGAATCCGCCTGCCAATGCAGGGGATACGGGTTTGAACCCTGGTCCGGGAAGATCCCACATGCCACAGGGCAAATAAGCCCGTGAGCCACAACTACTGAGCCTATGCTCTAGAGCCCGGGAACCACAACTACTGAGGCCGTGTACCACAACTACTGAAGCCCACGCACCTAGAGCCTGTGCTCTGAAACAAGAGAAGTCACTGCAATGAGAAGCCCTCATACCACAACGACCCCACTTGCCACAACTAGAGAAAGCCCATGTGCAGCAACGAAGACCCAACACAACCATAAATAAATAAATAAATAAATAAATAAATTTAAAAAAGCTTTATGTAAAAAACAAGAAATTTCATTATTTTAACAACTGATACTAGAATTCATTTAAGGAAGGGGACTGTGAGGGATGGGAAAAATATACTGATAAGCTCTCATGGGTAGAAAAAAGGGTTCGAACCCGTATCCCCTGCATGTGTGGGAGAGACCAGGAGAAAAAGGAAATCAGCTACACTTCTCGTTATGAGACAAGATGGGGAGCTTGTACTGGTCCCAAGAGAGCAGAGCACTGGAAAGGGGGTCTGATGCCCAATGTGAACTGGAATATGTTGCTGTGACGGTGCTTTTGAAAAAAATGTGTCCACAAATTCTTTGATCCTCCTCTCTTCAAGAAATAGAGTTTAATTCCCCTTCCCCTGAGTGTGGGCTGGACACAGTGACCTGCTTGTAATGAATAGAATAAAGCAGAAGTAATAGTGTATGACTTTGAACTAGGTCATAAAAGGCGCTGTGGCTTCCATCTTTTATTTTAAATTGAAATATAGATGATTTACAATATTGTGTTAGTTTTAAGTATAGAGCAAAGTGATTCTTTTATATATATATATATATATATATATATATATTTTCAAATTATTTTCCACTATGGGTTATTACAAAATATTGAAAATAGCTCCCTGTGCTATACAGCAAATCCTTGTTGCTTATCTGTTTAATGTATAGTAGTTTGTATCTGTTAATGCTATACTCCTAATTTATCCCTCCCACCCACCCTTTCCCTTTTGGTAACCATAAGTTTGTTTTCTATGTCTGTGAGTCTGTTTCTGTTTTGGAAATAAGTTCATGTGCATTGTTTTTTTTAAGATTCCACATATAAGTGATATCGTATGATATTTGTCTTCCTCTGTTTGACTTATAATTTCTAGGTCCATCCATGTTGCGGCAAATGGCATTGTTTCATTCTTTTTTACGGCTGAATAATATTCCATTGTATATATGTATCACATCTTCTTTATCCATTCCTCTATGGATGGACATTTAGGTTGCTTCCATGTCTTGGCTATTGTAAATAGTGCTGCAATGAACATTGGGGTGTATGTATCTTTTTGAATTATGGTTTTCTCGGGATATAAGCCCAGGAGTGAGATTGCTGGATCATATGGTAGCTCTATTTTTAGTTTTTTAAGGAACCTCCATACTGTTTTCCATAGTGGCTGGACCAATTTACTTTCCAACCGACAGTGTAGGAGGGTTCCCTTTTCTCCATATTTATTGTTGACCAATGGAACAGTCACACGGTTTATAAATGTTAAAATAACTTAGGCATTCTTTTAAAAAAATCTTCACTGAACATTATTTTTTTCATTGCAAAAGTAACACCTGTTCATTGTATCACATTCAAATACAGAAGTATTGTTTAGGGTTGAGACCCTGTTGTACTTATCTCCGTAGCTCCAGTACCCTCCCACGGGGCCTGGACTTCCAGAGGCTTGATAAAGTTTACTGAATGAGTGAATGAATGAATGATTCCTGCCTTCCTTTTCCCATCTCCTCACTTACTACCTTCCCACTCACATTTAAAAGAAGGTCAAACCCTAAAAGTTCTAGAATGGTGCTCCAGGAATCGAGTTTCAGCTGCTGTGGGGGCCCGGGGAGAATCAGGCTCCATGGGTGGTGGGCTGGCCAGGTCTCAGGCAGTGGGGTACTGGGTTCCCCCTACTCTAAGCCCCTCTCATTAGGGGTGAGGCTGTGGCTTACATGAACTGAACTCTGACAATAATCCCAAAGGTAACAGCTTTGGGGATACAGCAGCTCAACTACAATGTTATGAGGAGTTTGGAGGGGCAGAAATTTCTGGGTGACAACAGGCTATCTGGCCTCGAGGGTGTCATTCCCTGCCTGGCCTCAGTTTCCTTTATGAGTCTCCTTTGCCAAAGCCCAGCCTGGGAAAAACCTGAGGTCATTAAAATTGGTATCTGGCAACATACCAAAATGCCAGGAACAAATTCAGCCCTCTGATGCTTCAAATTCTTTAGAAAATATGGTCTGACACTGTGGAAAGGGCAAGTTACAAAACAGTCTGTACAGAGCGTACAGAGCTTTCTCTGTTTGTAACTTTATTCAGGTTCTCTGCATAAAACAATGTTGGGGAAGGCTGTTTGCCAATGTGTTATCTGTGGTTATCTGAGGGGGTGTGAGGACATTATTCCTGGTAATTTTTATTTTCTTTTTGGTGTGCCTCCAAAATTTCTACAATGAACATCTATTACTTTTCTTTTTTTTTTTTTTAAGTTATTTATTTATTTTTGGCTGCGTTGGGTCTTTGTTGCCGCGCACGGACTTGCTCTAGTTGCGGTGAGCGAGGGCTACTCTTTGCTGCGGTGCGCGGGCTTCTCATTGTGGTGGCTTCTCTTGTTGCGGAGCACGGGCTCTAGGCATGCAGGCTTCAGTAGTTGTGGCTCGCAGGCTCTAGAGCGCAGGCTCAGTAGTTGTGGTTCCCAGGCTTAGTTGATCCGCGGCATGTGGGATCTTCCAGGACCAGGGCTTGAACCCATGTCCCCTGCATTGGCAGGCAGATTCTTAACCACTGTACCACCAGGGAAGCCCTATTACTTTTCATAATCAAGAAATCTTAAAAAATTTTTTTAAAAACCAGGCAGTTTGATACATGCCCTTTGTCCTGCTTGGTAAGTCCACAACTTGCTTCTAGATAGAAGTAATAGAAAGAGGAACCATCCATGCAGCCTTGTTAGTGGAGATTGTCAGATTGTCTAATGTATTTGTTTTCCATTGCTGTGTAACAAGTGACCACTGGGTTAGTGGTTTATAGCAGCACACGTTTATGATCTCACGGTTACTGTGGGTTGGGAAGCCAGGGGTGGCTTAAATGACTCCTCTTCTCTGCGGCCCACAAGGCAACAATCAAAGTGTTAGCCAGGCCACATTCTCATCTGGAGGCACGAATGGGAAAGAGCCTGTTTCCAAGGTCACTCAGGGTGTTGGCAGACTTTTGTTCCTTGTGGCTATAGGACTGAGGGCCCCAGCTTCTTGCTCTTCCTTTGGTTGGAAGCCACCCTCAGCTCCTAGAGGCCAACTGTAGTTTCTTTCCCCACAGTCTTTCCCAATATGGCCACTTCCTTCAACAGACCAGCAAGAAGGGCCTCTAGAGCAAGTTTGCTAGAAAGATGATGTCTTATACCATGTAATGTAGTTACAGAATGACATCCTATCACCTTTACCACATGCCATTGGTTAGCAGCAAATTGCAAGTCCCACCTCAGGGGGATGTCTGACTTGAGGGGAAGGGATTACACAAAGGTGTTGTTATGGACTGAATATTCGCATTCCCCCAGAATTCATGTTGAAGACCTAACCTCCAGTGTGGTTGTATTTGGAGATGGGGCCTCTAAGGAAGTAATTAAAGTTAAACGAGGTTATAAAGGTGGGGGTCCTGATCTGATAGGATCAGTGTCCTTATAAGAGGCACCAGAGACTTCTCTCGCCTCACACACATACAGAGGAAAGGCCACAGAAGGACAGAGGGAGAAGGTAGCCGCCTGTAAGCCAGGAAGAAAGCCTCCCTAGAAACCAAATTGGCTGGTCACCCTCATCTGGGGCTTCCAGCCTCCAGAACTTTTTGGGTTTTTTTTTGGCTGCGTTGGGTCTTCATTGCTGTGCACAGGCTTTCTGTAGTTGCGGCAAGCGGGGGCTACTCTTTGTTGCAGTGCGTGGGTTTCTCACTGCGGTGGCTTCTCTTATTGCAAAGCACAGGCTCTAGGCGTGCAGGCTTCAGTAGCTGCAGCACGCAGGCTCAATAGTTGTGGCACGCGGGCCCTAGAGTGCGTGGGCTTCAGTAGTTGTGGCACGTGGGCTCAGTAGTTGCGGTGTGCAGGCTCTAGGGTGCGCGGGCTTCAGTAGTTGTGGTGCATGGGCTCAGTAGTTTTGGCTCATGGGCTCTAGAGCACAGGCTCAGTAGTTGTGGCACATGGGCTTAGCTGCTCTGTGGCATGTGGGATCTTCCTGGACCGGGGATTGAACCTTTGTCCCCTGCATTGGCAGGCAGATTCTCAACCACTGCACCACCAGGGAAGTCCTAGCCTCCAAAATTTTGAGAGAATACATTTTTGTTGTTTGAGCCATCCAGTCTGTGGCATTCTGTTATGGCAGCCTGAGTTGACTTGGACAAATGTGAATGCGGGGGGCACTGATCATGGTGGGGGCAACTTAGAGTCTGTCTGCCACACTTAACATTGTGAGGATGGCTGGAATGCCAAACAGAAATTCCACACAGAAATTCCAGAAGCTTCTAGGTAACATGTGGGACATTTTTTTTTAAATGCAGATTTTCCTCAGAGACCATCAATCTGTAGGCTAGTGTGGGGCCTGAGAAGTTCCAATAGTCCTCCCAAGGTGATTCCAGTGTTGGAGCAGGTCACCCGTGTATGAGGGGTAGAGTCCAACAGCTTCAAATTCCAGCCCTGCCACTTCCTAGCTATAGGACCTTAGATCAGGCACTTCTTCCAGCTAATGTTTCTTCATCTGCTGAAACATGACAAGTTATTAAAAGAAAATAAAAAACACCTTTTGGGGAATTCCCTTGTGGTCCAGTGGTTAGGACCAGGCACTTTCACTGCTGTGGGCCTGGGTTCGATCCCTGGTTGGGGAACTAAGATCCTATAAGCCGCACAGCACAGCAAAAACAAAAACAAAGGTGGGATGAATTGGAAGATTGGGATTGACATACATACACTAATATGTATAAAATAGATAACTAATAAGAACCTGCTGTATAAAAAATAAATAAATTAACTTAAATTAAAAAAAATTAAAAACAAAACCCCAAAACCCAAAAACCAAACCAACAAACAACAACACCCTCTGGTATTAGCAGCTCCTCTTTCCAGTCCAGCCCCAGCAAAAGAGGCCTGGAATTGCCTCATGTCCCTCTCCCCATTCCCCTAGGCCATGGAAAAGTTTGAAATCAGTAGGGGGACAGGGTTTGGAGGCTGTTCAAACATGGAGGTGACCTGGGTCTTGCTTCTCCTTATGGCTCCTTCTGGAGGATGCTGAAATATACCATGGGGGCCTGAAGAAGGTGAGGGTCCAGGTGTAGATCTGAGGTCAGCTGGGGGATGCAGGTAAGGGCCAGTGTTACTGGACACCAGAAGGAAAAGCAGTCTTCGGCCATGCTGTGCACGAGCGGGTAGAGCAGCCTCTATGTGGTGACTGCCATGCAGGGGACTCAGTTTTCTGGCATCACAAAGAGTGCTTGGCTAGTGGGTAGAGCTGTGTGTGGGCAAGTTGACTCAGGACAGTATTAAGTGACCTATAGAAATAAAGTATGGGAAACTTCTTGCACTAGGTCTATGAAATAAAATTCACGCCAGAAACATGTCAAATGAGAGGATGCATGTAAATTGCAGAGCCTCGTGCCTGGTACATACTAAGCGTTTACTAACCAAAAGTTATTTTTCTATTATGTCAAAATCTCCTAGTTTGAATGCCTATAATGCCTTTGTTCTTATTTATCCACCATCATGGGTCCTATTATTTTCTAGGCTGAGAGATCTGTGGTTTGGAGGATGAGGCTTTGCTCTCTACAAACGAAGGGACCCTGGTTTTCCTCCTCTGTGGTGACTGGAGTACTCTGAGTATTAACTGATATAATAAAGGCAGAGGGCTTAGCTCCATTCCTAGCCCTAGTAAATGTTAGTTATTACCCTGTATTGTAATAATGATACCAAATGCTGGCAGACTAGGTGGCAGGGACATGTTTTAGTCTGTGAACCAAAGGGTATTTGAGCGAAATATACTACCAGGGTCAGATTCCTGGGTATATGGCCTGTGCAGTCACAAGGGCCCCATACTTTGAAGAGCCCCATGCTCAGGAGGGCCTCGCATTTGGTTTAATGCTCTGGTGTCACCATTTTGAAATTCTTCATACTTTTTTTTGTTTGTTTGCGTTACGCGGGCCTCTCACTGTTGTGGCCTCTCCCGTTGCAGAGCACAGGCTCCAGACACACAGGCTCTGCGGCCACGGCTCATGGGCCCAGCCGCTCCGCGGCATGTGGGATCTTCCCAGACTGGGGCACGAACCCGTGTCCCCTGCATCGGCAGGCGGACTCTCAACCACTGCACCACCAGGGAAGCCCTCTTCATACTTTTTGAACAAGGCCCCTACATTTTCATTTTGCACTGGGCCCCGCAATTATGTAGCTGGTCCCATCATACTACATCTTTTTTTTTTTTTTTTGCAGTACGTGGGCCTCTCACTGTTGTGGCCTCTCCCGTTGCGGAGCACAGGCTCCGTGTACTACATCTTGACTAAAGTTAAGTTCTTAGGAGCCACCTGCATGTGAAGTTTCTAAATTTCTTATAGCTCTTTATCTTGTACGAGTCTTGATATATCTTGAGTGCCTTCCTCTATACGAAATTTCAGAAGGCAGGGGTAGGAGAAGGTGGACACTTGAGGATTAGAAAAAAGGGAAGGCGCCAGAGCTGGGGAGAGTGTTGAGGATCCTCTTTGTATAGACCTGGCACTTTCAGCTGTGTAATAGCATGTGGTTTTCTGTAAGGCCCATGTGTGAAGCACAGGGAAGCTTGACTCGAATTTTCTAAGTGGAAGACAGAGCATGGAATAAGAGAAGCAAGATACTGGGGGAGAAGCAAGGAAGGAGGGGAACGAGCAAGTTCTGCTTCTCCTTCTTAGGCTGTTAGGCCCAAGGACAAGTACAGAAAGTGAAGCCAAGGATATCTAGTTATCATAAAACAGGTCCATGCAGGCGAGGCCAGGCTCTGGGGGACAGAATGCTATTAGAGCAGGGCTCTTTGCCTAAGAGGGAACTGGGAGAGGTATCCAGGCAAAGAGCCATAAACACAGCCTGAGCCCTTGTTCCCGTTTTGGGTGCCCCAGGCACAAGGAAAGTGCATTCTATTTGGCAAAGTGCTAAGAACAACTTGGTATCGATTTGCTTTTCGGCTAAAGCCAAGGATGCCTGCTATTATGGACTTGAGGTTTCTTGAAACTTTTCCACAGTCACTTTTGATTATTGCAAGTCTTCCCATCGTTAGAGATAATGAAACAACCCAAAGTGGTTGAAGGGCTTGTTTTGGGCCAGGAAGTGATGGGAAGAAACTGTGTAACTACGCAGTTCCTCTGTAGGATCCTTGAGGAGGTCTGATCCTCTCCCGCCTTCCTTGGAGACCCCAGCTAGGCCCCCTCCCCCTCTGGGGCTGGCTCCCTGGGCTGTCTCAGCTCAGCGGTGGTGTGTGTATGTGTGTGGCCCTGGACTACTATGATTTCATGCTTGCTTTGTCATGTACTCTTCAAAACTTGTGGTATAATGCAAACGATCACGCTGTACATTTGCAGTGTAAATTGTAAAATACACAGAATATACTGCAGTATAATTGTGCTGGTCATGAGAGAAGCAGAGTATTTATCTTAAAATGTTAATTCATAGTGCACTACAAACGATGTGTTCTGAAGATGGGATGCAAGTTGAACGCCGTTTTGAGGACTGTTGTCACCGTCTTTTGAGCATGTCAGCAAATCTTTGTGATTGGAGCAAAGTCTGGGCTCACTGGTCATCATGTCCCTCTTTCCCTCCCCCCCATCCTATCCCCACCTCAACTCTGAAGGCTTTGAAGCCCTGATCTGTGTATGTCTCTGAAGACCTAGACCACCTAAAACAGCATCTGGACTTGAATACTTTCTCTGGGCTAACTGTCTTCTCCCCAACTCTAAACACTCTCCCAGGCATCTTCCAAACTTGAGAAGTCAGAGCTCCTGTCCAAAGAGGCCAGGCATTGAGTCAAGCACACGACTGGTGTGTTTCTGTTCCACTGCTGTTGCCTCGGCAAATGACAAGGATGAGCCCAGGGCTCCCAAGGGCTTCAGCGCTTGCCACTTGATGCAGTTGGCTTTGGCCCATTTCTCAGACCTAACAATTAGGTCTGATGTCAGCTACTTTCCCTAAGACTTGAAGGCAGTTCAGGATGGCAATCTGGGATAAAGCCATAAGGTCTTCTGGGATATTCAGAATTAGACTTGAGCAGAAAAATATCTTTTATTTTTGTTTATGTGAATGACCAGGGTTCTTAACTCTGTATATTAAACCTATATATATATATATATATATATATATATATATATTTTTTTTTTTTAACACAAGGAACAGTGGGGAGTCCTGGGCCTTGATCTGATCAACCCTCTGGAACGTGCTCAGGCTCCAGACTGGCTGTCTTCCCTGATACAGATGAAGAAGGACATATTTCTATTAACGGGAATTGGACCTCTTTAATCCAGGCTTCCTACCGCATTTGCTAACAGGCCAACTGGCACAGGTGGTGTCCAAGGACCTCAGCCCACGAGAGGAATGGAATGTGACATGTTTTGCTGCCACCAGCACTCCCAAGGGTGATGGGACAAATAAGGAATTGATTTTCCTTATAAAAGAGACTGAATAATAGCATGTGTGTGTTTCATGGACACTGGCAAGTTGAGGTTAAAAGGATGGCAAGAGAATTGATGTCTGGTTGAGCCGAGAGGCTTCCAGGGAATTGTTGCCTTAATAACATTATTATTAACATTTACTGAGAACTTACTAGGTACCAGGCACTGTGCTCGGCACTGTGTGTGCACCATCTCTCCTAATCCTCACAATCTTTGAGTTAGGGACTGTTGCTACCCCTCTTTTTATGAATAAAGAAGCAGGCTCAGAGAGGTTAAGTAACTTGCCAGAGTCCTCAGCTTTGCCAACGCAGAAACTTCTGTAGCTCAGTCTATTGGAGTTAACAGGTTCTAGCCTGCCTCCTACAAAATAATCTCATAATTCCTAAACACTTACTATGTGTCAGGTGGTGGTAGTAAGTTGAATTGGAATGGTTTAGTCAGGACTCTGTCCACTTCGTGAAGAGATGACAACTCAAACTGAATAGGCAGAAAGCAGATTTACTGGCTTGCAAAAAATGTTCAGGGTTAGTATTGCTTCAGACATGGCTGGATCCAGCAGACAAAAATGTCTTTGAGATTCTATTTCTTAGTTCCCTGTGTAGGTTCTATTCTCAAATGGGCAATCCTGTGGTGACAAGATGGTTGCCAACAGTGCCAGGCTTGCAACCTTACAGATCTAAATTCAGAGGATTAAAAACAGAAGGAAATGCCTTTCTCTGTTGTTTAAACACCCTTCGCCCACCAAACTCTCAAAATTAGCTGTTTGTATAAGATTGGTTTGGCTTGGATCATATACTCATTCCTTTCTAAATACCCTGGCCAAAGGGCTACAGGGCTCTGGTAGGTCAATCTGGGTTATGTACTCACCCTGGAGCCATGGGTAGTTAGTGTATGGACAGGAAGTGGAGGAGGGCTGAAAACCCAGAGGGCAACTGATGTGCAGTTATCAAAAAAAGTAGGGATGGATACTGGGGAGACAAAAGCAGCAGTGGGGGGTTCTGGGAACATAAAGAAGGGGCACTTAGCTAATAAAGCAAGGGGCTAACTTATTTATGATGGGAAATATATGCCTGGTTCATGACCGAACTGGACACCCACCTAGGGCACTGCCCTCTTGTCAGTAAGTCCAGCTAGGGGCAGGTTGCTTCAGTAGTAAAAAATTAGAACAAATGGAATTACATGTTTCTAAGAAATACCTCCATCAAACTATTTGTGGGCAATCAGGTTCAACTGCAAGGAAGAGAAAACCTTAAATACCAATTAAATAAAGAGGATAGAAGTTTATTATCCTGTAAAGCAAGCCCAGCGGTAAACAGGTCAGGCCTGGTATGGTGGCTCCATGTTTATCACGCACCCAGGCTCCTTCTCACTTGTAGCTCTATCACCATTCACACATAGCTCCTTCTCCTTCACAGTCCAAGTGATGTGTTCAAGTTCCAGCCATCGAGCCCACATTCTAGCCAGCATAATGGAAGGAGGAGATGGGCACACACTCTTTCAAGGACAATCCCGTAAGTTGCTCATGCCCCACTGGCAAAAATTTAGTCAGCAGGTTATACCTATCTGCAAGGGAGGCTGGGAAATGTGTTTATTCTGGGAAGAACAGATACAGGGAGACCGTAGGTCTTTGTCAGAAGGGCATCCTAACAGACAGCCCCTTCTAGGCTACAGACTGGCCTAACCAATGGTTGAAGACCAGTTACCTGGAACCCAAGCATCTTCCAAAGGCAACCCTAAATATGTAAGACGTAAGCAACTGTTAATCTTTGTTGCCCTCTTTTTTAATCATCACTCTTTAATTAGCATAAACGTCCAGTTGCAATTTAATTGCTTCTTTTTCAAAGTATAAATTATTTTTCTTAGAAATGAGTATGCTTTTTCCTAAAAAAAAGCATGTGTTTCCCATAAGTAGTGAAACAATGCCAATATGTATAAAGTACTTTCTCCAAACTCCTCATTTTAAACCATAACAGCCTGCTGCATGTCCTTCTACCTTTCTTTCATGATCATTTAGACACATTTGTATGTTTTGTTTGTTTTCACAAAAATGGGTTCTCATGATATACATTACTCTGAAAATTTTTCTTTTTGCTTAAGAAATACATCATGGACATGTCACAGGTTAAGAGCTAGAGATCTGACTCTTTCTTGTTAACAGCTGCACAATGCTCCAGAGTATAGCTGTTATATAAATTATTCGACCATTCCCCTTGATGGGCTCTCAAGTCATTTCCATTTTTCTGTGACCACAGGCCATGTTGCAGTAAACCTCTTGTACTGATGTCCTTATATCTCAGTGCTCTTAGTTCTTTGAGTTGGGGTCTTTGAAGTAGGACTGTTGGGTTAAAAGGTACATTTAAAATTTGTAATCAATATGGCCAGATTACCTTCTAAAAAAGATTGGAACAATCCACATTCCCACCCACAATGTATGAAAGTTTTCATTTACCATAATTCTTGCCAGTACCAAAGGTCATTACTCTTCTGATTGATATGTCATTGCTGTCTGATTGATAGTTGACCAATGGTATCTTGTTGCTTTGGTTTACATCTTACTGACTACATGTACATGTAATCTTCTTTCATATGCTTATTGAAAAGCAGAAAATCATAATGGTTTAAAGACTCTGGAGTCATTCCACCTGAGTTTGTGTCCTGGCTCAAGATGGGTGACAACCTATTGTATGACTTGGGCAAGTTACTTCATTCCTCTGAGCCTGTTTCCTTAGCTGAAAAACAGGGATATTATCTATTTCATAAGGTAAGTTGTGAGGATTAAAAGACATAATACTTGTAAAGTACCCGAAACTCTATCCAGCACATAGCAAGTACTAAATAAATGGTTAGTGACTATTACTGTTGACCTTTTAGATTTCTTACCTATTGGGTGTTCTCTACTGGTGTGATTGTTTTGTAGTGATCAGTTTGTGGGAACTCTTTGTATATTAGCCATATTAATCTCAATCTGTCACTCATGTTGGAAATATTTCCCCAGTCTATCATGCGTCTTTTACAGATACAAGATTTGTTTTCCCAAAATTTCTGTTTATGTAGTCAAATATGTCTGTAATTTCCTTTAGAGTTTATAGGTTTCCTGTTTTGCTTATGATCTCCCATCATAAGATTATAAATATAGTCTCCTAAAAATTCTTCCAGTATTTCATTTTAACATTTAAATTTGTAGTCCTTCTGGTATTTTGTGTGTGTGTGTGTGTATGATGTGAGGTAGGGATTTGATTGTTCTCTATGCACCTTACTGGAGCTCTATTTATGTAGTAGCTACACATGTCAGATTTAATTTAGAAACTTCATGGAAAGAAAAATTTGGAAGAAAATATAGTATTTATAGCAGTAAGTAACCGGGTAGTTCTGAATATTAATGGGTTTTTTTCTCTTAATGGACTCTTCCCCTTCTTTTTTTCACATGAAATATTACAGGAAACTCCAACATACAAAATTGGCTATTACTGTTTGACATGGTGAAAGATAACAAAGTAACAAAGTTGAGGAGTAAGATAATGAAGAGCCTTGTAAACAAGGATAAAGTTTTATAATAAAAGTTTAGATTTTATTCTGAAATAATGGGGGGAACGATTAAAAGATTTTAGACAGAGGAGTGACACAATCAGCTCTGCAAAGAATGGACTGAAGTATGACAACAGCGGAGGCAGAAACACCACTAAAAGGGCATCACACAAGTCCTAGCAACAGATACTGTTCCCTTGGACAAGGGTGACGGAAATGGAGATGGTTTTGGGGTATATTTACATGACACACCAAGAGAATTTAATGACTAATAGAGATGTCTGGGGTGAGAAAGAAGAGAGGGAAGTGTCAAGAATAATGCCCATGTTCTGGTTTGAGAAACAGGGTGGAGGATAGTGCCATTTATCAAGAAAAGGAAACAGTGGAAGAAGAGCAGATTTTGAGGGGAAAATGGTGGGGTTAGTGTAAGTTATCTGTGTTAATTAAGTGGGGGAATATCCAGATGACAGGTGGTCATTCAGATCTGGAGCTCAGGATATATGCCTGGGCTTAAGATAGGAATCTGGAAGTTATCAACATACATTTGGAAACCACAAAGCCATGGAACTGGATGAGATTTTTCAGAGCATCTATAGGGCAAGAAGGCCTAAGACATAGGAGGGACACTGATTCAGTTGGGGTGCTCTGACTGTAAGCAAAAAAAAAAATCACCTCTGGCTACTGGGCCTCTGCATATGGTTGTACAGGGGATACCTTGTGCAGCCATAAGTAATTTACTGGAAGGATATGAGGAAGTTCACAAAAATTAGAGAAGCTTAACATTCAAGAAAATCAGGAACCTGGGCAACTGAGGAAATCTCAGTAACAGGAACTTACATGCCTCTTACGTATTACCTTCTGGCAGCATGGGACAGGGCTAGCTTCCCGAAGGAAAGGTGAGGTGCTATTCTCAAAAAAGGGGGAAAAATACAGAGTAGGCAAATGCAGCTGTCTGCTGTTCTATCCCTTGGCTGCCCAGTACATGCATTCTTTAGGAACAATTTTATAAATGACTCCATTCAACATACTGTAGAAAATGAATTCATCTTCTCCCCAGGGGAGATAACCTAAAATAATTTCCAGTTATCACACCCAGTGTCAAGTCTAGATTTCTGGGTGATAGTCATTCTTCTCTAGATCTTAACCCCCTGTCTTGACAATCTACAACTTATGGATTTACTGTTGGATTTACCAACACACCCATATATATTAGTCTGGGGACACTGCCAGCAGAATAGCTCAGTTCCAATGGAGGGGAAGTCTGACTGGGCTAACTTGGATCATGCTCAAACTTCAGCCAGGAAATATGAGAGGCAAAGTACTGAAATGGAGAGAGAGGAGAGGGATAAAAAGGTAAGCTAGGAAATATGGGTAGAGGCTATATAGATCTTATTTCCACAAGTCACAGGGCTAGAGCTGGTAGTTGTCCCTTGGTATGCATGGGGGACTGGTTCTAGGACCCCAGTGGATACCAAAATCTGCAGATGCTGAAGTCCTTTATATAAAATGGCATACTACAGTTGGCCCCCTGTATCTGTAGGTTCCACATCCCCAGATTCAGCTGTGGATTTTGATCCACATTGGTTGAATCCAGGTGCAGAACCCGTGGTTATGGAGAGCCGACTGTGCTTATCTCCTCCTCCTTCACTACACACTCTATGTTTTCTTTAGCCAAAGGTTTTTGACTAATGGGAACACCCAAACTTTTATTCCTAAGGTATTTGGGGGTTGAAAATTTCCAAGTCTTTTGAATCTTCCCAGATACCAGTACTCCATAAGTCAGTCTCTTTTCTGATTGCCTTAATTTTCACAAAAGATCTTACCAATGCAGCAAATTCAATCAGCATCATAATTCTGCAACTTGTGGAATCAATCTCCAAGTTCTATTACAATAATTTACAATTATACACTCCTAACTCAATGGTCTTCGCCTTCCTTATCCACTTCAAATTGTCCTATTGTCAACAGCTAACTGGTTATCCAAATGTTGCCTCAATAGGTACATGATTCCAAATGACAAGGGGGAGCATCTTTACTAGCTGTTTTGCCATTGCAAATTGCTCATTGTCCTCCTACCCCCACTGCAGCACACACAGAGGAAGTGTTCCTGCTGCCTTTCAGTCTCAGTGCAGTAATCAATTCCAGATCCCCCATGTTCCTGAGGGTTTGAAGCCTATTATTTAACTGTTAAAGCAACAGAAACCAGTCATTTGGTTGCAAGCAAGAGAAACCCACTTTGGCTGACAAATAAAAAGGGAACACAATGAAGATATATGGTGGTCTGAGAAACAAAGGAAAATCTGGATAACTACGCCTTGACAACAGAAACGAGCACCTTTGGGGATGTCATCGCATGAACTTATATGGTTTCCTTGGGACACTACCATCAGAAGGACTCAGCTCCTATAATTTTGTGTCACCTCTCTCAAGACTCAAAGTCCTGGTGGGAGGGGAATTTAGACTGTACAAGCTTGGATCACACAATCCAACCTCGGTCAGTGAGCGAGCATGATGCAAGAATACTGTCATTTACGGTATTCCCACAGAATGGGAAGGAGTAGCATACCAAAGGAAAAGTGGAGATCTATCACTAGAAAAATGGGGAAATGATTTTGGGGGGGAGACAAAAATAGATGTCTGCTATGCCAATATTTAAATGATGAGAAGAACTAAACCTACAATGGAGCAACAGCCAGGAAGGTAGGAAGAAAATTACACTTGAAGAGTATGCCAAGATGCTGGTGGCAGTTGTCTGTGCTGCTGAAAGTTCAGATATGATGTTTATGTAATGGACTTAACAATAAAAGGCCATTATTGACCTTGACTGCAGCGAGATCAGAATACTCAAAGATTTCAAAGAAAATGAGACTTTTTCCTTCTCTCTGCCTTGTGTGAACCTGCAGTAGAGGTCTTAAAGAGATTAATGTTGGTTGAGAACTGGAATAATCTTTCATGAACACTGAAACTACAAAGTTCATAAGCCAAATATGCTCAGACATTAAAAATTAAGGAAAAATTACTGAGCTCTGAAAGATGCAAGAGTCTATCAGTTTGAGTAATGGATGAATAAATTTATCTAAATATTCACAAATATAAAGGCAGGTCTTTAAAATTATTTAACAAAACAGGCTCAGTGTTGAGTAACTTGCCAAGGTCAAACAGTAAGCACTAAATTTAATTTTAAAAACTCTTTATTTTAAAATAAAGTTTAAAGTTTAAGATAAAGTTTACTGTGAGTAGTGTAAAATATTCAAATACAGAAATGTATAAAGTTGAAAGTCTCATGTAATCTACACTGTTCAAAGAAAGCCATTAATAGATTTTTCTATGCATTATGAACATAAACACATAAATTTTTAAATGAGTTCATAGTACACATTTTTCTAGCAATGGTTTGTTTCACTTAATAAATCATGGCCATTTTTCCATGCCCATACACAATAAATGTATTTTATTCATTTTAACAGACATGTAGATTTTCTTATATGGCTGAACCATGTATTATGTAACCAATTCTTTGCTGATAAATATTTAGGTTTTTTTGTATATTTTTCTACCATGTAATTAATTTTTATGCTTCTGTAATAACCTAAACATTGTCAGTTCCTGTTCCATTTTATATTCTGGACTGGAAAATAATTTCAGTGTGGCCTTGACCTCTAGTTTAGTATTTGGATCTGTCAAGTTTTGCTATTGGTAGATAGTAGTATTAGGACTCAATTTCAAGTAATAGAAACCCAACTCAAAGTAACTTAAGCAAAGAAGGGTATTTATTGGTTCACATAACTGAAAAGTCCAGGGGATATACTAGCTTCAGGCACGGTTGGATCCAGGGGCACAAACATTGTCATCAGAACTCAAGTCTCTCCAACATTTGGCTCTGCTTTCCTCTGTACTGGCTTCATTCTTTGACTGGCTCATTTGATATGGTGGGCCCTGTTGGTCTGAGCTTTTCATCCTACAGAGCTAAGCAACCTCAGTAGAGCTTCTGAGCTTCTCCTCCACAGTTCACTAAACTCTTAGGGTTGGGTATCACTGGACCAGCTTGAATCAAACGACCATTCCTGAACCAATCACTATGGTCAAGGAGATGGACTGTGCTGATTGATCAGGTCTGAATTACATGTCCACCCATGAAACCAAAGATTAGGTCAGATTGAACCACATGGGCTGAAAAGGAGAGGAGGTTCCAAGAAACATCAGGGAGTTGTTGCAAAGGGATGGAATTGATGCTGGTCAATCAAAAACAACTGATGTCAATGGTAAGACCAGATACTGAAAAAGTTTAATCTCTGCTCATAAAGTTGAATGATAACAGCTGGCATTGTTCCTTCCTTGACAATAAATGTATTCTGGAAAAAATCATGAGGAGTATGTCTATCTTCTAAAAATCAAGAGGAGTAAGTTTGTCTTCTACTCAGGAGGCTTGTAATCTATTTGAAATGAATAATCATGTCCAATAGCACACTATCGATGATACAATAGAGTTTCAATGTAAGTAAACTCAGTGGTTCTGAGTTTGAGAGCCCAACTGTCTTGCTGACATGAAGCAGGACAACCAGCCTCCCACTGGCAAATAGTTCTGTGACGCTCATCAAGTCAGTGGTAAATTTTAAGCTCAGTGGAAAAGTTTTCTTATATTCCTTTAAGTCTTTTGCCAGGTTGAACTGGTACACTTCTGTGAGTACTGGCAAATCAGATTCATCTCTGTATTACTGTAGAACAGAGGAATGGACAGTGACTTCAATCTGCTCTGCTCCTTCAGATCTGGTAGAAAGGGTCCCAAGTGCTGAAAATGAGCTAATATATATAGGCATAGAGGCTTACTCTGCAGTTAAAAAAAAAAAAAAAGCTGCTGGTCAAGGAGTATACAGCACGGTCCTTCCTGTTGTGAACACTAAGTCCTGGTGGGTGAGGTGCAGGCTGCTTCTGTTCAAAACCTCTTGGTGGAACTGGGTATAAGATAGACCGAGATCAGCTACAGTCTTCTCAAGGACAGCCAGTCTGATTGCAGCAATATTTCAAAAAAGCAGGAAAGGGCTGTGTCAGGTAAATAGGCAAGTAAGTAAGGTACTTTCAGCAGGGCCAGCCATATCAATAGCCAGGCTATGATCTAGAAGAACAGGCAGTTTAATATCAAAACTCTGTACATTAGTTTTAACCCTGAGTACTCCAGGGTTAATCCACAGCATTTATTCTGGATACAATTTTCTGATCTTAAAGGGCCAGTCAGGTACAGCAACTTTCATTTTCCTGCTCATCTGCCCAAGAACTTTCAGCTCAGGAGAAGGCTATCTCCTTAATCCAGACTTGAGGTTCTGTTTAGGAGTCTATGCTACATCTGGGAGTGATAGGGTTGGGAGAGCCAGGTTCATCAAGGTTGGCCCTACTTTCTTTGGTAATCAAGTCTCCATCTTCTGTAACTCAGCCCATCTCTGAGAATCATCTTAACAAGTCAAGGCCTCAGACTGGTTGAATGGTACTGCTGAAAGATGAGATCTGAGGCATGGAGATAGTAAGATACTAGGTTTGAATTTTATGCTTTTTCCACCATCAATTCTTATACACAGTGTACATCAGACTCTTGAACAGATGATCATCTTTACCTTTAGTCCCTCATTTTGACAGGATTAAAGGGAATGACTGCCAGTGTAGATCAATGTCTTTTTCAGTCAAGTACAGGAGAAAAAGAAAATCGAGCTGACATTTTGAAGGCAATAGAAAAACTAAGCTTGTAGATAATTTCTTCTTTACAAATAACAGTTGTATATACAAGCAGGCCAGTCATCAGATTTTATTTGTTGAGGGTGAGCAGTATAGAGTAACCAGACTTAGGCCTTGTTTGATGATTTGTAGACTGACTCATAATCACAATTAGTCTAGAGAATAAGAGACAAAAGATAGAAAGAAACATTTCCAACATTTAACCAGTGCATTCGTTAAAGTAGCTGAGGACAGTGGGCCCTTAAGTTGACTCTGAAGAAATGAGACTTTTCTCATGGCACAAATCAAAGTCTACTTGTTCTACATGATCTGGTCTGGGAGGAGTTCATGAATCAAATCCCTCCTGAACAGGTAAGTTGTCTTAATACCTGAGAGTATTTCATGACAAGGAATGAAGTCAGCCACTGTGATTCAGTGTAAAACAATAGTACTGAGACAGATGAAATTCCATGAAAACATCCACAAGGACAGGGGACTGTGGTCTTTTGACATTAGGAAGAAGCAGCAGGAAGCTCTTGAGTCTACTGATAAAATCTTTAGCTGCAGGCTTTGTAGATTTCAAGTCAGTCTACATTTCCAGCAAAAAGGTAGATGATATGCAATTTGAGATGCCCACCAAGTAAGCTATCATGGCCTGGTCAAAAGGCCTACCTCCAAACTTCATTAACATCAACAGCTGATGGTACCAGACATCAAAACACCCATCTTAAAATCTCACTTGGCTGGAAGAAAATTTTCAAAATGGTCACATTTTAAATCACACAGATGAGAAAGGATGTTCAGAGATTGTCTCTTGTGGATCAGGTATTAAGTGTAGTTAGAGCTGAGTATTCATAATTTTGGAGACTAGGCAGATGTGCCAGTGACTGAGGAGTTGTTTTAGCGATTTTTCAAAGGTTATTAGCTCATTTATCCTGGAAGCAGCAGTTAAACTGAATAAAAACCAAGTAGTGTAACTGCCACTGGTTGAGTGATAGTGACATAGTCTGAGAAGATGAATAATAACCAGGTACCCTTTTAGGTATTGTTGCCAGTCTTTGAATTCTACTTTCAGTTTATAGTTATCCCTTGCACATGAAGTAGAGTACCATGGCTGAGGATGGGCGGTCCAATGTACAGTTGCTCTAATATGGCCTCAATGAGACATCAATTTCAGCATCAGCTTCAATACCTGGCGATTCATGTATCCAAGGAGGATCAAGACTTCAAGGTCATGTATTTCAAGTACCACTAGAGCATCTGGTGTTTGTGAAAGAAGCTGGGTAAGGGGGTTTGTCAGTGTAGGGTATGTATGAATTGCTCTCTGGCTATATCAAATCCAGGAATCACTGGAAGTCCATCTGTAGGTAGAGGGCTATTATTCTAGGTCCATTTGATACCACTTTCGGCCCATACGACTACTCTGGGGGGCAAAGATATGCCCATCTTCTTGTACTTTTCTGAGTTTGCTCACAGTAAGTATTCCTAAGAACGTTCAGCATCAACTGAACATGGATGGTGTTGGGTAGAGGTACAGAACAGAATGCCATTCAGGTCGAACATACTGTTGTCTAGGGCAGTGGTTTTCAAACTGTGTTCTGAAGAATTCTAGTTGTTGTAAAGAAGTCTCCTTAGGTGTCACCATGGTGGTAAAGTAAGATGCTTGTGGCAGGTTTCAGGCCCCCCACTTCTGCTTCCTCCAGAGCAGCTTCACTTTCACTCTGGGCTTCCATAAAGTTTTCATTCAAAGGGCTTCATGGCCACAAAGCCTTTGGAAAACCAATGATCTAAGAATAAGTTGTTCACAAAATGCTGAAATACAAAAAATAGGTCACAGAAACCAGAAACTGTGTGAGCAAAGCCTGTGGTAAGCCAAGGTGTTTTCCTATTTATTCTTTCCCTAATGTGGGCCACATTTCAAAATGAAGTTAACATTCAAGTCTGCTACAAATTCAGATTGCCTGAAATTGGGCTTTTAAGTGACTATCAGAGAAAAAGCCTATTGGTTTTAAGGGACAATAGTGCTGGGGTTTTTACAGTCAGCATACAGCTGCAAAATGCATTCATTTCTTTGTTATTTCAAAAATTCCCTGGCTGGATGACTTCTCTTCAAGTATTAGTAAGACCTCAGTGGGCCACAACTCAAATCCTAATATCTCCTTCTCACTCCTCCTCCCCCTTTTCTCTATTCTCCTCCTCCCTTCCCTTCCCAGACTCCTCACCCACCTGAGATGCAATTCCCTTAAACTAGATTTACAGCACAATTCTACGGACAGAAAAGTATATTGCTAAATGTCATGGAATTCATCTAATATTGTGGCAGAATTAACTCCCCCACCCCCATCCCATGTATCCCCACAAATCTTCTAGAGGTTTGACAGAAAATAAAGGTAACTGTCAAGATGTGGGGCTCTCAGATGAGGAAGACATACTAATTCAAGTAGTTATTGACAAGGCAAAAAAAGGGGGGGGTTTCAAAGATGCTGTTTATTCCTGGGTCTCCAGGGTAATCTGTTGGCAATCAGGAAGCACTGGCTATACTGCTTTAGAGCAGTTTTCCCATTCCACTAAAAGGAATGCTGCAAAAATAACTTTCTGTGCTTGATTAAACTTAGGACACACTGGACCAAACAGCTAAATGAGGCTCTTTACAGCAAGCCTTCTGAGATCCTTTAATACACTACACTGCATTATGAATCAGGGAAGGGGACACAGTTACAGTATTTTACCACCTTACTGGACTACAGAAGCTCTATGATATATATGTGTATATCAAATATATACACACACACACACATATATATGAACAGTACTGTTCTAAAAAAATCGATGGCTCATTCTATGTAAATATTAGTTTGGGGATAGAGGACCACAGGTAGATCTTGGTGTCCAGGAATATTAGTAAGAATTAACAACAACAAAAAAAGACATGATATGAACAGGGATCTTCAATCAACTAGGCCATCTTTGGGAAGACCATGAAGATGGATGAAAGATCTAAAAGCAGCTCTGTGTTTCATAATGGGTAATCCTGCTGTCAAATGAACATTTTCTTTGTTGACTGGACAGTCTACCACCATGGAGACAGTCTACTCCTAAATGTCAGAGATGCTGTAATGGAATTCTGATCTAGGTACAGCTATCACAAGATTACATGTATGACATCCTGACTGATTGAGGGCACCAGATCAGGAAGTTGGAAACTTTTCTGGGGTTCCCACTCTCCAATTATTATAACACTGGGTAAAACAGAGGCTAAGTTAATTCCAAGGAGAGAACTGGACTAGGAGTCAGAAGGCCTGGCCTCTACCACTTTGTAGCTGTGTCACCTTGGATAACCTTTTAAATTCCCACTTCCTCATTTGCAAAAAGGGATTATAATTTGTGTTATTTGATAATTGAGAGTAATGCATGTAAAAGTGCTTTGAAACTGTAAAGTGCTATATAAACATAAGGGATTACCATATAGGTTCTACCTGGATGTATCAAGAGGCCTTTTCTGGAATCTGATTGGAGCTTTGTGAGATGCTGTTAGGTAAAGGGATTCCTTGGTAGAATTTCTTACATTTGTGTGAAAAGTTCTGGTTCCTGAGTAATCCCAAAGAAGATGCTGTGAGTTCACTGTGCCTTTGTTTTAATCCCAATGGGTCAGAATATCTGCTTGCTCATTCAGTAGGTTACTACAGATTTGACATGGAAAAAGAATGGGGTCCAGATTAGATACTTCCTGAATTTCAATCATTTAAGATACTGGGGCATGGTCCAATGTGGTTCTCAAAAAGATGTTGCCATTCTTCAGACAGTGCTGATAACTAAAAATCCCCTGGTCCAAATTTATTATGTGTCTCTGAAGGCTTTAACTGAAGAAATGAAATGCACACTCATGGAACAAACAGCCTTTGTTGTGATAAAATAGCTTCAGCTATTTGGCTTGAGGAGTTTGACTTCACTACAAAGGGCTGTGTTGAATCTCGGTAGAACAGGACAGGAGTGGAGGTGAAGGCCACATCATGATGATTTGCTGGATGCCTCCTGGGTCACAGTGGTCCACTGGAATGATGTCTTCTTCAGTAGTAAGGTGGTAGAATCACCATGGGCAAAAATCCAGGTACCAGATCTGTAGGCTGATGGAATAGCACAAAGGTAGTCAGACGGTCCAGGTGAACACTCAGCAACCAGGAGGCACAGGACTGGAGGGGAGAGGGACAAAACATACAAGATAACAAATGCTTGGAATTACAAAGAAAGGACTCTAACACTGGGGTGGGGCTGCTGTCACCACATCAGCTGCTTGACGGACACTAATTCTTGACAAGCATGGCTTAGAAGCTGACAGATGATAAATGGGGGAAAAAAGCCTTATGATTAACCATCAGTGATGGTAAGAACAGAAAGAGTTCTCTGGTAAAGACTGTTTCCTGACTCTTGAGGACAAACTGTTTTAGGGAAGCAGCAGATGGGAACTGCCCCAAGTCTCATACTTTGGGGTAGTAATTTGATTGTATTCAGGTTGCTGGACAGTGGTTGGTGGAGAAAGAAGTGGCTCCAAAGGTGGTATGAGAACTGGATTTAATTTTATATACCAACACCAAAGCAAAGCAAAGGAAATACTGTTGCTCTTCCTTTTCCAATGCCTTTCACAAATTGTCTTATGGTCTTGTACTTGTAAAAGCTATCCTTAATTACATTTTCGTAAGATTCCATGTTGAGTGCGAGAGAATAAGGTACGCAGGGAATAAGGCCCTGGCCCTTGCACCCCTCTGTAATACCCTATGCAGCAGAGCAGTTTCTCTTTATATTTGAGGGCTCCCTAAGTCTTTTTAAAGTGAGAATTAAAAAATAATAAAGCATGAAATAAAGGAAGAGACATGGCCCAAAACTAGTGACTTTTTCCCTAATCGGGAGTAATTAGGTTATCACACAGCAACTAAGCAAACATTTATTGAGTGCTTATTGTGAGATCGCCTGTTCTCTAAATTCCTTCTTTCTACTAGTGCTTCATCATATATGGTAATATGTCTGGGCAAAGATTCCCAAGACAAAACCCTTGCTTTCACGGGGCTTGCTATCTGGAAAGAGCTAATGCCTGCAAAAAACGACTTTACAAGCTATTTGTATACAAAGATAGATAAAAGATATATAACAACACATTATAAAACTTAAAAAAGATAATTTCTGGCTAAAGTTAGGAAATTCATCAAGGAAAGAGCATCTGAGTTGGATACTGAATAAATGGCAGTTTTGATAGGTGAAGAAGCAGAGGAAGGCATTCCAGGGTAGAGAAGAGAGCGCAAATAAAAGTGCAGAGATGGTAAAGAATAAGGCATTTTGGAAAATGGCAAGTACCGTAGTTCACTGTGGGTGGAGCATCGCCAGAGTTTGCACTGAGAGTGTGGCGAAAATTCAGGTCTCCGAATTCCCAGTAATAGCGCTGGTGGCAGTGTTTGCTCAGTCATTGTCTCTTTTCTCAAAGCGAGGAAACAGTCCCCAAATTCAAAAATAAAAAAATCCAGCTCCCAAGTTCCTGTCACATCTTGATAATCTCTTCCAGGTCCCAGATCCAGTTCTTGAAAATCTGGAAATCTGGAGTCCACGCCATGACTACACTGAAGGACATCTGTTCCAGCGAGAGCAGAACGCTGTAGTGAAACACTTTCAACTTCCTATCCTGGACAGCTCATGTTTTGTCACAGAATTTCAAGCTTTGAGTTCCAGTTGTTTTTTTCCTCCTTTCTCCTGAGGAAAGCATCTTATCACCACAGTCTTAAGATTCTTTTGAGGTACATCCAGATTTAATTACAAAAGAGCTAAAAGACCAACACATCTTTCTCCAAAACAGTCACTCCTCTGGAATTGAGATTCTTTGTCTCTGCCCTCTAGGTAAAGGGAATAGTCAATTGATTTTTCCCAGATGTCTGTATGAAATAGCAGAACCGGCTAACACCTAACAAACAAAACACTTAAGTGGGTTTGTGTTTACTTGCTTAGAACTGTACCACTGGTAAGCACCACTCCACAAAGTGAAAATGTTTGAAATCCAAGTGTTCAAACATTTCTATAGTGTTTGCTGGATAATGGCCTGGAATTTGATAAAAGCAGCTGACAATTAACAAAGAAGCAAAAACTGGCATTTTGGCCATCTTAGTAACACACTTGCAAGCAAAGAGAATACAAAGCAGGCCGAGGGGGAGAAAGTTAAGGTTTGAAACACTTGCAATCTACTGATTTAGAGGTTCAGCAGACATTCTAACAAAACTTTTCAGAGAATGTTAACCTTCAATTAATAAAGACAAACCCCCAAACATCTTCAGGAATCCCACGCCTGGTTCAGTTTGTTCCAGTCAGCCAGCTTGCTAAAAATCCACCTGCACCATTAATTAGCTGGACTTGGCAGCACCATTTAAAAATAAGCCTGCTCACTACCAACCACACAAACTAAGAATATAAGATAGGAGCAAGTAACGGATGGCAGCCATGGTCATGGAAAATGTTCAATGAAACAGAAAGGTAGTCAGGCACCAGAAAATAAAAAGTTGTTGGGCCAAAGATTAAACAGGCTTCTTGATACTAGAGAACACATCCACTCCTACTTTTAGCTGCTTTATATTGGGTGCCACTGTACCATATGCGTCAGCCACCTTTCAGGCAACCCATGGTGAAAAGATTCAGAATAGAAGCCAAGCAGTGGAGTGTTGTTACCCCGAATACCCACTATGCATAGAACAGCTCACATATCCCAGGGATTCAACAGGGGCTTCAAATTGGTTGTGACGGGTCCCAAATGACATCTAGGCCTCAGTTTCCTCCTTGCGGCAAAGGAATTGTGGTTCTTAACTCTTCTGGGTCACAGCCCCCTCAGAAAACTTGCTGCCGATGGATCCTCATTCCCCTAAAATACATATTCCCACTAACTTTTGCACACAATTTCAGGGAAATTGGGAATATCCAACTCCAATCCAAGGTTCCCAGGTTCAAAATCCAAGGACTGGGCAATTGCTAAGTTTTCTTACAACTCAAAAAAAAAAAAAAAAGCCAACCATTACGAACAATAATCATCCCTTACATTCACCGACGCTTTATAGTTTACAAAGCGCTTTCAATCCCACAAACGTTGACAGAGGAGGAAACTGAGGCGCAGACAAATTACCAAGTGACTTGCCTAAGGTCACTCGGCCAGCTGGTGGCTAGGCCCGGAAGCAAACCCAGCTCTTCCGACTCCGGAGCCTGTCTCTCCACCCCGGAGCTGCCGCCAGAGCTCCCGCCCCTCACTAAGGCGGCATAAGGAGAAAAAGGCAAAGTAGGAAGCCCACCACCAACCATCCCCCGGCCCCCTCCTGCCCGCCCAACTGGGTCCTTGCAGGCCCCGAAGGGTGGCGCCAGGCCTCCAGGCCGGCCCCGGCCACCCCAGCTTCCCCGGCCGCGCCAAATCCCGCCGCCTCCCCAGGAGCGGGGCGGAGCAGCTGCCCGCCGCCGCCGACCACCCGGACGACTCCTCGTCGAATCGCAAACGCATAGGCCGCCGCCCGAGTTCTGCGTACGAGAAGAAAGACGCGGCGCGAGCGCCAACGGCCACCGGGCGCGCGCCGCGGCGGCCGGGCCTGCGCCCCAAGAGCTGGATGCCAGAGCAGGAGAAAGAGCCGCCAACCGATCGCTCGATCGACCGCGCGCCCGCTCCTTCGCCCTACCAGACCGGGGAGGGGGGGAGGGCGCGCCAGGGCTTCTTCGAGTTAGGGGCCTGACTCCCCGGCGACGAGACAAGATGGCTCCTCCGGTCCGCGCCGCAGCTGCCGTCCCGGCTGCGTCGCTCGGCCCGCCCCCGGTACTGTTTCTTTAAATGGCGGAGAGGGTCAAGAAAGCAGGAAGAGAGGCGCGCGCACTCACGTGACAGGGGAGTGCCCGGCTAACAAAATCCGGTCACGTGGAGACACTCTACCCACCAATCAGGAGGCTTCGCATCAGGGCGGGGGCGGGAGGAGGGGCGGCTCTGTGATTGGCCGAGTTCGCCGCGGAGGCCTCGGGGGCTTGGGGCGTCGGGGAGTGCGCGAGGCGGCCCCGGTTGTGTGCACGGGTGGAGACAAAGCGGTGGCTGAGGTGGCAGGGGCGGCAGCGGCAGTGGCGGCGGAGCAGCCCTGAACGCCGAAGTTTGTGGTGCTGAGTCCGGTCACCATCTCATCCAGCGCGGCGCCCGGGCGGCTGGTCTCGCGGCGGCGGCGGCAGCGGCGGAGGCGGAGGCGGCGGCAGCACATGGTTCCAAGAGCGCGCTGCGGTTGTTGGGTTCCAATTCCGTGGGGAGGGACAAAGGCAGCTGTGAGCGCCGGGCAACGTCCGCTCGGGTGGTGCGCGCGCCACTGCCCTCGAGCCGGGCGTTGAAGGCTGGGACTAACTCCTCTCCGCGAGGAGACGACGGGACCGAGGCCCAGTCAGGGCCTGAGAGGCTGAGGCCGGTGTCTGAGGGAGGTGGGGGAGGGGCGCGGCCCGCCTGAGTTAATTTGGGCGGGTCAATTCTGTGGCTACTTAGTGGGTCATTGTGAGGTAATTTGACCCACTACCCTGACGAAATTGGGGCACACAGCAAGCTAGGTTTGGTCCGGGCTTTGAAAACAGAAATCGGTCTTCAGCGCTTAGGAGATCTTTCAGTTGGGAGGTGGTGAAGCCGGAACTAACGCCATATGCACTTCATCAGCATCGAGGTCACCTGCCTGGGGCTAATTTAAGGATCCTGGGATCATTGATGGCGAAGACATGGGTGGTTGTCCAATTTTATGATTGAAGTTGCTAAATTTCCGGATTGGTAAGTTTCCGGATTGCTAAATTTCCTCACAGGAAATTTAGAGGAACAACAACAACAAAGGCTCGAAGAACATGAAGATGGAGCAGTAATTAAATCACCAACTCCAGTATCACCTACTCTAGGACCAACCGCATTCCACTCCGTGAACTGTTGTAAATTAACGCTGAAGCTCCTTAAGACTACACGTTTATGACATAGTTCCTTCCAAAATATTACATCATAGTCATTGAGAAGATTAAAAAAAATGTAAATGAGAAATCAATTTTTGTTTTAGACATCTTTTTGAATATATCTTGGTTAGATACTAGATAACCTTGTTTAACTAAGGAGCAGATTTACCAAACCTTTACTGGAAGGAATCCTGAAAAATCTGTTCCATTGTAAGCTTATAGTTCCCAGTTAGTGGGTAAAGAACTGGAGACCTCACTGCACTCATGGCTTTCACAAATTACAGCAGTCTGAATCGAGCTCAGCTAACCTTTGAATATCTACACACAAATTCGTAAGTATCCTATAGGTGCCACTGAGGTCACTGATAACTCGTTGCTTGATATTAATATGGAAATCCTCCCAGAAAATTTTGCATTTTTACTTTTTGGGATGTGTCACTGGATGAGTCTTGAGCTCTGTATGGAAGAACTGAGATCAGTGAAATGTTTGTTGCTAATCCAGAAGAATATGATCTTCCTTTATTGGATCAAAATTTATTCAATCAAATGCAAGCTAGTTCCTTGAAGTCAGTATATTGAGTTGTTTCATTCAAGTGTTTGATAGGAATCCAACAAGTACTGTTCTTTGGATCGCCGAAAGTTGGACTTTTCTAGTATCAACTCTTTCTTCTCTTTGGTGACAACAGCCAAAACAGTTGGGTTATAACAAGTCTTTTCTTTCTAAGAAGGAAAAAAGAAAAAAGGAATGAAGACGTTTAAATGGCAACTTGTGAGAAGACAGTTTTTCCCCAGAAAACAGTTGGTTTTATTTTTCTGGGAAATTCATCCTCATCCAATATAGTTTTTATATGCTAAGCAGGAAGTGATAACTTGGTTAAACCCGTGATTTAAATAGCCTTTCCCCAAAATGTATGCAAATCATTGAACACATACTCTGTTCATAGTTCTTGAGTTTGTGAGGCGATTACCATCACTCCACATTGGTCTGGAATGTTTTAGGGTTAATCCTTATGCCCGCTCTTTTGGACGTGATGCAGTGGGGGTATAACTATTTAGTCCTTTAGTACATTCATTTGGCACTTTTGAGATGAAGGTAAGTATTTTCTCATTTTGGTACCTGGAGAGGTGGCGAGCAGCTAAATGAATGGCCCACAGTTCAGAACAACCACCTTCAGGGTTGAGAACATAGACTTCAGTTATCTAGTAATAGTACGATAACTTAGCCTTTTATGGAAAGGAACCACATATTTGTGATAACGTCTGTAATTTTTTTTTAAATCCAAAATATGTTTATTGGGATGGTTTCCCATTCATCTTGATTCTGGGGGCTTTTAGTGCCGCTTCCGTCTGAAGGAGCATTCTTCCGTAAGCCTTGCTTTTCCTCCTGTAGGCTGGTGGAGGACAGTAGAGCAGCCAACACACAAAACTACTGTTTGTGCATGGCTAAAGATGGTGGTGATTTTATAGCATCCTGGACATTTCACATCCATGAAATAGGAATTGGGGCTCTGCACCAGGTGCTTCTTCTTGTGTTTCCTCTTTTCTGGAGAGGGATGAAGGAGAGCCTTTGTGAGAGGCATGATCTTGTGGGGAGGCCATCACTGTTGGAAAGGACGTCTGTAATTTTTTTGTTTGCTGTTTTTCCTATCAAGGAAATCAAAAATTTCTGAGTAGTGAAGTGAATTGCCAAATGAGAACCTGGTTTTGTTTTGTTTAGGAAGATTCTTACTGAACTAGAGTGTTTAAGTAGGTATTGCAGAGTCACCTAGGTGAATTCTCAAGCTGTGGATAATTAATCTGAAATCCAGCTAGATAAGGTCTCTGATCAAAGGTTATACCCATCTAGCTCATAGTATAGCCAAGGGCAGTGGTATCCTTTAATATCCTTTTGTATAGTTGAACTGCCACGTTAAGAACAATCAGTCGAAGCCCACTTAGATGTTCACAGATGATTGTGTTTGTTAAATTCAGTTCTGAATTTTGGAATGAGGGGCCAAAACAGACTGATATTCTTGGAAGACCATAACGAGATTTCAGAAACTGGGTTCTTGTTCCAGCTTCCCCAAAGACTTTATTTGATAATAAAATGATAGTAACAACAGTTAATTGCTTCATGCCAGTCACTTTTAAACATGGTCTAAAGTAATCTTTATAGCAGCCCTACTGGAATAAGGGTTATTCCTATTTTGCATTTGAGGAGACTGAGGCTCAAAGAGATTAAGTTACATGCGAAAGGCTACACAGCTGCTAAGTGGCAGATGTAAGGCACCAAGACTGAAGGCAGTAAGATTTATCTGGCCACATGGTTAGTGCTTTTAACCATTAGGCAAGACCTCCTACTGTAGTCAGTTTTACCTCGTTTCCTTGTCTATACAGCAGAGGGTTTACTTACCACTTTAGAAGTCTTCAATTTTAGTATATCTCGATGAACCTTTTATTTGAGGATTCTGGGATATTTCTATTTCTTTTGCTATTTTATAGTTTATTAATAGGAGAACAGAGCAAAGGCAAAGAATTGAACCTCAGTTGAGTCACTTGTTTGAAATTGGAGAATTTTCTGGGAATTTGACTTACCATGTTGAATTGGAACCACTTGCTTGCATAAGCATTTCGAGGGTTGGATGTATCATTTTGGAAGCTCTTGAATTTATTACCTGGGTCACACCTTAGAAGTTGTTTACTTCTGAATGTGTCCAGTCCTGCCAGAAGAAAATATGAACCCCCGAACACCTAGATAAGTTTTTGGTTTGTAGCCAATTTCAGGACCTTTCTTTATTGTGACTTGACTGGAAGTTCATTTCTAGAGGAAACATTTTTAATTTTCATAGAACGTGACTTGTTAATCGTAATGGCAGTAGATACATCTCCTCTGGGTTAAATGGTGCAGTGTTACCTTTGGAGAAGGGAGGATTTGCCTTCTACTTTATTCTAATTTAAAAAAAAACAAGACCATTTTAGGGTGTCTGACATCTACAATATTGCCATATTGAATTGTGAAAAAAAGTGACCCTTTATCTCCCATTTAGCAGAGTCCAGGATAGAAATCAGTGTGGTGCAGTAAAAAGAGCATAGGCTTGGGAGCCAGCCAAGCTTGTTTGACTGCTTCCTGGCTGTGCCCTTGGGTAGGTCAATTTATCTGAGCTTCAGTTTCTTCATCTACAAAATGGGGCTAATCTGACAATGTTTATGAGAATTATGTAAAATAATGTTTATAAGGTAATTAGTTCCCACATGGTTCACAGTAAATATTGAATAGATGGTGACAGTTATTTGTTTTATTTATAATATTCTCATATAAACCAAAAGTTGGTCAGTGTGGTAGCTACTTGCTGTTTGGTGGTAGTCATTAGGCAGATTAATTTTTAGTAAATCCTGGAGCATCTGTTGGAGATGATAAACCCCTGCCTTAAATTTTTTATTTTTTTGTGTGCTAGGTCTACAGTAACTGTTGATGGTTAGTCTCTTGATTATATCAGCATTAAGGTTTGAAACAGGCCTGGGAAATTCTAACATGAAGGTCTTAGGCTAATTTGTTTTAATATTGCATGTTGCTCATATGAAATGATTGAAGTTAGGATTTTTACATAAAAGTAGTTTTATGCTGTTACTGCTCTTTGGTGGTGGATTTTGCGACGGCTACCTAAATGTTCACGAGTAGTCAAGGGCCAGATACCAGATGTAGTGATGGTAGTGATGTTCCTTTGGCATAAGGGGCATATCTTAAATCACTCTGTATGCAGTATTGCTAAGTGCTCTGATAGAGCAGGGTGCTTAAGTATAAGATGCCTGTTTTCTATGTCTCTTCCTGTCTGCACATTTAATAACTTATTATCTTGGCCATATGATATTTTTGGGTTGTTTTATTGGTATGTGAAGTGAATGTAAAGGAACCTTTCAACTCTAGAAACCATGTATCTTATTATTTATAATTCTGTTGAAATGTGGGTTCACACTCTGACTGTATTAAAGCCATTAGAATGTAGAATGGTTGCCTTAGAATTTTTAGCTTTATTTTCTAGCAGTTAAGGCAATTAACTCTTGACAGCATATCCAAGAATTCAGCAGAACCTATCACTGTGTAATGGGGTTACGGATAATCTATGGTTTTAAATTCAGGCTGAATATAAATAGACCATTTTCCTTACATAATGAGTAGATTTACACTTGAATTTGTCACTGGAAATGCTGAGCTGCAAAGCTATTTTGATCGTAGCACAAATGGTATAAAAGCTACAATCAGTTGAAAGTGAAAGAGGTTGTTAAAAATCTTTGTCTTTTTCCAGATGGTTGATCTTTCTTGGATCACATGCAAAGAATCTTTAGGTCTGTGAAGAAAATAATTTCCTTTGATACTTATACAGATAGCTCTATCTCAACTGCCAGCTAGCAATGAGTGCACCTCTTTGAATGTTATTTGAAAAAAAGGGGAGAGCTTACACAGTTGGTATGTTTTTGGTTCTTATTAATTTAAGAGATACTTAGAACTTTGGCTTTAGCATTTTTTAGTAGGATCAGTTACTCACTTGGAAGTTTGGAGAAGAATCCGAGTGTTGTCTCTGACCTTACCAACAGTTGTCACAAAAGGCTCCTTTTATGATGTGTCAGCACACATCACAAAAGCACCCCTTAGCTACATTTTGAAGTATCTGTTAACTTATCTGAAATATGTATTGTGGACCAGCATTGATACTGTGCGGAACAACGAAGACATTTGGAATGTTTTCTTTAGATTCTAAATGTACAAGACACTTTTCTAAACATTGTGTAGAAAGCAGTAAAAACTTAGCCAGAAGTGCTCTTTGTACTTGCCCTTTTGAGATCTTATTGAATTCTAAATGTCTTTAATTTTCATGTGAAACAATCAGAAGTATGTATTGGTGAGAAGCAATTGCTGTTTCTGTTTTTGATTTCTTTGCCCTGATGGCAAAGGTATCAGAATTAGTTTTCCAGATTATTGATATTCACCATTGTCACTACCAAAGGCCAGATAATCCCAAAGATTTCTACATACAAATTGTAGTCTCATTCTTACTAAGATTGTACTCTTATTTTTTTTTCAGGAGCTGTATTTCTGATATTCCTTGACTTCAAGTACAAATTCTTTTTGAAATGAGAAATATTGCAGTAGAATTTGTTACTTTACATTCTAGCCTTCAAAATTAAAAAGAAAATTTAGGGCTTCCCTGGTGGCTCAGTGGTTGAGAGTCCGCCTGCCGATGCAGGGGACACGGGTTCATGCCCCGGTCTGGGAAGATCCCACATGCCGCGGAGTGGCTGGGCCCGTGAGCCATGGCCGCTGAGCCTGCACGTCCGGAGCCTGTGCTCTGCAATGGGAGAGGCCACAACAGGAGGCCCGCATACCGCAAAAAAAAAAAAAAAAAAGAAAATTTAGAGTATAGAAAACTAATTCACTTTATAAGTTTCTTAGTCATTGCTTAGTCAGACAGGAAAATGATTGGTTGAAAGCTTGAGAACAAAGATTTGCTTTTGACTTGTATTACCATCATCAAATCACTTTAATTTTCCAGCTTATTTTTCCCTATTTAATTAGTTGAAGTAATAAACAGAATATTTTTTTGTTTCTTCAACTGATAATTTGAAGAATTTAAGGTGATGATTTTGGAGACAAATTTTTTTTTAATGAGTTTGGTCTTTTATTTATTTATTTATTAAAATTAATTAATTAATTAATTTTTGGCTGCGTTGGGTCTTCGTTGCTGCGCACAGGCTTTCTCTAGTTGTGACAAGCAGTGGTTACTCCTGGTTGTGGTGCGCGGGTTTCTCATTGCAGTGGCTTCTCTTGTTGTGGAGCACGGATTCTAGGCACGTGGGTTTCAGTAGTTGTGGCTTGTGGGCTCTAGAGTGCAGGCTCAGTAGTTGTGGCGCACGGGCTTATTTGCTCCGTGACGTGGGATCTTCTGGACCAGGGCTTGAACCTGTGTCCCCTGCATTGGCAGGTGGATTCTTTTTCTTTTTTTTTAATATTTTAAAAATTATTTTAAATTTTATTTATTTAAAAAAATTTTTTTTTGCGGTATGCGGGCCTCTCACTGTTGTGGCCTCTCTCGCTGAGGAGCACAGGCTCCGGACGCACAGGCCCAGCGGCCATGGCTCACGGGCCCAGCCGCTCCGCGGCATGCGGGATCTTCCCGGACCGGGGCACGAACCCGCGTCCCCTGCATCGGCAGGCAGACTCCCAACCACTGCGCCACCAGGGAAGCCCTATTTATTTATTTTTTAACATCTTTATTGGAGTATAATTGCTTTACAATGGTGTGTTAGTTTCTGCTGTATAACAAAGTGAATCAGCTATACATATACATATATCCCCATATCTCTTCCCTCTTGCGTCTCCCTCCCTCCTACCCTCCCTATCCCACCCCTCTAGGTGGTCACAAAGCACCGAGCTGATCTCCCTGTGCTATGCGGCTGCTTTCCACCAGCTATTGGATTTACATTTGGTAGTGTATATATGTCCATGCCAGTCTCTCAGTTTGTCCCAGCTTACCCTTCCCCCTCCCCGTGTTCTCAAGTCCATTCTCTAGTAGGTCTGTGTGTTTATTCCTGTCCTGCTCCTAGGTTCTTCATGACCTTTTTCTTTTTTTTAGATTCCGTATATATGTGTTAGCATACAGTATTTGTTTTTCTCTTTATGACTGACTAAACTCTGTATGACAGACTTCAGGTCCATCCACCTCACTACAAATAACTCAGTTTCATTTATTTTTATGGCTGAGTAATATTCCACTGTATATATGTGCCACATCTTCTTTATCCATTCATCTGTCGATGGACACTTAGGTTGCTTCCATGCCCTGGCTGTTGTAAATAGAGCTGCAGTGAACATTGTGGTACATGACTCTTTGAATTATGGTTCTCTCAGGGTATATGCCCAGTAATGGGATTGCTGGGTCGTATGGTAGTTCTATTTTTAGTTTTTTAAGGAATCTCCATACTGTTCTCCATAGTGGCTGTATCAGTTTACATTCCCACCAACAGTGCAAGAGGGTTCCCTTTTCTCCACACCCTCTCCAGCATTTATTGTTTGTAGATTTTTGGTTGATGGCCATTCTCACTGGTGTGAAGTGATACCTCATGGTAATTTTGATTTACATTTCTCTAATGATTAATGATGTTGAGCATCCTTTCATGTGTTGGCAATCTGTATATCTTCTTTGGAGAAATGTCTGTGTAGGTCTTCTGCCCATTTTTGGATTGGGTTGTTTTTTTGATATTGAGCTGCATGAGCTGCTTGTAAATTTTGGAGATTACTCCTTTGTCAGTTGCTTCATTTGCAAAAATTTTCTCCCATTCTGAGGGTTGTCTTTTTGTCTTGTTTATGGTTTCCTTTGCTGTGCAAAAGCTTTTGAGTTTCATTAGATCCCATTTGTTTATTTTTGTTTTTAATTTCCATTTCTGTAGGAGGTGGGTCAAAAAGGATCTTGTTGTGATTTATGTCATAGAGTGTTCTGGCAGGTGGATTCTTAACTGCTGCGCCACCAGAGAAGCCCCTGGAGACACATTTTTAAAATAAATAAAGATATGGATGTTTCTTGCAGGTGTTTTTCCTTGCAAAATTGGGGTTTTTTTTCATGTAAAATAATTAAGAATTGGATTTTAGAAGAATTTGAGCTCTGTTAGGGGACTTGGAGATAAAATTTCTACATTTTGTTAATACATCATGGTACTGCCTTTGGATCAGCAGCAGATATATTCACTGATCTCATGGGAAAAAGTTCTTCGTAAAATTCCATGAACTAGTAGTTTTAATTAAAAATTTGCATTTGTAAAAATTTGAAGATATACTTGAGGAAGAACCAGTGTTCCTGGACACTTGAAATTTGGGTATTTATTTTATAAACAAGCGTTTTACAATTTGTTTTGAACAATATAGTAAGTGCTCATAGATCCTAGACACTGCTTATTTAGTATTGGTATATTTCATTCTCAATTTTTAGAAATTTTCACTTTATCTATTGGCTGAAACTTTACATACAAAAAAGTCAACTGGAATAGCATGGTTAATTTTGAAAAATTGATGATGGTAATATGTGGGTTAATGCTTTTATATATTTTTTTAATCAAAAGTCAGAGTTTCAGGACTCCCCTGGAGGTCCAGTGGTTAAGTCTCCACACTTCCACTGCAGGGGGCACAGGTTCCATCCGTGGTCAAGAAACTAGGGTCCCACATGCCACAAGGTGCGGCCAAAGAAAAAAAAATGTCAGAGTTTCTAGGTGGTTCTAGGTAGACACATCTACTTTTATATCTAACGAGGACTGTTATGGGAAACAGCACAAATTGAAGGTGTAAATGGATGAAGAAATGTAAGGAGACATCTTACACAAAAACATCGTCTTTATTGAGTTCTGAATAACATGGTAATTGTGAATTTATCCCACTCACATTTTGAGCAGCCTCCTAGAGGAGGAGATGACCATTGGCTACCCTCCTTGAAAGGGCTAACTTGAACAAAGGCCCTAGGAGACCACACCAAGCCCTTATCCTCTTAGGATAAGGAGGAATTGTTTAAGAGGGTCTTGGATTCCTTTCTTTAATGTGGAGAAAGTTTTGTTTTTGGCAAAATCAGGGAATGTCAAGAAATGGATTATTTTCTTTCTCCCCACTTTCAGATGGAGTATTTTTGCTTATAAATTGCACAAAACTGAATGGGTTTTCACCAGTAAATCACACAAAGGTATTGGTAAAGCTGAATGCTAGCAATTTGTCCTTTGAGAATTCTTAAGAGATCTGCAGAAACTGACAGCTGGTTAAGGCAATGAAAAATGAAATATATGCATTTTTCAGGGTAGAATACGAATAGTGAAAAACACTGTTTTAGCAGTAGTACACATAGGAATCTTTGAATGTTTTAGAGTGGGTTCCTCTACTCAAAATAGTAAGAATAAACATTTTTGAGTAGATAGCAGGACTTGACAGGTTAACACTTGAGGACTACTAGTGAGCTGTGGAAAGACTTGAATTGTGGGGAAATTTAAACTTCAATAATGTAAATTGATGATGCAAATGACAATTTTAGGGTTTTTTTTTTTCCCAAAAACTTTTAAATATTTTATAACCTTGACTTTTTATTAGGAATCATAGTTTAATTCCATAATTCTTTTCCTGACTCTCAATATTTATCATTTCAGAACCACTCATGAATTCTTGTTTGGTGCTCTTGCTGAACTAGTTGATAATGCAAGGTATGTAGTCTTCAGGCATACAGTCTCTGCTTGAAAACTTTTTGGGTCGTGTGACCTTTGCTTTCTGAAGACTTGGGAGAAGGGCAATTCTGTTGCAAATGCGACTCATTCCTAAGAAGCCTCTTGCCCAAAAAGTATTTTTAATAGCACATTAGTTGATACCTTAATTCATTCATTGCTGTGCTCCAACCTAAAAATAGTGAATTTATGACCTCCAAAGCTACCTTTCCTTGTGTATTAGAGCAAGATAATTGTAGTGAAACACAGGGAATTAAGATAAAAATTTAGTTATCTAATTACTAGGACAGACAAGCTCTGTTTTAATTAGTGCTACCAGGACAGTACACTATCTAATGTTTTTAAAATTATGTCAGAGTTCTGTGTCTTCCCAAAATGTATAATCAGCCCTCTGTATCTGCAAGTTCTGCATCTGTGATTCAATGAACCATGATCGAAAGTATTTGAAAGTTCCAAGAAAGCAAAACTTGAATTTGTTGCATGCTGGCAACTATTTACGTAGCATTTACATTGTATTAGTTATCATAAGTAGCCTAGAGATGATTTTAAGTAGACGTGAGGATGTGCATAGGTTATATGCAAGTACTATACTATTTTATATAAGGGAGTTGAGCATCTGCAGATTTTGGTATTCCTGGGTGGTCCTGGAACCAATCCCCTGCAGATACTGAGGAGTGACTGTATCTTATTGTCAGATGACTCAGGTTGATCAAAGCATCTTCCATTGTTAGCAACTGTGCTTAGAAGAAATCATTCTTTAGCACTGTTATACTGAATTCTTAGTGATAGAAGCCTATAAATGTTACTGAGCAAGACTGAAAAGTTTGGGTTGGTTCAGAGATAAATAGCAAAGTCCAAATCAGAAGTCTGTTTATAATTATATCACTAAAATATTATCTCAGTCTTGTTTCTGAATGCAAACATAAAATTCAGACATGGCGTTTATTGACCAAGTGTTGATGACTAATGAAGGAAGAAGAGGATAAGAGTTGACAGGAGTACTTTCTAGACAGACCTCCAGTTAATGACATAATGATAATTATGTCTATCTATGTCCATGTTATAAACCTCTACTATTATTACTTTTATTGTTATTATTCACTGGACTGCTCATGGAAGTGTGCTGGTTAACAAGTTTAACTAGAAAGCTCCCATTTTCAGTGTTTTCAGTTATTTCAATCCTGGTTGACTTATAATTTTTATATTCAATTTAAAAATGTTGTAGCTTAATGGAACTGTGTTTGAATTTCCCACTTGTTAGTTTAGTGAGACTGTAATGTGTTTTGTCAGACTGCTTTTTTGTATATCATACAGTGAACTGGAGATTGTCTGGGAGTGTATGTTCCTGCTCATGCACACATTTTGCCAATCTCTTTTATTTTTGAAAATGTTTTTATGTCTTTGAGAATAGGCACATGTAGAGTTGTATAGATTTGAGTGGATTTTTCATATTTAAAACCAATGAAACTCTGTGCCTCATTTTCCTGTCTACAGTTGGCAGAATTGGACTAGATTACTTTCAAGCCTTTATGGAAGACTTCATTGATGACTGAACTTTTATTTCAGCTGATGGCTGGAGTCTAATGGGCTGTCCGAACTTCCTTTCAAGTTTAGGGAGGATAAGATTAGGGGCTCATGAATCAGTCTGCTGACTATAGTGTGTATACCATGAGACCTGATTTTTCTTAGGCTTTGTGGCAGGTTGTTGTTTTCTTTTTTCTCAAATCTTGGTGAGAAGAAAAAATGGACAAGTTATTGGAACATTGTTTATGATTGCAGTCAAATGAGTGATTGGAGTCATTTCCTAGTCTGTAAAAGAAATGTTCTTTTTTATCCTCTAAAAAAGGATAAAACATTTTTTAGATGTTTTTAAACATCTAAAAATGTTCTTTTTAGATGTTTCACTGTGAAATTTTTATTAAAAAAGTGTGTCTAGGTCCTATGTATCCTGTGGTTATTTTAAATAATTTGGAGCTACAGAAGTGTTTCATAGACATGTAAGGAAAATTGTGTTACCAAATGTAAAAGTATATCTTTAATTATATAGAATTTCTTTATGACTTCCTGAAGATAGATTCTAAATACTATGTATCCCCCTCAAAATATTGTGCATCTTGATGGTTGATATTTCCATATTCTCATTTGAATCTTGATTTTTTTTTTCTTTTAACTTTGCAGAGATGCTGATGCCACCAGAATCGATATTTATGCAGGTAAGACAGACATCAGTCCTTTCTTCTAATACCCAGTTCCCGAAAGCATTTATTGTTGTGCCTAAGAAGAAATGAGTAGGAAAAAACTGGATTTTGGAGTGTGGGTAGACAGCCTCATTACTACAGGTCTTAGGGAGAAACAGGGCAGCCCTGGTCAGGCATGTGATAGAAATCAAGAATATTGGTGTAAAGGAACTAACATGGGGTTCCCAGATCTATAGATCTATTTAAATAAATCCACTAGGAGATTTATGGGGGTGATGGGGAGTGAAATGACCAAGTACCACTGATTGTCCTGATTGGAGTTAGCAGGTGACCAGGTTTGTGGTTCCTGCAGCCAAAGAGAGATCTTGTTGAAGGCCATCTTCTCCCTCTGAAGCCTTGGTGAGGACAAGTCCCAACTTGGAGAGTTGCTGGTGTCAGTTGTATTAAACAGTTGTGTAACCAGGTTGACACTGAGGTCTGCAGAGATGTTCTCAGGCAGAGAAGTCATGTAGGAAGAAGGGCTGCTTTGCTTCGAATTTAAAGATATTGACAGCGTCTACTATTTTGCCTAATTGGCTCTGCTCTTTGGCAGTAAGATCCTTTTTTTTTTATGGAGTGGGTACAGCAGTGGAAGAAATCTTAGTCATTTTTATTTATTTGTTTGTTTGTTTGATAAATAGCTTGCTTTTTGCCTGTTCAGTGTTTGTACCAGCACATTTTTTGGTCATTTGAATTTTAAAAATTTGGAAGTGGAACAGAGGAAGATGGCTGTTAAATCCAATTTGGGTAGCATTGTCTAGCTTTTGAGAAAACTTGAGTGTTTTTATGGGAATATATGGTTATCAATCCATCTTTTTCTTCACAGACCTGTTTGATAAATGGTGATAATCACACAATAGGAAGTAATTCTTAGAATTTCCAATGCCATATAATTATAAAGAATCTCCCCAGATATGAATTTCTTATGCCTTTCTTTGGAGCAAAGAAAATATTCAGAACAGCTAAAAGTCAGCTATACTGCTTAAATTCTAAAGCCTTCTGTTCAGAAGGCTCTGCCAAAGTGGTGAAAATAAGACTACTTTTATTTTTAGAAGAAAATAACAGGAAAAGGGGACATAGCAGCAGAATGTTAGAAGATGGTTACTAAACCCTCAGGCCAGATGGAGGCATCATTCCCAAGCCACAGTATGTCTTACATCCCAGTGTGCTTTAGTGAGGAGTAGTAACCGCTACCTCTGAAAGAAATGGTGGCTGTTTTAATCATTGCACAGATGGCAAAGCAGAGAATGGGCCTCCACTCCAAGTGATGTTGAAGGGACAAATCATCATAGCCAAATCTATCTGGAAGAAGGTTGTTTTTATTTTGGCCACGCTGCGCAGCCTATGGGAGTTTAGTCCCCAGACCAGGGATCGAATCCGAGGCCCCAGCAGTGAGAGCGCCTAAGCACTGGACCACCAGGGAATTACTGGAAGAAGCTTTTTAAAAGAGATCATCCCTGCTCCTTCTTACCACCTTTGGTGGGTGAATTTCAGCAAGGAAATTTAGTGCTTTACACTTAGAATACAGCAGAACAAACAGTTGGATTTCAATTTAAATGAAAAGGGCCCGGTGTGCATTTATTCTGTGCTCAGTGTTACTGCTGTTGTGTTTTGGGAGGAGTCCAGAGAGCGTGAGATGTGGGGCCTTTGCTAAATTCTCATTAGAGAACTTAGTCACTAATTGGAGAGACAGTTAGCACTCTACAGAAGATTAGAGAACAATAACTTGATCTTGAGGAAACTGTCAAGGTAGTTAAGGATTAAATGGTGTGATAGAAGCACTAAGCACTATAGCATTTTGGAGAAAGACTTGATTTACTCTCAAGTACCTTAAGATCGGGAGTCTTGACTGAGGTGCCCCTAACTTCACACTTTTCTACTTCAGTGCTGTATTAACACATTCAACAGGAGGAATAAAAGCAACCTCATTTTACAAGTAGAATAATAGAATTAGTGATATATTATAAAGTTTTTGTTCTTACTGTATCGGGGAAAGTCTCTTCCTGTCTCCCATTCTGAAACTAGATTGATAACTGAACTCGGAAATCTCCCCAAACATCAGATGTAGTTTGAATTCGCCACACATTCACATTGTAATTTAAAGAAGGGTGAGAAAGGAACCAGACTCCCGTACCCAAAGCATTCCTGTTAGGTGGGGCCAGACCATAACGTGCCTGTCAGAAGTAGAGTGTGTTTTTATTGATTTTCTGGACTTCTTTGGATAGGGACTTACATGCCTCAAAGAAAGATCCCTTCTGTGATGCCAGGTCAGTGGTTAGTAAATGGAAAATTAGAGCAAATGTAGCTGAAACGAATACTGCTCAAACACATTGCAAAGTACGAGGAACTTGAGTGTTTTTCTGTTACAGCCTCCCCTGAGGACAACATCATTTTATCACCTCTGACTTTTGACTTATAGCTCCATTTCACATCTCCTTTCCAGCTTCTTTCTTTTTCCTGTTCTCCCCAATGGGAGTTGGATGGAGGAACGTTGGGCTAACTTGGAGAGGCCAGACTTGGTCATGTTGGGGGAAACTTAGATGTGCAGCCTTCCACACTGGGTCTCTGATTGTACATAGCTGCTACCAGGGCCTGAAGCACAACTGCAAAGAAGATAGTTTGGCTTTGCCCTCCTTGTCTTGCTTCTGAGATGTATGTTGGGACGGGGAGCAGACAACCTCCAGCTGCCTAGACTCCCTTCTGTCCAGAACTCCCCCATCTTCATAAAAATCCTTTGCTTAGAGGCTTTAGATAGCACTCAATTGACTGACTAAAGTGAATAGAATGTGTTAGGAATGCATCTCTAACTGCTGGAATGTCTGGGGAGATAGGTTCGAGCAGAGAGGCCTTCTAGTTCTTGCTAGTTCTAGCTCTCTGCTTCTCACAGAGTGGTCCGGTGGTGGACAGTATTGGCATCACCTGGGAGCTTGTGAGAAATGCAAATTTTCAGGTACCACCTCCGACCGACACTACTAGACTCTGCAGGGTGGAGCCCCAAGTCTGTATTTTAACAGGCTCTTCAGGTGATCCTTATGCACACTGCCTTTGCTCTAGCTGACACTCTTCTCAGTCTCCTTCTGCTTAAACCCTCCTGCTTACTGATCTGCTACAGGGAGTAGCTATCCTATGGACTGTAAGCTCCCTGAAGACAGTGATCACATCCGCATTATTCTCGGCTATTATCTTCATCACAGAGCCAGGCACATCGAATAACTGAGTGATTGGGATAAGCATTTTAGCCAAGTGAAGATGCCATACTGCCTCCTTACAAAGTTGAAGGAGTTACTGCTGTGTCACCTAGTCTCTTTTGGCCCTGAGGCAGTGCCACACGTGACCGTGGACCTGAGCACTGCTAGCTGCTTACTGTGTGGTCACTGTGTGGCCAGGAGGACCCTCCATAGGTGGGTCTCTTACTCTCATAAACATATGAAAAAGCTTTAAAATGAAGTCCTTGGGCAAGAAAGGGATCTCAGACCCACTGTTAAGTGATGATTGTGTGTTAAAACAGCCTGTGTGGACTTCCCTGGTGGCACAGTGGTTAAGAATCCTCCTGCCAATGCAGGGCACACGGGTTCAAGCTCTGGTCGGGGAAGATCCCACATGCCGTGGAGCAGCTAAGCCCGTGTGCCACAACTACTGAGCCTGTGCTCTAGAGCCTGCGAGCCACAACTACTGAGCCCGTGTGCCACAACTACTGAAGCCCGTGTGCCTTGAGCTCATGCTCCACAACAAGAGAAGCCACTGCAATGAGAAGCCTGCGCACCGCAGCGAAGAGTAGCCCCCGCTTGCTGCAACTAGAGAAAGCCCACGTGCAGCAATGAAGACCCAATGCAGCCAGACATGAATAAATTTAAAAAAAAAAGCATCAAAACTAAAAAAAAAGAAAAACAGCCCTTGAATCCTGTTCTACCAAACATAAGGACCTAGAAGTAATTCCTAGGTAGTGTTCAAGAAATGCCAGTAATCAATCCTTGGAGATTTTTCAGATACACTTGGCTTGAACCAATTTCTAGATCCCAAAGCAGAGTCTTCTTGTACATTTTATGGCTAAAGCATACAGCAAATGGCTCTTGGCTAGATTTAGAACACTTCCTTTACCACGCTCTGTTCCTGACCCAGTTTGAGTCTCCATATGACACTTTGCTTCCTCCAGAAGGAAACTTTGAGGAATTTTTGCACCTCTTTTGCACTTGCTTCTGCTTACTAGATCTCATTTGGGTTCTTCAGACTGATAAAAGGCACTGCCACAGGAAAAATTTTCTTATCTACCAGTAGTACTTCCAAGAAGGTCCTTATTCTCGAACTTTCAGGAAGCACCTGTGATTAATGTTTCAGCAAAGTTCAGCTTCCTGAACATTGAATGATACTTGAAAATCTCTGTGGCTTATAGTACTTCTGAAATAGCATTTTAAATTACATTAACTAGTCCATTTAACAGAGGTGGTTATGGCTTACTTGAATATTTAGCTTGGGACTTCCCTGGTGGCGCAGTGGTTGGGAATCAGCCTGCCAATACAGGGGACATGGGTTCGAGCCCTGGTCCGGGAGGATCCCACATGCCGCGGAGCGACTAAGCCCGTGCGCCACAACTACTGAGCCCGCGTGCCGCAACTGCTGAAGCCTGCGCGCCTAGACCCTGTGCTCTGCAACGGGAGAGGCCACCGCAATGAGAAGCCCGTGCACCATAACGAAGACCCAATGCAGCAAAAAATAAATAAATTTATTAAAAAAAATATTTAGCTTGAGGGGAGGACAAAGAGCATTTTAAACTGAGGTTCCACTGCTTAGATAGTTGGGTGAAGTTGGTGAACTGCAGCTTGGGGGAGACAAAAATGTCCTCAATTAGGGAATAGACTCCAAGGCAGCCTTGGGCTTATCCCTGTAGTACCTTAAACTGACCTTTTTCCTTTTTAGTACAAATGCTCTCCTGATTCCAAGGCCTGTGCCGTTCCTCCTTTGCCTGCCTAGTCCTCATCACTGGAGTCAAAAGGCACCTTGGAAACTCTAGTTTGGTCCCCTTCCCTATTTGGGAATCTCTTCTCCAGTGTTTCTGACATGCTTGGACCCAGACTGCTCTGAGTGACCACTTGCTGCTGTAGAGACAGCTGCTGAAGGAAGGGGTTCTTCTAGCCACTGGAATCGCAGCCTTAGTCTCATGCATTTCCTTCCTGTCGGCCAGGATGCCCTGCCACAGCTGCTCTGTCTCTTCTTGTCGAAGGACTGTTCCTCTCTCCAGTCGAGCAGGTCTAGTTGGAAACCAGGCAGCTCTCACTACACTCTGTGCCATCTCACTTCTGGGATGGGGAGCTATTTGAAGGACCCATAGCAAGGAGGGGATGTGACGATGAATACTGATGCCCCAGAAACTATGGTTGGCCTGGGGATAGTCACATACTGACTTAGTAATTCACCTTCTAGATAGCAGCTGCTACCACTGTGTCCATAGCATGTCTGGCTCGATCACTTTATCTGAAGGCTACCCCAAACTTAACCCACAAACGAGGTACCCTGTTGAATTTGAGCACTGTTGATAAGGTACAGCATGTAGTAGTTGGAGTACTTAAGTGTCCACAGCAGGAGGCAGAGGTAGAAAAAATCCAGGTGCAGAGAGGCAGAAGGATGGTTGAGGTGTGTATGAAATCCGTGCATGTTCAGTGGCCCTGGCTGTGGCTAGATGCTGGACTAGGTATTCTCTGTCCCTTCCTTATAGATTCTCTCATGCTTTGTTGTGAACTAGAATGCATTGGAGAGCCTTTGATGGAAATTCCTATCATCAAGGGCCCTGACATTTGACTCACACTAGCTAGGACTGTTAGAAGGAGAAGGCCTTTTTGGACTAAGCTTCACATTGATCCACCTTCCGATCACACACAAGTTGCCACCCTCTGGTGGGTAACTGCCCAGTAATGGCAGCTCCTCCTTTTACAGAAAGGCGAGAGGACCTTCGTGGAGGATTTATGCTTTGTTTTTTGGATGATGGAGCAGGAATGGATCCAAGTAAGTGTTGGGCTGATTGCTTCTTTTGGGGAGGATGTAACCATTTTTACAAAATGCTTATTGTGTTAACTTGTTTTTCTGTTGCCTCACTCTTGTGACTAGAGGGAGAGGGAGGTCTCTTGCAACATCTTAGGCTTAATTCCACTCACGGATTTGCTGGGTTTTGTTCTATCATGGGAGATAGGATCTGAATGGTAGCCTGAAGTCTGTCAGATTACCTGTCTCTTGACATTGTATTTATCAGCTTGTGTAATATCCTGGAGCTGGAACTGTGGTGGCCTCCCCCAGCCTTATTACCACGTTCTGGTAACAGAACAAGGGCCTAGTGATGGCGGTACTGACAGGCCAGTCAGAGGTTTCCTCCATTTGCCTCATGGTTGTGAATTTCCTTGGACAGAGGTTTTCAGTAGACAGACAGCCCTGCTTGGATTTAACAAGGCTCAGACCTTTGATTTTTGAGAGTCTGGGAAAGAAAAGCAAACTTTTCACTTTCTCTTGTGTCCGCCACTTCAGGTGATGCTGCCAGCGTGATCCAGTTTGGGAAGTCAGCCAAGCGAACGCCTGAGTCCACCCAGATTGGGCAGTACGGGAATGGGTTAAAATCGTAAGTATACTAGAAGCCTGTCCCAGGACTCGAAACAAAATCGAGCAATGCCCTCCTGCTTCTGTCCAATGGAAATGTTCCTCGTCCTTGTCCCTCCATCACTGTAATTCTGGAACAGGAGGAGAGTCGGGAAGGAGTTGTGGTTTGGGGACTTAACAGCTGATGTCCAGCCTACGTCACAGATCAAAGAGTATGAACATCCAAAATCATTGAGGTGGGAGAAGCTGTAGGTTTTTCTTGGCACTGTGCTCTGGAACAGCACCCCTCCTTCTACTGAAAATTCTTATTTTTACCCTGTGGTTGAAGATGCAAGTGGCTGTTTTGTGGGCTTGGGTTGCTTATGAGATGGTGAGGGGGTCACACCGTGGTGCAGCATGTCCCCTGAGCACCTGTCATGCTTTGTGCCAGGCACTGGGGATCCAGGGTGAGTGAGTGAGAGACCCGAACCCCCCCCCCCGCCACACACACCACCAAAGGACCTGGTTGCTACTCACATGTCCTGCCAGGCCCTGTAGCAGGGACCTACCTAATGTCTCCCCATCCCTTGGGACTTCTTTCTCAGCCCTTGGTTCCCACTTGTTTGGCATTTGGAATGTGGTGTTCTTGTTTTGAGTGAAGCCCCAAGAGAAAGATTTCTATTTCTGAAATGCTCACTTCCAGTTGGACATACCTTTGGATGGAATAAGATTTAATGGGATTGGAGTTTGTACAAATGGAATTCTGAGTCACGGTTCTAGTCTTGCTGTAGAAATGTGTTGTTTTATTTGAGGGTGGTGTTTGGTTGGGCAGCAGCATCAGTTGTCCCTCCATGCAACCGGCTTGGGTGTATGGGGAAGAGAGAGAGTGCTTCCCATGATGGCAAGGACCTGGTACCTGGATCTCCCACTTGTCTCTCAATAACAAGCACTTACCATGTGCTGGGCACTGTGCTAAAAACTTTACTTGGATGATTTCGTTTAATCCTCACCATAGCCCTGTGAGGTATAGGTACTATGATTCTCATCTTCAAATGAGAAAATTGAGGTTTATAGGGGTGACTTGCCCAAAGGTGTGAAAATGCCCAAGTGTAGAGCTGAGACATGCATCACGTCTTTCTGACTGCAAGGCCGGAGCTGCTGTCCATCTCACTTCAGTCAAACCAAAGTTCAAATCTGACATCAGCCGCTTAATTGCTTCTGTGAGCCTCAGCCTCCTCCTTTGTAAATTGAGATTATAACACATATGAGTAGGTTAAGAATTAAATGCTATCATTACTGTGAGAGCCCTAGCCTAGTTTCTCCCTTCTTACTTTCTCTCTCCTTTGATCTTTCCATGGTAGATTTTTGGCTTGATTTGGTGGGCCTGGGGTAGGGCCCACGTGATTCTGGTGTGGTGATCTAAGTTTCCAACAACTGAGGTCTCCTAGAGTCAGATGTAAGAAACCCTGACTTCCCTTCTGGATTATAGATAAAACCCCCTCCTGGTTTTATCAGCTCTGTGACTTCAGACAAGCCGTTTCAGCACCTCTGAGTATCTGTTTCCTACTGTAGAAAATGGGCTTCTAAACGCTGACATTCGTCCTTACTGAGGAAGTTTCAGGAGCAAATGAAATGTGATTCTGGAAGTGCTTAGAAGACCAGGAAGGAAAGCATACCGAAGTTGAGTGTTGTCATCTGCGTATTTTGAGAAGGCGCCATTGAGATGGAGCCATCTAGCGTTCAGAGTGAATTCATTTTGAAACCAGTGTAGAAGTTGAAAGAGTTTCAGGAGGAAGTGATTTGTGGTGAGAATAGGGCTGTGAAGCAAAGAAGCCAGCAGAGAAGTGGCGTTTCTGGGTTGTTGCTATTTACCCTCCAAGGTCAGGATTAAAGACAGGGAAGAGGCATAAAGTGAGAGGTTTTGCCAAATTAGGGTAAGAGCAAGCTTTGGCAGAAGGCAAGCTAATGTGCCTCGTTTTGCCACCGGGAAGTTTCAGGGAGGCAGGAGGAGGACTGTGAGATTGTCTGGGGAGGGAGCATTGCCAGCACCTCGGGAACTGGAGGAGGAGAAAAACAACTTGGCAGCCACCAGGGCGTCTCTGGATAGTGTCCTGGAGTTTCCTGAACATTCGTTGAAATGGGGCATGGCGTTCATTTGCATACTTGGCACACTGGCCCAGTTTGTATTTGTATTTACATAGAAGGGAGTAATAAGGCTTCCCGCGGCTGTCACCTCCCTGGGGTATTAGGAGGACTAATGAGGTAATAGCCATAAAGCCAGAAGCTGCTCAGAAGACAGGTCAGTGGGTCCTGCTCCCACTGGTGCTTCACGCTTTTGCCCTGTTCAGTGTTTCCTGGAAAGGCCTGTCCTTGCCTGCTCCTCAGAAGGATTAACTCAGCCACATAGATGAAGGAGCAGTTGATTCCGTTCAGACTTTTGCCTTGTGGAAGTCAGCCTGGAGGCACAGAAACCAGTTGCTTCCTAAAGCAGGGACCTGTGGCTTAATGAGTTGAGGTGACAAAACAATTCAAGACACAAGATGGTTGTGGTTACAGGACATGAGCCAATTGTAGGCCTCCTTGGAACTGTGTTCAACAGCGATACTTTGGTTAGCCCTGTGTTTGGCTGAGCCTTGGGGTCATCCTGGTTTTTTGAGGACTTGTAAGCATAGGCAGTGGGCTGTTCCCTTGATGGTGCTGCCGTTTGATGAGTGGATGGGAGGGGAGTTTGTGTCAGTGAAGGAAGGACAGGGTGAGACCTGGATGTGCTCAGTGTGGAAGATGATGTGTGTGTTGGAGGTGTTACTGGAGTGAAACCTGGTGGCTCACAGTCAGGCCACAGCAGCCCTGTGTGGCTGGGAAGAAACCAGAGCACAGGCAGTGACAAGCTGGGGTGAGACTCCCCCGGGGCTGATGCTTGGTGGTGAGAGAACCCTGCGTGCTGGGTAAATGTGGTCGAGAAGGTGATGAGGAGAAACTGAGGCCCACAGAAGAGCAGGAGGAGGAGTGTCGGGAGGTGGGGGGTGGGGAGGAGAGGGAGCGAGGGCTGTGGAGCTCAGCTCAGGGTCCTGGGTCCCAGGGAGGCCTTTAGGGGAGCCCTCCAAAGGCAGTTTCATCACGTCCGGAGGGGGATTTGCTCCTTCCTCAGATGAGCTTTTGAATCCCTAGGAGAATAACCCATTTCTGCTTCCCTTTCAGGGGCTCGATGCGCATTGGGAAGGATTTTATCCTCTTCACCAAGAAGGAAGAGACCATGACCTGTCTCTTCCTGTCACGTACCTTTCACGAGGAGGAAGGCATTGATGAAGTAGGTCCCATCCTCGTTCTCCCAGTCACCATTCCACTTCCTAGTTTTGCCCAGGCTGTTTTTGTAGGTCATTTGCATGCTGGGCTTATTGGCATTGCAGGATTGCAGCCACATCCCCTGTTATGGGATTAGCTGGTTGGTTGGATGAACTGGTTGAGGGGTTAAGGCAGGTGTCTTAATGTGAGAGGAAGTAAAATCTCACAGCTTCAGAGAAGAGTTGTCCCTGAGAATGAGGCCATCAGGTGTCAGGAACCAAGAGCTGGATTTGTAGGTCTCCTAGATCTGCAGCTTGAATTCAGTCCTGGGGTGGGGGATGTCACTGGGGAGAGCTGTTTTATCAGGGGGAGTATTTGGGGCTTCCCTGACTATGGGTGGAGACCACAGCTGGTGATGATAATAGGAACAGCACTGTCTTTCCCATATGATGGTGATTTTGTGGAATGTGCTGTGAGTGCATTTTCCTTTTGAGAAAATGTGTTGCTCTAACCATTTATATCAGAAGCTACAAGTCTGATACCTGCAGGGCCTGGGCAGGTAGTGAACCAGGCGAACACATGGAAAACCATTTAAGTTTTTCAGTAAGTGGCAGCTGACACACAGCCTCAGCTGATTATTGTTATGCTGGAAGGAAGGCCTAATGACTGTAGAATATTCTGATTTTGAAACCTTTTGGTAATTAACTGTGTAAGTTAAACACATGCACAGCTGATTCTCTTTGGGCCTGGTGGCTCATATCTGCAGAGCTGGTTTGATGAGGTCTGCACCTGCTCATGGGAGGATCAGGGAAGGCCTTGGCCTGCCTAGCCTCAGACTGGACTCTTAACTCCTTTCCTGTGTGAGAAATGGAGGCCAGAGCTTGAGAGGGGGCCAAGAGGGTCTGCAGAGAGAAATCCACTCCTGTCACTTAAAACAGGTGAAATGCGGTCAGTGTCAATCTAACTCATCTGTGTTGGTTGGCTGTGAGTAAATTGGTACTGGCCTTGTTTAGATGTGAGCCTAAATCATAGCAAATCAGTTCATGCTGGGAACGAAAGGCTCTTTTCTTGTCGTCTTTACTTCGTGAGGCACTGGGTTTGTTTGCCTTTTTGGTGAGTGAGAGAAGTGCTGCAGCTGGCAAGCACTCCCGGGAAAGGTGGGGCAGGAGGATTTGGCCCCGGCTGGGCTTTTCAGGACTGCTTCCTGGTGGACTGAGGGTGGTGCGAGCAGGGGCTGCGCTTCAATAGAAACGGTCTGTTCCTGGCCTGAGAGCTGGTGGGGGCTGTGGGAAGGGCAGAGGGGCCACCTGACGAGAGGTGGTGGCCTCTGGAGAGCAGAGAGGGCAGGTCGGGCCTGACCTCTGGGCTTTGGGGAGTGTGTGGGACTTAATTAAAAGCAGCCATGAAAGGGAATCTAAGCAATGTATTAGATCCTCTTTGAAAAGATCAGTTTGGTTATTGTGTGGTGGCTGGATTGGGGTGTTGGTGTCAGAGGCCCTGGCTGTCTATAGGACTCTAGCAGGGAGGTGAGAGAAATAGGAGTGGCCGCGGGTGTTTAATCAGTTGGAAAGGGGAAATGGGAAGGGGTGGTTGTAGATGGCTGAGGTCCTGGTGTGGCACTTGGGGGTGGGCTGTCTGGAGCTAGGGAAGGATGGAAGAGGGGCAGTTTGGAGGGGAGGCGTGTACGTTTTGTCCTAGACATGCAAAGTTAAGTCTGGGTCTGGAGCTGGGGGGAGGCTTAGACTCCCAGGAATCTTCATAGTGAATGGGCTCACCTAAAAGAGCGTGTGAAGAGGGCCTGGGGTCTTAGGGATGCCCACCCGCATGTAAAGGCCAGGGAGAAGGGGAAAGCAGCAAAGGAGGCAGGAGCGGCCGGAGGGGTAGGAGGAAAGCCAGGGGAGTGGTGACCCTGAAAGTAAAGGAGGAATATTCTGATGGTGGGTGGGTGTCAAATGAGGTGAGTGCCCAGAGGTTAAAGTAATGCCGTTGTCACCTGGGACTGCTGTGAAGATTGGGAGGTGTAAAGGAGGTACCAATTCACAGAACACAAATGGAACTCAATTCCCCTGGTGAAAAAGCTAGGTTGAAATTTTTTCCTTACTTGGTGCTAGAAGGTCACTGTTTTGGATTGTACTCTAGTATGAACTCAGCCAAGATTTCAAAATAAGATCACTTTTAGCCGGGTGGGAATGTGTCCAGACCAGCCCCAGGGCTGAATACTATAGCTTCTTAGAAACCAGTAAAGTGCCTCAGAACTCGTAACAGTTTATCACCACAGAGCTTGTTAAAATACAGAATCCCCTTTTCCGCAGGGTGGGCCATCCGTTTTGAACCTCTGAGGTGCCTGGAGTGGTTTGCTCTGCAGAGGGAATCCCAGGCTACAGGGCTCCCCGGCACCTGGGAGAGGGATGGGGGGAGGGAGAGATGCACACTGATGCCTCTGGGGAAGTGGCGTTTTAGTAGGGTTTTTGAAGAATGAGTGGGATTTTTCTCCCAGCTTTATTGAGGTATAATTGACAAGGGTAGAATTTTCTAGAAGATTACGTAGATGTAGGATTAAATTTTATACATATGGAAGAGTGTATTAAAACCTATATATATGTATAACTGAATCACTTTGCTGTACAGCAGAAATTAACATTGTAAATCAACTAGACTTCAATAAAATTAAAAAAAATAACCTACGTACAGTTGAGAGTAATTATAAAGCAAATACCCACGTAGCCACCACCATAGACTGATGCTAGAAGTCCCCATGTGCCCCTCACCAACCATATTCCTTATTGTACCTCTTAAGGAACTGCCTTGGTGATCAGTCATTTCCTTGTTTTTCTTTATAATTTTGTCACCTGTGTATGCATTCTTGAATAATAGTTTTTTTTTGCCTATTTATGAATTTTATATAAATGGACTCATACTGTAGTGTTTTGTTTTTAGATTTTATTTCTCCTAGGATATATACCTGGGAGTAGAATTGCTGAGTTATAAGTTATGTTTGTGTGTGTCTTTAGATTCACTAGATCATCGCAAATATGTTTTGCTTAGTAGAAATAATAGACTTATTACCAAATAGGGAAAATGACCAGGGATATCCCAAGCAGGGAACTGCTCATGCAGAGACCCCCAGGCCATAAGCCAGCATACCCCAGAGGACCTAGCAGTGTGAGGCAGAGTCTTGGGGAGGGGCAGAAGCTAGAGCCACTGGTACCAGGCTGGGGGGCTTGGGCCTCACCTTGGGGCAGTGTGGAGCTACTGTAGGGAGGGACAAGATGGATGCACATTTGTGGGGGGAAGGCTGTTCCGGGGCTTCCTTCAAGCGTCTGCTTGTGCTTCCTCCAAAGGTGATAGTCCCATTGCCCACCTGGAATGCTCGGACCCGGGAACCTGTCACAGACAATGTGGAGAAGTTTGCCATTGAGACGGAACTCATTTATAAGTACTCTCCCTTCCGCAATGAAGAGGAAGTGATGACTCAGTTCATGAAGATTCCTGGGGACAGTGGTAAGTAGGCCTGCGGCCTCTAGCATCGGGGAGCTCCAGAGCCAGGAGCAGTATGGGGATTGGCTGGGGGTGCCTGGTAGAACCACAGAATTTCTATTCCCTAGGAACACTGGTGATCATCTTCAATCTCAAACTCATGGATAACGGAGAGCCAGAGCTGGACATAATCTCAAGTCCGAGAGATATCCAGATGGCAGAGACTTCCCCGGAGGGCACGTGAGTGTGGCTGGGTAGGGAGGAAAAGGGAGGTGACTTGAGGGAGAGAGGGGTGAGCTTGTTCCCTGAATTCCCCAGTTTTAGAGTTGGTAAAGCTGAGAACTCAATGTCTTCCTGCCACAAGGCAGAAGGGATGAATTGAAGGACAGCAGGTCCTCAGCTAATCCAGATCCTTGCCCCAGCTCCTTAACTTGAATGAGAAAGAGACCGAGAACTAGAGAGGGGAGAGGAATTGCCAGGTCCGTGCTGGGGTGATGGGGCCAGTTTAGGTGTCTGTGCCAGGGACATGAGAGGAGGTGGGATGTGGTGCCCACACAGAGGAAGCACCCCTCAGGGCAGCAAGAGAAGCCGAGATGGGAGGTGGAAAGGTGGAGAGCCTGCAGAGAGGCTGTCCGCCCAGGCCTTCGGTTGGGCTGGTGGTGGGAGGGTGACAGCACCCTCCATTCCGCCGCCTCCAGGAAGCCAGAGCGCCGCTCCTTCCGCGCCTATGCTGCTGTGCTCTACATTGATCCCCGGATGCGGATCTTCATCCACGGGCACAAGGTGCAGACCAAGAGGCTCTCCTGCTGCCTCTACAAGCCCAGGTAGGGGCCTGCCCACCCTGGCCTGCTGTTTCCTTTGGGCCAAGGATGGCGCCTGGCCACGTGTCTCTGGGGCATCTTTGGAGTGATGGTGGATGAGCGGCTCTGACAGTGTTGATTGCGTTTGGGTCTTTAAGCTGCTTGTGATTAACTGCAGACAAACTACTGGGTCCTGAGGGAGGGGCAGAGGTGGCTGGTGAGGCTCGTTGAGTGTGCCTTCTGTGAGGTGGAGGGTGCTCAGCCTGACACGGTGAGCTGTCTGAGCCTCTTGGTTGCAGGGCTGATGGCCCTTTAGACAGTACACAGGGAAGCAGAGGCCCTGCTGGTTGCTGGGGTTGGTTTCTGCTGTGGGATTAATGACACACTCGGAGAGTAGTGAGGTTGCTTTTCAAAGATGGAGCAGGATGGCAAGGGGCAGGTGGAGTAGGGAATTGAGTCTTTTTGCTAAAATAAGCTTGGCTTTGACTCATCGGGGGGCCAAGATAGTTGCTGCCCTGCACCTCTGGTGCTCAGGCCCTCTGGTTACTCGCCCCCCATCTCCCCAGGATGTACAAGTACACGTCAAGCCGGTTCAAGACCCGCGCGGAGCAGGAGGTGAAGAAAGCTGAACACGTGGCACGGATTGGTAATGACCCCCTGGGCAGGAGGGTCGTCTGGGGGACGTTGCTTGTGGCAAAAGCAGGATCCAGACAAAAGCTCCATGCAACACCCAGGGGTGGGCTTTCCTGAACCACTCGTCCAGTTTCTCTCCCACCTCTCCCTCAGCAGTTTTTCTTTCCAGGCTACTCCTTCAGCCATTTATAGGCTGTTATCTAAAGCTTGCCTGCCCAGAGTGAAGAGTCCCATACTGTCCTCTGTCACAAATACTTGTGAAATTGGTTTTCTTGACTCCAGGGCAAAAATCTCAAGGTCTCTCTTGCTGACAAAGCTTCTTGGCTGCTCAAGGAGAGTGGTTGGCTGAGGACTGTTGGTAACTTCCAGCTCCTGCTGAGGGTTAAACTCTGGTTACCTTGGGCAGTGCTTGACCTGTTCTGATTCATTTGTAAAGTTGGAAAAGGTGTCTTTTTCTTGGGGGCCTCCTTGACTTTCCAAGCAAGGAGGCTGCTCTCCCAGCTCACCTGTTCCCTGACAGTGTACGAACGTCTCATACGGCAGGGACTGCACTATGGGGTCCAGGAGGGATAGCTAAGAGATTTGACCTTTTGAATTCTTATCATGGTTTCTTCTGGGTTTCAGCTGAAGAGAAGGCAAGGGAGGCGGAGAGCAAAGCTCGGACATTAGAAGTGCGCCTGGGCGGAGACCTCACGCGGGACTCTAGGGTGAGGCCCCAGACCCAGCAGCTCTTCTCCAGCGTTGCTGCCCTTAGGATCCCAGAGCTGGCCTGGCTCTGTCTCCCGCCAGTCATGAACCCCTTGCCCTAGAGCTGCAAAATGGGATGTTATGATGTTTCCATAGTCACTATTGAACACACTGTATGGCAGGATCTTGGCAACCATGTAAGGTGGACACTGTTAGTATCCTCAGTTTATAGAAAGAAATGGAAGAGGGTCACTTGCCGCAGGTCACACACAGCAATAAGGGTCAGAGCAGTTCTCCACCCCTCCCCTGTGACACACACCTCTGCAGACTGTTGTTTCGGTTGGGGGTGTTTCTTCCTCTGTGTCAGCAAGTCTGGTCAAGTGAAGCACAGCTTTTGTGTTTGTCCTTAGTGAGGGCCCTTTTCTGTGGAAAGAAAGTAAATTTCCAGGTCTGTTTTTGCGTCCATGTGATTTAAAGTGAGAAGTTTCAGATGTGTTGTTAATGATGTTACCGGCTGTGGCCCAGAGCACTTCCTCTCCTTACTTGGTGCTGGCGTGTGTTTCCAGGTGATGTTGCGACAGGTCCAGAACACGGCCATTACCCTTCGCAGAGAAGCTGATGTCAAGAAGCGGATCAAGGAGGCCAAGCAGCGGTGAGTGCCCGGCTGGCCTTGGGTCTTTTAAAATTATGTAGCTTTTGTATGGATTATTGACAAAGAAAGAGCTTGAGGAATCCCTCTCCACCCCACAAGGTTGCTATTCTGTCACATGCAGATTGCTTTGAGAAAGCCATTAATGTTGTGATCCCCAGGTGTTTGTCACATGCCCACCACAGGAGAGGTGCCCCAGCTCAGTTCTCCCCTGAGCCAGGACAAGGTGGGCAGAGCCAGCACCTTGAGTTGAACACCAGCCTGTCCTCACTGGCAGCTCTCTCACCTTCCCTCCCCCACCTTCCTTTCTCCCCTTTTCTCTCTCCGCCATTCTCTCCCCACCTTGCCCATCCTTTCCCTCTTCCTTTCCTTTTTCCTTTTTTTTTTCTTTTCATTTAAAGGATGTATAAAATGCTCGTTGTATACAATTTGTAAAATACAGAATATTTAAGAAATACAGCTGTAAACTCCCTTATACTTCTTCCACCTGGTGATATGTACTCTTAATTTTGTATCCCTGGTTACAAGTGTGGAATAATGCTATAGATTGAGTTTGTTCCTTTTTATCTAGACTGGGCATTTGTCCTGGCTCATTACATGATCTCTGTGTCCCCCTCCACGTCTGGAGCCTCTGCAGGCTCTGGGCCTGAGTCCCTGCTTACTTCTTGGCCTCCTCACCACAGGCCTAGGTTTCGGGTATCTGCCCCGTGAGTCTGTCCACTGATCATCCATCTGCTTTTCAGTTTCCACGATTTTGTTGACGTTTATCCCATGATCGTTTGTTCTCTCACATGTTTATTGTTCTTGTGAATTTTTGACTTTTTAAAATTAATTACTGTCACGTTAGTGGAATGGTTATGCAGATGACCTTGTGTTTATTCCACTAAATAAGCATCTTTGCAGAGATTTGCAACAGCTTCACAGAATCCCATTCATACTTAAATACATCCCTGTTTGATACCAAAAGCTAAAGTCATATGCTTTTAATTAGGGAGCTTAGAGTGACTGCACAGTGAGTATCCTTGTCAAGTCTACAGGTTGCATATTGAATGCAAAGGCAAAACTTAAGTGTCTGAAGTTTCAGCTTAAGCTTAATACATCTTAAACACGGTGGTGTTTGTGTGTTAATGGGTTGATCTGCTTGAATTTATCTTTTGTCTTCTCAGAGCGCTTAAAGAACCCAAGGAACTGAATTTTGTTTTTGGGGTCAACATCGAACACCGGGACCTGGACGGCATGTTCATCTACAACTGTAGCCGCCTGATCAAGATGTATGAGAAAGTGGGCCCACAGCTGGAAGGGGGCATGTGAGTGCTGCCTGAGGAGAGCTTCAGCCCAGGATGGTTGGCGGGAGAGGTTTGGTCAGTGGGGTGATAGAGCCGTGTCTACCTCCTCCTGCAGGGCATGTGGCGGGGTCGTTGGGGTTGTAGATGTGCCCTACCTGGTCCTGGAGCCTACACACAACAAGCAGGACTTTGCTGATGCCAAGGAGTACCGGCACCTGCTGCGGGCGATGGGGGAGCACCTGGCACAGTACTGGAAGGACATCGCCATTGGTAACGCCCTTTCACTTCACCTCCAGCCTTGAGATCCTCTCGCTGCCTCAGGGGGCTGACTCCTCACGCGATGGTGTGGGTGCTTGTCTTCCAGCCCAGCGGGGAATCATCAAGTTCTGGGATGAGTTCGGCTACCTCTCTGCCAACTGGAACCAGCCTCCATCCAGTGAGCTCCGTTACAAACGACGGAGAGCTATGGAAATCCCAACCACCATCCAATGTGGTGAGTTGGGGGTCGGCACCTCCTCCTGACTCCTTTCCATCATAGTCGCTGTGCTGGCCTCCTGATTGCACTGACATTCAGGGACGTATGTCCCACTAGGGATATGAGTCTGTTTGATGATGGCCCTGGGAGCTCAGTCTTGGGGCTGTGCTGTGCCCACCTGTCCTTTCTAAATGAGGCAGGAGGTCATCTACCCTGCCGGGTCTCACAAGGTTTGGTACCACATCGGTAGAAGTGTGAGTGATGACTGAGCCAGGATTTTGCTGGAGGAGGGAGAGGGGTTGGGGCCGCTGAGGGTCTGTGGTATAAAGTTTCCATCCTTGTTGGAATCACTGTCCCTGAGAAGAGTGACTGTTCTGTAAGGAAGGCAGAGTTGGAGCCAGACTGAGGATCTTTGCATAGAAAGTTGGGGGCATCTCTGCCTTGGGCCTGGCTGGGAGGAGCCTGGTTATTGTTGGTGGGCATGGCTGATGTTTTGTTGAGGGTATGTTCTGTGTCACAGATTTGTGTCTGAAGTGGCGGACCCTCCCCTTCCAGCTGAGTTCTGTGGAAAAAGATTACCCGGACACCTGGGTTTGCTCCATGAACCCTGATCCTGAGCAGGACCGGTGAGCACTTTTTCTAACAAGGAGTTTGTGGGCGTCCCCACCTCCCCCCGTGCTTTTTCCACTCTTCCACTATGCTTCTTGAGGTCAGTGCTCATATCCTTACATCTCTGTCTTGCTGCGTATAATAAGTGCCTGGAAATAATAGAAGTGTGTCCTGCAGTGAGTATTAATTCAGTGCATTTGGCAAGTCTGAGGTTGCTCTGGTGAGAGAGAGCATGGGTTGGCTGAGGAGGAAGGACCCTGCCCTACCTGGAGCTATCTTGCCACACCCTTCCTAGCACTTTCTGTCTACAGGTGTGAGGCTTCTGAACAGAAGCAGAAGGTTCCCCTGGGGACGTTCAGAAAGGATCTGAAGACACAGGAAGAGAAGCAGAAGCAACTGACAGAGAAAATTCGCCAGCAGCAAGAGAAGCTGGAGGCCCTGCAGGTGTGTGGGTCATGGGCAGTGGGCACATGGGCAGGACCCCTCAGTGTCTCCTCTGTTCCCTCAGGCTCAGTTTCACCCTTCTGTCACCCATGAGTGCTGCCCAAGCTTCCCAACCCCAACCTCCAGGCACACTGGTTCTCCAATATGCCTTGATCATTCTTTAAAAAAAAAAACAATTTTGTTTATATATTACAAAGAGGTCCGATTCATTTAGAATGTTTTGAAACTCCAGAAAGTACCTATCCTGTCTTAGAGGTAACCACCATTAACTGCACATCTTTCCAACTTTTTATGACCTCTACTTACACATAAATACATATATTTTTTATTAGAAATAGAGATCACGACTTACTTATGTCATATCACATACTTTTTTTTATTAGTGCGTAATTATTTTCTTGGGATAGTTTTCCAGAAGTGAATTTGAAAGAGTAAAAGGATTTTTAAAATTCTATGTTTTGTTTTTTTTCTTTTTTTTTTTTTTTGTTTGTGGTACGCGGGCCTGTCACTGTTGTGGTCTCTCCCGTTGCGGAGCACAGGCTCCGGACGCGCAGGCTCAGCGGCCATGGCTCACGGGCCCAGCCGCTCCGCGGCATGTGGGATCTTCCCGGACTGGGGCACGAACCCGTGTCCCCTGCATCGGCAGGCGGACTCTCAACCACTGCGCCACCAGGGAAGCCCTATGTTTTTCTTTAAATAACTTTCCAAATTATTCTCCAGAAGATGTATTATGTTTTGTTTTTTACCAGCCATACCTTTATTTTTAAATGTTTTTGCAAATTTGGTAAGCAAAGATACATATCTTAAATTTGAATTTCATATTTCTAAAATTGAACAATTTTTTTGTGTGTTTCTTTTAGAACTGCTATTGTTCTCTTATATTACTGTTGTTTTAAATTTTTTCCTTAATTGATTAGTCAGGTTTTTTTAGATATATGTGTGGTATCAACCGTTTATCGTATTTATTACAAAAGCCTTTCCCTTTCTGACTTCTGCACAGGCAGATGCTCTCATTGTATGCATGCTTCCCTGTCTGTCAAATCCAACCTGTCCTTTCCGGCTTTGGCCTTTAGGGATCTCCAACCTTTTTGGCTTGTTTTATAGGAATTTAAGTCCACTGACACTTTTCCCCAGTCTCTCAGTTGCTGGATTAATCATATAGAATCCTGTAATTTGCTGGTAGTTTAGTGTCTGTGAATTTTTGTCTTCTCAATGAGAATGGGAGGTTTGTAATAGTAGAACTGTGGCCCAGGTGTTCTTTTTTATTTGCCCACTGTCCCAGACCATGGGGCTCCAAAAAGAGTATGCTTGAATGTACCAGATACGCAAACGACCTCCTCATCATGTTTACCCTGTAGAAAACCACACCCATCCGCTCCCAAGCTGACCTGAAGAAATTGCCCTTGGAAGTGACCACCAGACCTTCCACTGAGGTAAAGGCCAGGGATAGGGGCAGGGCTTTTCCTCAGGTGTCTCATGCTGGGATCCATGTTGTCACTCTCTCTGGGCCTCTTTCAGGAACCTGCACGTAGACCTCAGCGTCCTCGGTCACCTCCTTTACCTGCTGTGATCAGGAATGCCCCGAGCAGACCCCCTTCCCTGCAGGCTCCCAGACCAGCCAGCCAGCCCCGAAAGGCTCCTGTTATCAGCAGCGTCCCAAAGCCTCCTGCCCCGACAGCACGGGAGGAGGCCAGTACTTCCAGGCTGCTCCAGCCTCCTGAGGTGCCCCGAAAGCCTGCCAACACTCCAGTCAAGACTGTGTCCCGGCCCGCCCGTCTCGTTCAGCCACCATCACCATCTCTGCTGCCCAACTCCAAGAGCCCTAGGGAGGTCCCCGCCCCCCGAGCCATCAAGACTCCAGTGGTCAAGAAGCCAGAGCCACCCAGTAAACTCTCCCTGGTGAGATGCTCCTCCTCCTCCAGCCCTGCCCACAGTGGTATAGGAATGGAGGGGGCAGCATTGACTGCATGGGGGGCGGTGGGGGGTGGAGAAGCCTCAGTGGAGATCAGCCTTCTGTGCTGCCCCTGCAGAGGAGGAGTCTGATAGCTGAAGGCACTCATGGCGGGCACAGAGCTTGCTGGTTCCCTGTCCAGGGAGCTCTTTGGTGCCCCCTCCAAGGTTTGGTCCTCCAGACTTGAGTCGCCTTCACTGGCTTCTCACGTGGTGGGCAGAGGTTGCAGCCTGGTGACAGCCTTGGTGGGCTGCAGCAGTGGTTGGCGTGGTTCAGTGGGGAGTGAACTGAGAGGCTCCCCTGTGACAGCTTTGAGCAAAGGTCCTCGTGGGCGTAGAGGCCGTGGGTTGCTGTGTCCCTAGTACTGTTGGGAGCCCAGCCCTGGCAGGGACTGAGACCCACAGACCCCTCTCTGAATGGCTCCTTTAGGCCAGATGGGATCTTCCGGCACCTGAGGGGCTGCCAGGGTCCCTCATGTTCCCGCTCCTCTTGCTGTAGGCCACTCCTGGTTGGAAGCGGAGTCTTGGGGTCTCTGATGAGGAAGAAGCCGAGGAAGAGGCTGAGAGGAGGAAAGAGAGGCCCAAGCGGGGCAAGTTTGTCGTGAAGGAGGAAAAAAAGGACTTGAATGAGGTAGGTTCTCAGCATTCTCCCTCCCCAGGGTCTCCACCCGCCACCTGCAGTCTATGACACGAGCCTTTCAGAAGCCTAGTCCATCTCTGAAGGACACTCAGTCACACAGACGACTAGAAACACGGTGCCTGGTAGGATCTTGAGTGAGACTGGCTTGTGGCTCTGCTCACAGGCTTGAGGTGACACCGACGCAGATCTGCTTCGGTGTCTGTGACATTCTGCCCCTATGCCTGCTTTCTTGTTTACTGACATTTTTGGAGGCAGGTGTGTAGATACTGAGATAATGGTTGAGAGAGTGGCTCTCAATGAGGCCTGGGGATTTAAACAGCCGCACGAGACGACATGAGGTGATGGCTTGTGACCCTGGGCGGACAGTCTGTTCTTCAGGGGCACTGGCGGTGCCTCTCACAGACTCTGTTCTTGCAGCTCTCAGACAGTGCTGGGGAAGAGGACCCAGCTGACCTCAAGAGCGCTCAGAAAGGTGAGTTCAGGGAGGTGCCCAGAGCCTGTGGGGAAGTGGGAAGGGGGCCCCTTGCCAGCAGCACCGTATTCCGAAGGCTCATGGAGGCTTTCCTGGCTCCAGGCTCTCAAGCAACAATGGTTTCAAGTCTAATTCCGAGAAGAATGCTGAGGCTAGCACGCCCTCGTGTTTATTTTTAGCATCAGTTCCTTGGTGTTCACCTCTGGCAGTTATCATGCTGCTCTGCGGCACCCTCATGACAGTTGGGGAGGGAGACCAGGGTGGCTGGGCTCCACGTCCCTGGCATAGTGGCGTCAAGCTCCTAGGGGTTCTTGTCCCTGTGAACCTGGGGTGACCTTTCTCAGGGTGGCCCTGCCTGGGTGGGGGGCTGTAGTCTAGTTTTCTAACTCCATCCGCACTCAGATAAAGGGCTGCACGTGGAGGTGCGTGTGAACAGGGAGTGGTACACAGGCCGTGTCACAGCCGTGGAGTTGGGCAAGAACGTGGTGCGGTGGAAGGTGAAGTTTGACTATGTGCCCACGGACACGACACCAAGAGACCGCTGGTAATGCCCCTTCTAGGAGGCTGGGTTGACAGAGTTGGGCAGGGGCAGGCAGCCCATCCTGGGAGCCTGGGACACACACGACACAAACACTGGGTCCTCCCTAGGGTGGAGAAAGGCAGTGAGGATGTGCGGTTGATGAAGCCCCCTTCCCCGGAGTATCAGAGCCCGGACACGCAGCAGGAGGGCGGGGAGGAGGAGGCGGAGGCAGCTGTGGCCCAGCAGGCTGTAGCCACGGCGGAACCCTCCACCTCGGACTGCATTCGCATTGAGCCCGACACCACCGCCCCGAGCACCAACCACGAGACCATTGACCTCCTCGTCCAGATCCTTCGGTGCGTTGTCGTCCTGCTCCGGGGTCAGCGCTGGTTCTCCACCATCTCTGTGCCATTCTGATTTCCAGTCTCCACCTTCTTTCTTGTTTAGGAATTGTTTACGGTACTTCCTGCCTCCGAGTTTCCCCATCTCTAAGAAGGAGCTGAGTGCTATGAATTCAGAAGAGCTGATATCGTTTCCTCTGGTGAGTCTGCCCAGGCTTTGGTTTTTGACTCTGCACACCCTCCTTGGTGCTTGTTGTGGTTGTCAGCTCTCAGCTGTGTGCCCCCTTCCCCGTTTGGCCAGCTTCCCTTTCATCTGCTGAGGGAAGGGAAGAGGGGACTTTACATTGTGGAAAAAGCAGCTGCTCAGCCGGATGACTGGTGTGCAGCTGGTGAGATGCTGGGGTGGAGTGGAATCCTCACTTAGGGACAGGCCCAGTGTGACTTGTGTGGAGTACGTCCCTTTTCCTCTGCCAAGGCAGGAAACAGTAAAGAGCTTAGGTTCAAAGTGCCGAAAACGTGACTCTCGGAGGTATAGGGAAGCTCGTGGTGTGTGGAGATAAGCGTGGGATCTTATTTAGCAAGTGCAGATGCAGTGCCTCAGTGCTGGAGCCTCCAAGTGGCTTAAGAGTCAGTAGAGACTGAATTTTTAGCAGGTACCTAGACATGAGGCTGGGAGCATAAGTGCTCTGCAAGGTGGGTGGGAGGGCTGGGGGCAGCCTCTGGGAGGGGGAGAGAGCGACCAGGGCTAAAGAAAAACGTGCGTTTGGGTGAGTGTTTGTAGAAGTGACGGGAAGTGTTTGAGGCAGAGGGACTGTCGTGAACAAAGGCTCAGGGATGCAAGGGCAGGTGGGGGCCAGCGCACTGGTCTCTGTGGTGAGCACTCAGGGAGAAGGGCCCTCAGAGCCAGGATAGGAGGCATCGGGGGCACCCCTCTGAGGTGCAGTGGCTTAAACTTTGTATGAAATGGAGGCCCAGCTAAAGGTTTGAGCGGATGGAATTGTAGACTTGAACCATGTCCGGGGCAGGGGTCAAGAGGCTTTTTCTGTAGAGGCCAGTTAGCAAATATTTTCAGCTTTATGGGCTGTAAGGTCTCTGTGGCAACTATTCAGCTCTGCCATTACAGTGTGGAAGCTGCCATAAGACCATATGCAAAGGAATGGATGTGGCTGAGGTCTAGTAATGCTTGTTTTACAAAAACAGGGGGCAGGCTGATTTGGTCACAGGCAGTGAGTAGTCCGTTGACCCTGCCCCTAAGAGGGTAACTCTGGTTCTGGGTAGGAGGGTGGATGGGAGACACAGGGACAGGGAAGCTGGTCTAATGGTGATAGGTCAGGGAGGGGCGATGGGAGCTCTGACAGGTGAAGGGGCCCTGTCAGGGGTCCTTCTTTGACTGAAGGCAGGTGGTGGAGAGGAGGCAGAGGTCACGTGCTTCCCTGTGGGAATTAGAGGTTGATGACAAAGCTGTTAACTGGGAGAGAAACAGGGTGAGGGTGAGGAAGACGAGTTGTGATTTGACTTGGGCTGGAAGTACCAGCACTTCATTTCTGGTGATGTCCAGTGGACAGGACACTGGAGATTGGGGCTGGCACTTGGGAGGGGTGGGAAGGCCAGGGCTGGAGATGGGGATTGGGAGTCATCCACATCAAGAGGATGTTTCTGCTGTAGGAATAGCTTAAGTTTTCTAGGGAGGAGTTTCTGGAGAGGACAACTGGAATTGAAACTGCAGGGTTAATATGTTTAAGATGGCAGGCCCTCGTGGGGCAGCTGTATGCTTGATAAAGTTTGCCAGAGAGGAAAACATGGAGTTTTGTCTCCATTCTACTTTAAAAAAGGGAAATGAGGCTAGGAGCTGAAGAAACTCAGGGGCAGAGAGGTGAACAGTCTGTCTTAATAGAGCTCAGATTCGAACCCAGAACAACTTGTTAGGACAAGGGTCTTGCTCCCCTGCGAGATGAGGGCGCACTGCACGCTGGGGAAGCTAGAAGGTGCAGAACTCATGGTGGCTTCACAGAAAGCTGCTACACCTCAGCGCTTACCCTTGTTCAGGCTGCAGGCATCCTCTGCAGATCCCAGGAACAAACAGCTGATAGGCCAGCTAGGTCGGCCTGGCATGTTTGTTGCTTTTGGCTTAAAGTTGTTGCCAAGTTCAGAGTAAAGCCTGGGTGCAGTGGGATCTCTGCAGTGGGCCTGACTGCTCAGACCAAAGCACAGTCAGGAGCATCTGAGCCTAAAATAGTCTGTTGGCTTATGCTTGTAAAGGGAGGTGTACCACTAATGCATCAGTTTAATAGCCACCTAAGTGAAATGCCTAAAATAACTCAAACTTTAATTTTTTTAATGTTAGGGACACAACAAGAATCTAATGTTCATTGTATCCTTGTCAGTTTGTAAATGACTGTCCTTTTGCTCATCATGCTGGACTAGGAGTTCCAGACCGTCAGGGGTCCTGCAAATACTAGATTAAAAAAAAAATATATATATATATATATATATATATATATATATATATATATATACTTTAAAAGTAACATAACTGCCTGTGAATCTTTAATGGCCTAAAAGTGGAAAAAAAAACTAAAATGAATACAAATCATAGTTAGGCTTAAGACATTGTGCATTACATTTTAATTTGTGTGTATTACATTTACATTTGGCACCTGCTTGAACTTTTTTTTTTTTTTTTTTTTTTTTTGCGGTACGCGGGCCTCTCACTGTTGTGGCCTCTCCCGTTGCGGAGCACAGGCTCTGGACTCGCAGGCTCAGCGGCCATGGCTCACAGGCCCAGCCGCTCTGCGGCATGTGGGATCCTCCCAGACTGGGGCACGAATCCGTGTCCCCTGCATCGGCAGGCGGACTCTCAACCACTACGCCACCAGGGAAGCCCTGAACATTTATTTTTGCACTGCCAAGTGATAATTATTTTTTGTGCAGAATTTGAAGTTTCTGTTGCCCTCTTGATTTACTGGGATAGTATTCTAGATTGTAAACAATTAAATAGTTCTAACACGTTTTAAAAACAGCAGTTTTTAGCCGTTCAGTGCTAGGTAGTTCATACATCTTCACAGAAGTAAATAAATGGTAGAGTTGGCGAGACTGCAGTTGTCAGCCAGGACCTGCTGGTCATGGGTTTGTGTTCATCAGAATGGCCTCATCATTCATGTTGGTGATTTATGAGTAAATCATAATGTTGTAACTTTGAAATTAAACATAAAGAGTTACTACCCAAATTGTTTTTTATACTGAGATTCCATGTAACTTTCATTTGAAACAAGTGTTCTGCTAATTTCTGAAAGTTTGATAAAGCCCCATGTCTAGAGAGAGTGCTAGTTAACATTACTGCCCCACCCCCGGGAAGTTTCAGGTACTCAGGGAAGATGGTGAAAAGCTCTGATGCTGTATAAACATACTACACAAACCTGGAGGAATCTGTTGTTGATAGGTGCTTGATAAATACTTGTGGAAGAGAACTTTTGATCTTTACATTGTTGGTTGTGACTTGCAAGTGGTTTGCTCAAAGTGCTGTTGTGCACTTTAGAAAGGTGAATGGTGAGAATCATCCCTCACGTTTACTCACGGCTGGCCGTCTGCCAGAGCAGTTTGGTACGTGCATCATGTGTGATCCCATCTTCGTCCTCGTGGCAGCCCTGTGAGGTGGATGTCGAGGTCTTTCTTCTCTGGAGCTAGAGAGATCACTTGCTTCTGGGTCCGGCATCCTTTCAGACTGAGCTTTGTGCTGAGCCAGTTGGGGACACCAGTGCCCATCTAGAAGGGCACTGGGGACCCTTGTGAGCTCATGCACTCACCCTCCAGCTCGTCTCCCAACAGAAAGAGTACTTCAAGCAGTATGAAGTGGGGCTCCAGAACCTGTGCCATTCCTACCAGAGCCGCGCCGACTCGCGGGCCAAGGCCTCCGAGGAGAGCCTGCGTACCTCCGAGAGAAAGCTCCGCGAGACAGAGGAGAAGCTGCAGAAGCTGAGGACCAACATCGTGGCGCTCCTGCAAAAGGTGCAGGAGGTGAGCCAGGCAGCCCTCTCATTGTAGCGGACCACCTGGTGTCTCAGGGAGGGGGGGCTTGGGCACCTCCTGCTCCCTTCTCCCCACTCACAGGAATCTGTGGCTCCAACCCTGGCTGCACAGCATCCTGACCAGGAGGGCTGGAGGTGGTGCGGCTGCCTGGGCCTCATCCCAGCCAGACCCACGGTATCAGACTTTTGCCCTTGTTTAGACATTCTGATATACAACCTGGTTTGAGAACCCTCCAAGTCATAAAACAGAAAGACATTCTCACTTTTCCAGATAACGCCCAGATGGGATTAGGTAGCCCAGAAGCAGGGAGCGCCCTGTAGGGTCTCGGCCCTTTATCCAGGCAGTAAACATTGAGGACAACTGCTCTGTGCCTGTCCTGTGGACCCTTGGTGAAGCAGACAGGCAAGATAGGGGTCCTGCTCTCATAGCCCAATAAGTGGAGGAGACAGAACTACTGTTGGCGGGAAGTGCTGTGAAGTAAATACGAGAGAGACAGAAAACAGGGATGCCACTTTACTAGGGTGTTCAGGGGAAGCCTCTCTGAGGAGGTACTTGAGCTGAGGGCAGAACCAGTCCCACAGGAGTGGGATGTGAGAGCTCTGGGGAGAGGGAAGAGCAGGGCCTGAGGCCCAAGGCAGGGAGATGTGGGCGATAGAAGCAGCAGGGCCCTGTCCAGGTGGGAAGTCCCTGGAGGGTGTGGCACTAAGACGTTTGCAATCTAAGACATTTACTCTGGTTGTAGGAGGGCCTGGAGGGGGCGGAGGTTAGAATCCGGGACTCCAGTGAGGAGGTTCCCACAGTTGTCTGGGTGAGAGATTCTGGCAGCCTGAACCTTGGATGGTGACAGTGAGGAGGGAGAGAAGTGGGCAGATTTGTTGTAACGTCTTGAGGGAAGGGGAGGAAACAAGGGTGATGGTTGTGGTTTGTCTGAGCTCCTGGGTGGAGGGGAGGCGGTGGTGGCCTGTACCAAGATGAAGCAACTCAGGGTGGGTGGTGCCATTGAGCTGTTGGATGTTTTGAGTCTGAGAAGCCTGCAGCATGGCTAAGGCAAGCCGGGAACTTGGGGTAGAGGCAGGGTAGGAGCAAGAAATCTGGGTGTCATCTGAGCACAGAGGAGGGAGGGGGCGGATGATCAAGAAGGGACAGGCCTGACAGCCAGGGTGGAGGGGTGAGAGGAAGGGGCACGAGCTGCAAGAAGGGTGGGGAGGCGGGCCCCCCACCACCTTGTGGCCCCCGGCTGACCCTGCCCTGCTCTGTTCCAGGACATAGACATTAACACAGATGACGAGCTGGATGCCTACATCGAGGACCTGATCACCAAGGGGGACTAAGAGGCCTGGAGCCAGAGATCAGCTCCCCTGCCCTGCAAGGCAGAGCTCCTGGGGGTGGAGTTTCATTTATGGGTTGATGGACTTACCTTGGTTCGACTCCCATGGGATATTTGTGCTTTTGGAGGGAAAGAGACTGATTCTTTGAATCTTCCTCCCTAAGTTTATAAATATTTATTTTTTAAAAGAAACAAGATGCTGTGCCTGCTGTGTGACCGTACATTTTTTTTGGTGACTCTTGGGCAGAGAATAGAAGCAGGACGCCAAGTCTGAGCTGCTTCTCTTGGCTCCGGGCTCCTCAAGATGTGGTGAATCCAGTGCCATTTGGAAGTTGGGGAGGCTCCAGGGGCAGGGCTGGGGGAGGGACAGGGCCCCCCAGGCTGGTGCTCCCCCAGGAGCTCCAATCCAGGGGATCCCCACAGAGCCAGGGTTAGGAGGAGGCTCAGCGCTGAAGCAGCTCCCTGTGTTGTGGCTCCTGCTTCAGGTCGGGGATGTGAGTGGTGGCCCAAGTGGTCGATCTTGGCTGTGGCACCGTCCAGACAGCTTGGGGAAGAAAGATCCTCCTGTTCAACTTCCCCATCCACCACCTAAGTTCTCCCTGCTGGAGAACTAACAGTGGACAGTGAGGTTTCCTGCCTCAAAAACTTGAGTCCAGGTTGTGGCGTGGACAGATCCGACTCTGGTCAGACTGCTGACCTGGGTAACACACTGAATGTTTGAATTCCAAAGGATTCCTTTTAGGAAAGGACCATGTGTGTGAAGGAGCCCCTGTGCTGGTTGGTGGCGGCCTCGTCTGGGGGTGTGGCAGGGTTCTAGGGAGCGCACCTTCCTCAATGATTCTGGCCATGTGGAGAGCCTGGCGCTGCTTTTTCTCTTACTGCGTCCCCCCCTGTCTGGCCCCACCAGGCCCAGTCAAGGTTCCTGCTTTGGGGCAGATGGGAGGAGGGGGTCACTGAGCCACAGGGACTCCGGAGGTGGCTCTGCAGGAAGCACACCATGCCTGCCTTCCCGCCTGGTCACAGCCTCATACAGCTGTGTCCCTCAACTTCTCAGGGTCAAAGACAAAGACAAGAGTTGCTGAATTTTCTCTTTAATGGCCATTGGAAAAATTCTGGTTTGATTTCTCCTCTCTTCTTCCCCCTTTATTTGGGGACTTGGGATTTTCTGAAGGCACAAGAACTATGGTCTTGTGCCACTGGTCTGCGATTCAGACCTCTCGGTGTGTTTCCAGCATCTACCCACCTCTGGTCAGCAGTGGCCACGTGCTGCCCTGTGAAGACTCCAGTAGGCTGGGAAGCGCTGGCGAGGGAGGCAGGCCCCATGGGAATCAGAGGTCTTTACCCATTTGTGCACGTGGCCAGAAGCACCTGTGACTTGCGGGTTTGGGACTTCTCCAAACCACATCCCTGGGCAAGGGCTCTTTGGGGGAAACACCACTCAGAGAGGCCCTGACCTCTTCCTCTGAAGATTCGCTAAGAGTCTTAGGGCTTCTTGAGTTGGTGGTTCCTCTCCTGTCCAGCTCGCTCTCTTCATCACAGGCAGCATATGGTCCATTTTTGTCCCCAAACCTGCTGTTTTAATCTAAGTGCAAGCTGGTTCTGCATTTTTACCAGAGGGTAATACTCAAGTTTTTAATTTACATACCTGTAATCAAAATGCAATACTATAAACTTTCACTGGTGAGACTCCTGAACTCAGCCTGTTTTCTTCTCTTAGTAAAATCCAGCACCTTCCTCCTCTTCATTCTTTCCACCACTGTGGCTTTAAACTGTCTTCAGATTCTTCCTCATCTCCACCATCTTGTCTTATGTCTTCACCCTCCTGGACACCCACAGAAACTGAAATACTGAATTTCTTAAACATTTTAGCTTCAACTTCTGGGTGTTCCCACTTTGCTGTTTAAATCCAACCACAGCTGTGCTGAATGCAGCCTGCTTCCAGGCAGAGCTCCTTCCATTCTGCGTGGGAAGATAGGATGCAGGGGTTCCTCCCCCTTCCTTGTCCTGGATAACTAACCTGCTTGGAATTGTCTAAAATTGTCTAAAACTTGGGAGAAGAAGATGGTCTGGCGGGGCTGTGGCAGGAAGGTCCTGAGTTCAAGGCAGCAAGAAGGTGAATGAGTGCAGCGACCCTTGTTTTTAAGGAGTGGGAGGGATGGGGATTTTTGTGTTTTTTTTTTTTTTTTTCCAAGTGACACATGCACATGGTAAAAATTCAAACAGTACGAAAGGCTGGACCATGAAAAGCAAGGCTCCCTACTCCCCACCCCCCCGCCCCCCAATGCTTACTCTCCCTGGAAAGAGTATCCGTCCTGAGCATACAACTACACATCTACGGTTCTGTTTCTGCCTGTTTCTCACTTAGTAAATCTTGGGACTTGTTTCTGAAGAGCTCACATGGATCTACTTTATTCTTCTGAACAACCACATAGCATTTCATCGTCTTGGATGTACTGTCATTTAGTAGTCCCACTTACAGAGATTTTGGTTTTTAATGTTTACGAAAAGTGCTGTGATGAGTGTGTGTGTGTACATGTGTACTTAATTGTTAACTCAGATCTGGGTTTATACAGGGTTAAGTTCCAAAGAGAAATGACTGTCAGATGGTGGATGCATTAAAAATTCTAAGATACATTCCAGAAAAGACTTCCCAATTTCAACTCCCACCAACAGTATATTCCTTGCCCCCACCCCCCACTTGCCTGTCTCTTCCATCTGAACTGTTTAGTAATCTGAAAGGTGAAAAGTGATGGATTTTTGAGTTGGTTTGAATTAATTTACGTGAGATTGAAAATCTTTGTTGGCCGGTTGTGTTTCTCTCTGGGACACAGCTGTAGTTCTGAATCTTGGGGTAGGGACTTTGTAAATCAGATGAAAAACAAGGGGCAAGTCCTCAGGGAAATGTTCATCTTATATCACCCCTCAGCCCCTAAGTATCCCATGATTTAGCATTACAAACCCCACATCAATACTGTATTACTAGGTCAGGACAAGGGTTTGGCATTGTTTACCAAATGAAGGCATAGGTTAATAGGCTGAGAGAAACCTCTCTGGTTCCTCCTGTGAGTGGCACTGCTTTTTGGCTCCTCTTGTTGGGTCCAGTTCCCCTTGAAAGACATGACTGTCTTTTAGACCCGTGGTTCAAGCAGCACTGGGCAAGCATCCACAGCTCTACAGACCAATCCGTGTTAAGACTGATAGAGCTCGAACTTCTTTCCCTTTTACACAGAACACAAGATTTGGTCTGAGCGGGCCGTATGCCTCCACTGGCTACTCGTCCCTGATGTAAGGCTGTCCTGCATCTGGGCCAGGCTGTAAGGGACCCGCTGGCAGTTGCCTAGATGCCTGAAACATCCTCAAAATTCCACTGGAGGATTCTGCCCCTTGCTGGAGATGGAACCTCTGAGGCTTCCTTTGGAACGGCCACATTGCTCTTGGTTCCTGAGCAGGTGGACAGCCAGCTTGGCCACGGGAGGCACAGCTACAAAAGAACATGCGTTCTCTGCTGCCATGTTTGAGGCCTCCAACTGTCCTCAGCACTGCTGGGGGCACCCTCTCCATAGTGAGCAAGACACAGACTGGAGAGAGGAAGGGCCTGACGAGGGACAATCCCACTCAGGAATGAGCCCAAATGTTGCCAAGCCTGTTTTTCAGTCTGGCAGTTTTCATGGCAGTAACTTGGAATGTGCCAGGCCCAACTAGGACCCCTGGTGGATCCTGCAGTAATTTCTTTCAGCTCACAAGGCCTCAGACAGAACACTGCCCATCCTGGGTCCCCTTTTCCTCCTCTAAAATAAAGGCGTTGAATGACAGTAGAGGTTTTCTGGCTTACTAAGTTGTAGTTCTCCACCAGAAATTTATCCAGAGGCCCATATAGACGGTTGGAATGGGGCCCCAAAGCCCTTGCTGCCCTGACCCCTTACCTTTGCTTCCAAGATTCACTGGCCCCACCTGCTACCTGTAGGCCTTCCACGGCCTACTCATTGGCCCTCGTGGGGTGTTACCCTATGGCCTTTTGGCCTTCTAACTGTCGGCCCACTTCAGTATTCCGAGGTGAGGAGGGCGGGTCTTCCATCCAGGCGCCTTTGGTCTGCAAAGCAGGTTGCCCCTGCTACTTCCTGGGGCTCAGGCTTTCTCAGCAGCTTCCAGCCAGGGCCTGGAGATAGGGGAGCCCATACCACTGAGGCCAACCTGGACCAGGGACAGGGGAAGGGTCTGACAGACATATCCCTCCTTTCTTGTCCCCTCTGGACTCTGCTGAGATGCTCCCATGGGACTCTCTGGGGCCACTTCCTGCCCGAGCAACTGCAGTTCTCGGGAAGCTGTGGGCAGCTCTAACCCACAACTTTGAATTTACGGTCCTTTCTTCCCTACTTCTTGCTCTGTTTAAGCTCTGGGTTCTCACTCCCCTACCCAGTTCCCCACCATTTAAGCCAGTCTGGCTCTAGCCGGGTTTGGGGGCGCTGCGATGCGAGGAGAACCCCTAATTGTCAGAAGGAAGAGTTTTTAGTTCCTCACGCTAAATCAGCTACCATAACACAGCACAAGCCCGGGGACTGGCTGCAAAGTCACCTGGCCCAGAGGACACGTCCAGGACCCGGCCCTCGGCCATCTCTCTCCAGAGGCTTTGGGGATGTCCAACGCTCAGTCCCATCCGGGCGCCTGCCTTCTCCCAGGTCGCCAACGGTTGCAGGAGGCGGAGAGCACCCCTCCCCCACCCTCCTCCAGACCCTCAAGGCAGGCGCGCAATGGCGCCTGCGCGGTGCAGCGGCCTGGCACGTGCTGTGCGCCGAGCGCATGCGCCCTGGGAACGTCGCGAGCCCGCCTACGTGCCCGAGCCCGGGTGGGCGGGCGTCCGAGCCTCAGACGGGGTGAGGGTAGGGCGTTGTGAGCAAACCCGCGTGTACAAGGCCCACCCAGGGCCCAGCGTGGGGACGGAGGCCTTGAGGGTCCCACATCCTAGGGCCAGGGGAGGGAAGGCCTTGGGGATGCAGTGTCTGGCTCAGACCCCAAGCAGCGAAGTGGGGAATTTTTTCCGCTGGAGTCTGCGTATTAAGCCCGGGCACAGGTGAAACCTTTTACCCGGTTGTTTCCCAACTTTTTGTGGTCACTACAGAAAACTTTTTGATATAGATGTCCTTGATGGTGTGGTGCTTTTACGTCTGCAAGACAGAGGACCTGGGAAGGAAGCTGCATGTTCTACATTTTGAAATACCCTTTCCAGGTAATTTCCCCTGAAGGTTCAGCCCGCTGACTCTCGGGACCTGAGACCTCTTGGGTTTCACGACCTCGGCTCACAACTTTCTTTTCTGCTGGTTTGTCTGTCCTTGGCCTGGTTTATGGTGTTTCTTGAAAGGTTTTGGGGTTTCCTATCATGTTTAAGAAAGTCCCTCCCCCTCTACTCACCTGCAAACATTCTCTTGCATTTTGTTGCACTGTATTAAAGTTTTTTGTGTCAACCTCCACTCCCTGTGGGAAATATTTTAGTATCTGCGGTTAGGCAGGAGTCAGACTTTGGTTTTGTTTTTCCAGATGGAAATTCACTTATGCCACCCCCATTTATTAAACGAACCACCTAGGTCATTATTTATATTCATTCTATTTGGTTTTGGACCTGTTGGGCTTGAGATGACCCTTACATATGTCAATGGAGACAGCCTGTTACCAGCTGGACAGGCGATTCCGACGCGAAGGGTGAGGTCCTAGCTGAAACTAGCTTTGGGGGCGTCATTAGCATCTAGATGGATCAATCTCCCTCGCTGTTTTTCTTATTAAAATAATTTTCCAGACTATTCTTAGAATTTCTTCTCTCATGAAATTTAAAATCACGTAATCCAGTTCTCTCCCGTCCCTGCCCGCCTCCGCAACAAGTTCCATTGGGATTTAAATTATAATTGCATTAAATTTAGATGTAAGTTATGGGAGAGTTGACATTTTTATGATTTTAAATCTCCCTAGATGATACGAAATGGTTTTCCATTTGTTTGACTCCTTTTAGATCTTCCAATAAGATTTTATTTCTTCATATGGGTTGTGTAACTTTCTCATATTATTCCTGTTTTATGTTATTTGTCACTATTGTGAATGGAATTTCCCCCATCTCTATTCCTGATTATTAATATATAGAAAAGCAAATTGTTTAATATAATTTATTTTCTATCTTATAAACTCTGGTAGTTTTCAAAATAAACTTGTATTTTTAGATAAAATGTGCAAATTTGCCAGTATGCCAGTTTTAATTGCCGAACCTCTGAAACAGTGTTGAATAATTAATTATCCATGTCTTTTTTCTGATGAGGATGGAAATCCACATGTTAGGGTTGAGCAGAATATTGTCTGTTGGTTTTGGTGACTGGTCTTTAAAGTGTGGAAAGAGTTTTTTCTGTTTTTGTTGTTGCTGTTGTCTTGTTTTTTAAACTTGGGGCTTCTGGGACGAAGCCATGGCTGCCAATCTTGTCTGAGTTGAGCACCAGGGGGCACCAGTTACACAGAATGAAATGTGGGTTGTGAGGCCTCCATCCCCATCCCCCATTGTCAAATGCCTTTTCAGCATCTATTGATAAAATCATATGGGGTTTTTCTCCTTTAAGCTACTGTTTTAGCGATTATTCTTATTAGACATTGAGCAGCTACAAAAGAATACTGTATAAAATATAAGGGGGCTTCCCTGGTGGCGCAGTGGTTGAGAGTCCGCCTGCCAATGCAGGGGATACGGGTTCGTGCCCCGGTTCGGGAAGATCCCACATGCCACGGAGTGGCTGGGCCCGTGAGCCATGGCCGCTGAGCCTGCGCGTCCGGAGCCTGTGCTCCGGAACGGGAGAGGCCACAGCAGTGAGAGGCCCACGTACAGCAAAAAAAAAAAAAAAAAAAAAAAATTTATAAGGTAAGAAGAATATGCAGTGTACATCCCTCACCTGGTTTAAGAAAACACATTATTATTACTTTATAATCCCTGTGTGTCCTTCCTGGGTCCTGTCCTTTCCCCTTTCTTCCTTGCTCAGCAGTAACCACAAGCCTGAATTCTGTGTTTATCTTTTCTTTGCACTTCTTATACTTTTACCATGTTGGTTTGTATTTCTAAATAATTGCTTTGTTTTGCCTGTTTTTGAACTTAAATGGACATAACTTTAAAAAATACATTTATTAATTTATTTAGTTTTGGCTGTATTGCGTCTTTGTTGTTGCATGTGGGCTTTCTCTAGTTGCGGTGAGCGGGCTTCTCATGATGATGGCTTGTCTTTGTTGTGGAGCACAGGCTCTAGGCACGCAGGCTTCAATAGTTGTGGCATGCAGGGGCTCAGTAGTTGTGGCTCATGAGCTCTAGAGCACAGGTTCAGAAGTTGTGGTGCACGGGCTTAGTTGCTCCACAACATGTGGGATCTTCCTGGACCAGGGCTCCAACCTGCGTCCCCTGCATTGGCAGGCGGATCCGTTACCACTCTGCCACCAGGAAGTCCCGGACATAACATTTTATTTACTATTCTGCAACTTGTTTTCTTTTCAATATTATGTTCCAGAAATTTACTCATGTTGTTGAGTGTAGCTGTAATTTATTCATCTTCACTAGTGTATCGTATTGCTGAATATTATACAGTAATAAAAACAAATTACACCTACAATGGAACATACCACAGTTTTAAAAATCCATGTCTCTATGACTGGCATTTGGGTTGTTTCTAGCTTTTTGCTATTACAGTTCATCTGTGGACATTCATGTTTATGTCTCCTGTTGCATGCATAATCCTTGGAGACTTGCTGCATCATAGGCCATGCCCATTTCAACTTTACTAGATAATGCCAAATTCTTTTCAGAAGCAGTTGTATCAATTTACATGCCCATTGGCACTAAGTGCTTCATTCCTCTACTTCCTCACCTACACTTGATATTGCTAGACTTGATTTGTTTTTTGCCAGTCTGAAGGGTGTGTAGTGTTATCTCATTATGGTTTAATTTGCATTTACCTGATGTCTAATGTGGTTGAGCATCTTTTCATGTCTATTGACTATTTGAATTTCTTCTTTGATAAAGTGCTTGCTCAAGACTTTTTCCCATTTTTCTACTCTTTTGTCGTCTTTTTATTGATTTGTATTTTTGTATATTCTAGATACAAGTTCTTTATAAGTTATCTGTGTTGCAAAAATCTTCCACTCTTTGGCATACTTTTTGTAAACTCTCTTTTTATAGCCTTTGATGAGACGTTCTTAATTTTTTTTTAAATTTTCTTGAATGAGGTCTTAGTTGTGGCAGGTGAGCTCCTTAGTTGCGGGAGGCGGGCTCCTTAGTTGTGGCACGTGGGTTCATTAGTTGCAGCTTGTAGGCTCCTTAGTTGTAGCATGTGGGCTCCTTAGTTGTGACACGTGGGCTCCTTAGTTGTGGCATGCAAACTCTTAGTTTCAGCATGCATGTGGGATCTAGTTCCCTGAGCAGGGATCGAACCTGGGCCCCTGGAGCACAGAGTCTTATCCACTGCGCCACCAGGGAAGTCCCTCTTAATTTTAATATAGACTAATTTATCAGTCTTTTACTGTTTGCATTTTTTGTAACTTATTTAAGAAATCCTTCCCTATCCTGAGGTCATGAAGATACTGTTTTGTATTGTCTTCTAAAGTGTTTATAGTTTTGTCTTTCACATATAGACCTTTAATCCACCTGAAACTGCCTTTTGTGTATGGTATGAGGTAGAGCTCCAGTTCCTTCCTGATTGTCCTTACACCCCTTATTGAAAAGTCTTACCTTTCTCATTAATCTACAGCACAACCTCTCTTGTATATCGAATGTTCATATATGTATGAATCTGTTTCTGAATTTTTATTCAGTTACATTTGTTGTTTCTCTATGCCAATACCACACTGATTTATTTATTATAGTTTTACAATGAGTTTTGATATCTAGTAGAGCTGGTCTTGCCACTTTTTCTGCTTCAAGAGTGTCTTGACTATTCCTGGTCCTTTGCATTTCCATATAAATTTTAGAATCATTTTATCAAGCTCCATGAGAATAACTATAGGGGTTTCATTGGAATTGATTGTATGTCATCAGTTTGAGAAGAAGTGATATCTTTATAAGCCTTCCAAACCATGAAGATGGTATAACTCTCCATTAATTTAGATCTTTCTTTAGTGTCTTTCAAGAAAGTATTGTGATTTTCCCTTCAGAAGTCTTGTATGTCCTTTGTTACTATGTATGTACCTATGTATCCTAGGTATCTGATGATATTTGATGCTACTGTAAATAATATTTTTTAAAACTCTATTTCCTGACAGTTTGTTGCTAGTAAATAAAAATGTAATTGACTTTTATATATTGGTGATTCTATTTTATCTTTAGATTCTTTTGGATTTTCTATGATACATCATCTGGGAGCAATGATAATTTTGCCAGTTCTCATACCTCATATATTTTTCTTGCCTTGTTGCACTGGCTAGGACTGCCAATACAGTGTTGAACGTAAAGGGTAAAAATGGGTATCTTTTGTTCTCTATCTCACAGAGAAAGCTTTTTTTTCCCCTTTGGTAGATATCATTCATCAGGTTAAGGAAGTTTCTTTCTATTCCTATTTTTAAGCGTTTTTTTCCTTTTAAATATCATTGATGCATGTTGAATATTTTCTCAAGTGTTTTCTGCATCCATTGAGATGACCATTCAGTGTTCTCCTTTAATTTGTTAACATGGTGAATTACATTGGTTAGTTTTTCATAGGCTAAACCTTGCACTTCTGGAGTGATTATAATTTTTCTGTATTGCTAGATTTGTTAATATTTTGTTTTGAATTGTACCAGCATGTGAGTGACACTAGTTTGTGATTTTCCTTTCTTGTACTGCCCTTGTTAGGTTTTGGTGACCAGGTTATACTAGCCTCAAGAAATGAGTTGGGGAGTATCCCTCTTGGGATAGTTTCTGTAAGGTTGGTTAGTCCTTGGTCAGTTGTGTCTGGAGTTTTGTGTGTATATGTGTGGGGAGATTTTTTAACTGACTGAATTTTAAAAGGGTTATAATACTATTCAGGTTTTTCTAATTTTTGAGTCAGTTTTAAGTTTTATTTTTCTAGAATTTTATCTCAGTTTTCAAAGATGTTGTTACAGAGTTATTCACAATACCCTTAAAATATCTGTAGCATCTCTATGTCCTCTTTTCATTCCAAATATTGTTTTGGGGGTTCATCCATTTCCTCCTTCCATTTTCCTTATCATTAAAGTTTGTCAGTTTTAGTTTTTCTAAGAATCAACCTCAGCTTTCTTGGTCCTTTCTATTATGTTTGTTTTCTCTTTCATTAATTTCTGATCTTCATTTCCTTATGTGTCCTTTGGGTTTATCCTAATGTTCGTTTTCCTACTCAAATTGGATGTTTAGCTCATTATTTAGCCTTTACTGTTTTACAACATGAGCTTTTAGGCTATAAATTTCCCTCTAAGTACAGCTTTATCTATGTCCTATAAGTTTAGGTATATAATATTTTAATTTTTAATTGTATTTTCTGATTTTTGATTTCTTCTTTGATCCATGAGTTATTTTAAGACATATTTCTTTCTTTTTTTTTTTTTTTTTTTGCGGTACGCGGGCCTCTCACCGTTGTGGCCTCTCCTGTTGCGGAGCACAGGCTCTGGACGCGCAGGCTCAGCAGCCATGGCTCCCAGGCCCAGCCGCTCCGCGGCATGTGGGATCCTCCTGGACCAGGGCACGAACCCGTGTCCCCTGCATCGGCAGGCGGACTCTCAACTACTGCACCACCAGGGAAGCCCTAAAAGCGTATTTCTTAACGTTCAAACATGGTTGCTTTTTCTAATTATCTTTTCGTTATTGATTTTGAACTGTCTTCATTGTGATCTGAGAATGTGGTTTGTATGCCAGTCCTTTGAAATTTGCTGAGGCTTGACAACTGGCCCAAGTATGTGGCTAATATTCATAAATGTTCTTTGTGCATTTCAGAAATATGTATTTTGCAGTTATGTGTAATTCCCTGTATGTGCCTGTTACAGATGTTAATTGTGTTGTTTGAACCCTTGCTGATATTTTTGGTCTGTCTGAGCTCTCATTACTGGGAGAGAGATGTTAAAATCTTCCATTATGATTGTGGATTTATCTATTTCTCCTTCTGATTGTGTCCATTTTACTTTATTTTGAGATATTACTAGGTGCCTGTGAGTTTTAGAACTCTATGAATTTTACTTATCATTATAAAGTGGCTTTTTAAATTTTCTACACTTGATCATAGCCAAAAGGCCAAGAAGTGATTGCTTTTTTTATTTTCTGAAAGTTGACATCTAGTAATATTTTTTGCCTCAAAGTCTGTCTTGTCTGTGTACTTACGTTTTAGGTGTTTTCTTGTAACTAGCATATAGTGGGATTTTGTTTTTATTTGATATTTTTTGTTCTTACCCAAAGCATTTATAAATTTTGTATAATTATTGATATATTGGTTAACTTATTTCCATCTTATTTTTTAATTTTTATTCCAGCTTATCTGCATTGCTTTTTCCTCTCTTGTAGATTGACTGAAAATTTCTCCCCCACATAGTGTTTTTCCTCTGTTTTTGAAATTTAGTATTCCTGTTCCTCTATATGTTTTACATAATATTGGGCTGGGCAAAAAGTTCGTCTGGGTTTTTCAGTAAGATGTTGTGGGAAAATCCGAATGAACTTTTTGGCCAGTCCAATACTTAACTCAAAGTCTAACTCCATAAGCCATTTAATTTTTTTTTTTTATATTTATTTGTTTGGCTCTGCCAGGTCTTAGTTGCGGCATGTGGGATCTTCGTTGCTGTGTGCAGGATCTTCGTTGTGGCATGTGGGATCTTTTGGTTGCGGCAGGTGGCCTCTTAGTTGCGGCATGTGGTCTCTTAGTTGCATCCTGTGGACTCTTAATTGCGGCATGCATGTGGGATCTACTTCCCTGCCCAGGGATCAAACCCAGGCCCACTGCATTGGGAGCATGGAGTCTTAGCCACTGGACCACCAGGGAAGTCCCAGTATTGTTTTTTTTTTGTTTGTTTGTTTTGTTTTTTTTTTCTTTTTGCGGTATGCGGGCCTCTCACTGTTGTGGCCTTTCCCGTTGCGGAGCACAGGCTCCGGATGCGCAGGCCCAGCGGCCATGGCTCACGGGCCCAGCCGCTCCGCGGCATATGGGATCCTCCCAGACCGGGGCACGAACCCGTATCCCCTGCATCGGCAGGCGGACTCTTAACCACTGCGCCACCAGGGAGGCCCCCAGTATTGTTTTAATAAGACATTTTGTTAATGTCGTATTTTCCTTTGGTTCCTGAAAGATATTTTCACTAGGAATACTAACGTTTTCTCTTCTACTTTGGAGATATTGCTTCATTGTCTTCTGACTTTCTTTGGTGGTCAGAAGACAATAAACTCTCTAATCAATGCTCTTTCAAGGTATCCCCCACCCAAGTTTGGCTCCTTTTAAAATTTTGTTGTTTTAAAGGTCTTGTGATTTCACTATATTGTATTTAGCTGTGGATGTCTTTTTATTTACCCTGACTAGGATTTGTTGGAATTGACTCTGTATATTGGTGTTTCTTGTCAAAAGTTAATTTTTTAGTCATTAACTCTTAAAAGATTGCTTCTGTTCCATTTTGATTGGACACACGTGGGATCTTCTCACTTTATCCTCCATGTCTCTTAATTTCTTTTTTACACTTTTCACCTCTTTGTGTGTCTGTGTTGCTTTCTGGATAATTTCCACAGATCTCATTTCCATGTCACCAATACTCTCTTCATGTGTAATCTGCTATAAAATTATTCATTGTTTTTAGTGATTTTTTTCAATTTCTGCAAGTTCTTTAGTATTTCTGAATGCTTTTTACTCATTTTCAAGCCACCATTCTGTTTCTAGAAATATATTAAACATGCTTATTTTACATTGTGTTTGTTAATTTTGCTATATTGCGTAGTTTTCTTACGTCTGATTCTGCTGTTATTTCCGTCGGCCATTGCTTATGCCAATGTGTTGTATTTCCTTGTGTGTTTGGAGATGTTACACTGTGAGCTGCTCGTTTTCCTTTCACCTTCACATCTGGGGTTCCATAAGGTCTGGAATGAAGGGGAGAACCTCTAGAGAGGATTTGTTTCTCTCATGTGACTGGGGACATTGCCAATTTGGGACCATGCTGTATTCTCTACTAGAGGTTTTATTGGATCATCCTGATAGCATGTATTTGGGCTGTGAAGCCAAGTGAGGGTCTGCTCCAGATTACAAATTCTTAGGGGATTTTTTTTTCTGCTCTGCTTATGACTAACCTTTAAGACAAGCAATTTTCCTTGTATTTTATTATTCTTGATTCACCATTATATTGAAGGTATAGCCCTTTGGGGTCCAGCTTGAGGGAGATTATCTCAAACTGGATGCCCTATATCAGGCAGGTCATTTGAGGCAGTGAAAACTTAGTTAGGCTCAGTGGACTCAGTAAATGCCAATGAGAAGCAGAATTAAGAGCTCTTATCTCCCCAGGTTTCCACACCCACTTAATTTTTGGCCTGAGGATTCCTTATATCCATTACAGCTCATGGATGCATTTAAGGTGTTTTAAAATTTTATCCAACATGTCTAGTTTTCCACAAAGAAGGATAATCCAGGCATTTAGTCTACCATCCAGAAGAAGTCCCTCTTGAACTAGTTGGTACAATGAATGATTTACAACTAAAAGCTTCCCGATTTTGACCCATTCTTGCATTACGGTGTAAAACCAACTTGGGCATAAGTTTACCAATTTGGGGTATCAGTTTTTTTGTATGTGGCTGGATTCTATTTGCTGTTGTCATATTTGGATATATGAAAATTCGATTCTTATATTCCATTCCCTCCCCTGGCAGATCCTCCACTGCCTCCTGGGTCAGGGCTATCCTGGGGTTGCCTCACCCCACGCCCTTCTCTCCAGTGAGGGCTGTCCCTCCAGCACCTCAGCAGGGACTCACCAGTGCCTGCCTCCCCACGGATGGGAAAGTTAAGGCCCTGGAAAGGAAGGAGTTGTACGGTACCAGCCTTGGATTCCACAGCATTGGGGTGTTGGGACAGGTGGCTAGAGCCTGGCTCTGATGCCCCTGTGGTGCCCTGCCCCACTCCATCCTGTCACCTGGAAGTGCTGGCAGTGGGAGGAGGACCCACTGGGCCAGACCAGCCACCCTTGTTCGGGTCCCGGGAGCTAGTGATCCAAGTTGCTTGAGGTCAGGTCATGGTCACTGAGCAACCCTAGACCTCACCGGGGCCAGTGTTCTCTGTGGAGAGTGGTGAGGGCCTTGGCCTGGCCTCAGGCCAAACTGTTACCCTCCAGTAGGTGCCACCTCAGCCCTCTGCAGCCTTCCTGACCCAGACCCTGTCCCACCAGGTCTTCCATCCCTGCCCCTCCCCATCCAGACCAACCTCCCACTGCCTGCTTCTGGCGCTGAGCAGAATAGCGCCCCACACTCCTCCCCCATGCCACCTGTGGGCTGTTGCCTGCTCTCCCGGGTCAGCCCTGCACAGACTCAGGGATGGGGCCGTGGAAAACTCCAAGATTTTTTATTACTGGTCAGAAGGTGCTCACTCACAGTCTGAGAAAAGGAACATTGAACAGCTCTGTCGCAGGCCTCATTTGCCCACCGGCCCTCCAGTGGGCACCCTAAGGCATTTCACACGTTGGTGTTTTCACTTTTGTTTTTTTTATAAAAACAAAACCAGTCCTGGAGTAGAAAGTAAAACCCTGTGATGAACTTTCAGGACCAAATTGAAGTGTGAAAGGTTGAGTAGGAGTTCTGAGGGGATCGGACAGTGGCCACAGTGGCCCAGCCCCCCCCCCCCCAAAACAGTTGGCAGAAGCCACTGGAAGGGAATCTGAGGAGAGGGCAGGACACAGCTGACAGGAGGGCCAAACTCAGACAGGAGCACCCTGTCGTCATCATTTTGTCACTTCTACATACCATAAAAAATGAAGCAAAATAGCTATTTTATATATATTTATATCTCATAGATATATAGATATATATATATATAATCAGGCAAATAAAGAGTTCAGGGGTGCTGAGATGGGGCACCCCAGAGACGGGACTCTGAGTTCTCTGGTGCCCAGGATACCAACCCAGGCTGAGCCGAGGGTTGGTTCTTATTGCTTATTTGGGGCCGGGTTCTGTGGCAGGAGCGCCAGCAGGCCCGGCCTCTGTGGGGCTGCGGAGCAGCCCCAGCATGGCCAGGGCTAGGCAGGGGCTGTTGCCCTCAAATCCACATGGCGGTCCCTCAGTGCCCCCTTCCCCACCATGCGTGGGGCTCTGGCTCCAGGGAAAACTGACTTGTGCTCTCCTGGGCCCAGCGGCCCTTGGTTCCCTTCTCTGGGGGGTCCTGGGCTCCTGGGGGCGGGCAGCTCACATACAGACGGCCTTGCTGTTTGAGCTACAAAATGCTCCCGACTCAAAGGGGTCCATCTGGCTTCCCAATGTCTTAAAAAGAAGGGGCTCTTGCCAGGACACTTCTGTGGCAAGAAAGCACACTTAGAAAGTTGTCCACCAAGTGCTGTACTAAAAATATTTACTAAATATCTTGGCCGGAAAGAAATGGAGATCATTTTTTTCTAAAAAAGTCAAAAGCGGCTCCCTGGGAGGGGGCCAGTTCCTCCCTGGGGGGCTGGTGACTGGAGCAGCCCAGGGCCCGGGCCAGCCTGCCTGAGGTGTGGAAACTGGAGCTGGGGGTCCTGATGGGGCTCAAGTCCATGATGAAGGGTCATAGGAGACCCGGGGCACCTGGGGGCTGGAAAGAACCTGGGTCAGCACTTCCTCCTTCCAAGGTGGGAGCCCAAAAAAAGCGTTATTAAAAAACATAAGAAGGAAAAGGTGGGGAGGGCAGTTGAGTACTAAACTGAGTGCATTAAATAGAAGGTGGACCAGGCTGTGCAGCTGCCTGTATTTGCAGGAGGCGGGTGGTGCTCAGAAGATGTTGGGGCACATGTGCCAGTCCTGCTTCTCCTTGGCCTCCCAGTAGCCACCCTTGTACACGCAGGCCGTCTCCCCAGTCACCGGGTCCAGCCTCTTCTCAAACCACAGCGGCACGTACACTTCGGCCTCCTTCTCTGCTGGGCGGCACAGTGGGCAGGCGGGCGGGCAGCCTGCCTCCTCCCAGCGCCCCAGGAAACCACTCCCTGTCCCCTTTCCTGCTGGCCCTCCTCCTCGCTCCTGGGGTGCCCCCCTTCTCCAGCACCCCTCCCTGCCCCCAGGGAATCCCCTCTCTCCCCCTCAGCTTCTTTCAGTCCCCTCATCTCCTCCCAGTTCCTGGGAGACCCCCATGCCCTCTCCCGCTGGCCTCACTCCCGGGGGCCCCCCTCCCCACTGGCCTCACCTTCCTCCGCACCGCAGCCCCGCGAGCAGGCCTCCAGCCTCCGGCGCCGATTCACACGCTGCTTCTCCTCCAGCCGCTGCTTCTCCGTGTTGGCCTCATCCCAGTGGCCCTTCTCCATCAGCCGCTGGTCGGGCCGCAAGCGGCTGTCGGTGGGCGCCACGCCCTCCTCGTGCTCGTTGAGGGTCAGGGCCAGCTCCGAGAAGTAGTACATGTTCTCCGCGTTGTCCCTGCGGGGCCCCGTGGGGTGAGCTGCCGGGACACACTCGGCCCCCCCTTCGCTTCCCCCCCTGCATGTCCACCCCCTGAACCTCCCAAACCTGGCCTTGCGTCCACCTCGCCCTTTCCTCCCTGCACCTTGCAGGCTTCACCAACCTGCATCTGTTTTGCCACAGTATACTCCTCTGGGAACTTGCCCACCTTGTCCAATTTCTCATATATATCAGCCTGAAGTGTTTCATAATGTCCTCATTATTATTCCTTTAATGTGTATGACAGCAGTGTCCTCTTTCACATCTGTAATGTTGGTGCTATGCACCTTCTCTCTACCCAGTCATATCAGAGGTTTGTCCGTTTTCTTCGTTGGTGGAAGATGAAACTTTGTTGATCCTATTTTAGGTTTTTCTGCTTTACTGATTTTGCTTGTATAGTCTTCCTTCTACTTTGTTGGGGTTTCTTTTGCTGCTCCTTTTCTAACTTCCTGGGATGGATGCTTAGCTCGATATTTTCCCATGTCTCTTCTTTTCTAATATGTGCATTTCAAGGCCACACATTTCACTCCAACTACTGCTTTAGCTGCATTCTACCATTTTTGTTATGTATTATTTTCATTATCATGCAGTTATACTTTCTAATTTTCATTACACTTTCTTTGTCCTATGGATTAGCTGGAAGTACATTTCTTAAGTTTATAAATATATGGTAATTTTTCTAGTCATCTTTATTTCTAGCACACTCGCTTTGGAGTCAGACAGTATACTTCGTATAATTTCATCTCTTTGAAATTTGTTTTATGGCCCAGTATATGGTCAGTTTTTGCAAACGTTCCACATGTAATCAAAGAGACTGCGTTTTCCATAGTTGTTAAGTGCAATGTTCTACAGCTGTCCTGAAGGTTCTATTGTTCAAACTTGTCCTCCAGACTTTTTCTTCTGCTATCCATTACTAAAAGAAGTATGTTAAAATCTCCCACTTTGGTTGTAAACTAGTCCATTTCTCCTTATATTTCTATCAACTTTTGCTGTATATATTTTGGGGCTGTTACTAGGTACAGGGTATATTCAAATTTAAAATCTTCCTGGCAAATTGAACCTTTATCATTTTGTCCCTCTTTGGTCTTTTGTTTTAATGTCTGTTTTGTGATATTACTATAGCTGAAGGCAGCTTTTGTTTGGTTAGTATTTCTATGTATACATATCTTTTTCCATCCTTTTATTCCAGTCTTTATTTTATTTAGATGTATTTTTTGTAAATCACATAAAGTGTGATTTTTTTTTTTTTTTTTTTTTTTCTTTTTTCTTTTTGCTGTATGCGGGCCTCTCACTGTTGTGGCCTCTCCCGTTGCGGAGCACAGGCTCCTAAAGTGTGATTTTTAAAAATTTGTCTGAAAGCTTATGGGAACAATGTAATTACTAATATGTTGGATTTTATTTCATTTTTTTCTTTTTATACTGCTTTGATACTGTGAAAGTTTTGAATTAGTCATAATACTTGGTACATTGGTCCTTACATGGCCTGCTTGTATTTTTTTCAATCAATCAATCAATCAATTAATTAATTATTTTTGGCTGCATTGGGTGTTTGTTGCTACGCACAGGCTTTCTTTAGTTGCGGGGAGCGGGGGCTACTCTTTGTTGCCGTGCACGGGCTTCTCATTGCGGTGGCTTCTCTTGTTGAGGAGCACTGGCTCTAGGCACGTGGGCTTCAGTAGTTGTGGCACACAGGCTTCAGTAGTTGTGGCTCGCAGGCTCTAGAGTGCAGGCTCAGTAGTTGTGGCGCATGGGCTTAGTTGCTCCGCGGCATGTGGGATCTTCTTGGACCAGGGCTCGAACCCATGTCCCCTGCATTGGCAGGTGGATTCTTAACCACTGCGCCACAAGGGAAGCCCTGGCCTGCTTGTATTAATGCGACCTTGCCACCTAAACCAAAGGTAGAATCCTGACAAAATCTACATCTAACCATAGGGAAAACTCACCAATCCATACTCCTCTCAGGTAGCCACTGGCAGGACTCCTGGGTTCATCAGTCTTTTGCTTTCCTTTTAATATAATTTTATTGCATCTTTAAGTAGTCTTAAGTGTGTGTGTATGTCTCTGTGTATATTCATATACATATATTTTAGATACTTGTTTTTAACTGTATAAAAAGAATATGTATGTAACCTTCTGGGACTTGCTTTTTTTAAACTTAATATTACTAAGATTTATCTGTATTGTATGTTGCTGTGGTTCATTTGTTTCAACTACTGTAAATATTGCCTTGTGTGAATATACTAGTTATTTCATCCAATAAGTTTGAGTTGTTTTCAAGTTTTGCTTTGAGTAATCTTATTAATGTTTCCTGATGTATATTCATAGGAATTTCTCTTAAGTATACACCTAGAAGTGGGATTACTGGGCTGCAGAGTCTGTGATGTTCTTCTTTAGGAGGTAAGGCCACACTGCTTTCCAGCATGGTCATACCAGCTCACATTCCCACCAGTGATGTATAAGGGATACTGTGGATTCATATCTTCTTCAACACTTGATATTACCAGACTGTTGATTTTTTCAAATCAAATGAAGGTAAAACTGCATCTTATTGTGGTTCTGATTTGCATTTCCCTGATTACCAATGATGTTACCATTTTCATATGGTGATTGGCCATATGTTTCTTCTTGTGTGAAATTCTTGTTCATGACTTGCACTTTCCCATTGGATTGTTTTTGCTTTATTTATTCATTAGAAAGTCTGTATGTATTCTTTTTGTTCCTATTTATTTATCTATTTTTGGCTGCGTTGGGTCTTCGTTGCTGTGCACAGGCTTTATCTAGTTGCAGCGAGCAGGGGCTACTCTTCGTTGCAGTGTGTGGGCTTCTCATTCTTCTCATTGCAGTGGCTTCTCTTGTTGCACAGCACGGGCTCTAGGCGCCCAGGCTTCAGTAGTTATGGCACGTGGGCTCAGTAGTTGTGGCGCACGGGCTTAGTTGCTCTGCAGCATGTGGGATCTTCCCGAACCAGGAATTGAAGCCATGTCCCCTGCATTGGCAGGTGGATTCTTAACCACTGAGCCACAAGGGAAGCCCCAGCAAAATTTCTTTTAATGAACAGAAGCATTTTAATATAACTGAATACATCAGTGTTTTTGTCTTATTTAAGATATATTTCCTTAAGTTCTAGATGATACTCATCTATATTTTCTACTTAGAGGTTTTTTGGGGTTTTTTAATAGTATGTGGATACAGAAAGACTAGAATTTATTTTTTATTTATTTTTTAAAGGAACATTTATTTATTTATTTATTTATTGGCTGCATTGGGTCTTTGTTGCTGCTGTGGGCTTTCTCTAGTAGCGGCAGGTGGGGGCAACTCTTCGTTGCAGTGCACGGGCTTCTCATTGTGGTGGCTTCTCTTGTTGTGGAGCACGGGCTCTAGGCGCACAGGCTTTAGTAGTTGTGGCACATGGGCTCAGTAGTTGTGGCTCGTGGGCTCTAGAGCGCAGGCTCAGTAGTTGTGGCGCACGGGCTTAGTTGCTCTGCAGCATGTGGGATCTTCCTGGACCAAGGATTGAACCCGTCCCCTGTGTTGGCAAGTGGATTCTTAACCATTGCGCCACCAGGGAAGTCCCTCTACTTAAGAGTTTAACTTACTATTTAACAGTAAGTCAAACTTAATACTTACTGTAAGACCTTTATTTGGAGTTGATTTTTGTTATAATAATGTAAGGGAAAGATTCACTTAATCTTTTTCTAACCATTTTCCCCAGATCCTTCTAGTGGATGGTGCCATCTTTCCATGTGATATGATACGGGACCTTTGTTGTATACCAAAGATATATACACATCCAGGGCATAGTTTCCAGGCTTACTATTCTATTTCACTATAGCCTCAAAGTAAGTATCTAATAGGGCAAGTCCTCTTTTTTTTAGAAATATCCTGGCCCTTTATTCTTCAATATAAATTAAGAAATCATAATATCAAGTTCCATGAAAATCACTATTGGGATTTTGTTTGATTTACTGACTCTTTAGATCATGACTTTTTTTTTTTTTTTTTTTTTTTTTTTTTTGCGGTACGCGGGCCTCTCATTGTTGTAGCCTCTCCTGTTGCGGAGCACAGGCTCCGGACGTGCAGGCCCAGCAGCCATGGCTCACAGGCCCAGCTGCTCCGTGGCACGTGGGATCCTCCCGGACCGGGGTACGCACCTGTGTCCCCTGCATCGGCAGGCGGACTCTCAACCACTGAGCCACCAGGGAAACCCGATCATGACATATTAATAGTACTTAGTCTTTCTACCCACGAACGTGGTATCTTTCTCCATTCATTTAGCTCTTCCTTGATATCTCAGCAAAGTTTTATAATTTTCTCTATAGAGGTCTTGCATATATTATAAGATTTATTACAAGGTCTTTGATATTCTCTGATATGATAATTGGTGTCTTCTCTTAAACTTTATTTTCTAGTTGTTTTCTTTTAGTGTATAGAAATGCAACTGACTTTTGCATATTAATCTTATATTGAGGCACCTAAGATGCCTTTTGTTCAGATCTGTTAATGTAACAAATTTATGGATTTTCTAGTACAGACTCATCCTTGCATACCCAGGATAAACTCAACATGACTGAAGAATGTTATCTTTTTTATATACTGCTGAATTTTCTCATGTCTTATTTTGGAATTGTGCTTATCCGTGAGTGAAAGAGGGTAGAACTTTTATTTTCCTACTACTCTTTTAGCCTGGTTTGGTATCAGGTATCTTATACTGGCCTCACAGTATAAGAAAGGAAAGTATTTCTTTTTCTATTGTCTGGAAGATTTTCTATAAAATTGGGATATATGTTTCTTGAAAACTTGGTAGAATTCACCTGTAAAACTACCTGGGCTTTGTGTTTACCCTGTGGAAATTTTTAAACTACTGCTTCAGTATCTTTAATTATAGGACTAGTCATGCTTTTTTTTTTTTTTTTTTTCCTTCTAGACTCAGTTCTTGTAAGTTATATTTTTCTAAAAAATTGTCCTTGCAATCAGAATTTTAATAATTTCTTTATACTTTAAATATGATAATAAACATAATGAAAACATTAATAATATTTATTTCTATATTCTGTCTTGATCAGTCTTGCCAGTAGTTTTCTGTTCGCTTTTTTCCCTCAAAGATCAACTTCTGACTTTTTGAACTTCTTTTTTTTAAAAATAGGGCTTCCCTGGTGGCACAGTGGTTGAGAGTCCGCCTGCCGATGCAGGGGACACGGGTTCGTGCCCCGATCCCAGAAGATCCCACATGCCGCGGAGCGGCTGGGCCCGCGAGCCATGGCCGCGGAGCCTGTGTGTCCGGAGCCTGTGCTCCGCAACGGGAGAGGCCACAGCAGTGAGAGGCCCGCGTACAGCAAAAAAAAAAAAAAAAAAAAAAAATTTATTTTATTTATTTTTGGCTGCATTGGGTCTTCGTTGCTGTGCACGGGCTTTCTCTAGATGTGGCGAGCGGGGGCTACTCTTCGTTGCAGTGCATGGGCTTCTCATTGTAGTGGCTTCTCTTGTTGCGGAGCACGGCCTCTAGGCGTACGGGCTTCAGTAGTTGTGGCACGTGGGCCCAGTAGTTGTGGCTCACGGGCTCTAGAGCGCAGGCTCAGTAGTTGTGGCGCATGGGCTTAGTTGCTCTGTGGCATGTGGGATCTTCCTGGACCAGGGCTCGAACCCGTGTCCCCTGCATTGGCAGGTGGATTCTTAACCACTGCACTACTAGGGAAGTCCCTCTGCTTTTATTTTTAAGGTATATTTTCTTCTTTCTTTCAGTTTGTATGTTGCACTTTCTCTAATTTCTTAGAATGAAAAAGCTTTAATAAGCTTATATACCTATTTAAGGCAATACATTTCCTTTGAAGTTTTGCCTTTGGTATACCCAGCCAGTTTTGATATCTTTTTCTTCTCATTCAGTTCTAGGCATTTTAAAATTTCCATTCTAACTTATTATTTTGTCGATGAATTATTTAGCAACTTAAATTTTTTTCCAAATATGTGGGGACTTTTTGACATCTTGTTCATAACTTCTAATTTGTCTTATCATAGGCTGTGGTCTGTGTGCTACCCTCTGTACATCTGTTGAGGCTTTCTTTAGGGTTTAGTACACGATTGATTTTTGCATAAATTCCACGTATACTTGAGAAAAAGTATGTTCTCTGTTGCAACCATAAGTATATGTATATCCTGTGTTTTTTTGCTCTCCATCTTGCTGGGTTGCTTTTCCCCATTTGACTCTCAACAAGTGAGAAGCGTGTGTTGAAATCTCTGTCTTCCAGTGAGGTGATGGATTTATCCATTTCTCCCTTTACTCTCAATACGTGCTTTGTGTATTTTTGAGGCTCTTTCACTACATGCATAATGTCTGTGTCATGCATACTGTTCATATCTTCTCGAAGAACTCAACGTTTTATCATGTAGCAACTCTTCCATCCCTAATAATGCTTTTGTCTGAAAGTCTGTTTTTATCTTATATTAATATAGCTGTTACAGCTTTTTGGTTAGTATTTTCATGATATGTCTATCTTTTACTTTCAGCCTTTGCCCATCATTACGCTTTGGATCTTTCTTAGAAGGTGCATGCATCTGGATTTTTAAAAATCCAGTCAGTTAGTATTGGGTTGGCCAAAAAGATCATTCAGATTTTTCCATAAATGGTAGGGAAAACCCGAACTTTTGGGCCAACCCAATATTTTGCTTTTTTAACTAGTGAGTTTCATCTATCTATATTATTATGCCTGGACTTATTTCTACTGTGTTAACTTGCTGTTTTTATTTGTCCTTTTAATATTTTTTACTGATTTAAAAATCTTCTGTTGGTCTCTACCTTCACATCCCTTGGTGTCCTCTGTCTCCCTAGACTCCATTGTGTTAACATCATCTACACTTTTAATTCTGGACTATTGTGGGGACATTTTCTGTTTTTCTTTGGTCTTAGTAATTATTTTTAAAATCCCTCCCACACACAACCTTTTATTTCATATAACTACTGTAGCACCTTCTGGATTTTTCCCTCCCCCTTTTAGACTACTGTTTTCATTGTGGGTTTTTGTGTGGCAAACCTTCTGAGGCTGTTCACCTGAGAACGTTTTGTTTTTTTATCACAGCCTCATATTTGAATGATAGCTCAGCTGGACAGAAACTTTTTATTTTTATTTATTTATTTATTTATTTATTTATTTATTTTTGGCTGCGTTGGGGCCTTCGTTGCTGCACGCGGGCGTCTCATTGCGGTGGCTTCTCCTGTTGCAGAGCACAGGCTCTAGGCGCACGGGCTTCAGTAGTTGTGGCACGTGTGCTCAGTAGTTGTGACTCGCGGGCTCTAGAGCATGGGCTCAGTAGTTGTGGCACGTGTGCTCAGTAGTTGTGACTCGCGGGCTCTAGAGCATGGGCTCAGTAGTTGTGGTGCACGGGCTTAGTTGCTCCGCGGCATGTGGGATCTTCCTGGACCAGGGTTAGAACCCGTGTCTTCTGCTTTGGCAGGAGGATTCTTAACCACTGTGCTACCAGGGAAGCCCTGGACAGAAACTTTTACCTTCTAATTTCATTTTCTTCATTACTTTGAAAATATTATTCCAAAAATCTGATGTCCATCTGATTCTTCATTCTCTGCTGAAATCTTTTCTCTCTGGAAGCTATTAGAATTTTCTCCTTGGTGTCCTTAATTTTCAGTATATTGTGGTTTAGGCAGAAGTTTTTGTTTCTTGTCTCTGGAATTCCAACGGGCCCTTTCAACCCAAGGTATTTCATCTGTTTATTTGGGGAAATTTATTTCCATCATTTCTTTAACTATTTCTCTCTCCTTTCTATTTTTCTTTGTTTCCTTTCCTTTCCTTCTGGGATTCCAATTAAACATATTAATTTAGTAGCTACTCTAGGCATTACAATATGCATAGTTCACATAGTCAGAAATTAGTGTGCATCTTGACCCTCCTCTTGGGTAGCACAAGGGCCTTTGAAAAGTTTCCAGTTTTCTGACTTACCTGATTGTGCAGTTGCACTTAATGTTTAGATTTTAAACCCCACAAGACATTATTGTTCTTATTTATTCACTGTTCACATAGGTTTTGTTCCTCATTTCACACATCTTGGTTCTTCTATCTGGGAGCTCTATCCTTAGTGCTGGTCTGTTGGTGGCAAGATGAGTGGCTTGAAAATGTCTATTTCAACTTTACTCTGTAAAGATGTTCTCGCTGGGTGTGTAATTAATTCTCACCTGTCAGTGAGTCTTTCTGTACGTGTAAGATTTCACCTGACTGTCTTCAAGCTCCCGTTATTGCTGATGAGGAGAAGGCTGTCAGTCTGCCGTTCCTCATAAAGTACATCTTTTTAAAAGTCTGGCTGCTTAATATTTTCTCTGATCTAGTTTCAACAGTTTCACTGCATAGATTTAGATGGGGAAAATCTCTGCTGTTTTCTCCTCAGGTAAGACTCCTGAGATGGTCTCTTGCTTCTGGACTCTGACCAGAAGCCTGCTGGACCCTGCTCTCAAACTCAACGTGCCCTACACGTCCTGATGCTGCACCCTCCCAGGCTCCGGGGATGCCTGTGGGGCTGCTCCAGGGACTCACCCTGGGTCACCAGGTGGCCAGCCTTCTCTCTCTAGGTGCTTGGCTTTTCCAGGTTTTGTCTGTTTATCTGAAGATTTTGAACCCAGTCAATGGGTTCTCTCTATTAAACCTTCCCATGGAGTTCTCAATTTCAGTTACTTTATGTTGCCTTTGTAGAACTTCTGTTTCATTCTCTTTGGAATCAGCTGTGCCACTTTTTATAGTTTCCTGCACTTATTTTCATGTTTGGTTTTCATTTCTTGGACTATGGGGACTTGTCCTATCAATCAGCCTGTTTAAAGTCTGGGCATAGGACGTGCTGCCACCTGATGGTGTCACGCTTATTTACAGTTGGGTGTCTGGCTCCCCTCATGCGTGGCTTGAACCCTCCCGCGCCCGCCGCTCGCTTCCTGTCTGGCTTGTCCCCTCCCCGCTTCCTGCCTGCTCTTCGCCCCGCAGCCCCACTCACGGCAGCGGGTACTTCTTCCACATCAGCTTGGCCGGTAGCGTCTGGTACACCGTTTTCTGCTTCCCGTCCAAGCTGGGGCTGCTGGGGCTGCTTTGCACGATCTTGGCGCACTCCATCTGTTCATCCCACGAGCCTGACAGCACGTAGTGGGCCTTGCCCTGGCTGTCACTCACCACTCCTGTCACCTGGGGACATTGGCAGGGCCAGCGTAGGCACACGCCCCTCTCCGGGGTTCCCCCGTGACAGGCTCCGAGAGGTGGCCTTGCTTACCTTCCGGGCCACCTCTTTGGAGAAATAGCTGTAGGGTAAAAACTTTAGCTGGCACCGGTCCTTTGTCTTGTGGTTCACAATCTCGACGTCCCCTGTCTGGTAAGGGAGGGGAGTGGTCAGCGGCCGATCCCTGGGCCACATGGCCCCTCCCCGAGAGCATCCCCTGACCTGGTCGATCCAGAGCTTGCCCACGATGATGTTATGCACAGTCGAGGTGCTTTTCCTCCACACGTAGTGATTCCCGCTGGCCTGGAATTCTAAGTGGATGGCACCTGGAGGCCAGATACAGGGTCAGAGGTCATGGCCTGCCATGCTGGGTCCCAGCCAGCCTGACCCACCCTCCCAAGGTCCCAGGGTCCTGAGAACCAGAAGCAGTATTTGTGCAGACTGGGGATAGCGTACAGGTCAGGGGGGCATCCAGGAAGTCTACGGGGGGACTAACGTCACCCCTGGAGGCACCAAGCTGGCTTCTGGGTTGGCAAACCCTCCCCCTCATCCAGAGTGTCCTGCCCCCGCTCACCTAGCGGCATGATGGAGAGGTATTTCCCCCGGAACTTGCTGGAGATGGTGATCTCCTGCCAGAGGCTCCAGCCGTGTTTGGAGAACACATAGTGTGCGGCCGATGGAGGGTGGTGGCTCACCTGAGACCAGACCCACAGGCCGTGAGCGTCTGCTGGACGTGGCCCGGGCCTGCCCCCAACCGGCCGGGGGACAGCCTGCCCTGTGCCCAGTATGAACGGCTCTGTGGCCCTGGGAACCAGGACACACAGCAGGGCCTAGGCCCTCCAGAAAGGACAGTGCTCTCCAGTGGGAAAGCAAGGGCATGCCCGGGGGAGAAGCCTGGGTGGCACTGGAGGGGGGCAGGGCCGGGGCACCCCAACTACTGTGGGCCTGAGCCGGTGGCCGGGGCGTTTTCACACCTGACTTGGGCTGTGGAATGAGGGTGATGACATTGTGACAGGCTGTGCTGAGCGTGAATAAAGTGAGGGCGTTAGGCTCTACCAGGGGCTTCGGGCCTACTTTCTAGTTAACCTGCCCATCACCTGCAGAGGCTGCGTCTGCTGTGCTGTATTGCACTGAGGAGGCCCAGGATGGGAAGCCTCCCGGCCAGCCCGGCTCCAGAGCTGGAGTCCAGCTGGTGTCCCATCCCAGCCCGGATGGCGGTGCAGCCTGCTCTGCCCACCCGGTGCCTCTGCCCCATCCTCTCCAGCACTGGGCACCCTGACTACGGTCTCACCACCAGGACACTGCCATCAACTTTTCCTCATCTGTCCCTCCTCATTTCTGTGGCTCCTTTGGTCACCGGGTGGGCAAAGCCTCTCCCAGCCTCCCGTCTCGCAGCCTCGCCCCAGAACTGTAGCCGTGGGCTCCAGCCTCCCTGCACCCCTCCGTGCAGACGGCCCAGAGCTCCCAACAGTCCCCATAGGAGGCACCCTCATCCTTCCTACGTCTCAGAGGCACCGGCCAAACCTGCCAGCAACTGGGTGATGAGTGAGCCGTCCCCGAGCCTGCCCGATGCCTGTGGCCAGGGCCCCCACTGAAGCCCACCCACCAGCAAATTCAGGGACGTGACCCCAGCGACCTGGCCCTGGAGCTCAGTGTCAGCACCACCTTCTCGGGCAGACGATCCAGTCGGTCCAGCTGCTCACACCAAATGCTCTGGAGTCATGGCTGGCCCCACTTTCTCATGCTCCCCATCTAAATCCTTAGAAAATCCTGGCTGTTCTTTCTTCAAAACAGCATCCAGAATCTGCCCTTCCCCCACGCCGCCTCCAGCCTCCCCAGCCTCCCTGCTCCACCCTTATCCCTGCGCTGCACTCTCCCCACAGCAGCCGGTGAGGGGGCCAGCTCCTCATAAAACTGCCTCCTCTGCCCTTCCGTGACTCTCCCCACACAGAGAAGAGCCGCCTGCCTCCTTCTCTCTGACCTCGGCTCCTTCTCTCTCCCTCACTCTGTGTTGCCAAACCGCTCCCGGGCCTTCCTAAAAGAGTCAGAACCATCCACATCCACAGTACCTGCTCCCCACCCCCCGGCCCACGAGAACAGGCCACTTCCCAGCTGGCTGCACCCTCAACTCCTGAGGGTGTTACCTGATCAGCAATGTTCAACAAAGAAATGTACCCAGTAGTAGTTCAGGCCAGGAACCCTGGGTCATCCTTGCCGCCTTCCCCAGCCTCCCTACCCACATCCAAGGCAAATCCCTAGCTCTGCTTTTTAAAGGTGCCTGTGCACAACCTCCTACAGGCCCGCACAGCAGGCAGAGCATGCCTTTAGAACCAGCCACCGGATTGCGAACTGTCTGCTTTCTGAGCTCAACCCGTGGGCCCACAGCAGCGGCTGGTGCATGGTAGATACCCAGCAGCAGCCCGACCCGAATCTATCCTGGGCGCCTTCATGTAGCTCCTGCCTGGGTCCTCCCGGCACCCAGTGAAGCACCAACAGAATCGGCCCCCTTCAGACAAGGATACCAGAGCTGGGCTGAGGTGCCCGAGGGGCCCGGTTTTGGTTCCGCGCCTTGGGGAGACCAGTACCTGCGGGGAAGGCCTGTAGAAGCGATGGAGAGGATGGAGGCGAGCTGAGCCCTGGCCCCTCACACTCACGGCCTCCACCATCACTGACTGCAGCCCCGTGGGGCGCGGGCTGCTCCCTTTCAGCTCAGTGGTGACCCCACGCTCTAGCCCACCTGAATCCCTGATGGTGTCCAGCAAACACCCGTCCCCCACTGCTCCATGCCTTCTGGCTGAGAGAGGCGTCCTCCCCTCCCCCACCAGACCCGACTGTCCTCACCCAGCTCTCCTCCCACGCGGCCCACAATGTCCCCAGGAGGCCTGCTCCGTGGGGCGCCCCTGACCTATCCCTGCCGCATGAAGCCCAGCTGCCTGACCGGACCTTGGCTTGATGGCCCCTTCGGTCAGAGGCCGCGTCCCGCTTTGTCTGGCTCTGACCCCCAGGCCTGGCTGAAGCATGCGCGGGCCTCACCTGCTCGCAGAGGGAGCGCAGGCCCATGTCATCGAGACGGTCCAGCTCGAAGGTCTCGCCCAGCATGGGGTTGAAGGGCTTGGCGATGCGGTGCACGGTGGTGGAGTAGGAGGACACGGAGAAGGCCGCCACCAGGCACATCTGCTCCACGGAGCTGGTGCAGTGCACGGCCTTGTCCAGCAGGTGGTGGTACTCCAGGTCCTCCGTCAGCCGCTGGAGCATGGACAGGGGCTCGTTAAAGTTGACCTGCGGGCGGGGTGTCAGGTCAGGGGTCTGCACAGACCGTCCACCGCTCCCAGCACAGACCTAGGGTTGTCGGCACAGCAGCCTTGCTTTTCTCAGATGTTCAGGGACATCACTGCTCAGACCACCTTCACAGAGAGGCTCATCTGAGGACCTGTCTAACCTGCCTCAGTTTTCTCCACAGCCCTCAACACGTTCTGACCTGCTGCATCTGGCAGAATTCTGTTACAATTACTGTCAGTCTCCCCTCCTAGCATGTAAATGCCACGGCAGTGAATCATAGGAATCAGTGAATGAGTGAGTGAATGAATGAATAGGTGAATGAATGGATGAAGTGGGTCCACCTTGTATTCTGAGCTATTATGCAAGTCTTCTGTCCTGGGTCACACAGTGAAACCAAGTCTGGCCTGGAGCAGCCCCAGCTCCCGCTCCATGGAGATGCCACTGTGGTCTGGCAGCACGAGGGCGCCAGCCCTGCCCTTTGCCTGCTGGTGACCTCGCTGGGGTGGGGACCAGGGGCAGCCCAGCATGGAGGAGGAGGGTCCACCCAGCCCCATACACAGCCCAATGTTGCCACTCCCCATCTGCCAGGGTGGGAGGCACTTTGAGGGCCCCCTGTCTGATCAATGCAGAGCCCCTTCCTGGCTCCTTACCTCCAAGCGTGAAACCTCTGCCCTGGGGGAATTTCAGCAGTGCGGATGGAACACGATTCAATAACACGTTACATGCTCCTCAAGTGTCATTAAGAAAATGACACCCAGGGCTGCGTATACTTCCAAAGGCCATTACTTCCCATCCACGCACAAGAAAACAGCCCCCAGGGCCCCCCTGGCCGCCCTGCCCGGCCCCTACCGGCATGGGGATCTTGGAGAGCTCCCGGCCGATGCAGTTCTTCATGATGCTCCAAAGATTAAGGCTGTAGTTGGGCTTGTCGGGGATGCGGACACGCCTCTTGACTTTGGGGGGGCCCTGGGGCACAAGTGAGGTGCTGTCTAGCACCTACCAGAGAAGCAGAGTGCGCCCGTCAGCAGAGGCCAGGTCGCCTCGGCCCCCAGGCCTCGCCCTCACTTCTGGCCCAGGGCGGTCTGAGGACCAGGCCCGCACTGGGACGTTGCTGGCGGGAGGGGAAGGCTGTGCCTGAGCTCAGATGAAGGCAGCAGGCACAGGGCCCGCCCCTGGAGGGCCCGAGTTCAAAGTGCTGGCCTCCCCACTTCACCCCCCGCTTCGGGGTCCCACCTCACTTACATTGTCTGAGGTCCATTCCACGGAGCCTGTAGTCCCACCTTCAGCTTTTCTGCAGGAAACACAAAAGGGAAGGCAAGTTATTTACAAATCCTGAGGCCTCCTGGGGACCCGGCCCCCTTCTATCCAGTCCCCTCAGTGAGGTCCGAGGGGCAGCCTGCATCTCCAATGGGAGCGTCTCCAGTTCAGGACTCAGGTGGGGCTGAGGGACCCGGGGCAGCAGTTTGGAGGGGCTCCCACCCACTGGTGCCCTGTGGCAGCAGCCGCCCAGCCAAATTCTCACCAGGGGTCCCTGCACACAGGCTCCTCCTGGGGACTGGTTGACCAGGCCCCAGAGAAGCCAAGGGGTGGGCACCTCTGGGAGAGCCCCCTGGAGCCCCGTGGGTCCCCTCTGGCATGGGCAGACCCCATTGTGTCCTCACTGTGCTGGTCTGATTCTCGCATTTGACTTGGGTTCAGGAAGGGAAGGAAGTGGGTTGGATGGATCTCTGTGCCCAGGAATACATGTGGTGAGATGGTGGCCAGAGCAGCAGGGGACACTCTGGCTGAGGGGCCCAGGCTCTGAGGGAGCTCCCAGGAGGGGTGACCTGGGCCAGCCCGGTCAGGGGACGGGCACTAGGCAGTTAGGGCCTTGGATGGGAAGAACCCACCCAGGTCCCTGGGGAGAGGGGGAAGGCACTGCAGACAAGGGGGCACCCGGCAGAGGATCTGCCCACTGCCCAGTGCAGCTGCAGCACGAGTTGGGGGGCTGAGTGAGCACTGGGGGCTGTGCCAGGAGCCAGGGGAGCCGATGAAGAGTACTGAGCACAGGGTCACCTGCTTGCTGGTTGGGTGGGAGCAGAGGGGCCTGGGCTATTGCTGAGGATGGAAGGAGGCCAGGGCGGGGCATGCAGGAGGCAAGCCCAGGCCCGGGGGCTCCAGGTATAGGGGAGTGGACAGGGAGCCAGAGGGAACCTGAGCAGGACCCCCTGGCCTCACAGCCCAAAGGGTGACACTACCAGGCGATAATGGAATTTCAGAACAGCTAAGCTGTGCTAATTTTGAGAGCAATATAGCGATTTTTAAATATTATTGGGAAATGCATCGTTCATAGAAGCACTATTTACAATAGCCAAGACATGGAAGCAACCTAAGTGTCCACTGACAGAGGAATGGATAAAGAAGATGTGGTACATATGTACAATGGGATATTACTCAGCCATAAAAAGAATGAAATATTGCCATTTGCAGCAACATGGATGGACCTAGAGATTATCATACTAAGTGAAGTCAGAGAAAAGGTAAGTATCATATGATATCACTTATATGTGGAATCTAAAATATGACACAAATGAACTTGTTTATGAAATAGACTCACAGACACAGAAGACAAACTTATGGTTACGAAAGGGGGGAGAGGGATAAATTAGCAGTTTTGGATTAGCAGATATAAACTACTATATATAAAACAGATAAACAACAAGGTCCTACTGTATAGCACAGGGAACTATATTCAATATCCTGTAGTAAACCATAATGGAAAAGAATATATGTATTGGGTTGGCCAAAAAGATGTTACAGAAAAACCTGAATGAACTTTTTGGCCAACCCAGTATGTATGTGTGTGTGTGTGTATATATATATATATGTATGTATGTAAAACTGAATCACTTTGCTGTACACCAGAAACTAATGCAACATTGTAAGTCAACTATACTTCAATTAAAAAAATTTTTTTAATATTATTGGGGGGACTTCCCTGGTGGCACAGTGGTTAAGAATCCGCCCGTGAGTGCATGGGACACGGGTTCGATCCCTAGTCCGGGAAGATCCCACATGCTGTGGAGCAGCTAAGCCCATGCGCCACAACTACTGAGCCTGTGCTCTAGAGCCTGCGAGCCACAATTACTGAGCCCGTGTGCCTAGAGCCCGTGCTTCGCAATGAGAAGACACCGCTATGAGAAGCCTGTGCTCCGCAACAAAGAGTAGCCCCAGGCTTCTCTGGTGGTGCGGTGGTTGAGAGTCCGCCTGCCGATGCAGGGGACACGGGTTCGTGCCCTGGTCCGGGAGGATCCCACATGCCGTGGAGCGTCTGGGCCCATGACCCATGGCCGCTGAGCCTGCGCGTCCAGAGCCTGTGCTCCGCAACGGGAGAGGCCACAACAGTGAGAGACCCGCGTACTGCAAAAAAAAAAAAAAAAAAAAAAAAAGAGTAGTCCCCGCTCAATGCAGTGCAACCAAAAATGATGATGATAATTAAAAAAATAAAATAAATAAATATATGTATTAAAAATATGATTGGGAAATGGAAATATACCACAGATAGGACCAGAAACTCCCTGAGGGGTAAGAGGAATCCAAACCATGCCTTTTCCCTGGAAGAAACCAGGACAGGGAAGTGGTGAAACACGCTGGTCCACAGAGGCAAAAGAGCAGCCACAGGTTTTCACCGGCTTCCTCCCAGCCGGGCTGGGCTTCAGGGGGTGTCAGGGAAGGCAGCATGGGATGGGCAGGCCACAGCATACATGTAGGAGTGAGGCCGCTGGGAAGTCTGCAGTTCCTGAGGGCGAGCAGGGGAGCACGTGGTCCTGACACACCTTGTTCTGAGGGTGTCAGTGGGCAGCATGGGCTGCAGTCAGTTCTTTCCCCTGTAGGGCTCATTGGCCACTTTTATGTCCCCAAACGCTGCCATACCCACCAACCCTTCTAGGGTCAGGACCTAAGGCAACCCGACGAGAATGAGCAACCCTGGTGAGGACTGAACCCCGAATCGTATTAAAATCTGTGCTCAAGCCCCGCATGCTCCCCTGACTACAGCCCTGCCGCCCACCCATCTCACGTGCTTCCCTCCACACGTGTCCTGCCAGCTCGGTCCACAAGCACAGGCGCTTCCCGAGGGTCCCAGGGAGCATGGCAACATGGCTTTCAGTGCTAGTAACTGTCTAATTTACTATTAATGTGTATTTAGAAAGATCCTGAAAGAGCAAACTTTTATGAAAAATGAAACAAAGGCTTTGAAATAGAAAATAAAAGAGGCTTTCTGTGTCTCCGGTCTGCTCTGGAATGCTGACACAGTGGGTGGAGTGGCTGGGACCTTGTGTGGCTCTGGGGCAGGAACTGGATGCAGCCAGTGCCCTGTTGTCCATTTAAAATGAAATCCCAATACAAACTCTATTTGGGTATTTTTGATTTAAGGAAGAACAGAACCAATCTAAGCAAAAATACCGTCTGGAGCAAGACTTAAAGAAAACCCCAAGTGTGAAGAACAGATGGAGCACGAGAACAGGCCAGCACGGCTGACCCGGGAGAGGTTCCTTCCAGGTGGCCACCCAGCCCCGAGCCCACCTGTCCTCCTTGGGCTCAGTGATCACTGTGATGAAGGACGTGGAGTCTTCCATGGCGTCGAAGTACTCGGTATCTTCATCTTCCTCACTGTCCTCGCCTTTGGTGGTTAAGAGGCTTCCTAGAGACACACAGAGCCACTGCCTCAGTTTGCGACTTCAACAGTTGCGCCTGCCCAGGGAGGTCTAGAGCCCGCGGCCCCTCCCCACCTCTGTCACCCGGCTGTGGAGCCCGCGCTCCCTTTCCTGGAACGCACTTCCACCCTCTTGCTTAGAGCCTCCCTCCTTCTGGAAGCTTTCCCTGATCTCTAAACATGCTGGTCAGTCTCTCTGTGGCCCAGCTTCCCTTTCTGATGGACCCCCTTCCCAGGGCACCCGTGACCCTGAGCCCCAGGTTAGGTGGGCAGCCACCTGGCACCCGGGCAGCCCTGCCACAGAGGGAACAGTTGGGCTCACTGAGCTCTTCTCTGGAGATTGGGAGACTAGACATGGGGAGACTGTGCCCACTGTGAGGGCGTGGGGGATACACAGGCACACGGGCACCAGAGTTGGCCAAGCGGGCCCAGACGTAGGCGCGTTGAGGGGTACGTAATCTGGCGGGGGGGCTGTGTAAGCTGAGCCAGCTGGCAGAGGGGACACTGAGGGTGGACCGGATGGATGGACAGACGCCCGCTCACCCTCGCTGAAGCTCTTGGTGGGGTTGGTGGCCCGGCCGGGGGCGCTGCGGAAAGCGCGCTCGAGGTTGTTGTGCTGCTTGGCCAGCTGCTCGATGGTCTCCTCCAGATGGACGCGCTGCTCCTGCTCATACTGCAGAGCCCGCTGCCATTTCCGGCTGTGCGTCTCCGCTAGTTCCAGGAAGTCCCTGCAGGCCTGCAAGGGGGCGCGGCCTGTGAGCCAGGCGGGGCAGAGAGGAAGGCGGGGGGGGGGGGCGTGGCCCCTGCCCCCCCTTCGCAGGTGGGTCAGAAACACCTTTGCTGCCCCCCCCGTGGCTTCCGTGGGGTCATGGGGACCCTGGCTTTCTCAAAACCAGCCTGGCATCTGCCCTGGTCGGTGCCCCACAGTCAAGATGCCATTCGAGAGCACTAAACCCGGTGTTGCTGGACATGCTGCCTTGCCAGTTATCAGCTGGGGTGCTGCGTGTTCCTGGTGGCAGGGGCCCCAGCTCTCAGCTGCTGCATCCTCACTGTAGTCTGGGCCTAGGTTTGTCACAACCAGTGTCCCCACTGGAACCAAGACAGCAGCTCAGGCCAGACCCTGGCTTTGGCACAGAAGGAAGGAAAGCCACCTTTCTGCTATACCACCTGGCTCAGAGCTAAAGGGTATTGTCTGACAGAGGAACTGGGACTCGAACTTTCTACCAAGTTACCTCAAAGTCTGTATCACATAAACTCTGCTTTTAACGTTCCCCTTTCAAACTTGTGGCCTACTATGACATCCAGATTCTTTTCAGCTTCCCGGGTCCATAGGTGCTTCCAGCACCTATGGTTGTTTTGCCCCTGTCATCACAGGGTCTGGGCCTCAGCTGTCCCTGGAGGGCAGCGAGGTCCCAGCCGGGCACCACTGGACTTGCCCTTTCTGGACTCCTCTAACGTGGTTGGAAGGGACATGGTTCCCGGCCCAACCTGCGTCAGTGATCTCAGGCCGCCACTCCCCACCACCCCCTTCCCACCGGCCACTGGGCTCCACGCACATCACATGAGGTCTGACGCTGAGGGTTAGAGACTTGATTCCTGGAGGGAGAGAGGCACGGTGCCCCTCCTCTGTAACAGAGACCGCACAGCACTACCTGAAGGGCTGTCAGGAGGAGCCAGGGAGGTGACGCAGAGCTCGGGGCCAAGGGGTACTCAATGGACACCCCCTTCATCACGGCTGGCGCCCGAGCACATGCCTTCACCCTGCCTGGGCTCGGCTGGCTCTCCCGTCCCATAGGGAGCCAAGCCCCAGTGGTGGCCTGGCTGGTGGAAAGGGCCCCAGCCTGGGGCTCCAGAAGGCTGGCCACTCATCTGGCCCCGCATGTCACTCCTTAACAAGCCCTCCCTGGGCACCTTCCCTCTGTCATCCCATCTCATCTCACCCCCCAGCACCATGCAGAGTGGGCAGGGCAGGGGCTCTCCACACCGCCTTTCTGAAGATGTGGAAACGGAGGCCCAAGGCAACCAGCAAAGTGTAGTGGAAAAGGTCACGTGATCAGGACTGGGAAGGCCCAGTTCCCGCATGGGTCACTCAGCCCCACTGAGCCCATGTCCTGTCCATAAGCCACAATGGTACAGCCCCACAGACCCTGCATTCGCAGCGCCCCCCGCCCCGTCTCAGCTCATCCAGCAAAATCCTTGGGGTGGGAGGAGAGGGATTGTCCCTATTTGACAGATGAGGAAACTGAGGCTCAGTTCCCAGCAGCTCCCCAGCAAGGCTCTGGAGAGGGGGCACTTCAAGGGCCTCCCGCCCTCCCTGGCAGGTCTGGTCCCTGCCCAGCCACATGCCACTGTAACCCGCTTCTCCAGAAGGGGCAGGGATTTGTGCTGACAGGTGTCCTGGCACAGGTTAGGGGGAGGGAGAGACTTCAGTGGGGAAGGAAAGAAATCTCCTTATGCACTTAGCAGGCTCTGGAGGTGAGAGAGGCTGCATCCAGGGCTGTTGCAAGTCGGGGGCTATTCTGGATCTATAAGGCTCGCCCACTGGTGCAGAGCTGCAGTCACTGACTACCATGCAATTTGGGGACCCCCAAGGTGGGCTCCTGAGTGGCCTGTGTCCACTTCGTCCTTGCTTCCCTTGACCCTAAGCTCGGCCCCAGTGGCCAGTCAGGTTAGTCTGGGCTCCAGCCACCCATTTGCTGACCAAGGAAGGAGTCCTGACTGCAGGGGCGACGTCACCCTGCCGCTGCCCCAGCAGCTCTCAGACCACCGAGCTAGGTGCACGGTGCTGTCAGAAACGCACCCCAGAGGCCTGGCTCTGGCGGGGGAGGGGGGTGCCCTTGTCTCCCTGGGCAGCGCCGGGCCCACCGCTGCAGGGAAGCCCCTTGCTGGATCCTCCTGTCCCCCTGAGACTGAGGCCCAGGGAGGAGGGGCTGCCCAGGTCAACAATGGGCGAAAAGGACAGGACCCCAGGCCACACGAGGCACGGTCCCCTTGCCTGGCTGTCTTGGGGAGAAGGTGCAGGGGCCCGGGCTGTGTCATGCATGGAGCCTTGTTACAGGTGAGACACACGATGGGTGCTTCCCGTTTTCTGGTTCTTAGGGTCTGTGGGTGCCCTGCCTGGTGGCAGGTTGCCAGCCCCATCAGACTAGCTTGGCAGCTGCACAAGGGCCTCTGGACTCTGCCCTCGCCTTTCCTTAGCACTGCTCCGTCGTACCTGCCGCTGTCAATCCCCGCCAACCCTCTACAGCTCCTGCAATCATCTTGCTGAGTTTTAACACAGATGGACACTTTCCTTTCATATAATTCACAGCATTTAAAACAAGGCTTATTGGACTTCCCTGTTGGCACAGTGGTTAAGAATCTGCCTGCCAATGCAGGGGACACAGGTTCAATCCCTGGTCTGGGAAGATCTCACATTCTGTGGAACAACTAAACCCGTGCACCACAGCTACTGAGCCTGCACTCTACAGCCCGTGAGCCACAACTACTGAAGCCCACGCGCCTAGAGCCCATGCTCTGCAACAAGAGAAGCCACCGCAATGAGAAGCCCGTGCACCGCAATGAAGAGTAGCCCCCGCTCGCCGCAACTAGAGAAAGCCCGCACTCAGCAACAAAGACCAATGCAGCCAAAAAGAATTTATAAAAATAAAACAAGGCTTATAAAAGAGCCACAAATAGCCGAATGTCATGGTAAATAATTCCTACAAACTCATGTCAGAGAGCTCTACATGGCCTCTGGCCTTCCTAGCAGCAAAAGCAAAGAAGGAAAGATAACCAACAAGTTTATAGTTCCTGTATAGCACAGGGAACTATACTCGGTATCTTGTAATAACCTATAAGGAAAAAGAATCTGAAGAATAAATAAATGAATCACTTTGCTGTACACCTGAAACTAACACAACGTTGTAAATCAACTTCAATAAAAAATAAAATTTAATTTAAAAAAGCAAAGAGGGAAAGATGATTGTGCTGCAAAGATGAATTAGGCTCCCTTCCTCCTGCCCTTGATGTTCGTGAAGCTCTCAATACTATAGGAATGATATGGAAGGGAAAAAGGTGTTGGTTTCATTTTCTGAGACAGCTGACAGTCTCTCACAGACCTGGTCCCAGAGCCTCTCCACACTCAGCTCCTGGGGCCCCGTCCTGCCCCACGCTCTCCCTCCTGTGTGACCACGTGCCTTCCTCCCCTTCTCTGGCCCCACCTCCCTCAGACCCCCCACCCCCTGTGGGTCAGGGCTGTCACTGCCGGTGCCGGTGCCGGGAGGGGTGGTGCACTCTCACAAGCACTGAGGTGGCCGTTTTAACAGCGTGACCGAGGAAGACATGGAGGCTCAGGGAGACCAAGGGACTTGCTCAAGGCCACAGGCCGTGCATGTAGGGCCACGGTCCAAGTCTCCCAGGGCGTGGAACCAGCGCTGTCACTGTTTATTTTGTCAAGCTGGATCCTTACCCCCATCCGGATGCCCCTTGAGGCGATGTGGGGTCCCAGGGCCTTCCCAGAGTGGGGGTGGGCTCCCGGAGATGCTCACTAACAAGGAGGTCGGGGGATAACCCTGTTCAAGCAACAGGACCCAGCCGTGCCTGGTCCTTGCAGCGGAGGCTGTTGCCCACACAGCCAGGGCTGCTGGCTGATAACCTGGGTGCCCTCCACCTTGCTGCCCCTGCAGGACAGGCTGATATGGAGCAGCAGAGGGGCAGGAAGTCAAATCCCCAGGACAGCGGGGGCCTCATCGGGGCCACATGCAGCTGGGCTGGGCGATGAAGATCAGAGCATGTCAGAGTTGCCTGAAGAGGAGGGCATGGCAGAGGCTGCTGTACCCCAATATCGAGGGGCTCATGTGGCTGGATCAGGGCCTTTTCCACTGACTCGGGGGTGTGGGGGTCATCTGCAGCTGACGAGCTGCCCTGGTCACCCTGTGGGCTGTGGAGAGCCCGCCTGCCCCCTTTGCCCTGAGGTGCCTACCTGGTGTCCATCCCCAACTGCGCCGGTTTCCTCTGATGCTGCCGACCTTCTCCAGGCCCCATCCCAGCCAGCCGCGAACGGAGGCAGGTGCCGGTCTGGCCCCGCCACCCTGGAATGCTGAGCTGGGCTGTGCGCTGTGTGCTCGCTAAGCTGGATTAGGCCTGGGGCCTGGCGATGGGCGGGCGGCTGGGGGATGGCTCCCAGGGGCCCAGGAAGGGCCTGGCTGACCCTGGCCCTGAACACGGTCACACTTCCCCTGAGGCCCCGCCACAACTCTCAGAGCTCACGCGCCGCCCTGACCAGGAGCAGAGCCACAGGCCACCCCAAAGCCCCCGACTCACACATGCTGGGCCAGCATCCAGGCCCCTCACGGCATCGCCTCGCTGCCTACTCTGGGGCAGGCCCATAACCTCCTGGACCTCAGTGTTCTCGTGAACAGAGGGCTGAACCCCAGGACTCCTGCAGAGTCCCCGATTCTGTGACCCACTGGGGTGATCGTCCTCTGGACGGGAACAGGGTTCCAGTCTCCTAGGCCTGCCCCTTTCTCCCACCCCCCACAGCCGTCGAGAGGGTCCCTGAGATGAAGAGGTGCAGGGTCCTGTGGGCAATGCTGTTCTACCTCTGTGGGGAGGGCAGGGGGCCTGTTGACATGCCCAAAGCAGAGTGAGAACCAAAAGCCCAGAAAGGAGATGGCGGCACCTCCCCCATGCCCCTGCACGGAGGCACCCACCGGGGACTCTCCCTTTCCAGATGCCAGGCCCGTGAAGGGGGCTGTGAGGGCTGCCTGCCCAGGGAAGCGTGTCAGGGCCCAAGGGGAATGGCTATCGGTCACCCCGACAGGTGTCACACAGGACAGATGCAGAGTGTGTGAGCCGGAAACCTTGCCCAGCTGTGCCCAGGAGGAAGGAGGACGAACGCTAATCGCTTTTGCTGTTCCTAATCCTAATCCCAACCACAACCTCGCTGCTCCTCAAATGCGGGCGGGCGAGCAGGGCATGTGGGCAGTGGCCTGGGTCTCATGCCCACCCTGTGTATGGCCTGGGGAGCCTCTCAAGCTCTAGGATCGTCTGCAGAGCCGGGACCCCGCTCAGGCCCAGCCTTCAGTGGCCACGTGGAAACCATCAGTCTCCTGCATGGTCACTGCCATCCTAGCTGGGCCGTGAGGAGGGTGCCGGAGAGTCGCTGGATGTCGGGTGGGCGGCCCTTGGAGCCACAGATGAGGTGGGGACAAGGGCCAAATGCCTGGTGGTTCCAGGCTGGGCGGGTACCCTGGGCCGACAGGGCCAGCTCGGTGACTGGCCCCAGCTGTCGGCACACAGCAGGTTCCGGTAACCCTGCTCGCAGGGAGGAAGGGAGAAAGGGCCACGTTTCCACCTGCAGCCAGCCAGGACCTGCCCTGTGGCTGACAGCCACGTGACTGGCCTGCCGTGGTTCTCAGGCGCAGGGCTCCCAGGTCAGTGGGTGGCCAGGGCCGAGGCTGCCCCACCATCTACCCCACCACATCGATCCTCACACGGCCAGTGTCACTATGGACCCGCCTCTCAATGGTCTGTAGTAATAATAAAGGTGGCGAACAGGAGAAAAATGTGCAGAATCACGGGTTCCTGAGCCCCTCTGCATGGCCAGCAGCTCACACTAGGGACACATCAGGGTCAACAGAGTCTCTCCTTCCCCTCCCACTGAGGAGCAACAGGCTGGCCTCAGCACATTACCTCCCGACGGTGGGAAAGGGCTGAGATTCAGGCTGGGACTGTCTGGCTCGGAGGCAGCCATGCTGGACGAAACACAGCCATCTCATGCTCCAAGACCAAGAGCGGGTCCCCCAGGAGCTGCGATGGGGGTGCCAGGCTCTCCCGGGGGTCCCTCTGGCTCAGGCTCAGCCATGCCGCCATGCTCCGCATCCACCACCCTCCCGGCCCCTGGAGGCTGGGCGGCTCCCAGGGCCGGGCCCCCTTCTCACGTGGCCCTCGGCTCGGGCTGCCCCGCATACAGGGGCCAGCCCCTCTCGGACACGGAGGGGATGGTCACGGCTTCTCCTTAACGTGACTCACTCACAGCACTGGGGAGTCAGCTTCTCACTTCAGTTCAAACTTTAAAATAGTCCTTTCCACATTCAAAATAGTTTACCCCTCATGCACAGGAACCAGCACCATCTGGCTGCCAGTTTGCCAACCGATTTTAGACCGTCCTGGAATCTATTTTTACTCATCTCCCCAAGCCCCAAGTGAGCAAGCTGTCAGGGGCAGAACAGAGGTCAGCTGGATGGGAACCTGCCCACGGGCCCTGGAAGGACGAGGAGGGTGGCTCTGGGGCCTCTCACCACCACTCCGCTTGGGTGGGTGCGAGGAGCCCCTCGTGATCTCCAAACAGGGCTCAGCGAAGCCTCAGAGCATCTCCAGCGGTAAACAGCCCCTTCTGATCTGGTCCGTTTCTATGATGCCGCAAATCCAAGGTCCTGGCCAAGTGCCCTGAGTTGCTGCCTCTGCGTCTGTGTACCCCCCGCCTCCCCCACCTATCCTCATCTGCGTCCCTGTTCCCATTCCCCCCGGCCGCCTCCCCCAGCCCCCAGTGCCTCTGCTTCCCCCACATCGTGCTCTCACAGCTCCTCCAACTGGAGCTGAAGCCCCCTCCCTCCAGGCCCAGCTGTGCTGGGCATGCGTCCTCCGCCACATCCGCATGCCCCTGCCGTCAGGCTCTGCGCCCCATCCCACCCGGCCGGCTCTATTGCGGGCACCAGGGTGTGTCCCTCGTGGGCCACTACCTTCCTTGGTAAAAGCATGCCGGGTCTGTCCCATTGGGCCCTTGGAGGGGGGCCTGGTGGGCACCACCCTCTGTTGGCCAGCGCCCACCCCCTGGCTTTCTGCACCTCGACTGTCTTTGGTCTTTTGTGGGGCTCGCCTACCATCCAGCTCTGCTCACCCATTGGCTGCCCTAAACCTGTTCCTGAGGTCAAGGGCCCCACAACTCTGAGGGGCCTCTCACAACTCAGGTGTGGGGGCCATGTCAGGAGGGGGCCTGCAGGAGCAGAAGTGGGGAGCAAACCCCAAGGCTGCCAGCTGACGGAGGGCTCAGCACCTTCACGCTGGGAGTGTGGCTGCCTCCGGGCCTGCCTGAGAGTCACAGAAGCGGCTCTCTCACTGCCAGGCTCCACCACCCTGGCCTGCGGACAGACCCTGCTTCCCCCACAGGGAGGGGAGCGTGCACCCTACCAGCCCAGGGCAGGCTCACCCCAGAATGACCATGGCACCACTGTGGGGCTCTTCTACCCAGGGCAGGGGCCCAAGGCCAACCCACAGGGGAGCCCAGGTGACACAGCCCTGGCCCTCTGCACAGAGCCCTGCGGCCAGCAGTGGGGACGGCCCAGGACCAACAGCTGTGACCCTCTGTGCTCATGCAGCCGCCGGGCCTGCCACCCTTGGGCAAAATGACCACTCTGGGCCTCGGGGCTGGCACGTGAATAATACAAATGACAGCGATGACAAGGAAGCTGTAATGACACCAACCTCACGTGGCCGTTGTGAGGAGCAAACAAAGTAACGGGAGGAAACTGGGGCGGACGCCTGCTATCACACTGCCAGCATCCCAGAGGCCTGCCTCCAAACCAGGGCGCTCTGCTTTCCCACAAAGACAAACTTGCGGGAAAAATGAAGAAAATGGGAGTTCGTTCTTTTCACTTTATGGAAACAAATACCCAAAGCCTGAGCTGGTAACATGTATTAATTCTGCCATTCTCTACCTCAAACCTCGTGATGGAGCCAATGCTGTAACACCGCATGCGTCCTGGTTCTCCGGGAGGGAGGTGCCGCTTGCGGTTCCCACACCCGGGCCGGGGGAGCCCTGCACACGTGCAGTGCTTCGAGGCTCAGTCTCTGAACCACGGCTGATCACTGCGCTGTGAAGTTCCTTCTAAATGGCAGCAAACACAGTTACCCAGACGGTGATCCAAGCATGGACCTGCTGTACTGCCTTTGATCAGACTCACAAAATCACCCACTAGGGAATTTTGCCAGACACTAAGCAATTCACTCAGTTGCTCTCACTTTCTTTCACAACCAACTCTCTCTCTTATTCACTGAGGCTCCCATATGCTGGACACTGTGCCAGGCATGGAAGCTCCAGGGTTCCCAGCATCACTAGGGAGACCGTGTCCTGTCTCTGCACACTGCTGCGGTAGAAAAGCCCATGAAACAACAAGGTCCTACTGTGTAGCACAGGGAACTATATTCAACATCCTGGGATAAACCATAATGGAAAAGAATATAAAAAGGAATGTATACATGTGTATAACTGAGTCACTCTGCTGTACAGCAGAAATTAACACCACGTTGTAAGTCAACTATAATTCAATTAAACAAATAAGTTATTTAAAAAAGAAAGAAACAAAAGCCCACGAGACTCGTGGACCTGCAGACAGGGCGACAGTCAGCAGAGTGGGGCGGGGATGCGGAGCTGGGAGTGGGGTAAAGGTGGGCAGAGGAGGGGTTCCTGACCCTCCTGCCCACCCTCAAGGGAGGGATGGGTTTATTTCCCTCCTACGAGGTGCAAGGCTCTGGAGCCTGAAGACCTGGGCTCTTATCCTTAGCAGCTGCCTCAGTTTCCCCACAATAAGCGGCTGAGTGGGTGGTGGGGAGATGGTGCATGCAGAACGCCTTGCAGGCAACGTGACCATGGGTAGTTGATTCTCTCTCTTGTCCTGGCTCCCTGCTGGCCAGGGCCCCACCAGCCTCTAGCACCCAGGGCCGACCCGGCCAGGTGGACTGTGAGATGGGCCCTGGGAGTAGCCGTGGGCTTGCGGGTGGGCTTCCCAGGAGAGGTAATGTACATCTGAGGGGCGATAGGTGGGGAGGGTCTGAGAGGCTGTGGCCTCCTCAGGTTAGGTGAGTGGCCAACTCTGGCAGGGGACTGGAGGCGGACGGGGAACAGGTGGGAGAGGAGGCTGGGAGGGGCTGCTGGGCCCCCGGGGATGGTCATGGGTCATGTGAACCCCACACCTGTTCCTCCCAGGTGGGAAGGAGATGTGTCTGCTCTCATTTCCAGGGCAGCGGGTGGTAAGGCCATCATCCACACAGCCAGCGAGCTTCACCCAAAGACCAGGTCCTGCCCAAGGGGCCACCATGACTGGGGAACTGTCCGCAGAGGCCCAGGAAGGGTAAAAGGGTGGGGGAGCTTTAGAGCCGGATGGCGTGGGTGCCATCCCAGCACAATGCTTACAGGGAACCATGTGTAAAAAGCTGGGCACCCCCTGCGCACAGCAAGTGTCCACAGCTAGTGTTTTCCTTCCCTGCCTGGGAGAAATGCTCCTGACCCTTTCTGGCTCCACTCTGTGGCCACTACCTCTCCCTCTGCAGGCCCCGCCCTGGCACTGAGGGTCACTCCCCAGCCCTTCCACGGCCCTCTACACACTTGGCCTTCACCAGTGGGTGTGTGAGCTGCTGCCCTGCTTAGCTACTTCTCCCAAAGGCTGTACTGCTGAGCCCACGTGACACTCAGCATCACAAGGAAGATCCCTGGACCATCCCTGGGATCCCTGGATCCTCAGGGGCCGGATGGGTCTGCCTGGTCCTCGCCGAGTCCCCACCTGGCAGAGGCCCGGGGCAGGCTCAGTGGGAAGCCACTCAGGTCTGGGTTCAAATCCCATCAGGCAGGACTTTCCTAACTGCATGAGCCCCAAGTTCACTATGGGGCCGCTGACCTGCTCAGCTGCTGCCCCCCGAGGCCTCCTGAAGGCCCACCAGGCACCACCTTCCCAGGCCTGCTAGAAAGAACCCTGCCAACCGAAACCACAATAGGAGGGAAGGAAGCCGGGGCTCAGTACCACGTTCCCATGGAAAAAAAAAACACGTTTATGACTTGATTTCATAAAGCTCTGTTCCTATGTCTCAGCAACCAGGCTGGGTCATTTCTCTGCAAGGCCAGGTGACCAGGGTGGCGAGGGGTGGTGACCAGCAGCTCTGCACCCTGCTCAGAGCCTGCACTTTCTCACTGACCTCATCCAGGTGAGGAAATGGGGCTAGAATGGCTTTGTAAATGGTCACTTCGCAGGTAAGTGAGATGTGGGCCACTTAGAACTTTTTTCCCTGAGATACAAGACCCACTTTGATTGAGACAGAGTGTATCGGGCACTCCCACTGGGCTACTGTTGGGGCCACAGGTGAGTAAGACCTGAGCTTGACCTCAAGGGGCACAAAGCCTGGTGGGGGATCAGACATTGAAATAATGGGCTAAGCACTGCTCAGTGGGCTGGGACCACTGGGGGATCTAACCAGGAGGAACGGCTTCCTGATGGGGAACTCGGAGAGCCTCCCGGCTGTGGTGACGTCCACGTGGGGTTCTGAAGGATAAAAAGGAATCTGCCAGGCACCTGAAGGGTGGGGAAGGGGTATTTTAGAGGGTACAGCGCAGGCAAGGGCAATACAGTTCAGTATTCCTGACCCAGAACCTCCCCCAGACATCCTGTTCCCTCAAACACGCACAAAAGGGGCCATCCTCAAGGTGAGGGCCAGATGCCCCCTCGGGGAGCAGGGCCACAGGGACAGGCCTGCCTCAGTAGCCACAGTTCCTGGGATCTTGGAAACTGTCCAGAGAGCCTCCCTCCCTGCCCTGCTGGGAGCTCAGGATCTAAAGGCTAATGATAGTGATGCCTTCTCCTGAATCTGAAGGTTTAGAAATCTTCCTCTACTTCTCTGCTGAAGGCTGAACAACCCCAGACTCTTGGCCATCCTGGGGAAAAGTGAAGAAGCAGCAGTCCATCTCCCTGTGTGGGGAGAGTGCAGCCTGCCCAGGGCCCTCTGCAGGATGTGTTTGCCTGAGGGCTTTGTGTGGCCTGCCGTCCCCCATTTTCTGCTCCACTTCCATGACCCAGGCTTAACTGGAGCCCACGAGGTGGAAAACCCAGAGCCATTCACCATCCACAGGAGGGGGCTGCCCTGGCTGTGCGGCTGGTGGGAGGAGAGATTCTCTGAGTTCCCCAGGAGGGGCTCCCGTCAGTCAGGGCGGGGGGCAGGGAGGGGACGGCGGAGAGGCGGTAGGAAGCCAGTGTGGGGGAAGCAGCTTCCTCTTTGTACAGTGAGATCTGGGCGGATCTGAAGGATGAGGACTTGTGCCTTCTGGGGACCGCTGGGGGTGGCTTCCACCCATCCTGGGTCCCCACCTTCCCAGGAAAGACCCTGGTAGGGCTGCAGCCTAAAGGTAAAAGGCACACCAGGGACTCACGTCCCTGAGAATGGGGGTTTGCCCCAGGTGGATGCGAGGCCACCCTCCATGTGCTGACCTCAGAGTGGAAGGGGGCCTCTGCAGCCCTTGAGGGTCTCACCCTCACCATCGTGAGGGCCGTGACTCCCGCAGCGCGCTACACAGACTTGGGTTTGCGACCAGTTTGGCCACTTAGCAGCTGGTGACCCTGGGCAGCTCAGGGAGTTCTCTGCGCCTCTGCCTCCACGTGGATATTAGCGGTACTAGCGAAGCTGTGGGGAGGGGTAAGTGGTCCTGGGTGGGAGTGGGCTCCCCTCGGGGCTCGGGGGTGGGAGCCACATGGATGCCTTAGTTACAGCTCCCTGGTCCAAACCCCTCCTAGTAACAGGGGTGGAGGCCAAAGCCTGGCCAGGAGTGGGGACGCTTTGCCTAGGTGGCCCCTCTGCACACAGTGGGGGTTTGGGAGTTCAGGGTCTGACAGCCTCCCAGAACTGAGCCGGCTCTTGCCGGGTGAGGAGCAGCTGTCAGGAAGGGTCCCTGGAAGAAATGCGGGACTCTGCACTAGCCTGGGCTCCCACACCTCGCTTCTGTGCCCCCACAGTGGAGGTGGATGGGAGAGGCCCTCACGTCAGGTTCATGTTTGCGGGGGGCGCAGATCCCGGCCCAGGATGCAGGCAGGCTCCGACACTTGGGTCCGGCTCTCCTGGTGCCAGAACTGCTAACAGGCTTGCTAATCAACCCCAGGGGCCTGAGCTTCCCATCAAACAATTCATTACGCACTTTGGTGGTGAGCTGTTTTTATGGCTTCGTAAACACAGATGAGCCTCTGATGCCTGATAAAATACTTTCGCTAGAGATGCCAGCTGAGCAGCGCATTATCTGGGAAAAAGCAAAACCGCTTACTCAAGATGATGCGGCTTTAGTCTCCGCATGTGGGGAGGCCATGCCGGGGAAACCGTGGGGAAGCACAAATGCATCATTACGCCTTAAATGCTCGATACCGGTGCCTGTCACCGGAAGAAGTACAGTGACCCAGGCCCCTAGAGTCTGGGGGCTGTAAGGAGGCCAGAAGGCCGAGAGGGTGGACACGGGAAAAGGAGAGAAGACCAGCGACGGGGCCAAACAGCAGGGCGGCCACAGAGCTGCGGTCCAGCAGCCTCTCGGCACGTGGGCGCCATTGCACCCCTAAACGCCATGGACAAAGTCCACACCTGCGGGCACCTATGCATGTTTCCCTGGAGTCTGGGAAGAGGGTACAGGATCTTGGCCTGCAGTGGGCTCCAGCCTCCACCTTCCCACCCTGCCCTCAGATTTCCTGGTGTTGGATGGAGAGCCTAGTCTCTGCTCTGACCCCCCTGCTTTGGAGGCTGAGTCCCCCAGCTGGGGCTCACCTGGACACTGGTACTGCCCACCGTCTCTGCGGCCAGCCTGACCGGCTTGCCTGAACCGCGTTCTCTGGACCCACCTCCTCTGAGGCGGCCTCCATCTCCCCACACCTCTGTGCTCTGGCCCCCAGCTCCCACGGTGCCATCCTAGCTGGGATGTGCTCATCCTGGGGGCTGTCCTTGGGAGGAGGCTGTGGCCTCCTCTGACACATCAGACCTGTGTCCAGAGGGAGCACATACCTCCTGGTTCACGGTCACAGCTGTGTGGCTCCCAGAACCCGTGGAAAGGGGGAACTCCTGGGGCTGAACCCCTCAGTCCACAGACGTGGGTCCTCGTTCAGCTACTTACTGTCAGGTTGGCACGACTGCGGTGGCCTCAACTCGAAAGCTCTTCTGACTGAGGGACCCCCACCACACATGCAAGCCCCCCATGGTTACAGGTCCCAATCCTGCTGCATCTGGGCCACGTACTGGGGGAAAGAGCAGCAGCAGCTGTTGCGGAAAAATGTGGCAGCCGCGTCCCTACTGTGTGTGCTGAGCCGGCTGCTCAGGTTGGGCGCTGCCTTCCTCGCCCAGGCCTGAACCACCTGCGGGCTCAGCCGGATCTCACACCCAACTCCGAGCTCCACCCAACAATGAAAAACAGTGTCCTCACCCCGTGACGGTGCGTGGATGAGATGACACGGAGGATGAGGAGAGCAAGAGGGAGGCCCGGCCTGTCCCTCACCCTGGCCACCCACCCAGGGACCAGGGAGCCACCTCCCCCGTGGGGGCCTGGGCCGGGCCAGCGGGCACTCACGTTGATCATAGCATTTGAAGTGATGCGGAAGAGGGTGGCCCGCTCGCTGACTGCCTTCAGCTTCTCGCCGCTCTCACAGGGGATCCTGAGGCCGTCCAGCTCGCTCAGGGAGCGCTGCAGTGCCACGCCGTGCTTGGCCACGAGCTCATTGCACGTGCTGAGGTCGTCTAGCTTCAGGGAGAGCTTCTTGATGGTGTCGTGTAGCTCGCTCTTGTCAGCTGGGGAGGCAGTCCCGTCCTCGTCGTCCCCAGAGTCATCTGTGGAGACACGCGGGGTCGCCATGGTCCTTACGGAGCAACACACGCCCAGAGGCCCGGGAGGTGCCGGCTCCTGGCCAGGGTGAGGTGTCTGCACAGCCCCTCTGGAGTCAGTGCGGGGGATGGAAAAGGGGACCAGCTTGAATGACAGGGCCTGGGCTGTGCTTTGCAGGGGGCACCAGCACCCCCTAAGCTGATGTGCAGGCAGGGGTGGGCTGTCCAGGTGAAGAGGTGGAGGTGGCTGTGTGGGAGCGGCTCCCATCCCAGACCCCGCAGACCCTGAATGAAACCCGGGCACTGTCCCCGCGTCACAGGCCCAGCCCGGGCTGACCCATGCTTCCCCTGCCAACCTGACCTTGCTCTCTGCTGTCCGCCCACCCCCGGTCCCTGCAAACAACGAGTACTCGTGCTTCGGGCCTTTCCCTCTGTGTTCCCACTGTGTCCCCACTGCCTGGAACCTCCTCACCACCCCCAGCTCCTCAGAGGTCTCACCCCTGCCCAGCCCAATGCCACCCCATCTTCAGAGTCGGCCTGAAGACCCCCCAGGCCGCAGTCACAACTCCCTCCCTGCTGCGACCGGTGACCCCCTCCTGCAGGTCTCCCCTGAGGAGCAAGGCCACGCTCACCTATGGGTGTCTCTTGTGTGGAGACACTGGCTGTGCCCTCTCAATGGCCTTGTCAGGGTACGGACTGTACCACTCCCAGGGTACAGACAGGTGATGAAGCTCAGGTAGGTGAAGCCCTGGCCGAGGCGCCCTGGCTAGTCCGTCTGCCTCCAGAGCCACCCTCTTCTCACCTGGGGACCTTCATGAGGAGCCAGGCAGGTGCTCACGCCCCACCCCCTCCCTGCTTACTTGACCCCAGGTGCCCTTGGCACCCCTCCTGGGAGTCTGAGGTACCTTGGAGCCTGGTCTGCTGCCAGCCCAGCTTGTGTCCAAAGGGGTGCTCTGCGGCGAGTTGGGTGGGGTGGGGAGCTGGCCTGGGCCCTGCTGCTACTTTTGACACTGGCCTGTGAGTACCAGATGCTATAATTGCTGAGCGGTGTCTGAGATGCATTGATTCAGAAATAATCAGCAAGAACCTTTTTTTTTTTTTTTTTTTGGTGAAGGAAATCTGTAACCCAAGATAGAAATTTTTGAAAAAAGGACGCATTGTGAGAGAACAGATTTCCTCCCATGGCAGACAGGATGCATGGGGGTGGCCACAGCTGAGACACTGCTCCGCACATGCCCTGAGCTGGGGGCAGGGGCTGGCCAGCCTCGGAGGGGTGCCCGGAGCGAGGAGGTGGCGGGGGCAGCATCCAGGCTGGGGGCAGGGCTCGCCCACCCCATCCAGCCCAACTGCAGCCCCGAAATGACCCAGTGTCTGGAGACCACACATGCTGGGCCGGGCCACGCCCTGGGCCACTCGCTTGACCAGTGTGAACACTGAGCCTCAGTGGCCAGCAGACAGCAGCTATTCCCACTCTGCAGGCGTGAAAACGCAGCTTCTGAGACACCCAGCCACCGGTTTAGGGCCCTGCTATCAAGGGGGCAGTGCTGGATCTGAACCCAGGGGGACCTGCACGGAGTTGTTTCCTCTCTCTGGATCACCTTAGAAAGGCTCCGATGGCTGATGCGTATCTTGCCTTCCTGGGTGCCAGGCAATGGGCAAGGCGCTGACTTGGTTAATGCACGTTGATGACCCAGTGAGGTAGGTTTGAGGGGCAGAAAGGTGCTTTGAAATTGCCCAGGGCCACAGGCGGGGAAATTCCGGAGCCTCCGGGCCCGTCCGGCTCCAGAGCCTAGGCTCTTAGTTACAACGCAACCTCCTCTCACTTTCCAGGTTCAATGTGTCAAACAACCAGAATGGCCACCAACCAGTCAGCATGGCTGCCGCTGGGCACTGGGAGGGGCGCACGGGGGCATGCTGACTGCGGGTCAGCCTGAAAGTGACTCCCTGTGCGCTGAGAAAGAACTGACCAACCTAACTCGGAGCATCTTCCTGCGGGACGGGCAGAGGGTGGGTAATAGCACCTTAGCAAGCAGCTCTTAGGGTCCGAGTTCAGGTCCAGCTGCCAGGGACATAGGAAAGTGCTTGTTCTGCTCCCAAGTTGTGGCTCTGTTGCTGGGGGAGGGATGGGAAGACACCTGACCAGCAAAGTCTGTTCTATGGGGATGTGCAGGCAGAGTACCTCTCCAGTGAGATCAGAATGAGGGAGGGTGGGGGGGAGGGGCGAGAGGAGGAGTGACTGGATGAATGATCTTGGGTGCATCCCAGGAGGCCTGCATGGAAGCGGCAGGTCACACACAGAAGGGCAGGGTCTGGAGAAGGATGTGAGCAGTAGGGATGGGGCACAGAGGAGCTAGCTGGAGAGGGTAGAGGGCACAGCTAAGGAGCCTGGGCCTTCATCCCTTGGCAAAATGGAGTATGTGGGCATTTGAGCAGAGGTCCATGGATAAGAGGAGGCTGGTGACAGACTGAAGGGCAGAGCTGAACAATGAAGGGGACCCTGGCCCCCTAATGGTGAACTGTGGCCACGCTGAGTCCCAGGTCTCAGTTCAGGGTCAGGGGTCTTTGCAAGGAGTAAATCCATGTGGGACACACAGATGAAGCTCAACATCGGAGATGCAAATGAAACCGCTCAATGTGACATTCCTCAAAGTAGCAAAAAGAATAGATGGCATTAACTCATCTTGTGCTTTCTGAAGGATGAACTGGCAGTTACCCATCAAGAGCCATGAAAAGGGCTCCTCGGCTTCCACTGCCCCCCACACCCCCACCTGCCCCCCGGACGGGAGCTCTGCTGGTGGGGCATGTCGTCCAAGGAAGGAAAACACTCATACGTGCAAAGTCGCTTAGGCTGTGGTTCTCAAGCTTGTGGCCTTGGGGGTTCTCAGGCTTTTCTGACCCTGCACATCTTCACTGTCGCCACTCCCACTGGGAATAAAACTCAGGCACAGTGAGCATCTGAGAGGAACAAAGTAACAATCCACATCTCAACAACACAGCAGACACTGAACTATCCATGGACTTAAAATCCTACAGGAATTCTGCAACTATATAAATACAAGAATAGCAGCAACTGGAATCTAGGACCACATCGAAGCCACACATCCACCCACAGTGGAGCCCTGGCCTGCCCCAAAGCTCATGTGAAGGCCAGGACTCAGCACAGAGCAGCTATGCGGAGGAGCTGCCCCCGGTGTAGGAAAAATCAGGTGGTCGGAGAGCAGAGGCTTGAGCTCCGGGGCACCTCCCCAGGCGGGGGCATTCACACGTCTGCCCCAGCCGCTGACATGAGGAGCCTGCCGTCCCTGCGCAGTGGGGAGGGGCACTCAGGTCTGCTCAGGTGTCAGCACGGGGCCGAGGGTGGAGGAGGCAGGACTGGACAGGAGATCCCCTTCACCAGGCAGTGGGTGTGAGCAAGGGGCCGGTTAGGGGAGCCCAAAGTGCACACGGTACCTGCCCTCTGCCTGACGAGGATCGTTTGCCATCCTCCACGCTGAATCTCAACCCCTGCACACGAGGCCCATCTCTCCCGCTCTCCCCGGGACACGCTGGCCTGCAGGGCCCCTCACCCGCTCCCACCGAGCTCCCTGCGGTCAGTTGCCTTGCTCCACTTATGCTGGCCTCTGGCTGGCTCTGCACCAGCTGGTGCGCCCTGGGAAATGCTGCATGAGTTGCACTCAGACCCAGCCCAGTCTCAGCAGCTCAGGAAGCAAGCTCTGGAAGAGGCAGCTTCCTACTGCTCAGCCATGAAGGGCTGGGTGGGAAGGCGGCATCCGGCAGCAAACAGCCACAGCAATGGACGGTGGCAGTAGTGGCCAGGGCATACACAAGGTGCCGGCACTTCTTAAAGCACTGGACAAATAACTCACGTAATCTTTGCACCCTTAGCATCCTCATTTTACAGGTGAGAAAGCAGAGGCTCAGAGCAGGACGGGTCCTACGGAGAGTAAGTGGTGGGGCTGGGGTCCCTCTCCCGGTCTCTCAGCACAGGCCACACTGAGGGCGTCACTAATGGGGGCATCTTGCCCTGCCCTCTCCCTGCTAGCCTACATCATCTCACCCTCCTCCCCCACCCCTCCCGAGACTGTCAGCCTCACCAGGAAGAGGACAGAGCCAGAATGTCTGCACTGGGGGTGGCGGAGGGACTGCAGATCCTGCCACCCACACCCTCATCTCAGCGGGAGGGCTGAGGTTCAGGGCAGGAAACATCTGGCCAAGACCACCAGCAGCCAGAGAACAGGAGCCCACATCCCTGCACGGCCAGCTTCCAAGGACAGTGACCCCAGGGAGCCAAACTGGAGGGTCTGTGACAGAGGAAGGACTGGAGAGCTGGAGGGGGCAAAGGGGAGGCCCAGGCAGGGGGCAGCGGCTTCTGCCCTCCCACCCTCCCGGCCCCAGCTGCCAGGGCCATCGTGCTGTACCCCTGCTTCCCCAGGCCTTGCTCTGCCTGCCTGTCTTGTGCTGCTGCTCTGGGTATGCTTCCAAAGTTCAGATCAAACCTTCACAGAAAAGCGACTCAGCAGGAGCCCAGTGAGTTGCTCCACCAGCTGCAAAGGCTGTGGCTTCTGAGACCAGGAAGCGGGCCTGGCAGATGGGGAAGGTGACTCTGCTCTTCTTCCCCAGGCAACTCTGCGCCAACGAGCCTGCACCTTCTAATGAGAAAGACTTCCTGGGGAACTCAGGCCTGACATTCCTCAGCCAGTGGCACTCTGAGCCTCCCTGGCTAAAGTGACAAAAGCAAACAACAGCTCCAGACTGTGGAACATGGAAAGAACAATCAATCCAGCCTCCAAGCCAGAGGCGGGGTTCGAGGTAAGGTGCAGGCAGCTCTGGGGATGGCGGGATCACATGCAGCAAATGACCGTGGAATAAAGGTCTCCAGCCTGTTCTCAGACACGACCATTTCTAGGAAAGCACCGACTCCTGAAATACCCACTGATTTTCACCAGCTAAATGCAAGAATGAATTCTCCTTTTTGTTAGATGAGAATAAATCCATAAAACCCGGGTTACCAACGTGTTTACAAGGCAGCAGTCACAACTTCTCTGTCCATCCCGGCCAGGCCAGCCGAGTACGGCAGTGGCCTCCCATCCATGGCAAGCTTCCCAAGTGCATGAGTTTCCAACCCTTAGGGGCTATCCTGGGTTGGCTAGTGTCCCCCCAAAATCATGCCCTTCCTGGAACTTCAGAATGTGACCTTATTTGGGCTGATGCAGGTATAATTAGTTAAGATGAGGTCATATTGGAATAGGGTGGGTCCTTAATCTAATATGACTGACCTTATAGGAAGAGGAGCAAAGACACAGAAACACTCATGATGACACAGAGACTGGAGTGAAGCATCTGCAAGCCAAGGATTGCCAGCAACACCAGAAGCTGATCAGTACTCTGACTTACTGCCCTGAGGGGTGGTCCCTGGATGCTCCCTAGATAAGCACTGAGACTCCCACCTGGGCACAGAGACCTCACAGGTCTCTCTGTTCTCCCCTCAAGCCTGGCACACATGCCTCCCTGACTGCTCAGGGAGGTGGCATGGGACAGCGGAGGAGCCCGGTTCTGGGCCAGGCAGTCCTGCTTCAACCCCATGTGGCCTTGGCTAAGCATGCTTATCCATACTCTGGGGATATTCATACCTCCTCTGGAAAAGCATTTAAGCCCCCAGCGTGCAGCCAGGGCAGAGCTGGGACTTCCTGGCCCCCCACCTACCAATATCCCTGTCACTCTCATCGGCACAGCTCACTTTTTGCACATAACCAGTCTTGAGTTTACTTCAAATCAGAGGCTTGGAGCCAGAGGGAGCCCCGGTGTTTCTGCTGTGCCCCCGCCCCTGCTCGGGGGTCTCCTGGAACCCTTCAGTAGCCGGCTGCAGCTGAGGAGCCACTGGGCACCCGCACCAGGGCTGGTACTCTCTTTCACCTGGAACTCCTGGGAAGGAGTGGGTTGCCATGGAAACAGCCAGCAGAGCAGAGCCAGGTGGGCTATTTTTAGAAGTGGAGCTTTTTTTCCCCATCTTTGAGGAAAATGGCTCAAGTTTCTGGGTGGGGAGGCAGCTTTTTGAAACCAAGAAACCAAAAGGCTGCACAGATTGGTCTGGAAGGTGGGGCAGGTGACATGGTGGGGACGTGGGAGCCAGGGGCCCTGTGGCTGCCCCATTTTGCACTGTAGCTTGCTTGTTTCTCTGGGGAATCTGGCTTTGCCCTCGCCTGCCCACAAGCTCCTCGGGGTCAAGGCACAGGATGACCGGGGCCCCCTCCCCTCACACACTGTGGCTGGAGATGAGTGACAGCAGCACTGGCTGAGGAGGGGCCTCAGGACAGGTGAGGTGAAGGCTGGGGAAGCCCAGCACTCACGCCTCCCTCTGCACCTCCACCCAGCGCTGGGCAGGACAAGGTGTGGGGGGAGGTGGTGCTTAGATGGGTCCTGGCAGAGGGACAGGACTGCAGCGGTAAGGGGACAGGCCTTTGGAGGTGGGGAGACAAGTTCAGGGACACCAGCAGGGTTCTGAACAGGGAGGGACATTCAGATGGCTCATTCACCTCTAGGTGCCAGGAAGCCAGGGACCCCCGCCCTCGCCCAGCCAGGCCATGCTCTGCCTGCGCTCCACGCCCTAGCTTCCTCTTGGCTCTTCAGCCCATCTAGTGCCAGGGAGACCCCGTGGCTTTCCCACCTCCTTGCCACTCCCCGGATTTCTTTCCTCCTCTCCTCTGTGTGCAGATGGCTGCTCCTGGGGCTTCCCTGGTTGCCCAGTGGTTAAGAATCTGCCTGCCAATGGAGGGGACATGGGTTCGAGCCCTGATCTGGGAACATCCCACATGCCACTGAGCAACTAAGCTCGTGCGCCACAACTACGGAGCCTGTGCTCTAGAGCCTGCGCACCACAACTACTGAAGCCCGTGCACCTAGAACCTGTGCTCCGCAACGAGAAACCACTGCAATGAGAAGCCCGCGCACCGCAACAAGTAGTAGCCCCCACTCGCCGTAACTAGAGAAAGCTCGCACGCAGCAACGAAGACCCAACACAGCCAAAAATAATAAATAAATAAAATAATTTTTTTAAAAAAGATGGCTGGGGGCCTCCCTGGTGGCGCAAGTGGTTGAGAGTCCGCCTGCCGATGCAGGGGATACGGGTTCGTGCCCCGGTCTGGGAGGATCCCATGTGCCGCGGAGCGGCTGGGCCCGTGAGCCATGGCCGCTGAGCCTGCGCGTCCGGAGCCTGCGCGTCCAGAGCCTGTGCTCCGCAACGGGGGAGGCCACAACAGTGAGAGGCCCGCATACCGCAAAAAAAAAAAAAAGATGGCTGGGGCCTCCCTGGTGGCGCAGTGGTTGAGAGTCCGCCTGCCGATGCAGGGGATACGGGTTCGTGCCCCGGTCTGGGAGGATCCCATATGCCGCGGAGCGGCTGGGCCCGTGAGCCATGGCCGCTGGGCCTGCGCATCCGGAGCCTGTGCTCCGCAACGGGAGAGGCCACAACAGTGAGAGGCCCGCATACCGCAAAAAGGAAAAAAAAAAAAAAAAAAAAAGATGGCTGCTCCCCAAGGCCCAGTACCCATCGTTTCACCTGAGCACTGCCCTGAGCCCTCGGGCTCCCCAGCACTTGCCCCTGGACCTGCCTCCAGCTGATGGGAGTAACATCCAAAAATGTAAAAAGAAGGTGATGGCTTCTTGTATGACAAGGTACAAAACTTGCTAGCCAGGCACTAGGCCACTGACTGGGCAGGGCCCAGAGGGTGTCAGGGAGATAAGAGAGAAGCCTTGTCCCATTGGCCAGGAGTCACAGGAGGAGGCAGACACACAAGGGGACCCACAGCCATCCATGGGTGGTGGCGCAAGGCAGGTGGAGGCCAGCAGACAGCCAAGGAGTGCCACTGGCTGGTGTGGGGAAGGGGCGGGGGGACAGGACACATGCTGAGTGCCTGCTCACCCCAGGCTGGCCCCGTTCCAGCCCCCTGCCACGCCACAGAAGAGAGGGCACAGGGAGGGTGGGGAAGAATCCCTGCTCCCTGCTCCACCATGGCAGGGAGCCTGCATCAGTGTAGTGTGGGCCCCGCTGTGCCCGTGGCCTGAGACCCAACTTAGAACGGCAGCTGACGATGCTGACATCATGCCCTGACCCAGTGGTGCTCCCTGACCCAGCAGCATGGTTAATGGATTAATGGGGACAGGCGCTGCTCCCCTCCCTCTCTGCAGGACAGGGAGGGGACAAGCCCTAACCCCCGAGCCCTGCAGTCTTCCAGCCATGGTCTGGGACCCTGAGTGGCCACACCTCCCTGGGGTCCCCAGGACCCCATGGGGGGCTTTCATCTCACCTGAACACTAAGAACTTTGAGCAGGGAGTGCCTCCCGCTTTCCTGCAGTCTGGCTGTGCAGAGACCCCACCGCAGGGCCTCTGACAAGCACAGCCAGCGGGCGTTGGTTTCAAGTGAGAACCGCGGGGCCCTGCACTCTCGGCAGAAAACAGCCATTTCCAATTTGCAGTGTTAGCATCTCAAAAGTTCAATTACAGCAGGTTTGCTGACTGTTATTTAGATTTCAGGAGGTTTGTTAAGCTGCCCAAATTCAATTGCAGAATCCAATCAGCTGGATGCTGACAACAGAATCAGGCCTTGAGGCAGGTCCACGAGGTCAAGTGACTTTGGTGGCTCTGAGACCCTACAGCCCTGTTGCTCAGTGACAGCCTATCCTGTGCTTCCTTGGGTCATGACTTCGCCACGCTATGACACAGTCTGCTGCACGAACCACACCCAGGAGAGGAATGGGTGGCGTGGAGAGTTATGGACTGTGCCCAAGGCCCCAAGGCTCCTGAGCGGTGGAGCTGGGACTGGCAGAGTGGTCTTTACAACGAGTCTGAGGGCCCCTGCCACCCCCATGGCCCTGAGGCTGAGAGACTGCAGCAGCTCACTCCACCCAGCCCGAGGTGAAGCCTGTGCTGGCCAGTGACCTCCACCTGGCCTGGACTGGGCGAGTGGGGAGGTGAGCCCTGCCTGGGGTGACGCTGCTCCTGTGGTCCTTTGCCCTGGAGGAGGGCCCCACTCAGGCAATGGGGAGAGGGAGGCTGAGAGGTCTCCTAGTCTTGACAGAGAAGGGCTCAGACAGGAGCCCTGGGGTGGGGTCCCAAGAGGCCTTGGGAGGAGGTGGCTGCCTTACAGGCGCACCCTGCAAGGGGGTGACACAGGAGGAGGGTGCTGCTCCAGGGAGATGAGGACCAGGAGCACTGGGCTAGTGGTGGGATGGGCCAGAGCCCTGAGGATGAGCACCCCAGAAGTGCAATCCCTGAGGCAGGTCGGAGGCCTCAGCGCTGGAGAGTGAAGCACGGGAACCAGGTCAGACGAGACAGGGAGCCACTGGGGGCCCCTGGGAACAGGAGTGCCCCCCTACCAAGGTACTGCCAGTCCTTCCTGACTGGGAAATCCAGAAGGAAAGTAGGTCTGTCTTTCCCAAAGTAGATTCTGTGGGACACTAAACCTGCAGGGGGTTCTGCAGAAAAAGGAACCAGTGATTTTAAAAAAACAAAACAAAAAAACTTCCAAAAATAGGATGAATGACGTCCCTCCCCGCCAAGGAGGTAGGTGACTGAAAGCTCTGAAAAGCTTGGCCTTGAGGATACCGGAAGGCATGTAGGGATCTAATCTGATGGAAAAATCAGATAATAATAAATAATAAATCGTGAAACTCTGGTAGGCAGATGGAAAACACAAGCCAGAGCACCGGCATCATATGACCTTTGTGGGCCCTCTGTGGCCCATCTCCCTCTCCTCTCTTTCTGGTGATCAGCATGGGGTGTGTTGAGGGCACCAGGAACCAGGTAAGACCACATTCAGGCTCTCCAGCAGCTTCCGCTGGAGAGGGGTGCAGGGGTGGCACCCCAACCTGGACAGCTATCAACAAGGCTGAGGTGGGGCCCCAGGGATGGGTGCCCTGGGCTGACACAAAAGTCAGGCTTTGCTTCCAGTCCACAGGGGATGCAGAGGCAGGAACTTCATCCCACAAACACGAATCTGTAGGCCAGTATCTGTGGTGACTGAATCTCTGATCTTCTCAGGGAAAAACACCCCCAGGGACCCCTGGGCTGGCTGTAGAGTCCAGCAAGCAGCAGAAGGCTGGGCAAAAATCTCAGAGAGCAAAGAAACAAAGCCCCTTTCCTCTCACTGGAGGGGGCTAGGGCACAGGGTCAGAGCCACGAGCCACAACGATGGGTGAAAAATAAGTGTATGCAAGTGACAGCTAGGACGCCCACAGAACCAGGTGCCTTTCTCCTCAGCAGGGGGCTGTGACCTGGGGCCACACAGCATCCTCAGGATGATGGACGGCTCTGGGAGCAGGGCCCACCTCCAGGGAAATAAATACTGGTGCAGAGATGGAGCCTAAAAATAGATGCGCAGGCTCCAATTATGGCATCTTCTGAGATGCTGAAGCCAACCTGCCACCCACAGCCCCCTCCGGCCCGCAGAGCGCCCAGCCCACCCAGAGCTTCCACCCTAACCAGGGTTTCCACGGGGTCTCCTAAAGGAACAGGGTGCCATCCCAGATCCAACACTGCAGGGAGCTGGCGTCCCACCTACCACCCCCCTCCCACCCTCCAGACTCACTCATCTGCCCCGTCCTGGTTTGAGTCTCGCCCCAAGGTCCCAAGGTGCAGAGGTGGGCTGCCCCTCAGCCAACCTGAGGCAGGTGCGTGAGGGCCGGACCCCACACCAGCTGGGTTTGGACGGAGACACTGCAGCCCACCCCCTGCCGGTGCCAGCTGACTGGGGGCGAGGCGCTGCTGCTCTCACCTGAGTCCTTGTTTAAGGGGCACAAGAGGGGCAGCTGGAGCACGGACGCTCCTCTTCCTCCGACCTGCTGATGTCGAGACAGGAACCCACCTGCGTCTCAGCACGGTGGATACTCCCCGAGGCGCCCGCCTCACCTAGACAACAGTGAGCCTCCTCGGGGGGCTGCCGTGCTCCCCCCAGCCTCCACTGCAAGCCTCTAAACTCCATCCCACCTGTCTGCTCACTCCTGGCTCACAGAAAGCCCCCTGCAGGCCCGGCCTCCAGGTCAGGGGGACCGCCTGGTGCTTTGGTGGCGGGAAGGGCATCAATATGTTTCTTAAAGTTTCTCCAGGAGACTTCACACCGCAGCCGGGTGAGAACTGCTGGGTTAGATGCTGGCGAGGCCCCACCAGCTCTAACACCTCATAATCCGAGGCTCCAGCCACACGTTTCCTCAGTGCTCCATATCTGTCCCCCGCACCCTGCACCCCACCTCCAGGTGCTGCCTCCCAGCTCTGCAGACCGGGGAACCAAGGCCAAGGGGCTCACGTGGCCTCCAGGCATCTGGCTCCTGGGGCTCCCTCTCTCCGGGGCCCTACACTGCCTTCTGGGTAACCAAAGAAAAGGAAAAAGCCCTCTCGGCTTGGCCAGCTTAGGAAAGGAAACAACGCCCTGTTGCCATGTTGAAATCTAGCCTTTGTCCACAGACAATTTCAGTTTGGGTGTTGCTGTCTCACCTCTGGTCCTGTTTCTCCTCGACGGCGTTGCTTGTTAGCAGCTGCCCCAGATCCCATCAGGTTACGAGCTGTGGCCTCCCCATGGCGCCGGCTGCTGGGGCCATGGCGGGAACACCACGGAACGGCTTCTTTCTGCCCTCGCGGGCAGGGGGGAAGCACTGCCCTTGGCCCAACCGTGAGCACAGCTCCTCGGAGGCCACCGAGCCCACCTCACACTTCTCCCCACCAGAGAAGGGCGCCCACCCCACGGTCCCACCCCCTCCGCTTCCCGTGGTGGGTCCAGCGATCCCTGACCAATGAGAAGGATCCTTTAATGAACAACAAGGAGCCCCACCTGTGGGAGTGTTTAATCTTGCTCAGCACAAACACCTGTCTCACAGCCAAAGCAAGTGGGACTGAACTGAAGCGAGGTCTGCCGACCCACACGAGAACCCACTGATCCACCCCCGACGGCGCCAGCATAGTTGAGCCACTCACTGGAAACTGCCAGATTACATTTTCCTGGCCCGAAGACAGCCACAGCTGCTTATCCTTGGAAATCATCGGACGCCCACGTAATCATGCTAAAGAGCTTTCCATGTGCGGCCACCTCTAGGCGTCAATGACAGAGAGTGACTGGGTCCAGGAGGAGGCGGGGGTGGGGGGTGGGGCAGGGCTGGGAGAGGGGTCCTGCCACCTAGGAGCCCCACAGGCCCTGGAGGGGCAGGGGCTGCGACTGCCTGGCTGATCACCTCCTGGGCCTGCATGCAGGAGGTGCCAAATAGAAACCTGTTGACTGAGCGGATGCCACAAGGGACGATGGTGGGAAGTGTTTTGTGAACCCCAGGGCAGTGGGCAGGTGGGCGGTGACGGGTCAGGGTTTTCCCCTGGCTCTTGAGAGAAGGCAGCAACCACAACCCGCTCACTCTAGGACCCACCCCCCCGAGCTGCCCAGTCCCTGCAAAGTTCCTCTTTCTCGCCCTGCAGACCTCAGAGTGCCCTCCCGCTTCTTCTGGCTGTGGGTGGTAAGTGGGGGCCTGGCCCTGGGCCAAGCTCTGTGGGGAGGGTGAGGAGGAGACCCACAGGCCCTGCCTGGGTGGTGGAATCTCATAATCCGCTCTATGCAGGGTGGACAGGCCAAGTTGTGTCTTAAACAGAAAGGGAACAGAGCCACCCCTTTCATTTAAATGCCCACGTAAGACGCTCTCCCATTTAGAAGTCAAGCAGACCTGCAAGTCCCAGTTTGCTATTTATCACCCCTGAGACCTTGCAGCTACTTAACTTCTTTACCTTCAGTTCCTCATCTGTAAAATGGGTCAATGCCTATAACGTGCTTAACACAGTGTCTGCCACAGTGAGGCCACGAACATCAGCCATTACCTGGCTATAAAAAAAAGCCATGCTGAAGGTAGAAAAGTCAAAAAGCCCTGTAGATAAAAGCATAAAGTAGCAAAGAAACAATCACCAGCAATCCTCCTCAAGATAACCTCATCAACCTGTCTGATGCCAGTGGCATCTCTTCCCGCCCGCTCCCACATGCTACCCATAACGGGGACTGTCCCTTGTTCCAATTCCATGACCGCCAGTGACCAAGAACACCCAAGCAAGGGACCTCTCAGGGGCCAGGAGGGTGGATGGGAACTCTTGTCACTTGAAAGGCGTGTGCCCCGCGATCCAGGCACACCTGGAGCCAGGTTACCATGACTGCCTGCTCCCTGCCGGTCTGAGGTCCAGGTGGGCAGAGGCGGCCACCTGAAGGGTCGCCTGAAGGGAAGGCCACCAGTCTCTGATGGCAATACCAGAAGAGTACACTTGGCAGAATGTGTTTAAAGTGACCCAGCTCAGAGTGAGGCCGAGATAAAGGGGTAGGAGGTAGGGATATTTTTGGAGGCTGTCTGGCTCCTCCAAAGGCCCTTTTGTTCCTCTCCTAGTTCTGGGTCACTGTCCATGCAGCCAGGAGCCTGGCACAGGCCCTGTGCTCGCAGGCATCTGAACATTCCTCCTGGAGGACACGGAGGGCAGTGGACAGTCCTCTTCATGACCCACATCCTTGGGAGCCCCGACCCAGAACTGACAGGGGAAGGCTGGGGATGAGGGTCAGTGCAGCCGAAGAAGGCATTCCTGCACCCGGAAGACATCAAGGCTTTCCAATTCCCAGTCTAGCCTTCTGTTTTGTGTTTTCTATGTTCCCAGGTCGCTAGGGAGACTGGTGGGTGGGCAGGTCCTCAGCTTAAAGTTGGTTCGGCCACCAACAGACTGTGTGACTTTGAGCAGGTCTCTCCCTTCTCTGGGCCCCAGTGTTTGCTCCTGAAAGGAATGGCCTCTACTGGGCAGACCCACACTGCTCTGTGGAGAAGGTCCACCAGCTACAGTTAATGCAGACCTTAATGCGGACGTGCATTTGACCCTGGGCCTGGGGGCTTCTCTGCTAGTTGTGCTCTGGGAGGGGGAGGGGGAAGAAACAACCCTGTGACCAAGCAAGCTACCCCAACCCCACCCCGGATTTGATGATTCAGCAGAGCTGGTCATTTATGAAGAAGCCCTGGGAGCCAGGCCAGAGGCCAGGATCCATGGAGGCCCTGCCACCGTGAGATGGAGCAGAATGCTGATTGTGAGAGTAACTGCATCCCAGCCAGGCAGGCAGAGCCCAGATCTGGGAGTCAGAAGCGGGGCTCAGACCCAGGGGCGGGGGAAGGAAACAGGGCTGAGGAAAGGCCTGCAGTGGAAAAGGCTCGAGGGCATCGGTCACCAGCGTCCCTGCCCTCTGCATGGCTCGTTCCTCCATTAGTCAGCTGTGCCCCTGCCCAGGTCCACCGTCGCCTCCCCAGCCCCGTCCCTGCACCTGCTGGACGAGGAGGGCAGCCACCCCTCACAGCTCTGAGGGGCCCTACCAGCAGGACCATGCAGACACCACTGTGGGCAGGTGGCTTCCAAGGCTTGGCTCAGGGGGGAAAAGCTACTTGAGCAGTGATTGCTAAGGAGGAAAATCAATCTGAAAATAGTGAGGCCTCAGAAAAATTCACATTCGGGAAGGAACCTGCTTGCGAGGAGCTTGGCCAAAGACAAACAAGGTGGGATTTCGCTGGCCGTTTGCTCCCGAGGGCAGGGATGAAGGCATGGCCCCCGCCTCCCCAACGGCCCCTGGCTCTGACCATCTGCTGACCCAGCCTCTGTCAGGGGAGAACTATTTTCTTCCAGGCCAGCAAGCATCATTCTCAGGCTCTTGGCTGATACATTGCTTACTGTAAATCAAGAAATTGGTTTTCTGTTTTCTAAAAGAAATGGAAATTAGAAATTCCAACGTGTGATGGTGTTTGCGAAGAAACTGCAAGTGATTGTCCCTAAAAATAGAAGGGGGCTGTTTCCAACTGCCAAGTCTTAGTGAGTAGGAGCTGGTGCCTGGGCAGGGAATACTGCCACAGGGAACCGTGGGGAGGGTGACATGGTGGAAGTGACAGCCACTGTGAGGCCAGGCGAAGGAAAAGCCAGCAGAGATGAGGTAAGAGGGGGAGGGAGCGGTGAAGGAAGAACCTTGTCTCAGAGCAAAGCCCTAGAGGAGGGCCACCTGCCCACCTGGGGCTGTGCCGGCGGGCTCTCTACCTGAGTCCTGGGGACCCCTGCTCAGCAGCTGCTCCCTGAGCCTGCAGGGAGGCTCCTCACAGCCCAGGCAACGCAAGGTCCCCAGAGCCTGGTTGAGACCTTCCCCTCAACTACAGAGCCCAGGGGCTTCTCACTTAGGCCACGGGGCTGAGGGAGAAACCTGGACCCACCCAAAGGTACCACGCAGTCTACAAGGGCATCAGAACACATTCCTGCACAGTCTGAAACCCCACAGCCAGGCGGGCTTGAATTACAACCAGACGGTCTGCAGAGATCCAACATCTTTGGGCCAAGTTTCCACCCGAGACCCATTTCCGATTGGCTCCACGTTGGCCTGGCGGGGCTCCCCTTAAATAGGTCACTGTGGCTGACAACTTTCTGGTGTCCTTGTCCTAGGCCCACTCTGGCTGGAAGGGGGAGGGACTGATGGACAGGTAGTGGGGGCCGTGAGGCCTTTGGGCTGTGCTGAGCTGAGGAATATTCAGGCCGTTTAGGGCCGGAGGACTTGGGGCCATGGAAAGGCTGTGTCCTACAGAAGGCCCCTTTTCTGGAGCAGGTGAGCCTGAGGCAGAGACCCAGGCAACAACAGAGGTTCACTGCTTGCTGGCAACACAAAGTCACTCTGCAGTTCATGAAGTACTCTGCCGGGCAGCCCCAACTCGGGTCACCACACCCCTGTGCTGTGGGCTCCACTTCTGGCCTCCTTAAGTGCCAGGGGTGCTGAGGATCTGTGAGGCGAGGTGCTGCCCCGGGTCATCTGATGGGCAGCTTAATTCTGGGATTTGGATGCTGGGGCCATGAACGGGGATGTGCCAGGGCAGTGGGCACATGAGCCAGAAGACGAAGAAGGAACAGCTTCCTTACAGAGCTGAGAGAGAGAAAAAAAAAACTAGAATTTTATAGTTCATAAAAATGTCCTCCAAAAATAAAGATGAAGTAAAGATATGTTCAGACAAATAAAACCTGAGAGAATTTGTGGCTCCCTAACCTACAATAAATGTTAAAGGAAGTTCTTCAAGCTGAGAGGAAATGATACCAAATGGAAACTCAGATCCAGACAAAGGAGTGAGGAGGGCTAGAAATGACACCGGGAAGGACCCTGCGGGGACTTCCAGGTACAAAAGCCCCTCCGAGTCTTGTTTGTAGGAAAAAGGCTTTAGTCCCCCAGACCTTCCTTAAGTTCCAAAGAGCAGGCACAAGCATTTACCAGTTAGGGAGGTGGGGGAATGTAAAAACAAAGGAAAAGCAGTTAAGCAAGAAAAGTAATGACAATATTCAGCATAAAACAGAGCCCTGGGACCTCCCTGGTGGTGCAGTGGTTAAGAATCTGTCTGCCAATGAAGGGGACATGGGTTCGGGCCTTAGTCCAGGAAGATCCCACATGCCGTGGAGCAACTAAGCCCATGCGCCACAACTACTGAGCCTGCGCTCTAGAGCCCGTGAGCCACAACTACTGAGCCCACGTGCCACAACTACTGAAGCCTGTGCACCTAGAGCCCATGCTCCACAATAAGAGAAGCCACCGCAATGAGAAGCCCGAGCACCACAGCAAGGAGTGTCCCCCACTCACTGCAACTAGAGAAAGCCTGCATGCAGCAACGGAGACCCAATGCAGCCAAATATAAAAATAAATAAATAAATACATTTAAGGAAAAAGAAAAAAAAACAGAGTCCTAGTTCCTCCTCAAGGGATATACATAACAATCTGACACATATCTTTGAGTTCTGCAGGATGGTGACCCTCACCCAGGTGGAGGATGGTAACTATAGGCTGAACACAAGGATGCAGACCCCAGAATGGTTGGAACCAGGAAGCTGATGATTAAGATTCTGGAAACATCACCTTGTTACCTCACCACCAACCAATCCAAAGAAGGTCATGCACCCTGCAGCCCTCACCCCAAATGTTGCCTTTAAATTAAAACCATTCCCTGAAAGCCATCTGTCTCTTGTTTGGGTCTTTGAACATAAGCCACTGTCCTCCTTGCTTGGTGCCCTGCAAATAAGCACCAAACTTTCCTTCACCACAAACCAGTGTCAGTAGATTGGCTTTGCTGTGCGGTGGGTGAGCGGACCCAAGTTTGGTTTGGTAACAGAAAAAATAAGTATGTCAGTGAACATAAAAGATGCTGGTTTTCTCATTTTTAAATTTCATTTAAAGATAACTGTATAGAGCAAGTAAAAAAAGTGTATCTTCAAAAGTAAAATAGGACACAGTAGAAAGGGTGGGGGCCATGGAAGTAAATATATTGTTGCAAGGTTCTTACTTACAGCTGAAATGGTATATGATTTGAAGGAAGACTGTGATAAGTTAAAGATGCATAATGTAAACCCTAGAGTGGCCACTGAGAAGAGAGATGTACAGTTGTGAGCTAATAAAAGGAAAAAAATGAATACTAAAAATAATACCACAGATGGCAGGAAAAGAGAAAAAAAGAACAAAATAGATGAGACCAAACAAACAGCAAAATAGTAGATTTAAGCCCAACCATATCAATAACTACATTAAATTAAAACGGTCTTAACACTCTAAAAGTCAGAGGCTTTATCAGACTGGATAAAAAAGCAAGACTCATTATATGCTATCTATATAAAACCCCTTTAAATATAAAACCCTAGATAAAATAACCAACCATATGCTTTCTATAAGAAATGCACTTTAAATATAAAGACATTGATGGGCTAAAAGTAAGATACTAGAAAAAGAAACACCAGGCAAACAGCAATTACAAGAAAACTGTATGGCCTTAATAACATCTAAAAGAGGCTTGAGGACAGAGATAAAGAGGGAAATTTCATAACAACAAAAGAAGTCAATTCATTAAGAAGATACAAACTCCTGATTGTGCATGTACCTCATGAGAGAGCTTGAAAGTATATGAAGCAAAGCCAGAAATGGAATCTACAATTATAGTTAGAGATTTCAATACTACTCTCTTAGCAATTGCTAGAAGGTAGAGACAAAACAAAGATTTAGAAGATGTGAATCTTCAAGTACCCTTTATCAATCAACTTGACCTAAATGACATTTACAGAACACCACATCCTACAATGGTAGAATATGCATTCTTTAAAACAGTACATGAAGTATTCACCAAGACAGAGCAATGCTATTCCATAAAACAAGTCTCAAATTTAAAATGATAAAGCATATGTTCTCTGGCTACTACAGAATTAAATTAGAAAGCAATAACAAAAAGGTACCTGGAAAATACCCAAATACATGAAAATTAAACTACACCCTTTAAAATAACAAATGGGTCAAATAAAAACCACAAGGATAATTAGAAAATATTTTAAAATGAATGATACAACATATCAAAAATTTATAGGATGCAGCTAAAGCAGTGCTTGGAGGGAAATGCATAGCTTTAAAGCTTATTATGAAAAAGAAGAGAGGTTTAAAGTGAGTGATCTAAGCTTCCACATTAAGAAAATAGAAAAAGAAGAGCAAATTATAATCAAAGTGAGTAGAAGGAATAAAATGGTTTAAAAAAAGAGCAAAAACCAATGAAATAGAGAACACTAACAATGGGAAAATTAAACTAAAAGTTTTGAAAAGATTAATGAAATTGATAAGCCTCTAGCTAGAATAATCAAGAAATAAAGAAAATACAAATTACCAATAATAGGAATGAAAGGAACATCATACAGCTCTATTGACATTAAAGGGATACTTTAAAAATATTATGTACAATGTTATGCCAGTAAGTTTGACACCTCTGATGAACTGGAACACTCCTTGAAAGAACAAATGACCAAAAATTACACAAGAAAAAAATAAAAGTCCTTTATAATGAAAGTGAATTTAAAATTAAAGACCTTTTCCTCAAAGAAAATGGTCAGGTCAAAATGTCTGCACTGGTGAATTCTACCAAATATTTAGGGAAGAAATAACACAATTCTTATACAAACTTTGTCAAAAAATAGAAGAAGGGGAAACAATTCACAGTCATCTTATGAGGCAGTATTATCTCATCATAAGAGGTACCAGTATTACACTGATAACAAAAGCAGGCAAAGACATTACAAGAAAACAAAACTATAGTCCAAGATCACTCATAAATATAGATGCAAAATTCCTTGACAAAATATTAGCCAATAAAATTCAGCTAAAAAGGATAATACATCATGAACAAATGGGGTTTATCTCAGGAATGCAAGGGTTAACATTTGAAATTAATACAATTTATATTAACAGTATAAAGAAAAAACATAATCAACTCCGTAAGTACTGAAAAAGCATTTGACAAAACTCAACACCCATTCAAGATAAAAACTCAGAAAACGTGGAAGAAAAGGAACTTTCTCGTTATTATAAAACACATCTATGGGCCTCCCTGGTGGCGCAAGTGGTTGAGAGTCCGCCTGCCGATGCAGGGGATACGGGTTCGTGCCCCGGTCTGGGAGGATCCCATATGCCGCGGAGCGGCTGGGCCCGTGAGCCATGGCCGCTGAGCCTGCGCGTCCGGAGCCTGTGCTCCGCAACGGGGGAGGCCACAGCAGTGAGAGGCCCGCATACCGCAAAAAAAAAAAAAAAAAAAACACATCTATAAAAATCCTAGGAGCTTCCCTGGTGGCTCAGTGGCTAAGAATCTGCCTGTCAACGCAGGGGACACAGATTCGATCCCTGGTCCGGGAAGATCCCACATTCTGCAGAGCAACTAAGCCCATGCACCACAACTACTGAGCCTGCGCTCTAAAGCCTGCATGCCACAACTATTGAAGACCACGCGGGCTGCAATAACTGCAGCCCATGTGCCTAGACCTGTGCTCCACAACAAGAGAAGCCACCATAATGAGAAGCCCACGCACTGCAACAAAGAGTAGCCCCTGTTCGCTGCAACTAGAGGAAGCCCGTGCACAGCAACAAAGACCCAACACAGCCAAAAAAAAAAAAAAAAAAAAATCTTACAGCTATCTTCATACTTAACAATGAAAAGTTGAACTTTTTGCCCTAATATCAGGAAGAAGGCATGTCTGCTCTCACCACTTCTATTCATTATTACACTGGAGGTCCTAGCCAGTGCAACAAGGCAAGAAAAAGAAATCAAAAGCACACAAGTTAAAAGGAAGAAGGAAAAAGCCTTTATTTATAGACAACATGATAGCAAATACAGAAAATTCTAAGGAATCTAAAGAAAAGCCACTAGAACTAGCAAGTGAATATATCAAGATAAAAGGTTGTATACAACAATCAACTGTATTTCTATAATATTAGCAATGAACAACTAGAAAATAAAAATTTTTTTAAGTAATACCATTTAAAATAGCATCAAACCCAGTAAATATTGTCAGGTAAATTTAGTAAAATATGTGCATGAAAACACATAGCTAAGAGAAATTAAAGAAAACAAAAATAAATAACCATATTAATGGATTGGAAACTTCAATACTGTTAAGCTATCAATTCTCCACAAATTGATCTATAGATTCAATGCAATCCTGCCAATATCCCAGCAGACATTTTTGTAGGAACTGACAAACCAGTTCTAAATTTTATATGGAAAAGCAAGCCAAACAGTTCTGGAAAAGAAGAATAAAGCTGGAGGACTTATACAACCTGTCATCATGATCTACCATACAGCTATAATAATCGAGACAGTACAGTGTTGGCATAAGTATAGATTTATAATGAAACATAATAGAGAGTTCAGAAACAGACCTGACATGTATGATCAACTGATTTTCAACAAAGGTGTCAAGGTAAGTCAATAAGGGAAAAACTTTATTTTTTTAAGAAAATGGTGCTTAAACAACTGAATATCCACATGGAGAAAAAAAATAACCTTGACAACTACCTCGCACCATACACAAAATTAACTGAAAATGGATCTTAAATCTAAATGTAAAAGCTAAAACTATAAAACATCTAGAAGAAATCAACACTATCCTGAGGTGGCCAAAAATGTCTTAGAACATAGAAAACACTAATCATAGAAGAACTTAGTAAGAGATCTAATCAAAATTAAAATTATATGCTCTTAAAAAGATACCATTAAAAATGAAAAGGGGGCTTCCCTGGTGGCGCAGCGGTTGGGAGTCCGCCTGCCAATGCAGGGGGCACGGGTTCGTGCCCCGGTCCGGGAGGATCCCACATGCCGCGGAGCGGCTGGGCCCGTGAGCCATGGCCGCTGAGCCTGCGCGTCCGGAGCCTGTGCTCTGCAACCGAAGAGGCCACAACAGTGAGAGGCCCACGTACCGCAAAAAAAAAAAAAAAGAAAAAAAAAAAAGAAAAGGTAGGGCTTCCCTGGTGGCGCAGTGGTTGAGAATCTGCCTGCCAATGCAGGGGACACGAGTTCGAGCCCTGGTCTGGGAAGATCCCACATGCCGCGGAGCTACTAGGCCCGTGAGCCACAACTACTGAGCCTGCGCATCTGGAGCCTGTGCTCTGCAACAAGAGAGGCCACGATAGTGAGAGGCCCGCGCACCACGATGAAGAGTGGCCCCCACTTGCCGCAACTAGAGAAAGTCCTCTCACAGAAACAAGGACCCAACACAGCCAAAAAAGTAAAAAAATAAAATAAAATAAAATGAAATAAATTAATTTTTAAAAAATGAAAAGGTAAACCACAGATTAGAATTTTTTCTCAATACATATTCTTGAAAAAGAACTTGTATTCAGAATATATAAACTCATTAATAAGATAAACAATACACCTCCTACCCCTACACCAAATAGGAAAAGGATTTGAAAAGGCACTTTACAAAAGAATACATACAAATGGCTAATAAGTACATGAAAAGATGCTCAACATCATTAGTAATTAGAAAAGTATAAATTAAAACTACAATGAGATATTATTACATGCCCAGAAGAATAGGGGAATTTTAAAAGGCTAACAATAGCAAGGGTTGACAGGATGTGGGGCAACAAACTCTCAAACATTGCTGGTGGGATGTATTATGGTAAAGCCACTCTGGAAAACAGTTTGGCAGTTTCTTATAAAGATAAACATACACTTACAACACGACACGACCTAAAATTCCACTGCTAGGTATATCTAAGAGAAATAAAAACTTATGTCCACAAAAATACATTAATTTTAAATGCTCATAGCAGCTTCACAGCTCATAGTAGCCCCAAACTGGAAACTGCCCAAATGTCCATTAACGAGTGAATGAATACTTGTGGCATATTCACACTATGGAAAAAAGTCAGCAATAAAAAGGAACAAATTATGTATTCACACAACAAGAAGGAACCTTGAAAACATTATACTGAATGAAAAAGCCACACATACTACTATTTGATTCCATTATATGAAATTCTAGAACAATTAAAACTATAGTGCCAAAAGGAGATCAGTGGTTGTCTGGGGCTAGGTATGGGGGACACTGACTGAAAAGGGGCATGGTGAAACTTTTGGGGATGATAAAAATGTTCTATACCTTATTTGGATTGGTGGATATACAGGTGTATACATTTGTAAAAACTCACAGAACAGTTAAAATCAGTTCATTTTATCAAATTAAAATTATACATAAAGTTGATTTAAAGAGAAAAAAGAGGATAACCATCTACTGATTCAGTTCTAGTACTGTATCCTACTGACACACAGATATGTGACTTCTGTGTGATATGAAAAAAAATTTAAGACATAGTCAATGAAAAAGTTCAAAGTGTAGATAGTATGTACAATATGATTCAATTTGCCTTTTGAAGGATATCTATATTACATATGTTTTTAAAGAGCAGATAAGAAAAACAGTAGATAAAACCAATAAAACCAAAATCTGATTCTTTGAAAATATCAATATGATCAATAGCCAATAACATCAATGAAAGAGGGGACATCACTACAGATCTTACAGATATTAAAGGATAATAAGAAAATATCACTAAAAACTTTGTGCTCACAAATTTGATAACTTAGATTAAACAAATTCTTGAAATACAAAACTACCACAACTCATTCAGTGAACAAAAATAACCTGGGTAGTTTATTAAAAAATTGATTTTTTAGTTAAAAATCTCACAAAGAAGAAAACTTAGGGCTCAGAAGCTCTGCTGACAACTATTTACAACAGCCAAGACATGGAAGCAACCTAAACGTCCATTGACAGATAAATCGATAAAGATGTGGTATATGTATACAATGGAATATTACCATAAAAATACAGCCATAAAGGGCTTCCCTGGTGGCACAGTGGTTGAGAGTCTGCCTGCCGATGCAGGGGACGCGGGTTCATGCCCTGATCTGGGAAGATCCCACATGCTGCAGAGCGGCTAGGCCGGTGAGCCATGGATGCTGAGCCTGCGCATTCGGAGCCTGTGCTCCGCGACGGGAGAGGCCACAACAGTGAGAGGCCCGCATACCGCAAAAAAAAAAAAAACCAGCCATAAAAATGAATGAAATAATGCCATTTGCAGCAATATGGATGGATTTAGAGATTATCATATTAAGTGAAGTAAGTCAGACAGAGAAAGACAATTATCATATGATATCACTTATATGTGGAATCTAAAATATGATACAAACGAACTTATTCACAAAACAGAAACAGACTCACAGATGTAGAAAACAAACTTATGGTTACCAAAGGGGGAAGTGGGGAGGGGGGGAGGATAAATTAGCAGTTTGGGATTAGCAGGTACAAACTATTATTTATAAAATAAATAACAAGGTCCTACTGCATAGCACAGGGAACTATATTCAGTATCTTGTAATAACCTGTAAAGGAAAAGAAAAATGAAAAAGAATATACGTGTGTGTGTATAACTGAATCACTTTGCTGTACACCAGAAACTAATACAACATTGTAAATCAGCTATACTTCAATTAAAAAAAAAAAGCACAATAAAGTTATTTTTAAAAAAAAGCAGGGCTTCCCTGGTGGCACAGTGGTTGAGAGTCTGCCTGCCGATTCAGGGGACACGGGTTTGAGCCCTGGTCTGGGAGGATCCCACATACCGCGGAGCAACTGGGCCCGTGAGCCACAACTACTGAGCCTGCGTGTCTGGAGCCGTGCTCCGCAACTGAGAGGCCGTGACAGTGAGAGGCCCGCGCACCGTGATGAAGAGTGACCCCTGCTCGCTGCAACTGGAGAAAGCCCTCGCACAGAAACGAAGACCCAACACAGCCAAAAATAATAAATTAATAAAATTTTTTTAAAAAGCAGCTCTGCTGACAAATTCTACCAAACATTTAAAGAAGAAGCAATACCGATCCTACATAGACTCTGTCAGAAAATTAAAGAGGAGGGAATACTTTCCAATTCATTTTATGAGGCCAGTATTATTTGATAACAGAACCAGACAAGGACATTACAAAAAACCAAAAACTAAACAACAACAAAAACTATAGACCAATATCCTTCATGAACAGAGACATAAAAATCCTCAGAAAAGTATTAATATAATCCAGCAGTACATAAAAAGGGTAATACATCTTGATTAAGTGAAGTTTATCCCAGAAATGCAAGGTTGGCTCAACATTTAAATATCAATCAATGAAAGACAACCCAATTAAAAAATGGGATTTGAATAGACATTCCTCCAAAGAAGATATACAGATGGCCAATAAGCACATGAAAAAATGCTTAGTATAATTAGTCCTTAAAAAGCAGAAAATAGGGACTTCCCCGGTGATCCAGTGATAAAGAATCCACCTTCCAATGCAGAGGACGCAGGTTCGATCTCTGGTCGAGGAACTAAGATTCCACATGCTGCAGGGCAACTAAGCCCACGCACCACAACTACTGAGCCCGCGTGCCACAACTAGAGACTGCGCCTCAACTAGAGAGCCCACGTGCCGCAAACTACAGAGCCCGCATGATCTGGAGCCTGCATGCCACAACTAGAGAGAGAAAAACCCTCATGCCACAACTAGAGAGAGAAAAACCCTCATGCCACAACTAGAGAGAAGCCTGCGTGCTGCAACAAAGATCCTGCATGCCGCAACTAAGACCCAATGCAGCCAAAAAAAAAAAAAAAGCAGAAAATAATGTTGGTAAGGATGAAGAAAAACTGGAACCTTCCTACTGATGGGAATACAAAATGATACAGCTGCTTTAGAAAACAGTTCGTCAGTTATTATATAACCCAGCGATCCCATCCTGGGTATACACCCAAGAAAAATGAAAACATATGTCCATACAAAAACTTGCACATGAATGTTCATAGCACAGCAGCATTATTCCTAGTGGCCCCAAAGTGAAAATAACCCAAATGTCCATATATGCATGCAATGGAATTATTATTTGGCAACAAAAAGGAATAAAGTACTGATACATGCTACAACATCTGAGAACTTGTTAGAAATGCAAATCTTCAAGCCCTACCCCAGACCTACTGAATCAGAAGCATCTGGGGGGAGGGCCAAAATATAAAAAAACAATATAATTCATCATATTAACAGACTGAAAAAAAATCCATGTGATAATAATTTCAACAGATGCAGGAAAAGTATTTGACAGAATTCAACATCCATTCATCATAAAATTTCTCAGCAAACTAGGAATAAAAGGGAATTTCCCCAACATGATAAGCCATCTGTGAAAAACTTACACTTAATGTACATCAAAATGTATATTTGTGGGTTTATGCATTTTTATTTCCTCATGTTTTGCTGTATTTTTCAATTATTCTGTAGATGTGAGTCAGACCTAATTCTTATTCTCAGGGAATTCAGTGTTTTATGATCATACCCCCAGGGACCCCAACACTGGAATACAAGTTGGAAGAGAGGCACATTTAACCTTTCAGTCCCCTTGTGCCACAACTGAGGACCACGCTGAGTGCTCTGGCTGTGCATGAGGCTGTTCCTGGGACTGTCTAAACTGGACAGCTTGGTGTCACATGAGGGATGGTGACAAGTTCTAGTGTTAAGAGATGTTTGTAACAGCTCACAAACTGGAAAGAGCTCAAGTGGCCATCAACAGGAGTATGGATCAACTATGGTATATTCATACAGTAAAATAAATACTAAGCAATGAAAAAGAGCAGACTTATGATGCACATGACGACATGGATGAACCTCCAAAACATTAAGCTGAGTAAAAGAAGGCTTGCGTAGAAGAGTACATATTGCATACTTCAATTTATGTGAAGTTCTAAGACAGGCCAAATGAATCCGTGGTAAAATAAATCAGAACAGCAGTACTTCTGGGAGTGGGGTGTGGACTGCCTGGGAAGGGGCCTGAGGAAACCCTGGGGTGACGGACATGTCCTGTATCTTGACAGGGTCTGGGTTGCAAAGGTGCGTGCACGCACTTATCAGAACTCAAACGATGATTAGTGCAATCCACGATATGAAATATTGAACTCTGATTAATGATATACATGCTGAAGTATTTGGGAGGGGAAAGAGTACTGATGTCTGCAATTTACTTTGTTTTTTGTTTTTGTTTTTGTTTTTTGCAGTACGCAGGCCTCCCACTGCTGTGGCCTCTCCCGTTGCGGAGCACAGGCTCCGGACGCGCAGGCTCAGCGGCCATGGCTCACGGGCCCAGCCGCTCCGCAGCATGTGGGATCTTCCCAGACCGCGGCACGAACCCGTGTCCCCTGCATCGGCAGGCAGACTCTCAACCACTGCGCCACCAGGGAAGCCCTGCAATTTACTTTGAAAAGCATTTAAAAAATTAAGATGGGCTGATGGATAGAGGGATGGACAGAAGGATACATAGGTGATAAAGTAAATATAATAGAATGTTAATGGTAGAATCTAGGTAGTGGGAATATAGGTGCTGACTACACAATTCTTTCAACCTTCCTCTATGTTTGTGATTTTTCGTAATAAAGTGTTGGTGGGGGGAAACACTGATAAGGGAAGACTCGACCAACCACAGGAAACATACTTTCCAACTACAATAATCATATCAATGTGGTTCAGATGCAACACTAGACAAAACTAGCACATGACAAAGAAGTCACTGACTTGCAAGAGGCTAATAAATTGATGAAAAAGATTCAACTCCCTTAGAAATCAAAGATATGCCCATTAAAGAATGAGATGCCATTTCTAACTCTCAGCAGGTTTCAAAATGCTACTAAATGCTGATGCGGGTGTGTGGTGAGACTAGCGCTGGGTTTGAGTATTTACTAAGGCTGTGTGACCAGGCAAATTCTGTCTGTCTCTGCGTCTCAGCTCTCACACTTGCAAAACTGGGGTGGCGGGGGGGATCTCAAGCCACCTGGGGCTCTGGGTGAAAGAGACCAAAGAGACTGACAGAGAAGATCACCCAGAAACATGGGCGTATGGCACAGGTTCTCAATGCGCTGTGGTTGTCATTTGGGGTTATTTTTGTGCAGTGGAATTACAGGCACTTTTAATTTTCTTCTAAATGCTTTTTCTTTACTAAATTTTCTGCAATGAGGATGAATTATCTTTGTAATCTGGAAAAAATGTCAAAAATTATTTTAACCACCAAATGGCAATAATCTCATCCAACTGTGACAGTCAGGGATTCTATGGCTACATGGTTTTCCTTTGTGTGGGTAACTGAATGTTTCTCGGCTCAATGTGAGAACTCTCACATCGACACCTTCCTGATTCAATCATTGAAAAATGTGGAAAAACCCCACAAGTATAAGGCCACATTTCCCACGAGAGTAAGAGCTAAATCAAGCCAAGGGCCATTTAAGAAAGCTCCAAACTCTATGCAATTCATGGGGGAGTAACTCCTGGAGTGATACTTCTGCTGCTGCAGCCAGCTGGGCAGCCAGCCCCAGGTGCCCGTCGCCCAAGGAATGCCACTTCCCAGATGACCAACAGGATCATTTCCCCTCCTATGGAGACCCAGCGTCCCCTGCAGAGTTAACACCCACCGAGGAACTGCTGCTCTTTGGGAGGGAGCATGAGGACTGTGATCTGGGGGACAGCCTGGCATTTCCAATTAACAGCAAGTGCAACCAGCCTCACTGATTATCAGCAGTTATCTGCAGCCACAGGGATTACCAGTTTCTCACTATATAAGCAGCAGCTCCTCCTAGCCCCAGGCTGGCAAGGAGAAGGCTTCGGAGGTAAGGTAAGAGAGAAGTGGGTAAGGCAGAAGTGAAAGCTCTAGCTGGAAAAACAGCACGAAATGTTAAATATTCAGGGCTGTGAGATGACCAAAGCAGGCAAAGATGAGCAGAAGGGCCAGCTCTCCACCAGAAAGAGCCACCAGGGGTCAGGGTGACGTGAAAGTGGGCACAGAAATGACCACAGAGGGCTTTCCTGGTGGCACAGTGGTTGGGAACCTGCCTGCCAATGCGGGGGACACAGGTTCGAGCCCTGGTCCGGGAAGATCCCACATGCCGTGGAGCAACTAAGCCCATGCACCACAACTACCAAGCCTGCACTCTAGAGCCCGTGAACCACAACTACTGAAGCCTGCACCCTAGAGCCCGTTCGAACCCGCATCAAGAGAAGCCACCGCAATGAGAAGAAGCCCATGCACTGCAACGAAGAGTAGCTCCCACTCGCCACAACTAGAGAAAGCCCGCGTGGAGCAATGAAGACCCAACACAGCCAAATTAATTAATTAATTAATTTTAAAAAAAAAAGAAGAAGAAGAAATGACCACAGAGAAAAGGACAACTAACTCCAGGGCTAAGTAGACCAGAATGGGGCCAGGGGATGGAGGGGTGCATGGCCAGTGTCAGTCAGGAGCAGCGGCTGCAGGTGGCCACAAGTGGCCCCATGTCAGAAGCCCACCCATACCTGGATCTGCGTCTGGAGTGGCCCTTGGGAAATCTAACAGGTGGATTCAGCTCAGTCAAGCAAGCCACTTCCAAACTCTGTCCACTTCCAACTAGATGACTCCAGAGCATGGGGCAGGGTAGCCGTCACAGGCATATGACCTGTGCAGTCACAATAAGGCCCCAAGTCAGAAGGGTCCCTCCCTTGGTTTAATGCTCAGCTGTCTCTGTCTTGAAACTTAATAATTTTTGAACAAGGGGCCCCATTGGTTACACAGCAGAGCCTGCTAGGGGATGACAGTTCCAAGGACCATTTTTCTGAATCCCACCCACCAAAGAAAGCAGAGCAGTGCAAGGGTCCCAAGAAGTCCTGTCTGGCTTGGGTTCCAGCCATATCCGACATAAACCAACAAGATTTACAATGCTTCCCTTTGGGTTTCCACACAAGGGCAGGAGAAGATGCAGCTGGCAAGCCGCAGAGGGGTAGACACAAATAATAACCAAACTTGTGGGGAAAACTCATCCTTTTTTGGTTAGTCTATTGCAAATTAAAAGACTAACAAGGCACAATTTTATGCCTGGTCAAAAAATACTCTCAGAAAAATACGAATGCAGGGGAGGTGGAGAGAAGCAGATCTCCACACCCAGCCCTGAGAGCATCATGGACCAGAACACTTTGGCCGAGGGTGATGGGGTGCCAGAGGGAAGCAGTCACACCCCTTGACTCAGCGATCGCACTCCTGGGTGTGTGTCCCGGAAAGAGACAGCAGAGAAAATTTTTACATGCCGCAAGACGCTCAGGCGGCAGTTTGGCTCTGGTTACAATCTGGGAAGAACCGAAATGTCTAACAGAAGGAAAAGGCTTTCCACAGCCATTCAGCGGATACACATTAAGTCTGTGATAACATGGGAAAGAGCTTATGATGTACAGCCATGTGACAACGGTGATGTTTTTGTATCTCAATGATGTAAAAAGGATGTTCACATAAAGGAAAAACACTAATAATAGAGACCTAAAAACAGTGACATGAGGGGTAATGAAGTTATGGAAACACCATGATCTTGAACATCTGGAATTGCTGCCTTAACGGTAAATAACCCTTAAAAACACTGAATGTACAGGATGCAGAGGACTGGCCCAGATGAAACTCAGAGTTTGGCCAAGAACAAAGTGTGTGTGTGTTGGGGGCGGGGGAGGCGAGGTTGGGGAGGGGATTTCATGAAGCAGGTGAGCAGCTGCCAGATGGTTAACGAGCTAAGAGTCGAGCTCCAGGGACCCCACCCGGTAGGAACTGTGCTGCTTCTAATGTAAAAATATCCCAGGCGGAGGAATGTACCCAGGGGCTTGGCCAGCTATTAGTTCAGCCCTCTCAGGAAAAACATTTGTCCTCTAACCAGCTCCCACCTATGGCCACAAGGATGCAGGGCACGCCAGGCCAGGACGTGGAGGGCTGCCCAGGTGGGGTTCCATCCTCCGGCCTTGCCACACCGCCTAGCCTGAGCAACTACTATTCCTGAAGATGTGCGTCAGGCATAAATCAACACACACGTCAGAGGGAAACAGGACAAAAAAGGAAATTTATCTTTGGCAGCCCGAGGCCCATAACTTCATCTTTATTAATACTGCTCATCTATTTGATCAGATGCAGCTGCCGGTCTAAGCTGACTGGCACTTTACAGGAAAACCAGGTGTCGGGGGACTGACTCGTGTCCACAGAGGGCAGTGCTGCAAGATTTAGGACGCTCCTGGATGAGGTCAGAGGACGATGTGCCCACAGCAGACCTCTCAGTCTTGGGCAGGAGGGGCCTTGGGGCTCAAGCCTGACCCCGTGCGGCCAGTCTCAGGCTGCCCCTCTCTCCACAGTGGCTTGGAGGCCCCTCTCGCCATTTTGCTCCCCACTCAGCTTCCGAGGGCCACTCTGAATCTGGCTCCCACTTTGGCCTCTTCCAGGCCTCATGCAGGGTCACCTGGCTTGTCCTGGCACCCGGGCAGCCCATTCATTCTCTCTTTGCCTGGAGGCGACAAAGGTCACTGTGTTATCCTCAGAACCAGCCAAACATTGCTCCTAATACATGTTTATATAAACAGAGCTGTTGCATATGGTTGAGCAGGTTGTGCACTGCACAACTCTAGGAGGCACCATTCACCACAGACACTGGGAATTTGTTTTTATTATAACACACATCCAGCAAATTAAAGAAAAGAGTATTGCTCTGACAAATCAAGAATATGACAACATATTCTGATTCTTCCACATATCTCAGGATACATGGAAGCAAAGGGTCTTGAGGAAAAAAGGTGCCTTTTTCTAAAGATGGGCGCCAAGTGGGCCATCACAGCCCTGCACACCCACCCATGAGCGACAAACGAACCAGCTCCCCGGAAAGACAACGTCATCCCCCAGATTCCATGGGGCCACCGATGGCAACAGAACCCTGGCCGGGGCAGCCTGGGGCCTGTCTCAGCCTCGTCAACCCCACGCTGCCAATGTCCTCCTCGCTGGCAGCCTGCTACCTGAGGGAACGGCCGCAAGCAGACGACCACCTCCTACTCTCTGCCTCCCCAAGGCAGAGGTCACTCCAGATCCTGGCCCTCTTTCCTCTAGAGCCCTCACAGCCCGGCATAGCCTTCCCTACCCTTCCCTCCTCTCCTCCCCTCCCCCTGCCCGTAGCTCTCCACCCTCCATACCTGTCGGCCTGCTCCCTCCACCTGGGGCCAGCCTGCATGCAGCCCACCCCTTAGCTACCTGCCCACAGAGGGCCTTCTGTGCTGGGTGCCCTGACCACCTCTCTGCCCCCAACAGCACCTTCCCTTGGAGCCCAAGGACTCCTGTGTGCCTCAGCCTATGTGAATATGCTCAGATCTCCTCTACACGGCATTCCGGCTCCTCCTGTGCTGAGCTTGGCCAGCCAGGGCTGTCCCCACCGTCTGTCCCTTCCCGGGGGGGCACAGGTGTGAGGGATCAGAAGGATGCTGGCTGGGTTCCAGCATGCCCGGCCCCTCCAGGCTCAATTCCTGTCGCCTGGCTGTGGACACTGTGGGTCCCGCACGGCTTCTGGGCCATTTCTTCACACAGAGTGAAAGACTGGCCAGATTTTCTGCTAAATAGAAAAGACAAATGCTTCTGTTTTCTCTTACCATTTACTGCTCTTCACTCTGGCTCAAAAGCAACCACACATTTGGAACTTCCCCCTGGCATTTAGCCTCTTTCAAGAAGGAATCCCCCCAAGTCACCACATTCTACAATCACCAGGTTCTGCCCCAGAAATTGAGCCCCCAGCCCCATCTGCTGCAGCCTCCACTCAGGCCAGGCTCCTGGGGAGTCCAGATTCTCCGTCTATAGTATCTGGCACTCATCCCCGATCCCTTCCCATTTCCCTGACGCAGCAGCCAGTCTTTGCCAAGCTCAGTTCAGCTTTCTGCAAAAAGTGCGGCCGATCAGAAGATGGAGGCTGGCTGGTGGGCACCCAGGGGCTCCCTGTGGTCCCAAATGAGAAAGTGGGGCCCCCTCAGCAGTGTCATGAGCAGGGCCGCACAAGGCCACCTGGCCCTGACCTCTGCTAAGTCTACCTTGCCAGGGCGAGGGGTCCCTGTTTTCTGCAATGTCAGAGCTTTGCGTTCCGACCAGAAGAGATGCAGAAATCCTACACACATCTGCACACACACACGTACACACACAAAGGCAAGGGAGTAAGCCGCCAAGGGCTGAATTCAGAGGTTAAGAGAGATCCTGAAAGGGCATTTCCGCATTTGAGGCACCTGGCTCTGTTTGAAGCACAGAGAGAGGGACACAGATAAATAGATAGACAGACTGACCGATTAGTAGGTATAGACACATATTATCTCATTTCAACCTCCCGGCCACCTTGCCAGGTAAGTCGGTTTAATGCCATCCTTTAGATGAAGAAATTGAGAATCAAAACGGCTCAGAAGCTAGTTGAAGGTCAGGCAAGCGGTGGGGTTTGAACACGACACTGCCTGCTGACGAGCAGCCTCCTGTCAACGGACTCTCGGGCTCCTCCTCCCACGCCCAGGTCCTTGTCAACCCACTCCTGCTGTCATTGACAGGGGTGGGGACAACTGAGGCTCACAGAGGGGCAGGCACTTGCCTGTGGTCACAAAGCCCAGCAGCAGAGTCAGGACAATAACCCAGGTCCCCTGGCCCCCCGGCTACACTGTGGGACCCCTAGAACAACAACCCATGTGAAAAACCTCCATGAGCCCAGATGCTGTCCTGCCACTGAAGTGATCATTGCCTGGACCTCAGTCCCTAGTCCCCCGGGGTAGGCAGCAAGCCCAGCTCCCCTTCAGCTTGCACAAAGATGGGCTCAGGGGAGGGACGCAATTTCACTGGAACCCTTTTCCAGCGGATATTTGTCTGGAGCAACCACCTCTCATTTCAGTATCCTTCAATGTGTCTGAAAGGAAGCATGAGACCAGTCTCACCCTGTCTGCAAGCTGGGGATGAGGGGCCTCTGCCCGTGTCTGCAATGCCCACAGTGTGAGGGGCCAGGAGGCTCCCACCTCCCAGGGCTGACAGCTAACCAGGCCTCCCAATGCCCCCATCTCTGCCTCTCTTGCTCCTCTCTCTTTAGCCAGCAAGGTTCACAGGCATTTTCCTGCCTACAGAAATACTGTTTGGCTTTGAAGAGTATGTAAAAAATGTTTTTTGGCCAACATTTAAAAACTGGGAGATATCCAGTTTCTCCTGAAAACTCCATTCTGGCCTTCCTAGGCCCACCTTCACACAGGGCGCCCAAGGGAGACACTGCAGTCTGCCCATGGGGCCTCTGACACTGAGCTGAGTCCTGGCTGCTCTTGCGTGCTCTGCAGGCTCCTGGGCCTCCTCTGGCCAGCACAGTGAGTCCTGCTCCAGGCTCTGTTCTAAGCACTGTACCAGACACACCACCTGCTGAGTTCCTCGTTCCCAGACCCACCGTGCAGAGTGGATCACTGACAGGAGAAGTAGGAAGGCCTGGCCTGCAGGGCTCTGGCAACCAAAGAGGCTACCTTGTCACCACTCTCGAAGTACAGCTGCTCTGGTCACCTGAGCTTCCAGACAAAGATGAACATCCCTCCTACAACCATGCAAAAAGCAAGTGGATACCAGGCCCAGTGCTCCTGTTAGCAGCAAATCTTCTGGAGAACAGCAACCAAGAAGATCATCAGGCAGGCTGGTAGACAAAATACAATTTTAACACCTAACTTCTTCTTTTTTCTTCCTAACTCCAAAATTCACCCTCAGAATAAATCCATCCAAATTGATAACAGGAACATCATTTAAACTTTGCATAAAGAACATAATTGCGTTAGAAATGGCATTATATCCAAAATAAAAAACTGGAAATTAAGACCAATCTTCTAAAACCAGAAGACATATTTTGGACAAAATTCACTTGCAAGTTTCTTTAAAGGATTCTTAGGACAGAGCTGTAGTATCAGTTCCCCATGAAATAAATCTAAAACGTGTACAAAGACTTTGATGCTGTTTTCAGGTGAGCCTGCAATGTTGAATGTGGTTCCGGCACTGAGGCTTGGAGTCGGTGCTGGGCCAGGGCCTTCGGAAGCCATTAGTGTGACCAGTCAGCAGGCAAAGTTAATGACAAGGTTTATTACAGATCAGAGGGTGTTAATTCCTAAAAGGAGCCAGTTTCTAATAAATTGGTGTTAAGTGAAATCAACTCCCTCTGTGTCTTTCAGGTCTACAGGGACAAAAAATCCTAATTTTTCTCCAGTTTCAAATTATAACATAAACATTCATTAAGGAAAACTCAACAAGTTTCACTCATGCAAAATCTCCAATAATGATGTTCAAGCATCAGAAATTGCACAAAGGAGCTTAACGAGTTTCCAAGGCTTTGGCCTATAAGACAGCTAAGATTTTTTCCCCCACTGCTGACAAAGGGCTCTCAGGCGGTTGCGCCTGCACAGCCTGGAGCTGTCATTCAGGACCACCATCCCTGGGGGCAGCAGCTTCAGGGCTCGTGCTTGCTCAAACCCAAGCGGCCACTTACAGTGACTCTCCTGATCTGTTGCAGCTTGCTCAGAGGGCAAAGGGGAGGGGGTTGGGTCATGCACTGAGCATAGCCAACACCCAGGGTGGCCCCTGGAAGGGAAGAAGCCCTTGCGGGCAAAGCAGCAATTCTGCCTAGGCGCCAGGGCATGCGGGCCCAAAGCCGACCCTGGAGCAGGAGAGGTAGGTGGGTGGATTAAACAAGGCCGCCACTTCCCCCTTTTTTCCAGGAAGCTCTGGATTATATTCTGGTTCGTTTTTGCAGAGGTTAATCAGACGGACAAGGTCTCTAGCCGAAGCCCCGTCTCCAAAATACCCCGCGCGTAAAGCGAGTTCGGAGCTCACGCCGGCAGGGTACGGGGACTGGGGTTCCCCGCGCTCCCCACGCCGCGAGGGAGTGACATCAGAGGCTCGCGTGGACTGATCATGCAGCAAGCCGGGCGCCCGGCGGGCGTGAGCGGGGAGCCGGGCCTCCGGGCGGAAGCCGGGCAGCACTAACCCTTCTTAAATTTATTCAGGCAGCCGGAGCTGCAGAAGGAGCGCACGGAGGCCGTCTCCCAGCAGCCGCGTCCCTTCATCCCCGCGGCAGGGCGGCCTCCGAGCAGCCGGGCGCTACATGGCGCCGCGCCCTGGGGGTTCGCATGGACGCGCGCACAGCTCGGCGGGCCGCCCGGCGGAGGCGGCGGACGCTTGCGGGTCCGGGCTCCGCGTTACCACAATGCACCACTGCCGCCCGACCGCCGCCCGGTGCACGAGCCCGTTGAGCCCGTTAACCCCGTCGGCGCCGCGGGAGCCGGGCACAGCACGAGCAGTGCGGGGGCCGCCCCCTCTCCTTCCCCGGGAGCGCGGTCTCCGCCGGCACGCCGCCTGCTCGCCCGTGCGACCGTCCCAGGACACCTGGGACCTAGGCGCCGGGCAGGTCCCCCATTTAAACGTCATATTCTAATACAAAAACCCGAGCGAAGGTGCCACCCCCTGCAGCAGCGGGCTCGGCGTTGCTTTATTTCAAAGGTAAAGATGCCCTTGAGAGACAAGGGGCAAGTGGGAAATGGGGATGACCCGCCCAGGGCCTGATGGTGATTCCAGGAAATCGGGGTCACCTCTAAGACCTGCTGTGGAGGCTGGCACACCTGTAACCCGCCACCTGCAGCCACCTGTCTAGTGTCAAGGAGGAACGCAACAGGCGGGGCCCCAGGGAGCCCGGCCCCCTTGGCGCTACTACCACAGGGCTGTGGGTATCTGGGGACAAATGTCTGTCTCCACCCAGACCTCTCTGAACACAACTCGCCTGCCCAGCTGCCTGCAGGACCTCTCCATGCGATGTCTGATGGGCATCATAAACCTAATTGTCCAAATCTGAGCTCCCCATGGCACTCCTAGACCTGTGCCTCCACCCTTCCCCATCTCCCCACCTCAGCTAGTGGCAGCACCATCCTCCTAGTTGCTCTGGACAGACACCCTGGAGTCATGCTTGACTCTTCTGTACCTTAGACCCACCTCCACGTGGTCAGCACATCCCCACAACTCTGCCCTTAGATTACAGCCAGGATCCTGTCCCTTCTCACCACCGCGCTGCTGCCACCGGGGCCTAACTTACCCTTATCCTGCCTGTGGACTCTTCCAGAGCCTCCCAGAGGGTCTCCCACTTCCACTCTGGCCTCCACCGTCTATGCTCAGCGTAACATCCCAAGAACACCTGTTCCAATGTATGTCAGACTCTGTCACTCTTCCCCTCAGAGGTCTCCAAGTCCCCAAGCAGGCCCATCCTATTCCCCTCCCTCCCTCTGCTCCGGCCACACTGACATCTCGGCTTGAACACACAGTAAAGCAGTCCAGGCTGGGACCAGCCCCACTCGTTGGTCTCTGCCCCAACCTCACTGTGCCCTACGTCTTGTTTCTCCCACTGGACTGAGCCCTAGGACCGCGTTCTAATCATTTTTCCCCGCCCCCAACCAAGCCCTCCTCAACACTGCCACGTCTTGGGAGCTCAGTCCATGGAATTTATCAAGTGTAATTTACTGAAACCAAATCAATCAATTCTCACCAATTTAAAGGTTTTCAAATATACAACAAAGTTCCTGTTATAACATGTAATAGACTCAGGGAAGGTGGTGCGGGGTCATTACACTTCCTTCTGGACCTTTGAAGCAACTGGTACTTCTTCCACCTAAAGAATAAATCCTTAGCAATTGTGTCAGATTCACTGGCCTGGGGAGGATAAGACATTTAGCCACACTGGGCCTTGGTTTTGGGGCTACAAAATGAAGAGCATAACAATGGTGCAAATGGCCACCTGTGACGGAGTGCTGACCAGTGCCAAGCGCTGGGCTGTGAGCTTTACCTGCATTCCCTGAGTTTCTGCATTTAAGCCCCAAGGATAGGTTCCTCAAACACCCTTTTTACAGATGCCGAAACTAAGGCTCTGACGTACCATGACTTGTGCAGGATCAACATGCTTGGAGCCGACCTGTTCTGGCTGACCTTGGAGGCCACACCCTGAACTGTTCTCTGCAGGGTCCCTTAAGCAGAATGCTGCTCCTGGTACCCAGGGGCCTCATGAGGAAAGATGAGGTGAGACAGGAGCATCATGAACATACAGGTGACTTTTACAGGATGGGCATGTGCAGTAAACCCAGGATATTGAACCAGACACAGTGTCATGGACTCTGGAAGCTGGAAGAATCTTTCGAATGCACAGCCGTGCCCTCTATCTCAGAGCTGAGAAAGGGGGAGGCAGAGGGGCTAAGGACCTCATGTTGCCTTCACAGCGAGTGAGCACTGGGGTCAGTGACTCTGTTTGCTTTGTCCACCCACCCTCACCTAAAGCCACGCCTGGCCGACAGGAGAAGATAGGGAACAAAGCATACCCGGGGAGGAAACTAAAATAGTAAAGGAAAATACAGAAGAAAATCATGCACTCCTACTAAGGCAAACACATGCACTATTTCTCCTTTCTACATAGTTCTTTTACACTGTAAGTCACATCAAACAATAACCAGATTCTGCTCGTGTGAAATACTTAAAAATCTACAGCCTAGCTTCACAAGTACTCAGAGGGTGCCAATTTGTCCTTAAAGAAGGAAATACATTAGCTGAAAAGTCTTAGTTGACCCAGCAGTGAGAAGGCCAAGAGACCAAGCAAACGATGACCGGTGGGTAATTCCATCCATTCTGCTGGCCTCCCTGGGCCCCATACAAGTTTCCCTCCTGACCACGTGCAGGTGAGGCTGAACCCCAGCTCTGCACTTCACCCATTGAGGGCATCTCCTGAACAGCTCCAGGTGTATGGTCCCCAACACTCTAAATGTGACCTTCTAAAACCAAGCCACTAACTCTGTGACCTTCCTGAGGTCCACTCACCCCAAATACCCTGTGCTGGCAACCCTTGGAGGCAGCTGCAACCTTCCCTCTAAGCTCTATCTGACCCCACATCAAGACCAGTTGATTTGGTCACTTTAAAGACTTTGATTTGGGACTTCCCTGGTGATCCAGTGGTTAAAACTCCACACTCCCAGTGCAGGGGGCCCAGGTTCTATCCCTGGTCAGGGAACTAGATCCCGCATGCTGCAACTAAAAGATCCTGCGTGCCGCAACTAAGACCTGGTTCAGCCAAATAAATAAATATTAACAAAATAAATAAATAAAGTGTTTGGTTTGCTCTTACGTTGATGGTGACCACTTACCTCATCACGTCCCACCTGGCTGGCAGCTGCGGCAAGTCTTAGAAGCCAGCCTCCCCACTTCCACTTGCTACCGGAACACTGTTCATCAGACTCGAGTTCCAACATGTTTCCTCCTTTGCTCAATAATATGGTGCACACACCCACTCAACTAAAATCCATACACACGTATCCGTGTGTGTTGGTGGGTGGGTGCAACTGTTGCTCATCCCAGTACTGAAGGCAATAGAGGAATAGGCACCTGGAAACTGGCGTGAGGCACTGGAGGGGAGGGGCACGTGGCCGTGGTCTATAAGAACCACAAGCACGTCTACACCTCCCACCCAGTGTGAACGAGGGGAAAGGAGTACAAGGCTCTGCATCCAGTGCCATTTGTTGCAAAATCCTAGAAGCAGCCAAGGAGCCTCACGGCAGGTGAATGCTTAACTCATCAACTTCATGGAATATCACGGAACCATTTGGAACCACATAGTATGTATGTGATGACTGTGCAGAAATAAGAAACTGCTTAAACACAAAATGCTGAGAGGAAAAAGGCAAACCATGCAATATAGTTATAATTGTGTGAAAGCCAGGCATATCCAGAAATGTTAAAATAATATGATCACAGGGAATTTTCTCAAGTCTGGGCTCCCAGAATGCCCAGGGCTGCTTCTTTCCTTCCCAGGACCTAGCATGCTCTGCTGTGGGTTCCTGTTTATTTGTCTATTTCCCACACCAGACTGTGAACTCCTGAGGGCAGAGACTGTGGTCTTTTCTCACTTTTCTCAGCCTCCAGCGGGGCTCAGCACATAGTAGATGTGCACTGAATGAGTGAGCCCAGGAACAAACAGATCAATCAACTGATCAATAAATCAATCGATGAAAGCAACTTTATCACTCATAGGAGCCCTATTGGGCTCAATCTACACACCCACACCGTCTTCTGGCCTCCCAAGCCTTCCACTGCTGACCCCGCTCCCTGACCCCACACAGGGCATTTCTAATGCACATCACCATGCAGCCCCTTCCCCTCTGCACCTCTGCCCTTGTCTGGACCTCGACTGGACCTCGCAGAGGTGAGCACAGGCTTGGGAGTCCCGCAGGGGCAAAATCTGACCTGACATGAGTTGGCCACTGATTTAAACCAATGTAGACCTCTGGTTCCCCTTCTGGGCCTCAGGCTCACCACTGATGAGGGGCTCGGGCCCACAGAAGAGAGGTGCTGAACTTCTCTGTGTTGTCTGGAGGATCAAGTTCTCCAAGGGTCTGTCTGCTCCCCGGAGTGGCTGGCCCATCTGGCCCCATTCCATTGCTTATGTCCGTTATTGACCAAAAGGCCTTTTGCTTGTCAAAGTCTAAATACTACTTTTACCAACAAATCCCTCAAGACAACCATAGAAGAGCTGGGATGCCCAAGGGATTAATATCCATTTGTCTAGTCTCCAATTATTCCTTAAAAAAAAAAAGAAAAGAAAAAGAAAGTGACAACAAAAAGAATTGAAAATACAAATCCATTGCAGAATGTTCCTCCTTCTTTGTTGGTTATTTAAGGAGTACAAATTAAAGCCGCCTTGACATAGGTACTCTTTTAAGTATATTAAAATGGTCAGAAATGAATTTAATTAACACCTAATGCCGGCGAGAGTACAGTGAAGCTGGCGTGATCACTCTTTGTTGGTGGTGTGGAGCATCGTAGGCTCCTTGCAGAAAGAGACATTCCAGCTCATCAACACGCCATGATGATACTGCTGCCCTTAACCCGGTAATCCAACTCCTGGGAATTTTCCCTCAGGAAACAATTCAAGAGAAGCAAAAAGCTTTCAGTACAAAGACATTCATTGCATTGTTATCTGTAATAGTACAAATGGGAAACTCAAATGCTCAACAATTGGAGGATGATTCAAATCATTAGAGTACCTCAACTCAATGGAATATTACACAGCCATTAAAGTGATCGTTTTAGACAGGGAAACTGTTAGCGATAATGTGGGGTGGAAAGAGCAGAGCATGAAGGGCTCTCTTTAATGTGATACCAAAGCTGTGAAATACAATTGTATGTGCAGAGCGGGGAAGGGAAGGGAAAGTGCAAAAATCAAAAACAGTTTTGTGAGGGTGTGAGGTTACTGGGGAGTTTCCTGTATTCCAAATGCTCTTTATCTCACTGTGCGATCTTTCCCACAACAACAACAAAAACTGAACAAGCTACATTCAAAAAATTTAATTATTATTTGAAACCCTTTCCTGAGGGGACAAAGGCGGTGCAGGAGAGTCGGCTGGGAGTAGGTGCCCTGCCCAGGGAGCATGAGTTTTGAGGCCACAGGATGGCAGGGACACAGGCCAGTGACCAGTGGGCAGGAAGTCAAGGCAGTGGAAGCCAAAACAGTCTTAACATCAGTCAAGCTGCCTGGGGAGGCGTGGGCTTAGGGGTCTAATGCATGGGCCTGAGTTTGGATCTGCAACCGCTCACTGGGTGACTGGAAACAAGTAAAGGAGCCTCTCTGAGCCTCACCTCCATGATTCTCATCCAGACACGGGGCTGTCTTCCTGTTATGGGCTGAATTGTGTCCCCAGATTCATCCGTTGAAGCTCAAACCTTCAGTACCTCAGAATGTGAGTATGTTTGGAGACAGGGCCTTTAAAGAGGTGATTAAGGTACAATAATGACCAGTGTCCTTAAAAGAAGAAGAGATGAGGACACAAATCAAGGGATGACCACGTGAGGAGACAATGAGAAGACAGCCAAGGAGAGAGGCCTCAGGATGAAACCAATCCTGCTGACACCCTGACCTTGGACTCTGGCCTCCAGAATGGTGAGAAAATTCATTTCTGTGGTTTAAGTCCCCCAGTCTGTGGTATTTGGTTATGGCAGCCTGAGCAAACTAATACACTTCCCTCTGCAGAGTCATGAGGGTGACATCACCAACATAGGGCAGGCACTCAAAAAACACCTGGGAAAAGTCAGAGGCAGGGTCCTGTCACCCTGAAAACCTCTGACCCAGATGAGGCCTGTGTCAGAAGACTGGCTCTCAGTGTCCATCAATGAATTGGTTTAACTGAAGTTCAGAATGGCTGTGAAGCCCTGAAGACAGCTTCTCCCATGATCCTCACGGCAGCTGTGGTGAGGTCGGGCAGGACAGACAGCACTGGGACACAGCTGGCAAAATGGAAGTTTAGTGAAGGGGTTTTGTTCAAAGTCAAAGAGCAAGCACAGACCAGAGAAGGGTCAAGAATGCAACATTTTAAACCTCCAAGCTCCTTTTTCCCCACTACTAAAAAACAAGCCTCTGATTGGCAGATGTTACAACATAAATGTTTAGAAATTCCATAGCACCACAGGCACCATAAACAGATAAGCAACAAAGAGAAAATACTTGCAAAATATATAACCAACAAAGGAGAGATAACCGTAACTTAAAATGAGCTCCTACATATCAGCATAAAAAAATACACACATCAAAACAGTAAAATGGCAAAGAATATGAATATACAAGTCACAAAATGCATATGATTGGTCAATAAACAGAAAAAAGTATACTCAGTCTCATTAGTAATAAGGGAAATGCAAAACAGAGCAAGGAAATGCCTTTTCATTCACCCATCAGAGCAACAAAGAGTAAAAAGAATGATGGTGTAGCCTTTGTTGACAACCCACATTGTTGGGAGATGTAAATCTATGCATTTTTTTGGGCTGACAGTTTGATAGTGTCTGTTGATATTTATCATGGTCATGCCCTTGTAACTTAGCAATTCCACTCCTAGGAATCTATGCTTTGGAAAAATTTACACACATTCACAAAGATGCATATACAAAAAGGTTCACTACAGGGTCCCTGAAATAGTAATAAAAGGTAAAGAAACTATCCATGAAGAGGAAAATGATTGAACAAATTATGATACATTACAGAATTCCATGCTGTTATTTTAGAAATGAGATACGCCTATTTATACTGACATGTAAAGATCTCCAAAATATATTGGTAAGGGAAAAAGCAAGCTGCTTATCAATATGCATGAAGTGATCTCACATATACATGTAAGTACGTATGCATGGGTGCTTGTGAACTTACATGGCTTTGTAAATGCATGGGGAAATCTGGGAAAGAACCACTGTTAACAAATGAGTGTGTGTATCTCTAGCAGGGCGTGAGATGGAGGGAGGTAATGAAAGATGACTACATTTTGTCATATATTTTAGAATCATTTAAATGTTTTACAATTTTGTTTCCTAACCTAAAGTAATCTCTCAACAAATTACCATTGGAAACAGTACACCAGAATCAACTCCCGCTCATGTCGAAACTTATGGGACCCTACAGAAGACTCTCTAATGGTGGAAGGTCAGGCACGGAGGAGGTATATAAGGAGTGAGTCTGGGGCAGGAGGGCCCGGAAGTCACATCAGAGAAACCACCACATCAGTGCACACAGACCAACCTGGCAGGCAGCAATCAGAGAGGGGCTGGAGCATTTGCCGCACCCGTGGCACAATCCCCATGAGGCGGAGGAGCAGAGCCGCCCATGGCGACGGGCCCTGCAAAGAACGGACACGGCTGCAACCGGGCGCGGGGGGCAGGGGGCTCAGGCACCCGCCACCCAGCCAGCCTGCAGGCCTCGCCCCCCCGACGCCAGCTACCAGGCTGCCACAGACACTAGCTGTGGCTCGGGGATGAGGCCCAGAAGAGGCCACCAGGTAGGTGTCCAGGCACCCACCTGCACTCACCCCGCCAGGCCTGCTCTGGGAGAGGGATGTGGTAGGCAGTGTAGACAGAAGATGCAGGGAAGGCAAGAAGTGACAGATGCACTGCTGCTCAGAAGAGTCATCCCTGAACACAGCAGCCCTGTCTGATGCCTTCCTGGGGCCCTTACTGCGGCAGGTCCCAGTCACATCAACCGCCCCCTGCTTCCTGGTCCTGCTGCCACACACCCGTTATCCTCCAGCCTCTTCTGTCCCAGCTCCCAGGCAGGAGTCAGTCCTCACCCCTATCTTCTTCCCGCTCCATGCCGGGGCCCGGGTGATGGTGTCCATGGCCAGGGTGCCGTGTCCCATCTCCCTGTTCATGTTTCCCCATCTGTGCCATCAGAAGAGGCCTCCCCCAAGCTCCAGACCTCCATGGCCACCTGGATGTCCCCCACACTCAACCTGTCCCCAGCTGAGCCCAGCATCTCTCCTCTGCTCCCTCATGACAACCTTTCCTTCTCCAGACATTTCTTTCTGCCCTCAGGCACCAGGCTGGAAACCTGAGGGTCAGCTCCTGGGGTCTCTCCCTCTCCTTGAGTCCCTACATTCAAAGGGCCCCCAGGTCCTGATGATGTTAAATTCAGCTTAATTTGCAAATCCATACCCTCTTCTCCACGCCTTGGCTCACTTCCAAGGTCTCAGCTTTTTCTTTTACCCGGTCTGATCCATCTTCATGCCGCCATGAAACCTTTTACTGAAAACACCACCTGCTCCCTTTCCATGGTTCCCTGATATCCACAGCAGCAAGTTTAAGTTCAAACTCCTTGGCAAACCACAACCCACCAGGAGCGAAGCCTTGTGGGCCTCAGCAACCCCCTCCTTCCCACTCCTCGGCTCCACCAGCTGCTCTTCCCTCCCATGCTTTTGCTCGCCTGGCCCGGGATGCCCTGCCTGTCCCCCACCTTGGCTGGCTCCTGTCACCTCTGGACACTGGGGTGTGGGCCCCCCAAGGGAACCTTACTGACTACTGTCACCCCAGAGAGGAGATGGAAGGCTGCTTGGAGGAGGGCCCTTCCTCAGGGTTCCCATCACATCCGTGCACCTCTCTTGTGCACTCATCACACTGACTCAGAAGGATCTTGTCTGTCTCCCTGCAGATGGTCAGCACCTCTAGGGCCAGGAAGGGCTTGTTCTCACTGTATTATTTTTCTACTGGGAGGCTTCAAACAACAGAAATGTATTGTCTCACAATTCTGGAGGCTAGAAGTCCACAACCAAGGTGTTGGTAGAGCCATGCCCCTCTGAAGGCTGTAGGGAAGGTTCCTTCCTTTTCTCTTCTGGCTTCTGGAAGCCCTTGTCTCTTCGGGCGTTCTTTGGCTTGTGGTAGCATAACTCCATCTTTACATGGCCTTTCCCTGTGTGTCTGCCTTCACATGACCTTCTGTGTGTGTGTGTGTGTGTGTGTGTGTGTGTGTCCACATTTTCCTCTTTTTGTAAGGACACTAGTCACATTGGATTAGGGACCACCCTCCTGACCTCATCCTGATGACATCTTCAAAGACCCTATTTCCAAATAAAGTCATATTCACAGGTATTGGGGGTTAGGACTTCAACATATCTTTTGGGGCGGGGGGATACAATACAACCCACTCACTTTGGCATTCCTGGTGCCCAGCACTGAACCTCACCTGTGGCAAGGCTCTTCTGACCCCTGTGAATGGATGACTGAGCCAGTGTGCTCTGGGTCCAGGCAGGGGAGGAAAAGTCTGAGCGGGAGGGCATCTTGGAGGAGGGCAGCTCTGAAGCTGGGCCTGGAAGAGGTGGGAGAGGGAAGGGACATGTCCAGGCGTTGGGAGGAGCACTGCCCAGGAAAGGAAGGAGGGCCGGGCTGCACAAGAGGCCTTGGCTCTGCACTCGCAGTGCAGGGAGGTGCGCCAGCCTGAGGCCGAGCTGAGGCATCTGCCCTCATGCCGGAGGCAGGAAGTGGCCAGGGCAAGTTTGTCAGGAGCACTGACAAGAGCAGAACCAGTTCCTGAAAGATTAATCTGCCTGAAGCACACTGGGGCAAGTCTAAAAGGGGCTGCCTGAAGCAGGGAGGCAGCTGGTCAAAGGACCTGGCAAAAAGTCAGCGGATAATGAGGAACTGAATCAGAGCAGTGGCAGCGTGGCCGGAGGGAAGGGACAGAATCCAGAGAAAGCGTGGTAGAAGAACAGACAGAGGACGGCCTGAGACGGCAAGGAGAGGAAGGAGTCGAAGCTCATGGGAGCCGAGGTTCAAGGTGGAAGAGTTAAGAGGTTGGGGGCCAGTGACTGCAAATGGCAGCCTAGGAAGAGCAGCGTGCTCGCAGGGGCTGCGATCGGTTTAGCCTCATGAAGTGCCGTTCAATTAAAAAAGCAAGCTCACAGGTACACTCATTAAGAAACCACTGAGACGGGGCATGTGTGCAAAGCAGCTACAAGAGACCCACGCGCTTCGTTAAATAATTCAAGTTTATGGGCGACAAGCATGTCTTTTTATATCGATGCCTGGTGCCCAGACTGTTAGCAGCAGGTGTTTTTAGAGAAAGGCCTCAAGCCAAGGGAACTAGAAACTCAACTGAATAACCTTTAAATTACCTCATCACCTGAGGAAATGGAAATCAGTGCAGTCTGCAAATGCACCCATGTGCCAGCAGAGGCCAGATGGAGCTGCTTCCCGGTCAGGGGAGCCAGGGGCCAAGGGAGCTGCCCACCTCAGGGTCATCTCTGGGATCGTAGAGGTCCCTGGTCTCAGGAAGCCCTTTCTGACAGAGCCACCAGCAAATCCCAGGCTCCCCAGAGAGGCAATGCTGGAGCGGTCCATTAGGGGGGCCCTTGCCCTGGGAAATGGAATAAAGGACCCCCCCCACCTCCCATGGATGAGTCATTCCCTCTCAGGGACTCAGGCTCTTCATAACCTAATAGGTCGGCCTCAGCCTTGTTGATTTCCAAGGACCCTTCACCTTCCAGCTCTGCTCACAGCCGAGGTGCTGCTGTACCTGTTGCCAGATCCCAAGCTCCACTCCCGTGTGAGGATGAGCCAACCTGGCAGGCCTGGAAGGGAAGTCTCGGACACTAACCGCTCCCTGCTGGGACTCTGTCCGGCTGACCCTAACCCCTGCTCATCATTCCTCCTCCTGCTGCCCAGCAATGGGTGCTGTCGCCACAGTGTGAGAAGAGAGCACTGGCTGTGAGCCTGGAGACCAGGGTGACTGCCCCTTTCTGTGCCATCAGCTCACCCGTGGGCCTCTCCTCCTGCCGGAGAGACAGGGGCCACACAGTCAGACCTTGGGCACCTGTGATCTAACCTCTCCTGGCCTCGGTTTCCTCATCTGTATCACAGGCGTGGTAATGGTTCATATCTCACCAGGCTGCCATGAGGATGGAGGATGGACAGAAAAGCCTGGCCTGGAGTGAGCTCCCACGCAGTGTTAGCTGCTATAACCACGGGGCCTGGGGCACAGACGCAGGAGGAGAAGACACACGTTGTTGGAGGAAAACCGCGTCTCAGAGAGAGAGAGCCTCAGGGGGAACAGCAGCAACCACAAACCCTTTCCTGGAAGGGGTTTCTCTGAACAGAGAGCCCTCACGGCCTTTGGCATTTAGGCTCCATTCCTCCAGGAGAGAACAGTCCTTTTGCCCAAGCTCCACCACTGCCCAGCCAATGTCCCTGGATGACAGCAGACCCAGGGACAGTCCCCACCTTGGGAACACCACCTCCAGCAGGACCAGGCTACCCCAAGGCAAACTACTGAGTCCTTTCATGGCCCTCATGGTTTGAGACTGAACACCACTGTGTGGAGATTTTGTCTCAACACACTCACATTCTCCTAATAACCGGTGGTGGCAGACTACGGCAGGAGATATTCAGGGTAACACAGAGCACCTACAGTCCCGTGCTAAGTTTACACACCAGGGAGCTGTTACTTTCTCTATTTCACAAATGATAGAACTGAGACTCAGAGAGACCACATCATGGCATACAGTTAATATGAGGGAAAATGGGAATTTGAACTCAGGTCTCTCAATCTACAAAGCTGGGCCTCTTTTCACTTCTTTGCACAGCACAGCTCTTACACCATCCCTAACACCATTCTACCCGGAAACCGAGATCAACTGCTTTCACCAAAATAAAATTTGATCTATTGCTAAATATTCATCACTACATCTTTACTTTCTGCCTTGGCCTTGAGAAATCCACTCAGAAAGGTTTGGCTCCTACTTTTCATGCCCATTTTACAATTGTGCATAGATGCAGGCTTGCACGTGTTCAACCAAGTGCAGGACTTCTGAGCAGAGACTGTGAGCTGAATCTAGGACTGGGCATCATCCAGTCAACCCTCAAATGTTATCTTCTTCAGTTACAGAGAACCTGAGCCCACCTTAATTATTGAAGAGGTTTTAAGTTGTTCAGACTATGAACAAAAATAGGTAGCCTGATTGCATTACAGGTGTGGAGCATGCTAACAATATACATATACCCCAACTTGATCTAGTTACGGAAAACTTTGGGGCTATAACTGTATTTTCAAAACAAACAACATGCAAAGCTCAAATACACTGTTTTCCCAAAACAGAAGCAATGGTCTGCTGCGTAGCTGGCCTGCCATTATATGCTTTGGACTTCATATTTTAATGAAACAAGGATGTCAACAAGGATATCAAAGTACCGTTATGAGTCAGCCATCCTTCCAGACAATTACGCTCTACCAAGGTTTATTCATCTGGCCAAAATACAAAGTGTTTACATGATAGGAAAAAACCTACCTACCCAAAACAAAAACGCTTCTGGGTGGAAAAAAGCGATCAAGAATAATGTAAGTCGAGTATATGTCAGATGTGCAGTTACCATACTTTCCCCCTTATGACCTTTCCTCTCTACAGAACACTGGCCAGAGACAAATGGTACTTGGGTGGTCTGCCGTATGCAAGTAATGCTAGCACATACTTGGCATGCATTTCCAACAGCACTGCAGCACCACTGCAGCTCACACTGACCCTAAAATCAGCACATCATCTCACACATCTTTTCCACCTCTCTTTCATTTCATCGGCACTGTCAGGCACCCGATGATCCACGGAAGCTGCCCACCAGAGTCATTTCTGATGCCCACAGCTTAGGCTAGACAGACGGAACAAAACATAGACCTCAGTCCTCCAGCATGAGTCTGTCGAGATTTAGAGGCTTCATTTACATCCATCAGGTTAGAACAGGCACCTCACACAGCTTGGAATCCAGCACAACTAGACTTCTACACGGTCCCCTTCCTTCTAGCCCCTCACCTCCCCAACATACCAAAAGTCCTTTGTTGAGGCCATAAAGCCCCCCAACAGCCCGCCCATCAGGTTTTAGGAATCAAGAGGTCTATCTGTCTGACCTTGCCAGGTGATGGAGATGGGAACCGAATGCTGGTGGGATCGAAGGCAGAGGTGACCCATCAAGTTTAAACACATCTCCCCCTTCAGCGGATGGCTGAGGCAGGAGGGGGGCAGCTTTAGCGACGGAGGAAGCCCAAGGCTCCTCTGACTAGAAAGTTGCCCAGCGTGACCTCAGACTGCTTACTCAGAGGCACAGGCCAGCTGGAGAAGGGCTTTTCCTGTGACAGGCACCACCAGAGTTTAAAATCCCCTTTGCGTGCTGGGAAAACACACACACACACACACACATTAGCAGGAAGTGCTGCCCAGTATCCACTCCAGAGCGCCTCTGCCTGAGTCCAGTTCACTCACAACAGCCAGGTGCACTGTGACACTGGCCCCTGAAGCCCTGGCCATGGCAGCTCAGGGGCCTAAGGAGACTGGAGGAAGGCAGGGAAAGGACTTTACCTCTCACTTGTAGCCCCAGTGAAGGCTCAAGCCTGTCTTCCCTGCTAAAAGATGGCTGGCCTCTGTCTGGGCTGAATTCCAGTGGCCAGGCTGCCCAGACCCAGCCCCCTGCACAGAGAGGGGAAGGTGTTGCTCCTCTGACAATAGCCTGGACAAACAGCCCTTCCCAGTGCCATGCAGTGAGCTGCACCCAGGGTTGGAAGGAGGACATGCCTTGTGACTGTCCTTAGACTTCTGGATGAACCCTTTGTCCCCTGGCTTGTGAGGGCAGACGTCCCTGCCCTTTATCCCAGGACTGGGGGAGTACCAGGACAGTGATCTGAGCCCTCAGCCCTGTAGGCTGCTGAAGATCAGGGCTGGCAGAAATTTACAGTGGGGAAGGAAATTTTTAAAGCCCAAGAGATCCTCATGTCCCCAGGACCCATCCGCCCCATGCCTGCTCTGTCTGCCCCAACTCACCCCAGGGAGGGGCTCCTGGGTGTGGAAGTGGGTCTGGCCCCGAGGCTGCGGGGGCTCTTGCAGCTGCTGCCGCCGCCGCCGCTTTTCCGTTGCCGCGCTCTCAGTCCATCTCGGTGCAGTGCCGGCTTCCACCGCCGCGCCGAGCACGGGAGAAGGAGGGCGGTCCCCGGATTGGGTGTGTGCTGCCCGGCGGCCCCGGGCCCGCCTCCCCGCCGCGGCCGCCTCTTCAGCACCGCGGACAGCGGCCAGCCCGCGCGCTCTGAGCGCAGTCTAGCCGAGACCCCGCTCCGCCCGCCGGTCGGTCAGCCGGAGCGCAGCAGGGGAGCGGCGCGGCGCGTCCTCATTCCTCCAGCCTCCTCCCCACCAGCCTTAGGAGGCCACCTCTGCCCCCCCAGGTCCCGCTCCAAGAGCGAAGGGCGCCCCGCGAGGCCACCCGCCAGTCCCCGGAGGACTGGACGCGCCTCTTCCAGCCTCGTCCCGAGCAGGGATTAGCTCTCCTCCAGCCCAGCAGTCTAGACAAAGGCTGGCTCTCCGTGGCGGGACGCGGGCGGGCGGCGGAAAGCGCAGCTCAGCCTCTTAAAATGCGCGAGCACATGGCCCGGAACCCGAGCCGGCACTGAGGGCGCTATCCGGGGCCGATCGAGGCCAAAGAAGCCTGGCCTTTCACCTGGCCCGGGGGATGGGAGGGGGGGCTTGGCTCAAGCCCTCATTTCTCCACTATCATATACCCTGGGGTTGCAAGGAGTTAACCAATTAGAGCCTGTTTCAGAACCTGGGGAGGGAGGGCTGTTGGGGTCCCATCCCACCTGGAATCCAATTCCCTCCCCCACATCCTTGGTGCCAGAATGTCAATCAACCAACAGATGGGGTTGCTTGGAGCCTGGTGACATCAACACAGAACCGCTTCCACGTTTTTTCATTTCTGTTCAAATCCCTCCCACTGCTCCTCGCCCCCAGCCAGGAAAGTCCCAGACTTCGATGGGGGAGCCCTGGCTCTGACTTTGCCTCTGCAGCAAACCAGAAACATCACCACCATGCGGCCACCCTCACCTCTGCTCTCAGTGAGCCTCAGCTTCCCTATGGGACGTGGGGGTGGGGTGGGGTTCCTTCTGGTTCCAAGTCTGAGATAACTGGGCCTGTCTGGCCAAGCAGAGGGGACACCACAGATTGGACAGTCACCCCAGGCCCTGCCCACTTCATGGCCTCCCTCAGGCCTTTCTGGAGTCCAAGATGAGGTGACCCTTTTCTTCACTGGACAAAACTGGCAACTCCTGCCTTAATTGTTTTTATTTTATTATTATTTTGCTGGGGGTTTCTTTTATATATTTATTTATTTATTTATTTATTTAGGCTGCGTTGGGTCTTTTGTTGCGCACGGGCTTTCTCTAGTTGTGGTGAGCAGGGATTACTCTTCATTGCGGTGGGCGGGCTTCTCATTGTGGTGGCTTCTCTTGTTGCGGAGCACAGGCTCTAGGTACGCGGGCTTCAGTAGTTGTGGCACGCGGGCTCAGTAGTTGTGGCTCACAGGTTCTAGAGCACAGGCTCAGTAGCTGTGGCGCACGGGCTTAGTTTCTCCGCGGCGTGTGGGATCTTCCCGGACCAGGGCTCAAATCCGTGTCCCCTGCATTGGCAGGCAGATTCTTAACCACTATGCCACCAGGGAAGCCCCTTAATTCTTTTTAGAACAACAACTTTTTATGTCGCATTAATTCAAGTCCAAAGACAGCTTCATTTTTACTACTTGGTTGAGACCCCAGTTTAAAGGGGGAAAACCAAATGGAATGAGTTCAAGTCAAGGTTAATAAATGCTGTCCAAGCAGGCATGAGGGACTTTGCTCAAACATACATGGACCATGGCTGCTACACAGACAGCATGGAGCTGACACATTCACAAAGGGCACAGTGGGAACAGGAGTGGACATCGCCATTCAGGAAAGGGGGGGAGGGCGGAGAGGGGCTCCTTCCATTTTCACATCAAGGAAGAAGAATCACAATCCACATGAGGTGCCTTAAAAAAATCAGCAAAACCACTACCTCTACAGTCTTTTAACTTAACATCTTTTTTTCTCCTTTGAAAATTACTTCCAAGAGCTTTTTTTTGTTTGTTTTTTTCTTAAGGTAGCATACCATCAGAATCCGAAGATAAGGAACAGGTCAGGCAGGCGCCAGGAGCACTGGGTTGTGTGGGCTTCCTGCTGCGATGGTCACAGGCAACAGATGAGGGGGTTGGGGTGCCCAGCTGCCTTCCAAACACCCAACATTTGTTGAGTGGACATGTTGACACTTATGAGGAGAGTCTCAAGTCTGTACATTTCCTTGTTTGGAATGGAATTTCTTGAACAATTTGTGACAAATGATTCCTTCCATTTAATTCCTTTGTCTAACTTATGGCACATTCAGCAATCACCAGCATGTCTGCGTCCTCACCTTCTGGGAGGCCAGTGAAGGATACCTAGGCAAGGCCATTTCTACACACACACACACACACACACGCATACACTAGCACAAAGCCCAGAATTTCTACTGACATGACATGCCCACATTTATTTATACTGAAGACCCCAAAAGATTCAGGATTTGGAACTAACAGAAACAATCCAAGCCATACAGCAAGATTTTAACTTTCTATTCAGGTTCTGGAAAAGCCCAAAAACTGGAACACATTCCACCGATGCTCATCCACAAAGGCAGGAAGACACTGCTGCCCCAGATCTTCCTCCCTCTGCCCCATGGCTCAGGCCTCGCTCTTTGACCTTCTCACTACACACTCATCCTGGTGGGCAAACTATGACTGCCACTGTTGCTTGTGACTAGTAAACCACCCCTGACCTGCCTGGAATGCCACCGTTACTACTGAGGTTGCTATTAAATCCCAACCAGAGCCACCCTCTGCCCTCCCAGCCCAGCTGTGTTCTGCTCCCTCTGTTGGGTGTTGAAAACACAAGCACTTCCATGGTGCATCCCCTCCTCCTTGCCCACGACCAGCCTGCCCCAGCTCCTCCAGCCCCTGGCCCATTCTTTCCTTCTGACCCTACTGGGGACCTGGACCTAGCCCTCCTCCTATGTCCCCAGTCCACCACAGCAGCCTCCTGCCTGGGCCCTGCCTCCTCTCTGGCCACATGACTCTTCCTAAGACACCCGGTATGGACTGTCACTGCCCCTGTTATGAACCTGAAATGCCACTGCCCTGATTCTGACCAAGTAAGGTTCAACTTCCAAGCCTAACCCTGTAGGTCCCAGGCAGATACCCCCTCTTTATCTCAACTCCCAGGCCCCTCTAGTGATAGCTCTGCCCTCTGGCCATGATACCTCAAGTCTTTGCCTCACGACCTTGACTGTCCCTTGTCAACTCTGAGCCTCTGCTCCACTATCCCTCACCTGGAATCCAGGTTCCCTGCCCACCCACTGCAGCTGCAGAGCCCTTAATCCAGAAGTGCTCCCAAGTGCTTCAGTAGCCAGTGCTGGATCTGGTACATGAGAAGCAGAAGCCTACTGTCCTGGGGCATGGCTCCACACCGTGGCCTCTGCCTCCACCTCCTTGAGCCCCCAGAGCACTCCCTGCCAGTACCATGCACCAGACACTTAACCATTCCAACCACCTACACTGCCATCTCCTGCTCCAAGCCCAGGTATCCTTCCTCTCCAGACAGCCTACAAGAGTCTTTGTCTTCTGTTTTTGTGGGAGCCTGTCAGTTTCTAGCACAATGTTCATATACTCTTGAGAGGTGCTCAATAGTTTTTGAATGAGCAAACCCATCACAGGTAATACCAAGAATGGCATAATTTTATATGTGCTTTAGAAGTTGAGCTAATACATATACATTTTCCCTCTCTCTCCCCCGACTCCGCCGCCACCTCCCTCTTCACCCCCAAGCCACACCCTGTCAAGATGACCTTGGGATGGCAGGCAGGGGAGAAAGAGGCTCTAGGCTGCCAGAGAATCCACAGAACAATTTTTAGCACTAGAAACCCAATGGCTTTTCAGAAATAAATCCTTGCATGTATAGTCAAAGGTATTTTTTTTTTTTTTTTTTTTTTTTTGCGGTATGCGGGCCTCTCACTGTCGTGGCCTCTCCCGTTGCGGAGCACAGGCTCCGGATGCGCAGGCCCAGCGGCCATGGCTCACGGGCCCAGCCGCTCCGCGGCATATGGGATCCTCCCAGATCGGGGCACGAACCCGTATCCCCTGCATCGGCAGGCGGACTCTCAACCACTGCGCCACCAGGGAGGCCCTAAAGGTATTTTTTTAATTAATAGTAATCTTTTTTTTTTAGAAGATGTTGGGGATAGGAGTTTATTAATTTTTATTTATTTATTTTTGCTATGTTGGGTCTTCGTTTCTGTGCGAGGGCTTTCTCTAGTTGTGGCAAGCGGCGCCACTCTTCATCACGGTGCATGGGCCTCTCACTGTCGCGGTCTCTCTTGTTGCGGAGCACAGGCTCCAGACGCGCAGGCTCAATAGTTGTGGCTCATGGGCCTAGTTGCTCCGCGGCATGTGGGATCCTCCCAGACCAAGGCTCGAACCCGTGTCCCCTGCATTAGCAGGAAGATTCTCAACGACTGCACCACCCGGGAAGCCCTAATAGTAATCTTTTATTTATTTATTTATTTTCATATTTATTTTTGGCTGTGTTGGGTCTTCGCTTCTGTGCGAGAGCTTTCTCTAGTTGCGGCAAGCGGGAGCCACTCTTCATCGCGGTGCGCGGGCCTCTCACTATCGCGGCCTCTCTTGTTGCGGAGCACAGGCTCCAGACGCGCAGGCTCGGTAGTTGTGGCTCACGGGCCTAGTTGCTCCGCGGCATGTGGGATCTTCCCAGACCAGGGCTCGAACCTGTGTCCCCTGCATTAGCAGGAAGATTCTCAACCACTGCGCCACCAGGGAAGCCCATAGTCAAAGGTATTTTGATAAGGGTGTCAAGACCACTCAAAAAATCCTGATTTAAAAATTGACAGGGCTTCCCTGGTGGCACAGTGGTTGAGAGTCCGCCTGCCGATGCAGGGGACACGGGTTCGTGCCCCAGTCCGGGAAGATCCCACATGCCTCGGAGCGGCTGGGCCCATGAGCCATGGCTGCTGAGCCTGCGTGTCCGGAGCCTGTGCTCCGCAATGGGAGAGGCCACAACAGTGAGAGGCCCGCGTACGGCAAAAAAAAAAAAAAAAAAAAAAAAAAAAAAATTGACAATAGGGACTTCCCTGGTGGTCCAGTGGGTAAGACTCCGAGCTCCCAATGCAAGAGGCCTGGGTTCGATCCCTGGCCAAGGAACTAGATCCGGCATGCATGTCACAACTAGGAAGTCTGCATGCCACAACAAAGATCCTGTGCGCTGAAACTAAGACCCGGCGCAGCCTAAATAAATATTTTTTTTTTAAATAAAAAAAATTTTTAAATTGACAATAGACTTGAGTAGACATCTCTCCAAAGAAGATATACAAATGGCCAATAACAACATAAAAAGATGCTCAGTATCTCTAATCATTAAAGAAATGCAAATCAACATGTGAGAAATCGCCTCATACCCATTAGGATGGCTACTATTTAAAAAAAAAAACAGACAATAACAAGTGTTGGGGGAGATGTGGAAAAACTGTTGGTGGGAATGTAATATGGTGCAGTCGCTATGGAAAACAGTATGGCAGTTCTTCAAAAAATTAAAAACAGATTATCATATGGTCCAGCAATTCCACTTCTGGGTATACACTTAATGTAAAGTGGGGTCTCAAAGAGATATTTGTATACCCATGTTCATAGCAGCATTATTTACAATAGCCCAAAGGTGGAAGCAACCCAAGTGTGCATTGACAGATGAATGGAGAATTAAATGTGGTTTATACAGACAATGGACTATTATTCAGCCTTAAAAAGAAAGGAAATTCTGACACATGCTACAATATGGTTGAACCTTGAGGGCATATGCTAAGTGAACTAAGCCAGTCACAAAAGGACATACACTGTATGATTCCACTTATACGAGGTACGTAGAGCAGTCAAAATCATAGAAAGTATTTGGTGGTTATCAGGGGCTGAGGGGAGGGGCGAATAGAGTTATTGTTTAATGGGTATAGCATTTCAGTTTTGCAAGACAGAAATGGATGGCAGTGATGGTTGCACAACAATATGAATGTACTTCATATCCCTGAATTGTACACTTAAAAATGGTTAAGACTGCAAATTTTGTTATGGATATTTTTACCACAATAAACAATTTTAACCCCCAAATATATATGTGGGTATATATCGGGTTGGCCAAAAAGCTTGTTCGGTTTTAAGTAAAAATGAAAGACATTTTTCATGTTCACAAAGGACTTTATTGAACAATGTATTCATTAACCGAATGAACATTTTGGCCAACCCAATATGTGTATATGTGTGTGTGCGTATGTTTTGGGGGTGTGTATATCTTATCTGAAATATATATATTAACAAAGAGTGGAAGAGAATTTAAAAAAAACGTTAGGTAGGTAGTTGAGCTTAATATCAGTTATTTCCCTTGTAAATATGTTTATAATGTTTAAAAACTTGTGATATAGAAGGCGTAAAACAGGAACAGCAAATAAATTCAACATTGAATACCATCCTTGTAGCCTTGACTGACCAAGGGGCTCTCAGTTAGGTGGCTCCAAGCCCAGGGGACCAGCATTTCCCTCAGCTGTCACCAAGCAGCTAACCTGCATAAATGTGGGGATTTGTGTCCTTACAACCCCTGGGAAGTTCTCAAAGACTTAATGTTCTCCCTGCATGAAGCCCATGGGCAGTTAGGGAAACCAAAGAAAATGCTACAGAAGACAAATGTAGACTTTCAAAAATACAGATGGCTGCAATGTCAAGAGGCAGTGAGAAGAGCCACTTGGCATGTCTACTGTGCCCTAATAAGCAGCTTGACTGGCGAGAAGCTAACTTCAAAATAACTATGATTAATAAGTCAAAAAAAGAGAAAAGGACAAGACAGATACATAGATGGAGAATTTCAACAGAACTGGAAATCTATAAAAATAATCTAATGGATATTCTAGGATTTAAAAATATAATACCTGAAATTAAGAATTCATCGACTAGGTTCCACAGCAGAATGGGTAAAGCAGAAAGCAGAGTTAATGAACCCAAAACCTGGTTAATCAAAAATATCCAGAGAGAATAAAGATGGAAAAGACAGAACAGAGCATAAAAGACATGTGGGAGATGGCCAAAAGGTCTAAAATATTGGGTTGGCCAAAAAGTTCGTTTGGGTTTTTCTGTACGAACTTTTTGGCCAACCCAATACATGTAATTCAAGTCCCACAAAAGGAAGAGAAGAGAGAATAGGTCAGAAGCAGTCAAGGAAGAAATACTGGCCATGAATTTTCCCAAATCTGGCGAAAGACACTAGCTCACAGACTCAAGAAGCTCAGTGAGCCCCAAGAAGGAGAAATAATCTAAACCAAACCTTACCCGGGCACATCATAGGCAGTCCTGAAAATCAGATACAGAGAAAAACCTTAAAAGCAGCTACAGAAGGGACTTCCCTGGTGGTCCAGTGGTTAAGACTCTGCGCTTCCAGTGCAGGGGACACGAGTTTGATCCCTGGTCATGGAACTAAGATCCCACGTGCTGTGTTGTGTGGCCAAAAAATAAAAAACGCGCCAAAAAAAAAAAAAGCAGCTAGAGGAAAAAAGATAAATTATTTTCAAAGGAGCAATAAGACTGATTGTTGTCTTTTTACTATAAAATATAGAAGAAAGAAGACAATAGGAACTTTAAAGCTTAAAAAAAGTGGGAGGGAGGGAGAAGGGAGGGAAGGATGGAAGGAAGCAAGGAAGGAAGGAGGGAAGGAAGGAATCTAGAATTCTAAGCCCAATGAAAAGATCCTTCAAAAATTAAGATGAGATAAAGATGTTTTCAGGAAAAATAAAAAACAAAAAGCAAAGAATTCTCCACCAGCCGACATTCATCACAAGAAATACTAAAGGAGTTCTTTAGATTGAAGAAAATGGTTCCAGATGGAAGCAAAGAAATGCAGAAAGGCATAAAGAACATCAGAACTGTTTTTTAAAATGTACTTATTTATGAATAAATATTGTTTAAAACAACAATAACAGGATTTCCCTCGTGGCGCAGTGGTTGAGAATCCGCCTGCCAATGCAGGGGTCATAGGTTTGAGCCCTGGTCCGGGAAGATCCCACATGCCTCGGAGCAACTAAGCCTGTGCGCCACAACCACTGAGCCCGTGTGCCACAACTACTGAAGCCCGCATGCTCTAGGGCCTGTGTGTTGCAGCTACTGAGCCTGAGTGCTGCAACTACCGAAGCCCATGTGCCTAGAGCCCGTGCTCTGCAACAAGAGATACCACAGCAATGAGAAGCCTGTGCACCGCAACAAAGAGTAGTCCCCGCTTGCCGCAACTAAAGAGAGCACGCGTGCAACAACAAAAACCCAACGCAGCCAAAAATAAATTAATTTAAAAAATAATAATAACAGTTACAATGCTCTGTGGAATTTATAACGTATGTGAGTAAAATATATAAACAACAATATGAGGCGGGTGCTACCTGATGGGGCTCCCTCCCCGGTACAAGCCTGCACGTCCTTCCCGGCGAGGTCCCTGAGCGGTGCAGCCAGCCAGGCCCAGTGTTGTATCTCCTTTCCCTTACCTGCTATTTGCCTGCCCTCACAGAAGCACCCTGGGCTTCTAATGTGAGGAAAAACATGGAATGACAAGTGTGGGAAAGAGCAAACACTAAATTACTGTCAGAAAAATAAACGGAGTAGCACAGTGGTGTGGTGACTTACAGGGGCAATTAGTCACCACCCCATGGCGTTGCTGGGGACAGCATGGCAGCAGACTCATCAGGCCCAAGAGGAAGAAGAAGAGGCTTTGCACTGCTTTCCAGACAACTATTCAAACAATAAGAGAGGATATCTGAGCCCATTAGGTTCCATGTCTTCCTTCTGGGTGCCCACCCTTCACATTATTCAACCAACCTAACACATAAACATATTTTTAGCACAATAGTAACCTGTTCTGTGTGTGTTAAAAAGACCATTTGCAGCTATTTTCTCTCCCACTGTCCAAAGTAGGTGTTTCCGTATCCCATAAAAAGCAAAACAAAAAAAAAACCCTTTCCCCACTCACAAATTGTTCCCCTGATGTGTGCCTTTGGTCTGTCTCATTACTTTTGCATCTTGCTACTATATTCTATATTTGCTCAGACCCACTGGGTGCTAAGGAATTTGGTCTGCAGCTCCTCCAGGGAAGTTTGGTGAGCTGGTACAAGGAGGTGATAAACAAGGCCATAAAACACAGGGTAAATTAAAAAGATACATAAGCTTCCTGATATTTCTTAGAATTTTCTTTAACATACTGTATGTAGTGTCAATGTACAGGTTCATAGCAAAATAAGCCTGGTAAAATATAATTAACTGGTGTACATGCTTTAATAGGAATTTTTCTCCATCAGAAGAAACCTAGAATGGAAGGCTAGAAAGAACCCAGGAGAGACAAAGACTTTATTGACTAAATGCCATGTCGTGTAGGGGCAACAGCAAGGCCAATGAGGTGAACAAACGGAGCTTCATCAGGAGTTTAGTATCCTTCTGTAGTATTACCTAAGAATGCTGCCATCTTATATTTCTTTTATTATTACTTTTAAATTTTCTTTTATTTTTTTATACAGCAGGTTCTTATTAGTCATCAATTTAATACACATCAGTGTATACATGTCAGTCCCAATCACCCAGTTTATCACACCACCACCACCCTCCATGCTGCTCTCCCCCCTTGGAGTGTCTCAGTTTCTGCCCTGCAAACCAGTTCATCTGAACCGTTTCTCTAGGTTCCACATATATGCGTTAATATACGATATTTGTTTTTCTCTTTCTGACTTACTTCACTCTGTATGACAGTCTCTAGACCCACCCACGTCTCTACAAATGACCCAATTTCGTTCCTTTTATGGCTGAGGAATATTCCATTGTATATATGTACCACATCTTCTTTATCCATTCGTCTGTCGATGGGCATTTAGGTTGCTTCCATGTCTTGGCTATTGTAAATAGTGCTGCAAGAACATTGGGGTGCATGTGTCTTTTTGAATTATGGTTTCTCTGGGTATATGCCCAGTAGTGGGATTGCTGGGTCATATGGTAATTCTATTTTTAGGTTTTTAAGGAACCTCCATACTGTTCTCCATAGTGGCTGTATCAATTTACATTCCCACCAAAAGTGCAAGAGGGTTCCCTTTTCTCCACACCCTCTCCAGCATTTGTTTGTAGATTTTCTGATGATGCCCATTCTAACTGGTGTGAGGTGATACCTCATTGTAGTTTTGATTTGCATTTCTCTACTAATTAGTGATGTTGAGCAGGTTTTCATGTGCTTCTTGGCCATCTGTATGTCTTCTTTGGAGAAACGTCTATTTAGGTCTTCTGCCCATTTTTGCATTGGGTTGTTTGTTTTCTTAATATTGAGCTGCATAAGCTGTTTATATATTTTGGAGATTAATCCTTTGTCCATTGATTCATTTGAAAATATTTTCTCCTATTCTGAGGGTTGTCTTTTTGTCTTATTTGTAGTTTCCTTTGCTGTGCAAAAGCTTTTAAGTTTCATTAGGTCCCATTTGTTTATTTTTGTTTTTATTTCCATTACTCTAGGAGGTGGATCAAAAAAAGATCTTGCTGTGATTTATGTCAAAGAGTGCTCTTCCTGTGTTTTCCTCTAAGAGGTTTATAGTGTCTTGCAGTCTTACATTTAGGTCTCTAATCCATTTTGAGTTTATTTTTGTGTATGGTGTTAGGGAGTGTTCTAATTTCATTCTTTTGCATGTAGCGGTCCAGTTTTCCCAGCACCACTTATTGAAGAGACTGTCTTTTCTCCATTGTATATCCTTGCCTCCTTTGTCATAGATTAGTTGACCATAGGTGCATGGGTTTATCTCTGGGCTTTCTATCCTGTTCCATTGATCTATATTTCTGGTTTTGTGCCAGTACCATATTGTCTTGATTACTGTAGCTTTGTGGTATAGTCTGGAGTCAGGGAGTCTGATTCCTCCAGCTCCGTTTTTTTCCCTCAAGACCGCTTTGGCTATTCGGGGTCTTTTGGGTCTCCTTATAAAGTTTAAGATTTTTTGTTCTGGTTCTGTAAAAAATGCCATTGGTAATTTGATAGGAATTGCATTGAATCTGTAGATTGCTTTGGGTAATATAGTCATTTTCACAATATTGATTCTTCCAATCCAAGAACATGGTATATCTCTCCATCTGTTTGTATCATCTTTAATTTCCTTCATCAGTGTCTTATAGTTTTCTGCATACAGGTCTTTTGTCTCCCTAGGTAGGTTTATTCCTAGGTATTTTATTCTTTTTGTTACAGTGGTAAATGGGAGTATTTCTTTAATTTCTCTTTCAGATTTTTCATCATTAGTGTATAGGAATGCAAGAGATTTCTGTGCATTAATTTTGTATCCTGCAACTTTACCAAATTCATTGATTAGCTCTAGTAGTTTTCTGGTGGCATCTTTAGGATTCTCTATGTATAGTATCATGTCATCTGCAAACAGTGACAGTTTTACTTCTTCTTTTCCAATTTGTATTCCTTTTATTTCTTTTTCTTCTCTGATTGCCATGGCTAGGACTTCCAAAACTATGTTGAATAATAGTGGTGAAAGTGGACATCCTTGTCTTGTTCCTGATCTTAGAGGAAAATGCTTTGTTTTTCACCACTGAGAATGATGTTTGCTGTGGGTTTGTCGTATATGGCCTTTATTACGTTGAGGTAGGTTCCCTCTATGCCCACTTTCTAGAGAGTTTTTATCATAAATGGGTGTTGAATTTTGTCAAAAGCTTTTTCTGCATCTATTGAGATGATCATATGGTTTTTCTTCTTCAATTTGTTAATAGGGTGTACCTCATTGATTGGTTTGCATATATGGAAGAATCCTTGCATCACTGGGATAAATCCCACTTGATCATGGTGTATGATCCTTTTAATGTGTTGTTGGATTCTGTCTGCTAGTATTTTGTTGAGGATTTTTGCATCTATATTCATCAGTGATATTGGTCTGTAATTTTCTTTTTTTGTAGTATCTTTGTCTGGTTTTGGTATCAGGGTGATGGTGGCTCATAGAATGAGTTTGGGAGTGTTCCTTCCTCTGAAATTTTTTGGAAGAGTTTGAGAAGGATGGGTGTTAGCTCTTCTCTACATGTTTGATAGAATTCACCTGGCATGAACATATATACACTACCAAATGTAAAACAGATAGCTAGTGGGAAGCAGCCGCATAGCACAGGGAGATTAGCTCGGTGCTTTGTGACCACCTAGAGGGGTGGGATAGGGAGGGTGGGAGGGAGGGTGATGCAAGAGGGAAGAGATATGGGAACATATGTATATGTATAACTAACTGATTCACTTTGTTATAAAGCAGAACCTAACACACCATTGTAAAGCAATTATACTGCAATAAAGATTTAAAAAAAAAAAAGAATTCACCTGTGAAGCCAGCTGGTCCTGGACTTTTGTTTGTTGGAAGATTTTTTTTTTTTTTTTTGCGGTATGTGGGCCTCTCATTGTTGTGGCCTCTCCCGTTGCGAAGCACAGGCTCCGGACGCGCAGGCTCAGCAGCCATGGCTCACGGGCCCAGCCGCTCTGCGGCATGTGGGATCTTCCCAGACCGGGGCACGAACCCGTGTCCCCTGCATCGGCAGGTGGACTCTCAACCACTGCGCCACCAGGGAAGCCCTGTTGGAAGATTTTTAATCACAGTTTCCATTTCATTACTTGTGATTGGTCTGTTCATACTTTCTATTTCTTCCTGGTTCATTCTTGGAAGCTTATACCTTTCTAAGAATTTGTCCATTTCTTCCAGGTTGTCCATTTTATTGGCATAGAGTTGCTTGTAGTAGTCTCTTAGGATGCTTTGTATTTCTGTGGTGTCTGTTGTAACTTCTCCTTTTTCATTTCTAATTTTCTTGAGTCCTCTCCCTCTTTTTCTTGATGAGTCTGGCTAATGGTTTATCAATTTTGTTTATCTTCTCAAAGAACCAGCTTTTAGTTTTATTCATCTTTGCTATTGTTTTCCTTGTTTCTATTTCATTTATTTCTGCTCTGATCTTTATGATTTCTTTCCTTCTACTAACTTTGGGTTTTGTTTGTTCTTCTTTCTCTAGTTCCTTTAGGTGTAAGGTTAGATTGTTTATATGGGATGTCTGTTGTTTCTTGAGGTAGGATTGTATTGCTATAAACTTCCCTCTTAGAACTGCTTTTGCTGCATCCCATAGGTCTTGGATTGTCATGTTTTCATTGTCATTTGTCTCTACGTATTTTTTCATTGCCTCTTTGATTTCTTCAGTGATCTCTTGGTTATTCAGTAATGTATTGTTTAGCCTCCATGTGTTTGTGTTTTTTACATTTTTTTCCCTGTAATTGATTTCTAATCTCATAGCGTTGTGGTCCGAAAAGATGCTTGATATGATTTCAATTTTCTTAAATTTACTGAGGCTTGATTTGTGACCCAAGATGTGATCTATCCCGGAGAATGTTCCACGCACACTTGAGAAGAAAGTGTAATCTGCTGTTTTTGGATGGAATGTCCTATAAATATCAATTAAATCTATCTGGTCTATTGTGTCATTTAAAGCTTGTGTTTCCTTATTAATTTTCTGTTTGATCTGTCCATTGGTGTAAGTGAGGTGTTAAAGTCCCCCACTATTACTGTGTTACTGTCGACTTCCTCTTTTATAGCTGTTAGCAGTTGCCTTATGTATTGAGGTGCTCCTATGTTGGGTGCATGTAAATTTATAATTGTTATATCTTCTTCTTGGATTGATCCCTTGATCATTATGTAGTGTCCTTCCTTGTCTCGTGTAACATTCTTTATTTTACAGTCTATTTTATCTGATATGAGTATTGCTACTCCAGCTTTCTTTTGTTTTCCATTTGCATGGAATATCTTTCCATCCCCTCACTTTCAGTCTGTATGTGTCCCTAGGACTGAAGTAGGTCTCTTGTAGACAGCATATATATGGGTCTTGTTTCTGTATCCATTCAGCAAGGCTGTGTCTTTTGGTTGGAGCATTTAATCCAGTCACGTTTAAGGTAATTATCGATATGTATGTTCCTATGACCATTTTCTTAATTGTTTTGGGTTTGTTTTTGTAGGTCCTTTTCTTCTCTTGTGTTTCCCACTTAGAGAAGTTCCTTTAGCATTTGTTGTAGAGCTGGTTTGGTGGTGCTGAATTCTCTTAGCTTTTGCTTGTCTGTAAAGCTTTTGATATCTCCATCGAATCTGAATGAGATCCTTGCCGGGTAGAGTAATCTTGGTTGTAGGTTCTTCCCTTTCATCACTTTAAATATGTCATGCCACTGCCTACTGGCTTGTAGAGTTTCTGCTGAGAAATCAGCTGTTAACCTTATGGGAGTTCCCTTGTATGTTATTTGTTGTTTTTCCCTTGTTGCTTTCAATAATTTTTCTTTGTCTTTAATTTTTGCCATTTGATTACTATGTGTCTCGGCATGTTTCTCCTTGGGTTTATCCTGTATGGGACTCTCTGTGCTTCCTGGACTTGGGTGGCTATTTCCTTTCCCATGTTAGGGAAGTTTTCGACTATAATCTCTTCAAATATTTTTTCGGGTCCTTTCTCTCTCTCTTCTCCTTCTGGGACCCCTATAATGCAAATGTTGTTGCATTTAATGCTGTCCCAGAGGTCTCTTAGGCTGTCTTCATTTCTTTTCATTCTTTTTTCTTTATTCTGTTCCACAGCAGTGAATTCCACCATTCTGTCTTCCAGGTCACTTATCCGTTCTTCTGCCTCAGTTATTCTGCTATTGATTCCTTCTAGTGTATTTTTCATTTCAGTTACTGTATTGTTCATCTCTGTTTGTTTGTTCTTTAGTTCTTCTAGGTCTTTGTTAAACATTTCTTGCATCTTCTCGATCTTTGCTTCCATTCTTTTTCCAAGGTCCTGGATCATCTTCACTATCATTATTCTGAATTCTTTTTCTGGAAGGTTGCCTATTTCCACTTCATTTAGTTGTTTTTCTGGGGCTTTATCTTGTTCCTTCATCTGGTACATAGCCCTCTGCCTTTTCATCTTGTCTATCTTTCTGTGAATGTGGTTTTTGTTCCACAGGCTGCAGGATTGTAGTTCTTGCTTCTGCTGTCTGCCCTCTGATGGATGAGGCTATCTAAGAGGTTTGTGCAAGTTTCCTGATGGGAGGGACTCTGCCATCTTACATTTCTGAAGCACTTTATAGTTTACAAAGGACGTTTGGAATTCCTTTTCTCATTTGACCTTGCCTTGCCTTTAGTCAAGAATGCCTGCTCATTTAGAAATGTGTTCAGTGAGTATGTACACAGCTGGAGAATGTGACCCAACACATGCCACCTTGGCCTGTAAACTGGAGTTTTAAAGAGGCAGAATCATATTGATGAGCTGGTGCCAGTATGATGCACCATTCAACTGGACATTAATTTCTGATAAAGAGGAGCATAACTGGGAAAAACTGCAGATTTTACTGGCTACTCTTTTTTATGTTATTAGGTTTTTTTCTCTCTTGAATTTTATAAGCACAATGTGTCATTTAAAACAATTAAAGGGGCTTCCCTGGTGGCGCAGTGGTTGAGAGTCTGCCTGCCGACGCGGGGGACACGGGTTCGAGCCGTGGTCTGGGAGGATCCCACATGCCGCGGAGCGACTGGGCCTGTGAGCCACAACTACTGAGCTTGTGCGTCTGGAGCCTGTGCTCCACAACAAGAGAGGCCGTGATGGTGAGAGGCCCGCGCACCGCGATGAAGAGTGGCCCCTGCTTGCCTCAGCTAGAGAAAGCCGTCGCACAGAGGTGAAGACCCAACACAGCAAAAATAAATAAATAAATATTTTTAAAAACAATTAAAAAATAATAGAGAGCCCTGGGATTTGATGTAAAATTGCATATTTGTGACTGCAGTGGCACTGGTTTTCAACTACCCTGTAACAAGGAAAGCAAACCCAACCCGAAAGGAGGCAGAGGTGTTTCTTTGCAACATCGCAGGCATATGAAATGAGGCTCTTAATTGAATACCAGGAATGATATAACTTGGAAATGTAACCAAAGATATTTTCCGACAGTGAAAAAAGACCATTTTAAAACACTTTATTCATTTTTCAGATCTCTTTCTTCCTTTTCCCAATGTCACATTTATAGCCTGATAGAGGGACACAAATGGAAAATCATCTACATATAAAAAATGAAATTTAAGGTATAAAAATTCTGCAATTCTGATAAATTTTATGTTCACTCTTTCCTTGATCTAAATAGAGTATTCTAAAAATATTACCCATATAGGGGACACATTTTTATATACATGTTATTTTTGTTTAGAAATTGTGAGCTAGTGAAAAGTGAAAATGACCTTGATTATTGTACTTATTTGATAGAAATAAGAGCCTTTTAATATCTGGATTCAAATATCTTCTCTACTAATCACAACTTTCACAAATTTCAAAACAAGGATTTGGATTGAATGAAAACAGGACGCTGGTGCTTCCTATGTGTCCCCTGTATCTGTGTTCATATGGAATATTTATGCAATATTCTGACTTGGCTATAATCTATAATTCCTGGCTACTATTTCAGTTGCAACTGTAATTTTTAGGTTAATGGTTATAATTTTCGTAAGGTATACACGAAAAGTCTTATGTTCATGCCTGAAAGGAGGATCATTAAACATTCATTATTACCACTCAAATTAGTTGTCATGTGCCATATAACAGTTACCCATTATCATTTCACTAGTTTAGGTTTAGCAGTAAGTGAACAGCAATATATAGCTCATATCAGTAGAGTAATTCTTGTTGGGGAACAGAGAGAGAAATGATTTTTTTTTTTTTTTTGAGAAATGATTTTAAAACCCATTTGACACATTTATGTTGACAAATTATTTAAAGGAATTGCTGCTTTGTCAATAAACATGTCTGTATATTGAAAAAAAACCAATAATATGAAGCGTGGGAGTGGATAAATGGAATTTAACTTGTGAGGTTCTTAAATTATTTGGGAAGTGGTAAATGTACTAATTTAAAGTAGGCTATAATACTTCAAAGATTCATATTATAATCTCTTTTATTAAAAGAATGAAAAAAGGTACAAATGAGAGGAAAGAATGAAATCATAAAAAATGCTTGATTAAGAATTTTTAAACGATAGAGAAGGACCAGCTGTGTTGTAGCATGTGTCCTTCCTTTTGGGACTTCCCTGGTGGTCCAGTGGTTAAAGACTCTACACTCCCAATGCAGGGGGCGGGGGTTTGACCCCTGGTTGGGGAACTAAGATCCTGCATGCCATGTGGCTCAGACAAAAAAAAAAAAGAATTTCCTTCCTTTTTAAGACTGAATAATATTCCATTGTGTGACTATATCACATTTTGTTTATCCACTCATCGTTGATGGACACTAGGAGTGCTTCCACCTTTTGGTGATTGTGAATAACGCTTCTGCGAATACTGGTGTACAACTTTAATCACTTTTTAAATCATCCTTTTAGCTGAAATACAATCTCAATCACTCTTACCTTCAGCTTTCAGACAACGTGGTAGACAGGATGGAGCAGAAAGCCTACAGTCAGCTAGACCTGGGTCCAAAAGCCAGGCTCTGCCATGTACTAACTCAGTGCCAACTAGTGTGGGCAAGTTACTTGGAGGATTACACATAAAGGATGTAGAAATGCCAGGCACACAGCAGGCGAACATGGCAGCGATTATTAACGTTATTCTTACGAGCTCGGGGCATCTCTCTGATGTCAGGCGGGCTGGGGAGCATTAGAGACTCTGGGTCCTCAAAGTGCCGTGAAGATCCTTGAGGCTTATGTACTGGTTTTCTCCCCAACAGACAAGAAGACAAACCAAAACTTATAACAGCTACCAATCAACTTTTATCTCTATAAAACATGTTGTCAACCAATGATAATTGGCCAAAGAGTATTTTATATTTTGTTTGAAAATACTGTTTCTGTTCATCTGACTTTAACTGCATGCGCTAGTGACAAACCCAGATTATGAATGATGCATGCATAGACACAATGACTAATTAAATCCCAGAGAGACTATTCATTAATAAATACAAATGCAAACTTTTTTATCCCTGGGCTTGCAAGTAGATGTCTGCAGGAAGCAACTGCAGGAAGGTTTATAAACTCAGTTTCTTCAGTAAATGATACTGCAGATGGTGGATGAAAAAAATACTCATATTCATAAATTATTTCTTATCATGCAAACCATGGTGATTGAAGCTTCTGTACGTGGTTTTTTTTTTTTTTTTTTTTTTTTTTTTTTTTGCGGTATGCGGGCCTCTCACTGTTGTGGCCTCTCCCGTTGCGGAGCACAGGCTCCGGACGCGCAGGCCCAGCGGCCATGGCTCACGGGCCCAGCCGCTCCGCGGCATATGGGATCCTCCCAGACCGGGGCACGAACCCGTATCCCCTGCATCGGCAGGCGGACTCTCAACCACTGCGCCACCAGGGAGGCCCTGTACGTGGTTCTTAAACACTTAATTTCTTGCTGTTTTGATAAATGCTTATGGATTTTTTTTAATCATCAGCCCTCTGACTCTTTTGCTGTACTTTGGTGATATCTATCTATATACCCATTGACTTGGGGACAGAGTAGGAGGCTAGCTGGGTTCTGAATTGAATCATTTACTGCAAAGGCTCCTGAAATCCCCACTGACCTGCAATCAGCCCTGGGAGATGACTGTGACCCTCTCCATCTCGATGCTCTGGGCTAGCTAAGGCCCTCTGTCATTCCATACATTTTTCTCTATCCACAAAGTAGAATTAAAATTGACAACATATTTCACAAGACTGTGGAACAGATGTCATAAAGACACAGGACTGATTGTATGTAGAATCCCCAAATATATGTAAGCTCTCACAATACGGGTAAGGGCAGTATTTGGAACGGGATCATACTGGCCTTGACTGTCAAAGTCCTTCCAAGCAATGGAATTTAAAAACCAATTATCAGATCCTATTCCCTTTAGTTTCAGGGTAGCCATGTGATGCAATGAGACAAGCACAGAGATAATAGAAGAAACACCCCTTAACTGATTTTTAAATGGCTTATCCAAAAGTTTATCGGTCTTGAAAAGACCCTTAACCGCATTTGTTAGTGGATTCTCAGAAAGTTACTATATCTCTAACAAACAAAAACAAAAAACAAAAAAAATTTAACCTATCAAGTCTTCCCCCAATTCTCTCCCTCTCTCTTTGGTAAAAATGCACTTTGCTGCATCCCTTCAGGGTTGCTTTTTGCATTTCGCCTGGAATCTTGCTATTTTATATTGCCTGAAAGCTATAGGCACACAGGTTATGAGAACAAGCAGCAGTGGAAACTGAAGGAAACACACACACACACACACACACACACACACACACACACACACACTCCAAATCCAGCTCCCAAACTGAGATCTTGAATTCTCAGGACTAACAGGGGGCCTCTGGCTTTTTTCTTTCCTGTCTCCCTCCAAATCTATCCACACGGATCACGTGTGTGTGCAAACTAGACAAGCAGCCAAAACCTCTAAAAAGCGGGTGACACCATTTCAAGTTGTCAAATCTTTTCTATCCCTTCTTTTTCTCTCTCCCTAAAAAGGGGGAGGGGTGGGGGGGGTCAACCACACTGTCATGTGGGGCTACATAACCAAAGTCTTTCCTGACCCAGAAATGCCTGCAGGCTGAGGCTGAAACTTGAGAACAAGCCCTGGGTGTCACCCAGTCAACCTCTGCCTCCAGCCCAAGGAGTCCACAGCCAATGGACAAAAACAACATTGGTTACAACAAAACTACATGTCTGTCAACCCCAGGGGCCCGATCACCTGGGAACAGTGAGACAGAGTCACCCTCGCCACCTCTGTTTCTTTCGGATGACAGCCAGTGTCACCATGTATGGAGAGGTGCACAAGAAACACACGTTCTCACCGAGATTCACATCCCTCCTACCCCCAAACAACATGGCACAAAAGCAAATTAAGCTACACTCTAAAGTGGGAACACAGTTTCCACTTGAGGAGGAGGCAAAGCTGTTACAGAGAAAGAATCTCAAGGAGAGAAAATTTCACTCTGCCTTGGGCTCTTGGGGCCAGAACTAAGGTCTGTCCCACCTTCCGGTCCTTGGGGCTGCCTCCCGGAAGGGATGCCCCCAAACCACCTCCATTCACACCATTTCTCTCCCCTGAGAGTCTCCAATGGACTCGGGAGTCCAAGCAAATGCCTGTTCTATGTGGTGAATCCCCCAGAGCGGCACTGGGTTGTCCCAGGGCTCTTTCACCATCTTTTCCTGACTTTTGTGTGCTCTGTAGGCTGACTTTTTTCTCTCTGCAATTATCTGAGCTGAGTTGGTAGGGTCAATGGAAAGGAAACCTCATCCACCTGTGTTAGCTACTGGCCCCTGGAAACAGTGGAAGATGTGCAATCTGGAAAGAGGATGGACCAGATCATTTCTAGGAGAGGGCCGACCTCACTGCCCAGAAATCCAGGCTTTTGCGTCTGCAGAGGATGTGGTCCCCACCTGCTTGCCAGACTCAGGCCCTACCCCCTCTGGTCAGGGTTGGGCTTCCTTCCAGAACCTCTCCCTGCAATCTCCAGGATGCATCTCAGAGATGGCACAGTAAACCCTCCAAGAGCCTCCTTTCATGTTTAAAAACAATGCAGCTCTTTCAAGAGGCTGCAACAATCAGAAGCTGATGTGTCACCACTCAACACCAGAAGCACACCCTTCACGTTCACTTTTCCTTTATGGCGCAGACTCAGAGACGGTCAGCAGACAGTTCCATATCTGTAAATGGGCTGATGCCAAGCCATTTTTTCGCCCTTTCATGATATTGCATGTAGATTCATCCAAAGCTATTAAAAATTAATTACTCACCCCCCAAGAAGCCTTGAATCAAAAGTCAACATTTACAACTTATTAATTACCATGGCCCCTGGCATTAGAGACTCATTATACTGGAGCTGCAGTGCTAATCTAATTTTACGTGAAAGGGGACGTGTAATTGCAGGAGCTCTGCAAATCTGAGCCATAGCAAAATCATTTTATGCTCCCCTTTGAGTCTGTCAGAGTCAATCATACCACAGGCCTTGGCTAGTTTGTCAGCCACCCCAGAGCATATTCGGCCTTTGGACAGAGGGCCCCCCGAGGTAAAGGGGCGGAAATGTGGCCTAGAGGCCAGGGCCTGGCTCTGAGCACACCATCCATCACCTGCTCACCATGCTGCAGAGGGCTGGGGTCTCCCTGATGAAGGTGGTCCTTGGAGGAAAAGGCTCCCTGGGAACTGGGTGGGATTCTGCACCTTGTGCCTCAGCAGCGATTTCAGAGGGATTGACGAGGCACTGGGGAAACAGAGGATCGAAGGGGCTGGCGTCACTCCTTTCACTCCCTTTTCCTAACCCGCAGGACACTTTGTGGCTGATCAAACTGTCCCCACTATCACCATCACCACTGTCACCTGTATTGGTGCCACATGGGCCACACATGGTGCTGACACTGTACACAGCCTCACAACAGCCCGATTCTTCAAATAAAGGAACAGGGCTGAGTGGGAAGGGGGGTTGGGTTAGATCATTTGTCCCAGGTCATGTGGCTAGAAAGTGACATGGCTGGGAACCCAGCTCAGCTGGGTTCTGGTACTACAGACACCATGAGGAACAAACGGGACCCAGAGCCTGGCTCTGCCCCCTGAAGCTCTCTCAGATCCCAGTACTTCTCTCTTTCCCCACTGCCACCACCTCTGGCCAGCGCCACCTGCCACCTGGATCCGTTGGCCCCTCTGCCACCATCCAGCATCACTCTGACACATTCTCCACCCTGCAGCCAGAGGAACAGAGCTGAGAGTGCCAGACTCCAGCGGGCAGCCCTTGGGACCCAGCGGGGATTCTGGCTGGGAAGGCCTTTCACGATCCATGATCTGGTCCCTGCTGGTCTCTCCAGTCTCATCTTGGGACATCCCTTCCCGCCACCACCCCTCCCTGCTCCTGCCACCTGAGAACTAACTGTCTTCAGCTCAGGACGGCCATGCTCTCCTCCACCTCCTTGCCCTTTGGGTCTCAACTTATGTATCACCTCCTCCAGGGAGCCTTCCCTGACCATCCAGACTGGGTTAGGTTCCCCTCCTCATGCTTCCTTTGCCAGGGTGAAGTATCAGTCACAATCCACCATGATTTTCTGTGGATCTGTCTGCCTCCCCCCAGCAGGCAGTGATGTCCCTGGCTGCAGAGACTCGTTTTGTTTTCCACTGAATCTTTTTTTGTTTTTTTTAATAAACTTATTTTTGGCTGTGTTGGGTCTTCGTTGCGCCGAGCGGGGGCTACTCTTCGTTGCGGTGTGAAGCCTTCTCATTGCGGTGGCTTCTCTTGTTGTGGAGCAGGGGCTCTAGGCACACGGGCTCAGTAGTTGTGGCTCGCGGGCTCTAGAGCGCAGGCTCAGTAGTTTTGACACACGGGCTTAGTTGCTCCGCAGCATTTGGGATCTTCTCGGACCAGGGCTGCAACCTGTGTCCCCTGCGTTGGCGGGCATATTTTTAACCACTGCATCACCAGGGAAGCCCCTCCACTGTATCTTTATCTCCTAACACTGTCTGGCACAGAGAGATGTGCAGTAAGGATTTATTGTATAATAACTTAAAATATAATAACCTCCATAAAATTTAGCATGAAAGCAAGTTTTCTAACTCAGAAATATTAAGCACTAATATGTGGAAGTCACTGGTTGCTCCAGATCTATGATTAAAACTATTCAAAGGGACTTCCCTGGTGGCGCAGTGGTTAAGAATCTGCCCGCCAAGGCAGGGGACACAGGTTCGAGCCCTGGTCCGGGAAGATCCCACATGCCATGGAGCAACTAAGCCCGTGCGTCACAACTACTGAGCCTGTACTCTAGAGCCCACGAGCCACAACTACTGAGCCCTCGTGCCTACAGCCCATGCTCCACAACAAGAAAAGCCACCACAATGAGAAGGCTGCACACCGCAACGAAGAGTAGCCCCCGCTCGCCGCAACTAGAGAAAGCCTGCGTGCAGCAACGAAGACCCAACGCAGCCAAAAATAAATAAATAAAACATAAAAAAAAACTTAAGCTGATTCTAAAATTTACATAGAAGGGGAAAATCCCAATAAATTTTTGAAATTAAAGAACGAAGAAGGATTTATCCTATCAGCTGTCAAACTAGACTATAAAGCTACAGGGAGTAAACTGTGGGATACGGGTGCAGGAATTGACAAAGAGATCAGTGGAGACCAGAGTGTTCAGAAACAGAATAAATTCTGTTGAGAACATTAGATATACTTCTGGAAAACAAAATTAGATGCCTACCTCACACCTTGCACAAAAACAAATTCCAGAGGATATAATTTAGAACACGCTTGCTAACAGTCCCTTCTTTCCCAAGTGATTCAAATGGCACCTTTATCACTAAGTGAATTCCCATAGGTACATAAATCTATTTCTGGAGAGAGCATTCCAGTTTTTAGAATGAAAACCAAGGCTTTTCACCTACAACATTTAAATAAGCAACCACAGACCCGAATTCTAAAAATACTGTTCCTGCTTCTGAGGCAGCTTCATGGGGGGAAATAGTCATTCTGCTGATCTCACACTCTGAGGATCACTTTCAATTAATGCAGTCCTGAGTGATTGTGGTGGTCATTTCTCAGACAGAGCTATCCGCTCTATCACTGCCTGGCTGACCCAAGTAGGCAAGGCTCTGGGAAGCTTCTGGGCCCCAGGGGCGATGTTGGCAAGGAACACCAGGTTGAGAAAAGGCACATTTTGCATCAAGGTGCCACGGTTTTTCTATATATTTCCAAAAATAATGAATCTCCATAAATTGCATTCTTTTCCAAACATTCCCAAAGGCAAAGATTTTACATGATCAGTCATATTTTGGGAGCTACAGTATTAGCAGTACTGCAGCATTATTCGTTTACCTTTAGATGGAAATATGATCTCTGAACAAGCCTCCCTGTCACTGAGATGTGGTATTTCAGGCCCCGGGGGAATGAAAAGAGGCAGAACCTGTATCTACAGTGAGCTGCCTTCAGTGGTCCACCCCCCATGCCAGGGGTACTAATGAATACGACCTGTACACAGGTCCCCTGTTCTTTAAAGCAAAGAGGACGTATTAGATGCTGTAATGCCTGAGAAAACATGCAATCATTTTTAAAATGCAGAATGAGTGTGTTCACCAAGAAAATCTGTGTTCAACACTTCCTCAGGTTGTCCTGGGTGGCTGACTCAGCCTCTCCGAGCCTGGACTCTCTCACGCTTCTTGTGGTGGTATAAAATGGTGCAAACACTTTAGAAGACAGTTTGGTAGTTGCTTAAAAAGTTTAACATTGGGACTTCCCTGGTGGTCCAGTGGTAAAGAATCCGCCTTCCAATGCAGGGGACGTGGGCTTGATCCCTGGTCAGGGAACTAAGATCCCACATGCCGCAGGGCAACTAAGTCTGCCGCAACTACTGAGCCCGCATGCCTCAACCAGAGAGCCCACATGCCACAAACTACAGAGTCCACGAACCCTGGAGCCCTTGTGCCACGACTGGAGAGAGGAAAAAAAACCCGCACGCCACAACTAGAGAGAAGCCTGTGCCACAGTGAAAAATCCCGCATGCCGCAACTAAGACCTGACGCAGCCAAAAAAATAAAATAAATTAAAAAAAATTTTTAATTTAAAAAGTTAAACATCCATCTACCCTATGACCCAGGCATTCCACCCCTAGCTATTTACCCATGAGAAAAGAAAGCACATGTCCATGCAAACGCTTGGATGTAAATGTTCATAGCAGCTCTATCTGCAATAGCCAAAACCCGGCAACACCCCAAATGTCCATCAACAGGCAACGAACAGATAAACTGTGGCACATCCCATGATAGAATACCATGAAAGGAAAAAACTAGTGATGTGTGCACAGCATGAGAGGATTTCAAAACAGTTATACTGGGTGAAAGAAGTCAAATGGAAAGGAAATATACTGGACGAGTCCACTTGTGTACAATTCCAGAAAATGCAAACTCTGTTGTGCCTGAAAGCAGGTTAGTGTGGCCTGGGGAGGTAGAGGTGGGAAGAGCTCAAGAGGATTTACAAAAAGGCACGGGGATGATGGATACTGTCCCTAATCTTGACTGTGGTGGTGGTTTCACAGGTACCTACATATGCCAACCCTTATCAATTTGTACACTTTAAATATAGGCAGTTTACTGCATGTCAATTATGCTCAGTAACAATGTTTTAAAAACACACACACACACACATTGAAGACAAAAAAGAACCGTTGTCGGTCAAACCGTGATGCCGTACACCTTAAACTTATACAGTGCTGTATGTCAATGATATCTCAATAAAACTAGAAGAAAAAATAAAATAAATGAATGTGTCAAATCAACACATTGTACACCTTAAACTTACACAATGTTATATGTTAATTATATCTCAATTTTTAAAAAGGAAAGCTAATTTTTAAAAAGTGAGGGACTTCCCTGGTGGTCTAGTGGCTAAGACCCTGCGCTCCCAATGCAGAGGGCCCGGGTTCGATCCCTGGTCAGGGAGCTAGATCCCACATGCCACAACTAAGAGTTCGCATGCTGCAGCTAAATATCCCTCACGCCGCAACAAAGATCCAGCATGCCGCAACTAAGACGTGGTGCAGCCAAATAAATGAATGAATAAATAATTATTTTAAAAAAGAGAGATAGAGAAAGAGAAGCTGTCCATAGAGAAACCCTATGGTCCACACCCTCCAGCTGGTGCAGCTACTGCAAGCCACCAAGGCCACAAGACCTGTCACCTCCGTGTGGTCAGACCTCCCACATGCCACTGCTGAAGGCCCAGCTGTCCCCTGGGCCCCACCTTCCCTCACTGGGCAGACCCTGCCCCCCCCGTCAGCCCACACAAGGCCAGTGTACCAGCCACATTGGTCATGGCCACACATGGCCAACATTCACGTTCCCCAGGGAATCCCCACCCAACCAGCCAGGACTGACCGTTGCGTGAGGCAGAGATAGATAGAATTCAATTTGTGAATTGAATTGAATAATTCAATGAATCTATTGAATAATTCTATTCAATTAGATAGAATTCAGTTTGTGATTGCAGATTATCTTCTTTAGCTGCTTTTAGGCAAAGAGACACCAGCACTACGGCCAATAAAAATCCCCCTCACGTGCTCTATTTCCCGCTCCCTGAGGTTCAATGCAGTAAAACCGAGGCTGTTCTAAGAAGGCGGGCGCGTGCCTGGGCTCTGGGGAAGCTGCAATAACTTTCATGCTCCAGGGCCAGATTCTAAGCAAAGCTCCCTGTTCCTGGATGCCCCAACCAGATAACAAACAAAACGATCCTTGCCTGTTTTTGCTCTTCACTGTGTTCTCATCCAGGGGATGCAGCAAGGCACAGCTTTGAAGCTGCAAAAGTCTACTTTTGAATTTCGGCACCACTATTCATTCACTCATTCATTTCCTGAGCACCTACTGTATTGCAGGCCCTGCACCCTGCATTGCTCGGAGCCGACAGTCTAGTTGAGCGGACAGATGTTGATCAAAGCATCACCACTTCCTATCAGTGATCTCAGGCAAGGCGCTGAGGTTGCCCCTGTGTCTGTGCCTTCCTCTCAGCGGACTGTTCATGACTCATTGAGCCAGTGCCTTAGCCGTGCCTGCACCAGACCCAGGCCGCCCAGGGTCACCCTCAGCAGCTGGGTGCGGGGAAAGGAAATGGGGTATGTTCCTTAATGGGTCTCCTTCCCTCCAAGTGGGCCTGGTCAGAATGCTTCAACCCACTTGCAGTCAGTCATCTTACACAAAGAAACCAAGAGTTAGCGTGTGTCTGGGAGGTGCAGGCTCCAGTGGAGAGGTGGACGGTGGGTACCCTGGCCGAGAGCCCCCCCCCAGGACCCGCCTCTCCACACCCACAACTCAAGTTGGGGTCTGAGCTCAAGGACAAATGACTCAATGTGTGGCAGGGACCACGGCATTAACTAAACACAGGAACCATGGAAGGCAGGGGGTGGGGGGTGAGGGAGAGTGGGGCACTGTTTTCCATTATTAGCACTATTTTCCACTCCTCCTTTCCTATGTGTATGTATCAGTGGGACAAAAAATCCATTTTTAATATTAAAATAAAATTGGTACATGGCATTTACTTTGAAATGTGGTGATGTGACAGAAGTTAGATCCATAAATACAAAAGGGATTAAATTAAAAGGATTTAACGGTATTTCAGTGGCCTGGGTGCACTGCAACAGAATGTGGAAAATGGCAGTCACAACCCTGTGGCATTTGTCCCCATCTCACAACTGATGGGGTCGTTACGCGGTAGAGGCTGAGCTGAGGAAAACGCACTGATGAGAGTTTCAGCAGCTATGCCACCCACTGGTGACTGAATGTGGCCCCAGGACCAGCTAATGGATAATCACATGGCCATTTTCTGAGAGGAGACGGATCATTGAGGCATGTTTATTGCCAAAGCACTGGCACTGGAATCCAGAAAAAACGATACTGGGCGACTCGCAGTTTTTAAATAACACTAAATAACCGCACCTTTCTGCTCACCGTGAGTGGCCATGAGCCCCGTAAGGACTGAGTGCTCAGCCTGAGCCATCATTCAGTTCAGGCACCTTCATTTGGTCTTAAATAGACTGCACACAGATTAAGCGTTTTTGCTTCGTATTAAATGAGAATCTGACTGGCACACGTGAAATACACATGTAAGAGGAAAAATCATGAGCCAAGGGATACTGAAGAGCAAGAGGCACGTCTGAAGTGTGGGGATGAGCTGGTTTCTGTGTAACAGAGAAGCTGGGCAGGAACACGAGGCGGATAAGGAGCAAAGGGCAGGACTGTGCAGAGGGGCCAGGGCAGGGCACCCGACCACCAACGGGGCCACGGTCCTTCTGCCTTAGGGCCCCCAACCCCCAAGCACAAGACTGAACCCTCCTCTGTTCCCTCGGCTCTATTGCTACTTCATTCTGGAAGGAAACTGGATATGCTTTTTAAAAAAAAGTGCTGCCTGTCTTTCCGCAGCTCTCCCAGGAAAGGGCAGTATGTGCGTTCCCGTTACTTGGAGTCACATCTGTCCAGCTCCCACAGCAACAAGTGCAGCTCTGGAAGCGCAGGGAGGCCCAGGCGGCTGAGGCAGGAAGGTGGCAGAGCTGGCTGGGACCACCTTTTGGAAGCATCTGTCAAACGTCTGTGGGATGTGCTGGTGGCGGGCACAGAGAGTGAGTAGAAGGTCATGCTGGCCCTCAAAGAACCCACAAGCCAGATCACCAGGCGGCTATGATCATGCACCCCGTGTGAAAAAGTTTGATCATGCGCCCCCAGTATATGAGTAATTATTTCTAGATTATACGCATGCTGTGCTACTGCTACTTGACTTATGCTTTATGATCATGTGCCCTCCGGGTGAGGGGCCGGCACTCATCCCCTTCTTGGAAACAACGAGGCTAGAGGAGAGTGGAATCAAGAGCCACAATACCATCGCACCCCTTCCCAATGCAACGTTTCCTAGGAAGGTACTAGAGAAGAGAGGGAGCTACATGCATGACATGGTCCATGGGGCGTTACATTTGTAACAGGCCACAACTGGAAGCTGCCTGAGCGTCCAGCCAAAGGACGACAGGGTAAGAAAACTGGGGCCACAGGCTCTCCACAGAACAGAAGCCAAGGATAAAAAGTCACAAGCAAGGCTGCAGAACATTCGCCCGGAATACTGATGCTGTAAAGCCGAGTGGAAGGTGAGCTCTCCGCTGTGTGTGGGTGTGTGTGGTGTGAGCAGGGAAGGAATGGCAATGGCTGGATCACGGCAATGTTTTCATTTCTTCTTTTAAATTGCCTTTGCTATCACTGTAATGTTTTAATAGCATAGAAAGTCAAGTTTAAGTAAGAGCGGCGGATGATTTTTCTCACCGGTTCCCTCTTCCTCCCTCTCCTCCGAAAGACAGTATGGATCTCCTCCCACAGCTTCCCCAGTTTCCAGACTGATGAGTGTGTCTGCGAACCAGGCTCCACTGACGGGGCCTTCTGTCTTCCTGCTCACGAGGCTGCAGTCATCACTCTCCCCGACAGCTCCATGCCCTCCTTCAGCAGAAGGGCCACGTGGGCTCTCACTGTAGGTGCCACAGCATTTTTCTCCCGCATTCGGTTATCAGCTGATGGCCTTGAGCTGTGATCGCATCTGGGAGACCCTGAGCCCAATGCAAGGGGGGTATTTCTGCACAAATGGAAGAGCAGCAGCACTTCTGGATAAGTTATGGCACAGGCTCACAGGAGAGTATTTGTGGGCGTACCTTAACCACGCCGTGCATTTTCTGCTAAGGAAGTGTTAACTGGAACAACCTTTATAACTCGCCAACAGTATCAAAATGGGAAGCATGCACTTGACCCAGTAATCCTTTCTCTAAGAATTTACTTTTAGGAAATAATCACACTAGGGCAAAAAAAAAAAAAAAAAAAAAAGAGGAAGAAGAGGAAGGAGGAGGAGGAGGAGGAGGAGGGGGAAGAGGAGAAGAAGAAAAACAAGAAAGAAAACAATGAGCACAGAAATGCTTGTCCAGTGCTTTTCTAGATAATAGGGAAACACTGCAAGCAACCTGAATGGCTAAAAAATGTTTCATTAAATTATGCTATATCCATTTGATGGAATATCATGCACCATTAAAAATGACATTATAATTAGATATTCAAACAGGTGATAACATTAAAGAATTATTATTTCAGGTGTGATAGTGGTCTCAGATTGATGCTTTTAAAAGAGTCCTTGTTTTTTAGAGATACACATAAAATGTCTGCAGATGGGGTTTGGTTTAAAATAATGGCAGAGGGAAGCAGATTAGTGGTCACCAGGAGCAGAGGGGAGGGGGGAATAGGGAGTGGCTGCTGATGGGCATGGGGTTTCCTTTGGGGTGATGAAAATGTTCTAGAACTAGACAGAGGTGATGGTTGCACAACATTATGAATGTGCTAAATGTCACTAATGGTGAATTTATGTTATGTGTATTTACCACAATAAAAAAATAATAATGGGGAACCAGATGACGGAGTGGGATGAAATAAGATTGGCCATAAATTGATAATTGTTGAAAGGCAAGTGATACGAACATGGGACTCTACATGTGTACAAGTATGTTAAATATACATGTATGTAGCTCATTAGAAAGTTTCCATAATAAAAAGTGATGCCACAGATGCATATTTATTGGCATGGAATGCCCACAACATGTTGAATTTAATGAGCCAGTTACAAAACTGCATATTGGGGATTTTCCCAGTGGTGTGAAATTACATATCTAGATCCAAATGCATATATACGCATAAAGAAATGTTTGGAATGCTGTTCAGTAAAGGTTTAACAATGATCATTTCTAGGTTAGTAGATTTGAGATTTTTCTCCCTTTGGTCCATTTTCCAGTATGGTTTGCAGTTTTCTTTTTCCATTCAGTCTTTTTACAAAACAATAAAGATTTTTTTCTTAAAAGGCAGAAATGTTTAAGAACACCCTTTTTACCTCCAGCATTCTCACAGAATGGTCCTGGAAAATGGCAGATTCCTAACAAAAGCCACCTGGCTAGCTTGACACCTGGGTACTTGCTCAGTGGCAACACCCTCCGCAGTGTACATCTCCCCATGGGGGTGCTGAGGAGGGCCCACCTTCACAGCTGGACACCCCTGTCAATGATGACAACCCCAACAATGACCCCTGCAACTCTTTCTCCTGCACATGTTCATCCGGCCTCTCTCAGCCACCCTGTGAAGTCGACTGGGCCAGGACTGGGACCGTCCCTACTTCACAGACGAGGAAGTGAAAGTCAGGGGTCTGCCTACACCACACAGCTGAGCAGCCGAGGCAGGACCAGCCCAAGGGGACCCTTCCTTCTCCCAGGAGCCACCCCTTGTTGGGGGTCAGGACCCAGGCGCTGGGGCCTGGGGCTGGCCCTCCACTCGGGAGATGAAGACCACTACACATGATCTTGCACAGGTGCAACTGAGACCCCTGCATTATCACACACAGCCAAACGTCTCCAGCCCCCACTCAGATCGCGTGAACATCAGCCGGAGGAGGGATAACTACAGTGACTGCTGCTGGACAGCCCACTGCGAAGGACACAGCTGCTCCCACAGTGGTGTCTCCGGCTGAGCTTCCTGGAGTCACACAAAGTCCCTCCTGACCTCTCACGCTCCTGGTAATGCCCTTTGGAAGGACGCTCTTCAAACTTGGCTCTGCGAGGACCCCCACAATTTACCTGCACCCAGAGCATACGGACCAAAGGAGCCACCAGGCCTGGCCAAAGCTCCAGGCACCCACTCCTCACACTCATTCTCTCACTCATTCTCCCTCCCTCCCTCCCTCCATCCCTTCCTTCATCCACCCAACAGTTCTGCGTGTCTACTCTGAGATGAGCCCGGCCTGGGCAGCAGGATGACCAGGGAAGTCAGATGTTAAACAGATGAGAGCACCACGAATAATACCCACACGATGGTGAATGCTCAAAGGAGAAGCACCAGGGGCCAGGAGGGCACCCACGGCAGGTGGGAAGCAGACCTGGGCTGGGGAGTCAGGAGGGGCTCCTGGAGAAAAGCCTTCATGACATAAGAACAGCCATTGAGAGTGGGAGACCCCACAGTGCACAGAGCTCACGCCGCTGTCCACCTGCCCAGGGGCTCTTGTCGTTTCCCCTCTGCAGACAGGAACCTGAGTCCAGAGAGGACGTCACTCAGCCGAAGAGAGGGAGAGCCAGACCTCACAATGGCCTCAAAGCCAGGCCTAACCAGTCACAGGTGTGCCCGGAGCCGGCAGGGCTGCCTCCGGGATGTCTGGGCTCGAGGGTTTCTGTGGCCAAGCCCTGAAGGTGACACTTCTGGCTGCGCTCACAAGACGTCTATGAAGAGGAGTTCCCTGCGAACACCGCTGCCTCATCAGCGACAAGACGTCCCGTGGGCCAGTGCGACCTCCCCACTCTGTGCTTTAACGGAGATGAGGAAAGATGGGCTCGCTAGTGGCACTCCTCCCCAGGCAGCCAGAGGGCCCTGACCCAGGAGCCTCATTAAAATGGAAATTCCATTCCTCAAGAGAAGCTACCTCATCTCCGAGCAGCCCAGTGTTTCCGACTGTCTTCCAGAGAAAAGAGAAATGTAAAGTGGGTGCCAGTGGGAGAGGAAAACCCACCACTTGCACCTAAAACCAGAACTCGCCCACTGGAAGCCCAGCTTGCAGTCTCCGCCCTGGTCCCGCACCAACCCATTACAACCGTTTCCTCCTGCTCTAGAGAGCGGTGTCCAAGGCCGACTCCTGCCTGGGCGGCTGCATTGGGTCCGGCTCTCTCAGCATGTGGCTACCTGCTGGCCCAGCCTTGCTCTAACCCGCTCTCACCTGGACTGAGGTGGCTCACAAGTGTATGGTCTGTGCACACCAAACATGTGGGGACTGGATGGAATATTCCTTCTGCTTCCAGGCGCAGAGGGCCTGTGCACGGGCACAGCCTCAGTCCTTTCCGTGGGAGGAGAAGGGACCCAGGATGTGGTGGCCCCTGGAGAGCAATGTCAGCTAAACACGGTCAAATGCAAACCCAGGCTGAGTCTGGGAAGCCTTCCAGGGAGTTGTCCCCACTGGCTTCCTTTTGTGTGTATGTCTGGGGGTGGGGTGGGGGAGGGGGGAGATCATAAAAAGGGCCAGGCGCTGACCCTTGCCTTGGTCCGAGCCCTTGCCACCCTCAGGTCAGCCTCCATTTCAAAGCCAATCCCGATCTCAGGTGAAAGCTCTGCACCAATGGTTTTCAAACCTTTTGTACAGGTTTCTCTACAAACCTATCTGAAAGAGACCAGCAGACACAGGACAAGGGAAGCTACTGGGGCAGACACGGTGGGAGGAGGCCAGCCCGGAGCCCCACCCACCGGCACCCTCTCCTGAGCAGGGTGGCAGCTCGCATGGCCCCAGGTGCAGGCATCACACCGAGGCCCTGCATCGTTGGTGCTCTGTGCCTGGTGTGCTGTGTGTGGACGGGGCACCAGCCTCCATTGGGCCCAGCTCTTCCTATGCTCACAGGGCCTCCCTGGCAACCCTGCCTACCTGTGAGGGGCCTCTGAAGCTTCTGTGCTTCCTGCCCCTGCCTCCAGCGGACATGTCTTATCCCCCAAGGATTCCCTTCCACAATCTGTGGTTGTTACGCCAGCCTGCCCACCTGGCCTCCCTCAGAGCTGGGTCCTGGCTCTCCACAGCTCCCTGGCCTGGGCTGGGCACAGGAGAGGGCAGCCACAGAGCACACGGAGCACGAACAGCCCATCCAGCTGCTGCTTGCCCTCACCTTCTCTTTCCTGAGCCAACTCCTGAGGGTGGCAGTGAGGGACCACTCCACGGAGGTTGGAGGTGCTCAGAGAAGAGGTCACATCTCAGGGGGACCCAGAAGAGTGGGCTGGATTTCACACTCCCTCATTAAACACGTTCAGGTCGCCCCTCAGGTGTGGCCATGACCCCCACCCTGAGCTGCACCTGATGTGAGCAGGGCTGGGGACCTGCTCCAAGCTGCTCCGGGTTCCCTTGCCCCAAAATTTGAATCTGGGGCACAGAGACAGCAGCCATGAGGCCGAGCTCAGCCAGGGCAGGTCAGAGCTCCCGGGAGAACGAAGATATAGAGGAACAAAGAAGCCAGTCCATAGAAGGAAAGGAAACAGGGGACATGGGAGAGTTCCTGTAGGGTGCTGCATAAGCTCTACTTTTACTGAGGACACTCTGAGTGGGTTTTTGTTCCCTGCCACCAACTGACCCTGAATAGAAGACCATGAAAAAAAGAAAAGAATTAGTAAACAGGTCCCTGTCTATAAAGGTGTTTCCAGTGCAGTGAGGAGACATCCCCACAGGCATGATACCACTGCAGGCAGACCTACTGTCAACTAAGGCAGTAGTCCCCAACCTTTCTGGCACCAGGGAGCGGTTTCACGGAAGACAATTTTTCCACGGGCCAGGGTGGGGGTGGGGGGATGGTTTCGGAATGATTCAAGTGCATTACACTTATTGTGTACTTTATTTCTATTATTATTACATTGTAATATATAATGAAATAATCATACAACTCTCCATAATGCAGTGGGAGCCCTGAGCTTGTTTTCACTTGCCACTCACTGATAGGGTTTTGAGACGAGTCTGCAAGCAGTTGATTTATTATGGTCTCTGTGCAGTGAAACCTCTCTGCTAATGATAATCTGTATCTGCAGCCGCTCCCTGCTGCTAGCAGCACCGCCTCAGCTCCACCTCAGGTCATCAGGCATTAGATTCTCGCAAGGAGCACGCAAGCTAGATCCCTCGCACGTGTAGTTCACAGTAGGGTTTGCGCGCCTATTACAACCTAATGCCACCGCTGATCTGAAAGGAGGCAGAGCTCAGGCAGTAATGCGAGCGATGGGGAGCAGCTACATATACAGATGAAGCTTCTCTCACTCACCCGCCCGCCGCTCACGGCCCGGTTCCTAACAGGCCACGGACCAGTACTGGACTAAGGAGCCAGCTGAAGAGCCAGGGTTGGTGGGTGGTAACAAAGACTGGTATTGGTCAGCTGTGCCACACAGTCCCTCTCCCAGGGCAGCTTGGAGCAGATAGCCAGCCCTGCCCTGGTCCCTTCAGGTGTGGGTGGGGGGTGGGGACAGGGTCTAGGGTTTTTTATTATATTATTGTTGTTGTTGCTGTTATTATTTACCCTCACCACCATCTCAGGATATAGGCATTATTCCTCCCTTTGAGGAGCAAAGAAATTAAGGCTTAGAGCAGTTGAGGGCCTCATCTGAAGTCACACAATGGAAAAGACAAAAACTCTAATTCAAAAAGATGCATGCACCCCAATGTTCACAGCAGCACTATTTACAATAGCCAAGACATGGAAGCAACCTAAGTGTCCACTGACAGAGGAATGAATAGAGAAGATGTGGAATACATATGCAATGGAATATTACTCAGCCATGAAGAAGTGAAATAATGCCATTTGCAGCAACATGCATGGACCTAGAGATTATCATACTAAGTGAAGTAAGTCAGATGGAAAAAGACAAATATCATATGATATCACTTATTTGTGTAATCTAAAAAAAAGCTATAAATGAATTTATTTACAAAACAGAAATAGACATAGAAAACAATATTATGGTTACCAAAGGGCAAATGGTGGGGAGAGGGATAAATTAGGAGTTTGGGATTAGTGGATACACACTACTATATATAAAATAGATAAATAATAAGGGCCTACTGTACAGGACAGAGAACTACATTCAATATCTTGTAATAATATATAATGGAAAAGAATCTGAAATAGAACATATATGTCTATCTATATATAGATATATATAGATAGATACATATATATAACTGCATCACTTTGCTGTACACCTGAAACTAACACAACATTGTAAATCAACTATACTTCAATAAAAACATTTTTTTAGATAGATAGTGGGAAGCAGCTGCATAGCACAGGGAGATCAGCTCAGTGCTTTGTGACCACCTGGAGGGGTGGGATAGGGAGGGTGGGAGGGAGGGAGATGCAAGAGGGAAGGGATGTGGGAACAGATGTATATGTATGACTGATTCACTTTGTTATAAAGCAGAAACTAATTAAAAATAATTAAAAAATAAATAAATAAAAACATTTTTTTAAAAGTTACACAATGACTCAAAGCAAAGCCAGGATCCCAAATTTTGCACTGCTTTTACTAAGCCACGCCCCTTCACACCATCATGCAAATGACACTCAGCAACTGCCCAGGGAGGCAGGGTTGTGAGGGGGGAGGGGAACAGAGCCTCACCTTCCAGTTCCACAGCCCAGAATACCTAGCCTTGACCTTTCAAAGTTTACCTCCAAATCAAAGCTCAAGCTGGCAAAGTTAAGTGCAGGAGGATCCCAAGAAGATATTCTAGCCCTGCTCACCTTGGGTTCAGAACACATGCTGTATTTTGGAACCAGTGACACAATGAGTTGCCAGCCCCACCTGCATCAGAGGCTTGGCACTCATGCCCACAGATCCTCGAGCAGGTTAACATCTAAATGGCAACAAAGCATAAGCCTTCTGAACCTGGTAATTACAAAGGTAAGTGCTATAGTTACAAAGGTTAGTTACAAAGGAAGCAGTTAGTAATCAGGATAATTGCCCTGGTAGGAAAATGATGCTTAAAGCATTTTTTTAACATCTTTATTGGAGTATAATTCCTTTACAATGTTGTGTTAGTTTCTGCTTTATAACAAAGTGAATCAGCTATACATATACATATATCCCTATATCTCCTCCCTCTTGCTTAAAGCATCTTAATGGTAAGAATGTACCAAATGTAGACAAGTGACTTTTTTGTCTACGTTTTTGGTCAAATGACTCTGACCTACTAATCCTCTTATGAAGACCACCTCCAATACAAACATTTCAGAATGCTTATTTTTCTACTGAAATAGGGGGGCCACCTCTGGGATGGCCAGCAGAGGGCCCTGTGGGAAGAGGCGAGGTCAGAACAAACACTGCCCTCGCTGCAAAAATCCAACTCAGTTTCTCTGAGAACTGAGCGTCAGTCTGCTCAAATTGTGCACATACATTTGAACTCGCTGGTGACCCAGTTACCCTGAGCCTCTTCAGCTAGCACCTATTTACACGAGTCCCTCGGGGCTAGCCGCTGCCATCTCTATGGGTCACAGGATCACATCTAAATCCAAACTGTCAACACCTCTTGCACAACAAAATACCATCCTTTTGCTAAGTTCCTTTCTGGTGGCTCTTGCCTTTGCTAATGTGGACTCTTGAAAATTGACTCCAACTCATACCCCGCCCCACCCCCCGCCCCTGCAGGCTCCCTAGCAAGGCCGAGCCATCAGAGGTCTCCATCCTTCCAGGACCTCCTGCTCTGTGCCAAGCCCTGCTTCTTCGGGAAGGGCCAGAATTCTCTCCCAGCTGAGGGATGCTAACTTTCCCCTGGGTTCCTTCAGACTCTGAATAAAGCCCAGTCTTCTCTACTGGAAGCACATGTGTGTCCCCCTTTCTCAGGCACTGCACTCCCTTTTCTAGTTCCCTCACACCCTCGAAGTCACCAGGAAGAGTAAACGTTCCTTTAAACAAACTTCAGTCCACTGCATTGTTAATTTTGCAGATGTGATAACAGTACCTTGAATTAAATATTAAATGTTTAAAAAAGTAATCCTTATCTTTTAAAGATGCATCCTGAAATATTGACAAATATTCAAAATGACACGGGATTAGGGAAGAGGGGAGAGGCACAGAAACAAGACTGAGTTGATAGCTGGTGACAAGTATGTGCTGGTTCCTGAGACTTCTGTCCGCTTCTGTTTATGTCATAAATTTTCCATAACAACAAAAGGATTTTAAAAAATCCCATCCCTGGGGTTCTGCAGCATCCCTGAGTCCAACCGTCCTACCTGAGGATTTTACCTGGACCTCTTTCAACTGACACGTTTAGTGTCAGTGTTACTCCACACAAGGTGCTGCTGAAGCTGCAAAGTAAAAGCCACTGGCCTGCATGCAACAAGCTCTCGGGATGCAGAGACTGGTCTCTATTTTGACAAAATCCCCAAGGCCTCATTTCTCAAATTGGGCACAGGTTTTTCTCTCTCCAAACACCAGTGTGGGCACATGGAATGGAGTGAGCTCAGCTCCCTGTCCTGGCATCACTGAGGGGAAATCTTAACTGCCCCTCATTACTCCCTTGGTCTGGATGAGGTGGCCCAGGTGTGAGTCAAGGCAGAGGAGAGTTTGAGGGGAAGGGAGGCTGACCCATCCATGTTTTGGAGGGGTAGGGTGAGGTCAACCCCTCTGTCCTGCAACCTGAGAGCCAAGGACCAAGGGCCAGGACACGTCATGCCTCCCACCTGGGCCAGAAGCTTGGAGGGAAGTGCTGAGATCACAAGGGGCTCCAGGCCTGAACACCTGAAGGCTGGACACTGCGTAATCCAAAGGACTCGAAACCAGAAACCGACTTCCCCTCCAAACTAGACATAGATCTGTTTATCTGTTCAGAGGGCTGTGTGGCATTCATGCTCTTGGAGCCCCAAATTCACAGCCAAAGCAAGCAGGGAATTCCCACCTTGAGCTGCTGACCCATCAATGAGCAATGGCTCCCCTCCTGGGGTACCGTTAAATGTTCATCCCGGGGCCACCACAGAAACAAAAGCCAACCCCTCTGGTCAGCAACACCCTTCACCACTATCAGTTTCAATGACCAACAGTTCACACCCACTGTCCCACTCTCTCAGTCAAGGAGAGGATGATGAAGAGAGAATCTCTGATGAGTGAAGGGTATAGCACTCCCAATACGGACATAACCCCTCTTCTCAGGTGGAGAAAAAGGCTGCACCTATACCTAGAAGAAAGGAGACAAGAATTCGGATACAAGTGCACCTGGTGAACGCCCCACACCATCCCTTTTGTCTCTGTGGTTCCAGTGAATTAAAAAACAATACGTGGTAGGGACTTCCTTGGTGGCGCAGTGGTTAAGAATCCGCCTGCCAATGCAGGGGACACGGGTTCGATCCCTGGTCCAGGAAGATCCCACATGCCGGGGAGCAACTAAGCCCATGCGCCACAACTACTGAGCCTGTGCTCTAGACCCCGTGAGCCACAACTACTGAAGCCTACGTGCCTAGAGCCCGTGCTCCGCAACAAGAGAAGCCACCATAATGAGAAGCTCATGCATTGTAACAAAGAGTAGCTCCCGCTTGCCACAACTAGAGAAAAGGCTCACGTGCAGCAACGAAGACCCAAAGCAGCCAAAAAAATACATGGTAGTAAAACAGAATTAAACCCCCATTCCAACTAAAACAACATTGTAAATGTAAATGTCAACTATATTTCAATTAAAAAAATTTTTTAAACCCATTCCATGGAAAACACAGAATTTGGAAATGGGGGAAGCAAGGCAGCTGCAGCAAGCCATCCAGGAGTCTGAACAGACCGTGTTTCTCAAAATGAGATCCATGGGGGGTCAGCAGGAGTGCTGCATGGAATGCATATTAAAAATGGGGACCATTTTTTTGGGGGGGGGTACGCGGGCCTCTCACTGTTGTGGTCTCTCCCATTGCGGAGCACGGGAGGCTCCAGATGCGCAGGCTCAGCAGCCATGGCTCGCAGGCCCAGCCGCTCCGCAGCATGTGGGATCTTCCTGGACCGGGGCTCGAACCCGTGTCCCCTGCATCGGCAGGCGGACTCTCAACCACTACGCCACCAGGGAAGCCCGGGACCATTTTTAATGGGCACCATCTGATCATCTCATCAGGATCTTAGTGGTCCTCCCCTAAGAATTTTAATGCACTCACCCCAGCAGCCTTTGTGCCCACCAAAGTTAGAGATAAGTTTTTCAGGGTTTGTGTGTGCATGTGTGTGTGTGTTGTTTAATCCATGCCACTCAATATTTTACTAACTTAATGAGCTCACAAGAGACCTCATTACACCTTCTGCCCAGCTAAGTGGATGGGGCTCCTCTTCCTTGGGACTAAGAGGTCCAAGGGTTAATAGCTTGAATGTGGCTATGTTTTCCCTTTGTCCTGAGACAAGCGCACCCCCTGTCCCCACCCAGCCTCTGGGGGTGGCCACGGGAGAAGCCATGGCTCAGTGCTTGCAGGGATTTTCTGAGCACTAAGGAACAGTTCTCCCCAACAAGTCAGAAACCCCCAGTTTAGGAAGCCATTCCTTCGAAGGGAAGAGTGCTGAGTGGACCAAGGTGAGACCACCATTTCTCCAGGCCACTTGCCTGCTGAGGCACAAAGGCAGCAGGTTTTCCAGGAGCTGATCCAGAGCCAGATTACCCCCCACCACTCCCCAGGGACTTATTTCTACCTTGGGGGACCATGGCCAATAGGGACAGCAGGAAAGCCTTCCAAGTCCTAACTTTTAGAGGATTTTCATCTTGAAGCAATAGGATGGCAGGGTGCCCACATGGTCTTTAGGGCCAGCCCCTAGGGCCACCAGCCACAAACGGCCCCCTCACCCCCTGCTCAAACGCCGCCTTGGTTGCCCTAAGGGCAGAATCTGGGCTGCCTGGGATAATTCCAAGTGCTGGGCTGTGATATCAGAATAGGGCTATGACATCAAGGCGGGGGCAGGTCAGCCTGGGGGAGCAGGGCAGGAGAGAGAAAGAGAGCCCCTGAGGAGCTGGATTAGACCCCCTGGAGGTAAGGCCCAAGAGAGAGAGGTGTCCGGCTCTGGGTTCACTGCTCACAACCTCCTGGAGCCCCCACTGGGAGGCGGACCTGAAGATATGAAAATGATTCTGAGAGGTAGGTTGCAAGCCAGCCAAACTTCTGGTGCTTCCTTACTCACTGATTTAGGAGCAAGGAAAGCAAACAAACTACCCTCTAGCTCCCCCCTGTGTCAAGTGAAAGGATACTCTCTATTTTCTGACTGAGAAGTTCCACTTTGGACCACACCCACCCAAGTGGGCTGAGCATCAAAGTCCCCCAGGATGCGGCTAAATGCAGGTAGATGAAATGTAGGACGCCCTTTACACTGAATTACAATAAACAAATTTCAGTTTAAGTATGTCCCAACTATTGCACGGGACACATTTACACTAAAACATCTGTGCATGTTTGAAGTTCAAATGAAAGTTGGTGACCTGACCTTTTATTTGCTAAATCTGTCAATCCTATCCAGGAAGATTTTTTTTTTAATGCAGGTGCCCGCTCCCCGCCCCCACTCCCGTCCCCAATGCTCTCATTCATTCAGATTTATCCCTGCAGGGGGACCTGGGAACCTGTATTATTTTAAAGCTGCCAAGGTGACTATTATCAATAACTACTGCTGACTTTTCCTGAGCATTTGACAAGCCATGTGCTAAATTCGTTTCATGCACTGTCTAAGATAGTCCTCACAGCCCCTCTAAGGGGTGGTTCTATGATTAAGCCTGCTTTACAGAGGCAAGAAAGAGGCAACAGACAGCAAGCACCTCACTCAAGGTCACACAGTTACTAAGCCATGGTTTGAACCCAGGAAAGGTGGCTCCCACTGACTCAGAAATCTTTGAATTGGAAGGACGTTGGGAGGCACACAGTCAAAGCCTCTGGTGGACTGACCAACAGGGAATCTGAGGCTCCGGGAACTCATGCTCACACTAACCAGCACGCCACTGTGCATGCGCATGAGGGGCTGAGTCCGGTGGCAGAGAGCAAGCATCTAGCCCAGGCAGGGGGCCAGCTCAGGGAGGGTTTCCAGAATGGCCTCTCCTTGAAGGGGAAGCAGACCTAAGGGGAAGCAGGGTGTGGGAAGGGGCTGGGTGCTAACGAAGAGGGTTTGTAAGCAGGGGGCTCAGCTTGCAAGCCGGCCTGGCAGCAAGACGGTATGCCAATGAGGAGAGGGAAAGCTGGACAGGTCTGTAGGGCGGGGATAACCAAGAAGAGACAGAAGTCAAAACTGCATTTTATTTTCAAATGAACACACAGACATTTTTTTGTTGCTGCACAGTTCTATGCTTTTTTTTTTTTTTTTTTTTTTTTTTTCTCGTCTTGTGGGATCTTAGTTTTCCGACAAGGGATTGAACTCAGGTGAGGGCAGTGAAAGCACCGAGTCCAAACCACTGGACCGCCAGGGAATTCCCCAGTTCTATGCATTTTAACGCATGTATAGATTCATGACACAGCTTCACAATAGGACACAGAACAGTTCCATCACCCCCAAAACACTTCCTCATACTAGTACTTTGTATCACTCCCTCCCTTCACCCTTCACCCTTGGCAACCACTGACCTGCTCTACGTCTCTAGTTTCTGCCTTTTCCAGAGTGTCATATAAATGGAATCATACAACTTTTTGAGAATGGCTTCTTTCACTCAGCATAATGCCTCTGAGATCCATCCAAGTTATTGTACGCATCAATAGTTCATTCACTGTGACTGCCAAATAGCGTTCCATTCAATGGATGTACCAGGGTTTGTTCAATCCACTGAAGGACATCTGAGAAGTTTCCAGTACTTTGCTATTAAAAATAATGCTGCTATGGGACTTCCCTGGTGGCACAGTGGTTAAGAGTCTGCCTGCCAATGCAGGGGACACGGGGTTCAATCCCTGGTCCAGGAAGATCCCACATGCCAAGGAGCAACTAAGCCCATGCGCCACAACTACTGAGCCCGCGTACCACAACTACTGAAGCCCGAGCGCCTAGAGCCCATGCTCTGCAACAAGAGAAGCCACCGCAATAAGAAGCCTGCGCACCGCAACGAAGAGTAGCCCCCCGCTCGCCGCAACTAAAGAAAGCCTGAGCGCAGCAACAAAGACCCAACACAGACAAAAATTAATTAATTAATTAATTAATTAATTTAAAAATAATGCTGCTATGAACATTTGTGTACAGGTTTTTGCGTGAACATAAGTTTCCATTTCTCTAGGATAAATATGCAAGGGTGTAGTTCCTGGATCATATAGTAATTGCATGTTTAGTTTTTTAAGAAACTGCCAAAATGTTTTCCAGAGTGGCTGTACCATTTTACATTCCCACCAGTAACTTATGATGGATCCTCACCAGCATTTAGTATTATCGCTATTTTTTATTTTAGCTGTTCTAATAATGTGTAGTGATATCTCACAGTGATCTTAATTTGTATTTCTCTAACAGCTAATGATAACGAACACCTTTTCATGTGCTTATTTGCCATTTGTGTCTTCTCTTCAGTGAAATATTTGTGCTTCAAGACACCAAAAGGAGAGGAATCCCACCATGTCTCACTGACACGTAGCATGTGTTACTTTGAGTTGTACCTGAATGTCTGTCCTGTGTCCTTACCCAGAAGGCTAACCCCTTGGGAAAACAAGACATGTGGTGCATCTCCAGCCTCTGACCACGCCTAAAGGACATGAAATGAAGGAATGTGAGCCTGAGGCTGCTCCCTCAGGGGTCCCAGACTCTCCTAGAGGAAGTGCAGGCTAGCAATCCCTAGCACTGTCAGCTGAGTTAACAGTACTTCCATACCAGCTGCAAAAGAAACCCCTGCTGCTGGCTGTCCCAGGAAAATTGTTCCAGAATGATGAATCCAGTAAGTGCTACCTGCTACATTATTTTCAAGAAGTTCCTAAAAATGAGGCAATGATTGATTGATTGATTGATTTTACTTAGAAGCTACTAAGAGGAAGCTAGTTCTTCCACAACCAGTAATGTTCCTGCACTTGGCCAACGGGGTTGTCCCAAGCCCAGCCACAACACCAGCTACATCATTTGCTACAAGCATCCAAACTGAGACCACAGGTCCCTGCTGGGGGTCTCAATGCAGCCCATACCTGAGATGCCCCCAAACACCCTCCTTCACTGGGAAATGGAGTGGTACCCTGGGGACCCCTGGCCAAGCTCAGCATCACTGCTGACACACCCAAGCCACAGAGTGCTGACCCCAAGAAAAAGAGTCATCATGGAGGGACCCATGCTCCAAATGGGTGAGACTAAAAGAGAAGGTCAGACTGATAGTCAATGACCTTCCATGTGCACTGAGAAGCTAGTGCTGGGGGAGAGACCCCAATGCCGGGAGACTGAGTATGGGGCACAATGACTGATGTCACTAGCCCCTCCGCCTGCTCTGTGCTAGAGCTCCTTCCACAGGACTATCTCCCGGACCAGCCTTGGAGACAATCCTGGAGAACAGGGGCTGTGACTCCTTCTCATCTGGGGCCCTGCCTCTTTAAAAAACACACAGGTCTAGGATTCCCTGGTGGCACAGTGGTTGAGAATCCGCCTGCCAATGCAGGGGATATGGGTTCGAGCCCTGGTCCGGGAAGATCCCACATGCTGCGGAGCAACTAAGCCCGTGCGCCACAACTACTGAGCCTGTGCTCTAGAGCCCGTGTGCCACAACTACTGATCCCATGTGCTGCAACTACTGAAGCCCACGCGCCTAGAGCCCGTGCTCCACAATGAGAGAAGCCACCACAATGAGAAGCCCGCGCACTGCAACGAAGAGTAGCCCCCGCTCACCACAACTAGAGAAAGCCCACGCGCAATGAACACCTAACACAGCCAAAAATAAATAAATAAAATAAATAAATTTATATTTAAAAAACCCACACAGGTCTATATAAACACACACCTTGTGCTTATAACTTCAAAAGGATCACAGCTTCCCAGTCCTCCCCTCCGTATGTGTGGACCCAGTTTTCACCCATCAGAAACCTGCTATTGCTCTGAGCGGGCAAGGCTCTAAGGAGGCCAGCATTCCTACACAGGGCTTCAGGCACCTACTGGTACGACCCAGGTGGGAGGCAGCGTGACAGTGTCTCAGAATTACAAATGCACGGTCCCACCGACCCAGCAACCCCCCTTCCTGGGACGTCCGTTTCATTTATTCTTATACACACCTGAAATGAAATGCAAGGTTACTCACTGCAGCGTGGCGGGTCATAGCAAATTAAAGACACAACCTAAATGTTCATCAACAGGCTATAGGTTACATAAACTAGGGTACATTCGTACAATGAAGTACTGTACTGTTGTAAAAACAAGGAGGAAGCTTTTTATATATTTATAGGAAAAAATTCCAAGATATACTATTGCTAAATGGAAAAAAAAGAAAGGTGGGGGACTGAATTTACTATAAAATAAGTACTTATTTGAATACACATGTAAAGACATAAGATATTGGTAGCTCTGGTTGCCCCCGGGTGGGAGAACAGGGTAGGTAGCTGGGGATAAGAGTCAAGGGCAGACTTCACTGCATATGCTTTGAAACCATTGGTTTATGAACCTTATAAAGACAATACATATTTTTTTTAATGTATTAAAGTAAAAAATAAAGTGTCTTGCTCAGGACTTCTGAGCTGACCCTCCATCTTGGCAAAGACAGCATCTCTGGCTAAATGGTTTTCAATCTCCAAATGGACCTCGAAAAAAGTCTGGCCTGAGGCACAAGTGCACCATCCTGGTCTCCCACCTCGACTCTGCTTCTGGAACTGACCCACTGCAGCATCCGAAAGTTCTGCTGAAGCCCAGGAACCAGACTTGTCCAAAGAAAGACACACACAGCCCTGCCCACCTCAACATTTCCACCCCGAGAACTGCCAGCCACCCTGACCACCTAATATCCCACTGTTGAGGACGCACAGAGCTGAGTGGGAAGGGCAAACACGCACCCTGACCTTCCGAGGTTGGTCTGAACTAGCCTGGTCACCACTGGCCTCCAAACACTTTCAGTTCCCACTCTCTCCAGACCCACGACACTGCATGTACTCCCGCCGCACCAAGCACTTGCTACCTGACTGGCTGCTCATCAAGCGGACAGCCTTGGCCTTGGCCAGCTCCAGGGCGGTGATCCACTGCTGCCGCTCCACCTCTGAGCCGGCCTTGAGGTGGTAGGTCCTGCCCCCACTGGTCAGCACAATACCGCAAGAGTCCTCCGTGTCAAAGTGCGCAGTGAACAGGTTGATGGTGCCACGGCAGGTGTGGGCCATTTCACCCTGATTTCTGTGGGATGCAAGAGAAGGGATGGGGTGAGGCTCCCAAACTCAATAGTCCTAGACTGAAAAAAAGCCTCAAGGCACATCCTTGGAATCTCAGACCCTTGGAGCTGGCACGGGAGATGGGAAATAAGGCCTCTTGGGATTGACTGGTAGGGGCTTGGCTTGTGTGGGGGGTGGGTCTCAGTGGGGAGAGTGGCAGAGGGAGGAGGGCCTGTGTCAGTGCCACATACAGGGCATGCCTGCTGTGGTCTGAGCCCTTGCAGACACCAGGAAATGTAGAGGGGTGACTGCCAGCGTCCTACTAGGCAGCACAGACCCCTGACTCCATCCCAGGCTCTTTCCACCAAGTCTCAGAACCACAGAGATGGAGCAGGGTGGGCATCTGCCACTCAAACTGAGACTAGAGACCCGGAACCCCAGGGGGTAGACTTGGAGGCCCCCACACACACCGCCAGGAGTGACCTGGGAACTGAGATCTGCAGAGCAAGGATGCCACCATTCTCCTCTGGCCCCAGGAGATGAAGGCAATGGCTGGGCTGACACAGTACCCCTTGCGACAAGGAACTGACCCTTGGCTGGTTACAAGGTCATGGAGCTAATGGTACCAAAGTAAGGGGAAGCGGAGGTGACTAAAGTGTGGGCCATTTCCAACTGTGACCAGTGTCTGAAAAGTGAGATCCAACTATCATGGCTGGATCTACTTAATTCACTCCTTTAGACACTCAAAGGAAATTCAGACACCACTCTTCCCCCGCCTCCCCCGCGACGTACCAAAGCTCTTTCCACAAAGGATGTGGGAAAAGGAAGAGCAACTGGTCAGCACGTAACCCTGCCAGTGCCGGAGCTCATTTGGCACTTCTGCTGCTCTTTAATGCTCACTTACACTCCCTGGCTGTTCATCATCTGTTATTACTTCTTTGACTCTTCACCAGTTCCAAAGTCAGATGACTTGACACTCAGGAAGACATTTATCTTTCATTTGAACTACTGTTTCTGATTCTCTCCTGCTTTGGTTACATTCCTTAGGGAAGATGATATGCAGTTGACCCTTGAACAACGTCAGGGGTTAGAAGCACCCAACCCCCTGTGCAGTTGAAAATCTGCATGATGCTAGCAGAGAGTGAAGAGGATTCAGAAGGGGTGGTGGAGGAAGAAGAGGATGAACGTCGACCACAGCATCAGGACCAGCCACAGCAGCACCGAAGGAGCCTGTTTTACAACCTTCTTGCTTCAGTCTTCCAGGCGACCCCAGCTGGCCACCAGGAAGGGGACCCTGTCGCTGACTGGACTTGCCACGTCCCCTCCCAGGGAAGGGGTCAACGTGTCTTTGTTCTCTCGGAGGGTGGTGGTCCCTCCACTGCAGTGGGAGAGCAGATACCAATGAAGGCATGGGCGGACCTGAGTAGCGCAAGGTGTGGAGCGTGCTGGACACAAACCTGTGCACCTCCCCAGATTCCCTCGACCGCCTCCTCTGTCTCTCAGTCGGTGCCTCCTCCTTGCCCAACTGTCCCTCCACTTCTGGACTCTCGTAAAATGACAGTGGGAAACGGGAGATGGGAGTGAACGGGGCAGATACATCCTCCCTCCACTTGCACCTCTGCGGACTGCTGAGTGGTGCGTTTTCTCCTCATGTGTCTTCTGGAGGAGTATGTGCGCCAGGCCGGCTGTGTCTCTGCCGCTCGCTGTGAAGTGACATCCAGCAAAGGAAACGCACTGCATCACTGTCACTTCCATCTTCCCACTCCCCATTTCTGCTTCACTGCCCTTCGACTGAATCTCTCAAAGTGTCAACTCTTTTTTTTTTCTTAACATCTTTATTGGAGTATAATTGCTTTACAATGGTGTGTTAGTTTCTGCTTTATAACAAAGTGAATCAGCTATACATATACATATATCCCCATATCTCCTCCCTCTTTCATCTCCCTCCCACACTCCCTATCCCACCCTTCTAGGTGGTCACAAAGCACCAAGCTGATCTCCCTGTGCTAAGCGGCTGCTTCCCACGAGCTACCTATTTTACATTTGATAGTGTATATATGTCCACGCCATTCTCTCACTTCGTCCCAGCTTACCCTTCCCTCTCCCCGTGTCCTCAAGTCCATTCTCTACATCTGCGTCCTTATTCCTGTCCTGCCCCAAGGTTCTTTAGAACCACTTTTTTTTTTAGATTCCATATATGTGTTAGTATACAGTATTTGTTTTTCTCTTTCTGATTTACTTCACTCTGTATGGTAGACTCTAGGTCCAACCACCTCACTACAAATAACTCAATTTCGTTTCTTTTTATGGCTGAGTAATATTCCATTGTATATATGTGCCACATCTTCTTTATCCATTCACCTGTTGATGGAAAGTGTCAACTCTTTAATCCTTGCCTTTGGCTATGCGTTCTGGAGGACCTTCACACACACAACAAAAATGTCCACAGGCAAGAAAAAAAATTGACAGGCAACAAATTTTTACTCAGACACATAGAAAGACAAAGGCTACTAATCTGGAGCAAAGCACTCAGCCTCGTACGAGATTTCTGTTTAATGCTTGCTCAAGCTGACTCTGGTTCACTTGGTAAATTCCTCTCCGGTCTTCTAAATTCTAATTTGGCAAGTACTTCCTGTGGGTTACCATATACAGGAATTGTGCTAGAAACTGGAGAGGTGGTAGATATAAAGGTAAATAAGACACATTTTCTGGCCTCAAAGAACATTCCGCTTTGTGAAAGAGATGGCCCATAAATTGCAAGGTACTATTTAATAAGCAGAGGGAAATAAATTCAAAACAAAGGGGGTGTTCGCTTTATAAAAATTCATTGAGGGCCTCCCTGGTGGCGCAAGTGGTTGAGAGTCCGCCTGCCGATGCAGGGGATACGGGTTCGTGCCCCGGTCTGGGAGGATCCCATATGCCGCGGAGCGGCTGGGCCCGTGAGCCATGGCCGCTGAGCCTGCGCGTCCGGAGCCTGCGCGTCCGGAGCCTGTGCTCCGCGACGGGGGAGGCCACAACAGTGAGAGGCCCGCATACCGCAAAAAAAAAAAAAAAAAAAAAAATTCATTGAGTTACACTCTTGTAATTTACCTATTTTTCTATGTGTCTGTTACACACATACAATAGATTGTATGCTACATACATATCGGTTGCCAGTTAAAAGTTGGCTTTAAAATCAAAATGAAAGGATAAGCTGCCGGTGGTTAAATCTCAGGAAACAGAATGACCCTTTCTTGTCCTAGAGGGGTCAGGGGTACACTGGAGCAGTGTCTCAAACAGTGAGGGACTCTGCCCAAGCACAGACTAGGAGGAGGGTCAGGCTAACCCAGAGCAGCGGCATGGGGGCTGTGGCTCTGGGAAAGCCCAGGGATCCAGAGCAGCCAAAGGAGAGGGTCCAGCCAAGGCCTGGGTTGATGATGGGCATAAAAGTGAACTAAACTGTGTCCCTCAGGGAGATTTATTGAAGTCCTAGCCCCCAGTACCTGTGAATGTGGCCTTATTTGGAAATATGGTTTTTGAAGATATAATCAAGTTAAGATGAGGTCATTAGGGTGGACCCTAGTCCAATAAGACTGGTGTCCTTGTAAGAAGAGGAACAGACACAGAAACAGGAGGGAGGCAGAGATGGGAGTGATGCATCTACAAGCCAAGGAATGCCAAGGATCACCAGCCAACATCAGAGGCCAGGTGGGCCTGGGACAGACTCTCCTCCAGGGCCTTCAGAGAGAGCACAGCCCTGCTGACACCTTCACTTTGGACTTCTAGCCTCCACAAGTATGAGACTATACATTTCCTTTGTTTTAAGCCACCCAGTTTTTCATGCTTTATCACAGCAGCCTAGGACACTAAACACAATGGCTGAACAGATGGGTGGAGGAATGACCTTCTGGAACCTCACATGCAGCTGAGCCTGTTCATCAGCTGAGCACACCAACCACAGGGCTGCACCTCACCCTCCACATAGTTCCCGTCTAGAATACTCAGCACCATGGCACCCGCACAGCTCCTCTCCTTACTGGAGCAGCCCTGCCCCAAAGCTGCCCGTCTTGCTCGGAGCTTTCCCCTTTTCCGACACCACAGTGGCTAGACAGCCAAAAACGACCTGCATCAAAGATTCCAAGGAATCAGTTTCCACCGACGACATGCATTCACACAAAACCTAAATGTGGAAGTGAGCAAGAGGAAAGGCATCCATCGTGGTGGCAGGAACTGCGACAGAGGGCGTGTGCTCTGGCAGCCCCAGATTCCAGGGCTCCCTGCAGCGGTGTCAGCGGTTCGCCCCATCACAGCAGAGGTGGTGAGAGTCTGGGGGCCCAGACTGCTCCTGACTCCTTCCAGCCCGCTCCTCCAGCCCTCCCAGCGAGTGGGAAGTGACCCCCGCCCCTGGCCGCACAGCCTTCTGCTCACACTAGCCAGAGTCATGTCTGCTGTGTGTGGCTGAGTCCTGACCCAGGCACCTCCCCAGAGGCTACATCATCTTGGAATGCAATCCTGTGACTGCAAACAAGATGTGATGTTTGCTGTCTGGGATCCCTAGCAACCAGGCGAATCCTTGTGTGTTTGCAGAGGTTTTAAAATCTGGATCTAGAGATGCAAAACATACACTCGGAAAATGCAAGCCACTGATTGGGAGAGTTATTCGCAATAAATGTATCCAACAAAGAACTTGTGTCAAGAAAATATAAAGAACTCCTAAAATCAGTAATAAAGAGGCCAGCAACCCAATTTAAAAATGGGCAAAAGATTTAAGCAGGCACTTCCCAAAAGAGGATATCCAAATGGCTCATGAACGTACAAAGCAGTGCTCAATGTCATCAGTTATCAGTAAACATACACATGCCCCACGATCCAGCAATTCTGCTCCTACAGAACTCCCCACTCGGGATGTGCACACGTGTACATGTTCCAGAACTTCAACAGCATCTTCCTAATAACCGAGAACTGAAAACAACACACACATCTGTCCACAGTAGACCGGATAAACAAATGGTGGTTTATTTGTTTGGTGGTTTATCCAATGGTGATGTATTATTATACAGCAATGAGAATAAAAGCATTAGAACTGCACATAACAACCTGCAAGAACCTCACAAACATAATGTTGAGCAGAAGTCAGACACCAAGAGGACGTATTGTGTGACTCCACTGATAAAAAGTACAGTAACAGGCAGAAGAAAGCTCTGGGGTGACAAGTCCAGACAGCAGTTACCCTTGGGGGAGCAGTGACTGGAAGAGGACATGGGGGGACTCCTGGAGGGCTGGTCATGTTTTATTTCTTCAGCGGGGCAGAGCTTATTCAGTGTGTTCATTTTGTGATTTGCCCACTTTCCTCTCTGTATATTGTACTTTATTAAATGTTTACATTTAAAAGTACAGGAATGGGGGGAATTCCCTGGCAGTCCAGTGGTTAGGACTCCGTGCTCTCACTGCCGAAGGCCCGGGTTCAGTCTGTGGTCTGGGAACTAAGATCCCGCAAGTCGTGTGGCCAAAACAAAAAGAACAGGAATGGGGAGAATTCTTGGCTGGCAGTGGTGGCAGCAGCAACGATTGGTTCTCAGCGGCAGGAGAGGTAGCAGGGCCCCGGGGGCAATGTCCTTGCCGGGATGGTTCTGTGACACGACTTTGATCCTGGATCCGGCTGCCCAGCCTGCCTTCTTCTCACCTCTCCTCTGAGACCTCTGTTCTGCCTTTTCAGGGATTCTGTGAGCAAATGAAGATCCTTCCAGTAAATACCTTTTTTTTTTTTTTTTTTGGTTTAACATATCCAGAGCTGGTTTACTGTTATTCTCAACTAAGAACCTGCTGGTACACGTGAGCAGCAGCCACAGAAGGGATGTCGGAAGGTGGGGAGGGCAGTGAGGAAGGTTGTAAGAGATGCGGGCAGGAGAAAACAGCAGAGTTCGGTTCTTCTGTCTCTCGGGCCAAGGGGATGCTATTAGGACCCTTCAGGTCTAAGTAATGAAGCTCAGCTGTTTGTTCTAACGACCCAATCCCGAGGGCTTACCTTAGAAGTGTCTCACACAGGTTAGCCATTTAAGATGTGACAAGAAAGGCAGGAATGTCACCTCTCTGTTCCAGATGCAGAGGGTGAGCCTCGGAGATGTGGGCAGCTCAGTGGAGCTCCCAAAGGGGACTGCGCCACTAGACCGAGGTCCACCCACCCACAACCCTGCCTCTTACCCACAGGGCCGCACAGACTTGTCCGCCAGGCTTCACGTGTGCTCTCAAAAGTGACCAAAGCTGGTGGGATGGCTCTATTTAGAAAATGCTCGACATGGCAAGTGTCAGACGTGGCCCATCAAACAGAAGCATCTACAGTGCAGTGTTTGCTTCCAGAGGTAAGACCATCACTACGAGACCTGACCCCATTTCATTTTGCTTCTGGCCTCATTCTTCACCATTTAGAGTTTCCCTTGAGAAATGTTAAATAAATGCTGCTACAAGTTCTACAGGAAGGATATTTCTAATGTAATTTTTAGAATAAAGACTAAAAAGGAGACTCAGGATCCATCCTCCAGTTACTGAAATTCACGCGGCTACATTTTTACACAAATGGAGGATGACAGTAATTTATAAAAGACAGCACACTTATCAAGACAACTTGGGCTTCCCTGGTGGCGCAGTGGTTGAGGGTCCGCCTGCCGATGCAGGGGACACGGGTTCGTGCCCCGGTCCGGGAGGATCCCACATGCTGCGGAGCAGCTGGGCCCGTGAGCCATGGCTGCTGAGCCTGTGCGTCCGGAGCCTGTGCTCCACAACAGGAGAGGCCACAACAGTGAGAGGCCCGCGTACCGAAAAAAAAAAAAAAAAAAAAAAAAAGACAACTTATATCCAGGTAGTACCTCACTTTCTGTAAGAGTCTGTCACAAACATGAGTCTTTTGATCCTTGCAAGGGTCCAGAAAGTGGGCAAAGCAGACATTGATTTGTTCAGCAAATATTTAGCAAGTATATTCTATATGGCAGGCACCTGTAGGATGAAATTAGCCTCATTTTATATCCAAGAAAGGAGAGGAGGCCAGGAAAAGGTAAATCATGTGCCCCCATCCATAGAGCTGGTAAACAACAAAGCCAGCACCAGAAATCAGTTTCTCTGCCACCAGCACAGGGCTCTTCTCAAGGAGAAAACTGGGGTTTCCATCCAGAAAAAAATGTTCTGCTTTACCCAGTCATTGTTTGTATTTGCTGTTTACAAGCTAGAACATAAGTTCCACGAGCCACAGACCTGGCCTCTCTTGCCCCTACACACGTGACACATGTTGGGAGCTCAGAGATGTTGGGCTGGCAGAGTGAATTAATACATGCGGGTTACATGCAGAGGAACAAACCCAGGGAGATGATCCAGGCTCGGCCCACACCGGAAGTTCTGCCAACCTCACATGCTAAAAGTGGAGTAATGGGGGTAACACCACCCCACTCCGTCAACATCACTGACTGAAAATCCATTAGACATATTTTGTAGTTCCATCAAAATATCAAAATATCATGAACTGCTCAGTGACACCTAAGGTGGTTCTTCAGATTATTAAGTGGAAAGCCTGTCACAGAATATTACGTAAATGCTTTAGATCTCAAATTTAGACTAAAAAGGTCTTGTCAAGTAGAAAATGGATGAATGTTTTAATGGCTGAAGCAAAAATTAAAACACTGTCTGATGTGGTTCTACATGTGTGTAGAGGAAATATTTAAGACAATTATGCTGTAAATGGGGGAGTGTAAAGGAACTTACGAGGAGGTAAGGTTTCTATACTTCACTAAAACTGGTAAAATGACATCAGCAGACTGTGATAAGTCATGTATATGTAATGTAATATATAGAAGAACCACTAAAAAAGTTATCCAAAGAGACATACTCAAAAACACTAAAGACTAATTAAACATAGGGTGACCACATGACCCAACAATTCCACTCTGAGGTATACACCCAAGAGAAATGAAAACATATGCCCACACAAAACTTGTACACAAACATTTATAATAGCATTATGCATAACAGCTAAAAGGTAGAAACAATACCATCAATGAATGAATGGACAAAAAAAGATTCATACAATGGGGCCCAACTTGGTTGAACCTTGAACATTATGCTAAGTGAAAGAAGCCAGGCACAAAATTCCACATATTGTATGATTCCATCCATATTAAAGTCCAGAATAGGGAAATACAGAGAGACAGAAAGGATTGGAGTGGTTGTTTAGGACTGGGAGCACACAGCTGGGGCACACGGGAGTGGTAGCTAAAGGGTATGGGGTTTATTTTGAAGATGATGAAGACATTCTAAAATTGACTTTAGTGATGGTTGTACATATCTGTGAATATATTAAAAACCATTAAGTTGTACACTTTAAATGGATTATTTGCATGGTATGTGAATTATCTCTCAAAGATTAGAATGAGAATAACAGCTGTAATACATTAAAAGACATCAAGTCAAGGAGTTCATAATGAAGCTGAAAAAGTAAGTCATCAGTAACCTTGGAGGGATGCTAGGGACCCATTTATTTGTTTGATAATTGGTGAATAAAAGAAAGCATGGGGCATTTTCCTACCATTTCCATATTAACTAAACCATTGGGTAACCTAATGGTTGATGAGGGGAAGTTTCTCTTTATAGAATTATTCCCTCTAATAACTGAAAAAGGCAATAATAGAATATCAGCATTTTGCAAACTGTAATAAACTAATGGGTCTAGAAAACTGTCAACAATGGCCTCTGATATTTGTGTGCATATGTGTGTGTGAAAGAGACAGAGAGAGAGAGAAGAAGGGAGGGGGGAAGGGGAGGGAAAGAAAGGAAGGAAGGGAGGGAGGGAGGGAGGGAGGGAGGAAGGAAGGAAGGAAGGAAGGGAGGGAGGGAGGGAGGGGGAAAGAAAGAACCAGCCAATACATGCCCCTTTTCAATATATCCATGAACTATTCTGCCAGTATAATTTAATCTTACTCTGAGGGAATCCCTAGCTATCAGTTTACAGGAAATAAAGAAGATAGAAGAGTATGATAAATAACATTATGGAGATGCAATCAGCAAAATCCAGTTTGTGTGAAACTACAGAACAAATGACCCCGTTTCTTCAACAAATAAATTGCAAGGGGAAAAAGAGAAAGAGAGAAGAAGAACCCATAAATCAAGAGAGACTGGGGAGCCCCTTCCCCTTTCCCAGGAGAAACTAAGCTGTGGGGATTCAGACAGTGCAGTCAGGCCCTGTGGCAGAGGGGTTTGGCCAAGACCGCCACCAAGATCAGCAATACCAACGTCAAGATAACTCAGCCAGCATGACTGGTTGCGCAGGAACAGAGGAGATTTGGCCAGCGTGACCAGGAGGGTGTTTTCATACAAGGGACTGAGCAAATAAGTAAATATATTGAGGATAATGGGAGCCAGATCTCTTACTGTCAGAGTCTGAAGTTGGAAACATGGAAGAGAAAGGTAAGAAAAAACTACCTCTACCCACAAAGAGAGCCTAGAAGCAATAACGTCCCAATGACAATGAGCACACCTAGCACTCAGTGTTTGGCTTCTAGATACCATTTTCCACTAAAAGGAACCAGAGCTCATTGGAGAAATGGCAGATTCCAGTACAGAAGAACCAGGATCATTCTGTTGTACAAAAAAAGGAAGGAGGGTTCAAATAGGGAATGTCAAAAGGACACAGGAGCCAGTTTAAAAGGACTCCTCTTACCCAAAACCAGGACAATTTGAGTGTCAAAATAAATGATAATTACAGATAACAACCCATTGGATAATCTAGAAATCCATGGGTTCACACTGATATAAATAAATGGGTAAATTAAAAGCTCTTCTTTATAGTACAATGCCTACTAATAAATATAGAAGGAATGATGTTATTAGAAAATCACCAATTGGCAACCATCGAAGTAATAATAGATTCAGGCAAGAATCACCAAAGGGTGGTAAAAATCAGTTGGAAGGGACTTCTCTGGTGGCGCAGTAGATAAGACTCTGAGCTCCCAATGCAGGGGGCCCAGGTTTGATCCCTGGTCAGGGGATCATGCATGCCACAACTAAGGAGCCTGCCTACCACAACTAAGACCCAGTGCAAGCAAATAAATAAATAAATAAATATTTTTTAAAAAATCAGTGGGGAGATTTGTTGATGAACAGGGTTTTACATAGCCTTAAGGTGTCTCCCCATAAAAATACTTTCTAATTAGTCATTAATTAGTAATTATAAAGTTAACTTTACAGTGGCGACACCTGGCAAACACCATCTTAACCAAATGATGATCACTAGTGGTAGGACAAATCAACATCATGTGCCTCCTGATATGATGCACTGTGAAGGACACAGTATGCATCCTGTGGTATTTCTGCCACAAATGCAGGACTTGAATCTAAACATAAGGGAACACCGGGCAATCCCAAATTGAGGCAGATTCTACAAAGTAACTGGCCTGAATTTATCAAAAACGTTTAGGTCATGAAAGACAAGGGAAAATGGAAGACTGTTCCAGACTGAAACTAAAGTGACAAGATACAACAACCAAATGCAATCTATGATCCTGGAGTGGATCTTCTACCTCGAAAGGACATTATTGGGACAACTAGCAAAATATGAACAGGGTCCACGGATTGGATGGTAGCTTTGTATCAGTGTTTACACTGTGAATATATAGGAGAATGTCCTTGTTTCAGGAATACACGCTGACATATTAAGTGATCCCCAGCATCATGTCTGAAACTTACTCTTTTTTTGTTTTGTATTGTTTTGTTTGGTTTTGGTTTTGGTTTTTTTTTTTCGGTACGCGGGCCTCTCACTGTTGTGGCCTCTCCCGTTGCAGAGCACAGGCTCCGGACGTGCAGGCTCAGTGGCCATGGCTGACGGGCCCAGCCGCTCCGCGGCATGTGGGATCTTCCCGGACCGGGGCACGACACCGTGCCCCCTGCATTGGCAGGTGGACTCTCAACCACTGCGCTACCAGGGAAGCCCTGAAACTTACTCTTAAAGAGTTAAAAGGGACTTCCTTGGAGGTCCAGTGGTTAAGACTTCGCCTTCCAATACAGGGGGTGCAGATTCCATCCCTGGTCTGGGAGCTAAGATACCACATGCCTCGCAGCCAAAAAACCAAAACAGAAGCAATATTGTAACAAATTCAATAAAGACTTTAAAAATGATCCACATCAAAAAAAAATCTTAAAAAAAAGAATTAAAAATAATATGTATAAATATAACATATAGAGAGAATGATAAGGTAAATGTAGTATATTAACAATTGGAGGACCTGAGGGGTGGGTACATTGGAGTTCTTTCATAACTTTCCTCTAAGTTTGAAATTATTTCAAAACAAAATATTTTTTAAAATCTGAGGAGAAATATCAACAATTGCAATGAATGGACTCTATTTGGATCCTGATTTCTGGGAACTCTAAAAAAATTTTAAACTAATGGGGAAATTTTATTACGGGATTATATGAAATCATGCATGTAAAATTTTTGAAAATTGTAAAGCACTATAGAATTTAAAGAAACTTTCATTCAATAAATATCTATTGAATGCCTACAAAATTTTTTTTATTAAAGAGAAATCAATGGAGAAATTTTAATATTGACTGGATATTTGATAATATTAAGGAATTATTGTTAAATTTTTAGGCATGTTAATGCCATTTAGGTTAATTTTTAAGAAACTTTCATCTCTAAAGAGATACATAATGAAATATTTACAAATATTCATTATTATTAAAATTATTTTTTAACTTATTTTTTAACTTAATTCTTAGAATTAAGTAAAAGATGTCTGTGACTTACTTCAAGTTAACTGAGGGTGGGGAGGCCATAGACTGACCTTACAGTGAGACTTGCTAACACTGGGTGATGGGCCATCATCTACTTTTATGCGTTTGAAAATTTCCATAGTAAAAAATAAAATCCATTTAAAATCTATCGCATTTTAAATTCTTCCCTGTGTACAGCGACGGCCAACAGCAGCGATGAAGGACTTTGGTGACAAGCCCCTGTAAGCCAGCGCACAAGGCTATGCGCTGAGTGTCTCGGGAATCAAGGAATGAGATGATGGGTCCCTAGGGCACAGGGCGGGATCTATTTTGAGCACAGTCCTGCGCCTACACATTCAGGATACTTGAACGGATTTGATTTTTTTTAATCAGCACACAATCTCTATAGCTGCATCCACAATCTACAGGGTGTCCCAGCAACCTAGATTCTTCCTTTTACAAGTGATCTGTGAGCTCACATGTTCAGCAGCACTAAAACATACCCCCTAAAAATGTTACACCAAGCAAAGGAGGCTCTAAAAAAGAAAATCAGTTACCAAGACAAGAGAAAGACTGAAATGCCAGGGATTAGAGGTCAATTAAGGAGACACTGAAGTCGAAATTTAACACACTAAGGACAATTACAAATTTAAATGCACATATTACTATACGAGTTTATAGAGCTGATGGTGAGACATAATTTATTCAGGAATTCTTCTTCTTCCCTTCATGGGCTCCGGTATTATAGGCACTGACGTTAATATTAGATGAAATAATCTTATGTAAAAGTGACTCCCACCAAGCTTCAATGGAAGCAGAAACAGCAGCTCAGCTCCTGTCAAACCATGACAGCAGCCTGCAAAACCAAAGTTCCCACAGCAGAGTCACAGACTCCCAAACGGAGGCTGAGTTTAAAACAACCATCACCCCTGCGGGGCACGTTCATTCTTTCGTTCCGTCAACGTGGCAGGGCAGGCCCTGGGATCAGATCAGTGAGCAAGACAGATGAGGTCGGGGCCTCTGTGGCATAGTCTATCTCCTGGGCCCGCACAGCATCCAGCAAGTGTGCCTTCTGTCTCCCCTCCAACATTTGGACTGAACAAGGGAAGGGCCCTGTCAGCAGAGAGGGGTCTCCCCCCGACACGGTTCCTCGACTCTAGAAAGATAGTCCTTGGCATGACTACCCCTGAAAGAGACCTCAAGTATGTCTTCTTCATCCTCTGGCAAATCCAGCCCTGCTTTCCTTGAATGGACTGGTTAAACAGGAGTGTGGAGTTCAACAGGAGGTTTTCACTCGTTACGCATTCACTGTTAGAAAAACCCTGACATTCAGAACATCCCCTTCACTTACGAAAGAGTGCTTCTTCACGGTTTATTTCAGACAGCCAAGTAGGTCCGTTTACGGATGACGAAAGTGAAGGTCACAAAGGTTTGGAGCCTTCCTCCCCCATTGGGCAGGGCTGACTTGTATAACTAAGAGGATACAGTGGAAATGACAGAGTGTGACTTCGAGGGTAGGTCAGAAAAGGCATTGTGGTTCCTGCGTGCTCTCTCTTGGATCACTCCCCCTGGGGAAAGCCAGCTGTCATATTGTGAGGACACTTTGGACAGGTCCACAGAGCTAGGAACGGAGACCTCCTGTCAACAGCCAGCACCACTTGGCCAGGCAAGTGAGGGAGCTGCTTAGAAGTGGAGCCTCCAGGCCCAGTCAAGCTTCAGATGAGTGTCACCCTCATGAAATCATCCCCAGCCAGAATCCCTCCAACTCCTGCTCAAGAATTCTTTTTTTTTTAATTAATATTTATTTATTTATTTATTTATTTGGCTGCTCTGGGTCTGGTTGCGGCACACAGGATCTTCGTTGCAACATGCGGGATCTTTAGTTGCAGCATGCGGATCTAGTTGCCTGACCAGGGAACGAACCTGGGGGACCCCTGCATTGGGAGCGTGGAGTCGTAACCACTGGACCACCAGGGAAGTCCCTCACTCATGAATTCTTTTTTTTTTTTTTTTTTTTTGCTGTACGCGGGCCTCTCACTGTTGTGGCCTCCCCCATTGTGGAGCACAGGCTCCGGACGCACAGGCCCAGCGGCCATGGCTCACAGGCCAAGCCTCTCCGCGGCATGTGGGATCTTCCCAGACCGGGGCACGAACCCGTATCCCCTGCATCGGCAGGCGGACTCTCAACCACTGCGCCACCAGGGAAGCCCACACTCATGAATTCTTAACGCCACTAAACGTTGGGTGATTTGTCATGCAGCAATAGATAATACACAGGGACACCGAGCCAGCCTCTCTGAAGATGAAGAGTATGGTCACATGGAAGGGATAAGTCCAGCTGTGCAGGACAGAAAAACACCCCTATCAGGACAAATGCTGCCTGGAAACCCACCTCAGCTCAACAAAGGAAGAATTTTCTGACATTCAGAATTATCTCAGTAATACCGTTTTGTCTTGGAGATAAAGGTTTATTCTCTGTCACCTGAGAGGTTTGCCCAAGGCTCATGCTGAGGGGCCAGAAATGCTATAGGAAGAAGTCAATGAACAGACAGATGGTTGGACCAGATGACCTTTAAGTTCCTTTCCTACCTAGACATTCTCCCACCACTAGCTTCCCAGGCACCGATGACAGGTCTGTCCAGTGTGTGGCCAGCTAAGAGTTACTGAACACTGATCTAACATGCAATGGGCCTTCTAGGAGGAAACAACTGAAATACGATCTACTGGTCCTGCCCTCAAGCAGCTGCACATGCCCACAGATGACATATCACTCAGCCCACTTGTTCAAGGTGGAGGAGGGTCCCAGGTGCCGCTGCCTGAGGCAGAGCTGTCCCGGCCACCTGCGGATATGCAAGCAAGAATAAACCTCCTCTTGCTTTAAACCTCTGGGTTTGGGGGTGGTTTGTTTTGAAGCTGCCTGATCCAGGAGGAGAGTGAGCTGAGGACCCAGTTCTAACTCTCTCTCCTGTCAGGATGGTCACAGAGCCCACTGTCATCAGAGTATGACCATGGAGGAAGAGGTGAGATGATCCTGGAGAGGCAGAGATGAGGCTGGTCCTGAGGGTGGGTGGGTTGTATGGGTATGGAATGAAGGGAAGGTGGAAAAGGAGGCTCCAGTGTCGAAACGCAGAGGGCCGTCAGCAGTCTTGTTAGCAACCTAAGTGTCTGCTCTTGATCTCCACCCACCTCCTCTTAGGCTATGGCAAACACCCTTTCAGTGAGTAGAGGACTCTGTAGCTAGTCACAGAAGCCTAGAGATGTGAGAAGGGACCTTAGCGGTCTGCCTTCTTAGATTTTACTTCCCATGGTCCCAGATGACAGAGGTGCAGCTGGACCTTGAAGATGACACGCTGTCATATTCAATGAGTGTCCGTGTTTTTCAAAAGGGTTTGGTTTTCACCTTCACATATATGGTCAAATGATCTTTGAGAGGGGTGCCAAGACCACTCAATGGGGAAAGGACAGTTCTCTTCAACAAATGGTGCTGGGAAAACTCAATATCTGCATGCAAATGAATGAAATCGGACCCTTAACTTACACTGTATACAAAAATTAACTCAAAATAGATTAAAGGGCTTCCCTGGTGGCACAGTGGTTGAGAGTCCACCTGCCAATGCAGGGAACGCGGGTTCGTGCCCCGGTCCGGGAAGATCCCACATGCCGCGGAGCGGCTAGGCCCGTGAGCCATGGCCGCTGAGCCTGTGTGTCCGGAGCCTGTGCTCCACAACGGGAGAGGCCACAGCAGTGAGAGGCCCGCGTACCGCAAAAAAAAAAAAAAAAGATTAAAGACCTCAACGTTAAGACCTAAAAGTATACAACTCCTAGAAGAAAACAGGGGAAAAGCTTCATGACCCTGGATTTGGCAATTGGGACTACGTCAAATTTTAAATGTTTGTACATAAAATGACACAATCAAAAGAGTAAAAAGGCAACCTATGGAATAAGGGAAAAATATTTCCAAATCATATATTTGATAAAGGATTAATAATGAGAATATATGGAGAACTCCTACAATCAACAAAAAAATCAAGTAGATTAAAAAATGGACAAATGACTTGAACAGACATTTCTCCAAAGATAATATACAAATGGCCAACAAGTACATGAAAATGCGCTCAACATCACTAATCATCAGAGAAATGCAAATCAAAACCACAAGGAGCTATCACTTCACACCCATTAGGATGCCCATTATTAAAAAAACAAACAAACAAAAAACGAAAAACAGGGACTTCCCTGGTGGTCCAGTGTTAAAGAATCCGCCTTCTAATGCAGGGGACCTGGGCTCGATCCTTGGTTGGGGAACTAAGATCCCACATGCCACGGGGCAACTAAGCCCACATGCCCCAAATACTGAGCTCCAGTGCCTCAATGAGAGAGCCCACACGCTCTGGAGCCTGCACACCACAACTAGAGAAAAGCCCGCACACCGCAACGAAGACCCAACGCAGCCAAGAAATAAATAAAATAAATAAATATTTAAAAAATACAAAGTGTTGGCAAGGATATGAAGACATTGGAACTTTTGTGCATTGTTGGTAGGACTGTAAAATGGTGCAACCATGATGGAAACAGTATGGAGGTTCCTCAAAAATTAAAAATAGAACTGCCCTATGATCCAGCAATCCCACTTCTGGGGACATATCCAAAAGACTTGAAAGCAGGGTCTCAAAGAGCTGCACACCCATGTTCTATTCACAATAGCCAAGAGGTAGAAGCAACCCAAATGTCCATTGACAGATGAATGGATAAGCAAAATGTGGTCTATACATACAATGGAATATTATTCAGCCTTAAAAAGCAAGGAAATCCTGTCACATACTACAGCATAGATGAACCTTGAGGAAATTAAGCTAAGTGAATTAAGCCAGTCACAAAATGACAAATACTGCGATTATTCCACTTTTATGAGGAATCTAAAGTAGTCAAATTCATAGAAACAGAAAGTAGAATAGCGGTTACCAGGGGCTGGGGAGAAGGGGAAAAGGGGAGTTGTTTAACGGGTAAAGAGTTTCATTTTTACAAGATGAAAAAGTTCTGATGATCTGTTTCACAACAATGTGAATATACTTAACACTATTGAACTGTATACTTAAAATTGGTGAAGATAGTAAATTTATGTTATGTGTTTTTACCATAATTTAAAAAATTACACTGCTAATTAATGACCAAGAAAGGCAGCAGGGCTGGGGGTGAGCTTGATTTCCCACTGTCTTTACAGCCTATAGATTATCAAATCTAACAATGGCTAGACCCCGGTTATGAAAGATGTGGTTCCATACATGATCTGATGGAAATATTTTAATACTTAAGAATTGGACAATTTGGGACTGAGAGAACTCCTGGGACCCAGGAGGAGTTCTAGTAGGTACTTTCATGTGTTTCCTCTCACTTTCTATCCAGCAGCTAGACAACTGGATCCTTAGAACAGACAAAGGGTAAACTACATGGACCTCTAATTCAAACACATCTATTTTCAAAACTTTTGGGGGAAAAGGGGATCAGGACAGTGTAGTAACTAAGAACAATTGCTCTGGACTTAGCTTGGCCTGGACTTGAATCTGGCTATGCAACTTACTAGTCGTGAAATCTTCAAGCCTTTTCAACCTCTCTCACTTCTCCATCTGTAAAACAGGGACAATAATAATAGAACCAATAACCCCTAGGCTCGTTCAAAGGATAAAATGAAATAATCCATCCAGAGTGCTTAGCACAGGGCCTGACACATATTAAATATGACAAATGTTATTATGAGAAATAAAGCCCTCTAAGGATACATATTTAAGATTACACCACTGACAGCTTCTGAACAGGCAAGGAAGGGCTGTAGCAGACACTATGTGGCATTTCCCTTGTCCTCCTCTTAGAATAGGGTTGCCAGGGACTTCCCTGGTGGCGCAGTGGGTAAGAATCCGCCTGCCAATGCAGGGGACATGGGTTCGAGCCCTTGTCCACGAAGATCCCACATGCCGCGGAGCAACTAAGCCTGTGCGCCACAACTACTGAAGCCCGGGCGCCTAGAGTCCATGCTCTGCAACAAGAGAAGCCACTGCAATGAGAAGCCCGCACACCGCAATGAAGAGTAGCCCCCGCTCGCCACAACTAGAGAGAGCCCACATGGAGCAACGGAGACCCAACGTAGCCAAAAATAAATTAATTAATTTTAAAAAAAGAAAGAATAGGGTTGCCAGATAAAATACAGGATGAAAAAAACAGTCCTAAGCTAAAATATATAGTACAATTACAAAAAACATGGGAGGGGCTTCCTTGGTGGAGCAGTGGTTAAGAATCTGCCTGCCAATGCAGGGGACACGGGTTCGAGCCCTGCTCTGGGAAGATCCCACATGCCGCGGAGCAACTAAACCCGTGCACCACAACTACTGAGCCTGCGCTCTAGAGCCCGCGTGCCACAACTACTGGAGCCCACGTGCCACAACTACTGAAGCCCGCGCGCCTAGAGCCTGTGCTCCGCAACAAGAGAAGCCACCGCAATAAGAAGCCCATGCACCGCAACAGAGAGTAGCCCCCGCTTGCCGCAACTAGAGAAAGCCCACACCCAGCAACGAAGACCCAACACAGCCAAAGATAAATAAATAAAATAAATAAATTTATTAAAAAAAAAACCATGGGAGGCCCAGTTAAATTTGAATTTTAAATAAACAACAAATAATTTTTAGTATATCCCAAATATTGCATGGGATATACCTATACTGAAATTTTATTTATTTATTCTGAAATTTGATATTTATCTGAAATTCATATTTAACTGGGTATTCTATATTTTTATTTGCTAAATCTGACAAACCTACTTGGAACTTTGCCCCAGCCCCACTCCCAGGTGGCCTGAGCAGTCATTTTTGACCCAGACCTGTTCCCAGACTCCAGCTGATTAAACTTGGCCAAAATGGAACCAATCCAGTTTTCCTTCATAGAAATTGGATTAAGGTAGTTTGACAGCTTCTACTGTATTGATGGTTATACCTGTAACTCATGAACTCAGGAGCTGTAGGCAGCAGCCACCTTCTGCCACATGGCCCAAGGAGCAAAAAAACAGAACAGACTGGACTACAGGGAGGAAAATAAGAAGTAAAGCAGACATCAGAAATGAGAAAAGTGTGCAAACTGCCAGACAGGCTTTGTAAAACCATTCTGTGGTCTCACAAGAAAGCCTTTTTTAGACACACACACACATCGCTCTAGTTGCTCTGGAAAGCTTTTGCTACTTGTCAAAAAGCCTAAGAAATCAAGACAATTGTAGACTTAATTCCTGGGCTCAATACGTCCCATGTTATTGATTTGAAGGGTAAAAATTACTAGGAAGCCACTTTGACCTCAATTGTGGGTCTAGTGATCAAAGTGGTACTGCTGAAAATGTAGTCTCTGGATCAGGTCTGGTCTGTGCATGTCTGCCCTGTTTCCTTGGGATGCTCCCTCTGAGGCAAGCCAGCCTCCAGGGAAGCAGTCTGGCTGCTCTGAAGTCACCATGCAGTAAGGAAGCCCAAACCAGCCATGTGGACAGAGCACAGGGAGAAGCCCTGAGACTCTATGGATTGAGAGAGGTGTCCAGCCAGCCTCCAGATGCTCCAGAACCTGCCATTCCGACCCCAGCCACCAGCTGACTGCAGCCCCATGAGAGGGCCCAAGCCAGAACTGTACAGCCAAGCCCTTTCTGAATTCCCAACTGAGAGAAACTGTGAACGATAATAAAACCATTGTTGTTGTTTTAAGCCTCCAATTTATGCAGCAATAGATAACTGATAAGCCTAGTGCACAGGGGCAGCTGTCCTTGCCAACAGTTTCACTGTTTAGCAAGTACCTGATCACAATGGGACGAGACTAGCTTTTCATGAGGCCTCCAGAGCCAGCATTCCTGCTGTGTGGTCACATGCAGGGCCCAATCCTGAAGACAGGTGAGCCAGACAGGGTATCCCCTGAATGAAGGTAACAGGTGGGGAATCAAGAGGGGGCAAAGGCCCCCCAACCATCCCTTCTTGAAGGAGGCTGCCCACTCACAGGTCTCCAAGTGGACCAGGGACATACCTACCCCAGGGAGAGCTGGAGGGATGGCTTGTTTGGGTGGAAAGACAGTCAGAGCTTCTGACACTAAGAGGACAGACTCCGGTGGTGTGGAACTCCAGAAAGTGCTGGATTCAGATCTCAGCTAGGCCACCCACTAAGCGATGCCACTGCAGTGGGACAAACCCTGGCTTTCTCAATTGTCATCAGGACATAATAACTACCTTTCTCCCTGGGTTGTCATCAAGTGGGATGACACATGCATAAGCACCTTATGCACAATTAAGCACTGTTCAAATGTGGTCATTATTAGAGTCTAAGATAGAACAGAGAAAAAATACAGGGTATAGTCTCCATCACCATTTTCATCTCATGCATTGAATTTTTCTTTGATGAACCAAAGACCTTAAATATAGATAGGACAGCCTCTGCCCAGCTCATGAGGACATGTGACAAATAGAACAGCGAGGTTTCATACCTCTGTCTCCCCTCTTTTCAAAGATTCCTGCAAGTCAAAGTAGGCTGGTGTCAAGGCCAAATCCTGTTTCCATATGCTTCATCCTAGCACCAGCCAGCCTCCCAGTCAGAGTATAGTCAGAAATGGCTGACTCCAGGGCTGAGCCAAGACAAGTTCAAGAAGAGCCTAGAACATCTTTTCAAGCGGGACATGGGAAGCTATCAATACCATCAGGGTCCTTTCCAGAGGACTCCAGAGCCAACTGAAGACACCCCCCTACTAAGCAAATTTAAGGCAGGATAATACAAGCCTCATTAAGGGCTACATGGCATTTATCCTGCCTTTCCTGTGTGAACTGTATCCCTGAGTAACCAATGAGTAGTAGATGAGGGTAAGTTTCTCTTTATAGAAGTATTCCTTCTAATAAATGAGGAAGAATGATAGAATTAGGTTAATCTAAGACTGATTGTTACCACCTGCTAATGTCATAGACCTAGAAGTCACCAGACATTATGAGCTCCTGATGGAAGAACACATAACCACCTGATCAAGTTTCTAGATCTATCTACCAAATTAAGGAACTACAGAGGACACAGGAACATGTTAACCTACACCAGGAGGATGCAATCAGCAAAACCTAGACTGTGGGACATTCTATAGGTAGACCTTATTTAGGTCCTGATACAAACAAATGTATCAAAAAACCATTTATGGTGGAGGGAGGGATAGATTGGGAGTTTGAGATTGACATGTACTGTACACACTATTATATCTAAAATAGATAACCAACAAGGACCTACTGTAAGCACAGGGAATTCTGCTCAGTATTCTGTAATAACCTAAATGGGAAAAGAATCTGAAAAAGAATAGATACTTGTATATGTATAACTGAATCACTGCTGTACACCTGAAACTAACACAACATTGTTAATCAACTGTACTCCAATATAAAATAAAACATTTTTGTAAAATTTATGACATTTGAGACCATTGAAACTTTGAACACTAACTGAATATTTGATGATAACAAGGAATTATTGCTAATTTGTTTTAGTTGTAACAACAGTGTTGTGGATATGTTTTTTTAAATCCTCATCCTTTAGAGATACATACTGAAATATTTACAGGTGATGTGTGATATTTGCGGTTTACTTCAAAATGGTGTGGGGTGGGGGCACTGAGATGAAGCAAGATTGGCCAGGAAGTTAATAATTGTTGAAACTGGATAATGGGTATACGGGGGTTCATTATACTATTGGCTACTCTTATATAGGTTTTAAATTCTTTATAACACAGAGTTTTAAAGGTAAATGAAAACAGTGAGCTCTCAATGTCATCACATCAGGATAAGCCTCAGAAAAGGAGCTGAAAAGCTGGGCCATGTGTAGCCCGCCGTGGTCACTCCATTTCCTGGCAATTCAGTGACTCCCCCTGAGCTACTGCTATAGTCCAGGCTGCATGTTCATGGTCTTTATAACATGCAGAAGGATTAAAATTACAAAGTATCTTCTATGGGAAAAAAAAACTTCACTGAAATTTGAGAATCTACAAGTACAAGGTGCTATGCCCAGCCCCTCAGGGGACACTACAGTGGGAAGACACAGCCCCATGCTCTGGTGGGGAGGAGACAAACCAACATCCAGCTACCAGGGGTACACGGCCAAATGACACAACACACAAAGGGGCATCAGAGGAAGGATGGTTCTTCCAGCCCAGCTCACAACAGGGGAATCCAGGCAGGTCCAGGCTGAGATGACCTGGAATTAGACTGCTCGGCTAGGATGTCTGCAGCAATGAGGAGGGTTCTCCTTGCTGCAGGGGGTGGCAGGTGCAGGGATCTGGAGGAGAGAGTGAAAGGCACGTGGTTTGCAGAGGGGGAATAAGGCGAGTTGGGCAGAAGAAGAGTCAAGGCTAGAGGAAGGAGGGTGGGGGGACCCAACTGGGAAGGGCAGTGAGTGGTGAGCCCAGGGAAGCCACAAACTATAATTTATACTTTAGGAAGACAGCACCTACTGCTGCTTCAAAGGACCACACAATCTGGCAGGTTCCAATGCAAGCACAGCAATGCCACCTGCCCTCTTCTTGGTTTAGGCAACGGCCCAGCAATGCAGATCAAATGGTGTGAGTCGAGATTGTTAAATCAGCATTTGAGGTGCAGAGCTGTGGCTGAGCACATGACGAGGTGCTGAGAGGAGTGAAGCTAAGTGATCAAGACTCCGAGAACACTTAAAAACGGAAACGGACGTGGGAAAGAGTCGTTCGTAAAAGAAGAAAAGCATACAGCACCCAGCATGACCCTAAAACTCACTGACAGTTTGCTTCGTGTGTGTGATGAGCCTCCTAAGCCCACATCTGTGTGGTGACACCTGGCACGTGACTCACCACACATGAAGCTGCCAATTTCAAATTAGTTCAGGGGTGATTTCTACCATCTCCTCCTCTCCACGTGTCAGTATCCAGAATAGTCCTCCAGGAAACAGGCCCATTTCCCCCTTATCTCTTTCCCCCTGCGATAAGGAGATATTGATTTTGGTTTAAGGAACCTCACATCCTTTTCACAGGCCTGTCTTTCTTTATTGACATCATTTGCCAACTGCATCCCAGAAGACTACAGGCGGTTTAAAAGCCGCAGGCTTGAATACCCAGCCCCTGGGAGGCCCCACGGCACTGCGCCTGAACCCGCTGGCTCTTACTGACGGAACAAGATGGATGCAGGCCTCCCTCCTCCACCCAGTGGGCTGATGACAGTACCTGTGCTTGTCTCCCACGCTGCCTTGTACATTGTTGGCCCTCAATGACTGATACAACCAAAGCTGCTGTACGCTTGCTGTCACAATGTTCTAGACTGCTCGCCGGCCCCAGTCTTAGAATAACAGACCCTCCCTGAAGAAGGTAAAAGGGTCAGCAGGAGCTGAAAAACGCACACCAGACACTCCACCGAAGGCACAAAAGGGAAGGTCCTGCCGAGGAAGGAGGTCTATGTGGCGAGTGTACCCTTGTCACTTGCAAACCTGAGCCACCAAAGGGCCTCAGGGGAGGTCTAGGTCAGAAAAGTGCCTGAGAAGCAATCAAGGGCCAACCACGTGGGCGGAGGCCCCAAAGAGAAGGCCCTCAGCACACAGAGCAGCGGACCACGAGTTGTGTGAGACGCCCTGCAAGCCTGGCAGGAAACAAGAAGCCCCTCTCCATGCAGAGCCAAGCGTAAGCACTTGCTCTCCTTGAACCAGAGCGAGCACCGGTCTTGACCTGACTGACATCACTGAAGTCCACAGGGAGGAAGGAGGTGAGCCGGAGACTGCTCATCCTTTGAAAGGCCTGCATCCAAAGCTGGCCCTAAGAGTCTGGATTTGGCGAGCTCCTGCAACACCTCGGGGTTCCCCTAACCGGTAAGCGTGACTGACTACACCCAAACTGCTCGTGCAGACAATGTGTGGTCCATGCTGCACACTTGCTTTCCTTCTGGGAGCCTGGACTCTGGGACCGTGCCAGGCAGAGGGTACCCACATGACCAGACCCCCAATAAAATCCCTGAGCACTGAGTCTCTACCAAACATCCCTGCTTGGCAACCTTTCACACGTGTGTCACAACCAGCTGCTGGAGGAATTAGCATGTCCTGCATGACTCCACTGGGAAAGAAGCCCTGGAAGCCTGTGCCTCGTTTCCCCAGATTTCATCCCATGCCCCTCTTCCCTTTCTGCTTGTGCTTTGCTTCCCTTCACTGTAATAAAGCAGGCTGCGAGCACACCTCGAGCCGAGTGCTGGGAGTCCTCCCAGTGGGTCACTGAATCTGGGTTAGTCTTGGAGACCCCAACATGGCACCCCAGCAAGGAGTCTCCCCGATGTGAGGTGGGTGGGTGCCTTAGCACCAGCTGAGTCAGCAGGTTGGTGCTGCCCACGAGTTCCCACTTCTTCCCCCATTTAATAGGACAATAAGGAAGAGGCTGCACTCCTCACCACAAGCGTGAACTGGAAATTGCTCTGACACCACAGAGAACCCCATGTTTGTGAGGGCCTGTTATACAGTTAGCTCTAACATTTTAGGGCAGAGGCCTCACCTCTGACACACTGCCTGCCTCCCACAGGGTCCTGCACATATAACACATGCAAAGCAAACTGTCGGGTGCACATGAAACTAGTTTAAAGAGCTCTGGGATTGTGAAAAGCCCTTTTAAAAGCTTTATCTTTACACCCCACTCATCCAGTCACTGCCACACTTTATGAAGTGACAAATCATCCTAGGGACACAGAGACAACATGCACAAACCCTTGTAACCCTATGGAAATACAAATGAGGACCACAGATACAAGGTTGTTGGTTCACGGAGGAGCCTATTTCAACACATTGAAATCTGTCAACATAACATATCCAAGTAATCTGCATTTCATAACTATCACTTTTCCAGCACCCCTGGCTAAGCCGGCAACCTCCAATTCATCTTCCCAATCTTATTTCAGCAAACAAGTTTTCAAAATTGAAAACAAATTAAGAAAAGTCCGAGTTTGGCACTAACATACTTGCGTTCTGAAACCCCATAAAATTTCAGGCAATTCTCATTCATTCACTCACTCATCCATTCAAACTAACCAAGCTACTGAGGTCATATCAGTGGCAAAGCACCGTGCTAGGCTTCATGTAGAACACGAAGAAGATGCCAAACTTGGCCACGGTGTCCCTTTGGCACAAAGCTGTCTGCAGAGATGCCCCTACACAAACCCTGTAAACTCCCAAAGGAGGAAGATGTGGTCCTTAGGTCAGTCTCGGGCTACTGTGGATATTTCAAATGGGAAAAACCCAAAGTGGGGGACTGCTAACACAGGGGATGGAACTGTTGAAAGAGATGCCTGGAGAAGACAGGCAAATCCAGGGCCCTCAGGGCGGGAGGTGGCACCACACCAGGGACCCTGTCCAGGGCAACAGCTGGAGACTGGGGCACCAGCTCAGCAGAAGGCAGACCTGAGCCAGGATGTGGCGCTAGGAATGGGGAGGAAGGATAGATGAAAGGAAGGAGACAGGCAGGGCTCAGCAGTTCCACCTGATGTGGGGTGAGGCAGGTAGGAGGCAGCAAGCATGACTCAGAGGTTTTCAGCTATTCATAGAAAGAAGAAGGTCAGGAAGAGGAGTGGGTTGTGGGGGAAAATCATAATTCTTGTCACTAGACCTTGCTAAGAATGCACTGTGCTTCTCCAAAACACTCTGCCAGTCCACTCACAGGCTCTTTGCAACACCCTTGTGTTAAACGTTAAAGAAACGGACTTCAAACCAATGTTTACACATTATCAACTTGGGCATTCCTTTTCAGCCTCCTACCTGGCCTCATAGTATGAAACACTGGATGATGTTTCAAATTAAAGCTGAATCCAATATAATAAGGCCACCTTCTGAGGTGGAAACCCCAGTGGCTTAACCTGAAGACTTGCACCTTCAACTTCATGTTTTCAGGGACATTTTGCAACTGGATAGTCTTTTCCATCTCCATCCTTCAAGCATCACCTAAACTGATATTAAAAATACCCCCTGGGGCCTCCCTGGTGGCGCAGTGGTTAAGAGTCCGCCTGCCGATGCAGGGGATACGGGTTCGTGCCCCGGTCTGGGAGGATCCCATATGCCGCGGAGCGGCTGGGCCCGTGAGCCATGGCCGCTGGGCCTGCGCATCCGGAGCCTGTGCTCCGCAACGGGAGAGGCCACAACAGTGAGAGGCCCACATACCGCAAAAAGAAAAAAAAAAAAAAAAAACCCCTGGTGGGCTTCCCTGGTGGTGCAGTGGTTGAGAGTCTGCCTGCCGATGCAGGGGACACGGGTTCATGCCCTGGTCCTGGAGGATCCCACATGCCGTGGAGCGGCTAGGCCCGTGAGCCATGGCCGCTGAGCCTGCGCGTCCGGAGCCTGTGTTCCGCAACGGGAGAGGCCACAACAGTGAGAGGCCCGCGTACCACAAAAAAAAAAAAAAAAAAATACTCCCTGGTGGTCCACTGGTTAAGATGCTGTGCTTTCACTGCTGGGGGTCCAGGTTCAATACCTGGTCAAGGAACTAAGATCCCACAAGCTGTGCGGCCAAAAAAAAAAGCAGCCACAGACAAAATGAATGGGCATGATTGTGTTCCAATAAAACTTTATTTAAAAAAAAAATACTGTCTCCATGAGAGTTTGCCTTTGAGAGTTGGCCCCACTGGAGGAAGGAGTACTTGATCCATCCTAGAGGCAAAGATATCTTGGCCACCACCCCAAAGTGGGCCCAGCTCACCATATGTTCAGTGGGCTTCCTCAGCCAGAGGACTTTCAAAACTTACTTTCACTTGACTGTAGCCTTCTTTCTTATAGACCCAGACTAACTTCTTTGAGCCCTTCCTTGCTAACTGGCTTTGCCATTCCTACCCATACATCAGTCTGAACAATAATAAATTAGAACAAAACATTTTTTTTTTTTTTTTTTTTTTTTTTTTTTTTTTTGCGGTATGTGGGCCTTCACTGTTGTGGCCTCTCCCGTTGCAGAGCACAGCCTACGGACGGGCAGGCTCAGCAGCCATGGCTCACGGACCCAGCCACTCCGCGGCATGTGGGATCCTCCCGGACCGGGGCACGAACCCGTGTTCCCTGCATCGGCAGGCGGACTCTCAAACACTGCGCCACCAAGGAAGCCCAAAACAAAACATTTTTGTTTCATATTTTGTTTGAAATCATTTCCTGGGAAATAGATGTCATTTATAATGTCGCCAAACAGGCAACTTGTATACAACAAAACAGAATTCTGTTTAATCAAATCAATCTTGTCATTAATGTGGATAAAACTTATGTTTGAAACACTCTTTCCGTAAGGACTTGCTGAGGCTAATACCTTTGAAAATTCTGCATCATTTATGAATTCTTCCATGTTCCCTGGGAGATGAAATTTTTTTAATGGGAACTAACAACCAAAAAAGAAAGAAAAAAGACCATATTCCCGCAAAACCATATTCCCCTTATTGGTATTTGAATATTCAGATAGATATGGGATTAAGAGTGCCAGGCAATGAAATAAGAACCTGGTCTCCTGTATTTATATTCCTAGCACATTGTTGGAAAGAAGTAAAAACCTACCAACAATTACCCAGACCTCCCAGAAATACTTTCTATATGTGACAGTATTTACAAAGAGCATCTTTTTATTCTTGATAATATAAATTTACTAAGCCCAGCTGTTGGCACTATGTACTTTCTCCCTTAGAATAAACTTGAGCAATTGAATGAGCTTTTCCAGCAAAACCTAGGGCAGAAGCACTCGAGGAAGCGATACTTAATGGAGAAATTCTAATCCAAACCCCCACTGATTTTCTATCAAAGTAAAAATAATGGGGATTGAAATGCAGCTCAAGACTACAGTGCAATAACCATTTAATTGGCAAAATCAATGCTGACAATACCAAGTTCTGCAAAGGATAGAGATCCACAAAAATCTCTTTATTTCTTGCCAGTGGGACTATAAATTGACACAACTGCTTTGGAAAGGAGTTTGGCGTTCACATTCTCCACAACCCAGTGACTTCACCCAAGAGGAACGCCTGCACGTGTACAAGCATTTTTGTAGTCACCCATCAAGAGGAGCATGAATAAGTAAAACACTGCGCTCACGTCCTGGGCTGTTATAAAGCAGTCAAAATTAGTCCCCCCAAATCGTATGCTGTACAATATGCTTTTTAATAAAGTTTCAAATGGTTGAACTGAACAATGTGTTGTTTTTTTAAAATTGCATATAGGTTAGATAAAACTAAATAAAAAGAAAAGAAAGTGGACGGTGACCAGGATTTGGGATGATGGTTATCTTGGAGGGGGGAAGGCTAGAAGATGGGATCAGGGAGGGAGGACAAGACACGTGCCCTCATTTTCTCCAAACACCAGGCTTCACTTAATTAAAAGAAAAAAATTAAAGAGTGGTCTTTCCAAAAAGGAAGCTAGCAAGAGAAGCAGCTCTGATTCCTTCCCCAGCTGTCATCCCAGGACTAAGCTGACTTTACCTGACCCCTAAGGAAAGGAGATCATGAATAAAAGTTCTCTCGTTCTGTTTGCAGCTCCGAGCACCTGAATTTGCCTCTATTCCAAGCACACACACTTGGAGAACTACTGAGAACTGGGGGTCTGGGGCAGGTTGGAGGAGGTGACCCATGCCCGGCGCTGGGTGCAAATGGACCCCTGGATAACCTGTGCTGTCAGAACTGGGAGCAGCAGGCCCAAAGGGGGCTCAGTCCTTGAGCCCAGCAGGCAGGACAGCCAGGCTTGGTCTGGAAGGCAGGATTCAGACCAGAAGCAGGGACAGGAGAGCGGTGTCAAACATCTGAAGTGCTGCGAGGCCCGAGGAAGAGCAGACCAAAGCCGTCTTCCAGAAGGCAGAACTGGAGTGCAGGGAGAAGTGGTGATTCCAGCTCCAACTCGGAAGGGTCTTTTCTGCACTTGGAGACTGACTCATCTCCTGTGGCACTGGAGGCCCAGCCCACAAGCTGGGTGCCTCAGGATACACCATTAAAGTTTGCTCCTTCGGCCTCAGTTTCCCTTCCTCTAAAATGGGAATGAAGACATCTTCGTGGCCGGCCTCACGTGGGGCTAAAGGAGGGAGACGGCTGTACAAATGTCAGGGATCATTCATCCTACCCAAGTGAGTCGAGCAACAATTCTGCCCACCTTGGAATCTAGAAATGTCCACAAATGAAACTACAGAGCTGGACTGTGAAAGCACACAACAAGAAAACTTGTCCCCACCCCCTTCTCCCCACAAAACCAGTATTTGTCCCCACAACCTTATCAGCAAGCAAGAAGAATTTTTCTTAATTACCCAGAGAATCTGTACTTTTGAGATAATCTTGAAATGCTAACTGTCTATACATAGTTATCTTAAGAAAAAAAGAGGGACTTTTTTGCTCTTCCAATTAAAATAAAACAAAAATACATAAGGTCAGATTTTACTTCCACTAGAACTAGGTCTTCCTGCCACTGTGGGACCCTAGACTCATAAACATTACCTTGACCTCAACTACTGACCCCTAGTAGTACCTGGTAAAATGCAGATAACTCAGAAATGCTGAACTCAAGGATGAATAGGCATTAGGACACACATCTGGGACAGGCACAGACTTTGGAGTGCAAAGGGCCTAGGTCAGAATCTCTCTCTACTGCCTACCCTGCCCAGTGACTTTGGACAAGCCACATCCCTCTGGCAAACCTCAGAACTCCTCATTTGTACAATCCTGGAACCCACCTCACAGTGTGATTTCAAGGATGAAATAAACGAACATAACATAAAACAGAGAGTGTGGTCCACAGTCAACATGCCCTATGTGTTATGTCCCTTGCCTATGAGACAGAGTGACACTTATTTATAGCAAATCACTGATGATCCCCATCATTGTATGCCTTGGTGAAATGTTTACACACCTGACGGAGTATGGGAAGTGGGATAAAAACACCATTTGGAAAAGGATCTCTTTTTGCTCAGTTGCCAAATTCTAAGAACACTCTGTCCTGTGATCTGTATGGTGCAGCCAAGTGGGCCAAGGGGCACCAACACCACCACATGAGATGAACACATTAGAAACACAGGTCAGGGCTTCCCTGGTGGTGCAGTGGTTAGGAATCCACCTGCCAATGCAGGCGACACCGGTTCGAGCCCTGGTCCGGGAAGATCCCACAAGCCGCGGAGCAACTAAGCCCGTGTGCCACAACTACTGAGCCTGTGCTCTAGAGTCTGCGAGCCACAACTACTGAGCCCTTGTGCTGCAGCTACTAAAGCCCTCGCGTCTAGAGCCTGTGCTCCGAAACAAGTGAAGCCACCACAGTGAGAAGCCCGCACACTGCAACAAAGAGTAGCCCCCGCTCGCCACAACTGGGGAAAGCCTGCGTGCAGCAATGAAGACCCAACACAAAAACTAAATAAATAAATTTATAGAAACACAGGTCAGCTTTCTCCCCTGCCAGGAATTAAAGGCAGTGATCCCCACTTTGAGTGGGAACCATCACTTAAGTTCAGTGGAGCTCCCAAGTTCTCAGTGGCATCACAGATTCAACTATCCTCTAGAAGCTGTGCTCCAAAAAGGCAAGGAAGGACCATATAAATGCTCTGGTGGTTGACCTGAAGAGATACTGCCCAGCCGAGTGAAGTGAGCAAAGTGACCCGAGCTTCAGCAAACAGAATGGCAGGGCCCTCCTGTTTGCAATGACAATGGAGCTGTGCTTCTCAAACTGTGGTCCAGAGCAGCATCACCTGGGAACTTGTTAGAAAAGCTGAATCTCAGGCCCCTCCTACACCCACTGCAGCAGAAACTCAGCAGGGGGGCTGAGCACTTGATGTTTCAATAAGCCCTTCAGGGAATTCCAGTGCTCACTCAGGTTTGAGAATTGATAGTATAGAGTGATCAGAGATCTCAAAGTTTAAACCAACCATCCCCAGGAAACATACCTAGACAGCCTTCAGGATCTTTCCCCCTTTCAATCCATTTCAGTGGAACACAGTGTTAGCTACCTCACCACTGGACTTCACTATTGAATCCCACACTGCTTCTAGAATAAGAAATGCCACAGTGGGATGCTTCCTGGTTCTCCGCTGAATGACAAGATGGGCTCCTGAAGGGCAGAAGCCATGTCTGATGCATCTGTGAGCCTGCTGTGCCCCCAGGCCAAGGCCCAGCAACCAGCAGGCACCAGGAAAAGTGGGAAATAGTCTGACCAACTGAGGAGGGAGCAGGAGCCCTTCCCATGAGTGGGTCCCAAGGACTGAACAAGGTTACTGTCCCCCTCAGTCCCTAATACAGTGATCTTAGCTCCTGAACCAGAAAGCTCCTGAATCAAGGACTTTGGGGCTGACTCTGGCTGGCTGCCCCAGGTCCCACAACTACCAGGACCAGAGGGGTCCCGAGGTCCCAAATCACTCCCTCACTCCAACGTCACTGCTCACTCCCTAGACCCAAGCTTGCCAGAGGTCATGTCCACAGGGGCTCCCCTGCCTGAGGTCAGGGTCCCAGCCCTTGAAGGTTGGCCAGAGGCATTATTTCTCCTGCTGGAGTGCGAGTTCCCAAACATCCCTAGGCCAGTGGCAGTGCCCTCCAACTCTGGATGCCCTCTGTCACCATGGCTGCAGCATCACCACCCTCCAAACTCAGCCAACCCACCCTGACACTTCCATACCTGTAGTAAGACAGGAGGCCGTTGCTGAGCACGAACCAGCGGCGCTGGTAGCCCTTCAGGTAGTTGGTCCACTTGAGAAGCCAGCCCTTCAAGCTGTCCAGAGGAAGTGAAACCATCGGGAGAGCGGAGGGCGTGCCACTCCCTGGCACTGGAGCCCCAAGATGTGTCTTCACCTGCCCTGGTCGCGGGGTCTTTGATGCCAGCAACGACCCGGACTCGAATTTGGTCAAGGGCACGCTCCCCACTACTGGCCCCAGCGCCAGCACCTGCTCGGATGAGGCCTTGGTGAAGGGCCCAGCCCCCAGGCTTGAGCCCAACTCTTCCCGGGGCCCTGACCCGGTCCCCAAACCCTGCAGCAGTTCCAATTCCTGTTTGAACCCTGGCCTTGGCTCAGACATCTTCCTGGACTCAGGCTCCGATCCTGGCACCGGCTCAGAAACTGGCTCCGACACCTGTTCTGACACCAGATCCCGTTTGGGCTGGGGCACCGCCTGGTGCTGAGGCTTGGGCTCCGGCTCGGAGCCGGGCGTGGAAGCGCTCATGCTCGGCGCCGCCGTTTGGCAGGACAGGCAGGGGACAACGGTGAAGAACGACGAGAGCCCGCGGGAGCGGCCGCCACAGCCACCGCCTCGGCACAGAGCGGCCGCTTTCCCCATGGAGCCCGCCGATCGGAGCTCGGCCGAGCCAGGGGGAGGAGGGAAGCGAGAGGCGGAGGCCTGGGGCGGGGCCGGGGGCTCCGTCACGAGCGCGAGGCGGGGGCGCGCGCGGGTCTCTCCGCTGCCCATGCGCCCCGCGCCGCCTTCGCCAGCGTGCTCCTGCACCCTGGCGTGCAGCGGGCTGGACTTGGACCCTCGTCCCTCCCTTGCGTCGCCAGCTCCCGGCTCCGGGGCTGGCCCTTGGAAGGCGCCCAGGAAACGCTTGTGGGGCGAGAGCTCGGCGAGCGGAAGGGACGGCGCGCTTCGAACCACCATCCCTGCCTGCGCCCCAACCCGTGCCAGGCGCTTTGGGAACAATGATGAATGCGGAGCCCGCCGGCTCCCAGCGCAGTTCTGTTCGCGGGTCCCGCGCCGGAGCTCCCCGCCTCTGACCCGGGCAGGTTCGCTCCCCAAAACCCAGAACATGCGCCCGAAGCGCAGGGGCCCAGCCGGATGACGCTAAAAGCTGAGGAGGACGCCCACCGCCCCCCATGGCAGCCATTACCTGTCTATGGGTCCCTCCCGCTGCCACCAGGCTCAGGGGCCCGAAGCCACCGCGCCCCACCACCACCTGGGCCAGCTGGCCTCTGCTTCGGCCAGGGCACTTCGCCGTAAGTGGCAACATAGTTCAGGCTCTCTAAAGGAATAGAGAAAGAGTTTAGTAAGCCGAGCGTTTTAGTACAAGGAACGCATCCAAAAGCGAAGTTCTTGGAGCTCCTGGACATCCCTGGGTAATCTTAGCTGGCGGTCTGTGAAGATGCTGCAGTAGACTGTGGAGTTTTACCTGTCTGTGCATTTTCCTAGGGGGAAGGTCCCTAGTTTCCATGGGATTCCCAAAGGAGTCTGTGATCCCAGAAAGGTTAAACATCACTGATTTTAAAGGATCTATCCCGGGCTTCCCTGGTGGCACAGGGTTAAGAATCCGCCTGCCAATGCAGGGAACAGGGGTTAGAGCCGAGGTGTGGGAAGATCCCACATGTTGCAGAGCAACTAAGCCTGTGCGCCACAACTACTCTGGAGCCTGTGTGCCACAACTACTGAAGCCCGCGCGCCTAGAGCCGGTGCTCTGCAACAAGAGAAGCCACCGCAATGGGAAGCCCCTGCACCGCAACAAAGAGTAGCCCCCACTCTCCGCAACTAGAGAAAGTGCGCGGGCAGCAATGAAGACCCAACACAGGCAAAAATAAAAATAAATAAATATATATTTTTTAAAAAACAGGCCAGAAAAGTTTGATCAACACCATGTTTTTCATGCCATTGCATTTAAGCATCTTGGGGTGGGGTGTGCAAGCTCCGTTTAGCCACAGCTCCCACCTCTGCCTGTTGTCCTAAAGCCACGTGCACTGACCTCCCTGGCCCCTGAACACATGTGAGCTTGTGATCACCCCAAGAGGTCAGAACATAGTTTTCTTTAAAATATTTAACTGGTTTCTAAAACTTTGAAATTGTAATGCTTGCACTATATAGAACTGAAGTATACAGGATATATAATGAAAGAAGAACTCCCCTCTTTCTCCTCTCTGGGGCTAGTGTGTTGATAGTTTCTACACATCTTTCCAGAAATGTTCTAAGAGAACAAGTCCTTAAGATGAAGTGTATGGTTTTCATAAATTATATGTAAATTTTAAGTGTAAGTGCCGACTTGTGGTAGGTTTCATCATAATCTTAAAGGGGTCCATGGTCCCTCCACATTAAGGACCACTGACACTGAGACTAAATTTTAGCTCAGGGTATCTGACAAGAACCCATGTTTGCCTTCCATCTTTCTTGAGACCCAAAGAGACCCCACTGAAACAAAAGTTTAAAAAATTCCAAAAGTACTAAGCATTCAACAGCAATAGAAATAGAAAGAAGACTTTATTTAACAAATGTTCATTCAATTCGTATCATATGCCAAGTCTTCTTCTATGCCCTGATGATTGAGCAGTGAAAGAAATCTGACAAAAATTCCTGCCATCCTGGGCTTATATTCTAGTAAGAAGAGACAGAAATATACCAAATAAATCATTTAGAAGGTGACATGCCATGGAGAAAAAGAGAACAGTTAAGAGGGCTTGGGAAGGCCATGTTGGGGGTGTTTCAATTTTAAATAAAGATGGATCACTGAGGGAATTCCCTGGCAGCCCAGTGGTTAGGACTCCGAGCTTCCACTGCAGGGAGCACGGGTTTGATTCCTGATCGGGGAACTAAGATCCCTCATGCCGTGTGGCATGGCCAAAAAAAAAGAAAGAAAGAAAGAAAGACGGATCACTGATGAATGAGAGACTTCAACAAGTGCTTAGAATATGGAAAGAGGATGAGAACTCTTATGAGCAAAACAGGTGGAAGCAGCAGCTGAGAACATTGTCTAAGTCAGCTAAAGAGGAGGTAGGAGCCAGCTGGCTTGAGAGAATCCAGGGAAGCTTTGGGCTCAAAGTCAACAGGTTTTGGCAGAGGGTAGGAGTGAGAACAGGGAACTAAAATGGGGGGATTTTATTCCTCAAACAGGTTTGTGAGCCCATGGGTCTCTTGTATTATTTGTATGCCGTACACATATTTTCCAATATCCTTTCGTATCTGCTCAGTGCATAATAAACAGACTCACATACAACCTGGAGCAGGGACGGCGGGGGCGAGGGTGGGGGTTGGGGGGGTGGGAGGATAACTGCTCCAACCCACTGCCCTACCCCTCTCTACACTGAAGTTTGCAAAGTGCAGGTAACATTTCTCCCAGGCAGAAAACATGTCTCTTCTCTAAAGAAACTGAATGAAACACCTGAGGTCAGCAAGGGCTTGCATAGTGGATGTTGGCACCACAGAACACAGCCCTCCTGACTCTGCTATTTCTCATTCTGCCCTACTCAGAGCTTCCAGCCAGATATTCTCATTCGGCAAAGGGACAAGAGGTAAGCCAGATCTAATTGCATAACAGCAGAGGAAATCTACACCGGCTTATTTTACAGGGCACTTGCTAAGGGGCATAGAGCTGGAAAGCAGCTGACCTGGGATTTGAACTGAGGCCTTCCTTCCAAATTTGTGCTCTTAGCTACATGCTGCCCTGCCTCCCTCTTAGCTTGTGCATCTCTTTTCCTGAGTAAAGGAGACACAAACCAGCATCTACGTTTGTAACTGTGGCCACAAGCTGACCTGGATTTTTCTGGCTTTGCTCGGGGCAGGAGTTGCTCCCATTTACTCAGCAGACATTTATGGAGCATTATGTGTGCAAAGCTCTGTGCCACATCTCAGGCTTGAGAACAGAAGGAAGTGCAGACATCAGCCACCAGCACCACCCCACTTGGAACAGTTGCAGGTTAGAGAGCTGAAGCCCAGAGAAAGGTTACTGGGGGAGACAGGAGGTCCCAGTCAAGGCCTGCTCCTGGCCCAGCCCCCTGAGCCCTCAAAGCCCTGCAGAGTTCCCGACTCAGCGGCTGGACCAGGCTCTGAATTGTAATACCCGAGTAACACTTCCCGATTCAACAATGGGCTGGGCTGGGATGCATCCATCCTCTTGTTTGTGCTAGGAGTCGCCAGGAATTAAAAGATTTGATTTCCCTCCCAGGCCCTGGCTCACAGGTATGCGCCTTCCAGCAGATCCCAGCTGAGTGCACATGCGTCTGCTGACCCCTTGTGGTCATTGTGGGATCTGTGCTGGTCCAGCAGTTGGGGCCTTGGTTGCACCTCTGGGACTTTCTGCCCTGGTGACTTCACTTCTCAAAGCGCTTTGCCACCACTTATCTCGTGGGGTCCTCCCTACAATCCCAGGAAGTGAGGAGAGCCAGGATTCCCATTCCCACTTTACAAATGAGTGGCAGCGCCCTGGCATCCAGTCCCAAATCCAACACTAATTCCTTATCTGACCTTGGCAAGTCAGTTCCCCACTCTCTGCCTCTGTCACCCGTTGACGAAATAAGAGAAATGGCCTGCGTGAGGCAGCTCTGAGGTTTTTCCAGCTCCCCAAATTCTCAGCGCGGAGATGTGACTTGCCCAAGGTTGGAGTGAATCAGGGCAGAGGCACTCCCAGTCGGGAGGTCACCCCACTTCCCCACAATGATTGGGAGAAGTGAGAGGTGTCACAGAAAACAAGAAAATCAGTTTCTCCACCTTTGTGTTCTGATTGTGGGGTGAAGTGCCACATGGACAGATGGATAAGTGAGTGGATGGGTGGATGGGTATGTGGATAGATAGATGGGGTGGATATGTAAGAACTTTGGGATCACTCTTAGCTGCAACTGCCCCCCCTGATCCCTAACTGCCCCTATAATTCTAGCTGCCTAGCCCCTTGGTAGGCTGCTCCACGTCCACCTGCTGGGATCTGAAGCCACTGCCCCTGCCTGACAGCCTGGAGCTGGGATGTGCCATGAGGAGAATGAGTCCTCACCCAAGAATTCCTCCCTACCGTGTCACGGACCACATGGCCAACAGTGGTAGCCTAGGAGGAAAGTCAGGACCCAGGGTCATGAATCGGCATCCCTCACAGAGCAGTTCCTGCAGCCGACAATGGCTGAAATTGAGGGCAGTGCTTGCAATGAAGCCGAGCATCACTGGGGCGGCCGGGTGGCGTGGAAAGAGCACGCCTTATGCATCTCACACCCTGGTTCAAACCTAGCGACTCCAAGTAAGTTCCTTAGCCTCTCTGTGCCTTGGTTTCCTCACCTTAAAAGTGGGCGTGATACCTGAAGAGTACAGTTGTGAGGACTGAATGAAGTAGGATATAAAATGCCTTGCGTGTAACAGGTGCTTGGTAAACAGAAGTTCCCTCCCTTTGTTCCAGGTCATGGAGAACTTTGGAGAAGGAACTAGGTCCATTGTGCACCTAGCGAGATTTTTAAACTGGGAAGGCTTTTCAAGTACCCTAAAGGAGTGACGTGCATGTGGTGAAAGGGGAGGAGGGAAGGAAATGTGTCTTCAGCAAGAATTAAAGGTACACCCAAAACACTCAATCCCATTAAAAGAGTATCATTCATCTGCCCCCTGACATCAGCATGGTTCTGCAGACACAAAGGATATTCCACAAAGGTTTCCTGAGGACAAAACTGAAAACATCTTTACACAGCTAATGGGCAATGGTCAGGACTCCTGTGTTCTGTTCTTCCACTTCCTGGGTGGGCATGTGCCTCATCCACAGCTAACACAGCCTAACTCTCCCTAACAGTCTGTCCATCCCAGAATGGGTGACAAGTGCCCCTTAGCTACCCGGTAGAAGGGGGACCTGGAGTTTAGTCCAGCTCTCTGTGAAACAGCTAACCTCAGGTAGCTGACAACACAGCTGAGGCTCCCCATCACCATCTGTGAACTCATGCTCCCGAGGGCTCAGGGTCCCTAGCCTCCACTTCCAACTAGAGTGATAAAGATTGGGAGCTTATCACATGGCACTTAGGAGATGGTCTTTGGATGAGACAGGCTTGAGGTGGGCTTTGTCACTTACTAGCTGCCCAATCTAAGGTGGAATTCTTGCTCTCTGAGCCTCAGTTTCTCATCTATAAAACGGGGCTAAGAAAATTACTTTGTTGTTGGGAGGAATCAATGACTCATGTCTGAAAAGAGCTGAGCCTTGTGCCTGGAATATGAGCGCTCAATAAATGTGAATATGTCAGTGGTTTTACTGGAATGGGCTTCCAGGTGAGACTTCACTTGAACTAAGAATTCCGTGTGTGTGTGTGTGTGTGTGTGTGTGTGTGTGTGTCTGTGTGTGTCTGTGTGTGTGTGTGTCTGTGTGTGTGTGTGTCTGTGTGTGTGTGTGTGTCCTCTGGACTAAAGAATCCCTAAGGCCCTCCTTAGCTTCAGGATTCTATTTCTCAAATAATATCTTCCCATCCAACACTCCTCCATTCTTCCTTCACTGATTTTCCTTCCCTTTTATTTTTTTTTTCTCTCAACAATTAGGCGGTTTCTCCAGAATTTCGTCAGTTCTTGTTCCTTACTTAAATGCAACATCCTCCGGTTTTTTCATGCAAAAATGGGAAGACTAAGTCCACCCAGTCTGAGATGAGTTAGTGGCTTATAACGTGACTTATTAGGTTGACATCCCAACTCCCCCACCTGCCCCACTCCCAGGGGTCCCCCAGTCTGTTGGGCCACAGCATGAGGATGCAAAGACCCTCTGCCAAGGCCAGCCGTCTAGGGAAGAAGGGTGCATGTGGCCAGAGGCTAGACTGGGGTGAGTCTCAGAGAGGCTGCATTAGGGAAGATCTAGTAGGTGGAGAATTCCTGGGGACACTCTGGAGAAAAGAGGGGCTGGGGCTGCTCTGTGGGCCCTCTGAAGACGCCAGGATCCCCAAAGCCTTCCTTTCCCCTTCTCTAGGTACAGTGCCAAGGAAAAAGACTGTTGTTGAAATGAAATGAATACACAAAATATAAAAAACACATCAAAATGCTAGCAATGGTTGATCTAATAAAAGAATTTTTGTTTTGGGCAAATGTGGTCATATTGCTTGTATAATAAAATTTAAATATTTAAAGTCAATTATTCTAATCAGTTGTGCTCAGCCAAGAAAACAGACAAAAACCTAGAAAAAGACTGGGCTCCCACTGAAAAGTAGCACGTTTTCAAAAGAAGACCATTAAAAGAGAAAATAGGGGACTTCCCCGGCGGTCCAGTGGTTAAGAATCTGGCACTTCCACTGCAGGGGGGTGTGGGTTTGATCCCTGGTTGGGGAACTAATAAGATCCCACATGCCGTGCAGTGCGGCCAAAAAAAAAGGGGGGGGGAAATAAAAGCATCATTGACATCCGGTTCCCCACACCTGGATGAGGATGAAGACAAGGACGAATGAAGAGGGTTTCTGAAAGCCACCAAGAGGACTGAGGTCCTTACCTAGCAACTGTGGTGATGCAGAATGACCACTCCACGGCAGTCGGGAAACCTGCTTCTAGTTCTCTGCCACTAACTTGCTGCATGACCTCAGGCAAGTCAGGTCACCTCTCTGGGCCTCAGTTTCCTCATCTGTAAAGTGAGAGGACGTGGTTAACTTAAAAAAATATGTACCAGGCCCTTACTCTGTGCACTGTGTTGAAGCTGTAATTAAACAAAGGAATGAACATTTATTCAAAAAACATAGAGTAACTACTCAATTTAACTGGGCATTGTGGTTGCAGAGATGAACGAGTCAGCATTCTGGCCATCGAGACATTCACAACGTGGTCAGGGAGACAGGGAGCAACAAGAAATGGCCAACCACATGCTCAGTGCAGACAGATGTGTTGGCACAGGAAGGAGCAGCCTTTTCTGGTGGGGCTGGACGGGGGAAATGGCACGGAAGAGGCCTGAACTAAATCTTGGGGGATACTTGGCCCCTGCTGTCAAAGACTGTACAGTCTAATCAAGGGCTGGGACAAATACCCAAACATCTACCACGAAGGCAGAGTGAAGCCACCACAGGTAAGCCAAGTTCAGAGTGGAGGGGAACCCATGTGGCTTGGGCAGGGTTGGGGAGGGGCAGGCAGGAGGCAGAAGATGGTCAGAGAAGTTTGTGGGGTTGGGGGGGATGGCACTGAGATAAGGCTTGAAGGATGCAGAGAGCTTCCTGAGAGCGCTGAGGGGCTGAAGAGGCATTCTAGATGAGGAGCCTGAGCAAGTAAAGGCATGTCGTGGGCTGTCGGGGCATAGCTGGGACAGCAGGCAGGCCAGGAAGTGGGGACTGACAAGGCTGGAAGCTAACTGCGGGCATCGTGATGAGAGCCACTGAGGATGACAGGCCCTGGGCCAGGCGCTCCACATCTTCATGCCAGTTCTTGGAGGTAGGTTCCTGCACTACTTCCCCATTCTTTAGGATAAGGAAACAGAGGCTCAGAGAGGTTACAAAGTTACTGAGTTCCAGCTGATGGGTGGCAGAAATAGCCCTCAACCCAGGTCTGCCTGATGCCCCACCCTGACTCCTTACCACTGGAATGCCAGGCAGCGGCATTACCGAGCCCTTCCTATCCAAAGTACCACTGTCCCAGTGCACCTGGCCTGGCACTGTACCAGGCATGTGGGTACCAAAGGTCATACCTTAACCTTGGAAGCTGGTTCGATTCAGCCATTTCTACTTGGGCAGCTACAGGACTATCAGAATCACCTTCACCAGAAAAGAGGGGATGGGACAGGGCAAGAAATATTAGAATTGCTGAGGGATTTTGTGCTCCACTGTCCACTGGTCTCATTTATTGTTGTTCTACAACGGTGTAGACTGGCTCCCTTCCAGCTCTTCTCCTTTCAGCCTAGTGTCGTCACGGCCCCAGGGCAGATCACTCTGCCTTGACTAGGGTGGTTGGTCTTTCTCGTTAGGCTCCTCGTACACTCGGATGCTATCCAGGTACTGCCGGGTGTTCATGGATTCCCGTCGCCAGCGCCCCAGCTTTCTGAGCTGGTCTGTCCTGAATTTTTTTTTCAGGTGGTCATACAAGTGGCCCGTCTTTTTCTTGGTCTTGTCTGAAGCTCTTGTCTTACAAAAAACAGAGGTGAGTTTAGGATGAAGAAGCTAGTTCACAGTAAGAGAGGCATCTGTGCTCCTGATATGAGGGTGGAAAAGGAGCCAGCTCAATATTTCATCAATAACTTGGCTCACAGGGAGCCTCAGTTTCCCTATTTTAAAGTGAGGGCACTGAGCTAGGTAACTCCTATGGTACCTTCTGACAGTCTGCAGCCTCAGAGCCTGATTTTGACCTAACATCTCTATTTGAAGAGTGGTAAGAAAGAGAGGGGAGGGGAGGAGGAGAAAGGGTGCATTTTGTAAACCCCCTTCCTTAACTCCTATCACCCAGTCCCTATTACTCACTTGGTGCTCCCCACATATTGTTGGTGACACCCACTATGTCACACTGAACTCTACTTATTTGTTCTATTCTACCATTTCTATCCTGTCCCCAACAAGACTGCTAGCTTTGGGAAGGCATATCCTTTGTCTTATTCATTTACTTATTCCAGTGAGGTAGCTGTGGAGAGGATACCGTGAAAAATCAGCTGCAGGTCTTCACAGCAACTACAACATAGTCAGGAAGGTGGGACACATGCCCAGATATTTCTAAGCAAGGCACAGAGTGATAGCACTTTTACTATGGATCAGGGTCTCTTGACCTTGGTACTACTGACATGGGGCCAGGTAATTCTTTGTGGCGGGGGGCTGGCCTGTGCATTGTAAGATATTTAGCAGCATTAGCATCCCTGGCCTCCACCTACTAAATGCCAGTAGCACCATCCCAGTCTCACTTCTGCTACCAAAAAGGCCTCCAGACAGCACCAGAGTCCCTGAGGAGCAAAGCCGTCCTAGTTGAGAACTGTGGCCATAGATAAAGGGATATTGGTCATCAACCACTGTTCTCAGAGCGTTGCTCAGAGGATTCCCAAGACGCTAGATCTTAGCTGCCCTCCTGGAGGCCCTGAGAAGCCAGTGGCTAGCCAAAGCTGGGAGCACTTTGCGGGGGAGAGAGAAAGACTGCCACGCTGCCACTCAAGCCTCTCAAATCTACTGAGTTCCTACAAGCTGGGCCCTCAGCAATCACTGGGTCTACAGAGAAGACAGTCCCTGTCCTTAGGGAGAACATCCTGCACCATGGTCAGTCAGACCTGGGTTTGCAAGTCCACAATGACACCCCTTAGTGAAGTTACTCCATCTCTGAGCCTCGGTTTGCTGAACTATTAAATGGGGTAATGATACATAATGGACATTGTGTACCCAAAACATGTAAGGGCTCAATACGGCTTCAAAAGGAGACCTTCTGGATGGCTGGAGGATGGCACATATAAAGCCAACTCAAGAGTTTCCAGTTATATCTCACAGACCCTCACTCCACTTACCAGAGGTGCAATATCTCCAAACCCACTGGTTAAAGGGGTTGGCCCCCAACCCATCCTGGGCCAGAGTAGCCTACACTATCTGACCACAGTGACTGGGGCATGGATGGGCCCGTGATCCAACTTGAGCCAACTGGAGTCCCTCTCCAGGATTTGTCTAACTTGACCAACAGTGGAAGCACTCCATTTCCTTCCTGGGCTACAGGCCAGGGTTTCCTGTGGCCATGCTCCCCAGGGACAGCCAGCCTGATGACGATGCCAACATGCAGAAAGAAGCAGAAGGGGAGCTGATAGGGAGAGTGGAAGACACATCCAATGGCATTGGAGCCCCTGCCATCTCTCATCCCAAACATTGGTGACCCTGCCCTATCTACCCTTGATTATGTAAACTCATCATTCTCTATTTTGCTTGAATGAGTTCAAGTTCAGTTTGTGTCACCTGCAACTGACAGGATCCCAATAGATCCTATTTTACAAATGAGAAGAGTCCTGGAGGAAAAGTGACTCCCCAAGTTCACACAAAGCTGGCCTGCCCATGTCCAAGTCCACCCTATTTCCACTACACCACGCCACTGGAAGTTTAGCAGAGGGAGAAACACCCAGGCCTCCAGTCTTCTTTTAGTGTCTGTGGCCCTTAAGAGGATCTGCACCATCTCTTACATCTTTCCCACTGTTTTCAATGTCAGAATCCCATGCGCCCATCCAGATTTGGTCCTGGAACATGGAGGGAGGTTCAACAGAGTCAAGAAGGGGACAGCAGCTCAACTCTGGGCCGCCTGCTGTGCCGGAAGAAACGAGTACGTTCTCAGAGTCCATCGTGTTCACTAGCCTCTTCCTAGTGCCCAAAACAGTGCCTGTCCCAAGCAGGCCCCAAAGATGTATTTAATGAATTAATCAGGGTCTGTGGGATGATGATGCTGCGGTTTCCCTCTTCTTCTGAGGGCTTCTGGGTAAGCAGGTCAAACCCTTCTTGTCCATAAACAAAAAGTAGAAGAGCCTCAGTTCTCATGTGGAAAGTGGGGGATAATCCCTGAAGGAAAAAAATGACCAAATGGTGTCAATGCCACTTCAAGCTCTAAGAGCCAAGATTTCTTTTTATGGGAGATAGTAGGAATCCATTCAGGGAGTCCCTAAATAGAAAGCTAATGTACTTTGAGGGGAAAAAATGCCACCGGAGCCAAGAGACATGGAGTCCTCCTTGGTTCCCTCAGCTCAGGAACAGCTGTGACACCTTGGGCAAATCAGTAACCCTGAGTCTCAACTGCCTCCCCTGTAAAATGGGCTTGTATTAGAGTACTTTGATGGCTTCCTATCACCTCTAAGATCTGTGATCTCCCCGCAAGGTTTTGGGGAGAGTGAAAGGAACATGGATCAAGCCACTAACACCCTCTAATGCAAAAGCCTGTGACAACTTTACCTCCATCTCATAGATTCGTTGTGCACTGAGGTTGTCACGAATAATCACCCGAGATAAGTGGCTCTTGGGTAAAAATTTTTTCACTGCTGCTTCACTGGAATTCAGTAAGCTGGAGAGGGAAGAGAAGGTGGTACAGGCTTGATGGCTAGGCCAGGGCTAGGACAGGATCTGATCTGATGGGATCCTGGGCTAGTGGCTGAGGCTTCCCCAAGTTTCTGGGGAGAGGCACCACCCTGTCATAGTTGTCAGAGGGGCAAGGGAGTAGGCCTAGGTTTCTTCTTGTAGGAAATGTGCGCTAAATGGGTGTTTCTTGGATGCTGAGAGGGAAAAACATACTGAGAAGGATGTAGAAAGGTCAAAGTAATCCACAAGAGAAGTGTCAACAGGGATTCAGAACTGTTCACAGGAGCAGTCATTTTAAGAAAACGCAGTTTGAAATGGGAGGCGAGGGTCTTAGATGAAAGAAGCAAAGTCAGAGGGATGAATCTGAGGGGGGTTGAGGTGGGGGGGCACTGCTCAAGCCTAGGTATAAGGGGGATCTGGGTGGGGGAGGTCAGAGGAAACAGGAAAAAAGAAAATAAAGTGTTTGGACAGAGGTTAGGTTGGTTGATGGGGGAACTCTAAGGGAAAAGGGTTTGGGAAAAGTCTGGAAAAGTGAAGGAAGTTTGGGGTGGACAAAGACTTGAGGAGACTCTGGAGGGTGAGAGGTAGAAGTTGGGATGGGATGGGTGTGATGGAATGAAGCCAGGTGCTCCAGGCCAAACTAGAGATAACAATTTGGTCAAAATGAGTAATTGGTCAAAAATGGATAATACCAGGCCTTGAGTTTTCACTTTTTGATAATTTGGTGACACCGTGAAGTGGTTTTGTAACTACATAGATATTTTTGCTCACTTAAAAATAATTACTCATAATATTTTCTTTCTAAAATTTGGAAACTACCTAAATATACAATAGGGAAGCAAATGAGTAAATTGTGGTTAGGTTATACAATAAAATATTATGCAGTTATGAATAAAACAGACATCCAAAGTGTATTGGGTGGGGGAAAAAAGATTACAAAATAGTAAACGGTTTTGTGACATATACCCCCCCACCCCCCCACAAAAAAAATGTGTAAGCATGTTGCAGTACATATATATGAATAGATCTGGAACAATATACACCAACATGGTAACAGTGATTGTCTCTAGCCATTCATTTTGCTTGCCTGATTTTTCTATGATAAGTGTATATTATTTTGATAGGACAATTTTTAAAGGATAAAACATTTTGAAGGATTAAAATTTTTTTTTCCTAATTCATTTTCAGCCAGTTCGGAACTGTGGTTTTATGAATGTTTTTACATTTACAAACTAGTAGAAACAAACACCCCTTATCTCACATTTATGTTTTTTCTGACAGCAAAGACATGAGGTGTTGGAAGAGGCTAGTTTATAGATCAAGATGCTCACAAAGCAAAAGTCTCCCAAATTCCGTTAGAAAAACAAACAAACAAAAGACCTAAAATACTTAAAGACACATGAAACAGTCTTCACCCACTCACTGGTGCACCAAATTTACCATTACTTCCTGGGAAGGGGGGAAAAAGGCAGTTTTATGGAAATATTCCCTTTCAAGTAATAAATAATGATCATTTTGAACCAAATTGCTTTCCAAAGCAAGGTCTCTGTGGGAGCCTGGAGGATGCTGTGAGGGGGCTGTGAAATGGAGGAGGGGAGGGGAAACTGGGGTCTGTGGGGATTGGGGCCCGGCTGAGGGAACTGGGGGCTTTCCCTGGGCCACTGAGGAAAATAGAGGCTGAGGAGGGGAGTGTCAGGCCTGAGGGGACCTGCGCCTCATCAGGCTCTAAGGAAGTTCAAGGCTAGGCCCAGAGGGCGCTAGGGACCCTCGGGATACACGACGTCAAACCTGGGAGACTAGAGGGCCGGGCCCGCGGCGATTCGGAGGATATGTAGGTTGGAGGCGGGAATTCCAGACTCCCTTGGAGTCTGGACTGAGGGCGTTCAGGCTCCACGGCGGGCGAGGCGCTGGGCTGGGAAATTCAGACTCTCCTGGGGTCTAAGAAAGGGCCGGGCTCTGAGGGGCCCGAGGCTCTGGAGAGCCAGGGCCAAGGTCCCCGCGGCCGGCTTAGGGAGCAGGGGTCTGAGGGAGTTCGGCTCCCCCGGGGGGCCCGGGCTCTGACGAACGCTCTGGGCCCCCGGGCCGCACCTGAAGAGCACAGGCGACTGAGCGGTCCGCGACTGCAGGAAGCAGATCTGCGGCTTGGTCCGTACGTGAATGTCGGGGCGGCTGCAGAGCCTACTGCGCCGGAAGAAGGCCGAGGCCGGGCTGGTGCCAGAACTGGTGGTCACCTGGGGGGCCACCGCACAGGCAATGGGAGAGCCTAGGTTCCATGTGACGGAGGGCCTGGGCTGCTGGCTAACTGCAGGACTCTCTCCTTCCACCTTAGAGAGCGACTCGGGAACGGGAGACAGGTCGGTACCCGAGCTCTGTGAGAGAGCGCAGACGCGGAGCGAGCCTCTGCGCAGACGCGAGGCGCTGAACACCGAGCGTTGCCCGGGAGACGTGAGAGGAAGGCGGGACCGGGGTGGGGGATGGGGGGGCGGGCCTTCTGCGCAAAACCCCGAAGGCTGCGGACGCGGCAGGATTGTCCCTCGGCGGCTGCCGTGGTGCGGCACGGCGCGTTGCCATGGAAACTGGCTGGGGGACAAGCTGCTGGTTGCAGCGCGCAGAGCAGACCCTACTTCTTGACTAGGACTGCTGTGGTCCCCGCGTGATCGCAGGGCGGGTAACCGGGTGAATCCGGGCGGGGCAGCTCCGGGACGGGGAGACGAGGCCTGGGTTTCTCCGGAGACCCAGCACGGCCCATTCCTCCCCGCGACGAGGGACCATTGCTATGGAAACCGGAGCACCGGGCCGGCGGGGATTGTGTCTCCTGGGTCGTGACCGGTCTTCTCTCACCTGGAGACCCTCGCCCAAGGTTGTTTCCTGAACTAACCTGCCCACCCGCCCGCGAGAGAGAGGTAAGACACTGAGGTCTTGACACTGAGCGGGCGATTAGAAGCCCATTCCAACGCCAACTCCCCAGGAAACCTACCTGACTCACCCCTAGAAACGGCCCCTTTCTCCCGTCAACCCTTGAACTTTGTTCCACGTTTATAACCCAGTATTAACGAAAACTCCGCGGTGTTTGCCCACTTTTCCCACACATAATGAGACCAGAAAAACCGGCTTTTGAACCTTGCTTTGTGATCCTAGACAGGTCCTTTTCCCCACTCTGCCTCACCTTCCCCGTGTGTAAAATGGAGATATTAACTCCAGACACCGGCTCGTTATGCTGTTTTGGAGATCGAACCAAAGGCTTTGTACGCTATCAAATGGTGAAACTGAGATGCTGCTGAGTCGCTCTTTCTCCCTCTCCCTCCCCCTCACGCTAAACGTTCTTCAGATCTTTGTGTCATTTCTTCAGGTGATCTTCGCAACTCCGTAGCCCCAGCCTGAAATAAGTACCTTTATTCTTCATTCCCAGAATGCCCTGCATTTTAACTTCTCTAACAACAGCAACAGTAGTTATAATTTGTAGATAAATGTGCCAGGCCCTGTTGTTAAACACTTTACCCAGGTTACCTCATTTAATCCTCAGAAGATTCTTATAAGGTAGGCACTGTTATCCCTATTTTCCAACTCTGTTGTGCCCATAATTGCCTATTTAATGTCTGTCTCTCCCACTAGACTTTGAGCTCTGGGGGGGGGGGGGCGGGCATGGCTGACTTGTACATTTCAGTATTCCCAGCACCTACTACAGTGCCTGATAAATATTTCTTGACTAGCATGAAAACGACTTTCCTCTCATTACTACCCTCACCTTGCAGAGCAGTATCTCCTCTGCACATTTTTTGTCCCTGTGATGAACAGCAGTCTCCCCTATTCCTGTTGCCCACTGGGTACTAGTTTTGGGGGCCCTCAGTCCACTTCTCTCTGGGTTTTCAGATGATGAGGATCCAGAACATTCCTTAGCATTTAGGCTTCTAACTGGGTGAAGTTGGGAGTGGGGCTTTTCCCCTACCCTCACAAGACTTTTAGAACAAACCAACCCCATCTGCCCTACCTGGGGTGAGCCTATTGCATTGGACTCTGGGGTACTGGCAGGTAAGATTTGTCGATGCAGCCTTTGGCCTTCCTCTCCAGCAGCCTAAGAACCACCTTCACCTCCACCCAGCTCCTCCCCAAAGTTCTAGAGAAACATGGCCGGAGACCTCATCTTTTCCAGGAAACCTCTCAGGAGGCAGAGTTGTGGTTGTTGGAGTCATTTCTTCACTCAGCAAATATTTTTAAGCACCTACTTGTGGGGACATGCAACTGGGCACTGGTGATATAGTAGGAGTGAAGATAGATACAGTGATATCCCAAGAGAACTCACAGACAGATCACGGCAAAAGCACTTCTTCAGGAAATGTTAGGAAGCAGGGCACATAGGGCCTGCCTGGAGCTGGGACTTGATCAAATATGGGGGAGGGGTGTAGTTCTGGAAGGTTTCCCTGAGGAAGTGACCCTTGGCTAAGATCCCAATGCTCAACAGTCCTCTGCTGAATGGAACAGATTAGGACCTGACAGGCTTGTAAGGAAAGGGGGTTCTAGGATGAGAGCAGGAAAGGCCCTGGGCCAGAGAGGACCACTGTCCATACGGAACTGTAAGTGGCTCAGCCCAGCCAAGGCCCTTCAGGACGCGGGAAAGGTTAACAGGAGGCTGAAGAGATGGGCAGGAGCTGGGCTACAAATGGCCTTGACAGCCAAGCTTAGGGGCTCCATCTCATCGTGACAGTGGGCAGCCACTGAATTATGTTAAGTGGGGGGACAGAACTTTGGCTCCTCATTTGTCCCTTCTCCCTCTTTGCAGTTTTCTACGGACACAGCCTAGCAGGAAGATGCAGCATCTATGTCTCACTGGCCGCTGACCCACCGGCCCGATGACAGCATCTCCGTGTGCCTTCCCGGTTCAGTTCCGGCAGCCCTCGGTCAGCGGCCTCTCACAGATCACCAGCAGCCTGTATATCAGCAACGGGGTAGCAGCCAACAACAAGCTCATGCTCTCCAGCAACCACATCACCACGGTCATCAACGTCTCAGTGGAGGTAGTGAACACCTTATACGAGGACATCCACTACGTGCAGGTGCCTGTGGCTGACACACCCATGTCGCGTCTCTGTGACTTCTTCGACCCCATTGCAGACCACATCCACAGCGTGGAGGTGAAGCAGGGCCGCACCCTGTTGCACTGTGCTGCTGGCGTGAGCCGCTCAGCCGCCCTCTGCCTTGCCTATCTCATGAAGTACCACGCCATGTCCCTGCTGGATGCCCACACATGGACCAAGTCATGCCGGCCCATCATCCGGCCCAACAGTGGCTTTTGGGAGCAGCTCATCCACTATGAGTTCCAGCTGTTTGGCAAGAACACGGTGCACATGGTCAGCTCCCCCATGGGAGTGATCCCTGACATCTATGAGAAGGAGGTCCGTCTGATGATTCCACTGTGAGCCATTCCACCAGCCCCTGCCCCAGGGGTCAGAGGTACAGATCTGCCATTGATCCTACACCAAGATCTGTACTTAAAACATTCTACTTTCACTTATACAGAAAAACCAGATGATGCCTTTTTTAAGGGCAAGAAAAAAGGAAGGGTACTGCAGCTCTTAATCTTATAATTCATAACTTTAAAGATTCAGCTTATTAAATGTAAGATGGTGAAGATAAGTTTCCTACCCTGCAAGTGACAGCTCATGGCTGCTGACCAGAGGGGAGAGTGAACCAAATGGACCAGCACCCAACGCATATGGCAAGTTTGGTATTCTGCAGCCCTCCCCACGACCGACCAACCCAGGAATGAGTCTGCCACAATCCCGCCTCATTCTTTTGAACACGAAGCCGGCATTAAGCATCATGGCGCCTCCCATGCTTCTCACAGTAAGTGCCAACCTACTGGATAAGTAGCCTTCAAGCGGTACTCCAGGAGCCCTAGGGGCTCCAAGCCAAGCCTGCTTCCACCTTCAACTCTGGTCTTCTAGACTGGACTTAGGCATAAGATAATTTTCAAAGGAAGCATTCCATTGTATAAAATTTCTTAAAAAACATTTCTTTTTGAGCGCTGTTGTACCTGGCAAGATCCCCTACCAGCCTTTGATGAAAGGTGGTATTAGTCTCCATCTCGGGGCACGTGTGGAGAGCAGGCCTGACGTCAGGTTCAGAGGTTTCTCTCACAGGCCTCGGCTCAGAAGGCTGGAGCTGTGGACCGGAGCCCAGCCTTGTCACCTCCTGCCTGTGTGATGTGGGGCCTCTTGGAGCCTCAGTTTCCTCGTCCAGGCGATGACAGCCCTTTCCTCACAGGGCTGTCATGAAGATTCAGTGCTTCCTTAGCACAGTGCCTGGCACATGGTGGGTGCTTGGTGCTTGGTGTAACTGGCAGGTCTCATCACGAATGATACTCTGGCCCTGCTGACCCAGGTCAGCAAGTCGTCTTCACAACAGCAGCTCCCCGATCTGCGCACAGCCCTTTATCGCTTAGAAAGTGCTCTTCCAAAAAGTCATCCTGTGTGGGAGAAAAATGGTTTTGGTCCTTCAGACCCTGCCTTTAAGGAGGCCTAGACCTCGAAGCCTTTTCAGACTTCCCATTGGATTAAGCACAATGTTTAATCCATGTGCAATCTGGGACTCCTAGAACAAGGACCACACTTCCAGCTTCCCCCAAAGGGCCTTGTTTAGATTGCTGATCGTTAGAGCCAGTGCCCTGGTCTGGCGGACTGCTGGGGTCCAGTGGGGTATGTGCCAAAGGGATAAATGAGTGGGCCATACCAGTAGGCCCTGAGATCTAGGATTGCTCAAACCCCCCAGGTGTGTGTGGATCTGGGTCAAGAGCAGCTATTCTAATCTAGAGATTTTCAGACAAACAGTACATGGGCCAGTCAAGAGCACAGCTGCTCTGTGGGTCAGAGCCCAGTGGAGGCCAAATGCTCCTTTTCTCCAAACCTGCCCCACCCTCATTTTCACAAAGGGCCTGCCCAGGGGTGTAATTTTAGGGTTAGGGGAGAAGGAAAATCGCTACTCAAGACTGATCTCATTTTACAGATGAATAAACAGAACCACAAACACCAGGGCTGGTATGGCAGAGCCCCCCCAAAGCAGAAGAAACCCATCAGGAAGAAACCCAGGTGGAAAATTTCTTTGAAAACATTTTTATAAAGAGAAATTTATTTGAATATCTTTTGTTTCAGTTTTTAAAAATTTTTAATTAACATACCATAAAATTAACTTTCTCCTGTGTAAAGTTCTCTGTGTTTTAACACATTCGTTTAACTACCTCCACAATCAGGACACAGGGCAGTTCCATCAACCAAAGAATTCCCTTACGCTGCCCCTTGGCAGTCACACCTTTGCCCCACACCAACCTCTGGCAAACACCTATCTGTTCTCCATTCTCTATAGATTTGCCTTTTCCACAGTGTCACATACACAGAATCATAGAGGATGTCACATCTAGAGACTGGCTACTTTCTGTCTGTCTTTGAGATTCACACATGTTGCTTTTTATGGCTAAGTGGTATTCCATTGTTGGATGCGCTACAGTTTGTTTTACCTTCACCCGTTGAAGGATATTTGGGTTGTTTCCAGTTTTGGGTGATTTTGAATAAAACTGCTACAAATATTTGTGTATAGGTTTTTATGTGAACATAAGTTTATGAGTGGGATTGCTCAGTCGTATGGTAAAGGTTATGTTTAACTTTTAGAAACTACCGGATTTCCAGAGTGGCAATACCATTTTGCCCTCCACTACGAGAGATCCAATTTCTCACCAGTATTTGGAACTGCCAATATTTTTTATTTCAGCCATTCTGATAGGTGTGTGGTATTAGCTTATTGCAGTTTTAATTTGCATTTCCCTAATGATGTTAAGCATCTTTTTTTTTTTTTGCGGTACGCGGGCCTCTCACTGTTGTGGCCTCTCCCATTGCGGAGCACAGGCTCCGGACACGCAGGCTCAGCGGCCATGGCTCACAGGCCCAGCTGCTCCGCAGCATGTGGGATCTTCCCGGACCGGGGCACGAACCCGTGTGCCCTGCATCAGCAGGCGGACTCTCAACCACTGTGCCACCAGGGAAGCCCTAAGCATCTTTTTTTGTGTTTAATTGCCTTCCACATTCCCTCTTTGGTGAAGTGTCTATTCAACTTTTTTACCTGTTTTTAAATTGAGTTGCTTTCTCACTATTGAATATTGAGAATTCTTTGTATATTCTGGATACAAGTCCTTTATCAGATATGGATTTGTAAATATTTTTCCCCAGTCTAGCTTGTCTTTTCATTTCTCTTAAAAGTGTATTTTTCAGAGCAAAAGTTTTAAATTTTGATGAAGTGCTACTTACCGGTTTTTCCTTTTATGGATCGTTGTTTTGGTGTCACGTCTGAGAACACTTTGCCTAACCTAATATCACAAAGATTTTCTCAAATGTTTGAGAGTTTAAAATTTTCACTTATTTCCATGATCCTTTTGTATAAGGTGTGAAGTTTAGTTTGAGGTCATATTTTTTCATGTTGATGTCTAATGGTTTCAACTCCATTTGTTGAACTCTGTCCTTTGTGCATTGAGCTGCCTTTGCACCTTTGCATACTCTTCATTCTGATTGATACGTGTCTTTCTCTTTACCGACACCACACTATCTTGATTACTGTAGCTTTTATAGTAAGTCTTACCTTACACCTAATCTTAGAAGGTGTTCAGTCTTTTACCATTAACTATGATGTTAGCTATAGGCCTTTTTGTAGTTGCCCTTTATTAGGTTAAGGAAGAGTTGGAAAGTATTCTCTCTTCTATTTTCTAGAAGAGATATGTGAATTGGTGTTATTTCTTCTTTGAATGTTTGGTAGACTTCAGTAGTGAAACTATTTGGGCCTGGAGATTTCTTTTTCAGAAGGATTTAACAAAGAATTCAATTCCATTAATAGTTAAAGGATTAATCAAATTATCTATTTCATCTTTGGTGAGTTTTGGTAGTTTGTGATTTTCGAGGAATAGGTCCATTTCATCTAATTGTCAAATTTATGCATGTGGAATTGTTTATAGTATTCCCTTAATATCCTTATTAACTTCAGGGTCTATAGTGACATCACATTTCCATTCTCCACACTGATTATTTGTCTTCTCTATTTCTTTGTTAGTCTGGCTAGAGGTTTATCAATTTAAAAAATCTTTTTAAAGAATTACCTACCTTATGTCTTTAATTTTCTCTATTGTTCTTCCCTTTTCTATTTCATTGAAATAGAATGTGTCTTTAATTTAATTTTAATTAATTTTCTTTAATTTTATTTTTAATTTTCTCTATTGCTCTTTAATTTTCTCTATTGTTCTTCCCTTTTCTATTTCATTGATTTCTGCTCTTTATTATTTCCATAGTTCTGCTTGCTTTGAGTTTATTTTGCTCTTTTTTCTAATTTCCTAAGGTGGAAACTTAGATTATTGATTTGAGACCTGCATCCCACAAAGTTATATACTGCATTTTCATTTTTGTCCATTTCAAAACATTTTCTAATTTCCCTTGTAATGTCCTCCTTAATCCATGTATTATTTAGAAATGTGTAGTTTAACTTCTAAGTATTTGGAAATTTTACAACCATCTCTCTGTTATTGGTTTCTAGTTTAATTCCATCAAGGTCAGAGAACATATGTTGTATGATTTCATTTCTTCTAAATTTGTTAATGTTTACTTAATGATGTAGGATATGGTCTGTCTTGGTGAATGTTTCATATGCACTTGGGGGAAAAAAAGGTTATTTTGGATAGAGTGTTCAATAAATGTCAATTAGGACCAGTTGATTGATGGTGGTTTCAATTCTTTTACACTCTTCCTGGTTTTCTTTTTACTTGTTCTATTGATTACTAAGAGAGGAATGTTGAAGTATCCAACAAAAATTGTGGATTTGTGTACATCTCCTTTCAATTCTATTAATTTTTGTTTCATGTATTTTGAAGCTTTGTTTTTAGGTGCATACATACCTAGGATTGTTATGTCTTCATGGTGAATTGACCCTTTTATCAGTATGCACTGTCTCTTTATCCTTCTTAATTTTTTGAAGTCTATTTTGTCTGACATTAATATAACCACTCCAGCTTTGTTTTAAGTAGTGTTTGCGTGATACATCTTTTTATATCCATTTATTTTTAACCTAAAGTGTGTTTCCTGTAGACAGCATGTAGTTGGGTCTCTTTTAATACATCCAATTTGTCTCTTAATTGGTGTGTTTATGCCCAAAATATTGATATTTGGATTTAAGTCTACTATTTTATTGTTTTCTATTTGTCCTTTCTGTTTTTCATTCCTTTATTTCCCTTTTCCTGCCTTCTTTTGAATTATTAATATTTTTAAGTATTCCACTTTAATTTTGTATAGTTTTGTTTTAGAGGTTGCACTTGAGATTATAATATACATATAACTTTTTTTTGTTTGTTTTGTTTTGTTTTTAAGTTTATTTTATTTTATTTTTTATTTTTGGCTGTGTTGGGTCTCTGTTGCTGTGCGCGGGCTTTTCTAGTTGCGGTGCGTGGGCTTTTCATTGCCGTGGCTTCTCGTTGCGGAGCACGGGCTCTAGGTGCGCGGGCTTCAGTAGTTGCAGCTTGCGGGCTTCAGTAGTTGCGGCTCGCGGGCTCTTGAATGCAGGCTCAGTACCTGTGGCGCACGGGCTTAGCTGCTCCGTGGTATGTGGGATCTTCCCGGACTAGGGCTTGAACCCGTGTCCCCTGCATTGGCAGGCAGATTCTTAACCACTGCGCCACCAGGGAAGTCCCTACATATAACTTTTCATAATCCACTTAAATTAATATCTTACTACTTCTCACTGCTATTCATATTGGGAAATGTATTAGTTTTCTCTTGCTGCTATGACAAATTACCACAAACTTAGTGGCTTAAAACAGCACCTATTTATTACTTCACAATTTCTATAGGTCAGAAGTCTGGCTGGGCTTGACTGAGTCTTGCTTAGGGTCTCACAAGGCCAAAATCAAGGCGTTTCCTAAGGCTGGAATCATGTGTGTTTTTTACTGGAGGCTCTGGGGAAGATTCTGCTTCCAAGCTTATTGAGACTGTTGACTGAATTCAGTTCCTTGTAGTTGAAAAAGACCTCACTTCCTTACTAACTATCAGCTGGGGGCTGCTCTGTTCTCCTAGAAGCTGCCCACATTCCTTTTAATGCTTTCCATGTGGCCCCTCCAAAAAAAGTGGGTTGAGTCCCTCTCAAACTTTGAATACCTCTGACTTTTCCTTCTGCTGCACCTCCGAATCCAGCCAAAGAAAAATCTCTGCTTTTTAGGATTCATGTGATTAGACTAGGCCCACCCAATAATCTAGATAGTCCGGATTTTAAAGTCCATAACCTCAGTTACATCTGCAAACTCTCTTTTATCATGTAAAGTAACGTTCACATGTTCCAGGGAACAGGGCATTTGGCAGAGGTGGACGTTCTGCTTGCTACAGATAATTTCTACGGATCTGACTTCAAGTTCGCTGAATTTCCTCTGCCATTCTGCTACTAAGGCCATCCAATATATTTTCAAATTTTGATTAATGTATTTTCTTAGTTTAAAATTTTTAATTTGGTTATTTTCTATATCTTCTATTTCTCTGTTGAGACTTTCTATCTTTTCATTTCTAAGGTCTTTTTCTGATAAGTCCAACATTTGGGTCATCTCAGTGTTTAGACTTTCTTGGTTCTTTGTATGCAGAGTAATTTTGGATTGTATCCTGGGCATTTTGAATATTATATTGTGAGACTCTAGGTCTTGGTTAAATCCTATGGAAAATGTTGAGTCTTTGTTTTAGGAGGCATTTGATCCATTTAGGATCAGTTCTGGTCTGCCTCTTGTGGTCTGTTAAAAACAAGACAACAGGCCCCAAATGGAGTCACTTATGCTAAGCCCCACATCACCAAACTGAGACTTAACTACAGTTTCAGCTATCCCAGAAATGGAATATTAAACCAGTCAAACAGGAATCACCTGATCAGCACTAGTTAGGTAATCTGCCTGATAGACCCCTGCCATCCCCTAAAGGAAAGTAACCTTGCAATAACCAATGCTATTTTCTGCCTAGAATAACTTCCTCGTTTCTGCTCCCTTTTGCCTTAAAAGTCTTTCATTTTGTACAGCTCCTCAGAGCTCTTTCTGTTTGCTAGATTGGCTACTTCTCAATTCATGAATCACTGAATAAAGCCAATAAGATTTTTAAAATTTACACAGTTGAATTTTGTTTTTTTTTAACAGGGCCATAGTTCAATTATCAGTTTTCAAAACTTTTGCAAGGTAAGTCAAATCTGCCCTAAGCTTGTGCCACCCAGGTCCCAGTCTGAAATCTGGGTGGTCTGCATAGTAGTTTCATTCTCAAAGTCATTGGAATACTGTTTAGGGTCAGATCCATACATGTGAGCCTATGGGATCCATTTCTCAAGCTTCCTCCTCTCCACAGTTTCTCCCACACTCCCCAGTTTTCAAGACCACCCTTTCCCTGGTCCTCCAGCAAGAAATCAGGGCTTTTAGTCTCCCTGCTCTCCTGCATACATTCTGTGACCGGTTCTGCTCTGGGACCAGGTGACAGGATGAACAGAGAGAAAAAAGCAAGGGGATTCCTCCCCAACACACACACCTTTCAAGCCACAGTTCTTTTGGTCAGACAAAAGGATTCCCCTCCGAGTTTTAGGTGCTTTCCTGGCTTCCACTGCTACTGCTACTTCTGCTGCCCAGTTTCAACTTCAATATGAGGCTTGCCCAGGGACAGGACTATATGAGAAAAGAACAACAAAAAAAGAGATTTCCCTCACTCTTTCTGTCCTGAAGAGGGCTTCCTTCCTACTCCTTAGACCAGAAAGACAGGGCTGCTCTTGGAATTCTTTCTTTCCATGTCCACTGCACAGTTCCAGGATTCACGCTGCCTCTGAGACCAGGCCAGCAGATACAGGAGCAAAAAGCAAAACAGGAGACTCACCACCAGATTGTTTATACTCCAAGTTCTGGTTCCCTTTCCCAGTCCACATGCTACCATTTCTTTTTAAGAGTCCTCAGAGAGCTGCTTCCTGCATTCTGCCCAGGGTTTTTATTTGCATTCAGTGTGAAGGACAGACTATGTTTACTCTATCTTAGTCAGAACTGGCACCCTAAGAAATGTATTTTTAAAACTACATACTCATTTGTGGGAAAAGGAAAATAAATACGGTCCATCTACAATACTATCCTCAAGCAGTAACCAAGTCAACACTTAGGTATTGTATATTTCCTTCTTTCTATGCATTTTTTTTTGTTCATAGTTGAGAAAATACAATTTTGGATCCTCCTTTTTAAATTATTCTTTCAATATTCAGATTTGGATACGGCAGGACCAGCATTTCACATCCGAAGTGGAAGAAGTTGAGGTTGAGAGCTCCTTTTTTGCAAACAGTCTACTCTGTTCCTCTGGATTCAGAGTAGAGAGGCTGGATCTTAGTTCCCCGACCAGCGATCAAACCTGTGCCCCCTGCAGTGGATGCATAGAGTCCTGACCATTGGAATTCCTGTCATGTTGGAGTTTTATTGCAATCCTGTAAGAGGGGAGAATGAAATGTCCCTCACAGCCCAACAGCCTGGCTTGGAGCAAAGATTCCAAGCCTCTGATTTCATGAACTTTTAACTTTCCTACTCCAAAAATACAGAATCACTTTCTTTCTTTATGATGAATCAAAGTCAATTAAATTTGGTGTGAGACGTTTCTGTGAAGTTCATAATACCCTGCCAGATAAACGGTGGCCCTGAGGATTTTCCTGAACAACCTCTGTTGAGGTGGTGATCTCATTACAAATCTAGGGACAGGTAGCTCTTGACCCTGAAGCACACAGCCCTGCTTACCTACTGGGATGCTAAGTCCAGGTGCACTAAGAATCCATCAACCACCTCTGGACTGTGGACTTATGTCACACAGGAAGAAGCTCGGGATGAGAGTCGAGAGGTGAGGATTCTCATTCTGCTTTGTGACTTCAGGCAGACCCTGGAATTTTTCTGGAATTCTGCCTGTAAAATGGGAGTCACCATACCATCTGGGGTGGCCATAAGAATGTGTCCCACAGGCCTCTGATTACAGGATGCAATACTGAACAAGGGCCCCACCGTGACACTCTGAAATCCATCGCCATGTTTATGCTGAGACTAGACTTCCCTCAGGCTCCTTCTAGCCAATTCCCCAGTATAGCAGGGATACTAAGGCAGGCCCGGTCCTGGGAGACATGGACTCTTCTGATTGGCTTCCTTGCTGTCAGCTGTGTGGTCAAGAACGTTTCCCGCCAAACTTCCGTCCCTCTCTCCTCTACTTGCATCACAGTGTGATGGGCTCTCCTAGCCTTCCCAGCCCCTTCCCATTTTCTCTCACAAATGTTTCCCTCATAAAATCCTTGCACTTTTAATCCCATCTTGGCGCTTGCTTCTCAGAGGACCTGGACTAATACACCATCCTACTCCCCCTCTCACAGGTGCCAAGAGACACTCAAAAGCAGAAAGCTTTAAACACAGATAAAAGCCTCTTACCACAGATCTTTCTAGACTTCCCTTGGCAAAATATCTATAATGCCTTTCCCCTGAAGAAAAAAATGTTTTGCTGACTGAGCTGGGGAATATCCGGCAGACACCCCCTGTGAACCTGGGCCGGACCCCGCACACCCCTATAACCTCACACTCTGGCTCTGTTCTTCATAACAGAGTGGGGAGCAAGGAATGGCAGAATCCCAAGAATTAGGAGATGAAGACCTCGCCCTGCTGCTCCCTCTTTGTGCAAGATCGCTGCTATGGTCCGAACATTGGTGTCTCCCTAAAATTCATATGTTGAGACCTAATGCCCAAGGTGATAGTATTGGGAGGTGGGGCCTTTGGGAGGTAATTAGGTGATGAGGTCATGAGAGTGGAGCCCTCAAGAATGGGATTAGTGCCCTTATAAATGAAGCCTGTGACCCAGAAGAGGGCCCTCACCCGACCATGCTGGCACCCTGATCTCAGACTTCCAGCCTCCAGAACTGTGAGCAATAAATTTCTATGGTTTATAAGCCACCCAGTCTATGGCATTTTGTTATAGCAGCCCAGTGGACTAAGGCCATCTCTTTGGGCTTCAGTTTTCTATGTGTATAAGGGTTGAACAAGATCTGTGGTTTTCACCTGGGAAACTTGGCAGAGGTGTGCGGGGTTCCTGGTTCATCTAGGGCAATTCTGCTTTGGCTTATTTGATATCGGGCTCCAGCATAAGAAGCATGGACAAGGGTTCTTCCACCAAAGAAAGTTTAAACATATAAAGAGAAGTGCCCAGCCCAGGCAGCAGGTACTGCTGAGCCAGAATCTACCCACTGGGATGCTGGCAGTGTTTGGAGAAGGAGAGAGGGGGCACGTGAGGGTTGTGGCAGTCAGGAGGGGGCAGAAGGAGGCCTAGGCACTGGAAGGCTCCATCAGGCACAGGGGGCAGGGCTGGCCTCATATAGCTGGAGAGGTCACGGGGAGTGGGCTTGGAAACATCAGAGAACCAGAGCTCTACCTACCAGACCCAGGAGCCCAGGCCTTCTCCTTGTGTGCAGTGGGGACCAGAGGAAGAAGCCTCCAGCCGTCACAGAGACAAGCATTTGCCAAGTGCCTGCTGTGGGCCAGGATTGTATAGTACTGTGCCAGGAAGGATTCAGAAGTGTAGCTGACGAGACCGCCTGGAGCAGGAAGCTCCCAGACTCATTCCGCATGGCCCCAGGCTGTGTCCTCACTCACTCACTCAACAAGCTGATGTGGTAGCCAGCCTCAGAGGTGACCTCAATGATCTCAACTGACCTCAATGATCCCCTCCTCCTGGTGCATGCCCTTATGTAGTCAAGGTGGGAGGGCCCATACTGAATAGGGTTGACTTGTAACCAATAAGACATCAGAGAAATGACAATAATTTGAATTAATAAATGAAGATATTAGAGAAATGAGTGTGACTTTTGAAATTGGATCAAAAAGGACATTGTGGCTTCTTGCTCTCCTGAATCACTCACTCTGGTGGAAACCAACTACCATGCCATGAGTACACTCAAGGAGCCCTGTGGAAGGGCCCACATGGCAAGGAACTGAGGTCTCCTGCCGACAGCCATGTGAATGACTCATCTTAGAAGTGGACCTGCCAGCCACAGTTAAGCCTCTATATGACTGCAGCCCTGGCTGACATTTGACTGCCACTTCATGAGAGACCGAGTCAGAACTATTCCACTCAACCACTCCCAAATGCCCGATCCGCCGAAACTGAGATAAATTTATATTTATTGCTCTAAGCCATAATGTTTGGGGATAACTTGTTACCCCAAATCAGTACAAGTGATGCTACTCTGCACCACGCCCAAGACACGGGCCCCACTGTCATCATCTGCTCAATGGACCACAATAGTTCTTCCCTTGTCTCCCTGCCTGCTGTCCCAAGCCCCTTCAATTTCTCCTCCACGTAGGATCCAGACCAAACTGAAGGGCCATTATCAAAAAACATTTGTTGTTCCATCACAGTCCTTGCCTGCTCAAAACCTTCCATGTCTCTCCACTGTATTTTGTGTTATTTCTCAGAAGTATTTACAACTGAGCAGGAACAGTGTGATGATGGAGTCCCTGGCATCCCTGAGCTGATTTGGGAGCAAGAGTCCTTGTTTACCCTGGCCCCCTGGAATGACAATTCAAGGCCCCCCTGGGGAGGGTGGGAGGGGCCCCCTGGCAGCTGGGGCTGAGACAAGGCAGAAGCTTTGTTCTGAATCCACAATGGCAGGATGCCCAGCACAGACCCAGCTTCCTCCAAGGCAGGGTGAGGGGGTGGGAGCTGGGGCAAGAGCATGCCCTGGGGCCCTCGATGTGCAGGGGAAGCCTGGGGGTGGGGGCAGCAAGAGAAGTCTTGGGAGAGGAACTGGGAGGTGTTTGTAGTGAGCCAGTCTGCTAACATGGCTCGAGGACCTGTTAGGTTTGTGAAATAAAATTCATATCTAATGGCAAGACAGGATAAACCTAAACATATAAAATTCTTCTCTGCCTTTTGGCTTCCTCTCTCCCCACACTGTGCATTGTGTATCTGCATTTTTGCATCGACCAAACCTCCCCCATCGGCAGGAATTCCCGCTCAGCCATAAAGAGCAACTTTCTTCCAGCATCCAGGCAACTCCTTAAAAGATAACACCCCTTCCTGATCTTGTAAGGGGTCACATGACCCACCACGATGATGCTTAGATCTGGATTAAGTAAACTGTCAATAATATGTCGTTTGATGTACAGCCCTCTGTCCTAAAAAAAACGTACATAACTGTGCCCGGTCTGCTAATGGGCGGAACAGTTCTCAGAGCTTTCTGAGATGCTCATCCTGGGTTATGCTCCTCAAATTGGCTCTAATAAAATTTCCGTTTCTTTCTTAGATCGACTGGTTAATTTTTCATCCACAAGTGTAAGGCACTGTCGCTAAGCACTGGGTGTGTACGTTGGCCCCTGCTGCCTCCCAGAGCCAGACAGGTGAGGCTCTGCCGCTGCCCCCACTTAACACACAGAGCTACAGGAGGGGAAGACTCCGGCCCGTAGTCACACAGCTCAGACACAGCAGGGCTGGGCTTTGAACCCGGGTCCAACCCCTGCTCTTGACTGGTATTCTCTCCCGCCTACTCCATCCACGCCAGGCTCTGTGCTGGTGCTGGGGAGACAGCGGTGAGCAGGCAGTTCTGAGAGTGGGATGTGCTCAGGGCCCTGCCTGGAGAGGTGCAGGGAGCTGGGGTGAGCTTTGTGGCTTTCAACCCAGCCTGGCATGGGGCGGGGCAGGGGTGAGGGTAGGGAAGAGACCCCCCCCGCCCCCAAAGGAAGGTGACATCTGTTATCCAGAGATGGCTTCCCAGCAGGGACTGGGTACAAGGAGGGAGGCTGGGGAGGTGAAGTGTCTCGCGCAAGGAAACAGAACAAGTTAGAAGCAGAGTCCAGAGGGCCGTCAATGGGAATCACCTGATAAGCCCTTCCCTGTGAGTATCCCTGTGAAGCCGGCAGAGACCAGACAGGTCAGACAGGCGAGAAAGGGGGCCAGGACAAAAACCCAGGCTTTCTGACTGCCAGGCCAGTGCTCACTGTGCCCACTGCTGGCAGGGGTGGTAGGGAGGGCTTTAACTCTGACCCTGAGGGAATCACCTCAATGCTGGGTGGCCCTCAGGTCAAGCACAGCTCCAATTCCCCCCACTCTGCCCCCACAACCGCCAGGGGCTGGCTCTGATCAGATGGGAGGCTCACTCTAAAGCCAAGCATTCTCTGGGGCCCAGGAGCCAGGGCCTGGGCACTGCAGGAGGCTCCTACTATTGCAGGGGGCTCCTTGAATGGGGAAGGGTCCTGAGGACCAAGGAGGCCCTACCCACCTGAAGCCATTCATCCTCTATCCTGTCTGGCCAAGCCTCAGTGCGGAGCCCGGAGGTATCCAGGCTACACCAGGACGGGGCTGGGCCGGTAGCATCTCTGAGTCACAGGGAGGGTGGGTGGTGAGTGACTCAGCCTAGGACCACTTCCCCTCCACAAGATGGGCCTGGGCTGAGGTCAGAGCCAGGAAACCCTGCGCCTGTCCTGCCCAGGCTGGGTGCCTCCCAGGCCCTGATTGCCCCCACCCCCAGCCTGGGGCCGACCCTCCATGCAGCCCTGTCTATCACTGGCTGGCACAGCAGTCCTCCACGAATTCTGGCTATGTGAAGGAATGCATGATTCCTCCCTGAGTCCCAGGCCCCCGAGACCCCAACCCCGGCCTGGTCTAGCTCCCATCCTCCCATTTTCCATATGAGCCTAGAGCCTCAGAGAGAGTAGATGACTAGCCCAAGATAGGGACCAAGCCCACTGGCCCCATCGTTTTCTCTCCTCCCCGGGCCCTGCCTACCAGGCTCCTCACTGGAATCCTCTCCACGGGGATCATCAGCCCATTTTGTAGATATGGAAACTGAGGCTCAGGGAGGGGAGGTACCTACCCCAGGTACACAGTGCAGCGGGCGGAGCAGGATTAAGCCCCAGGTCTCTCTAACCCAGGCAGGGACCTTATGGTTTTTAACAGGCGGCCCCCAGCAGAAGCAGGTAGGTGGCGGGAGTTAAGTGCTTACAGCCAAGGGAAGGATGAGATGTGATGCAGCTGAGTCAGGCCAGCCCTCCAGGTGCCCCCGCCCCCCAGTGCTCCTCCTTCCATGGAGCCACCCGATTCCTTGCCCTCTGTGCCCACAGCCCTGGGCACGGCCCCTCGTCCAGGCCCTTCCTTCCTCAGGCTTCTTTTTCGGTTTTTCTTTTAGAGGAGGGTTGCATGTTTGGGTTTTCACCCCCAGGCAAGAGTTTCGCCATGAGAAAGGGAAAAGCAGATGTAGGAAGTGGACAGCAGACAGGGGACCAGCACGTGCAGAGGCTCTGGTGGGGAGGCTTGGTGTCGGGGGTTGGGGGGGGACCTGAAAGAAGCGGGTGCAGATGGAAGGTGGAGCCCAAGGAGGGGAGAGGAGAGAGGGGAGAGGGGAGAGGAGCCTGGTGAAGCTGTGGGGCCAGGCCCTGAGGGCCCTGTGGTCTGGTGCAGGAAGCTCTGACCTTGTCCCAAGAGCAGTGTGGAGCCACAGAAAGTGTGTGTTTTAGGAGATGCCCCCGGGGCTGCGGGAAGATGGCGTGCAGGGGCCGGAGCAGAGGGCTGGGGTGGGGGCCTGGCCAGGCCCTGGTTGGTAAGGGAGGGGTTCCTCGTTTCCTTGTGGGCAGCTGGCAGCTATCGGCCCTTGGCTGCCACCCCGAGGAATGACACAGGTGTACAAGCAAAAATAGTTTATTTGAGGACGGAAGACCCAAAATTGGGGGGCCCAGGGCTGAGGCCACAGCAGCTGCCTGGAGTTGGCACAGACGACCCCAACTCCCTAGGGAAGCCCAGCAGCAAAGAAGCCCTTCCCTGGGCCTCCTAGCTGCCTCCCCCATTTCCTGGAGGAAGGATTGTGCGACCCCCAAGAATCATCATCATCATCATCACCATCATCATCATCTTCATCATTAGAACACGGTGAGGTTTTCAAAGTTTGGCCAGCAGTTTTCGGCGTAGTAGTTGATACTCATCGTAATAATTACTCTGACGAGCACAGTGACTGTGCCGGGCTTGGACCCACCATCCAGTGGTGAGTGGGGTCTGTGATGAGGAGAGGCAGGCAGGGACAGGAGGTGGGTCTCTCTGGGAGTCCCCATTCCAGCCTCCAAGGTGGCCCTGCAGGAAGACCCATCTCCCCCGACGGCCCCAGAGGCTGTCCAGTCTCCCCGTTTTCCCATGGCCATGGGCCAAGGCTGGATTCAGGCTGAGGCAGTCCCGCGTGGTCCCTGTGCTCCCTCAGGTCTCAGAGACCCTTGCCAGGCTGGTCCCTCCGCCAGAAGCCCCGGCGGGCAGCCCAAGAAGCCACAAACTCACAGTTGTGGTAAAGGAACATTCCTGAAAGGGTGAGCGCAATGCCCACATAGCTGAGGGTGCTGAGGCGGCTGCCAAACAGGAGCCGGGAAAGGATGAGGTTACCCACGACAGTGAGGTTGCCCAGGACGTGGACAGTGAGGGCCGAGGTGAGGGCCAGCAGGGAGAAGCTGGCCAGGTTGTAGAGCACAGACAGGAGGCAGCTGAGCAGGATACAGGCCCAGAGGCGGGAGTCGGTGGGGGCAGGCGGCGGTGCCACGCCAGCCTCCAGCACCAGGGCCGCGCCTGCCAGCAGGCAGAAGCTGGGCAGCGAGGTGGCATACAGCAGGGTCACCGCGTCCAGCCTCTCCTCCTGCAGCAGGGCACCTGCAACCAGGACAGCAGCCATCAGCACCCGGAGCGAGACAACCCCCATGAGGCCAACCCAGCACAACCTCCTCCTCGGCCCATCCTCCAGGAAGCCTGCCTGCCCCAACCCCTCAGGCGGAATTAGTGGCTCCCGCTCTGTAACGGGAAGGTCAAGAATCCAAAGTCAGACTGCCTGAGTGGTGACCCAGGTCCCCTCCTGACTACCTGTGACCTGGCACTTAACCTCTATAGGCCTAGGTTTCCTCACCTGCAAAATCGGAGGATAATAAAACCTTAAATATGCAGGGTTGTTGTAAAGATTAAAATAGATAATGTACATAAAGCCCTTAGAAGGTAAGTGCTCAGTAAATGTAGAAAGATAAGATAAATAAGCGTTATCACCTACTCCTCCCACAGGCTGAAACAATAATCTGCTTGTGATGTCCCACTGATCAATAAACATGAAAAAAAAAATTCTTCAGGGGCTCCCCAGGTCCTGGAGAAAAACATCCTGGGCTCTTAACCAACTTTGAAGGCCCTGAACCAAGCGACCCCGACCCAGCTTTCTTGGCTTCAGCCCTTCTCGCACCCTCAGCCCCACAGTGCAGCTCCCACGCCAGAGTAGGGACAGGCCACCAGCAGCCCCGTTCTGCCACTTACTAGCTATGTGGCCTTTAGCTTAAAAAAGATAGAGAGTTTGAAATAATAAAAACTGTTTGAATCAAATGTTCGATCACTTATGACTATTGGGATGACAGGGAACAACAAGATCATTGTTTGCTCCCGGCTGTCACTCACTGTTCATCGCTGATAATCAGCATCTTTTGCTACCAACGCTGGGGCTTGTCAAGATGAATCCAGGACACAGAGGAAAACTTAGTCTTTGCAAGGAAAACTTAGTCTTTGCAAGGAAAGAGGGGATCCTACCATCTTGCACATGTGTGCCTGTGTGTGTGTGTGTGTATTCATGTTACAACCCAGCTGGTTCACAAAACCAGTGGTGCCCATCATAAAATCACACCCGGCTCAGATGAAATGATAGTACTTGCATGAAGGCAAGGAGACAGTTTTTGTGGAGAGAAATGAGTCATGGCTCCCCATCCCCGCCCAGGGCTCTCTGAGCCTCTATGCATTTTCTGACACACACTTTCCAAAGAGCCACAGAGGCGCTTACTCATAGGCTATGCTTAGAATAGGAAATCTTATTTCTCTCTCCATTTCATTCTGATGTTTTGGCTTTGTTCTCTAGGCAACAGTCCTTCCATCAAGCATTTCTAGAAATGAACAGATAACTGGAATGCCTCCTGGGTCTTTGGCAAATTTCACCCTCTGAGAGGCAGCCAGGCAGGAAGGTCCTAACTTCCTCCTCCTGCGACTTGCTCCTGTTCTGCATCCCACCCAGCCCTCTGCCTCCCTCTGCTGCAGTCCAGGGAAAGAGCAGGGATCCTCTGCCAGAGGCCACCCACCCGGGGCCCCAAAATGCCAGCCTGTCATACTGACTCCTCAGCGACCCCTCCTCTGCCAGCTCCCACCAAACCCTGCATTTCAACCTCTCCTGGGACTTTCCTGGCGGTCCAGCGGTTAAGCCTCTGTGCTCCCAATGCAGGGGGCATGGGGTCGGGGAACTAAGATACGGCATGCCACACGTGTGGCCAAAAACAAACAAACAAAAACCAAACAACCTCTCTTCCTCCAAAGACACTTTTGTTTCAGCATCTGAACACGCCAAGCTTCAGTCACCTGTGGACAAATGTTCTCTAGACCCCATTCCGCTGGCTTCTGGCTTATCCCATCTCTGCTCCGTCACGAGCTGTGTGATATGACACAAGCCGCCCTCTCTCTATGCCTGTCCCCTCGTGGGAGCGTGGGCAAGGTGACAACATGCCCCCCACGGGGGCCTGTGAGGTGCTGAGTGCAGGGCCTGGTGCCCAGAAGCAACTGCTGGCCACAGCAGCTGTCACCATCCCCCACACGCTGCCCCGGCTGGCTGACACCCGTGCCCTGGCAAGCCCTGCTTCCCCCTCCCAGAACGCCCTTTCCTACTCTGACTGTATGAAGAGCTGGGCATGGTGTGGGCACACAGTGAGGGCTCAGCAAGTGTTCGCCACTATTATTACATTATTGTCACCATCACTGCCTGCCTCCTCCCCCAGGCAGCCTTCTCTGGTTTCCCCTAGAAGTAGCCACCCAACCACAGCTATGGCCACCTTGGCTCTAGCACTTCTCCCCTGCCTTGTGATCCCTACTTCTCCTCACCAGCCTGAGAGCTCAGCGGGCAGGGTCAGGCTGTTCCCTCATGCAGGTGGATGTAGCTGAGGACAAGTCTCAGCACGCTGGCACCCCCACTTCCCAGCCTTTCTGTGAGTGGGAAGGTGGCATCACTCCTCTCCCCGTGTAGCCCCCCAGGTCCACAACTGGCCCAGGAAGGAGAGATGCTGCTGGACCTGCCCGTGGCTGCTGGGCACTCCTCTTTCTGGACTTTCATCCTCTGCTCCCATGGAGTCTGCCCTCAGGGAAGGAGCTGGTGTCAGCCATTCACACTCTAGTCTAAATTTGGCCCTGATGACTTTCCTGGAAAGTCTGGCAGTAGAAACCTCCTCTTGTCCAAAACCCATCTCACCCCTTATCTCCAGTCTGTTCCTCCCCACCTCTGCTGGGCTCCCATCTCTGTTGGTGGGGCCTCCAGCCTCCTAAGCTCCCTCCTTAGCACCCTGAGCCAAGGAGTTTAACCAGCCTGCCAATTCTGCCATCAGACCATTAATAAATCCACCATTTAAGGGGTACCTTACCTGGGCCAGGCCCCAGGCTATGTGCTGGGGACATGGAGCTGCCTCAAAACCAGGCCATGCCCTCTCAGAGCTCCTGTCTGGTGGGAGGCAGACAGGTAAACAAGAGGCTATAATACAAGGCAGGTGGAGTCCTGATGGAGGAAGCAGAGGATGCTGTGGGCACCTAGAGCAAGCATCCAACCTCCTTCAGGGGCAGGCAGGAGACAAGGAGAGAGCTGGCAGAGCCAAGGAGCAGCCTGATGCCAGGTACCTGCCACCCCATGTCCATGTGCCCGAGGCCTGGCTGGCCATAGCCTGTCCTGCAGGCTGGGGCTCCTCCTGTGTGAGAAGCGCTGGGCCTCAGCAGACATGATGTGAGCTTTGAGGCTGGGGCCTTCCCAGCCTTCTGGCCCTGCTCAGGGCAGGGTACAAGGTCAAGTTTCCCACTGACTCATGCCCAGAACTCAGGTCCCAGCTCTCATGTAACCTGAAGGCAAAAATAGAACTGGGCTTTGGCCCCACCTCAGGGCCCTGGAGGATGGGTACAGGGACTCTGGGTCCTGGCTCCAATGACTCTAAGACAGGGCTGAGCTCTGACTTCAACCTTCTCTGGCTGCAGGCTGCCCTAACCCCAGCCCAGGGCCCTTGGAGCAGCCCTTTCTCTCTCCCAGGCCTGGGTCACAGGATCTCAGAGCTGAAAGGGAGGGAGACCAAGAAAGCCCTGGGATTATCAACTCTGACCTCCACCAAACAGATGGGGAGACTGAGGCCCAGACAAGATCCAGATCTCCGCTTCTGGCCAAGGTTGCCCAGGAAGCACGAGCCCAGGTGTGGCTGGAACCCAGGCCTCCCCAACCTGAGTGGGCACCCTTGGGTTGAGGCAGAGAGATGGTGGAGGCTGTGACTCAAAGGACCCTCAGTAGGACAGGCAGGAAGGTGGTCTCCACCCTCAGGCAGAGTGATTTAGCAGGGGCTAGGCCTGGAACCTCCACCTTACCCTCTGTCCAGAGCCCCCAACCCCCTTTCATCAGAGCTGAGGTCAAGAGTCACATGGACTAGGATTCCAGTCCTTAGGAGCTGTGTGACTGTGGGCAAATCATGAACCTCTCTGGGTCTCAGTTCCAGCATCTTGTAAAATGGGGATGAAGGTGGTGGTTGCCATGAAGACTCAAGGTCAACACCTAGCATGGGACCAGTTACACTGCAGCTCCCAGTAAATACCAACCCTTCCCAGACTTAGCAAAAGCCCTCGACTTCCAAATCCCAGCTCATGGCCTTGCCCTCTTTCTCTTTCCCTAGTCTCCACTATCAGGCCTCCCTCAGGTCCATAGCCTTATGTCACATCACTTGGACGGCATGAAGTCTGCCTGCCTGGGTTCAAATCTTGCCTCTGCTGCTCACATGGCCCAGGGAAAGCCCCTCTACCTGTCAAATGGGGACAATATAGTGACTTCCTCGATCAGGTATGGAGATCCAGGCTTGACAAAACATGGACCACAGATCTATGGCAGCCAACTGGACGAAACACTGGTTGGGCCTCTAGAGCCTAAGACTGGGGCCTGGAACTCACTGAGAGGCTGGCCCTTTCTGAGCCTCAGTTCCTGACTCTTCCCGAGCCATGTGCCTCAGTTTCTTTATCTGTAAAACTGGATAATGGCCATGGCCCCTCACAGGGCCACCCAGGCCACACTCCCACCCCGATCCCCACCTCCTCAACCAGTGTCCTGGGTACTCACTCTGCTGAATGGACTTGAGCCCACGGAGGCAGGTGGCCGCCAGCAGGAAACCACAGCCAGCTGGGGGTGTCCGGAGCTCTCCGGCCAGGCTGCAGGCGGCCCCCAGGCAGAGAAGGCCCATGGCGGCGAACTGCAGTGGGTGGTGGCGGCGGCCGAGCAGCAGCGCAGACAGAGCCAGCGTGATCAGTGGCGTGGTGGTGGTGGCCAGCTGCGCCAGGTCCAGGGGCACAGCGCTCAGGCCCACGTTGCCACAGGCCATCGAGGCGCCTAACGTGAGGCTGAGCAGCAGCACTTGGCGGCGGGTGCGGCCGGGCATGGGGCGCCGTGCCCCCGGGTGGCATGCCAGCGCAGCTGCCAGCATGTGCAGCGCCGAGAGCAGCAGGGGCCGCCCGAAGCCGTGCACCGTGAAAATCCACTTGTTGAGGCTCGACATGCTGGCTCCCGCCAGCAGCCACACCAGCGCTGCCACGGCCACCCAGGCCCGGCCAGGCCGCTGTAGCGCCAGCGGGGTGTCAGGGGGCCACTGGGGGAACCCAGCCCACCGAGCACCGCCAGCCACCGCCACTGCCTCAGCTGAGGTCATCCTGCCGTCATGGCGCTCCCGCGGGCAGCGGCACATCCGTACCAGTGGGGCCGGGGCAGGAGGCCGGCTCCCCAGCGACCAGCTCTGGGCCACCAGAGAGCCCCACTGTGGATCCCGCTCGGTCTCAGGTGAGGGCACTGCTACTTGTGCCCGGCCTGCGGCAGCCGAGGTCCAAGAGCTATGCTGTGTCCCCGGCTCAGGCAGGTCAGAGCCTAGGTCGCTTCTGCTGGGATGCCAGGCTCCCTGGTGCACAAGCCTGGCCTAGTAAGCGCCGGGCACCTCTGCCCCGTGCCAGGCGAAGTCTCCACTCTTCTCCCCTCCTAGTGCCCACGCTACGCTTACATGGAATCCTCCATCCCTATTCTCTTCAGTCCAAACCCCAGGTCCTCCAGCGTGCTCAGGCCAGGCCTGCAAGGACGATCCGGGCTCCCGCGCCCGGTGGTGCCGGTGGTCCCGGTGGTCGGGCTCGCTGCCTCCGACAGTGCCCAGACCCTGCTGACGCGCCGGCCTGCGCTGCGGCCGGTGTCAGACGGCGAGCTCGACTCAGCTCGGCTCCGGCAGGGCCTCGGCGCCAGCTCCGGCTCCCGGCGGCTCAGGCTGCGGCGGGATCTCTCGCCAGGTTCGGGCGGAGAGCGAGGCTCCGTGCCCTAGGCCCCGCCTCCGCGGCCGCCCCTCGAGCCTCACCCGGAAAATTGGGCTGAGCCCCAGGCGCCACCTCCGGCCAGGCTCCGCCCCCGAAGCCGAGAGGGATGTCTCGCCCCTCCCCCACGCCGCCCGCTCGCAGCTCCTCCTCTATCAGCCTAGCTTTACCTCCGTCAGCAGACCTCTTCCTAGCTGGAGTGGTCAGCCTGTCTGTCCCCCATTCCCACACCGGTGGAGGATCAGGCCCCTCCCCACCCAGCGCCAAGGCAGGCCCCCCATAGAGATGAACACACGGCGGGAGACCCTGGGGTATCTTTCTGAGGGAGCCTGATAAAAAGCCCTAGCCCATCAAGAGATTTCATTTTCAAGGACACCCTCCCCCCAGGAGACCTCATCCTAGGACCAGTCTCGGAACCACCCAATCTCTGGCCAGTTATCCCGTGGAGCCTCAGCATCCGGAAGAGTTGGACCACGGGGTCCCTTAATACCCCTCCCTCGCCCCTCCCTAACCCGAACAGCTCCTCCCTCTCCCAGCCCAGGGCGGGACCCCTCTAGGCAGGCAGAGGGAAGCTGAATCACCAAGGCCACCCACAGCTGCGGAAGCAGGGTCCCGCCGGCCAGCATCTATCCCTGGCCAGCAGCCCCTGTCCCATCCCCTGGGCACTCAGAGCTGACTCATAGCTGAAACTCCTGGGGTCCACCCTCTGCCCCCATCCCTGGCAGGACAAAGAGCCCTAGGTGGGTTGGGAGCCAGAGCAGCTGCCACTAAGCCTTTGCCCCTGCATCGGTGTTGGGTAAACAGCACACCCCAGAGCAGGACAGGCTGATAGGGATTCCAGGCTGGGCCCTGGCCTCTCTGAGCTCAGGAGTCCAAGTGTGCAAGAATCACTGCCCACTGTGAGCCTCTTTCCTGACGTCCAGCTTCCTTCTCTGTGGAAGTTCCTTCCCACTGGGACACGGTTCACCCCTAGCCTGTCGTCTGACCAGCAAGTCCTTGATGGAGCAACAAGACCGCAAAGGGAGACCGCTCATCTCGGTCCACGGCGCCCTCTGGTGGTCAGAACACAGAATGGCTGCAAGTGTCCCCTAATCCCCATCACAATCCTTGGACTGGGATTAAAATTCCCCAGCCTCACTACTGTTTCAGACCTGCTGAATTCAGATACCCTCTGGTGAGCCCAGGGATGTGAATCTTTTTTCATTTGCCTCTGGTGATTCTGACACCCGCATGAGCCTGCAAATCACTGCTGAATAGTCCAAACTGTAGGGCAGGAGATTTCCAGGTGAAAGACCAAAATATGCAGGTATTTAGATGGGGTTTTTCCAGGAGTGGTTGTGGGAGGGAAACTGAGCCAGCCAAGGGGGCAGCCCCCCTAGCCCCACATTTCCTGAAGAGGAGGAATCAGGGCCCCTAAGGGTTAGATTCTTTTTGAGATTTTGTCAGTTTTCCAGTTAAGCTCCCTTTAATTAAAAAAAACAGCAATGAATTAAAAAATAGTAAACACCCCCCAATCTTCTAAGAGCTGAGCTACTGCGGAGTGGTAGGCAGTGTCTACACCTCCTCCAAGACTGCCAAAAAGCACTCCCACCTGCCTGGCCTGGTGAGGGGTGAGCTATGAGGAATGAGGATTAACCAAGATGAGGCCTGTGTTGGCCTTGGTGGGAGGGAGATAGCTGTACATCCTTGGGGGGGAGGAGGGGCGAGGGGGAGGCTGAGGGCAGAGCCCAAAGCAGGGATCGTGCAGCTTGAGTGGTGGTGGAGGATTCAGACCACATCTACCTGGCTCCAGAGCCCCAGTTTTTAACCTGCCTTGACCTGCAGGCAGCAAGACTCTCCACAGGATGTTCCCTTGTGGGAGAATGGCGGGGGTGGGCACCCAGCTTCATAGAGGGCAGCAAGGGCTCCTTCGCACCCCTTGAGGTCCACCTGAACGCCCAGAGCAGCCCCGAGCAGCCTGCCCCTGCCCACAGGCTCTCATATCCCTCTGGTCTGAGTGCTGCCCTTCACCTGCCGCCCCCCACCGCTGCTGCGGGAAGCAGGTGATTCGGGGCGGGACCCTGGGAGGCACCAGGAGGGAAGAAGAACCCATTTCCAGCAACTGAGCTGCGGAGGCTTGGGACGGGTCTCTTCTCGTCGCTGCATGTCTCTAGACCAGTCACTTCACTGCGGGGCCTCAGTCTCCCCATCTGTGATCTATGATGAGCTCACAGGCATGAATGTAAACCAAGGCGCCACCCCACAGTTGTGAGTTAGGAACAGGCTGCGCAAGGGGACGCGGCTTGTCTGGAGTCACACAGCTCTAAATGCAGGCCAGACGCAAACCTGGGCCCCCATTCCAGAGCGGCCACTGCTTGTCAGACTCTTACTGTAGACATGACTGTCCTCCCACCCATGCCCCTTCTCGGGGTCCCTGCTGATGGAGCCAGACTAGACACATGACCCAGGGCCCAGAAGTGGGCTGTGCCAGTCAGACCCCTCTCCAGGCTTTGGGACACAGGCTAAGAAGATAAGAGGGCCTGGGGAATTAAACTGGAAGTCAGCAGAGTCACTGCTGGGGCCACGTTCAGAGGAAGCTGACGGAGGGGGAGGACACGGAGAGGAGAGAGCCTGAGGGTAGTGCAGGGATGGAGCCCTGAGCCCCAACTTCCATTTCCCCACTGCCCTCGGCTGCCCTTAAATTGGTGGGCTGAGTCTTTTCAGCAAATATCCTTTTTTATTTTTATTTTTTTTGCCACCCCGAGCAGCATGTGGGATCTTAGTTCCCTGACCAGGGATCAAACCCATGCCCCCTGCAGTGGAAGCATGGAGTCCTAACCACTGTACTGCCAGGGAAGTCTGTCAGCAAATATCCTTTGATTTGAGCAGGATTCAGTAGCTCCCTGCTGCTCAGAGCCAAACACACCCCGACTAAGACAGTTCCTTCAGAGGGAGGATCACATCCAGACCATGGACGCTGAAAGCCCAGTGCAGGGGTGCTCCCTTCAGTTAAGTCCACCCTCCCCCTAGCCTGGCCTGGGACCTGCCACAGCTGGCGTCCCCTATATGGGAGGGGCCCTGGCTTCCTCAGGAGGTGGGGAGGCAGCAAGGTGGTGCAGGGGCAAGGGCTGGGGTCAATGGGTGGGGACCTTGGCTCTGACACCCACAGGCTGTGTGACCTGAGGGAAGCCGCAGGTCTCTCTGAGCCTCCACCCTTCTGTGAGGAGAGAGTCCCAGGGCAGGTCTTGAATCCTCTCTAAAGTGCCCTTGGCCGAGATTAAGAAAGGACAGGTGAACAAGCACTCTGGGGATCTGGGCACAGACATTTCACCTTCAAAACGGAGGTGGCTTTTTCATTTGGCTTTCAGGTACTTGCATGTCTGTAAAGCATTTTTTAAATCGCTTACTTCCCCTACTTGCCCAGACCCTAAATATTGGAGGAAGAAGCACATGTTTAATTCATGGCGTGGACGGCTCTGTGACAGTCACTGTGAAACCTGACATGCTGTCAGAGGGCCCCTCCAAGGGCAGACCCCCTCCCTAACCTCGGTGGGGTGGGGCTTGTGGGGTGCCTGCCTGGCCTGAACCCTACTTCCCAGAGGGCAGCCCAGAGCCCAGGCCCTCCCACAAAGAGGCAGGGTCCCCACCCCACTGGCCGCTGAGGCCTGGGGTGGCGCCTGACTGTGTCTTGGGGAAAAGCTCTAGGGTCCTGGGCCTTCAGTTGCATTTGGACTCTGCCATGTAATCCTAATACTTGCCAACTAAAACTTGTCAACTGCCATCTGCCTCTACGAGGATTAGGTCACTAGCCCCTGTAGCCACTGACCTTCAACACACCCTGAAAGGAGTTCAGGGTGGAGATCAGGAATGAGGCACTCTGTGCTCTGGGAAAAATAGGCAGAACAGGCAGTTATTTTTAGAAGATTTTATGAGCCCAATTCTTGCATCTTCTCTTATCTAGAAAAGCACTAAAATCATTAATGGAGCCATCTGCTCCTGGTGACTAGCAGTAACCTTCACAAGACGAGCAGCAGGTCTCTGCCAAAATGTGTGCTTGACTACATGTACCCCCTTCGCTAAGATCATATATAGTGCTGACCCCTCCCCTACCTCTTCAGAGCAGTTTCTCAGAGCTATCTGAAATGCTGTCTCCTGGGCTATAGTCCTCATTTTGCCCCAAATAAAACTTAACTCGTGGGCTTCCCTGGTGGTGCAGTGGTTGAGGGTCCGCCTGCCGATGCAGGGGACACGGGTTCGTGCCCCGGTCTGGCAAGATCCCACATGCTGCGAAGCGGCTGGGCCCGTGAGCCATGGCCGCTGGGCCTGCGCGTCCAGAGCCTGTGCTCCGCAGCGGGAGGGGCCGCGACAGTGAGAGGCCCGCGTACCGCAAAAAACAAAACAAAACAAAACAAAACAAAAAACTTAACTCGCTACTCTCACGTTATGCTTTTTTTTGTTTGTTTTTGTAAGTCGGCACAATCATGAAAGCCCCTGATTTTCAGTGTTTGAGTCGAGGAGCCAGGAGGCCTCCCCAGGCCAGGTCTGTCGTCTCCTAAGCCACGCCCCCCCCCCCCCCCCCCGCGCCAGACACTCTCCCTCTGTAAAGCAGAGAGGAAAACAGAAACATCAACAACCTCAGAGTTGTGCAAGAGAGCGTCCAGCAAGTACACGCCCCCTGAGCAGTAATCAGCGTCACCACCGCCAGCACCGTTCCTGTGCACCCCCCACCCGTACCCAGGAGAATGCTCACTCCCTCCTCTGCTCCCCACGGGCCTCTCTCCCCCTTCTCTGCTCCCAGCCCCAGCACAGGCTCCAAGCATGAGGCATCAGGACCCTGGGGCATGTGCACAATCAATTCTTTAATCATTTTGGAGGTGGGCTGACAGCAGCCCTGCAGAGCCCTCGCCAGCTGCTATGCCGCAGTCAGCTCTGGGGCAGCAGCCCCGATGGAGTGAAGAGTGGAAAGTTATGGTCAGGGCCACAGAGCTCTCCTTGCAGGACCCCCATCCCAGAGCAAGCGGTACTCACAACGCCAGCAGCCGGTGGCCTCCTCGTGCCAAAGAGTCTGAGATGCTCACACCCTCCAGCCTACGAGTGGCCTTCACGGGACACCTGCGGGGCCAGGTGGGGCCAGACCTGGGCAGTCAGACCTGCCGGGGAAGGTGCTGGGCTCCCTGCTCCAGGGTGGGTGGTGGTTTAGGACCCCCACAGGGGTGGTGGCTGTGGCGATCCGGGGACAAGTGCACAAGAGGAGGCAGCAGGGTCAGGCGTGTGCCTGTTACAGGGATGTCTGGAGGGAGGGCAGAAGCCCAGGAAGTGTGGGAGGCAGCTGGGGTGGTGAGCCTGGGGTCTACCAGCCAACCAGCCTCAGCTCGATGGCTTCTCCATCCCTGGGTCTGTAGTCAGCAATACCTGCAGAAATATTGTGGGATGGGAGTTAACAGGGCGGAGTGTTCTCCCCACCAACCTCAACTTCTGGACCCCTGCCCTGAGGCCACGGTCTGTAAGATGGGCTCAGGGCTTGGTGGTGGGAGACTGGGGGCCTGTCCAGAGCCAGTCTGGAGACTCTGAACTCAGTTGTGACCTCAGGGTCGCTGAGACCCACAGGCTCATTTTGCAGTGGGGGACCCCCAGAGGGTGTGGGAGGGTATGGGACAGCACACCGGATAACCAACATGGGGCCAAAGGAACCAGAGACCCTGACAACAGCTGACCGGCAGGGTCACTATCTTCATAGTCCCCCAAAGGGCCATCAGGAAGAGGGACCTGCTCGGTGTGGTCTGGGGACTATGAGTGAAGTCAGCCTTTGCTCACTAGGGACAATCCAGGCTCCAGCACGACACCTCGGTCAAGCCCCAGCTCTGCACTCACTAGGGGTGTGACTCTGGGCAGGTTATTTAACCTCTCTGAGTGCTGGTGTTCCCATTTCTAAAGTGAGGATAATAGTGATATCAACAACCGGGCCCTCCTTTTTCCCCATGGGAGTGGGCTTCCTGCTGGAGTGGGAGTCGAGGGGGGTAGGTAGAGGACACGACCACCCACGTCTGCCTCATGGCCGAGTCCATCGGGCTCTCCCCCTCAGCTACCTCCTCTGTCCAGCCTTTATCAGTAATAGAGGCCAGATCTGGTCTCTCCATCTGTCACCTCTTGGTTTTATTTCTCAATTTGTCCAGAAGCCAGGCAGGAAAAGAGAATGCTTTTTATTGGGCTCCCTCAGCGAATCCCACCTTCTGTAAAGCACTTGGCCCCATGCCTGGCCCATGACAAATGCCCACTAGAAGTTCCAGGTAGCAGGAGTGGGGACAGATGACCCTTAAGAGTCTGTCTCGTAACTGGGCAGGTGCTCAGGGATGCTTATGACAGCTTGGGGCATAAGAGTTAAAACTGGAGACACCCTAAAGGTCCAGCAGGAGTTGATAAGCTGTGGTCCACCCATCCCACTCCACGCCAGGGCTGGGCCCTAATTGGCCTAAGCCAGTCTTGCCATGATCCCTTCTCTCTAGCCAATGATGGGCGCAGAACCTGGGCCATCTCTAGCAACAAGGATGGGTCCACGAACGCGCCTGTGTCCCAAGTCCGCCTTCAGGATGCCAGGAGACATTTGCTGGGGGATTCAGAGACAAGTTTCCCAAGTCATAAAAGGGAGCAGCCCCAGGAAGACACAGAGTAGCCTCTCTGGAGGTAGGAAGCCAGCAAAGAGAGGAGGAGAGTCACAGGGAGGTGGGGCTGAGGCTGTAGTCCTTGCTCCCACTGGAATCTGGTCACATGAGCCAATGGATGAGCCAATGGATGTCGTGGAAGCTAGTTTGTATTACATTTCTGTTACTTGTAGCCCAAAGCACCCTGCTGGATGAGATATCCTATGTGGCTATTACAAAGAAAGGGGAAGACCTACATATATCAACACAGAAAGATGGCTACAATATGTTAAGGCTGAAAAAAATAAATTGCAAAACAGTATATAGAGCTGTGCCATTTGATATGCCAGCCATCAGCCACATGTGGCTACTGAGCACTTGAAAAGTACAAAAACCAGGCATGCAAAATATGTCATTAATAATTTTGGATTGATTACATCTTGGAATGATATTTTGGATGTATTGGACTAAATAAGATATATTATTAATATTAGCTTCACCAACTGCAGAATTTAGAATTACACATGTGGCTCACATTTTATTTCTATCGGAGAGCACTGCTATAGAGTATGGCTTCATTTCTATGAAAAAACAAACGTACATATTTAAAAAATTATCTGGAAGAAAATATACCAAAAGTTAAAAGAAGTTATTTCTGGGTAGCGGATTATGGGCAATTTTAATTTTCTTCTTTTTTGCCTATCTGCTTTCCTAGAGTTGCCACAATAACGTATATAAAAATTCTTCAGAATACAGTTAAATATATTATATGCAAACTTGAGCATCAGTGGTTATCTGAGGCTGAGGCCCAGGAAGGTTCAGGGGAAAGCTGGCGTGAGTCGACAAAGCCTCAGTGCTGGGACAGGGCTGGGCTGGGGACACATCCAGAGGGGGCTGGCCACCAGACTCACCTTGCAGCAGGGGGGTGTCGGGGGCTCGGAGGAGTTGCCAGAACTCACGTTCCCCAGCTTTCTTCCCCATCACGGAGGTCAGGTAGGGGCCTGACAAGGAGGCCTGTGTTCCATACCTAAGAAAGGGGCAGGCAAAGAGGGAGAAAAGGTGACTTTTGCTCCCCTCGACCCAGGGGCAGAAGCAGAACCACCCACACAAGGCAAGTCCTGCCCTCGCTCTCAGGGCAGCGCGAGCCAAACCCTTCCTGGGCCACCCCACCATGGGTCTCTCCTCCACGCCTCCTCTCCAGCCCCACGGACACCGCCCACTCAGGGGACTGCATCCCCTCTGGGGGCTGACATTGCAGGGGGTGGGAATCAGAAGCTGACAATGGCCCACGAGAAACAGTGAGGCCAGCGTGAGAAAGAAGCAGGAACAGGCAAGACAGAGGCAGAAACACCCAGTGGTGGCTCTGGGTCTCTGGTTCCAGAAGTTTCTGTGGCTCAGGGGCATCCCCATCCTTGTGGCTGGGTTGCTCAGTCTTCTCTCCGACTGTACACACCCCATGCTCCCCACTACCAGAGAGGCTTGTATTAGATTCCTGGCTTTTGCAACCAAGAGACTCCTTCTTCATGCCACCCTTCCCTGACGCCACTGCCACAAACACAAAGGGATCCCGGATCCTAGTTCCCGGACCAGGGATCAAACCCGTGCCCCCTGCAGTGGAAGCCTGGAGTCTGAACCACTGGACCGCCAGGGAAGTCCCCAAAGGGATCCTCTTAAAACACTGTGGCCCTGTCCTTCCTGTCTCCTTATCAATGGTGTTGTTCTTAGAGAGGGAGGGTTTTCATAGTTTTAAGAAACAGAAATACCCTCAGGGTGACCTGGTCAAAGGGAAGGTTTTAGGGAGCAGCCCGTCCCCAGTCCTCCCTTAAGTGCAGGGCCACATGGCTGCCCGGAGAACCGCTCTGTACCGGCCTCTCTCCGTTTCTCTCTCTCCTCTTTCTGTCTCTTTCTCTCCGTCTCTCTCTTTTCCTCTCTCTCCTTCTAGAATCCAGCTTTCTCTGCTGTGCACTCACATGCCTCAAATGTGCCTCCACACCCCCTCCAACACCAAGAGAATCATTTCTCAGATTGGTATCCCTGACGTTTTCTGAGTCCTGGAGTTCTGAATAAAAATGTTAAGTTCAAAATTTTTTCCATTTTGATGACAATATCCAAACACAAATACCAGCAGGTTCTAGGTAATCCCAGGGCCTGCCGGACTAAGGCCTCCCAAGGGTGCCCAGGGTGTGTGGCCCCCAGAGGACTGAGGTCGGCTTGGTAATAAGTGGCATGTTCGGGGCCACGGAAGAGTCTACAAGCTGCAGCTGCCTGTGCAAACTCCGCCTGATGGCAGCTCAAACCCGAGAAAGTGCTGAGCATGTCGGGCTCACTGGCACTGGTGTGTCTGCTCCTCAGCAGACAGTCCCTATTTGAATGTTATTGGTTTCACAGTTTTCTTTGTACTTAATTTGCAAAGCTGTTTAGGATTTATAGCCGCCTAAGAGCCAAAAACAGAAAGGACTTTAAATAGTAAACATTAGTACACATCTAAGACATATTATTACAGAAATCACTTAACCTGGGGTCTGGGGGAATTTTCATCCTTTATAGGGGTTTTTGCGTATCTCTGGCCTGAAATTCCCTGCCCCAGATGACTCCAAGGTGCCAGCTGTGAGTCCTCCCTGGCAGCAGGATGCTGTCCTTTGGGAGCTCCAGTTGGGGACAGAAATTGGAACCCTCTCAAACTGAGGCACATTTTTCTAGAAGAGAAGTCTGGGGTCTAGTGGGGTCTGGTGGAAGGTACTCATCCTCTGGGCCAGATCCTCACTGGTGATCTCTCCCATCTTATTTGGGCACAGACACAGCTGGCACAGAGCAGTGCTCTGGAAATGCTTGTCCTCAGATCTGTCAAATCTCAGGGTGAGAAGCAAGTTTAAGGCTGTTGTCCCACCTCCACATTCTGCAGAGGGCTTGCGCAGGTAATTAAATAATCACAGGGATTAGACCAAGATCGCTTGATAATAAAAATTCTTATTCTTCTGATAGCTAACATGTATCGAGCACTTCTAAGTGCGGGACCCTGCACACAAACAGCATGTGCCATGTCCTCTCTGCGCACTAATTCCTGGACTCCTGCATGGGCTCTGGTGGATGTGGGGAGCACAACTGCCATCCTCGTGAGCTGCAGGAAAATAACTGGCCTGGTCCCTAGCTGGAGAGCGGCAGAGCTGGGATTCCAGATGTGGAGGGTCTGCCTCGGGAGCCTGCTCTAATCATGATGCCTGTTTCTGTCACAGCGTGGGTGAGTCGGCGGCGGAGAAGGTGGAAGAGAGCCCAGGCCTCTCCCAAGGGAACCCTCTCTCCATCCCTTGCCCCATCCATGTCCCGCTTTGGGGATGTGGGGTTGAGTCGGGTGAGGGCTGGGAGATGGGGGGGGTGCAGTCTCACCTGAATCTGCTGTGCTCCTGGGCCTTCTTCAGGACATCTTCCAAAGAGGAGCTGACAGGGACAGAGACGGAGTGTCTGTATGAAGAAAAGATGCTGGAGACCTTCAGCGTGACATGGATGAACTCTGGGACTTGGGTCTGTGAAGGGGTCTCTGTAGCTGGTTCCAACAGGACTGTGCCAGGGAGAGGGGAAGGGGCAGTTGGTCTGAGGGCAGGGGGCCAGGCCTTAGTCCTCCTTTCTTCCCTGGAAGACACTGTGGCCCATCGAGACCTCCTCCTTCCCCTCGGTCCCATCCTGGTCAACACCACCACCACCTGGCTGCCTTCCCAGCCTCCCCTGTCCCTCAGCTCCCACCACCCTCGCCACCCAAGGTCAGGCCCCTCACTGGTTTTTCTGCCTCTAGGATCCCCCTCCCACCTCTCTGCCACAAGCACCCCCCACCCAGGGTTCTTTCTAGAACATACATGTTACCTCTGAGGGCCTCCCCTCCTTTTCACCCTCCTGCCTGCCACTCCAGCTCATTGTCTCAGACTCCACTCTTTAGGGAGACCCTTCCCCCCAACTCCAGTCTTGTACACCTCTGAGCCTTTGCCCTTGCTGCCCCCCTCCCTGCTCTGCCTTTCCTTCCCTCTTCTCCACTGGCAAATCTCACCCACCCACCCCAGTCCCTCCCCAAGATGAAGCCCTGATTCAAGCAGCTAACTGGGACTCATTATGATGTATCAGAGCTAACCAAAATGTGTCTCTCGCCATTCATTCATTCGAACACTTCTGTACTGGGGATCACACAAGGGGCTGGAGATTCATGGCCTGCCCACAGCTCACCATTTGATATCTCCCTCCCCACACTGTGAGCTTCTAGCATCTGTGACTGCATCTTAGCTGCCCGTGTGTCCCACGCACACCTGCAAACCCCTGTTGACTCAGTAAATCAAGATGGAGCAAGTTCCCTTCCTGGGACAGGCAGACCTCATTGCAGATTGAAAAGAGCAGGGCTTCTATGAAAGGCCCGGCTACCTCTTGGTGCCTCACAGTCTGGGGAGATGAGATCCACGTAGCTCTTCTGGTTCAGGATGGGCAGCAGCTGAGAAATCATGAGAGGGTTCTGGAAGGCCTTGTGCTGTAGGCTGGCCAACAGAGCAGCCTTGGCCTTGAGGCATGCTGTGCCCAGCTCCACCGTGGGCCTAAGGGAGGCCATCAGCAACTGGTGACCGAATGGGGAAGAGGAGGCGGGTCAGCCAGCGGGGAGGGGCCAGGTCTTCCAGCACCCCACCGGTCCACCTCCCACCAGCCACCAGGGTGGAGCCCAGCCCAGAGTCTCCTTCCCACCTGCAGTGCCAGAGGGGTGCTGTAGACATTCCCAAAGTGGCCCTCTGGGGTCTGGGCTTTCAGGATCTTCTCTTGCACTCTCCTGAGGGCCACAGTGCTCCGGTTTCTCTGATTTGGGTTGAGGTTGGATAGCTCCAGACAGGAGAAGGCCAAGCCCGCCATGGCCAGTGTGTCTGCAAGGGACAGAGCCAAGTGGGGTCAGCCCGGGCAGGACCTTGGGGCAACAGGCAGTCACAGGAGGGCTGGAGGTAGGGGGACAATATGGTCAGAGCAGCATTTCAGAAAGTTTCCACCAGCTAGGGGGACCAACAGCCCAGTCCGCCCAGTTTCCAGGATGGCAAACTGGGATGGGTGGTAACCATATCCCTATCTGCTGCCTGGGGGTTAGAGGTTGGGGAGAGAGATTGGAGGAGGGAGGGCCAAGAGGACTTTAGCCTACACACTTGTTCCCAAACCTGCCTGCACTTTAGAATCACCAGGGGAGTTTGTTTGATTTTTCTTTTTTTCTTTTTTTTCCTGGCCGTGCTACACAGCTTGTGGGATCTTAGCTCTCCAACCAGGGCTCAAATCTGGGCCCTCGGCAGTGAAAGAGCAGAGTCCCTACCACTGGACCGCCAGGGAATTCCTCACCAGGAGATTTTTAAAGGAGCAGGTGCCTGGGTCCACCCCCAGGTGGTCTGGTTTATTAGGTCCAGGGAGCTGCTTGGGCCCTGGGGGGTTTTAAGCTCCCCACCCTGGGATGATTTAATGTGTCCGCGGTGGGTTTTCTATAAGCCTCTGAGGCAGAACAAGCTCTCTGCTGGCAGGGGCCCTGCTACCTTCTTCTCTCTGGGTACCTACCCTCCCCACCTCCAACCTACTCCATCCTACCCCGCCCTATGCGAGGCACACACACTCACAGAACACAGCCAGGCCTAGAAGGAGACCTTGCAATCATGATGACAAGAAAGGGCACTGGAAACCCAAGGTCACACAGTGAGGAAGCAGATCCAGAATCCAGGCCTCAGGCCTCTCAGCTCATTTGATGAGTACATCATAGCTGTGTATCCAGAACTTTCTCCATGCTGGGCACCATGCTATGCCCTTTACATGTAAGGCATCTTCTATTGAGATGCTGCTGGGGGGTTATTTTACCAGAGAAGCTGAGCCAGACAGGCCAGCTGATCTGTCCAGGGTGACCTACAGTAAGTATGCGATGGAGGATGGGGTCAGGAAGACGGTCCAGCCCCAGCGCTGGCTCGCAGCCCCTGCACCACAACAAACCCTCACCATTGCGCTCCTAGTGGACTCGATAGGAGGGGTCCCAAGGAAAGGTGAGCATGGAACCAGGGGTGGAGGGCTTCATTTGGGGCAGGGGGCTGGAGGAGTGCCAGCCTGGCCTTCAGGGTCTGGCTCACTCACCCACAGGGAAGTGGCCCTGCTGGAGATGCTGTTCGTGTTCCACAGCATACAGGAGCTTGCCCACCACACTGTCATGGACCCGCTTCTGGTGGACACACAGGGCCAGGATGCCCAGGCCGTACTGGTAGTAGCTGGTGTGAGGGTGGCCCTGGTGATTATGCCCTGGGAGGGAGAAAACCACAGGGTGGGGCTGTCATGCTGGGCTTGAGGGGTGACCTCTCTGTCCACTCCCAGCAACCAGCACCGCCAGCACTGGACCCATTGCCTGCACTTCCCGACACTGTCCTTTGGGTCGTGGGATCCATCTTTCCTTCATTCCCTTGACTCATACTTGCTGAAACCCCACTAAGTGTCAGGCGCTGTGCTTGGAGGTATGAATAGTGATGACAGACCAGGCACAGTGCAGCCAGGGCCTCCGGAAATAACACAACCCACGCTCACGAGATCGTGATTATAACTGAACTGTGGACCGAGGTCCACATAGCCAAATAACAGAGGTTTTTGAGTAGCTGGGGAGTCGGGGAAGGATTCTCTGAGTCAGGGATGCTGGGGAGAAAGGGCGGGGGAGAGGTAAAGGTGGAGTAGGAGTGAGCTAGGAGGGGAAGGAAACCTTCCAGATAAGAGGAAACATATGTCAAGACGCTGGTTTGTGAGCTGAGAGAAGGCCAGGGTGGCCAGAGCCCACACAGGGGCGGGCGAGTGGGTGAGCCAGAGGGTGGGTGGGCAGGGCCTGGAGAGGAGAAAAGGGCAGACAGGCTGGGCCTGAGGGCTGTGAACACAGCAGGGAGCAGCTGCTGGAGGATTTAAGCAGCACTAACAAGATCAGATTTATATTTAAAGGCTGGCTCTGTGTGTGCCAGATTGAGGTAGGAGGCAGGAAAGTTAGCGGAGAGAGGTAAGGAGTGAGTAGTAGGGAGGCTGTGCAGCTGTCCCAGAGGTGGGTAATCAGGCCAGTCTTGGTGGGTGAGCAGCAGGGCTTGCCAACAGAGTGTATGTGGGATGCAGGAAAGGCTTGATCAAGAATGGCTACCGGGGCAGGCCCAAGCCTCTAGCGGATATGGAGACGAGGCAGAATGGAGGGCAGGAAAGAGGCCTGGGGAGAAAACCCGAAGTTCTGATGTAGATGTTTCACCAGACAATGTTGTCTCATGCGCCCTCCCCCGCCCTGGCAGACCTCGCCTCCTCACCAATGGCCCCCTTCTCGTCCTCCAGGAATCGCTTCAGCTGTGAGACCAGTCTGCCCCCCTTGCGGCCTCCAACAAACTCGCAGTTGGCCCGGAGAGCGAGCAGGTAGAGGGCCAGCTGGCCCATGGAGGGCTTGGCCTCGGAGTCACTGTTGTCATTGCTGGAGGCAGACATAGGACAACGCCAGTTAACAACACTTCAGTGAGAAAGTGCCACCCTGGTAAGCCTGGCTTGGGGTGCCCCACCACCACCATGAAGTGGAAAAAATCCTAGCAGTTGGAACGTTTCCAAGACCTGCCAAAAGCAGATGTAGTCAGTTATGTAAGTTGTGTATGTCACGCTTATTTCATAAAGATGAGAAATTAAACTCAAGGACAAACTCTGAGGGCTCTTGCATCCAAATGACCTGTTTGCCCCACCATTTTGGTCACACTTCACCCATACACTCTCCCCTTTCTTTCCTCTCCCTGCCCTGCATCCACTTCTCAAGAGGGAGTCCAAGCAAGAGATGCTCCATGGTGGTCCTGACCCTTCACCTCTCATTCAGACTCCTGTGCTGGACCTCAGAACAGGCTTCCTCTTAATGCCCCCTGGAAAGGGAGCACAGATAGTCCGATACTGCTGCTGGGCTCAGTATGAAAGAGTGTGGCCATGGATTAGTAATGTCTGCCTCAGGTACCGGAGGGTACAGTAGCCGCCCAAGGGCCCCAGATTGGCATCTCCAGTCTAGTCAGACCAACCCCATTCCACAGATGGAGAAAGGCCCAGAGGAGATGAAACTTGCCCTAAGGTCTCCCAACAAAGCAGTGACAGGCCCAAACCGGAACGCAGATCTCCTGTCTCTTAGGATGTGGAGCACGCCATGGGGAAAAGAGGAGAGAGAGCGTGGCCAGACCTCAGGAGGCTCTGCTGGTAGCTGAGCTTGAGGCTGTGCAGGTAGTGGGCCTCCTTGGCCCCAGCCTGCAGGCTGGAGAGGCGCAGGCCCACGTAGATACTGGGGTTCAGCTGCTCCGGGGAGAGCCGGTCCATCCAGGGCAAGAGGCGCTGGCCCAGCCTCTCCAGCAGCGTGCTGTCCACCTCTGTTATTTCTTAGGAAAGAGAACAGGCCAAGTGAGGTCGCAGGGCCATGCCACCAGCGACACCTTACCAGGGTCTTCTCCAGGGAATCAACATCCCCACCTTATGTCACCTGGCACACACCCTACTCGTATGCGGGAGTCCGACTGTAGGGAGAGGCAGGGGTAACAGGGGAAAAGCCGGTATCCTGAAAGAGTGGCTGGAGTGGGCCAGGGAGAGGTGGTGGGCCCAGGGCAGAGGAAGCGGGTGCCAGGCAGCCACTCTGCCCATCAGGAGTGACAGAGAGACTGGATGCCCCAGGCACTGCACCCCACCTCCCTCGGTCCTCAGGCCAGCCCTGTGACGTAGGTACTGTCATCACTGCATTGCACAAAAGAGGAGACAGAAGTCCAAAGTTGTGGGAGCATTCTACCCGTTTACAAAAACTTCAGCTCACACTGGGAACAGATTACAGAACCAATTTTAAAACAGAAATAGAGTCACAGATGTAGAAAACAAAACTATGGTTACCAGGGGTGAAGGGGGGCAGATAAATTAGGAGACTGGGATTGACATATACACACTACTATATATAGAATAGATAAGTAATAAGGACCTATTGTATAGCACAGGGAACTCTACTCAATACTCTGTAATGACCTATATGGGGAAAGAATCTTCAAAACAAGTGGATATATATGTATAACTGATTCACTTTGCTGTATACCTGGAACTAACACAACATTGTAAATCAACTATATTCCAATTAAAAAAAAACAAAAACAAAAACACTGCAGCCTGCCCACTGGCTAGCTGGGGCTGCCTGGTGAACTTCCTCTGGGCAGATCTCAAAATAACGCTTTTCCTGCCCCCTCAGTTTAGGTGAAAAGGACCTGAGATTGTGAGGTGAATTGTTAGAAAGCCATCATCCTTTGCGACCATTTATCTGTGTGCTTAGGGATTTACCCACGAGGGAAGCAGAAGCTTTAGGGGTGTTTCCCAGCTCCAGCTGACTGGCGCTTTCCTCCCTCAGGGAGGGAACCTGAGCTGGGTAGGTGGCCTTGGAGCCACTTTAGACTTTTCCCCATTTACTGCCTCCCAGTTGCTGTGGGGCTCCAGCTGCTGGGCAGGCCGCCCCTCCCAGGGGACGGAGCAAAGGAACTGGGGAGGGGGCTGTTTCTCTTTTCCTTTCTCCTTCTCAGTGCTTTTCTGTGTGCCTGCCCCCATTTCTGTAGGAATTTCCCTCTCTCTCTCTCTCTCTCTCTCTCTCTCTGGATCTATCTCATTCTCTCCATCTCTCAGCCTGTCTCTCTCCTTATCTCTCCCTCCACAGTTCTCTTTTCCTCTCCCTTTTCTTCAAACTGGAGGGAGCCCCGCCCCCACCCTGGGCTCTGACCTCCAGCGGGTGAGTCAGCCCTGGGATTAGCGTGATAGGAAGAGGAGCTGGTGCTGTAAAGAGAGGTGGGTAAACACAGTTCAGCCTCCTTAGCAGGAAGGAGCTGCTAAGATTCACCCGGGGTAATAAAAGTGAGCTCCCTCCCCTCAGGGCCTCCAGCTCACAGGGCCGCCCAGCTCTGCCAGCTGAGGACTGGCTTTAACAAGAGGAAGCACGGGAGCCCACCCTGCATGGGCACTAGTGCAGGACTGGGTCAGTTTCACAGCCACACAGGGCTTGAACCTGGTAAAGCAGGTGGGGGGATCCTTGCATCACACCAAGGAGGAAGGCAGGGGAGCATTCTTAGCCCATTTTACAAGTGAGTGAATGAGACTGGGAGTGACTAAATGGCCCAGCAGCAGTGGGCTGCACCCCCGAACCCAGTCCAGGGCTCTTTTGGGGTCAGGGCTATGCACCAACTGTTGAAAGGTTCACACCCACTGAGGGTGCCGGGTCTCCCCTGGGGACTGCCTGGACAGGAACTGAGAGCCAAGGGCTGAGGGGTCTGGTGGCAATTGTGGAACATGCCGGGCAGGAGGCTCCTGGTGCTCAGGGAAGACTGTGACCTGGAGTTCTGAAAACTGAGTCCAGCAAAGCCCTGGAAACCTGGGGTGCCTTGGGCAGGTCACCTGGCCCCTTCAACCCTTGACTGCTTCATGTGTCACCTGCACACGACTGAACCTGCCTCTCGGTTTCTGCAAGGGTCACAGGAGACCCTGCTGGTGTAGGCAGAGTGAAACGCTGTGGGCAGAGGACGACGAGGGATGAAGAGAGGCGGGCAGCCCACCTTCCCTTCCTGCCTCTGCTTCCCGTGGGGCTCCAGGGCACGAGCAGCCCTGAGCCTGTGCGCTCCAACTCCCTGATAGGCCCCAATAGTTCCCGAGATACTCCCAGGGGCACCAGAGAAGGCAGGCCCCTGTATGGAATGTAAAGCAAACGACTTGCCACCACCATGACCCGCCAGGGTCTCCACACGCTCGCTTTCCCTCTGCTGGGGTGCCCGCCCCTCACTCCTTTCCTTGCCAGCTCCTTTTCCTCTTTCAGGTCTCAGTTCCTGCATCACCCCCTGGTGTTTGGAAATCCTTCCCACCCCTTCTCCCTGAATTGGCATTCCCCCACACCCTCCACGCCTTGGGCTTCCTTTGGCACTCATCACAGGCCCCAACACAGCACTGACCTGCCTCTTGACCGCCATCCCCTTCACTAGAATGGAAGCTCTAGGAGGGAGGCGGGGAGACCTGTCTTGCTCTTTGTTCTTTCCCCAAAGCCTAACATGGTGCCTGGCACACAGAAGGCTTAATCAATGTGTATTGAATGAATAAATGAACAAATGACTGAATTAATGGAAGTGATCTTGTCTGGCGGCGAGTCACATACAATTCATCTCAATACAATGTGCTACAACACTGAGGTCCAGCTAAGTCCAAACTGCTGTGGGAGCCCAGAGGGCCAGCTAAGTCATCCCCGCCACACACACACATCTGAGCCTGTTTCTCCAGCTATATAATGAGGGGCTTGGACAAGATGGTCCTCTCTTCTAAGGACCCAGCAGGCAAGAGGCACGGAGTAGATCCAGGTACTCACCGCAGATCTGGGCGAGAGCTCCCAGGCCCCCAAGCAGGAAGAGGAGGGCCCCAAGGCACCCCATGGCAGGAGCAGGGGTGAGCAGCAGGCGGGGAGCAGGACCGATTCCTAGGGCTGGCCTGGCAAAGGCTCTCCTGACCACAGCAGTCACTGCTCCGAAAGAGGCAGCTTCCTATCACTGATTAATCCCTCCACGCCCGGCGGCACGCTGCTAAGTCAGCAGAGAGAAAGGGGAAAAGGTCTGTAGCTGAGGGGAAAGGAAGGCCAAAGAACAGAGGAAGGAAGGGCAGGGCAGAGCAGGCCTTCCTGGAGGTCGGGGACAGGGGGAGGGGGAGGGCAAGCAGCGGTGGTGTGCGACATTGCGAAGCCAACCACATTCTGTCCCCGCTGCCCAAAGAGCCCTGGACCAGCGCAGGAGGTCTGACTTCTGATCTGCCCAAGTCTGTCCGACCACTCCTGTCCTGTATCCCCTTGGCTGTTCCAGAGGTGGATGGGCAGGGCTGGGGTGCCTACCTGGTACCCCTCCCAGAAGGGGCCCCTGAAAGTGTCCACCCTGGCCTGGGACAGGGAGCAGGACAGGGAGCTGCGATGGTCACATGAGCAGCGGCTGGAGTCAGCTGTTCTCTGCCGGCCCGCCCGGCAGTGAGGTGGGGGTGGGGGTGTGTGGAGTGCAGCCGAACCAGACCAGACAGGCCAGTTTTCTCAGCCGATCAGAAAGCTGGGAGCCTCCTGGAGACAAAACAAAGCCATTTAAAGAACAAGACTTAATCATCTGAGACACAAAGCCATGGTTAGCAGGGCCACTTGTCAGGACTACGAAAGTAACCTAAAAAAAATCTCTTCAAGGAGGAGAGAGAACAAAGGATTCCCCACCTGCCTAGGCCCACAGGAGAATCTATGTCCAAGAGTTAGCTCTGGAGGTGCTGTGTTACCTTGGCCAGGTGACTTCACCTCTCTGAGTTTGAAAGAGTTTCTCCTGTGTGAGCTGAAAGGGTTGGAGAAGATCATTCTAATTAAGCTCCCTTCCAGCTCAACTCGTGAAGATGTTATGACCTTAAAACATCTCTAATCACTTCTAAATAAAATTTTTATTGCAATCATTTTATGGCAAATTGCCACAGTTCATTCTTTCAAGATAATCCTGACTTATCACAAGCCAATAAATACAGACATAAATAAATACAGAGACGTGCATCTGTTTACGGAAGTACCTTATAAATATAAAATTAGATCGTCTAGTGCAAGGAGGCTGGGCACAGCCCATCAGGGTGAAGAGTTCCAGGGAAGGAGGGATGCCAGCTAGAGGCCCAACTTCTGCAGATTCTTGGGTTCAGACTTCCACAGGGGCCTTGGAAATTTGTGGGCAATGGAGCTGCCTTGGTTTCGGATGGGACTGCCCCACTCCCCAACCCTCTGCCTGTGGCAGGTGGCAATGATTCTGTTTCCTGCCACCTCCAGGACAGCAGCCTCTGGTGAGAAGCAGCTTCCTTGGGAGAGTCACCTCTGATCCCTGAGGACTCGAAGGTACTGTAGTGACCAGTGGGGATGTGGTGCATTTCCATAGCTATTAGAAACAGAGTGACTGATTGGAGGTGGAACTGGACTGTTTCAGGTAATGCAATCAGGGGAAGTGAAAAAGAAAAACGACTAAATCATTTAGTTCAGGACTTCTGTTTGGGGGTCTATAGCTGAGAAAGTAAAGATTAGCTTGGAATAAGCAGGTAAAAGTTTGCCTGTCCAGACAGGCACGGACAAAGCCAGCTGCAGTATAAACAGGAAACATTTCTCCCAAGGTCACGTTACAACAACTGTAAAGTGTCCTGACAACCATGCTGTGTGAGTGACTATTACTTGTACTTTTTTACCGGGATTTCTTTTTTTCCCCTACAATCACAAACTATCAGGAATTTGCTGTCTGAAATTATGTTAGTAAGAAAGAAATAACCCCAGAGGCGCCAAGTCACTTTGACACAGAGAAGTTGCCCCAGTATGGAATTCCTGGACTCTACGTTCCATGCCTGTCTCAACTTTGTAGTTTCCACTTACACAGGATACTTTGCTGTCCAAACCTGAAGCTGACACTTCTCACGCAGCCCTGTGCTGTGTTGAGCCTATCAAAATACTGCTTGGTTGGGACTTCCCTGGCAGTCCAGTGGTTAAGACTCCACATTTCCACCGCAGGGGGCACAGTTTCGATCCCTGGTCAGGGAACTAAGATCCCACATGCTACGTGGCATGGCCAAAAAAGAAAAAAAAAACAGCACTGCTTGGTTCACATTTCACCTAACCTAACCCCACTCTTCACCCAAATCCTGTAATCGCCTTGCCCTCTGTGTAGTCAGACGCCCTCAGTTCCTCCCTCTCATTGCAGTGGATCAACTGAGCTGACTGTCAGACTAAAGGTTTGTTCTTGGTGGTCTCATGATGACTGGACTAGGATACAGTCTAAGAAAGAATCCAACAGGAAAATAATTAAATTTTATGCATGAACAAGGATATATTGTACAACACAGGGAATATAGCCAATATTTTATAAGAACTATAAATGGAGTATAACCTTGAAAAATTTTGAACCCCTATGTTGTACACCTGAAACTTATATAACATTGTACATCAACCATACTTCAATTTAAAAAAAAAAAAAGAAAGGTGAAGTGAAAAAAAATTGTATGTGTGAAGGTGGTGTGAGAAGAATGAATATAATAAATACATGGCTGTATCGTTACATATGGAATATCCATTTTCTTAATTTAAAATGTAAATATATTAAAATCTTAGAGTCCATTTAATGTAGAAAGATGTTCATAATTAATCTTAAATGTTAAAAATTATATAAGTAAGACATGTGGATTGCATGAAAAATTAGAAAACATGTTAAGGGAGAAGAAGGAGGTAGAGGAAGAAGAGGGAAAGAAAAACCAGAAAATCACTGATAGTCCCATAACCCAGAGGATTGTTCTCAAAGTGTGGTCTGTGGATCCCTGGAGGCCTCCAAGACCCTTTTAGGGGGTCTGTGAGTTCAAAATTACTTTAGAAAATACTAAGACATTATCTGTCTTGTTCGCTTTTTGGGTATTTACACTCATGGTGTAAACCAGTGGCATCTAAAACTGCTAGTGCCTTAGCAGGAATCAAGGCAGTGACACCAAACTGTACTAGTAGTCACTGTATTCTTTTACCCCTGTGCACTCCAGGGTGGGGAAAAGCTGGTTTCACTTAAGAATGTCCTTGATAAGGCAAAAAAAAAAAAAAAATTATTAAATCTCAACAGCAACACCAAAAAAGGCGTCATCCCACAGACCTGGACTCTAGTCTTGCCTCTGTGACCTCTGGCAAGAGACACCCTTTCTAAGCCTGTTTCTTGTAAAATGGGTGTGTGGCACCGTGCTCATAGGTTTCTCATGAGGATCAAATGAGAATGCTTATAAAATGCTTAGCACGGTGCCTAGTGTGTGGTTTGAGCTCATAACACTTTCAGCTCTTATCAATAACTATCTGTCAAAATCCAGGAAAGAATGTTACAGGGAACAGTCAGTGTTCACTTAGCAAGTTTCCAAATTCTAAGGATCTGCATTCCAGCTAAGTAAGAGAAAACAGCCTTGCATGTAACACAAGACTGTTGGACCATCTTAAGCCATGCAACTGAAGAGGTTCAGCTCCAGCCTCCCCCAAACACGCCACAGCATATGGATTCTTTTGAGCTAAAGGAAATCAAGACCCTGTGGGCTCAAGAGAAACGTCTGTCCCTCCCTTAACTACCTGGAAGAACTTACATTGGAAGTCTCTCCCAAAATGAGAATTATTACCAGAGATGAATCTTATCTGAGTGACCCATCTGTGTGGCAGGGCAAATATCTAATTACCAAATGTTTGCTCTTTTGCTTCTTGTTCCTGTGAACTGCCCTCCTTCCTGTTGAAGCCCCAGGTCCCTATCCCATTCCTTAGCTCAGGATGGCATAAATACCTCATTTTACCTTTCTATCTTTGAACCTCTCATGTATGTGGGGTTCTCGTACTTACAAAATTAAATTTGATTTTCTCCTGTTACTCTGTCTCACGTCAATTTGATCATAGACCAGCCAAAAGAACCTTTGAACGGTAGAGGAAAATTCTTTCTCCCCAACACAAGGCTGGGAAATATCAAATGATGCTGTGGCAGGACTGGAGTAATCCTGTCCGGCAGCCTTCCCCTCTTTCCCCTGCATTCCCCCTCCCTCCTCAAAGGCTAGCGGTCTTGACAGGACCTCAGGAGGGGACACACTGGATTCCTACTTGCAGGTCCCAGGAGAGCTGCTCAGACAGATCCTTGGAATTGTTCTGAATTCACAGGTGACTCTTGCAGAGGTCTGGGTCCAGCTTCAAAGTAAATATAGGGCTCATCTTCCTTTCCTTTGGCCACTTCTCCAGCCAAAGACAGTATTCCAGGCAGAGGGAACAGAATGTGTAAAGACTAGAGGTAGCTGAGGAAAGAGGATTGGCAAGGAAACAGTGGAAGAGGCAATGCCTCCAGGTCCTGGTGATCAGAAATGGCAGAGCTAGGGACTTCCCTGGCTGTCCAGTGGTTAGGACTCCGTGCTTCTATTGCAGGAGGCGAGGGTTCGATTCCCGGTCGCAGGAACTAAGATTCCGTATGCTGCACGGTGCGGCCAGCAATGGCTGAGCTAGAAGGACACTTGGCATCTGACCAACTGAGCTCAGGTGCAGAATATGCCCTTTACTTCTGTGTGGACTTGGGCGTGTTAATTTCTCAGCCTCCATTTTTTTAATCTCTAAAGGGGTCATAACAATACCCACATGTGGGAGAGTTTTTATGAAGATTCAAGTAGGTCAAGAAACTGGCCCGCAGTCTGTGTTCATGAAACAGATTCTGACTCAAGATATAAAAACTGAGTGGCCACTGTGTGCCAACGGACATACATTTTTTTCAATTAGCCCTCAGAACAGCTCCATCGTCCTCCAGTTTGTTAATGAGGAAACTGAGGCTCAGAGGGGACAATTGACTGAGGTCACGGCAGGCAGTGGCCAAGGGACCTTCCTCTGTTGTTGCTCCTGCCTTTCTGGGAGCGCTTCCATTTCCACCGTTAAGACCTTCAATAATAATGAAGACTAAAAGTGATTTATTATTATTATTATTACAAATAATATTTTAAAAACCAGCCTGGTACATGGCAGAAAAAAATGATATCTCTTTCGTAATGTACTTCAAACCTATACCTCAAAGAATCCCAAAGGAAGGGGAGGGATAAATCAAGAGTATGGGATTAACAGATACACACTATTATATATAAAATAGATAACCAACAAGAAACTACTGTATAGCACAAGAAACTATACTCAATACTTTGTAATAACCTATAAGGGAAAAGAGTTTGAAAAAGAATATATATATATATCTGTGCTCTAGAGCCCACGAGCCGCAACTAGTGAAGGCCACGCACCTAGAGCCCGTGCTCTGCAATGAGAAGCCACCACAATGAGAAGCCCGCACACCGCAACAGAGTAGCCCCCACTCGCCGCAACTAGAGAAAAGCCCACACACAGCAAAGAAGACCCAACACAGCCAAAAATAAATAAATAAATTTGTTTAAAAAAAAAAAAGAGTGGGGAAAGGGTGCTGACTTAAGAAACTGTGATGATGAGTGGGGTCTGTAGAATAAAGGCAAAAAGATCTGCACATAAGCACTATATCATGAGGGTGAGAGTTAATAATTCTGATGCTAGCAGACATGAGTATTGGAATTGAACAATTAAGCAAATGGATGGCAGGTTACAGAAGGCAGGTTTCTCACTCTTGGAGTCGGGGTTTACAGACAAGCAAGGGAGGAGGCTAGAATGATCTGTGTGGTGATGGTAGTGGTGGAGACATCAGTATGAATTCATGTTTAGCTTAATACAGACAAAGATGGTTGCATCCAGAAATAGTTATAGGTATGTGTGTACACAACAGAACAGTACACACAAACATATTTTTTGCTGTCAGCTGAGAGGGTCTAGAAGCAAAGACAGCATAGTAGCAATAAGATTACCAAGTGCCCAGAGTTTGATTTATAATAACCGTTCTCCAATAAAAGGAAGCAGGTTCCCCTAATATGACTGATACTAGGACTGGGACAAGAAATATGCAAGATGAGCCTGGAGCATCTTATAGGGCCAGAAGGTAAGGAAGTACACACATGCACATGTGCACCCACACTGATGGAGTATGTCAAAGGGATACAGGAGCAAACTGAAGGGGGGCCCCTAGTGGCCAAAGCTGGAATAATTTGAGCAACAAAAGTGATATTAGACTATAACCCAAAGTAAAAAATAAATATCCATGCTTACATACTGATATAAATAAATGATTCAACAAATAAATAAACACTGACATACACTGAACGTTTGTCCCCCCCCAAATTCATGTGTTAAAACCTAATCCCTGGGCTTCCCTGGTGGCGCAGTGGTTGAGAGTCCGCCTGCCGATGCAGGGGACACGGGTTCATGCCCTGGTCCGGGAGGATCCCACATGTCCCGGAGCGGCTGGGCCCGTGAGCCATGGCCACAGTGCCTGTGCGTCCGGAACCTGTGCTCCCCTACGGGAGAGGCCACAACAGTGAGAGGCCCGTGTACCGGAAAAAAAAAAAAAAAAAAAAAAAAACTAATCCCCAATGCCATGTTTTCTGGAGGTGGGGCCTTTGGGAGGTAATTAGGAGCCGTCATGCATGGGATTAGACTCCTTATAAAAGATACCCCAGTAGGTAACTAACAAGGACCTACTGTATAGCACAGGGAACTATACTTAATATCTTGTAATAACCTATAATGGAAGAGAATGTTAAAAAAAGAATATATATATATATATAAATATATCTATAAATATATCTATATAAATAAAATAACTGAATCACTTTATTATACACCTGAAACTAACACATTGTAAAACAACCATATTTCAATAAAATTTTTTTAAAAAAGAGAGACCCTGGAGAGAGCCCTCACTCCTTCAGCCAGGTGAAGACACAGTGAAAATTTGGCTGTCTATGAACCAGAAAGCAAGCCCTCACCAGACACCCAATCTGTCGGCACCTTGGTCGTGGACTTTCCAGCCTCCAGAATTGTGAGAAACAAACTTCTGCTCTTTGCAAGCTACTTATGGTATGGTATTTTGTTATAGCAAGTCTATGGTATTTTGTTATAGCAGCCCAGACAGACTAAGACAAATGGATAAGAGACAAATCTCTCATGCAGAAAAATTCCCAATAATGTATGTAGATACTCTGCCTTCAAGGAGGGGGAGCATAACTCCCCACTCCCTAAGTGTGGGCTGTGCAGAGTGACTTCCTTCCAAAAAATACAGTACGGAAAGTGGGTGGGAGGAAGAGCATCTTTACAATCGAGAAGCCCAACAAGCAATTCATCAACCAAATGACCAAAGCCAAGGTGAACAATGATAAATCATGTTGACAGCATACACCCTTGATAGGATGTGATGAAAATGGCACTTCGCCTCTGTGGTCTTCTTCCTCCAACCCACAGTTTTTTTTAAATTTATTTATTATTTATTTTATTTATTTATTTTGGCTATGCTGGGTCTTAGTTGCAGCATGCATGTGGGATCTAGTTCTCCAACAAGGGACCCAACCTGGGCCCCCTGTATTGGGAGCGCGGAGTCTTACCCACTGGACCACCAGGGAAGTCCCTCTAACCCCCAGTTTAACCATGAGTAAAAAAACAAATTCCAAACATCCTGCAAAATACCTGACCAGGACTCCTCAAAACTGTCAAGGTCATCACAAATAAGGAAGGTCTGAGAAACTGTCACAGGCAAGAGGAGCCTAAAGAGACATGACAAATGTAACGTGGTGTCCTGGAACAGAAAAAAAAAAAGATATTAGGTTTAAAACTAAGGAAATCTGAATAATGTATATTAATAATAAAGTATCAATATTGGTTCATTAATTGTAACAAATGTACCATACTAATGTTAGATGTTAATAATAAGAAAAACTGACTGTGGGATATATGGGAATTCTCTGCACTATCTACTCAATTTTTATGTAAAGCTAAAGCTGTTCTAAAAAATGAAGTCCTGGCGACTTTCCTGGCAGTTCAGTGGTTAAGACTCCACGCTTCCAATGCAGAGGGTGTGGGTTCGATTCCTTGTTAGGGAACTAAGATCCCACATGCTGTGCGGCGTGGGGGGGGGGTGAAATTAAAAATAAAATCTATCTATCAATCTATCTATCTATCTATTTGGCTGCATTGGGTCTTAGTTGTGGCTCGCAGGCTTCTCTCTAGTTGTGGCACGTGGGCTCAGTAATTGTGGCACGTGGGCTTAGTTGCCCCGTGGTATGTGGGATCTTAGTTCCCCAACCAGGGATCGAAGCCATGTCCCCTGCACTGGAAGGCGGATTCTTAACCACTGGACCACCAGGGAAGTCCCCAAAATAAAGTCTACTTCTTTTTTAAAAAAAGGAGGAGTCCTTAAAATGATCACCTCATCATTTCTGTGGACTTTGAAGATATGTTGCTGGTGTCCTTAAATAAATAATCCTATGTTCTGGAGGGTCTACTGATTTTAAGCAACTTATGGAGAGTGGGGGTTCTTTTGGGAGACTAGGTTAAAAGTGATGCTACTTTAACCAGTTGCTCAAAGACTCACATTTTGATTTTAATTGTTCTTAGTAGAAATTAAAATCTTAGTATCATCTTTTTGATAGATTATCAAATATCATAGTTGATTGACTTCAATTTTGTCTCAATCAGCCCATACATACTAATTTTATGCTTCTTTTTGCAAGTTAAATCAATAAAAATGTGATTTCAAAAAAATGTGAGCTGTTAAGAGGCATGGAAGACAGAGTAAGATGGTCCAACATACGTCTAATGGAAACTACAGGAGGAAAAAAAATGGTGAGAAAGAAGAAGCAATATTTGAAAATATAATGGTTGAGGATTTTCCAGAATTGAGGAAAGATATCAATCCTTGGAATGAGGAATCCCAGTGAATCTCAAGCTGGATAGGAAGACAGAAAGTGACACATTATCTACAGAGAGATGGTAATTCTACTGACAGATATCTTCTCAATAATAACAATGGGAGTCAGATCAGACTAGAATGATATCTTCATTGTGTTGAGACTGTACTAGTCACTTGAATTCTGTACTCAGTGAAACCATCACTCAAAAACAAAAATTAAGAGTAAAATAAAGACATTTTAAGACACCCCAAAACTGAGAGTTTACTTGCACTAGAACCTGACTAACATACTTCCAGAAGAGAAAAAAAGATGATTCCAGAAGGAAAGTCTAAGATGTAAGAATGGGAGCAAAGAAAATGTCAAGGCTGCAGATAAATGTAAACAAATATTGAGTACATAAAACAATACCAATAATGTGTAACATACAGGGTTTAAAATTAAGGTAAAGTTCAACAATTTTATGTAAGTCTAGAGGGTTCAGATTGGAGTTAAAGCCTACTAAGATCCTTTTATTAAAATTTCTGAAGAAGACAAAGATAATGATAAACTTTAGGATCTGCTAAGTCAAATGTGTAAGTTAAAAATTTTGGATAATCATTTAAAGAACAGAAACAGAGTATGTAAACTAGTAGAAGGACAAACAGAGTTATTGTGGGGAGAATTTAATCTAAAAGAAAACAAAAAGGAGGGGGAGAAAAAAGAAACCCAGAAAAAGTGAACAGGTAGAACAAAAATAAGACAGAAGACAGAAACCCAAATATATCAGCCATCACAATCCATGTAAATGGATTGAACTATCCAGTTCAAGGGCGGAGACTATCAGGTTGGTTTTTAAAATACCCAGCTATATTCTGTTTTCAAGAGAAATTCCTATAACATATAAATGCAAAAAGATTAAAAGTGAAAGGTTAGAAAAAGATATACCAGAAAAATACCAACCAAAATAAAGTTGGCTTAGTTATATTATTATCAGATCAAATAGTCTTAGGCAAAAAGCATTAATAGAGACAAAGAGCATATATCAGATTGTATTTTGCAAAGATGGCTGCAACAATACCCCCTGTCCCACTGTGGTCTTCTATAATTTTGTCATTCATCCACAAAGTCTAAGTCCCCTCCCTTTGAATCTGGGCAGATTTGTGACTTGCCTGTAAGTTGCAGAATATAGGAGAAGTGATAATATATGACTTCAAGTCAGAAAAGAAAATGCACTGCCACCTTGCTCGTGGCAACACTTGAGAGCTGTTGTGTAAGCAGTCCAACCGCCCTGAGGCTGCTATCCTGGATGGAAGCCTAAATTGGCCCAGGAAAGTAATCCACATGATTACCTGAAGAAGCCCTGTGATTACCTGAAGAGACAGAAGCATGTCCAGCCAGCCCCCAGCTTCTCCAGCTTTCATGACTATTCCAGCTTTCATGATTTCAACTGCATAAGACTTATAGACAGAAACAGTCAACTGACCCCATCCCCAATTTCTATTTATTTATTTTTTTATGGCTGTGCCACACAGGGATCTTAGTTCCCTGACCAGGGATTGAACCTGTGCCCCCTGCAGTGGAAGCACGGAGTCCTAACCATTGGACTGCCAGGGAATTCCCCCATGCCAAATTTTTAACCCTCAGAAACCATGAGATAACAAAATGATTCTTGTTTTAAATCATTAAATTTTGAGATAATTTATTACACAACAACAATGACCAGAACAGAGGGTTACCACATATTGATAAAAGATTCAATTCACTAAGATTTTTTAAACCATTCTAAACCTAATAATATAGCTATAAAATAAAAGGTGAATTAAAAAAACTGCAAGGAGAAATAGAGGACTGGCCTTTGCCCTCAGCTTCTGGGAGGTAATCTCTAAGCCATTGGAATGTCATGCCTGATAGGAGTGTCCTTGTTTGACTGGGGGCCTTGAGCCAGACAGATAACAGTTTTTTGTTTTTTTTTTGTTTTTTTTTTGTTTTTTTTCTTTTTGCGGTATGCGGGCCTCTCACTGTCGTGGCCTCTCCCGTTGCGGAGCACAGGCTCCGGACGCGCAGGCCCAGCGGCCATGGCTCACGGGCCCAGCCGCTCCGCGGCATATGGGATCCTCCCAGATCGGGGCACGAACCCGTATCCCCTGCATCGGCAGGCGGACTCTCAACCACTGCGCCACCAGGGAGGCCCCGAGATAACAGTTTTTTAGGGTGGGGCACTTTGGTTCATGTGACAGCAGCTTGGACCTCCTGAGGGCTGGAAATTGTTATCAGCCACATGGGTAGTCAACCCTGCTTGAGTGATGGAGCCCAATAAAGACTCTGGACACCAAGGCTTTGGTGAGCTTCCCTGGTTGGCAATACTCCATGTATAGCGGCATGCATTGATGCCAGGAAAGTGACACTGCCCTGAGTCTCTAGGGGGAGGATGACTAAGCTCCACGTTTGGTACTTTCCTAAACCCTGTCCCAAGTGTCTCTTCCCTTGGCTGGTTTTAATCTGTATCTTTCCCTGTAATAAACTGTTAACTGTGGTATAACAGCTTTCACTGAGTTTTGAAGGTCCTTCTAGTGAATTATCAAAACTGAGGATGATCTCAGGGATCCGTGCACTTGCAACTGGTGTCAGAGTGGGAGTAGTCTTGTGGACTGTTCCCTATCTCCACAATTGGTTGAATTTTTGCACTACCTAATCTCCACCAAGAATAGAATGGATAAAGTATGGTATATTCTATATGGCAATTAGCATGAGTGAACATTCACACAACAATAAGGATGAATTTCACAAACATAATGTTGATTGAAAGAAGCCAGACAAAAAAGAAAACAGCATGTAGGGAACTAAAATCTCCATGAATGTCTCAGTCCTCCTGTAAAAAGCCCTAGCCTCCTGAGAGGTGGAAATGTATACAATATAAAGGGCAAATGCTTGCTTTAACTTCCCCTAAAAGCATTTTGCTTTCCACATACCATAAGACTTTAATCTGTAGCCATTTGTGTAGTTAATTGGTCTTATCCAAAAGGATAATAGGGACTTCCCTGGTGGTCCAGTGGTTAAGACTCCACTCTTCCACTGCAGAAGCTCGGGTTCAATTGGGCATGCTGTGGCGGGGGTTAGAGGTGGGGGGGAGAGACAGAAACAAAACGATAATAGAACTTATCTCCCTGAGAGAGTCAAATGGTTACAGCCCAGACTAGGCCCAGAGTTAAGCTCCCAAAGGTACCAGGAAGACTAGAGAGCTATCTCCCTGTCATAATGGATGAAGTCCACACATCCAAACAGCTCTAGGTCACAGAAGCCAGACACTGGGGCTTATCCAGTCCTTGAAGCAATGCATTTACATTCAAACAGGTTAGGGTAAGTATCTAAGATACTTTTCATTCAATCTCCAAAAAGCAGAGGAGAGGCAGCTGCTTTTCTGCTGCAGGTAGAAATTAGAAAATCTGTTGTTCTCTATCCTTCATTTACGGGGTGTAACTTGGCACTCACATAGAAAGTTTCCATCAGTTCTCATTGCACTGCCTGTGGGTCTAGGTGCGGGGAATGATGCTGCAATGTTACCCTGGCTGTTAATCTGGTTGTGAGTATCAAGATAGAGCTCTGTTTCCTGACCCAGAAGCCTCATGTTTCTTCAGTATGCACATATAAAAGTTATGTATCTGTGTGAGTGGAGTAACACCTCAGACCTTTCACAGTTCTTGACAAACCATACTATGAGATTCAATTGATATAATTGTCTACTGAAAAAAATGCACAACCTAAAAGTTTAGAATTGGGACTTCCCTGGTGGTCCAGTGGGTAAGACTCTGCACTCCCAATGCAGGGGGCCCAGGTTCGATCCCTGGTCAGGGAACTGGATCCCGCACGCATGCTGCAACTAAAGATCCCACATGCCGTACTGAAGATCCAGCGTGCCATAACTAAGACCCGGCACAGCCAAAATAAATAAATAAGTATTTTTTTTAAGTTTAGAATTATGTTTTATTCAGCAGACTTTCTGAGGACTTAAGCCCAGGATACAGCCTCTCAGAAAGCTCTAAGGGACTGTTCTGAAGAGGTAAGGGAGGAGCCAGGATACATAGAGCTTTTGCAAAAAAATAAACAAACAAAAAACACACAAAGAAACAAATGAAAAACAACAAAAAGCCCAGGTAGTTGGAACATCAAAAGATTACTGTTAATTAAAGAGAAAACAGACATCTCAAGTTAATGAATTTAGTGCTTTTCTATGTATGGGAAGATGCAGGAGTCTGGGCTCATTGAAATCATTCCTTTGATATGCACCTTAGCTATCTAGGGCTAGTATCCTGTTTTTCTCCATTCTGAATCCCTTCAGGGTGTAACAGGGAATTCTATTACAAGTTAATCACTAAAGGGATGTTTCCTATAAGCTTGAATTATAATGACCCACCTCTGGGACCCCTGCCTCCCAGGTGATGAGCACTAAGCTAAAATCCCTTTGTTTAGCTCACATCCTGACCAGGCCCACCTGTGAATGACTACAGGCAGGAGGAAACTAACACATCCCCTCCTGAGGCTGACCAGGAAATGTTTGACTTTACTCCCTCCCCTTTTAGTATAAATGAAGCCTGAATTCTAACTCAGGCAAGATGGTTCTTTGGGACATGAGTCCACCATCTTCTCGGTCTGCTGGCTTTCTGAATAAAGTCGCTATTCCTTGCCACAACAACTCATCTCTCAATTTACTGGCCTGTCGTGCAGTGAGCAGTATGAGCTTGGACTTGGTAGTAAGGATGCCCAGTGAGGCTGCTGCAGTGGCTGATGGCCTGATGGCAGGAACATCCTTTTTTTTTTACTGATACAGCAGGTGACTTTTTTTGTCCACATAGAGTTGAAAAATAGGCAAAACTAAGGTATGATGTGGGAATTTGATTAGTGATTCTGTTTGAGGGATAGGAACTGGAAGGGGGCACTGCAGGGAGGGCTCCTGGGTGTTGGTCATGTTCTGTTTCCTGAGCTGGGTACTGCTTATATGGGTGTATTTGGTTTGTGAAAAATCAAGCTATAAATCTATGACTGGTTGTGTTAGTCCTGGTCCTCCAAGAGCAGATGCCAAGATGGTATTAGATGTGCATAGGATTGATTGGGGAAAACTCTTATGAGTATAAAGGGAAAGGGAACCAGAGGAAGCCAGCGGACCTGTCAGACTATGGTGCAGGTCTGACCCCTGTGAAGGAGAGAGGGAAGGAAGGAAATAGGTAAGGGAGGTCTGAGACTGCTGTAGAGATATTTTTATTGATAGATCTTTACTGGAGTATAATTGCTTCACAATACTGTTAGTTTCTGTTGCACAACAAAGCGAATCAGCCATATGCATACATATATCCCCACATCCCCTCCCTCTTGAGCCTCCCTCACACCCTCCCTATCTCACCTCTCTAGGTCATCGCAAATCACCAAGCTGATCTCCCTGTGCTATGCTGCTGCTTCCCACTAGCTAACTATTTTATGTTCGGTAGTGTATATATGTCGATGCTACTCTCACTTTGCCCCAGCTTCGCCCTCCCACCCCATGTCCTCAAGTCCATTCTCTGTCTACCTCTTTATTCCTGCCTTGCAACTAGGTTCATCAGTACCATTTTTTTTGTTTTTGTTTTTAGATTCCACATATATGCGTTAGCATACGGTGTTTGTTTTTCTCTTTTTGACTTATTTCACTCTGTATGACAGACTCTAGGTCCATCCACCTCACTAAAAATAACTCAATTTCATTTCTTTTTATGGCAAGTAATATTCCACTGTATATGTGTGCCACATCTTTATCCATTCATCTGTTGATGGACATTTAGGTTGGTTCCATGTCCTGGTTATTGTAAATAGTGCTGCAATGAACATTGTGGTACATGTCTTTTTGTTTTTGTTTTTTTGAATTTATTTTTTATACAGCAGGTTCTTATTAATTATCTATTTTATACATATTAGTGTATATATGTCAATCTCCCAATTCATCACACCACCACCACCACCCCTGCCACTTCCCCCCTTGGTGTCCATACGTTTGTTCTCTACACCTGTGTCTCTATTTCTGCCCTGCAAACAGGTTCATCTGTAGCATTTTTCTAGGTTCCACATATATGCGTTAATATACGATATTTGTTTTTCTATTTCTGACTTACTTCACTGTATGACAGTCTCTAGATCCATCCACATCTCTACAAATGACCCAATTTTGTTCCTTTTTATGGCTGAGTAATATTCCATTGTATATATGTACCACATCTTCTTTATCCATTCGTCTGTCGATGGGCATTTAGGTTGCTTCCATGTCCTGGCTATTGTAAATAGTGCTGCAATGAACATAAGGGTGCATGTGTCTTTTTGAATTATGGTTTTCTCTGGGTATATGCCCAGTAGTGGGATTGCTGGGTCATATGGTAGTTCTATTTTTAGTTTTTTAAGGAAACTCCATACTGTTCTCCACAGTGGCTGTATCAATTTACACTCCCACCAACAGTGCAGGAGGGTTCCCTTTTCACCACACCCTTTCCAGCATTTATTGTTTCTAGATTTTTTTTGTTTTTGAATTTTATTTTATTTTTTATATAGTAGGTTCTTATTAGTTATGTTTCTAGATTTTTTGATAATGGCCATTCTGAACGGTGTAAGGTGATACCTCATTGTAGTTTTGATTTGCATTTCTCTAATAATTAATGCTATAGAGATTTAAGAAACTTTCAGCAAGGCCTACGGCAAGCCCTGGGATCAGTTACTGTAGTGGGGCTTCCCTGGCGGCTCAGTGGTTAAGAATCCGCCTGCCAATGCAGAGGACATGCGTTCGAGCCCTGGTCTGGGAAGATCCCACATGCCGTGGAGCGACTAAGCTCGTGCGCCACAACTACTGAGCCTGCGGTCTAGAGCCTGTGAGCCACAACTACTGAAGCCCACGTGCCTAGAGCCCGTGCTCTGCAACAAGAGAAGCCACCCAATGAGAAGCCTGCGCTCCGCAACGAAGAGTAGCCCCCGCTCACCGCAACTACAGAAAAGCCCGAGCGCAGCAACAAAGACCCAATGCAGCCAAAAATAAAAATAAATTAAAAAAAAAAAGTTACTGTAGTGTAAGTGCCTGACAGTAAGCTTTTTCTTTTTTTAATTGTAAGTGCCTGACGTTAAGCTTTCGATTGCTGAGGCATTCATTTCAAAGACACGCACCTCAAACATTTTGCGGGACACAGTTACTAGTTAAACAAATAGATAAGGAGACAGGCTGCCCCCACCCATGAAGTCCCTCCCCCCCTTTTTTCTTTTAGCCCAGCAGCTTGTGAGATCTTAGTTCCCTGACCAGGGATTGAACCTGCCTCTTCGGCAGTGAAAGTGCAGAGTCCTAACTGCTAGACCTCCAGGGAATTCCCCAAAATTCCCCTTTTAGAAAGTCCTGGGTAACTACATAACTGACTGCTTGAGTGACCCCACTTTTCCCTTCCCGTGTCCTAATTCTGGCTCTTCTGTTTTAAATGTGCCAATAAAGAGTGAACCTGTGAAACCCTAGGCACCTCATCCTCAACCCCAATAAAGGCAAACCCCAGGTGCATGCTCTCTGTGACCTTGCTGTGTGGCCCCAGACGTGCCAGGTACCCTCCAGGACTTGTAATAAACCTTTTCTTTTCCCCCCAAAGTTCCCTAATGGTTGTTGCTGAGGTGTATCTTGCAATCACAGTGAGAACCGCAAGGACTAGTCCATCCACGACACTGGCTCCAGTTGGGGAAATGTCTGGGGTGCGGGGGGCTCCCACTGGTAGTACAGGCCCCCCAGGCACTCCTAGCCGATAGCATCACTATCGATGATAGGCTGAGACTGACACAAAACAGTCACCCAGCAAAGGAGTCCTGTGACTCCAAGGACCAGGCCTCTCTCAGTATCCTTGCTGTGCTCAGTCATTGGCTGGGAGCCCATGGGAAGCACAGCCTTCGCACTAGCACTCGATGGATTTCAGAGCACAGCTGGGGTGATCGGGCAATTGTGCTCCCCACAGTAGGAGACCTGAGAGGCATGTTTTGAAGCCACTACAGTCCACCCCTTGCACCACATACATTTACTTTTCCACACAGGTTCAGGGATAGTTCCACGGGCCTCTCTTCCTGAGTGGAACCTAATCAACTACTACTGGAATAAACTATAACCTCCATTGCTTTGGTTGATCCGTGACTCAGGGCTGCAGTTGGTATTCATCTTCTTCCACCATCCATCCTAGACTCACCTGAGTCTCAGCTCTTACCTCAGCAGGTCTTGATGATAGCATAACCCAAACCTTATTGCTGAGGGTCGTGAACCTCTGGTATGTTAACTCTTTTCATGCCAGGGGTAATTCATGTGTCCATTCTCCGTTGCAGTGGGCAATGGAGTACCAGGAGGCTCCCAAGCAGCTCACCTGGGTTCTGCACGTGTTGTCCCATCCCCATTGTGTAGAGCAGTGTGACCTCTTCCAGCTGCTCAATGTCAACTACTCCTGCCAGTACAGTGACTCTTCTTCAAACCTGCTGGTCCCTGTGCACAAGAAGGTCAAAGTACCCATGTGGTAGCCATAACTTATAATTCAATGGAACCCTTTCTGTGTCCCCTGGGAAAAGCATGTCCTCTTTGAGGACCAGGGTCTCCAACATTGCAGAGCTCAGAGTTACAGGAATGGGAAGCACAATATTCTCCCAGTGAGTCATTGGGAGTTAAGTGGGTTTGCTTATCACAGAGTATTTCCTCCAAGCTGGTACCTCAGCTATGCTTGTAGAAGGCTGTTCCAGCATTCTGTGATGCTGGATGTCTCTGGATGGTGCAGTAGGTGGTATATCCATGGGATCCCAAGGCCATGGGCCTACTCCTACACCTCTCTGCATGTAAAACGGGTCCCTGGTTGAAGGCTATGATATGTGGGATTCCATGCTTGTAGATCAGGCATTCCATAGGCTGCTGAATAGTGGCTCTGGCTGAGACTCTGCAGGCAGACAAGGCAGACCCTTGCCCAGGTTAGGTATATATCTCTCTGAGGACAAACTGGTGACATTTCCAGGACAGAAAGGCCCACTGTAGCTGAATTATCAAGTGGCCAGTTGGTCTCCTCAAGGAATAGTGGCATATTGGGGGCTCAGTGTTTTCTCTATTTCTCTCATCCAGCCATATGCCTCTACCTCAGACCTCCTTATCTCTATATTCTAGTCCTTTTCCTTCCAGATCCCCTTCCAGACAGCCAGACCACTGACCACTGCTCAGGAACCTATCTGTATTTTCAACTTGGGCCACTTCTCCTTCCATAAAAAGTGGATGACTGCTTGCAGCTCCACCCATTGGGAAGATTTTCCATCTCCACTGTCTTTCAAGACCAACCCTGAAAGTGGCTGCTATGTAGCTGTGGTCCATTTTTGCTTTGCACCTGTGCACTGAGCCAACCTGTCCATAAACCAAGCTTGAGTCTTTTCCTCCTCATTTTCAGCTAGTCATGTGGGACCTCCATACAGGCTTAGGTGCAAACAGGGAAGGTATTTTGGAGCAACTGTTGTGTGCAATAGGGGTCCTAGGCTACTTGCTCATGCAGCTTACTTGTGCCCTCTGGTCCCAGGAGGGCTTGATTATATTTATAATGACCTCTGCTGGGCCCATTTACTTTTATTCCTCACTGGGTCCAAAATAACCCAACTCATAATTGGAAGTTCTGAACTTGGTCACTTGATGACCAATGGCCAACTGTTTTCTACCAGGGCTCAGTAACAAGCCAGCAGGTATTTCTTCAATGGTGTATACTTCTCTGCAGTAGGTGGCATGACCTTGCCCAAGAATTCCAGAGTTCTGCATTGTGATTCTCCCACTGGGGCTTGCTGTAAGCTCTATACTGCATCTTTCCCTCCGCTGACTCCACCAACACCATAGGGTCTGCTGGATCTGATGGTCCAAGTGGGGCACAGTTTGCTCTGCAGCCAGGACCTGCTTCAGAGCCCTCTCTACATGTCCTGTCTGATCAGCATATCAGTGTAACAGATCAATGTCACATCTGTGGGCTGTTCCGATGATCCAGATCTCTTCAGACTAGTATTATGACAAAGGGCAGGAGAGTTAACATAGCCCCAACGTAAAACTAAATGAATATTATCAGTTCCATGAGAATGAGAAGTGTTTCTGATCCTCTTTTTTTTTTTTTGGCCACACCACGCAGCGGGTGGGATTTTAGTTACTAGACCAGGGATCGAACCCGTGCCCCCTGCATTGGAAGCATGGAGTCTTAACAACTGGACCACCAGGGAAGTCCTGATCCTCTTTTCTAAGTGGAATGTAAAAGAATGAACTTGCTAAATCAATGGCAGCAAACCACATACCTCAAGCCTTATTAATCTGCTCTAGCAATGAAACAATTTCAAGCACATCAATTGTGATCAGGGCTATTACTTGGTTGAGTGCACAGTAATCATTCTCCAGAATCAATCCAGTTTCTGCAGGTACCAGACTGATGAATTAAACAGAGATGTGATAGAGACCACCACCTCTGCACCTTTTATAACTTTCATGGTGGCACCAATCTTTGCCATCCTTCCTTCTCTCCTGCCCCCCTTCTGGAACACTCCTTGGTCTTCTGCTGTGAGCACCACATGACCCTGGTTTTCCTCACACCTCCCTGGCAAGTTCGTTCAAAGTTTTGCCAGCTCACCTTCCCCTACCCGGTTTTCATTTCATTTCATTTTTTGCTGTTTGTAGAATCACTAGGTTTTTACTTTATTTTAGCTTTAATTGAAAGTACATAATAAAATGCACATTGTTCAAAACAAGCACTAGCCAGTGCTTAATGTCTGTATTTACCTTTAACGGGTGAGTTCTATCACCACAACCTTGGGTCAGGTCATATCCACAGGGCCTCAAATTTAAAATTTTGAGGCAATCTTGGGACTTCCCTGGTGGTTCAGTGGTAAAAAGTCCACCTTACAATGCAGGGGACACAGGTTCGATCCCTGGTCAGGGAACTAAGATCCCACATGCTGAGGGGCAACTAAGCCGGTGCGCCGCAACTACGGAGCTCTCGCGCCTCATCCAGAGCCCATGTACCGCAAACTACAGAGCCCACACGCTCTGGAACCAGAGCGCCACAACTAGAGAGAGAAAAACCCTCATGCCGGAACTAGAGAGAAGCCCACGCACCACGACAGGGAGCCTGTGAGCTACAACGAAAGATCCCCCATGCCTCAGTGAAGATCCCATGTGCTGCAGCAGTCAAAAATAACTTAAATAATAAATAAATAAATAAAAATTTGAGGCAATCTCCAAATGGAGTTTAGAGGCCTGAAAGAAGAAAACATCAAATTTTACAAATTTTACCTGCTTCCCAGACCACACCACTTGGTGTGACTATTTGTATAAATCTTGTAATTATTCTTTGAGGAACACACTACGAAATTTGTGTATACATATTAAAAGCTCAAACGTGTTGAATGTGCATTTTAAATATACCACGAGTTCTGTAATTCTGCTTGGTCTTTCGTCATTTTTCAACACTCCGCTAAGGCTCAGAAAATGTAAGTGGCCTCTCGAGTCTCTCCACCCCTGTGAAGAAAAAAGTCTGCTTTTGCTCTGTTTATCCCGGTAACAGCGAATGGACAAAAGTAAAAGCCAATGGCCAACGGCGAAGCGAGCCCAGCTTCACTTACCGCCGAGGCGGCCTCTCAGACAAGGGAGACTGGTACTCCCACACCTCAGAGCGCATCTGCATCCCAGAAAGCCCTGCACCGCCTCTAAGCCTTCCGGCCCCTTCCATCCCAACATGCAACGGGGCTCATAACGTCAAGAGCTCGACATCAGGATGATTATAGAAATGCCTGAATATACGCCTATGCTTAAACATTAAAAATGCCTGTAACAGGCTCACCGATGAGAAAGAGCCCAAAAGAGTTGTCTTAGCGAGTTTTTTCAGAGGATTTAGTTTTAATCTCTAGGAGAAAATTTCCATCTTTCAGTAGACTCGCTCAGGCACCTCCTTGGACAGCACGCGCAGGCCGGCGGCGTGGGGGCCTCGGGGCCCTAGGCAGGGCACTTGCGGGAGGAAGTGGTGGTGTCCTCGCGGTGCTTGTAGATCTTTCTGCGTGGAGTCATGGGAGGCTTGGAGAAGAAGAAGGTGATGGGCGAGAGGCCGGGGCGGGTCCGGGGCAGGGGGGACGGGGGTGCCTCAGGAGGTAGGAGACGGGAGCGACGGAGCCCGGGGACTGCGCTTTTCCCCAGCCTTGGATCCTCGTGGGTGCAGAAGCGGCTGGGATCAACGCGACAGGAGACAGCAGGCAGAAGGGGTTCGAGGATGGATGGGCGAGGACGGCAGTACTTGTTCTGTAAAATAGGGGAAAGAACCCTGGAGTAGAGCTGTGAAAGAGCGTTGAGGTTACCAAGCAAAGCTGCACCCCAAAACAGGCCGAGCCGGAGGATAACTTTACTGAAAGTGATGAACATTACGTAGAGCTCACCATTATTTTGAGCTTAGCATCTCTAAAACTTGCGACTTCCTTTTCTGCTGAATCAGGCCTTGTCCTGGACATTGGGGATGGGAGACATAAACAACTAGTTGTGGTCCCTGCATTCGTGGAGCTCACTTTCTAGTGGGGAAGTTGGACACTAAAGTAAATAACCAAATAAAACGATCACAAACGAGCCTGGCAGCGGAAACTAAGTGCTAAGGCCTTCGGGTGGAAAAGGCTTGCCGTGTGCAAGGAATTAAAGGATGTCAGCTTGGCTGGGGTATAGTAAACAGAGAAGAGTGGCATCTGGGGTATAGTAAACAGAGGAGAGTGGTGAAGTTGGGGTTGGACAGGGACCAGGTCATGCAAGGCCTGTCAGGCACAGTGAGACTGATTTTATTCAAAAAGCAGTAAGAATCAACTAAAGGGGGAGTAATATCCGTTTTTCAAGGAGTTGTTCTTGTTGCTGTATGGAGAATCACCTTGATGGCATAAAGAGATTAGAGAGGGGATAGGGATGAGGATGAGGAAGATGGAGTTGCCTCGATTGTTTCCGTCAGCTGGAAAGTTTCTGCTGCCAATCTGTTTTTAATCCAGCACGCTATTGAGCTAAGTGCTAGTGATTGGAACTACAAAGATATAACATTGAAAACCTGTCTTTGAGGCACTGGTGCAGATATGTAAACAAATCATGACAGTTTTTGTCGTTGTTTGTTTGTTTTGTTTTGACCACGCCCAGCGTCTTGCGGGATGGAACCCGGGCTCCCTGCAATGGAAGCTCGGAGTCCTAACCACTGGACCACCAGGGAAGTCCCAACAAATCATGACAGTTTTTAAAGCAGGGTTTCACAACCGTTTTGACATTTTGAGCCAGATAACTGTTGTGGGGAGGGTTGTTCTGGGTGTTGTGGGATGTTTAGCAGCATTCCTGGCCTCTTACCCACTAGGTGCCAGTAGCATCTAACAGCCCAAAATGCTGAATACACCCAGGGAGTCAAGCCACCCCAGTTGACTTTAATTATCCCCTTAATGTTTGAAAGAATAAGAATGGTGACAGTGTAGGGCAATAGAAAACAATTTTAATGAAAGCAGCTTCCCTAAGACAGTCTGAAAATCATCTTTGTACCCCCAGAACTTGGCACGGGCCTGATCCCCAGTAGACAATAAATGTCTAAAGGGAAGAATGAATGAAGGGCATGTTTCGTGACTGTGGGATTATTCATAAACATACCCCTCTGGAGGCTACAGGTTTGTCCCTTTAGAGCTGGACCTGGCCATTGAGGCCTGTGCTGTCTTAATCCAGAGGAAGACCTCGTTTGGGAAGGACGTGCTTGGTTAGCATTGCAGGGAGCTGGTACAGTGCACTGCTGCTCTATCAGGGATACAGAGGTGTGAGTGTGAGGCAGCATCTTAGCACCACAGATGTCCAGATGGTTGCACAACACAACATGCTCTTTGGGGGCAGGTAGAGACCAGGCCTTTTGTCTTTATTACCCTCCTAGCATTTAGCTAAACACTTGGAACATAGTAGAGATCTTGTTATTGTCTGTGGAATGAATGAGGAAGGAGAGAGGCAATGTGGCTTAGAGTGTGCATTTTCAACTGGATGGTGTCATCCCGAAGGGAACAGAAATTGGTTGGGGGACATCTTAGACATTACAATGATGTGTAGCCCTCAGAAGGACTATGTTACAGAAACATCTACAGTATATCTGTGGTATTAACATTTTATGGGGCTGTGAGAGAGGGTGATTAAAGGGGAGAAAAGGTCTAAAAAGGCCTCTGGTGGTGGAGGGATGGCTATAATGAAAAAGAAGTTGAGAACACTGGCTTAGTGGATGAGGCACTCAGGTTCTGGACTTGGACCTAGGTCTGAATCCAGCCCCAGTTCTTAAAAAGCTATGTGACCTGGGCAGGTTATTTTACTGAGCCTGTTTTCCTCCCTTGTGAAATGAGAATTTTAATGGCACCCACCTCATAGTGTTATGGGGATTAAATGAATAATGTGTGCAAATCAGTCATCATAATGGTCAGTACTTACAGCCACTACTAAGTGCTTGGCATAGCACCTGATCCACAGCAACCTCATGGTCCTGCATCGTGCAGATGTATGTGTCCTCCTCTGTGCTGACATCTGCAGGGACAGTGCAGGAGCGCTCCTTCCCCACAGCCTCTTGGCCATTTATCCAGAGTAATAGTCGCCTCTTGCATGAGCAATGTCCAGAGGTTGCTCTCCGTCATTGTAATCATTGCTAATGGAGAATTGATTTTATCCTCCTCAAGTATGAACGAGGCTCTGCTACCAACTACATCACCCGAAACAAAGCCCGGAAGAAGCTGCAGCTGAGCCTGGCCGACTTCAGGTGAGGTTGGAGAGGAGAGGGGGACTTCGGGTGCCTGGCCAGTGAAAATTCAGCCACATCCCTCTCTTAACTGCATTGCTGCAAACTCTGTCTGGGATTCTGATATTCCTTCTCTTTCTTGCCTGGCTTTGCTTTAGTGAGCTGTGCTTTGCCAGGTGTGGTCCATGGGGAAGCTGGAGAACTGGGTCGTGCCACCCTGAGTCATCAAAATGGGCCCACTGGTACAATGCACTGCTGCTCTCTTATCTGGGTCTTTGTCACCCATCCTCTCCCTTCTGGCAGTAGTGACCCCTGATTCTGCAGCTTGTGGTTCTCAGCTCCTTGGAGAGTCCAGTCCAGACTCTTGCACAGCCTGCATCCTGCTGCCTGACTCACTTTTCATCTTCCAAACGCACCCAGCACTTCCCACTCTTACAGCCTCTGTCCTTCTTAAGATTCTCTTCCCTCTGCCCTTTATAGGCAGACCTTGGAGATATTGTGGATTCGGTTTCACACCATTGCAATAAAATGAATACCACAATGAAGTGGTTTCCCAGTGCATATAAAAGTTACGTTTACACTATACTGTAGTCTATTAAGTGTGCAGTAGTTTTATGTCTAAAAGAAATGAACATGCATTAATTTAAAATACTTTATTGCTAAAAAATGCTAATCATTATCTGAGCCTTCAGTGAGTGGTAATCTTTTTTTTTTTTTTTTTTTCGGTATGCGGGCCTCTCACTGTTGTGGCCTCCCCCGTTGCGGAGCACAGGCTCTGGACGCGCAGGCTCCGGACGCGCAGGCTCAGCGGCCATGGCTCACGGGCCCAGCCGCTCCGCGGCATATGGGATCCTCCCAAACCGGGGCACGAACCCGTATCCCCTGCATCGGCAGGCGGACTCTCAACCACTTGCGCCACCAGGGAGGCCCAGTGGTAATCTTTTTGCTGGTGGAGGGTCTTGCCTCGATGTTGATGGCTGCCGACTGATCAAGGAGGTGGTTGCTGAAGCCTGGGCTGGCTGTGACAGTTTCTTAAAATAAGACCACAGTGAGGTTTGTCACGTTGATTGACTCTTCCTTTCATGAACCATTGCTCTGTAGCACACAGTGCTGTTTGACAGCATTTTACCCACAGTAGAACTTCTGTCAGAATTGGAGTCGATCCTGTCAGACTCTGCTGCTGTTTTATCAACTAAATTTACATAATATTCTAAATCCTTTGTTGTCATTTCAGCAATTTCCACAGTAGATTCCATCTCAAGAAACCACTGTCTTCAGTCATTTATAAGAAGCACTCCTCATCTGTTAAAGTTTTATCATGAGATGGCAGCAATCCAGTCACACCTTCAGGGTCCACTTCTAATTCTAGTTCTCTTGCTGTTTCTACCACATCTGCAGTTACTTCCTCCACTGAAGTCTTGAACCCCTCAAAGTCATCCATGAGGGTTGGAAGCAACTTCTTCCAAACTCCTGTTAATGTTGATATTTTTATCTCTTCTGAATCACGAAAATTCTTAATGGCATCTAGAAGGGTAAATCCTTTCCAGAAGGTTTTCAATTTACTTTGCCCAGATCCATCAGAGGAATCACTGTCTATGGTGGCTATAGCCTTATGAAATGTATTTCTTAATAAGACCTGAAAGTCAGAATTAGTCCTTGATCATTGGCTGCATAGTGGATGTTTTGTTAGCAGGCATGAAAACAACATTAATCTTATTGTACATCTCCATCAGATCTCTTGGGTGATGAGGTGCATTGTCAATGAGCAGTAATATTTTGAAAAAACAAAAAACTTTTTTCTGAGCAGTAGGTCTCCAGGGTGGGCTTAAAATAGTCATTGACCATGTTTTTTGTTTTGTTTTGTTTTATAAATTTATTATTTATTTTTGGCTGCTTTGGGTCTTCGTTGCTGCTCATGCTTTCTCTAGTTGCGGTGAGCAGGGGCTACTCTTTATTGCAGTGTGTGGACGTCTCATTGCGGTGCTTTCTCTTGTTGCGGAGCACGGACTCTAGGTGCACGGGCTTCAGTAGTTGTGGCTCGCGGGCTCTAGAGTGCAGGCTCAGTAGTTGTGGCGCATGGGCTTAGTTGCTCCACAGCATGTGGCATCTTCCTGGACCAGGGCTCGAACCCGTGTCCCCTGCATTGACAGGTGGATTCTTAACCACTGTGCCACCAGGGAAGCCCCTGACGTTGGTTTTTGTAAACAGATGTGCTGTTATCCAGGCTTTGTTGTTCCATTTATAGAGCACAGGCAGAGTAGATTTTAGCATAATTTTTAAGGGCCCCAGGATTTTCAGAATGGTGAATGAGCATTGGCTTCACCTTAAAGTCACCAGCTGTGTTATCCCATAACAAGAGAGTCAGCCTGTCCTTTGAAATTTTGAAGCCGGGCATTGATTTCTCTCTAGCTATGAAAGTCCTAGAAGGCATCTTCTTCCAATATAAGGCTATTTCATCAACATTGAAAATCTGTTGTTTAGTTACTTATCTTAGCTAGATCTTCTGGATAACTTGCTGCAGCTTCTACATCAGCACTTGCTGCCTCACCTTGTACTTTCATGTCATGGAGATGGCTTCTTTCCTTAAAGCTCATGAACCATCCTCTGCTAGCTTCAGACTTCATCCTGCAGCTTCCTTACTTCTGTCAGCCTTCATAGAATTGAAGAGAGTTAGAGTCTTGCTCTGGATTAGGCTTTGGCTTAAGGGAATGTTGTGGCTGGTTTGATCTTCTGTCCAGACCACTAAAACTTTATATCAGCAATAAGGTTGTTTTGCTTTCTTATCGTTTATGTGTTCACGGGAGTAGCTCTTTTAATTTCCTTCAAGGGCTTTTCCTTTGTATTCACAACTTGGCTGGCTGTGGTGTAAGAAGCCTAGCTTTCGACCTGTCTTGGCTTTCACCATGCCTTCCTCACTAAGCTTAATCATTTCTAGCTTTTGATTTAAAGTGAGAGACGTGGGACTCTTCCTTTCACTTGAACACTTAGAGGCCACTGTAGGGTTATTTGTTGACCTCATATCAATATTGTGTCCCAGGGAGTAGAGAGGCCCGAGTAGAGGGAGAGAGACTGGGGAATGGCAGGTCGGGTGGAGCAGTCAGAACACACACAACATTTATTGATGAAGTTCACCATCTTGTATGGGTGCTATTCGTGGTGCCCCCAAAATGATTACAATAGCAGCATCAAAGATCACTGATCACAGATCGCTATAACAAATAGAATAATGATGAAATAGTTTGAAATATTGTGAGAATTCCAAAAATGTGACACAGAGACATGAAGGTGAGCAAATGTTGGAAAAATGGCACCGATAGACTTGCTCAATGCAGGGTTGCATAAACCTTCAATTTGTTTAAAAAGAAAATGCAATTACCTGCAAAGTGCAATAAAGTGAAATTCAATAAAATGAGATATACCTCCATGTGGCTGAAATGTTGATTTGTCAGCAAGGCCTTTCCTGACTTTCCTTGCTAAAAGAGGTACCTGCCATTTGGCCCCTGTCAGTATCCTGATTGTTTCCTTTCTGGTGCTTGGGACTGTCTGCACTATGGGAACTTGTCACTGTCGCACTCCTGCACTAGGATGTGAGTTTTCCAAAGGGCAGGGTTCCTGTGTTCTCTGTTCATGGCAGTTTTCCAGGCCCAGCGTGCCCAGTGCTCAGCACGTTTGCTGATAGAAGGAGTGGCCTTTGTCTTCCAGGCGGCTGTGCATCCTGAAGGGCATTTATCCCCATGAACCCAAACACAAGAAGAAGGTCAACAAGGGCTCCACGGCAGCCCGAACCTTTTACCTTATCAAAGACATCAAGTTCCTCCTCCATGAACCCATTGTCAACAAGTTCCGGGAGTACAAGGTGAGGCCTGGGTTCTAGGGTCTGGATGGGGCCCTTCCCAGCTCTATGCAGACCCTCTAACACTGACCTTGGGCAAATTGTTTGATCTCTCTGAGCAAGCCTGTACATAGGGTGAGGTAATTCTACCTCAAAAGGGTGTCGGGAGGATTGACTGAGATCTTAGGCGTGGAAATCATTTACATAGAACCTGGCCAATGATTAATGCGTTACCTGTCATACTTTTCCCCTGGTTCTTTTGGAAAAGGGTAAGTGTATTGCCTCTGAAGCAAAGATTGTGGTCTTTCAGGGGCTCTCTGGTGTGTTTTCTGCCCAAATAAACCACTCCTATTCAGGTTCTTTCTGGAATTGTTCCCAGGAGACCAAGCTTTTCATTCCTCAAATAGAAACGATTAAATGCTTAAATACCACAGGGAAAGTAGAAACCTAATTATACCAAATGCAAATAATTGAAAGTAGACTGCTGTTACTGTAGCCTTTGCCGAGCAGCAGGGCCAGGCTGTGGGGTACAGCTGCTGGCAGCCCTCTCGCCAGAGCCGGCCGAGGTGGGTGGCTGGACCTGTCCTGCTGCTGGGTTTTCCAGACACCTCAGCTCATTGCATTGGAACTGGGCCCCTTGTGGGACTGGCTTTCTCAGAGCTGCTATTTACAGTCTCAGCGCAGGTGGCCTCTGAGCCTCTGAAGAAGTGCTCGGGGGAGGCAGTTGGTCAGTTTAGAGGACTTTCTGGGGCCACCATTGGCCTCAACTGCGTTTTCTCGTGTGGCCCAGCCCCACACGTGGGCCCGAGGCTTGTTTCACACACATGCGGACTGGTGTTTCTGGCCCAGCCTCCTGGCCCTGGTCTGTCTCACTTCTCAGTTGGAAAATAGGGCTGAAAACGTTATAGTTTCACGTAAACATGCGGAGTCAGCCCGTCTGAATGCTTATCCGTGTTCATCTGTCAGCGGGATGCAGTGGGGTGGCTCTGTCGTCAGTCTGGGTCAGGTTCGCTGCTCCGTGGAGGTGGCTGTTGTGCAAACCCCGGGCTGAGGGGGCAGATCGTGCCGGCAGACAGCCATGGTCGGAGAGCCCTCCTGCCCTGAGCATCCCTCCTCCACGGAAGGGGTGTCCAGGAGCCGTTGGCCCCACATCAGCGGTCTCCTCCTCTCTCCCAGGTGTTCGTCCGGAAGCTGCGGAAGGCCTATGGGAAGAGTGAGTGGAACACGGTGGAGCGGCTGAAGGACAACAAGCCCAACTACAAGCTCGACCACATCGTCAAGGAGCGGTGAGCCGGGGGCTCTGACCTGGTGCTGGGGGTACAGTGGGGAACAGGGCCGAGACCCTGCTCACAGAGCTGGCGTCCTGTTGGAGGAGGCAGACCAGAAAACAAACTGGCAAGTTGTTCTAATGGTTGCAAGTCCACATGAGTGCCACGAGGGATGCTCTCCAGGAAGGGAGCTGGAGGACGCACGTTAGTTACAGGCTTGTCAGAGGAGGTCTCTGGGGGGAGACAGTTGAGCCAGCCAGGGGAGGCATGGTTCAGGCAGAGCAAACAGCAAGTGCAAAAGCCCTGTGGTGAGAGAGAGCTGGAGTCCTGGGGGTGTGCGTGGGGTGCATGGTCAGTCCTGGAAGACGTGACTGGACACCTCTTATCTCAACTGTTTCTTTTTTTTTTTTTTTTTTTTTTTGCTGTACACGGGCCTCTCACTGTTGTGGCCTCTCCCATTGCGGAGCACAGGCTCCGGACGCGCAGGCTCAGCGGCCATGGCTCACGAGCCCAGCCGCTCCGCGGCATGTGGGATTCTCCCGGACCGGGGCACGAACCCGTGTCCCCTGCATCGGCAGGCGGATTCTCAACCACTGCGCCACCAGGGAAGCCCTCTCAACTGTTTCTTGCCCATCCTTCTCAGCAATCCCCGTCATTCATTGACTAAATCAGTGGGGACACTTGGCAATGTCTGGAGACACTTCTGCTTCTCCTGACTTGGACAGCAGGGGGTCTACTAGTATTTAATCAGTAGAGGCCAGGGATGCTGCTCAACACCCTGTAGTGCACAGGACAGCCCCCACAACATGGGACAACCTGGCCCACAATGTCAGTGGTGGTAAGGTGCAGAAACTCTGGGCTAACTGAATGTCTGCCTTCTCTTGGTGGCTGTTGGCCCTGGGAACACTTAGCTCCAGGCTGGACGGACTTGGCTTCGTTGAGTCGGGCCAGCCATGGGCTAGCAGGGCAACAGCCTTGGCCTGGGAGCTTGACAGCAGGTGCTCTCACCCCAGCCCTGCGGCCACAAGCTGGGCAGTCTGCGAACTGCTCCTGCTCCGAGCAGGTCCTCCTCTAACGGAGAGATGACGCATGTGACACAGCTGTCCTGTGGAACAAGTGAAAAAAAAATGCACAAGAAAAAAGCAAGTGTCTGGATTCATGTGCACACTAGATGGCAGTATGGTGGCGTTCCCATTCTGCATCACCTCATTCTCCTCAGTGCTTGCTTAAGAAAGAATGGCCAGGGCTTCCCTGGTGGCACAGTGGTTGAGAGCCCGCCTGCCGATGCAGGGGACATGGGTTTGTGCCCCGGTCTGGGAAGATCCCACATGCCGCGGAGCGGCTGGGCCCGTGAGCCATGGCCGCTGAGCCTGCGCGTCCAGAGCCTGTGCTCCGCAACGGGAGAGGCCACAACAGTGAGAGGCCCGCATACCACAAGAAAAAAAAAAAAGAATGGCCAGCGCTGTTTCTAGGAAAGGCCTGGGTTGTTGGGTTTGTCTGTGAGGTGCAGAGCAAGGAAACTTCGAGGCACAAGAGGGGGCCGATTGAGTCTCTGGCCTCTGAACCAGGAAACCAAGTACTCTCTTGTTCTGAGAGGTCCCTGCGGGGCTTTCTTCTGTTTTGCTCTGTGTCTGAAGACCTGGCTGGCCCCTCCTGACTCAGATTTCTCTGACCTCAGAGCCAGGTGGGCACATCCTGGTTCGGTGGTTCCTCCTGAAGCTGTGGGGAGGTTGGTGCTGCCAGGCCCCAGGGCGTTGCCCAGCTCCCTGTTCAGGAGATGGCGGTGGCAGGGCCTGGGGTGGGGCAACAAGATAGGGGGCCCCTCAGAGCCCAGGCTGAGCGACCCTGTGAGCGCCGCCCTCCTGGCCCCTCAGGTACCCCACGTTCATAGATGCCCTGAGGGACCTGGACGACGCCCTCTCCATGTGCTTCCTCTTCTCCACCTTCCCACGGACCGGCAAGTGCCACGTGCACACCATCCAGCTGTGCCACCGGCTGGCCGTGGAGTTCATGCACTACGTCATCGCCGCCCGTGCCCTGCGCAAGGTGAGCCCGGGGCCACCCAGCGGGGCCCAACCCCCCGCCCCGCACCCCTGTGTCCTCACCACGCTGTTCCCCCTTCACCACAGGTCTTCCTGTCCATCAAAGGCATTTACTACCAGGCCGAGGTGCTGGGCCAGCCCATCGTGTGGATCACACCCTACACCTTCTCCCACGACGTGAGTGTGCCCACGGGGAAGGGTTGTGCAGCGACCGTTGCTCCCTCTCTGCTTCCTAGACAGAGATAATGGTGTGGGTGAAGGGGGGCTCTTCCTGTCCTGCAAAACCAGCTGGGTTCCTGAGTGCCGGCCAGGGCGGTGGGGGGGTGTGGTACAGAATTGTAACGAGCCCGAGCCAGCCTGACTCCAGTACCTGCTAGCTGGTTGACCTTGGACATGTTCCCTTACCTCTCTGTGCCCAGTTAATAACGTGCTTCCACCTTCTAAGCCTTGTCGTGAGGATTTGAGGGAAAAAAGCTTTAAAAGTGCCTGGTGCTTGGCCCTTGGGGGTTGCAGAACCAACAGTGAGCGGCCACCGGGGCCGATCACTGCCTGTATGCACAGCCCTGCCCTCCAACCTGCTGGGTCCTCACCCCGCTCTGCCACCCCCACTCCTGTGCCCCACCCAGAGCTGGGGACTGGGTGAGATTGGGGAGAATGAGCACAAGAGGAGCACTACTTATTATTGGCGCTATTTCTTACTCATCTTTCTTTTTAAGACTGTGAGAATTTTTGGCAGGATCCATCGAGAGAAATCTTGGTTTGACCTCCGTATGGGGGTTGTTAGCCTCTACTCTCCCACAGGGTCTCAGGCTTGGCACCTGGCTTATCCTGCTGTGGGCCTGCATTTGGCCTTGCTTCCCGCTTGTGCCTCAAGTGAGAACTGGTGCCTTCAGTGGAGACCCAGCTGGATGGCAGGTTTGCTGGCCGGGCAGCGGGTGCTCCAGCATGAGCTGGTTGTCTGGGTCCCCTGGGCCGCTGCTGATTACTCTGGGCTGGGGGCCACAGGCCGGAACCCCCGCTGAGCACAGAGCAGTGGTGACAATTAGTGGCAGCCTGTGGTCTTTGTGGGTGAGAGGTGCTTGGCCCTCAGCAGTCCCTGTGCCCACTCCCTGGGGGCAGGCGTGTGTGCAAGTCTGTGCTCTTCCTTCTTCCGCTGTCTGTCTCTCCTCTCCTCTGTCCTTCCTGCCTTCTCTGCCCTGCCTTCCCTCCTTCCTCTCTGCCCCTCCCTCTCCTTCCTTCTCTCTGATGTCCCACCCCCTCACTGCTCAGACTGGTCTTTGTCTGTCCTGCCAGTGGTGAATAGGGCCCTGTGGAGGCCGGCCTCCACACAGCTGGCCCTGGAGGAACGGGGGAGGGCACGGGCTGCCCCTTCCTCCTTCCTCTCTGGCCAGCTCACTGCTGCTGCTTCCTCTCAGCAAGAGGATGGGGGACCAGCCCTGGGTCATAGTTGGGGCCCCTGTGCAGCCAGTGCTGGGCTCCTGGCAGCAGGACCCAGGCAGGTAACGGGGCCCAGGGGGCTGCTGTGCTGTGGGGCAGTCACTGCTCACGTGCTCCCAGGCCCGTCGAAGGCCCTGGTGGATGCTCATGGAAGGACTGAGGTATCAGTGGGGGACAAGTGGGGCACCTCTTGGCCCCTGTACCCCCACAGCCCAGTCACTGCCTGTTGGCAGGATGTAGAAACAGCTCAGCATCACAGGCGCACAGGCACAGGAGGGATGCTGTGATCATTACTGATTTCATCATTGCTTGGTGAATCCCCCTGTCCAGGTCTCAGAAGTCGGCCAGGCTGGCCTGGCCTCTCTGGTATGCCAGGCAGTGCTGCTTAAGGGTCGAGGCACTTTGGTTTGGGTCTCAGATCCTTGCCTTGTTTTGTTTTATCAACTCCTCAAGGTTTAAGACGAGCCCTCCCGTGTCCCCTGCTTGCTCTGTGTTTTTGCCCCAAGCAGGCAGCATTTCCCAGGAGCTCCCTGGGGCTGCGCCAGGCAGCTGCCCAGCCTGTCCTGGGTCCTCGGGTTGTGCCTTTGTCTCCGGCTCGGGCCCAAGGCAGGGTTGCTGAATTCTGAGTATCTGTCTGAAGGCTCCTGCCAGGGCTCATAGGCGCTGAGTGCCGCCCGCCCACTACCCCCACCCAGGCAGATGGGCTGATCCAGGGTCACCTTTCCCAGCCAGGCCCCCAGGTGCTCATGGGCTGGCCCCAGAAAAGACAGTAAATGGAAATTACGGGATGGCTAATGGAGCAGGCATGAGCGGCCTCTGCAAGAACAGAAGTCTGCCTTGCAGGGTGAAGGGGAGAGCTGGGGCAGGGAGCGGGGGCACCAGCCTGTCCTGGAAACCTCGTGACAAAGGCTTCCCTCTTCTCACTCCTAGCATCCCCTTTATGGCACGGGGATCTGGCACTGGCCTCCAGGACAACCCTTGGGACCCTTGTCCAGAGCCTCACTGGTGCCCAGAATGCTCCTGGGTAGGGCCATGCCACACGGCCTCTTCTCCTGGGGCAGAGCTCTGAAGGCGGGGCCCCCCTGAGGGAGCTCCTGGTCCTTGGGCACCCGGAGCCCCCACCCCACATGGGTTGTCAGTGCCATCTTTGCACTGACACTGCTGATGTGTCTCTGTGTCCCCAGCACCCAACAGACGTGGACTACAGGGTCATGGCCACCTTCACCGAGTTCTACACTACCCTGCTGGGGTTCGTCAACTTCCGCCTCTACCAGTCACTTAACCTGCACTACCCTCCCAAGGTAGGCCCCGGCCCAGCCCAGCACCTTCTCCTCACCGGGCAGAGGCCACGGCCTCTCTCCCCACGTGGAGGTGGGGGCTAGGGGCATCCTCTTCCTCTGACCTTCCCCTTGCCTCCCAGCTCGAGGGTCAGGCCCATGCAGAAGCGAAGGCCAGCGAGGACACCTACGCTTTGGACTCCGAGAGCTCTATGGAGGTGAGAGAGGCTTCCAGCGTTGGCCCTGCATCCCCCAGAAGGGTGGTTCCTGGCCCGGGGGTGGAGGCGGTCATGGCTAGATAGGTGGTCTCAGGGCTTTACCCTCAGAACCCAAACCCACTGACACCCTGCCGAGAACTGCCAGCGCTACCCCTCCCCACCCGCGAGCAGCATCCCTGAAACCCTGCTGCTTTCCCACAGAAACTAGCCTCTCTCAGTGCCAGTCTGGCCCGTGTGGTGGTGCCTGCGGAGGAGGAGGAAGCCGAGGTGGATGAGTTTCCTGCTGACGGGGTGAGGACTGCGCTGCCCTCTGGAAGCACGGGGGTGGGGGAGGCGGGCGGACTGAGGGGTTTAGAAGGAAGCTGGGGAGGGGCTCGTCTCCAGCCTCTGCCTCCAGTGGGGTGCAGGCAGGCCTGATAGTGTGAGCATCCCCTTTTCTCGGCAGGAGATGGTGGTGCAGGAGGACTGCAGGAAGGAGCTGGAGGCGCAGGAAAAGCACAAGAAGCTCTTCGAGGGCCTGAAGTTCTTCCTGAACCGTGAGGTGCCCCGGGAGGCCCTGGCCTTTGTCATCAGGTGGGGAGCCTGACGGCACTGGCTCTGCCATACTGGGCTGGGTCCTGCCCTAGACAGCGCAGCCCTGGACGCCCATCAGTAACAATGGGCTGGCGTCAGTATCCGCTGCTTAGGGCTGTTGTGAGGATTCAACAAAATGGGTGTGGAAAACTCAGCACACCCCAAGCACGTGGAAAGCACCCATTAGAGGGCAGCTGGCATCACTTCCTCACCAGCTTAGGGCAGAAGGTCTACCCTGGGCCAGCACTGGAGGCGTCGGCCAATTGGAGGGGGGGTTCCTGGGGTGGGGAGGGGACAGGTGTGTCCTAGGAGCGTGAGCTTGTGGGCCAGCGGGTTCCAGGGTGGGCACCTCATGCCTCAGTACCCTCATGGGCTCCCCCTGTGCCTGTAGGAGTTTTGGGGGGAGCGTGTCCTGGGACAAATCTCTGTACATTGGGGCCACGTACGACGTCACAGACTCTGGCATCACCCACCAGATTGTCGACCGGCCTGGGCAACAGACCCCCGTCATTGGCAGGTAGGCCCCCAAGGCCCTCATCTTCCTCCGCCTGTTTGGGCTTCTGGGGGTGGAGGTCTGTCTCCAGGCCCCTGCAGATGCAGTGGGGTCTCGGGTGGCCCCACGACTTTCTCTGCCCTCGCCCTGCGCAGGTACTATGTGCAGCCCCAGTGGGTGTTTGACTCCGTGAACGCCCGGCTCCTCCTCCCTGTGGCAGACTACTTCCCTGGGGTGCAGCTGCCTCCACACCTCTCGCCCTTCGTGTCAGAGAAGGAAGGCGATTACGTGCCCCCTGAGAAGCTGAAGTTGCTGGCCCTGCAGCGGGGGGAGCACCCAGGTGAGTGAAAGGGAGCTGGGCGGGGCGGGGTGGGCAAGCTCCTCCAGGCTGACCTCGGCTCCGGGGCTTCACCTGGCTGTTTCCCTTCTTGGCTACAAAGGTGACAAGCTCCAGAGAACAGGGCAGCAGGGGTACAAAGCCCTTTAAACTCCCATTGGCGTAATGTGGCTTAGGAAGAGGAAACGTTTGTCTTATAATCCAGTGTTACTTGATGTCCAGAGTGACTGAGCAGAATGGTCTGGAAGTTCCATGGGAGACAGCAGAGCTGAGGGGTTGGGGGCCTGGAGTTTGCTCTGAAGGCAGCTGGGCCTTTGGGGGAGGTGCCAGAGGGCCTGTGGTCTGGATGGCCCTGCTCTGCCTTTGGAATGTCTGTGCTAAAGAGGGTGGTGCCTGGCGCCAGTTCTCACGCCGCAAGGGGAAGAGCAGCCTCCCGGGTGTTGGAATCCTTGGCTGTTTGTAGGAAATTTGAATGAACCTGAAGAGGAGGAGGAGGAGGAAGATGAAGGTGATGGTGATGAAGAGGGAGGAAAAGAAGAGGAGGAAGAAGACAAGGAGGCTGGTTCGGAAAGGGAGGAAGAGGCCCGACTGACGGCCCCGGAGGAGCCGAGGATGGAGGGGAAGGTACCGGGGAGTTGATGGGGTTCTCGGCCTGGGAAGCAGCCCCACTGGCCACCTTGGTGCCAGAAGGGTGGGAGCCAAGGGGCTGGGGGTGGAGGGTGGGAGTCAACCTGCATCCACAAGTGTCCCCCCTGTGTCCCCAGAAGCCCAGGGTGATGGCGGGCACAGTGAAGCTGGAGGATAAGCAGCGGCTGGCCCAGGAGGAGGACAGTGAGGCCAAGCGCCTGGCCATCATGATGATGAAGAAGCGGGAGAAGTACCTTTACAACAAGATCATGTTTGGCAAGAGGCGCAAAATCCGCGAGGTGAGTCTCCCCGCCGCCTGAGGCTCCAGATGGGGCCGCACAGCTGAACTTCGAGGCCGGCTGGCTCTCCCGGGCAGTCTCTGGGCCCTTTTCTAACGATTTTCTGACGTTGTCTGCCTGCCCTGGGCATCTTGGTGTCAGTCTCCTTCCTGCACCCAGTGGTTTCTGAGTCTGCTGGGATTGGGGGCCAGAGCTGCTGCAGCAGACGCGGGGCCTGCACTTCACAGAAGTGCGTGAAGCTGGAGGGACTGTGGGAGGTTTTGGTTCAGCTTCTGTCTTGTTTCCTCTCATTCACAGAGCCACATATGCTCAATATAAAAGAAAAAAAAATTTTGAGAGTTCTGTGCATGCCAGAACTCTGTAATGGACGCAAAAGTGGCTCACAGTCTTGCCCTTGGGGTGATCTGTAGTAATAGCCCCCCAGGTTTCTTTTGTGCATGTAATAACACAGATGTTATTTGGGGGGCGTTGTGCTACACATACAGGCAGAGCTTGTTTTATGGCACTTTGCTTTATTGCACTTCACAGATAACGAGTTTGTTACAGATGGAAGGTTTGTGGCGACTCTGTGTCTAGCAAGTCTGTTTAGCACCATTTTCCCAGTATTTGCTCATTTCATGTCTCTGTGTCACCAGTGATGGTAATTCTCACAATATTTCAGACTTTTTCATTATTATTATATTTGTTATGGTGATTTGTGATCAGTGTTCTTTGATGTTACTGTCGCAAAAAGACTAATTCACTGAAGGCTCAGACGATGGTTAGGTTTTTTTAGCAATAGCATATTTTTTATTAACGTATATGCACGGTGTTTTTAGACATAATGCTATTGCCACTTAACAGACAACAGCATATCATAAACAGAACTTTTATATGCCCTGGGAAACCAAAAAATTCACGTGACTCCCTTTATTGCAGTATTCACTTTATTGGGGTGGTTGGTGGAATCCAACCAATATCTCCGAGGTCTGCCTGTAGGTTGTTCTGCTGTGTGTTTGTTATTTAACCATAGCATGAACTGTCCATGGCTTCATACAGTGCATGGCTTGTTGCCTGCTGACAGGATTAGGTTGTCTCCCTTTTATAGTTGTTCTCAGAGAACAGTCTTGAGCACCTCTCTGCCTACCTCCAAGTGTCTCTGCAGGGTAAATTCTTAGGAGTGTAATTGCCAGGTTGAAAGGCTACCTGTTTTGGAATAGATCGTGCCACATGGCCCCAGGGAAGGACTGTTCCAGGTTGACCCCACCGTAGCAGCTCCTGGTGAAGGTTTGAATGGCCCCCAGCTTTCCCAGGTCAAGGGGGTCAGTGGGGCAGTTGCCTCCAGCTCTGGGAGCCTGCAATCCTCCTGACTTGCTGTGGGTCCATAACTTCAGAGTCATAAAGGCAGGGGTGAAGGCACGGTTCCTCACCTGAGGCTCTTCAGAGGCGTTTGCTTTTTCCCCTTGGTAATTTGCCTGTTAGCTTTCCTGGAAGCTCTGCTTTTAAGGGATGGCCTTGAGTGGCAGAAGGGGGAGTCCCCTTCCCCTTCCCCGTCCTCCTCCCCCCATCACAGCTTAATCCTCCCCTTCCTCCTCACAGGCTAACAAACTGGTGGAGAAGCGGAAAGCCCACGATGAGGCTGTAAGGTCTGAGAAGAAGGCCAAGAAGGCAAGGCCGGAGTGAGTGGCGGCAGCCTCGCCATGGGTGAGGCCAGCTCCCGGAGGCTGGACTTGGCATAGGGACCCAGAGGGCCTGGGCTTGGTGACAGACCGGGGTCTTTTCTGTTTTCATCCTTCTCCCTCTGCTGGCCCTGGCCTCCTCTTACGATCTCTGACTGGGCCCGTGGACAGCCCCAGCCTCGCTCGGATGGAGCTCCCTGCTGGTGGCTGGGCAGAGGAGAGGCCTCTGTGTCTGGCCCGACGCGATGCTCCCGGGGTCAAGCGACACAGGGGATGGGACCCGACCAGCCCTTCACTGACTGTTCCCATTCACCCTGGCTTTCTGCATCCCCTCCCGCACAAGTACGGTTGGACCCACGATTTTCCCAGTGCTCTGTTGGGGGGTAGGGTGGGGAAGCATTTGTTATTAAATGGCTGGAGTTCTGCAGCCAGTTGAATTCTGTGTTCATGAGCCTTCCTGGGGCTGGAGAAGGGCCACCTAGTGCTCCAGGTTGGCCAGCCCTCGGTATTCACTGAGAGGAGCCAGTCACTGCTAGGAGCTTTCTGGCTGCCTGTGGATCCCTTGGTGTCCAAGGGTGCCAGAAGGTAGGCGCACATTCCAGCCCAGAGACTTTTCCTCTGTGAACCTGCTTCCTCATGTGTAAGCTAAGCGTAGAAATTCTGGAGCCTTCCTCCCAGGCATGTGTGAAGGGTTCAGTGATAATGTTTCAGAGAGTCACTCGTGTCAGGTGTCTGGTAGGTAAAGTACTCAGCAAACACCAACCGTGATTGTCATCACTTCCTGCTGGAGTCAGCCCGGGAGGTAAAAGCCAGTGTCTGAAGGACCTATGGGGCCTGAGTTGAGGGTACCTAGCTTTACCTTGTGGGCTTATGGGCAGAGCTGCCAAGGACCCCCAATGTGGCTTTGCCAGCAGCTGGACTTGTAACCCTGCCTGGGCCATCCTTATAGCTTCCCACTTGACCCTGGCAGTGCCCTTGCAGAGGCCCAAGGGGACATGCCCTTGCCTGGACTGCCAGTGCCTCATGGCAGAGCCAGGGCCACTCAACCCCTCCAGGGTCAGGCAGGGAGATTCTGAATGCCCACCTAGGGTGCTCCTGTGGGCCGAGTGCTCTCAGGAGCAGGGCCCAGGATGGGGAAGTATGGGTTTGGAACTGGGCTCCTCCTTTGCCAAACGTAGGCACTTGAGGGCCTTGGCCCTCTGGCCCTCACTCTGTAGAAGTGCCCAGGCTCTCTAGAGCTCGTTTGGGCAGTGTCTTCAGACCCAGCCTGTGCAGGGGGAAGGCAAGAGCTTGGGCAGGCTCTCTGGCTGAGGGAGTGGAGAACCTAGGGCTGCTGTCTCGCTGGGCCTCACCGTGGGTGTGTGCTGCGGGTGTCAGAGATTATGTTCCACCCTGACATGCTTCATGGCATGTGTCGGGGGGTGGTCTTCTAGAGTCAGGGACAGGGTCAGGGCCTCTGGAGCCAAAGTCTGCAGCCCTAGGGGATAACTTGGTCCTGCCTGGGTGCATGTACATCCAAGGGCCAAGGCAGGGGTGCCAGGGGAAGGCCGGAGAGCGGGCCCATCAGATATGGAAAAATCCTGGACTTCCCCGGTGGCGCAGTGGTTAAGGATCTGCCTGCCAATGCAGGGGACACAGGTTCGAGCCCTGGTCCGGGAAGATCCCCCATGCTGTGGAGCAGCTGAGCCTGTGCACCACAACTACTGAGCCTGCGCTCTAGAGCCCACGAGCCACAACTACGGAGCCCTCATGCCACAACTACCGAAGCCTGCGTGCCTAGAGCCCATGCTCCGTTAGAAGCCACCGCAATGAGAAGTCCGCCCACTGCAATGAAGGGTAGCCCCTGCTCACCGCAACTAGAGAAAGCCTGCGCACAGCAATGAAAACCCAACGCAGCCAAAAATAGATAAATAGGAAAAAAAAGATATGGAAAAATCCCTGGCAGTCATGCTGATGTGGAATTTTCCCCATTCCGGAGTCGCCCAGTAATGGCGGGGGCAGTGGGGCTCTGACGTGGCTTATGCCCCACTGGGTGGCCAGCTGGTTTTGCACTGCCCACAACTGGAGCTGAGCATTCTCATCTCCAGGCAGGCACTAATCCCCATCCTTGGGCCTGCTCCTCTGGGGTGAAGGAGGGAAGCCTGGGACTGGAAAGAGTCAGATCCTGAATGCGGCACCTGCATCCTGATGGCACTGTGCTCAGTGATGGGCACCTTGGAGAGGGGGCCGTCAGCTGAGACCTCCCAGTGGTATGACCACCCCTACTCCTCTCATCCACATTTCACATGCCAAAAATGTGTCCCCAGTTTGCACTGACTTTAGAGCCAGAGGCCATATCTTCCAATGAATAAAGTTAAGCAGCTAGTGTAGCCTCCTCCTTTTTCCCAGAGCTGGGCTGCCCTCACCATCACCACGCCACCCCGTTTCCCAGGCACCCTCGAATCCTCTACGGAGCTGGGAGCTCGGCCGAGCCTCAGGGTCCGGCGGCAGGACAATGGTCCCGTTGGCACATCAGAGACAAACGCGCCTTGTTGGGCCAGCGGCGGGGGCGCGACGCTGCGCCCCGGCGCGCTGAATGCGGCTTCTGTGCGACCCGGGCAAGCGCGGAGGGGAGGGGAGGGGGCCGGGGCCCGGGGCGCCCATTGGCCGTGGCGCCGGGGGGGCTGGGCCAGGCTGGCGGCAGCACCTGGCCGGAGAGGGTGCGGCGGCGGCGGGGGCGGGAACATGGTCCAGGCCCGGCCGAGCTGGGGGACCCGGCGGGTAAGCCCCGCCGCCTTAGTAAGCGCCCGGGCGGCGCGGCCCGGGGCCGAGCCTGCACGCCAAGGCCGAGAAGGACGGGGACAAGGTACGTCCTGGGGGCCCAGCACCCATCACCAGATTGCGCCCTGCCTCAGTCTACCCCCTGGGGTCCAGGCCCGCGCTGCCCACGCCCGGAACTGGGGCTGCGCACGCCAGACTCTAGACCTGAGTGGTGAGGGAGTGCTACACTACCGCTTCAGGGTCCACGCACCTGTCCTGGCTGACAGAGGATGGGAAGGCTGGGGCCTGCGGGGGCCGTGGGAGGGGGGGTGCGCAGGTTGGTGCTCGCCCGGCCCTTGGTTTCTTCCCCAGGGTTTACCCAGTCCTTGGACTTGGGGCGGGTGGGGCTGGAGCTGGGCTGGAACTGGGAGTTCATTAATCATTAATCTTGGACATGGTGCCAGAGCCCTGGGGGAGGAGGGGCAGGGATCTTCCCTCTTCCCACCAGCCCTCCCCAGAAGAGGGGCCGTCAGAGCAGGGGCTGGGCATCAGGGTAAAAGATGGATCTTCTCTGCCTGGGGAAGGCCCTGTCCTCTACCACTTAGGGGGCAAGGCCACCAAGGAAAGGCTTGTGGGAGTGGGATAAACTGGTATCCAGGAATGGCCCCGTAGGTAACCCAACAGTTCCCTTGTTCCCTGGACCAGTGCTCAGAAAGGAGGTCCAGCTTGGTCTGCCCCCGTTGGTGCCAAGCCAAGGTGCTTTGGTAACAATACAGAACAAGGCTGTGGTTCCTTCCCAGCGGGGACCCCCTCCCACCTGCCTAGAGCAGGAGAGGTGATGGGCACACATCTGGCTGCAGTAACCCACACCAGTGGGAGGGAGGGAGAGAGGGCAGCAGGCCTGACACCTGATCACCTGGGTTGCCCCGGTGACAGGTGCCATGGAAATCCTCAGGAGGACAGTCCAGTTGGGAGAATCCAACCTCTGCCTTTGCAAAGAGGGTAACCTAAGGCCCAGAGAGGGTAAGGCCATGGGCAGGCCTGAGCTGGAGCAGCCCATGTGCTGCTGCACTGTCCCTTGCCCCTCAGAGGAGGCATTGTTACTAACCCTATTATCCAAGGGGGGAAACTGAGGTTCAGGGGGATTCGGTGACTTGCCCAAGGTCACATAGTTCAAATGTGGCTAAACTGACTCCAAATTCAGTGACTTGCCCGAGTCCCCATTTCAGGACCCCAGCCTTGCTCAAGATCTGTCTGCCCTTCTGGGGTCCTAGCCTCTTAGACCTTCCATGGCTGCCCCCAGCCCCCAGCTCAGGACCCCTCCCCCCTTGCCTCCCTAGCTCCCAGCTCTGCCTGACACTCAGGGGGTGGGCAGGCTGCTACCCTGGGAGCAGAGACAACGGAGCCCTGTTCCCAGCTGCCACCTCGGACTGCTTCCTCCCTGCTTCTCACTTGGGCAGAGCCCTGCCTGAAGGAATCCCTGTGGACAAAGAAGCACGCCTGCCTCCTGTGCATCCCCTTGTCTGATGCGCATGGGTCTGATATTTGAGGGCATGGGTCCAATCCAGCAAGGGAGGAGTGTGTCCTTCCCTCCAGGTTTTAGGGGACTAATTGTGTCACCCTGGTGAAAGAGGCAATGATTAACCTGGGAGAACGATACACAGATGTTGGAATTCCAGGCATGGCAACAGGCTTGTGAAGGGCTTCTTGCTTCCCTCAGACTGAGCAAGGAATATGGACCATCCCTGTTTAGGAGCCCTGTCCTCCTCCAGACAGGGAGGGCAGGATGAAGCAGAGCGCCCACGGAGGTCAGCGGGCTGGGGTGAGGGGAACAGCCAGGTGAGGAGTGATGGTTCAGAGGAAGCGGGGTTCCAGAGGAAACATGCTTTCCTACCTGCCAGCCCCAGGGCAGAGATGGGGTGTGGCTTGGGCACCCCCAGATCTGATCCCAGTGGTGCCCAGACTTGCCATGGGACCCTAGGCAAGTCCTTCTCTCTCTGTGCCTTGATTTTCTCAGATGTGAAATCTGGGAGTCAGGGACCTTGGGTCTGGAGCATGGAAAGTATGGGTGCTTGAATGGGGAGGGTGGCCCTCCAGGAGATGGTACTGGCGGGTCCTGCCTCTCCTGCCAGGTGGATCTAGAAGGGTCATGATAATAACCCGAGGTGTGTGCAAAGGGCTCCTTAGGCCTCATCCCGTTTGATGCTCACAGCAAACCCGTGAGAAGTTTGAAATATCCTCATTTGTTAGGAAACCAAGGCTCAGAGAGGGGAGGTCACCTGCCCAAGGTCGCCCAGCTGGGGAGCTGGGATTTATAGGCAGACCTCTCCAGGATTAGCGAGGCGGGCAGATCCAGGGCATTGTGCATAGCAAGTGCTCAGCACCTTTTAAAAAACCTTTATATTTTACATATTTTTATGCAAACAAGTGCATGATATCCCTTTAAAAAACATTTCAGTCATGCTAGAAGGTATGGAGAATGATACTACCAACTCTCACATACTCACCTGGGGGGTTCTCGGTGATTTTGAAGCTAATAAAGAAGGGACTGACTACTTGCTTAACTTGTGTTTTGCCACTCTTCAGTTAGAGCTACTTTGGGGCGACTCAAATCTGCCATCAGGAGGGGTGGTGATTTTGCCTGGACAAAGCAGCGAGGCAAGACCTGTGGGCTTGCTCGTAATTCTGAGCCTCGGTGTCCCCGCCATCACATGAGCTAGCAGGTGACACTAAGCGTGTCTGTGTGGTTGCCATTTGGAACCGTGGAAATAGGTGATTGACCCCACAAGATCAAAATGTCTTCTGAGTCATCAAAGAACATTGCCCTCTTAATCAGCTGCCAGGCCTGGTACCCAGCTGCAGCCATTCCCCCAGCCAAGGGGGCAGTAGGAGAAAGATGTCAGGGCTCCTTGACAAGTTTGAAGGTGGTCCTGAAAGCTGAAGTGCCCCTCGGGAGATCCTCCCCATCTCTACTCCAGCACCCCCTCCAGAGGGTGTCAGAGGGAGGAAGCTTTCAGATTCTTGCCAGTCAGTCCCCCGGCGCTCCTGGAGGGAGGGCCAACCTCTCCATCTGCACCTTCAACTGTGCAGCTCACACTTTCCAGCTTCTTCTTTGTCCCAGACCCTTGCTGTCTCTTCCCCATTTTAGGACACTGAGGTTCAGAGAGGGCAGCATGCCTGCCGTGGTCACACAACAAGGTGGGGCATGGTTCAGACTAGCCACGGTTCCCTCCTCCTCCAGCCAGACTGCAATTTTTCAAAATGGAAACATCGTTATTTTTAATTTTAATTTTTTCCAAAGTAATACAGACTCTTTGTAAAACAAAATTACATGTGTGTAAGTATATATTTATGTGTGTGTATGTGTGTACATATATGTGTGTATATATTTTTTTACTTCATTATATATTATGGGCATCATTTTAATGAGGACATATTAGACCATTTGGATGAATGTCACATATTTTTAACCATCCCCTCTTGTTGGACACTTAGGTTGTTTCTATTTTTCCCCTTCTCTAAATAATACTACAATGAACATCTTTGTGCTCCGTCTCAGATCTCTTGTTAGATTTTCTTCTTTGAACAAATTCCCACAGGTAGAAGTGCTGGCTCTGAGGATGGGCACTTTTAGAGCTATAACAGTTGCTGTCAAATATGCATTCTAAGCACTGTAAGGAGAGTCTTTCTGCTCTATTCTTAAAGTCTCCATTGTCCCTGTAAGATTCTCTTCCAGCCACAGGAAACAGCCCTAGGACACCCTCACTCCACCACCATCTCTGCCAGAGCCCTGTTCCTATGTGTGCGCACTGAACAAACAGCATGGATGCCCATCAGTCAGGGAATGGTTCACAGGAGCAGTGGTTCCACAGAATGTTCTGCAGCCGATGTCTTTGGAGGCCTTTATCTCCTTGGGGGGCTCTTTCCCTCCCTGTTCCCGTAAGTGCAGGGGTCTTGTCCTTCCTCACCCTTCCCCTGGTGACTCTGTCTCCTCCTCTGGCCTCAATTTCCACCTCTGTGCCCATGGCCCCAACCTCTCTCCCCCGAGATCTCTTGTGCTCTAAGCAGGGGCTCCTCCTGCTCTTTGCACATTCTACGGGCATCCTACACATCCCCCAGACTCAATGTATCCTAAACTGGAACCGACACTGTCCCTCTAACCCCAATACTAAACTTGCCCCTCTCATAGCCTCCCCTAACTCAGGAACTAGCTCCACTCCCAGCCAGCCAGTCAACCCAGCAGAGATTCTTTCCTCCCCTTTTCCATACCCTGTCACCCACCAAATGCTGTCCATGCCATGACCTACAGATGGTCCCAGTCTGTTCCCAGACTTCTCCTTGGTCCAGGTCCCTTCACACCTGGACAGCTGTAACAGCCACCATATAGGTGTGCCTGCCTCTCCTGCTCCTTCCCATCCCTACACTTCATTCTCTATCCGGCAGCCTGATGGGAAGCCCATCTCCTCACTCTTCTTCTGAAGACCCTCCCAGGGCTCCCCACTGCTGACAGGATCCAAGGCAGATTCCTTAGCATGTTTCCTGAGGCCCTGAATGTCCTGCCTGCCCCTGCCCCCTTTCTGGCTGTACTGCTAATCTCCTTTGCCCACCCAACCTCTGACATGCACACGTACTGGGCACTCCCAAACAGGTTGAATGTTTGTTAGTTTTTCAATTGCCCTGGGCCTTTGCACATGCTCTTCTCTTTGCCTGCTTATTCTAGGGTAACAGGTGTGTTAGTTAATGCTAGCTGTTGTAACAGATAAGCCCCAAGTTTTAAAAGGCTTAACACAATGGCAGTTTAGTTGTCATTTTCCTGAATCCAATCAGGTGTTTGGTGAGCAGGGATGCAGAGACCCAGGTTCCTCCCATCTCATGGCCCTGCCCACCTCCAGATCCTTAGAGACCCCCCGCATTCATCCAGCAAGTGGGAAAGGAGGCCGCAGAGAAGATCTGACCACTTAACCTCATCAGCTCTCATTCTGCTCATATTCCACTGGCCAGAATTCAGTCACATGAGGACACTGAACTGCAAAGGAGAATGGAAAATGTAGTTTAGCCATGTACCCAGGGAGAAAGGGAATTAACTGCCTTTGGAAATTGGAAAACACTGTAGCTTCTGCCGCTGGGGCCCCCTACCCCAGCAAGTCTCCGTGGCCACGCTCCTCCCGCCTCCAGGCTGGATCAGGTGTTTTCTCTGTGCTCCAGGAATCCCTGCCAGTGTGTCCTCTATCACAGCTTCCGCAGCTGTCAGCTTGCTCCTCTCTCACATCCAGCACTGAGAGCCCGAGCTCCATGCACCAGGCATCATGCACCCCAGTGCTGGGCACAGTGCAGGTGCTCAGTAAATACCTGCAGAACAGATCAATTTAAAACTCATTGTGATCACAAAACAATGTCCACAATCTATTGATATGTGAAAAAAACAAAATGTGCTCCCCAACAGAGACCCCTCCTATTACCTCTATGGATAGACAGAAAAAATGCGAGGAGGCTTGTGCCGAAGCTTTAAGGGTGCTGCCCTCTGGGGATGGAGCTCTTTTCACTGTCCTCTTTATATTTTTCTGTAATTGTCTGAACTTTTTTTCATTGAGCATGTGCTGCTTTTATAATTACAACAATTTTTTTCCGGTGGGGGCAAAACCAGCCGGAGCCGACGTCACTGACACTGGGGGAAGAGACCCCTCTGGCAGGGCTGGAGGCACAGGTTCTGCAATCAATGCTCCCACTCTGGAAAGCTTGGCTTCACGTGGCTCTTCTTTTCTTTTTTAAAATTTATTTTATTGAAGTGTAGTTGATTTACAATGTCGTGTGTTTCTGGTGTATAGCAAAGTGATTCAGTTATATACATATATATTCCTTTCGTATTCTTTTTCCATTATGGTTTATTACAGGATATTGAATATAGTTCCCTGTGCTATACAGTAGGACCTTGTTGCTTATCCATTCTATATATAATAGTTTGCATCTTCTAATCCCAAACATTTCTTACTTTAGAAAATGCTTTTATTGAGGTGTTTTCTTCATACTTCCCCAATGCTTACTAAATATGTAAAAAATCAGAGTAGTGTTATGTCATAGCTTTTGATAAAAGCAATGAAAAGAGCCAAAGTTCTTGAGATATTTTTAGAACAGTAATGAGTCACATTTTCCTCTTTACACATCAGGATGCTGTTGTTTTATTCAGTTGCCCTTGTCTCAGACTTAAACTATCTTGAACTATTATCATGTTGTAATTGAGATAAAAGAGGAATTCGCTTTGCATCAGCACTAATTGGTTTATCAATATCCTGTACCATTTACATTTTAAAACTGAATGTCTGTAAGATGATAAGGCATATCTGTACAAAGCCTTACTACTGGTAGTGTATAGGAAGCTGTTCAGAGTGTTATGTCTGTATTATAGCCAGTTTTAGGCTATGGGTCACTTACCATAATTGAAAAACTAGTTACTAGTAACTTGTCCAGCCTCTAGACTAATTTTATGGAAGAGGAAATGTAAATTTCCGGAAGAAAAATTGCATACAAAATTAATTGGTGGGGGCTTCCCTGATGGCGCAGTGGTTGAGAGTCCACCTGCCGATGCAGGGGACACGGGTTCGTGCCCCGGTCCAGGAGGATCCCACATGCCGCGGAGCGGCTGGGCCCGTGAGCCATGGCCGCTGAGCCTGTGTGTCTGGAGCCTGTGTTCCACAACGGGAGAGGCCACAACAGTGAGAGGCCCACATACCACAAAAAAAAAAAAAAAAAAATTAATTGGTGTTGACAATAGGATTAGAGCATTAGTATGCATCTGCATCTTTAGAATTTCATCTTCATTTTTCTGGATGTTAATGAATATATAATAAAAAAGTAAAAGCCTATGTTATGCTACACTGAAATTTCCCTCTATCTTTGCCAGTTTATCTTATATTCCGCTTCTTACTTTGAGTGTCACTGGATCAGAATGTTCCTTAGGCATCCTCTAGCATGCCTCAAATAATTTTCCTAGCAAAACTCTTATTAGATGATCATTTGCCATTCTAAAATGAAGTTTTTGTACCATTAGTGCTTGTGGAAGTCTAACCCCAAAGGCCAGCTAATAAAGAACTGTATGAAAATCAGTTGAATCAAATTAATTGAATAAAATGTATACAATGCAATGTATACACTGGCTACTAGAGTAGGGTTGTTATCAAAGAGGAAAGGAAGTGATCAAATTCCAAATAGAAATATTAAGAGCAGAAGCAACAAATAGATTTTTCCTTATTGTTGGCCTTGATCCACTATGACAAAAACAATATTTAGAAATATGAAACTTTCAATGTTTAATTTTTTCAAAACTATATATTACTGTTACAGATATATATGTGTGTCAATAAAATATTTATGTGGCTCTTCTTTACTAGCTTCCCACTCTTCCCACGATCTCACCTCTTGCTCAGAAGCTTTCACTCCACTCCTCCATAGACGAGGTTCTTACCCCTGTGTGACACTGGGCTTGTCACTTCCCCTCCTTGTGCCTCAGCTTCCTCATCTACAATAAAGCGGGGGACCTAAGGGCTCCCTTCAAAGATTATGAGGGTGCATGATGCATGAGGAGTCCTGAGCACAGAACTGGACTGTGGCCCAGACTCCATGCTCATAAACCAGCATGTCTGCTATTTGATGCCAGCTCTGCCCCGAGTTTCTCCCATGCATCCGTCTTCAAGCTAGCTCAGCCCAGAAAAGATAAAACATCTCTATCCCGTGCCCTGGACCTGGTTCAGCACTCAGGGAGATCAGGACTCTGGGCCTCCCCTGTTTCGTGGGGGCTTGCCGGGCTGCTCCCCAGCTGGGTGGGGCTTTGGGGGAAAGAGCATTCAGAGCACACTGTCAGATGCTTGCTGCTCCTTGGGAGGGACTGGCAGCTGCTCGTCCTATGAAAGTGCTCGATGTGGGATAAATGACCGTCACAGTAGTAATTATTAATAACTGATGGTGATACCTGGGTCCCTAGAGCCCCACGCGTGGGCCATGGTGGGAGCTCTGGGCATCAGTACTGACGGAAGGATGTGGGGGGCTTTTCTGGGCACCCTCTGTCCATGGGCAAGGCTGAGCGAGAACAGACCTGAACCCAGCTAAGAACAGGATGCGAGAGATTCCAGTGCCTGGGCTGAGCCCGAGGGCCTCTGGCTCCTAGAACTGCCTCTTCCTACGGAGACCTTGGGAAGGATCAGCATCTCTGATCGGCCCAAATCCCTCAAGGCTGGTCCAGGGTGTCCGGTGCCACCATCCCTCTCACAGGGTGGAGGCAGGACAGGCAGGATTCCGTACTGTACTTCTTTGATGAAGGATTTGGAGGTCAGAGAGGTGGAATCTCATCAGACTCAGTACCTCCCAGCCCTGGTCAGGTACTCTTCCTCCAGGGGGCCTTCCAGGTTGAGGTGCTTGCTCTCTGGGCTCTCACAGATTTTAGACAAACCTTGGTCTCAGGTTGTGTCTTGGCATCTTTAAGCCCTAGAGTTTGGTAAGTCCCTGTTTTGACTCTGGTTCTGTCTGCTCTTTGCTAACTGTGTGACCTTGGACAGGTGAGTTCACCTCTCTGAGCTTTGGTCTTTACCTGGGGAGTGGCTAACAGTGGTACTTGACTCATAGGGTAGCTATGAGACTTAAATGAGATGTGATTGGAGGAGAAATTAGCTTCCCCAAACTCACCTGCCTCCCTGTCCCTCCCGTGGCCTTCAAGCCAGTCCCAGGCTCTCTGCCGGGCTCTGCGGCTGCTTGTCCTTGGCCCAAGGACACCAGGGACCTTGCTGAGCCCTTGGATGAAGGAGCTACCTGGCTGCTGAGGTCCAGAGAGGGTTGGGGACCACCCAGGGGGCAGAGGGCCAGGGCAGCACCTGCAGGGTACAGGGACATGCCACCTGCTCTCCCCAGGGAGGGAACTCATGAATATTCACACCCACTAGAGCATGAGGGAGCCAGCCAGCACACTCCTGGGTGTCATTGGAGTGTTCCTGTTTCCCAGTGACCGCAGAGGCAGCCGGGGAGTCAGATGTGGCTCAGTCAGGGAGAGGAAAGGGGCATCCAGACACGGCCGGAGGTGAGTGTGTCTTCCTCTGTCCCGCGCACGGGCCCCTGGGGGGAGCAGGACACCCTGGGACTGAGGCCTGCCTGGTGGTGATGCTCTAGGCCAGAAGGTTCACCATCCCGGGCTCGGTTTCCCCGTATGCATGCTGTGGGGGATGAGTCCTGTTTCTCCTTTGTTCCCTGGAGTGTGCTGGTCCAGCCAAACAGGAGGATTGTTGGGCCTGGCCTGGAGCCAGCCGTTGGCACAGACGGAGGGTGATGTGGCTAGGGTAACCCAGAAGGAGAGGAATAGATAGGGTGAGCTAGGGAGGGGGGATGGTCTGCCCTGAGTGCCTGGGACTGTTATCACCATAGCAGAGGAAAAAGACTCAGGTTCTGGCCCTGTCTTTGCTACTGCTGCACTGTGTGACCTTGACAGTGGCTCTGCCATTTCTAAGCCTCAGACTCCCTGCTGCACTGTCTTCCAGGCTACAGGCCATGAGGCTCGGGCCAGGCTGAGATTGTCCTTGGTACCCCATGGACTTAGACCTGGGACCGTCAGCTGCCTGCAAGCCTCAGCCTTCTGTGATGGAACATCCAGCTGTGCACACCCTCCTCCCCACAGGCTTGGGCTGGGCCTGGGACATGCCAGGCAGAGGCCGCCATGGACAAACGGGAAGATGCACATTGCAGGCCAACAGACCTGAACTCGAATCCCAGCCCTGCCCGCTGCCTTGCGACCCTGGGCAAGTCACATCACCTCCCAGAGCCTTGGTTTCCCCATCTGCAAAATGGATGTGACAGTGGGGTCTGCCTCCCAGGATAGCTGGGTGGAGTCAGTGAGATGCTCTGGAAGAGACCCCATCCCAGGGCCTGGCTCATAGCAGGGCTCAAAAGTGAAACCAGAGGGTGTAAAGGGCCCAGGGCCCAGGGCCCATCACCTAGTAGGGCAGGGCCCGGCTGGTTTTGAGGAAGCCAAAGTGGGGGAATGAACAAATAAATGAGGGAAGCAGGGATGGGGGTCGAGGGGGCGGTCCTGGGCGGGGCCAGGCAGAGCCTGATTGGTGGTCCTGGGAGGCTGGTCCGCCCCCTGCTGCCTGACCTGCACCCAGAGCCTTGCCAACTGCCTCCCAGAGTTCCAGAAAGTGCCTGGTGAGTGGGGCTCCTGGGGCAGGGGAGGGCCCCGGGGTTTTTTAAAGGGCAGCAATCCGAACCCCTCCCCATTTTAAAGTCAGAGAAACTGAAGCCCAGGGCCCCACTCAGGGTTGGGGCTCACATCTGAGGCTCTGGCCTGGCCCAGGGCTCTGTCCTGATATTTGCTGGGACCCCTGAAGAACAGGAGGCTGGTGGGGTCACTTGAGGCAGGGGGCAGGTTTGTGCTTGGTCGGGGTGGGGGCAGCCACTCCTTGTTCAGGGGGAGCCCACCCTGAGGGCGACAAATACAGGAACCCGGAGCAGGTCCCCACAGTCTCTGAGCGATAACTATGCGCTAGTCGTTTTGCCAGCCCCATCTCAGGAAAAGCCAGCACTACCAGCTTCCCCACTTAACAGATGAGAAACTGAGGCTCCAAGGGGTTCCTGTGGTTGAAACACAGGCCCGGGGCTTCCAGGTTGGCCCCTCCCCTCTCCTGAGGCCTCTTCATGACCAGACCTTTGCTAGCTGACTTTCCCCACCTCGCAAACTTTATCTATTATTCAACTGTAGTAAATACATGTTATTGCCTTTTTCTGATTAAAAGTAACATGCTCCTTAAAAAAAAATGCCACCCTTACAGAAATGCATAATATAGAAAACAATTACCTTTTATACCCCTCCCCCAGCTACGCAGAGAATACCACTGTTAAAACTTAGAATATGCCCCTACAGTGGTTTCTTTCTGGGCCTATGTATATTTACCTATTGCCTATATGGATCTGGGGGCATAGTGTTCCAGAACTTTCTTTTTCCACATTAGTAGATCATGGTGTGTTTTCGAGCCAGTCCACTCAGCTCCACTTTGTTTCTTTTTCTTTTCCTATTTTTTTTTTTTTGTAAAGCGGATACAGATGCCTCCATCTGGGAAGGGGCCTTGGTTTGTGGAACAGGTGCCCTGCTGATGGACACTGAGGTTGTTTCTAACTTTTTTCTGACCAAACCGCCATGAACACCCTTGCATGGGTGACTTTGCCCAAGTGTTTTTGCAGAATAGTTGGAATTGGAAGAGCTTGTACCTTCCTCCTTTGATAGGAGTACCGGAAACTCTCTCACACTCTCGTCCACCCTTGACCCTGTCCACCTTGCCCACCTAAGAGTGAACAGAGATATGTCATTGTCACCAGGGAAGTCAAATTCCCTCTTATATAGTTCCTTCCTCTGCAAATTTCTTCTTCATGTCCTTTCCTGTGAGGACAACTTTCTAGATGAGAAGCGGAAAACTTAGGGACTGGTCAGGCAGACCTGGAGTACCCATTTTCTGGGAAAGGTTTGTGGGTGCCTCCGGTCACTTTTCCAGGGGGAATTACATGGGGTCCTCCTCCAGGCTGACTGGCTGACCTCTGGCCGCAGGGTCAGTGGTGACGTGCCATGCGTGTGATCACGGGGCAGCACGCATGATCTCTCTTGGCCTCTGGGGCCCAGGGCCTAGTGCAGCATGCACCACAGCAGCAGTGGAAAGTTTTGGACCTTGGCTTTGCAGCTAAGGGGCGGTGGGAAGGCTCCCAAGTCCCAGCTCTCTCCTGGACCCCCCATGGCTTAGCCTGAACTGCCCCCGTTACAGCTCAGTCCTCAGCCCCCTGCCGACAGGGTCACCACAGTTAGACCTAAAACCTACTACCCCCCAAACTGAAAACAAACAAAAAAAACAGGACATCGAGTTAAATTTGATACTCAGAGACATATTGAATAATTTTTAGTATGACTATATCCCTGGCAATATTTGGGACACGTGTATACTAAAAAAAGTTTTATTTGTTGTGGGTTTTTTTTTTAATTTTACTTATTTATCTTTGGCTGCTTTGGGTCTTTGTTGCTGCACGTGGGCTTTCTCTAGTTGCATGAGCAGGGGCTACTCTTCATTGCGGTGCGCAGGCTTCTCATTGTGGTGGCTTCTCTTGCTGTGAAGCACGGGCTCCAGGCACGTGGGCTTCAGTAGTTGTGGCACACGGGCTCAGTAGTTGTGACTCGCGGGCTCTAGAGCGCAGGTTCAGTAGTTGTGGTGCACGGGCTTAGTTGCTCCGTGGCATGTGGGATCTTCTCAGACTAGTGCTCGAACCCGTGTCCCCTGCATTGGCAGGCGGATTCTTAACCACTGCGCCACCAGGGAAGTTTGTTGTTTATCTGAAATTCATACTTACCCGGTTAACCCTGCCTGCTGGCAGTTGGAGAAAAGATGGGCATGTGGGCAGAGGCCGGGCTGGCTGTGTGATCTGAGCCCTCTCCTTCCTCGCTCTGAGCCTCAGTTTCTCCATCTGGCTCCCCTGCAGACCCCATGGGCATGGGGGCCAGTAAGGAGAGATGAGGAGCCTTGGCCCCTCACTGGGCAGCTGGGAAGCATGACTTGGGGGACAGGTGGGCTGGCTGGGCCTTCTGAAAGGTGAGGGATTCAGGCCCAGGCCCCTCCCTGTAGACAAACCTGGCCCCAGGCCTGGGGGGACAGAGCACTGGGAAAGGGTCTTCTTTTCCTTTTTACTTAGAACATGATTTCATTATGAAGCCCCAAAAGGTGTAAAAAATAAACGAATGAATACCCACGTACCCACCACTCAGCTTAAAAGTTAAAACCGAACCAGGCAGCAGAACCTTCTCCCTGCCACACTCCCTAGCCTCTCTTTGCATTGGCTTTGCCCAGCGGGTCCATCTGCAGCCCCGTGTCTTTCTGTCCCTGTCTGGACCTGCTGGGGTGCCACAGAGCTGGCAAAGGCAGGTCCCAATGTGGAAGGCTGCCTCTCAAGCCAGCCAGGCCTGAGATGGTGGTGGGGGCTCCCTGTGGCCAGACCCCTAATGCTTTCCCTGCTCTGTACTCCCCACAGGTGTCTGAGATGCCGCTGCCACAGAAGAAGCGCTGGGAGTCCATGGCCAAGGGGCTTGTGCTGGGAGCACTCTTCACCAGCTTCCTGCTACTGCTGTACTCCTACGCCGTCCCCCCGCTGCACACTGGCCTGGCCTCCACGTGAGTGGCCCTGCTGGGCAGCCGAGGGCTGGGGGTGGGGGAGGGTTGGCTCCTGCCCCCGTGATCACGGTTACCTCCTGGGTGGCCACCCTGTGCCCTGCATCATGCTGTGCCAGGCAGAAATCCCACTGAGAGCAGAACACCCTGTGGAACCCTAGGCCTCAGTGTCCTCATCTGTGAAGTGGGTATTGTAACAGAACCTGACATGAAGCATAAGAATCAAATAACACCATCTGCACGGTGGGCTCCAATGGGGCCAGGAGGTGGGGAGGACCTGTCCAAGAGCACACAGCTGGCACAGGCCTGGATTCAAACTGGGGTCTGTCTGCCTCCAAGCCTGGCTCCTAACCATGAGTCCACCCCACCTCCCCACAGGGCTGTTCTGCCCAGGCCGCAGCACAGCCTGTGCCCTTAATTGGAGGTATTAAGTTGAACTAGAGGAAACTGCTAATAACTGACCATTTTCGGCCTGCAAAGTTTCATGTGGTCCTACCTAATGCTAATTCATGATAAATGTACTTAATAGCGGCCATGAATGAGACGTGTTATTGTCCTCACAGCAACACCATGAACAGGCTTATTGTCCCCGTTTCACAGATGAGGAAAGTAAGGCCAGAGAAGCCAAACAACTGACCTAGGCCTTGCAGCCTGAACGCAGGCCCATCTGGTCCCTGGGCTCCCCTGCCACACACCCACCCCCAGCAGCCCGCTCTCTAGACCTGGGGTAGCAGGACCCGGGGTGCTAAGTCCTGAGGCTCTGCCACCACTCCATCCCCAGCAGGACCCCCGAGGGCTCAGCACCCTGCTCCCCGGCCCTGAGTGAGCCAGAGGCACCGACCCCGGCCAACGGCTCGGCGGGAGGCTGCCAGCCGAGGCGCGACATCGTGTTCATGAAGACGCACAAGACAGCCAGCAGCACGCTGCTCAACATCCTGTTCCGCTTCGGCCAGAAGCACGGGCTCAAGTTCGCCTTCCCCAATGGCCGAAACGACTTCGACTACCCGGCCTTTTTCGCGCGCAGCCTGGTGCAGGACTACCGGCCTGGGGCCTGCTTCAACATCATCTGCAACCACATGCGCTTCCACTACGACGAGGTCCGGGGCCTGGTGCCACCCAACGCCACCTTCATCACTGTGCTCCGCGACCCCGCCCGCCTCTTCGAGTCCTCCTTCCACTACTTTGGCTCCGTGGTGCCCTTCACGTGGAAACTCTCGGGCCGCGACAAGCTGGCCGAGTTCCTGCAGGACCCAGACCGCTACTACGACCCCCACGGCTACAACGCCCACTACCTCCGCAACCTGCTCTTCTTCGACCTGGGCTACGACAGCGACCTGGACCCCGGCAGCCCGCAGGTGCAGGAGCACATCCTGGAGGTGGAGCGCCGCTTCCACCTCGTGCTCCTGCAGGAGTATTTCGACGAGTCGCTGGTGCTGCTCAAGGACCTGCTGTGCTGGGAGCTGGAGGACGTGCTCTACTTCAAGCTCAATGCCCGCCGCGCCTCGGCAGTGCCGCGCCTCTCCGGCGAGCTGTACCAGCGCGCCACAGCCTGGAACGTGCTGGACGCCCGCCTCTACCGCCACTTCAATGCCAGCTTCTGGCGCAAGGTGGAGGCCTTTGGGCACAAGCGCATGGCCCGCGAGGTGGCCGCCCTGAGGCGCGCCAACGAACGCATGCGCCGCATCTGCATAGACGGTGGCCACGCGGTGGACGCCACCGCCATCCAGGACTCGGCCATGCAGCCCTGGCAGCCGCTGGGCACCAAATCCATCCTGGGCTACAACCTCAAGAAGAGCATTGGGCGGCGGCACGCGCAGCTCTGTCGGCGCATGCTCACGCCCGAGATCCAGTACCTGATGGACCTGGGCGTCAACCTGTGGGTCACCAAGCTCTGGAAGCTCATCCGGGACTTCCTGGAGTGGTGACGCCCGCCCGTGGAGGAGGGCTGGGCAGGGGCCCGCTGACCTCCCCCCACGGCCCTCCTGGTGCCACCCCAGCCCCTGGGGTGAGGCGGGGCTGCTGCAGGGGTGTGACCAGCCAAGGACTGGGCCCACCGCACACAGGGCCTGAGATCAGTATTTGACTAATTATAGTTTTTTGGTTTTTGGTTTTCGGTTTTTTAAATTAAATCCCCTTCCCTCCAAAAAAGAATGTTCTATTTTCTGGCTCCCCTTAAAGGGGAGACTTCAGAAGTAAAAGAATTTGATGTGTTTTTGTTAATCAGCCTCAGTGGTGCTGACCGGCGGGGCCCTGGTGTGTGTGGGGTGACTGGTGGGGATTGGGGGACCCCAAGGGAGCATGGTGGGCACCTGAGTGTGTCTGTGGGGCAGAGCCCAGTGGTATGGCAGGGTTTGGTGTGTATCTGTCACATGCTGAAGCCCTGTGTGGTTGAAGGGGTCCCATGAGCTACCAAGACCTGGAAGATTGTGTGTGTGTGTGTGTGTATGTGTGTGTGTGTGTGTGACAGGGAGGTGGGGAGAACTTGGTGGAGCCGTGAACAGCAGGCCCAGGGCCCAGGCTAATGGTTCCTTGTGCAATCTCATTAATCCTCACAATAATCCTTTGAGGTAGGCACAATTACCATCCCATATTACACATGTGGGAATTGACATTCTGAGAGCAGGAGGGAAATGCTTGAGGTCACCTTGCAAGATGTATCAGACCCAATACTAAGCCATCTCCCTGGGACCCCAAACCCTTTCCATAGCCAGTGTCTGTTCACCCCATCCCTGCCTGCCCCCTTTCCCCTACTGACCACTCCAGGCTGACTCACCATCTGCTTGTACTCTAACCTTACCTAAGTCCTGGGTTTTCCCCTTCCACCCTGGAGTTCAGTTTAATTAATCCAAAAAACATTTTATATTCATTAGATGTCTGTAGTGCGCCCCAGCCTTGAGCTGGCCCTGAGCAGACAGCAGTCAGCAAGTTGGCTTAGACCCTCCTGGAGCTCATGTCCAGAGAGCAACCAAGGCATGTCGGGTATGATCAACCACGGCAGGGATGTGTCAGCTCTAACCATCTGCTTCCCTCAGCCTCCCCGGGGGACAGAGGCCCTTCCTCAGGTCTCTAACCAGTAGCCAGCAGCCAGATATGAAAGGCAGAAACCACAGCCAGGAGATTCTTTACTGGAGACCTGTTTGTGCCAGGTTCCAAGCCAAGTGCTTACATAACTTATCCGAATACCTACAACAACCTAGCTTTATAGATCAAAGCTCAGAGAGGTTAAGTGACCTACCCAAGGTCACACAGCTAATTAGGGCCAGGGTCAGAATTCAAAGCCAGATCAGTCAGCCAGATCACTCAACCTCCCTGGGCTTGAGTCAATCTTCCTCCTGGGAGTGAGCTTCTGGTCCAAGGAGGGTAGGAAGGAGTTATGATGACCAACTGTTTCACTTTTCTAGAACTGTCCCGGTTTTAGCAATGAAAGTTCCCACATTGAAGGAAGCGCCTCAGTCCTGGGCAACCAAGACGGTTGGTCAGTATGGGACAGGTTTGACCCCACCAACTCCCTGGGACCACTGCCTACACCCTCATAATATTCCTTGTGGCAAGAAATTAGCACAGCCTTGGAGTCTTTATTTAACTCATTGGGAGAAAAATAAGCAAAAATAAATAAATAAAACTGACAATATCTAAGACTATTTGCAGTAAAAGATGTAACTGACCCCACATTTATTAGAGAATTCTCCCTCCTTTTATTAATCAAAGAGAGACATGATTTAGTGCAATATGATAACTTCCTGAGTTTGCGGAACCCCACAATTCTATTTCCTTGGACCCCTAAGGGCCTAGAAATGCCCATAATAATATTATATATGATTACATTATTTATTATTATTACTACCGGCCCTTTTAGGTCCTCTTGAGATCCAAGGAGAACAAATCTGGCAGTTAGTAGATGCAAAGAACATAAATTACTTCATTAGCATTTACTATCTGCCTGGCTTGTTTTAAAAGCATTACAGTTATTAACTCCTTTATTAACGTAATTAATACTTTGATAATGAGTAGTTGCCAGGTACTGAGCAACCACTCTGTGCTCAGCCCTGTGCCACGTGGGAACATGCACAATTCCCTTTGCTCCCCCGAGGAGGTGGCTGACACGCAGAGAGGCAGAGCAACCAGCCCAGGGTCACCCAGCCAGCAGCCATAGAGGTAGGATGCAAACCTAGGTCAGTCAGATGCTGAGGCTGGTGCTTGCGGCCTCCAGACCTTCAGTGCCATTCCAGTCGGCCACCTCAGCCTCAGGACTGAGGGCTGTCCCATGGCTGAAAAAGTAGGAGGTCTCCAAGGGGCTCTGCAGGGGTAGCCTTCAGGAACCACACTGTTCTTGCTACACCTGAGTAGCAGAAGGCGCCATGGTACCAAGTTCGGTCTTGCCTAGTTCTGACCTTCCTGGCCAGTGGGAGCTGGGGGCACCCATGGTGACCAGGCATCTGTAGACCGGACACGTGAGAGCCAGGGCAGGGATCAAGGCTGCCCCCGGGAGAAATTCAGTGAAACCACATGTTCCTCTCCATTATGGGTTGAACTGTATCCCTTAAAAAGATGCATTGAAGTCCTAACACTCAGTCCCCTATGACTGACCTTATCTGGATATAGGGGCTTTGTACATATAATCAAGTGAAGACAAGGTCTTTGGGGTGGGCCCTAATCCAATATGGCTGGTGTCCTGATAAGACACGGAAATGCCATGTGAAGACACAGACACACAGGGACAACACCACGTGAAGACAGGCAGAGGTTGGCATGATATAGCAACAAGCCAAGGAACGCCAAGGGTGACGGCCACCTCCGGAAGCTAAGAGGCCATGAAGGAGTCTATCCAGAGTTGGAGGGAACGTGGCACTGTCGACACCTTGGTTTCAGACTTCTAGCCTCCAGGTCTGTGAAAGAATAAACTCCTGTTGTTTGAAGCCACCCAGTTTGTGGTACTTTGTTACAGCAGCCCCAGGACACTAACACACTTGCCTGGGTGAGGCATCTCCCCGAGGCTCGCCCCTAGGATCCACCCTCCACCTGTAGCCAGAGGCTGTCCTCTGCTCCAAGCCCTCCACTATCCTCCTTTCCACTGGGGAGAAGCTAGGCAGCCTCACGCCTCTGGGGCTTCGCACATGCTGTTCCCTCTACAATAAGGCCGCCTTACTTCTGCAGGCCCAATACTGCTATGTGTTTTCAAAGCAAGCTCCGCCTCTTCCTCTGGGTGTCCTTCCCTGACAGCCCAGCCCCCAAGCTAGCTTAGGGCCGCCAGCCTTCCCATCTCAGCTTTGCTCACCCAGAGCTGTGGATGTGCTTGTCTGCGAGGCCCTCCAGGATGCGGCCCGGGTCTTATGGAAACAATAGGCCTCCAGTGCCCAGACCAGTGCCTGGCACACAGTCAGTTCTTTTTTTTTTAATTATTTATTTTATTTATTTATTTTTGGCTGTGTTGGGTCTTCGTTGCCGTGCGCGGGCTTTTCTCTAGTTGCGGCGAGTGGGGGCTCCTCTTCGTTGTGGTGCACGGGCTTCGCACTGCGGTGGTTTCTCTTGTTGCAGAGCACAGGCTCTAGGCGCCCGGGCTTCAGGAGTTATCGCTCGTGGGCTCTGGAGCGCAGGCTCAGTAGTTGTGGCACACAGGCTTAGTTGCTCTGCAGCATGTGGGATCTTCCCGGACCAGGGCTCGAACCCGTGTCCCCTGCATTGGCAGGCGGACTCTTAACCACTGTGCCACCAGGGAAGCCCAGTCAGTTCTTAATAAATGTTGAAAGACAGAGGAAAGGGAATTCTCTGGTGGTCCGGTGATTAGGACTCTGTGCTTCCACTGCAGGGGTCTCTGGTCTTATTCCCAGTCGGGGAACTAAGATCCCGCATGCCACATGGTGTGGCCAAAAAAAAAGAGGACAGGAAAGAAGGAAATAGGGAGAAAGAAAAGAAGGAAGGAAGAGATAAAAGAAGAAAGGAGGGAGGGAAGGAACAGGTAAAAAAGAGAGAGTGAAAATAGGACAGAGGGGAGAAAGGGAGCTATTTCGCCCTTGAGGGCCTTCTTCATACTTGTCCTAACTGACTGGGGCCTGTGTCCCTGGGAAAGATAATAGATTAGCCAAGGCACACGAGTGCTGGAATGAGTTCATTAGCTGAAAGCTCACATGACACTGGGGCGGGACACAGGTCAGGTAAGTTTTGACACGGGCAGGTAGAGGCAGGGAGTCTGGAGAGTGGGTGGCCCTGGGCACCCGTGAGCACAGAGAGCCATATAAGAACTGAAAAAGGAGAGGTAGCCGCTCCCAGCTTCCCTTGCCATCACATCTTTGGCAAACTCTTATTGAGTACCTACTGTGTAAGCGTGCCACAGTGGGAGTGCTTTTCTCAGACAAGTGCCTACTGTGTGCAGGCCCCATGCCCGCCGCACTCACTGGACTGGGACTCACTTCCCAGCAAATAAAACCTATTAGAAAAGACCTTGCAGAAGAGGAGGGCTTTTTTTTTTTTTTTGCGGTACGCAGGCCTCTCACTGTTGCGGCTTCTCCCGTTGCGGAGCACAGGCTCCAGAAGCGCAGGCTCCGGGCGCGCAGGCTCAGCAGCCATGGCTCATGGGCCCAGCTGCTCCGCGGCATGTGGGATCTTCCCACCGTGGCATGTGGGATCTTCCCAGACCGGGGCACGAACCCATGTCCCCTGCATCGGCAGGCGGACTCTCAACAACTGCGCCACCAGGGAAGCCCAAGAGGAGGGTTTTGATTATAGGCCTTGAGGGAGGCAGGGATTGGATGCAGGGTGTTGCAAGGAAGGGCATTCCAGGGAGAGGGAACAGCATAAGAAAAAGCTGGACAGGTAATAGTGGAGAGGCAAGGGGGCTGGAATAAGGAGGAGAGCAGGAGAAATCCGCTCAGCAAGGACAGCAAGCGATCTTCTTGCGCTCTAGACTAAGGAGTTTGCAGTTTCTCCTGAGAGTGACAAGGAGCCAAGTGAGGCTTTGGAGGAGGCGCAGGACTACTCAAAGGTGGGCTTCAGTGGTGCTGGGGTGGGGAACCAGGGAGAGGGATGGGGGCCTGGGCCAGGGAAGGAGCAGAGGAGGGTGGCCCACACTTGCCCCTTGTGGCTGAAGCTCTAGCTTATGGTCTGTGGGGTTCTAGGGAGACCTCGCCCTACAGGAGAGGCAGATCCACTCCAGTTACTCCCATGCAAGGCCGAGGAGGGAGCATCTCGGGCTCAGCGAGGCGCCCCAGGTGTGTGCTCTGCCTGGTGCCGGCATGTGAGAGACAGAGTCCTGAGGAAGCTCCAAGTTCAGACAGTCCTGATTGTCACCCAACCGCTGCATGGCTCGGGCACTCCACTTCCGTCTTCCAGGCTCCGGGAGGAACAGTAAGGGGTTCACAGAGCAGGGATGCCTTTGGCTGAGAAGCAGGCACAAAGCCCAATACGTGGTCCCAGATTAGAGGTGAAGCTGCTGGTGCCCTGCCCGTGTCCCCTGCCCTTATCCCCTCAACCTCACCACCCCCCGAGGCCTTTCTCCATCCAGCCTCCAGGGCCACAGGTGCCAGCAGAATTGTCAGCCCCTGGAGCAGCCCTCAAGCAAAGGTGTCTAAAGACCCTCAGACCCTGGGCAGGACTCTGAGGTGAGCGTTCCACACTGTCACCCATTATCCCCATTGGGATCGCCTTGTCCTTATTTTCTTGATTACTTCCCTGTACAGCCACCTCCCCACCTCTGTCTCACTTCCTCACTCTCCTATTTGTGCTTTCCCGGATCACCTCCGGAATAAGCTCCTTGCACTGGAGTGCTTATCTCAGACAAGTACCTATTGTGTGCAGGTCCCGTTCATGCAGCATGATCCCACGTGTCCTCGTCTTGTACTCTGGCTTTCTGCTTGTCCAGGGGTGGGGGAGCTGACTGTATCCAGGAGCCTCCTGTCACCCCTCACCTGAAGGCTAGGTGTGGTCCAGCTCAGGGTTGCACATCCACCTGCTGGGTCTGGGTCTGGGAAGTCTCTCCTCACCCCCGATGCCACATGCCCTAAAGGCTGTGATGAATCATGGGCAGTTGTTCCTGACACGTGGGGTGGTAATTGGAGCCTGGGACATGTCAGGGCACAATGACAGTGGTTTCAGACCTCTGTTGGGTGTCAGTGGTGGCCTTCCTGGCTCAAGGAAGCATCTGATGGGACTGCAGGAGTAGAGGGTGGGGACTGAGAGGCAGGGTAGAGAGCAGCCCCTGTGCGCGTGACAACAGGTGGTCACATTCAACATGCTGTGGGGCAAGCATCGCTGTCCTCGTTTCACACATGAGGATTTGAATCTGGGCCAGTCAGGTCAAGGTTTGGTGCCTTAGGCACCCAACAAGGAATGGACCTTGCCATGTAGGGACAAGAAGCCTGGCAGGAAGAGGCGGGGCTTCTGGGCAGTGGTAGGCATGGGCGGGGCTACCAGCTGGGCAGAAGACAGGTGGCCTGCAGGGAGTCACAGAGTGGGGCCTGCACTCGGGACCAGCCAGCTGGACCCCATACCCACCACTGTAGGGAGAATGAGCAGGCAAGAGGGTGAGCTGAGCCCATCGCAGGAGAGGATGCTAGCCCAGGTGAGGTGGGGGAGAGAGCCCTACGCCGGCCTCAATTTCTCCTTCTATCCCAGGAGAGGTAGCCCCCAAGGCCCCTGAGGTCCCTCTGAGCTCTGCACTCCCAGGTCTCTTCTCAAATTTGAGGGTCTTGGTGGCCAGAGTCCACACTGGCGCTGTCCAATAGAAACATAACACAAACCACAAATGCAAGCCACATATGTCATTTCAAATTTTCTAGTAGCCATGTGAGAACAGGGAAAGGAAGCAAGTAAAATCAATTTTGATAATATATTTTATTTATTTATTTTTTGGCCATGCAGCACGGCTTGCGGGATCTTAATTCCCCAACCAGGGATTGAATTCTGGCCACAGCAGTGAAAGTGCCAAGTACCAACCAACGGGCCACCAGGGAATTCCCAATAATATATTTTATTTAACCTGACAGAGCCAAATTGGTATCACTGCAAGATGTAATCAATATAAAAATGATCGCTGAGATTTTTTTGCACTGTCTTTATTATTTTTTTAAATTTATTTATTTATTTATTTATTTATGGCTGTGTTGGGTCTTCGTTGCTGCACGCAGGCTTTCTCTAGTTGCGGCGAGCGGGGGCTACTATTTGTTGTTGTGCGCAGGCTTCTCATTGCAGTGGTTTCTCTTGTTGCGGAGCACAGGCTCTAGGTGAGCGGGCTTCAGTAGTTGTAGCATGCAGACTCAGTAGCTGTGGCTCGCAGGCTCTAGAGCACAGGCTCAGTAGTTGTGGCGCATAGGCTTAGTTGCTCCGCGGCATGTGGGATGTGGGATCTTCCCGGACCAGGGCTCGAACCTGTGTCCCCTGCATTGGCAGGCGGATTTTTAACCACTGCACCACCAGGGAAGCCCTGCACTGTCTTTAGAATCCTGCGTGTATCTCATACTCACAGCAGATCTCAATTCACACTGGCCACATTTCAAGCCTTAGTGGCTCCCATACTGAGCAGTGCAGGTGAGGGCTGCTGGACCAGTGCGGGGAGGCTGGTGTGGCAGGTCATGGCCTTAGCTATGACCTGGGGGAGGCAGAAGCTGGCATGAGTTTTCCTTTCTAGCCTGTGAGGAGCTCCTCATAGGGTCCTTAAGGTCTTTCCCTTGTGGTTGCACATGGCAAGCATGGGCTCCAGGGAGAGTCACACACCTCCATGGCATGGAGAGAGTGACGGGGAGCATCCATGGATGCCCTGATTCCTGTGCTCAAAGGGTTCTGCATCTGGAAGAGGGCATATTCTAGCCAGGCTTGGGATAAGTCCTCTTACAAGAAAACTGGGGTCAAGAATTAGGTCCAGGGCTTCCCTGGTGGCGCAGTGGTTGAGAGTCCGCCTGCCGATGCAGGGGACACGGGTTCGTGCCCTGGTCTGGGAAGATCCCACATGCTGTGGAGCGGCTGGGCCCGTGAGCCATGGCCGCTGAGCCTGCGCTCCCGGAGCCTGTGCTCCGCAACGGGAGAGGCCACAGCGGTGAGAGGCCTGCGTACAGCAAAAAAAAAAAAAAAAAAAAAGAATTAGGTCCAGATCTTGGCTGAGCGAGTCACGTCACCAGTTTGAGCCTCAGTTTCCTCACTTGGGGAATGGGTATACTAGCAGTATCACATCAGGATGAATTTTTTTTTAATAAATTTATTTATTTATTTATGGCTGCATTGGGTCTTTGTTGCTGTGCATGGGCTTTCTCTAGTTGCAGTAAGTGGGGGCTACTCTTCACTGTGGTGTGCGGGCTTCTCATTGTGGTGGCTTCTCTTGTTGCGGAGCATGGGCTCTAGGCACATGGGCTTCGGTAGTTGTGGCACGCAGGCTCAGTAGTTGTGGTTCGCGGGCTCTAGAGTGCAGACTCAGTAGTTGTGGCTCATGGGCTTAGTTGCTCCGCGGCATGTGGGATCTTCCTGGCAGGGCTCGAACCCATGTCCCCTGCATTGGCGGGCGGATTCTTGAACACTGCACCACCAGGGAAGTGCCAGGATGAATTTAACGATTAACCCAGGGCCAAACACTCCCTTGTGTTTCTGAGGACAAAGGTTATCAGCTCATTTGGGCTGGGGGTCCCAGAGCTAGCCCTTTGAGCCCCTATTTGGAGGCTGAGGAGACTGAGATGCAGAGAGAGGGGAAGTGACTCAGGCCAGGCCACAGTGGGACTGCTGAGTCCCTGTCCAAATTCATCGGTACTGAAGGCTGGTTGTGTCCCACTGTCAGTGACATTCACACAGGAGTGGCAGGAAGATAGTCGGGAGTGATGGGCTGGGGCAGACCCTCCAGCCCCACTCACAGTTCTGGGCGGCCCACTCCCAAGGGCACTGGGCATGCAGATGTGCCAGGCTCGCTTTGCTTGCTTACTTCTCCATCCTTGCAGACGTCCTGTGCTTTGAAAACACCTACAGCCTCATGCATGCCAAGAAGGTCAGCTACACTGTGGAGGTGCTGCTCCCTGACAAGGCCTCCGAGGAGAAGATTCAGAGTCTCGAGGCAACAAGACAGTCTCCACTGCAATGAAGACCCTGGGCGCCCCTGTGCCTGTGCTCTCCAACCCCTTAGCACCCCTTCCTGTCCCCTGCCCCTGCCCCCCCCAGGAAGGGCAGTGCTGGAGGTGACCGCAGAAAGCCACCCACCTCAGCCATCACCATCTCAGCTCCTTGTGGGCCAACCTGGCTCGGTGGCCGAGCAGGAAGGGGAACCCTGGTGCATAGATCACCCTGAGGATTCAGACGGACACCCCATGCCCTGTTCGCAGAAAATGAGGATGAGAACCCTGAGGATGAGCCAGTGTCCACTGAGGAAGGGTCCTACCTGCAGAAGCTGCCCTGGTGTCCCTCCTGACAAGGTCCCCCCATCCCAGGGCTCACCCACACCTGGCGTCCTGGTTTGGGGGAATGCGCATGAGCGCCAGGGCCTGCAGGGAGCACAGCCTCAGGCCTGAAGAGCAGGGAAGCCCCATTCTCCACATGCAGGGGGTCAGCAGGGATGGGCAGGACCAGCTGTAAGCAGCTGGGTGGAAGGACAGGCAGGGCTGCGGGTCTCGGTTCTGATAGAGCATCAACCCTCTAGGGTTGTTCTACTGCATTTGGAGGGAAAATCAGAAGTGGAGAGCGAGAGCCGGCAGGAACAACCATCAGGAGGAAGAGCCACGTTCAGCCCTACGCAGCGCTGAGTGGGAGTGACTGAGACTCCTGGGAATTCCCAGTGTCTCCCTACCCCCAGCCTGCTGTGATCCAGCCCACCTTCAGCTTGGGTTCTTTCAGGCTCTGATGGGGGCTGGGACCGAAGCAAAGCTGGAGGGAGGTGGAACGAACATACTGGGGTGCAGGGTAGAGCTGCTCTCCCAGGGCGCTCATCCTAGACTCTGACTTGCTTCTTGGAGAGCCATCAGGCTTTTCCTCCATCTTTGTGTCTCACCAAGGGGACAGCTGAAGGTTGGCTGCCAACCCCCCTCCTCCCCCACCCCAAATGCAACTCAGTAGCTGGCCAATGAAGGCTTCATTTCTCAATGGCTGGCCCTCCTGGAGCCCACAGCCCACAGTCAGGACCGCTGCTGGACGGACTGCATCCAGCAGGGCAGCCCATGCCTGGAAGTGAACCGAGGAAGCCGCTGAGATGGCTGTGCCTCTGTGGTTGACTCTAGGTGGCAATGAAACCCTCAACCTGGACCTGGGAGCCCAGGCTTTGCTGCCCTGCCCCCTTCGTTCTGCTCCCTGCCCTCTGGCTGGGCCAGGCCACTGGCCCCCAGTACCTCTGAAGACGCAACCCCAGAGTGGCTCGGCCCTCGGCTCTGGATCCCTGCGCCTGTACTGCTGTCCCATGGGGTGGAGTGCTGGCCACCCAGGTGACGTCCCCGGGAGTGAGTGGCCAGACGTCCCTGTAAAAGGGGTCCTTGCTGCAAAGCATTAGCATCCTGGCTGCCCAGGCCCTTCCCAGGGACCGGAAGCCTCCGCGAGCCCCACTATCCAGGTGCTTTGCCAGCAAGAAGCCCAGCTCTGGTCCCTTTCCCACTCTCAGATTCTGTGCTCTCATCTTCTCCAGTTAATAAGAGGTTTCTCGATTTCCCAAAGCATGTTTTAGACAAGAACATGATGAGGCTTGGGAAGGTGGGGTCTTCCGGTGAGCCAGGTGAGGTCCTTGGCTCCCCAGCCCTCCATCTGTGACCCCAGCCCTCCATCCACCACGAGTGATGGAGCACAGAGTCTGAGCAGAAGCTCTGCTGCTATAAAAAGCAAACTAAATAAAACTGAATGCCATAAGCCAGTGCCACGAGGCACTCCTGGCCCAACAGTGTTTGAATAGTTTGGCAAGAAAAAAACTGCGTACCAGCACCAAAGAGATGGCCTGAGGCTGTCAGGCAAAAATCACATGACATTTCTGTGTCCAAGGTCCTCTCCTGCATCCCAGATGTGGCAGGCTTTCCCGTCACCCCAGTTGCACTGCACAGCCACCCTCTGTGCAGCCTCCCAAATGCAGGGATACCCAGAGCCCCCAGAGGTCCTGGCTTCCCAGGGCCATCTTCCCACTGCCCATGGCAGGCTATGGAGGACACGGCCGACTGGGGCTGCGAGGACCCTGTGCCAGGTTTCACTGCTCCCAGCTGTTGTCATGATGCGGGCTCACAGTGCCTTACTTCCACCTTCACGCCCCCCATGTAAAGACAAGTGGTTCATAGTTGTGAACAATGACCCTTGCCTTTCTAACCACTCATAGCCAACTTCCCACCATCAGCACTGCCTCGTGTGGTTTTCTTGCAGGCAGCATAGACTCCTCTGCACAAGGGTTTCCCAAGGCTCTGACCATAGAGAATTTATACAAATGTGGCTGTGATAAGGGGGTCAGGTGTGGGCACCAGCGACACTGAATCCCAGAGCTGGCAGAGCACACCTCTGTTAAGCCGTCAGGGCAGCAGTCACCTGCAGAGGGGACAGCAGAATCTCCTACCTGGCAAGGGGGGAGGGGCACTTTGGGAGATAGAAAGGGAGCATGTCTTCAGCAACTTCCATCCCTGTGTCTTAACACTTTAAGAAAAAAAAAGGTGTGTGGGGGGGAATTTCCTGGCCGTCCAGTGGTTAGGACACCATGCTCTCACTGCCAAGGGCCCGGGTTCGATCCCTGGTCGGGGAACTATGATCCTACATGACCCTGCACGCCGCACGGCAAGGCCAAAAAAGAATTTTTTTAATTAAAAAAATAATAAATTTTAAAAAAGGAAGTAGCCAGAAAGGGGCTGTTTACCCGAAGCTTGTTTCTTTGCTCATCCATTCATTCATCAGCGGTTATTGAGTGTCTGCCCAGCGCCAGGTACTGCAGGCCCTGGGGACCTCGGGGAGACGGGGCTGACCCGACTCTGCTAATAGGAAGCTCACCTATATTGAGGGAGGCAGAAGTGACTCCAATGGTTATCAAGTGGGCGTGTCGTCACCACGTGTGCTTGGAGGAGCAGGAGCCAAATTCTAGGTGAGCTCCCAGCAAAGAAGCCCAATGGGAAATCAGATGTGCTTTGCCCGAGGAAGGGACCCTTGAAGGGAGAACTAAGAGATGTGGGAGGGTGACCAGGTGCGGACGAGCCTTTCAGACTGAGGAATGGGGTGAGGGTGGCTGTTGGGTATTCGAGGCCGGAAGGGTGCCGGAAGAGCTCTTGGGTGATGCTCTCTGATGTTTACGATTTCTTTGTGAACAACTGTGTGTACACATTTGATAATTATTAATAAAACCATTTTATAAGGCAGGTTACAAAACAGCCGTGTTGTTTGTCAGGAAAGAACGGCAGAATCTTGGCAGGAGGCCACAGATCAAAACTCTTACTCAGAATAAGATGGTTGGAAATACCCAGCCCTCACCTGTCCAGAGGAACAGAGGCGGCGCCTCCCGGTCCCAGCACATCTTCTGGCTGGAAAGCCCCACAATTTTCCGGTGGTGGGGATGCAGGTGAGGGACATATAGGGGTTTTTTCAATGCAGTTGGAAAGGCTCTCCTGCCCCCCAAATTTCCACCCCAGTCCAGTTCACCTTCCAAGAGTCCAGGTTGGAGGGGACACCACTGTGGGACAGCCACGGCTTCACCAGAGTTCCATGGCACAGCATTCCACAGTTTGCACAGCCCCTTTACATGCCACCCTGAAGGAGATGGGAATTATAGCCCCAATTTACAGGTCCAGTAACCAAGGCTCGCCGAGGGGGAGAGCCTTGGCCAAAGGCTCCGTGTGCAATGGCAGAGGTGGAGCCAGAACCCGGGTGAGCTCCCAGCGATGCCCCTGCCCTGCCTCTCAGGGAAGGAGAGGGTCAATGTGGGCAGGTGGGCCCCCGCCAGGCAAGGCCAGCCTGGGGCTCAGGGCACACAGTGGGACAGAGCAAGGAGCTGGGTTCCTGGGGTGGGGGTTAGGGGCTCAGAGCCTGGACAAAGCTGCTTGGACATTTGTGCCTCTCAGTGGGACGTGAAGGGACAAAGTCCACTCCACACCTACTGTGCACCTGGCCTGGGCTGAAGCATACAGTTTACAGAAGAGGAGAGTGAGGATCAGGGCAGGAAGTGACTTGTCAGGTCACACGACATAAGGAGGAGGAGGTAAGATGTGAACCCAAGTCCATCTGTGCAGACAGCACGGGAGCTTGACTGGAGACTTCAGAGAGGAGGCGGCTGCAACAGGCCTGGGTTGCAGGGCACTCAGGTGACCATGGTGACCTCACCTTCAGCCATCAGAGGGCGGTTTTGGGCCAGCAGTGCCTCTGCCCCTGAGAAAGCAGGAACACGGCCCCTCAGCATTCTGCTCACGAATGCAGTGCGGGTGGAGGCCCAAGAAGCCAAGCTCACCAGGCCCAGGCTGAGTGGGGCCGTCTGGAGTAGCAGAAAGAGGTGGTCCGACCGGGGTTCAGATCCTGGCTCTGCCGCTTGCTGGTGTGCTTTCTAAATACTTCTGGACTTCATCCTCCCCACAGCCACTGCCTTAGTTGGGGCCTCTGTCATCTCTTGCTTGGATTATTAGAAAGGAGCCCATGAGTTTCCCTATGCCCATAAGCAGCCAGAAAAATCTTTCTGAAATGAAAATCTGATCACATCCTTCCCTGCATAAGCCTTTCACTGTCTCCCCATTTTCCCCTGAGGGGCCATTGTCAGTGGTGGCTGACAAGGCCCTCTGGGACCTGACCACGATACACCTTAACCCCCATCCACCCAACAACCCGAACTCACCAGTTCATCAAGCTCCTTCCTGCCTCCCTGCCTTTGCTCATGCTGTATCCTCAGCCTGGACTCCCTCCCCAATCTTGCTCTGTGCCCCCTCAAGGTTCCTGGAGTCCTCTTCTGGGAGGCCTTCCCTAGGCTCCTTCCCCACCCAGCCCCCAGCAGAATTCAGGTGCCTTCTCTGCACTCTCGGAGCAGCTGGACCAGTGCGCATCATGCAGTGGAGTTATCATCTGCCCCGTGTCTGACTCCTATTCACCCCTGCCCACCAGGCCAGACTGTGCTCCCCAGACACTCAATAAAGCCTTGCAAAAAACGTGATATCATTTACTGAGCGCCTGTGTCAGCCTGCTGCCCCATCTACACTCTCTTGTTTAACCTTGTGTCAGCTTTGAGAAATAAACGTAGTCATCCCTGGAAAGTAAGGAAAGTACGGCTCAGAGACACAGTCTGCGCAGTGGTGGTGCCAGGATTGGAATTCAGGATGTCTGGCTCCAGAGCCCTGAGTGCCCCTCACCCATCCACCTTCTGGGTCATACCAGAAGCACAGCCAGAGGGCAGAGCCTGGCAGCGTGACTCAGCACTCTGGAGAGACCCAAGGAGAGGGTTGGGTGGGGCAGCCACAGAACGGACAAGGAACCAGAAAGGATGGGCTTGCCTAGCCGTGCCCTTGTCCTGGAGTTGAAGACAGGCTGGGTGAGCCGCCCAATAATAACCATAAAAGCCAACACTATTGATTGCTTACCATGTGCCAGGTGGTGGGTGATGTACCTTATTGGCCTCTTCTAATCATCCCATTAACCTTATAAGAAGGGAATGTTATTAGCCCCAATATACAGATGAGAAATCTGAGACTCAAGCTCACATAGCACATTTGAGAGGAAGCCAAGATTCAAACCCAGCTACCCAAGCCGGTGTTTCAGCACCATACATTTTTTAACTATTTGAGAATCATTTCCTCAGTGTTGGGAGAGGAATTACAGCTGCTTGGCAGTTTGTTTGCAGTCACCCCCAGACTCAGCCTCCCCCACAGTAGTCTTGGGCACTCCACGTTGCCCAAGAATGGCAATGAAATCAGAGACCAGTTTGGCATGAAGAACTTGGAACACTCCATGCCCTTAGGGTACACCCTGGTATTGTGAGAAGGGGTGTGCTAGCTCCAGCCCTGGACAGTGTATAAGCTTCTCCACTTTGCAGCCTCCTTAATAATCCTCCCCCATGCTCTTATCACCATAGCAACCCATTCCTATGGTAAGCAACAAGGGCATCTTGGCAGAAAACATAAGGGGAGGGCCTTCCCTGGTGGCACAGTGGTTGAGAATCTGCCTGCTAATGCAGGGGACACGGGTTCGAGCCCTGGTCTGGGAGGATCCCACATGCCGCAGAACAACTAGGCCCGTGAGCCACAACTACTGAGCCTGCGCGTCTGGAGCCTGAGCTCCGCAACAAGAAAGGCCATGATAGTGAGAGGCCTGCCCACTGTGATGAAGAGTGGCCCCCGCTTGCCACAATTAGAGAAAGCCCTCACACAGAAACGAAGATGCAACACAGCAAAAATAAATTAATAAACTCCTACCCCCAACATCTAAAAAAAAAAAACAACGTAAGGGGAAAGCTTCATAACAATGGATTTGGCAATGATTTCTTGAAAATGACACCAAACACAAGAAACAATAACAAAAGAAACAATAGATGAATTGGACTTCATCAAAATTTAAAACTTTTGTGATTTAAAGGACCTATCAACAGAGTGAAAAGGCAACACACAAAATGAGAGAAAATATTTGTAAATCATATATCTGATGAGGTTAAAATCCAGAATATATAAAGGACTCGTACAAGTCAATAATAACAACAAAAACAGCAACAAAAACTCATTTAAAAATGAGTAAAAGGGGGCCTCCCTGGTGGCGCAGTGGTTAAGAGTCCGCCTGCCGATGCAGGGGATATGGGTTCGTGCCCCGGTCTGGGAGGATCCCACATGCCGCGGAGCGGCTGGGCCCGTGAGCCATGGCCGCTGGGCCTGCGCATCCGGAGCCTGCGCTCCGCAACGGGAGAGGCCACAGCAGTGAGAGGCCCGCATACCGCAAAAAAAAAGAAAAAAAAAAAAATGAGTAAAAGGGACTTCCCTGGCAGTCCAGTGGTTAAGACTAAATGTTTCCACTGCAGGGGGCACAGGTTCCATCCCTGGTCGGGGAACTGAGATCCCGTGTGCTGCACTGTGTGGCCAAAAAAAAAAGAGCTTCCCTGGTGACGCAGTGGTTAGGAATCCACCTGCCAGTGCAGGGGACATGGGTTCAAGCCCTGGTCCGGGAAGATCCCACATGCTGCAGAGCAACTAAGCCCGTGCGCCACAACTACTGAGCCTGCACTCTTAGAGCCCACGCCACAACTACTGAAGCCCGTGTGCCTAGAGCCCGTGCTCCGCAACAAGAGAAGCCACCGCAGTGAGAAGCCCGTGCACCGCAAGAGCAGCCCCCGCTCACCGCAACTAGAGAAAGCCCACGGGCAGCAATGAAAACCCAATGCAGCCAAAAATAAATTTGAAAATAAAAAAAAAAACAATAAAAATGAGTAAAGGACTTAAATAGACGTTTCTCCAAAGAAGATATACAAATGGGCAACAGCACATGAAAAGACGCTGAACATTACTAATTATTAGGGAAATCAAATCAAACCCACAATGAGACACCACCTCACACCCCTGAGGATGGCTATTATCAAACAACAGAAAATAGTAAGTATCGGTGAGGACGTGAAGAAACTGGAACCCTTGTGCATGGCTACTGGGAATGTAAAATGGTGCATCCACTAGGTAAAACAATATGATAGTTCCACAAAAAAACTGAACATAGAATTACCTTATGATCCAGAAATTCTACTTATGGGTATATACCCAAAAGAACTGAAAGCAGGGACTTGAACAGATATTTGTATACCAATGTTCATAACAGTTTTATTCATAATAGTTAAAAGATGCAAACAACCGAAGTATCCATTAACAAATGAATGGATATGGACTTCCCTGGTGGTCCAGTGGTTAAGACTCCATGCTCCCAAGGCAGGGGGCATGGGTTCGATCCCTGGTTGGGGAACTAGGATCTCACATGTCACATAATGAGGCCAAAAAAAAAAAAAGGAATAGATAAAATGTGGCCTATTCATACAATGGAATATTATTTAGCCTTAAAAAGGAAGGAAATTCTGACATGTGCTACAGCATGAATGAACCTGCATGACATTAAACTAATCAAAATAAGCCACATGCAAATGGACAAATGTTGCATGATTGTACTTACAAGAAGTACTTAGAGTAGTCAAATTCATAGAGACAGAAAGTAGGATGGTGGTTGCCAGTGTTACTGACCCTTTCTAGTCGGGCCCCAACAGGGGTCCCTCTACCTGGTGTCATTTGAGCCAAAAGATTGAGACCGAGTTTGGTTCAGAAGCAAAGGAAAGCTTCGTTCTTTGATCAAAGAATGGACAGGTGTGAGCTTGCTCTAGAGTACCCTCCATTAGGCCCTCCCTAATAGGCCCTCAGCGGGGCTGCTTTATAGGGCTCTCGTCAGTCGGAAGGGGGCGGGGTTTTCACGGGTCTGGCGCAGGCGTGTTGCTCACGGCTCCAGATCGCCCTGCTGGGCGTAGCATCTCTGCACACAGGCTCCTGCCGCCATCTTGAATTGAGTGGTGCGTGCAGCACTTCTGCACGTGGCCCACCGAGCTGAGGTGTCCGTGCAGCCATTTTGCACCAGGAACTCTGGTCTGAAGTGCCGGGTGCACGGCCTCTGCAGGCGGCCTCCTGTGAGCAAGTGAAACTAGACTAAGCACAGAGGAAAAGAGGAAAAAAGGTTAGACTTTATTTTATTACCCAGATTCTATTTTTATTTCCCGAGAATTGTTCATGGGCTTTGCTGGTGACATCAGGGGCTTGCGGGGAGGGAGAAATAGGAAGTTACTGTTTAACGGGTACAGAGTTTCCTTTTGGGAAGATGAAAAAGTTCTGGAGCTGGATGGTGGTGATGGTTGCACAACAATGTGAATCTACTTAATGGCACTGAATTGTACTTTTAAAAATGTCAAATTTTGGGCTTCCCTGGTGGCGCAGTGGTTGAGAGTCCGCTTGCCGATGCAGGGGACACGGGTTCGTGCCCCAATCTGGGAGGATCCCACATGCCGCGGAGCCTGCGCGTCCGGAGCCTGTGCTCCGCAACGGGAGAGGCCACAACAGTGAGAGGCCCGCGTACAGCAAAAAAAAAAAAAAAAAAAAAAAAAAGACAAGTGGGTTTGAGTCCCAGCCCTTGGGTTCAAGTCCCAATCTGAGTTTTAGCTGGGTTTGAATACCATCTGAGGTGTGATTGAGTTAAAGTCCCAATCTGATCTGAGTTGTGCTGTTTCGGCCAATCTGAGACCAGGTGTGAGGTTTCAAATCTACATGACCTTGGATTTGGCAATGCTTTCTTAGATATGACACCAAAAGCATAAGCAATAAAAGAAAAAATAGATAAGTCAGCCTTCATCAAAATTTAGAACTTTTGTGTATCACAGGACACTGAAGAAAGGGAAAAGACAACCCACAGAATGGAAGAAGATATTTTGAAATTATATATCTGATAAGGGATTAAAATCCAGAATATATGGAGAATTCTTACATGTCAACAATAAAAAGACAACCCAATTTAAAATTAGGTAAAGACATTTTAAAATTTTGAATAGATGTTTCTCCCAGAAGATATACAGATGGCCAATAAGCTCATGAAGAGATCCTCAAGAGCTTTAGTCAGAGAAATGCAATTCAAAACCACAATGAGATACCACGTGACACCCACTAGGATGGCTATAATAGCAAAATAAGAAAACAGAAAAGGAGCCCTCACACATTGTTAGGGAGTATATAAAATGATGCAGCCACTTTGGAAGACAGTTTGCCAGTTTCTCAAAAGGTTGAACATAGAATTACTATATGAGCCAGTAATTCCACTCCTAAAGATACACCCAAGAGAAGTGAAAACATGTTTTTACAAAAACTTGTACAAAAACTTTTCATAGCAGCATTATTTATAATAGCCAAAAAAGTGGAAATAACCCAAGTGTCCATCAACTGATGAATGGGTAAACAAAATCTGGTATATTTATGCAAAAGAATATTATTCAGCCATAAAAAGGAATGACATACTGGTACCTGCTACAACATGGATGAACCTTGTATACATTATGCTAAGTTAAAGAAGCCAGTCACAAAAGATCACATACCGCATGTTTCGATTTCTATGAAATATCCAGAATAAGAAAATCTATAGAGATGGAAAATAGCTTAGTAGTTGCCAGAGGCAAGAGCAGGGGTGCAGGAAATGGGGAATGACTGCTAAAGGGTACAGCCGTTTTCGGGGGTAATGAAAATGTCCTGCAATTAAGCAGTGGAGTTGGTTGCACAACTTTGTAAATATACTAAAAATCACTGAATTGTACACTTTAAGAATGGTGAACTTACGGTATGTGAATTATACCATATTTTAATTTAAAAAGCAGATGAAACTGCCCAAGGGTAAAAGAGGGAAGGCAGACCGTCCCAGGGCGCTGCTGAGATCACCACTGGGGCTCCGGCAAGGCGCCCCTCCCCTCCTCCCACCCCCGCAATTCCCCTCACCTCATCTCACTGTGCCCTGAACCCCACTCCCACTTGCCTCGTCCCAGCCACGTTTGCCCCATGGTGAGGCTCCCTCACCCCCGGGGCCCCCTCTGTACTCACCCAGCTGGTTCTGGTAGGACGGCATTTCACATTTCCTAGTAACCAACCCCCAGAAAGGAGGGGTTCCTGGGTGTGGACTGGGTGGCCCCGTCTATCCCCCTGCAGTTGTTTGTTGGTGTCCTGGTTGTAGCCATGGTCCCCTGAGAGCCTGACAAACTAGGACTTGGAGAAAACGGAAACGGTGGGTGGGGGTGGGGGTGGAGGTGGTTCTCCTCTGCCGAGGCCTTTGTTTCAAGGGAGGGAAATGAATTCTCCTGGCCTCAAAACACCCTGCAGCCCAAGGTGGGTGGATCCAGGCTTCCTAACACACAATGGATCTTAGACCTTTTATCGAGCACTTACTGTCTTCTAAGCACAGTGTTAAGCCGTCTGGGAGAAGGCACATCTGGGCAGTGGCTCCACTACAGGTTCCAGAGTCAGACAGGCTTGGGTTCAAATCCTGGCTTCCCATTTCCTGGCTGTGTGACTTCAGAAAAGTTTCTTTATCTCTCTGACCTTTCATATCTTTGACTGTAAAATGGAGATACCCCTACCTGTTTCCAAATGGTTTGATAACAATGTAATGTTCTCAACACAGAGGAAATGCTCAACAAATGGGAGACTGTGAGTTCCGTGCAGGCAGGGACCCAATCCATCTTGTTTACTGTAACATCCTCAGCTCTGCCCTCCGGGTGCTTTTCACTTGCCCACCTCCACACCTTGGCCCATGCCGTCTCCTCCACTTGGGATGCCTTTTCCTCTACCCCAATCTCCACTAATCGACATCCTCCCTTTCTTCAAGGTCTGGCTCAATGCCACCTACATCCCATTGGGGTGACTTCTGTGCCTGGGTCCTCTCCCTGATTAAGGTGGAGGCCCCCAGAGCTGAGACTGTGGGATGGCCTCCAGTGTGACAGCAGAGTGGTTAATTGCATGGGCCTAGCTCTGTATAAGATACTTAACTTCTCTCTACCTCAGTTTGCTTGTCTGTAAAATGGGCTTAATAATGGTAGCTAATCCCAGGGGGCCTCTGAGGTTTAAATGAGGTGATGCTTTTTTTTTTTTTTTACCTTTGGCCTCACCGTGAGGCATGTGGGATCTTAGTTCCCCAACCAGGGATTGAACCTGCATCCCCTGCAGTGGAAGTGCAGAGTCTTAACCACTGGACCACCAGGGAAATCCCATTGTTTTCATTTCTTTTCTTTTTTTTTGGGGGGGGGGCTATGCTGTGTGGCATGCAGGATCTTAGTTCCCCAACCAGGGATCAAACCCATGCCCCCTGCATTGGGAGTGGGGAGTCTTAAGCATTGAACCACCAGGGAAGTCCCACAAGGTGATGCACTTAGCGTGGGGCCTGGCATGTAGTAAGCCTTCAATAAATGCAGTAGATCTGTGCTAATATGGTAGCCACAAGCCACATGGGGCAATCTATTATAAAATAAAATTAATCAAAATTTAATTTATTTAAAACTTGAGTTCCTCAGTCTCACTAACCACATTTCACATGTGACAACTGGCTACCAGTGATGTCCAATAGGACACGGCCCAGATACAGAACATTTCCATCACCGCAGAAAGTTCCATTAGACGGGCTTCCCTGGGGGCACAGTGGTTAAGAATTCACCTGCCAATTCAGGGGACACGGGTTCGAGCGCTGGTCTGGGAAGATCCCACATGCCGCGGAGCAACTAAGCCCGTGTGCCACAACTACTGAGCCTATGCTCTAGAGCCCGCGTGCCACAACTACTGAAGCCACCACAATGAGAAGCCCGCACACCACAACAAAGAGTAGCCCCTGCTCACCACAACTAGAGAAAGCCTCCCCGCAGCAATGAAGACCCAATGCAGCCAAAAATAAATAAATAAACAAATAAATAAATAAATAAAAGTTCCATTAGATAGCACTATTTATGATGATGATGATGATAATGATGATAACAACAATGATGCTGTGGGCACACAATATGTGCTCTGTGCCTGTTTGTAGTCTGGGTCAGGAGAAGTACTTAGGGCTATCTCTGAAGGCTCAGAACTCCTGGGAGGACCCCAACTCCTATTCCTGGCCCTCCCTGCCCAGCCTCTGATGTCCCCAGAGGTAACTGGGGCCCCTCACATTAGAGGGATTAGGGTGAGAAAGGTGACTGTTGAGAAACAGGCAGGATTAGAGGCTAATGAGAGGGCAGTGGAGGAACCCAATCTCTGCGTGCTGCCCACCTGGCAGGAAGTGGGTGTAGGTGGCAGCTGGGGGCTTTGCAGAAAGAGGCTGGAATGTGAAGTGGGGCGGGACCGGGGTGTGGAGAGGTACCTAACTGCTCCTGAGGGCACGTGGCAGGCACCCTGGATGGAGGGAGATCGCCAAAGACAGCCCCCCTTCTCCTTCTGGACCCAATTCTATCAGGGCCCAGAGCAAGGAGGTGTCAGCGCTAACCCACATCAGTGTAAAGAGGTCCCAAGACAGCCCAGGGGTGAGGACCAGGAATGCCCTGGGGGTAGGGGACCTGGAACAGCACTGGGAAGAGGGGCTTGAGTTAGCCCAGTTGTTGGGTCCGAGGCTAGACCAGGGGAAACTTTCAGCCCATGTGGACCCCCTCAAGGCCTGGAAGCTGTGGCCATGTGGCTGTACTATGGTCTCAAGCAGATGCACTCCTGGTTTCCTTATAGACAGTCATTGACAATGTGGCCTCTGCCCTCTTGGAGCTTCTGACAGCTGGAGAATCCCTTAGACGTGCATGACCCTTGACAGTCTATATCTCAAAGGACAGGGAAACCTTCTGGGCTTCCCTCATCACCTGGCACAAGTGGTGAACGCCCCTCACTGATAAGATGTTTAAAATCCCAAGAAGCACCCTTACTGCCCCAAGGGCATCAACATGCCCCACCTCTCCCTTAGGACCCAGGGGATGCGAGGTCCTGGACAAGGACCCTTGTGTCCCCATGACCTCAGCGATGAGAAGGGAGGACAGCAGGGTTGGGGGAGCTCAACCCTTCCCTGTATTGAAGGTGAGGGACCAGCACCACAGGATAGAATTTGAAAGACAGGAAAAGCAGCATCAGCCCTGTGGGGAAAAAAAACCTTTAGCAAGGACACCTTTCGAGTTCCATTTTTCTGCCCCAGCCTGTCTCCTCTTGAATAGGGACATTTGTTGCAAAAAGACATGAGCCTCCCACCCCGACAAAGTGAATGAACTGTTTACTAGACTAAGTCCCTGACTCCTAGCCATCAGAGCTGGGTGAGGGTGACGTTTGCAGAACCGTAAGTGCGGGGTCTCTTCCTTAGTGAGATGGGGAGACTGAGCATCGGAAAGAAGGGGTGCCTGCAGGGAGCAGTCCTCACTCCCCCTGAAATCCCCCCTTCCCTGGAGGCCTGGGGAGCACTGAGGGGGTTTCTACAGGTACCTAACCTGGACTCCCATGCCATGGGAAGCCAGCCTCATTTCCTCCCAGCCTCTTCCACCTGGCAGGGGACCTCTGACACGCCCTCCCGTGTACACCTGCCTCCCTCCACCCCAAACTATCCCAGAGCCAAGCACGGGACCTCACTTAATCCCAATTATGTAATGTGCAACCCAACAGTTGGCCAAGGAGTAGGTGCCTGGAGCCACGCCCAGAAGTGGGGGCAAAAGGCTCCACTTGGTCAGGACCACAGACCGGGCTTGGCCTCTGCCTGCAGTGGCCTCCACTCCTCCAGCCTCACCCAGGACCATGAGTGGCCGAGTTGGAGACCTGAGCCCCAAGCAGGCAGAGACCCTGGCCAAGGTGAGAGCCAGGGGAAAAGGGCTGAGAGGAGGAGGGAGGGCGGTGGCCGGAACACTGCCCCAGTCTGTTGGCTCAGCATGTCCTTGACATTGTCTCTTTGTCATCACCTCACCCAGGGTTGGGTCTCCCAGTGCCCGGTGACATCAGCCCTGTCCAGGGCAGAGGTTGAGGGAATAGCACCACTTCCGGGCAATAGTGTGGGTGCCAGATCAAGCCTGACTTCTCATCCAGGAGCCGGACCCAGAGACCTTTACCTGACATGCCCCTCCCCACCTCCCCTTAGGTGGGAGCTGAAGATGCTCATGGTCTGCCCTCTGACTCTGTTCCCTTTCACTCCCCAGGACACTGAAAGATGATCTGTCTGTAAGAGCTGAGAGATGGAGTAGAGTGTGTTGTCATCCCCACGGTCAGTGGAGAAGAGGATGCATAATCACTAACCATGTTTTTGTAGAAAATGGGATGGAAAAAAAGACAGAAGCCTTGGTGGGCTAACACATGAAAAGAACTAAGAATACATTCATACTCCAATCTACTTACCCACCCATCCACCCATTTATCTTTTCTTCCATCCATCCTCCTACTCCCACCTACCCATCTTATCTAGCTACTCACACACCCATCTCTCCTTCTATCCATCCACTATTCATTGATTTGTCCTTCCTTTTTTTTCCCATCCATCCATCCATTCTTTCTTCTTTCTATTTACTCACCCATGTATCCTTCCTTCCATTCACCTACGCATCCATCCACCCACCCATCCTCACTGTGGGCCAGACTGCACTGGAAGAGAAGGAGGCAAGTCGAAAACAATCACTGAGTCTGGGGCAAAGGCTCAGTGTGAAAACCTCTTCAATCAACGTCTCTCTTCCCAGTTCCAAGAAAATGTCCAGGATGTGTTGCCTGCCCTGCCCAACCCAGATGACTATTTCCTTCTGCGCTGGCTCTGAGGTGAGGGCAGAGGTAGGGGAGGTCAGGGTGAGGGGGCAGTGAGAGGGCCCTTGTCCCAGCTGCTCCAGAAGGACCCAAGGCTCTCAGGATCCGACCACACCACCTTGCTTCACATGTTCAGGTGCAGGAAAGGGGAGGGGACAGGAAAGGGAGGTCCCACCCAGGCCCCCAGTGCCCTCCATAGCCCCCCACTGCCCAGGACTAGGGCAAGATGACTGCAAGGCAACCTCTTTCCCACCCCATGCCTTCTTTCCATCTCCTCACAGCTCAGAATTTTGACCTGCAGAAATCAGAGGCCATGCTGCACAAGGTGAGACCCATCCCCCTCCCTGGAAATTTGGCGAGGGGCTTTGTGGGGGCAATCCCTGCCTCCAGCCCCTACCCCCATCCCCTCCTCAGGGGTGCTGGGAGCCCAGTGAGACCTTACCACTCAACTCCCTTTCAGTACATGGAGTTCTGGAAGACCATGGACATTGACCACATACTGATTGGCAGCCCCCCGAGGTGAGCCAACACCCGCACCCCCCTCCCCAGTCTCTCATAGACTTACCACCCGAGCAGCCTCTGGATCATCGGGCCCATGAGTGGAGGGTAGCAAAGACCATGAGTGTGCAGGCACCTCTCCTCTAACAATTATGAATATTTCCTGGGGACTTATGATGTCCAAGCCTGAGTTACGACTTTATCTGCATGATCTCATTTAATCCTCACAACCCCATGAAGTGGGTACTGTTGTCCCCATTGTACACATGAGGACACTGAAGCCCAGCAATGGTTAAGCAGCACACCCAAAGTCCCACAGCCCCAAGGTGGAGCTGGGATTTGAGCTCAAGCTTGTCTGTCCTCCAAATCCAGGCTCTTCACCACCACAGTTAGCTCGTGGCTCTGAGCCCTCACCCCTAGGGCCTTGGTCAAAGCATCCTGTCTAGGTGGGAAAGAAACTTAGCTCACCAAGGAGTTGGGGAGAAGAGTCCCACCACCGGCGTCTTAGTAAAGCAGTGGTCCTAGTTTCATTTGTGGAGCACAAGCTCTGAGTCAGGCACTGTGTAATCTTGGGGACTCTCCCCAACAGAGGAGGGGGAATGGGGCTCAGATAGTTGGCATCACTTGCTCAAGGATGCACAGGAGGGAAGCAGTAGCATCTGTTTTGGAACCAGGTCTGTGACCTTCAGAATCCATGTTCTTCATCACTAAGCCCAACTCCTTTCCATGGAAAGGGACACGGGAGACATTGGGGGCAGAACTAAGGAGCCCAGAGGCCTCAAGCAGGCGTGGCTGAGACCTGCCTTAGCCATGTACCTGCTGTGAGCAAGACCCCCTCCTGCAAGCCCCTCAGTTTTCTTACCTGGACAGTAGAGCCACCCTCCAGCAGAGGGACAGTGCTTGTACCACGGTGTGTGTTGGCTCAGGCCGCCCATGGCAGCCTGGTCTGGGTATCTCTGGCAGGTGCCTGATGCCAAGTTTCATGTGTTTGTCCATGCCTAGGTGATCCAGAAGTACATGCCTGGGGCCCTGTGTGGCTGTGACCGTGACGGCTGCCCTGTGTGGTATGACATCATCGGGCCGCTTGACCCCAAGGGCCTGCTTTTCTCTGTCACCAAGCAGGACCTGCTCAAGACCAAGATGAGGGACTGTGAGCACATCCTGCACGAGTGTGACCTGCAGACAGAGCGGGTGAGGCTGCCAGGGGACTTGGTCCCAGGAACACACCTGTGCTCTCTGCTGTCACAGTCAGAGGGCTCTGTGGTCAAACACCAGCTCTGCCACTTCCCGGATGGGTGTACTGGTTTGCCACCTTGGAAAGTGGTAACTTTGGTGGTGGTAACTTTGCCACCTTGGAAAGTTACCTCACCTCCCTGAGCCTGTTTCCTCACCTATAGAACAGGGACAATAATAATGGTCGCAAAGATTAAATTAGATAATGCAAGTACATGGCTGGCATACAGGGCCTAATTCATATTTCTCAGAATGCTAGCTACCGTTATTCCCTCTGAGTCTTTGCCCCTGTTGTTCCTCTGTCTGGACAGCCCGACCTCCAGCCCACACACTGCCCTCCCACACTTCCCTTGGCTCTCTCCTATCTGTCTTTCAGGTCTCAAACTGTCACTTTCTCTGAGGCCCCCATCTGGGTTAACATGTGTTCCCACAGCTCCCATGTTGTCCAGCTCTCGCTTCAGGACCATGGGGATCTGGTTGCTTGTCAGTCTCCCCAACCAGCCTGTGAGCTCTTTAAGGACAAGAACTCTGGATTATTGAGCTACATGCTATACTTTCAGTGTCTGGCTCAAAATAGGTGCTTAATAAATATTAGTTGGACAAATGGAGGAATGAATGGCTGAATAAACAGCAGTATGAAGGGATGGATGGGTGAACTGATGAGTGGGTGGGTCAATTAATGGGTGGATGGATAGCCATGATGGGTGGATGGATGATGGATGGATGGTGGATGGATGGGTAGTAAATGCATTCACTGTTTTGTCCACTCATTCATCTGAGGCCAGAGTAGGAATCTGGGAGAAGCCCTGAAGGGTCATGTGCTGGGGTCACCATCTCCCAAGTTCTGAGCCTGCACCCTGATCCTTGCTCTCATCCTCACAGCTGGGGAGGAAGATTGAGACCATCGTGATGATATTTGACTGTGAAGGCCTGGGGCTGAAGCACTTCTTGACACCCCTGGGGGAAGTGTACCAGGAGGTGGGGAAAGGCCCCTGGGCACCCCTGCTTGCTTTAACGGCCAGCTTGGCCTGCTGTGACCTTGCTGCTCACTCAGAGCCAGGATCTGGTAAAAGGTGGTAGCTTTCCTGGACCCCATCACTGCAGCTCAGGACCCAAAGATATGTTAGCTGGAAGATCCCACAGAACAGGCCTCAGGGACAACACTGTAATGAGACCATAGGGGCCAGCTTCAGACAAACCCCGCCCAGCCTTGTCAACCCTAGCTCTGTGACTCAGGCGAGTCGCTTTATCCCTCCATGCTTCATTTTCCTCACTTACAAAATGGGGATACTGATTGCACTTCAAAGGGATGTAGGGATATTTCAGTGAGTTGTTATGTAAAGTGTATAAACAAGTGCTTGGCAAATAGTGAACGTTTAATAAACAGTAAACGTTTTATTTACTATTACATAAATCATTATTATATACTACCGTTGCTATAACATTTGCTCTAAAAATGATTATTGTTATGTAATTACTATTAGGTTATGGTTGTAATAGCCTGGGGTGAGATTTCCTCCAGGGGCCATGGAGGTGATGGAAAGAAGGGAAACCCTCCACAGCCTCTGAATCCTCCAGAGGGGAGGTTGCAAAGGGAATGGGGGTAGGAGAAGAAGAGGTGTGGGCTCTCATGGGGTCTTTCTTGGTTCCACAGTTCTTTGGCCTCCTTGAAGAGAATTACCCAGAGACCCTGAAGTTCATGTTCATTGTGAAAGGTGTGTGGCAGGTGACTTCACTCCCCTGTGCCTCCAATTCCTTACCTGCACCCTGGGGACAATACTAGTGCCTTTTTCCCTGGATAGCAGTGAGGCAGGTTGGTTGCTTGGCTGCATGCAAATCAGAGTGCTTGAAACAGAGTAACTTCTCCATAACTGGTAACTTCTATGGTTGGCTTTACTGCAAGAAGAGGCAGCTCCAACCTCAGTTCTTCCAGGAATCCCCCCTCACCTTTCCCACCCATGTTGATCTCTCCCTCCTCAAACTGCCTCTGGCACTGGCAGCTGGTGCAGCCCAGTCTGGCCTTTCCTGTCAACTGCTTTCTGCAGCCTCCAGTTGTCTTGTGTGTATTCATCCTGTTTTCCTTGGGTTGTCTGTTCCTTGAAGGCAGGGCCTCTAATTCTCCACTTCTGTTGTATCCCTCACAGGCCTGGGGCCAGGTGGGAACTCAATAGGTATTTGGGTGGTGGTTGTTTGGGTGGGCGGGTGGATAGAAAGATGGATATATGTTTGATGGTTGACTGGTTGATTCATTGCTTAGTTTTTGTCTATTTGACTGGCCAGTTGTTTAGCTGGCTGGTTGACTGGTGGTTAGTTGGATATCTGGTTGTCTGGTTGGATAGTTGTTAACTTGGTAGACTGACTGAGTGACTAGTTAGCATTTTGATTGCCTATGTGGGTGATTGGCTAGTTGGCAGATTGGTTAGTTGGTTGGCTGATTTGTTGCTTGACTGTATCTTGGATGGTTGATTGCTGGTTGTTTGAATGGTTGGCTGGTTGGTTATTTGAATGGTTGACTGACTGGAAGAGGCGGTTGGTTGGGCAGTTAGCTGGTTGTTTAATTAGCTGATTGGTTTACTGATTGGCTGACATGTTGATTGGTTGTTTGACTATTTGGTAGGTTGGCTGTTTGATTGGTATGCTGATAGATGGGTTGGTGAGAAGGTGAATTGATTGGCTATTTTTTGGCTGGTTTGCTGGCTGTTTGATACATTGGATGATTGACTGGGTGGTTGGTTAGTTGGCTGCTTGTTGTTTTAGTTGACCGGTTGGTTGGATGGTTTGTCAGGTTCAGGGCATTGGAACTTGCCAAGGTAGCTCATGATTCCTCCACATTGTTGGCTATGACTGTTATGGAGAGAGTGGCCCAGTGGAATTATCTTTTCCCCATTATACTTGCTTATATCTCTCCAGCCGCCAAACTGTTCCCTGTGGGATACAACCTCATGAAGCCCTTCTTGAGTGAGGACACTCACAGGAAAATTATAGTGTTGGGAAATAAGTAATTCCAGCTCCATCCCCTAAGCTCTACGTATGAACTTTGGAGTAAGTTTGGTCCATCACCCCCTCCAGAGATCCACACACCACCTAAAGTCAGAGGCTCCTCCTTCTCAAAGATGAAATGGGTCTTACACTATAGAGTCTATCCTGTTACCTCTGTCTTACTCCCTGCCATACCTCTTTGGTGACTAAAACCTCCACATCTTTCTCCTTATCAGTTTCAGTTTGGTTGCTAGTCAACCTCTGGGCTATGGGCATCAAGTTTCTTTTCACCACTCGTCACCTCAGTGCTTCTAAAGGCAATTTGGGCTGAAGAGGATGAGGAAGAAGAACAGGAAGAGGAGAAGTGATTCAGAGAAGGAATGCTCATTAAGAAGGGACTGGATAAGTAAATAACAATGCATCCATTTGATGAATTATTGGGCAGCCATGAAAAGTGATTTGATGTCATGGGAAATGTCATTAAGTTAAAAGAAAAATAGATTATAAAGTGGTGTGGGTAGTATGGTCTTATTTTTATAAAAACAAGAATATATTTCTAGAAGGAAATACAACAAAATAATTTGTGGTTAGCAAGAAATCAGGTGGTTTATAATTGTTTTTAATATTTCTGTACTTTCTAAACTTTCAGAATTACATGTATTACCTTTATAAGTGGGCAAAAAAAATGTTTTAATGATAGAAAAAAAGAAGTAGAGAAGAGAAATAGTTCTTAAACTCAACCAGTGACCCTGAGCTTGGAGGATAACATCTCATAATCAGAATGGTCAGATCATCAAATCAGGAGATCTGAGGATCCAGGGGGATGGGGATGAATCTAACAAATCCCTGTTTTTTCTCCCTTTCTGATACCTGAGTCTCTGCCTCTGCCTAGATCCACTGGGGTAGGGAGCTGGGTGAATCACAAGGTAGCCCCCAAATCCTGGAGCAGTGTGGTTAACTGCTACACTCCAGACCCACGTCCAGGCCTCTGCCCCTTTTGGTGGCACACAGGGTTCTGTGCATTTGGCTGTGAGATGCCAGGCATTATGGTCTTCCTTCTCATCCCACTGGTATCTCCCATGGCCACAGCAGGGGACAACTTGAATTGGTTATAGGGCTGGGGCCGTGGTGACACCCCAGGATCCAGAACACTTAGAGCTTTGCATAGGGCATGAAGAATAATAATGGGCATTATGATCGTGGTGATTAAGCAGCAGAGAGGGGGCGGTCCTTTCAAAGACCCAGGGCTGTCCCTCTCCACACAGAGGTCTGACTTGTGTATGTCACTTGCACACAGTGTGGCCCCTGACATGGTCCTTGACCTCATTAGGCTCCTTGAAACAGTTAGACAACTCTAATCTTGACTGCTTATGACTGGGAGACCCTCAAAAATTTGCACATCCATCAGCCAGGGAAAACATGTTTCCATGGCAACACAATGCTGGAAGACATTTCTGCAGCCTAAGGCCTGGGGGCCTAGGGAATGGGCCCTGGCAGCCTAGCTCCTGTACGGCTTCCCCCCAAGGTCAGGTCCTCCTGGTAAGAGGGGGGCTGATGGGTCCCCTCCATGCTCAATAGTCACCCTTCAACCCCTCTCCCCACAGACAACTGGAAGGAAGGTTTGCTAAAACTCATCAGTCCTGAAGAACTGCCTGCCCAGTTTGGGGGGACCCTGACCGACCCAGATGGGAACCCCAAATATTTAACTTAAGGTATGAAGAGCCCCAGAACAGGGGAGGGTAGAGGAGTAGAACTCGGTTCCTTTCTCACCCACTCATTCATTCCACAAATGTCTATGGAGAAACCCCTGTGAGCCAGGTATTGAGTTAGTCCCAGCCCTGCCCTGACAGAGCTCTCATCAACTGTGCAGGCAAACAAGAAATGGGGAAATTTTGACCCAGAGGGATGAGCTGGGAGGGGAAGTTCCCAGAAGAGGCCCTGATTGAGGACGGAGGGACACAGGAGGCTTCCCAGGGTGGGGGTGTGGGTAGGGGAGGACAGGATGAGCAGGATACTTCCAGGAGATGGGGAATAGCTCAGGTAGGAGAAACAGCATGAACAATGCAAGAGGTGGGGAGCAAGCCCATCTTGCTCTGTGTCTGCAAATCAACTATGGTGGGGAGATCCCCAAGTCCATGTACATGCAGGACCCTGTGAAGACAGTACGAGCACTTGGTGCAGATCAACCGCAGCTTCTCGCACCAGGTGGAGTACGAGATCCTGTTCCCAGGCTGTGTCCTCAGGTAAGGAACAGGCCACCAACCCACCCCTGGCTGGGCCCTAGACCCTCAGGGACCCTTCAGCCTGAGCAGCGACCTGTTCCCCTCCTTCCCCCCCAACACAGGTGGCAGTTCTCATCTGACAGTGCAGACATTGGCTTCGGGGTTTTCCTGAAGACCAAGATGGGGGAGTGGCAGCGGACTGGGGAGATGACAGAGATGCAGCGCAGCCAGCGCTACAACGCCCACCTGGTGCCCGAGGACGGGAGCCTCACCTGCATGGAAGCTGGTGTCTCTAAGTCTGCCCTGGCTGGGCCCCAGCCCTGGAAGGTTGGAGCCACCTGTGCCATGGTTTATAGGAAGAAACAGAGGGGTAGTGACCACCTCCCCCAACAAGGAACATACGCCCTAGGTCAGTGCCATTCATCCATACAGTCACTCATTCGGTCTACACTTGAGAGCACCTATCGTGTGCCAAGAGCCAGAGACAGAAGGGGCTGAGAGCACTCAGGCCGCAGGACACAGGCAAGGGACAATAGGGCAGCGACATTCCCCAGGAGGAAACTGGGGCTCTGAGAGGTAAATCAACTTGTCCAGAGGCACACAGCTGAGTGTGGTACCAGGGTCCCACTTCAGTCTTGTGGTAGCTGCATAACCCTGAGCAAAAGTCTTACTGAGCACAGGTTTGCTCACCTGTGAAGCAGAGGCTACAACTCCTACCTCTCGGGTGCCTGTAATGAGGCAGAAGGCATGCACAGGCCTCGCCCTGCACCCCACTTCATCAAGGGGCCTGGGAGGCCTCTGATGTTCTGAAATGCCCCCCTTGCACACCTGTCATGTGACTGTCCAGGTGTGGACACAGTGGGAGGCAGTGGCTATTGTTCTCATTGCCAGTTGGTGCAACTAAAGCCAGGCTGGGCACATGCCAGGAGGAGGTCAGTTTCTGTTCACAGGCCCTGCTCAGGAATGGCAGTTCCCATGGGGAAGGGAAAAGCAGTCGGGGGAACTTGGTCCAGCTTGGCAAACACAGCAGGTGGGAACACAGCCTGTTCTCCCCCATGGCCAGGGCAGGGCACAGGGAGTGTGAAGTCAGGCCAAACTACCCGTCTGTCCAGCTATCCCCCTAGATGTCCTGAGCTCTGACAATACCTATAGCTTTGTCCACACCAAGGAGGTCAGCTTCACAGTGTAGGTGCTGCTTCCGGATGAGGGCATGCAGAAATAAGACAAAGAGCTCACCCCTGTCTAGGCAGCTCCCTCACTTCCAAGAGACCCCTGACCCTCTGCTTTCGGCCTATATATCCTACTCTTCCCCCAGAAACTGCTCAGTAGTCCTCTTGACTCTGTGACACTAGTAAGTAAAGAAACGGCTGCCTTGGGGAAAACGCATAGGCTGTGGTCAGATCAGGAAATACGAGAGGCACAGCTTTGGAGAATGCTGAGGTTGCAGAAGAGGAAGCAGCAAGGGTAAAAACAAGTGGATGTCCCTGAAACCCAAAAAATAGGAAAACAAGCCTCCTAGCCTTTGTCCTCACTTCTGAGGCATTTGTGTGCTTGAATTTTTTCTCCATGAGTTATCAGCAACCTGGGTTGGAGATGTATCTAAATTCTTTTTACTGCTACTCCTTATATGGTATATGCTCAATATATACTTGTGAAGTTGAATGGAGGTAGGGAGCAAGTGATTCATGTGTGTGCAAATAAGAAGTACTAGGGGAGATTTCAGCACCTCGGACAGGGACAGAGCCGTGGAGGGGATGGACTCTCTTGGAGACCCAGGTGACCCAGCCTCCAGATCTATGGCAGTGGCTGCCCCCTTGGGTAGGAGCTGCCTAGAGAAGGCTTTGTCTGACTCAGAGCACACAGCTTCCCCAACCCGTCTCTACCACCCTCACCGCCTTCCCTGGCAACTCATAGCTTATGTTTTAAACAATTAAAGGCACTTTCCTAGAAGCAAAGGAAGTCACATCTGGCTCTAGCTGCTGCCTGGCAATAATAAAAAAAAAAACCCACAGCTGTCATTCGGTGAGTGCTCTCTATGCACCAAACACAGTGCCAAGTGCTTTATGAGTTTAGCCCATTTCACTCTCACGCCTGCCCTTAGGCCACGTATCATGGTCACCTATACATGAGGAAACCAAGGCTCAGAGAGGTGAAGTCACTCACCCAACATCATACAACTCTTTTTTTTTTTTTCTTTTTTTGGCTGTGCCACGCAGCTTGCGGGATCTTAGTTCCCTGACCAGGGATCAAACCCATGCCCTCTTAAGTGGCAGATCCAAGACCTGTTTTTTTTTTTCACTACAAAGACATTGTTCTTACTTGCCCTATAATACTGCTTCCAAAGACCCTACTTTTACAGAGAAGGAGAGAAGGAATGACTTGTTTGTCCTAGATCATCCAGTGGAAGTGTCTTGGATGTCACCCTCTCCCATCTCAGTTTGCGGGCAGAGGAGGTGTTATGCCCATTGGGCAGCTGGAACAATGGAGACCCACAATGCTAATTAAGCAGCTCCTCCAAGGAAACTCACAGCAGAGGGGGCAGGGCTTGTACTTCAAAGCTCAGCATCCGGTCCACTGTTCATATGGTCTCTGAGAAGCATGGCCTCTTGCCATCCACCAAGACCCTGGGTGACTAGAGGAGACACCAGGGCCCCAGGACGTTCTCGCTCCAGGGACATGGCCTCAGGGACATGGAGCTGCTGGCTTGAGCCCCAGGTCCTGACACATCTCTTGACAGGAGGAGTCGAATTACACAGAGACTGTGGATGGTTGGGAACCAAAGGACTTGAAGTTCCTTAGGAATGAGCTGAGGGCTGAGCCCACTGGGGTGAGCTTAACCCATGGGCAGAAGAGGAGGCCTGACTCTTAGACTAATCAAGCAGCTAGTACTTTCCATCTGCACTTATGGACACATTTTATAGACGAAAAACAGCTCCCAAAATGCACTGGCCTTGTTTCCTTCAGCCCGTGGGTGGCAGAAATAGGACTGGAGTTAAAGGCACCCTCCTCCCACCACTAATTCACGTTACTGCAGCAACTTGCCAGAACAGGACAAGACTGCCGACTCTCTGAGCTGGGGGCTGGGGTGGGGGTGTGGATAGGAAGGAGGAAAAGAAGAAAAGGTTGTCAGATTTAGAAGAAGAAAAAAGGCAATACTTGGGACATACTTAAAATGTATTGTTTATCTGAAACTAAAATTTAACTGAGTGTCCTATATTTTATCTGGCCACCCTACGAATAAGAAATGAGAGAGAGGAGAGGGACGCAGGGAGGCAGAGAAGAGGAGGATGGGTTCATGCTCTTGGAAGATGGTGGCAGCACCTGCAGTTGGGGCAAGGATGTCATGGGGGGAGGATGGCTCAGCATCGGGGACACAGTGTGGAGGGACAGGGGATCTCACCCTTGCCCTCTGAGGTAAAGACCCCACCCCCAGGCTGCAGCAGGGGCAGAGGATGAAGGGGTGGACCCTGTGCACCCTTGAGGCTGAGGCAGCTGTGCGCAGTGCTGTTGGATTAGCTGCATTTGTCTAAGCTCCTCTCCTGCAGCTTATAGACCCCATTTTGAACAGAGGGGAACTTGCTACCAGGAGGCAGGGGCAGCGCAGAGAGCTTAGGCTAGGGCTGGAGCCAAGAACCCAAAAGTGCCCCTTGGTATCCATGGATGCCCAGCCACAGCAAACCCACTCCTACTCTGTAGCCAGTCGGTGGGAAGCAGCCCTCCAGCTCCCAGCCTCCAGGTTTCCAGTCTCACCCAGGGGCAGGATGCTTTGCTCCAGTTCTGAGTGTCCAGGAGGTGGCTGGGGAGGGAAAGAAACCCCACTTAGCCTTGGCGAATGGGCCCCCTCATTCCAGCAGCAGTCAGCAACCAGTATAGTGGCAGGAAGACCAAGGCCTGCAGGCTCCCCACTGTGTGGGAAGGGAAGTGAAGTCCCAGTTCCCAAAGCCCAGAAATGCCAGGGAAGAGACAGGGAAGGAAAGACCTCAGCTGCCCTTGAGAGGCAAAGGTGGTGACCACAGCCTGTCTCCCTTAAAAGAGGGGGTTCAAGTTTGGCAGCTGAGGCCGAAAGTCTGGGCCAGTTAACCTTGTAGACCCCAGGCCAGGGCAACCTTCTGTCCTGATGCTAATTAGGCACCAGACCCCCTCCTCTTCCCCTGGGACCCAGCACCGCCACAGCCTCTCCAGAGAATCCACTTTCACATCACACAGTTAAGGTCAGCTTTGCCCCCAGCACATGGTACAAACACAAACAAGTACCAGAGGGAGTTAAGGGCAGAGCACTAGAGAAGTAGAAAGCTTTGTTGGGTGAATATAAAGGGTCACCTAGTGGTCTTCTGAAGGGCCCCCTGACTCCCTGCTTTCCTCAGCGGTTGTCTGGGACACTCCATCAGTCTCCTCCTCCAAAGACAGTCTCTCCATTGCCCTGGCCAACGGCTGCCTCTCCTCGGTGTCTGGCCTGGTCCAGGCCCGCCTCAGTGTGTTCCCCAGCCAGCCTAGTGGGCAGCTCAGCTGGAAAGCCTCCAGCACCTTCCTCAGGGACAGCAGGATCAGGATCAACAGCAGAGTGATGCAGCTGACAGCCAGAACCACTGCCAGCAAGTCCTTCAGTGTCTTACAGGAGGCTGGGAAGGACGGGGCCGGGAAGCACCTCAGGGCTGCCCAGTGGTGTGGGGCAGGCCGTGCGGGGCAGCTGGAAGTGACCCTGAGCCCACAGTTACTCATCAAGGTAAAAAAAGAAAAGCCAGGAGCAGGCAGGGAAGCTGGAGATGGGACAGGGCAGAGGGGACAGGACCACAAACGAGTATCTGTGAACCTGGATGGTGGTGGGACCAGTCCTCTCAGTCCTTGTCCTGGTTCTCCTGTACCAAGGAGAGGCCACCTACATTTCCAGGATAAGGATTTCCCATGATGTGGGTGAAGCATCCAGGTACGGAGCTAGCTGAGGCCTTTCATCTCTCCCAGTTACCCAGCTTCCAGAACCCAAGGCCTGTGCGTTATGGCGGCCAACACTTTCATTTCAGAGAAATGGGGAAGGAGTTTGCCCAGGTTCCCACAGCTTGAAACAGGAAGTACTCACCTGTAGGAGGTGTTGTTGTAAAAACAGGATTTCTGGCCAGGCTCAAAGGGTCTCTTCCAACTCCAGATGCTCATCCAGCAGATGATATATACTTACGGAAGAACCTAGGCCCCCAGCCCCAGGTGAGAGGGCTCCTCTTGGGCTCCCATGCCCCCCAACACAACCACCTGTGTTGAACTACGTTATGCTTCATTTATCCAACTGGGCACTGCAGGGAGAAGCCAGGTCAGCCTGTGACTGTCACAGCCCCAGTGCATAATAGGTCCTTAGAGGGAGAGAGAATTCTCCTGATTTTCCCTTACCCATGGGCATTTCCTCACTGCAACCATGGTTTAGAACAGGGGCAGATTGGAACCCATGGGTAGTTTCTGCCATAGGGCACTGGTTAAGTTACAACTCAACCAGACTGGAATTCTACATAGCTGTTAACATTCATGGGAGAATACAAAAATGTATTCTCCTGGGAATTCCCTGGCAGTCCAGTGCTTAGGACTGCATTTCCACTGCAGGGGGCACGGGTTCAATCCCTGGTCAGAGAACTAAGATCCCACTAGTCACGTTAAAAACTAAGATCCCACTAGCTCCAGGATTTTTTTGACCCACTAGTCAAAATATTCTCCCATGCAGAGAAACAGGATATTCAGTGGGAGGAAAACAAACTCTATCATGGCATACGCAGACCTATTTCATAAAACACTAACTTAGTATATGCCCAAGGATTGGTGATTCTCAGGGTTTCAGGATTTTCATTTTCTGTTCTATATATGATTTAACAGGTAACATTGAGAACAGCTCTTAAAAGGAAGCAAAAAAGTGTAGTGTATGACTCTTATAAAGAGACGTACAGACAGGAAATTCTAGTGTCATCTTGGGATAATCTCCAAGCAGCGTTAATTGTCCTTTGTGCATCTGTATCTCCCGTGATGGAAGTATCTTACTGTAAAGAAAGGAAGCTTCAAGTTGCCCCAGGCTGCCAGCATCCTTTGGGACAAAGGCCACAGTGCCCAGGTTCCTCCATCCTAATCACATCTATCACAATCTCTCTGTGGTGAGTGGGCCTTCCCAGCCCTCCGTGCAATCCTTGGGCCAGGCTTGATCCCAGACTTGCTCCTGCACATGGAAATGCGAGACTCCCAGGGCCTCGCCTTTTGGTCAGAGCTCAGCTGAATCCAGGGCTGTGGTTTCCAAGTCCCAGCTCTGGATGCCTATTCCACTGCCATTCTCAGGGTGAGGGTTGCCAGATAATACAGGATGCTTGGTTAATTCTTTAAAAATTTAGTATAAATATATCTCATGTCATATTTGGAACATATTTAAACTAAGAAATTCATTGTTTATCTGAAATTCATGTTTAACTGCAAGGCCTAAATTTTGATTTGCTAAATCTGGAAAACCTATCAGGGGATCCAGCACTCCTTTCCTGGGCTGACCCCCAACTCTGCCCAAGATAGCCCTGGGAGGGGAAGCAGAGTAACAGGAAGAGAATCCCCAGATCCACCTCGACCTGGGGCATCGCCCTCACCTCATCCTCTTCCACGTCATCGTTGAGCATGAAGGCCTCCACGCTGAACTGCAATGTCTCATCATTCTGCCGGGACCAAGGGCCAGAACCGGGGCCTACTGAGAAGCACCCGGGGGACAGACAAGGGATCCCAAGGGACCATCACCTCGGAGACTGGCCGTAACAAGTTTCCTGGGAAGCCATGGAGAGGCTTACTCTGTGGGACTTTCTTGCTCCCTAAAGCCACATTAAAGAATGTCCACCCCATTACTAGAGTCTGGGGACAGATGTATTTAGCCTGAGCAAAGGGCAGAAGTTACAAAGTCAGCCACGAGTGACAAGACTCTAAGGCCCCTGCAACCACTCAACGGCCTGCACCCTGGTTGGGAAGGACAGTCCGTCCTCTGCCAAGCTACTCAGCCCAGGTGGGCAGCTTCAGGCCCCAGCAAGTTCAGGCCAGGCACCATAAATGGTTGGTTACTAACGACCAAGTGCAAAAAAACAGACTTCTACATGTGATTACACCAGTGGCCCAGCTAAGCAAGACCCCAGGATAGGGATGAGCTATCTGACCCCACCTCCCTCCCCACCCCTCAAAACCCCACAGACCCCCAGTTGAAGATGAGGGTATATGTCCTCTGGGAGTGGTTCAGGTTCACACACTTGTCCATGTAGAGCTTCATGGCCCAGTTTAGCACCGGCTGGATGCAGGCTTCTAGGGTCAACCACAAGCCTTCCACATAAGGGAAGTGGCGAGGCACCCGAGGGAAGACGGTTATTCCTGGTACCTAGTCAGAGCTACCCCCTAACAAGCACCTACTGCATGCCTGGTAAATCACAGCCATTATTCCATTCTTTCCTGAATGGTCCTAGAAGTGTTATGCCCATTTTACAGATGGGGTGATGGAGGCTCAGAGAGAACTTCGGTTCTTACCCCAGCCTCATCTACCAAATGGGTGCACACCTGTCCCACCAGGGGTGGAAGACTGAGGCCAGGTACAGGAATGGTACACATGGCCCACATTCTGCCCTCCTTGGGCAGCCCTCAGGGGTTCACTCTCCATCCCCTCCATAGGCACCAGGCCAAGACTCACCATGCAGTACCTGGAGGGCCACCTGCAGGAGCTGTGTGTTGAGGGCTGAGGACTTCTTGGAGGGGTCCTTCAGGAGGCCAGGCAGGGTTCACGATGGGCCAGCTGCAGCCGAGCTGTTTGCCTACTGCCCAAGGGGCAGCCTGCGCTGGGGAGTTCCTAATGAAGAGGCACCACAGGTCAAGGGGGTCCAGTGGGTCCCCACAGTCAGACTGGAGGGCAAGCCCTGAGCAGGTTCCCCTAAGGGGAGGGAATAGGAATGGGACGACCAAAGGGAAGCTGCTCAAATAAACTTGACCAGCACTGAGCATCGTCCTAGCTGCCATTAGGGGCTATTCCACATACCCCCATATGAACCGCACAACTGCCCCTATTTTACAGATGTGGAGACAGGCTAGGAAGTCCTGCTACCATCTGCCCATAGTTACATGCAGCTATCAGCTGCAGAACTTAGATTCAGACTCCCAACGAAGGGCTCTTCCAGAACTATTTAAAGATTGAAGTTGGGCTTCCCTGGTGGCGCAGTGGTTGAGAGTCCGCCTGCCGATGCAGGGGACACGGGTTCGTGCCCCGGTCCGGGAAGATCCCACATGCCGCGGAGCAGCTGGGCCCGTGAGCCATGGCCACTGAGTCTGCGCGTCCGGAGCCTGTGCTCCACAATGGGAGAGGCCACAACAGTGAGAGGCCCGCGTACCGCAAAAAAAAAAAAAAAAAAAAAAACATGGCAAGATTTGGATGATACCAATGGTATTAAAATAAAAGCTGAGTTTACCTTTACCCCATCCCTACCAGTAACTGCTTGCTTTGTGTCAGTGTGAGCAGCTGTCCTGTGTGTAAACAGACTCATCCCTGAATGGTCCCCAGTTAATTCTTTTTACCATTTGGGCTCCTGACCACCTTGCCATGCTGCTTCGAAGAAGGATTATCTTGACCCACAGGGCCTAGAGCAGACCAAAGACCAGAAAGGAGTTGAAAGGTTTTTTAGAAAGGAGAAGAATTTAAGGCAGTTGTGTAGTGTTTGCTGAGCATCTACTGCATGCCAGCTCTGTCCTAGAGGCCAGGGGTGCAGGGTGGGGGTGGGCCCCTAGCCCTGATTTTGACCTGGCTGGACAGCTCAAACCGTAAGAAGGAGGACCCTGGACTCTGGAGGTTCCTGCTCAGCCTGGCTCCCCAGACACAGGGTGAAGGTCAGGGAGGAGGAGGAGGTAACCTGGGGCTCTGGTGTCCTGGGCTCTCAGTGGGGGAGGCAGCAAGGGACTCCCAGGTCAGGGGGCATTGGGAGGTAGGGCTGAGTGAGGGCACCTGACAGAGAGGCAGGCCATCAGGAGGGAAGTCCCCTCCTCCCAGTATCCCCAGGATGCCAAGTCCAGCTCCTGTGGTGGCCCAGACCAGGCATGGGGGGATGAGTTATCCTCGCAGGGGCTCCCCAGGTACACAGCTGGCAGAGGGAGGCTCAGCTCAGGGATGAGGAGGGCAGGGGGAGGGCAGGGGGAGGGCAGGGGGAGGGCCCCCACCCGCCGCCGGCCACCCGCCACCCGCCACCCACCACTCCAGCTCGCAAGGTAGACCCATTGCCCAGACCTTACCGAGAAGCAAGACCCGAGCAACACGCAGAAGTGCCCTGGGGACAGCCATAATGAGAAGAAAACATTGCCCACCCCCCACAAGCCTCCTTAAATTGGCCCAGAGAAGGCTGGAGAAGGAACAAGCCTTACCTGGAGCCCACACGTGAGCCTAGGGCACGGCTGAGCTAAGCCAGGCCCAGCACTTCCACGTTCCCCCACCAGGGCCCCCCCACCCACCTGCAATGCCTTCTGATTTTACAAAAGGTTCTGAAGCCCTCCTCACTCACATGGGATTTAAGAAGGCTGGCGGAAGGCTCACCGCACAGTGGACTTAACTTTCTCATCTGTAGGATGATAATGGTGGCACCTACTGCACAGGCCGTTACGGAGTTTCTGTAACACAGTGCTTCGCACAGTGTCTGGCACATAGTAAGAGCTCCATCCACGTTCTCTGTGGGTGTCATCTGATGATTCTTGTTCAAGAGGAGGGAGGAGCATGATGATGATTCTGTCTGGGGGGCAGGAGCCAGGGAGGGTTCAAGGAGCAGGTACCGTTAGAGATGGACCTTGAGGCTGAGAACAGAGGGAAATGGGGGTGGGGAGGGCATTCCTGGCAGGTGGCATGGCCTGAGCAAAGGCGCAGAGGCTGGATGTGCAGGAGTCAGGGGAGGCAGAACAGAGGTGAAGGATGCATCACGGTGAGAGATGAGACTGAGTAGGCCCAGAGGCTCTGAAAGCCAGGCTGAGGTGTTCACACTGGATCCTGAGGGCTGTCAGGAGTCAAGGAAGGTATCAGAACAGAGGGACTTGGGGAGATTCAGCCAGCAGCAGAATCAGATCAGAAGCATGTTCCTTTACGCACTGGACCTTTAAGGAGTGCCCAAGACTTTCTCGCTTATAAAAATAAAACCATGATGATCATCCTCAGATGCACATCTTCGAATCATCATCCAATTATTTCCTCTGAATAAATTCTTAGGATTGGAATGCCTGAACCATAAAATTGGCATACTTTCTCTCTAGATTAGTCAACTGATGGTACAATTACCAATTATTTGCCCTTGAAATGGATGTCCCTTGCCACAATCATAATAGTGGTTAAATAACTCTTTGAGCCCCACTATGGCCAACTGCTTTGCAAGCCATTTCTCCTGTAACCCTCACAGCAGCTTCAGAGGGTCATTACGGACAACTGTACAGTGAGGAAGCAAGGCTCAGAGAGGTCAGGTAACTTGCCCAAGGTCACACAGCCTGTGAATCAGCTCTGCCTCTGACTCTGTAGAGAGCCATAGGCTGGAAGGCAGTAGGCAAGGAAGCAGTACTGGGCTGGGGTGGGGACGGGGGAGGTGGGGGTTGGAGTGACTCCAACTCCAGGAGACAGGGACCCAACCACAGTGCGGTTGTAAAGAGTAAATGAGGACTTCCCTGGTGGCGCAGTGGTTAAGAATCCACCTGCCAGTGGAGGGGACACGGGTTCAAGCCCTGGCCTGGGAAGATCCCACATGCCGCAGAGCAACTAAGCCCCTGCGCCACAACAACTGAGCCTGTGCTCTAGAGCCTGCGAGCCACAACTACTGAGCCCGCGTGCCACAACAACTGAAGCCCACGCACCTAGAGTTCGTGCTCTGCAACAAAGAAAAGCCACCGCAACAAAGAGTAGCCCCTGCTCGCCACAACTAGAAAAAAAGCCCGTGCGCTGCAACGAAGACCCAACGCAGCCAAAAACAAATAAATTTATTTAAAAAAGAAAAAAAGAAGAGTAAATGAGCCACTACACAGGAAGCGCTTAGCATGGAACCTGGCCCACTAGGAGCGGTTCAATAACATATTCTCAATGACCTGGAGGTGGTTTGAACCAGCCAAGGTGGGCACATTTGGAGGTGCTGCCTCCTTGTGGTGGTCCTGAGCATTACATGAAGCTGGCCACTGGGGGACCCAACTCCCAGCATGCCCCAGGTCAAAGGCCACCAGGCCCCCGGGGTGGGAAAAGACATCTCCCCCCGCACAATCCCAGCAGGGGTCTGCCTCATCCTCTCAGGCCCCAGGAAAGCAATTTCCTATTACACCCGGCTCTGCCACCTCCGGTCCATTCACCTCTGCACCTGTTTCCCACCCATCAAATGGGATAATAGGAGTTAGCCTAGTCACTAAGAACTGTCCCTCATGCCCTGCCCAGGAAAGAGACAGGCTGGAGAGTGTTTCCCACCTCTACAGGGCTGGGGTGTTTGGGGGAGGCATTCCAGCTCCATGCATGGCCCCCCAGAGTAGAGTTGCAGATAAAATACAGGATGCCCAGTTCAATTTCAATTTCAGATAAACAATGAAGAACTTTTCAGTGCATATATGTTCCATGCAATATTAGGGACATACTTATACTAAAGTATTGCTTGTTGTTTAAATCTAACAAAATTTAATCGCTCATCCTGTTATTTTATTTGCTATGTCTGGCAACCCTACCCTGGAGGGTTCAGTGCAGAAGCAGGACTGTGCTGCCTGGGAGAGGCAACTACCCATTCTGTGCCAGCTGCTTTGGACCTCCCACTTCAGCTCTCACGAGCTGGTTGGGGGAGTTTGTCTTAGCCCTACTTCACCGAGAGGCCACTGAAACTCCCGCTAGATCAAAGCCACATAGCTGATATGTGCTGATATGTGCAGGGACCTAGGGGAGAGTTGGGGCTGCAGCTTCCAGGATAGATGCAGGCCCTGGCCATAGGAGCTCACAGAGGGGGAGGCCAAGATCGCTACAGGCTGTCAGCACAGTCATGGAGGAAGCCCAGAGGAGGCTCCCAAGCCAGCTCTAGGGAGTCAGAGGCTACCTTGAGAGGGTGAACTAAGGGAAGAGTGAGCTGTAGTCAGGCTCAGGTGGTAGCTGCCCAACAGAATCCCAGCGGTGTATTTTAGGAGGCTTGCAGAAAGAGTGCAATGCTTACCCCGAAGGAGACTGGCAGCACCATGGTGGAACCCCAGGCATCTGCAGGGGGGCATTGATGAGTGGGGAGGTACCACAGGCCCAGTGCTAGCCACTGTGAGCGATGCATTGCCAGAGACATCGGCCTCCACCTCTGAGGGCCCCCAGCCCTGCTCCCCATCACCACATCCCTTCTCATCCCCAATAGAAAAGGAGAAAACTCAACTTCTTGAGGATTTATTGGACCGGGGGCTGTGCTGCCTTCCAGCCAGGCCCCAGCAGCCCCTGCATCAGGAAGGGGCTGCCAGAGAATCAGTCCTCAGGGTCCCCACTAGTGTACTCCTGCGTTTCTCCAAGTGCCTGCTGCTCCTCCGTCAGCCACACTGCCATGGGGTGACCTGGCCGAGCCGTTGGGAATCCTGTAGGTCCCCAGCTTGCCAAGTGATCTTGGCCATATTCCTTGCCTTGTCTGGGCCTTAGTCTCCTTACCCTCCATGGGAGTATGTTATTGTCCTGTCAAAAGACAGGGCTGGGCCCACTCACAGTCCAGTCCAACTCAGTATCACAGATTCCATGGAAGCACACAGGGTTCAGGTCCTGTCTGTGAGTCACTGCAGCTGCTGCTCTGAGGTCTTTGTCTCTCAGTTTCCGTCCAGCTTAAACCCATTCAGGTGCCAGGGCCTCGGACCCCAGAGAGCTAGGCATCCGCAACCCCTGGCAGGAGGAGGGAGTTGGAACAGAGCAGGGAGTGGTGGGCCAACCCACAGGCCAGGTACTGGGGTGGGGTCAGGAGGAACTAGGCTTCTCCACAGAGGGGTAGAGCTTGCGCAGGCTGGAGTCCAGGAGGAAGTCCACTGACCTGTGGGGCAATGGAGGGTCATGAGCAGGCAACCAAGGGGTGCTAATGGGGGAATGGGAGGCAGGAGGTCAGGGCTAGGAAAGGGACTCCTGGATGCAGGACACAAGTGCCATCCCGGTGTCAGCCATCACTCTCTTTATTCATTTGGGAAAACTGAGGCACAGAGGGGGTAAAAGACTCACATAGGACCTCAAGGTCAGCTATGTTCCTGAGGGGAAAGACTCCTCCTCCCACTCTATGTTCGTCTAGTTGGGTTGGCCCCATCTCTGGTTCTAAGGGAAGGCACGTGACCCAAGCCGGGCCAGTCGGAAAAGGGAAGCTGGCTCAGGGATGGACAACCAGTCCATTATGGACGAATGACAGCCTTCCTTGGGATTTTTGCTGTCACTATTAAAAGCTTCCTTGGGCTTCCCTGGTGGCGCAGTGGTTGAGAGTCTGCCTGCCGATGCAGGGGACACGGGTTCGTGTCCCGGTCCGGGAAGATCCCACATGCCGCGGAGCGGCTGGGCCCATGAGCCATGGCCGCTGAGCCTGTGTGTCCGGAGCCTGTGTTCCACAATGGGAGAGGCCACAACAGTGAGAGGCCCGTGTACCGCAAAAAAAAAAAAAAAAAAAAAAAGCAGCTTCCTATGGGGGCAGTCCAATGATTAAGACTTCACCTTCCAATGCAGGGGATGCAGGTTTGATCCCTGGTCAGGGAGCTAAGATCCCACATGCCTCGCGGCCAAAGACCAAAACATAAAAAACAGAAGCAATATTGTAACAAATTCAATAAAGACTTTAAAAATGGTCCACATCAAAAAAAATTAAAAGGGCTTCCCTGGTGGCGCAGTGGTTGAGAGTCCGCCTGCCGATGCAGGGGACGTGGGTTCGTGCCTCAGTCCGGGAAGATCCCACATGCCGCGGAGCGGCTGGGCCCGTGAGCCATGGCCGCTGAGCCTGCGCGTCCGGAGCCTGTGCTCCGCAACAGGAGAGGCCACAACAGTGAGAGGCCGGCGTACCGCAAAATAAATAAATAGATAAATAAAAAGAAGCTTCCTATGGGGCTTGCTAAGCTGGGGGGAGGGGAGCTGGGAGCTGCTGGGAACCATCTCTGTTCCCATGAAGGAAAAGTGACTGAAGCCAACACAGGGTGGGGTGGGGAGAAGCCCAGCAGAGAGACCCAGGCCCCTAATAACATCAGCTGAGTGCCTGGATCCAGCCATGCCTCCAAGTAGCATAACTCTGGACTTTTCGGTTATGTGAAACAATCAATTCCTATTTTACTTAACCCAGTTTCAGTTGGGCTTCTGTCACCAAAACTTCTCGAAACCCATCCCTTCCAGGGTGCACCTGTTCCTGCCTACCTCTGGTTGTTTTCTAACACTGAGTCTTCTTGGAATTTACTTGTCCTATGTCCCATACTCTCATGGCACCTCCTACCTTTATAGCCAAAGTACCTGCCAGATCATATGACAAAGGGCCTAGACTGTCCTTTCTACCTCAGGAGCCCCACGTGCCAGCCCTGCCTCCGCTACAACTGTTCTGTGAAAAGTGGATACACCCCCACACCTCTCAAAGGTTAGCCCCGCCTGTAGGGTGGATGATCCCTGGGGCTGGGAGGAGCACCCACCTGTCGATGGGGTGGATGATGATGGGGATGGCCAGTAGTCCCAGTGCGGTGGTGCTCCACTTGCGGACAGCCAGAGGCCAGCGGGTAGCAGTGCCCAGGACATAGAGAGAGGCAGCACACACACGGTTGATAGTGAAGCCTGGGATGGCCACAGAGGCCAGAGCCTGCCACACGAAGGTGTCCACCATGGCCACGGTCACCCTGGTGCTGCGGCCTGCCTCAGGGCTCGGCACCTGGCAGGCACAAGAGACATTTAATCCAGCAGAGGCAGAGGCGGGAAACCCTGTGGACAAGGGGCATGAGGCTGGACCAGGGGGGTTGGGGACAGAGCCACGCTAGTGTTGGGTTCTGGACTCCACCAATTCAGGGCTGAGGGTGGACTCACTCACATCCAGGACTAGGATATAGACTAGGTCCCCTGCGCTGGGGACAGGGTGCACTATGCTACAAACTGTACCGGGGTATGGAGTCCACCAGGCCAGGTTGTGGGGACCGGACTGTCCCAGAGGGACTTAACCACGTGCAAGGCTGTGGACTGACTACAAGGGGAGTGGACGGGGGTGGGGGGTTGAGGGGCAGGTTAACACTCACGTCTCTCGCTTTCTTGCCCTTGTCAATGGCATCAGCCAGCACGTAGGAGCTGGCCACACCGTAGCTCAGCCACACGACAGATACAGGCACCAGGGAGCGGAAGGCCTCCCCCACCTCATTGGCATAGCCTGGTGGAGAGGGGATATTTAATTCCTGAGCCTTTGTGTTGTTCCACAAGGGAACACTGGAGTGAGCTGGTTCTTATCTTATTCTGCTGAGCAGTAGCTGGGTGACCTTAGACAAGTGATTTTACCCCTCTGAGCCTCAGTTTCCCAGCCTATAAAATGGCACTCATGTTGCCCACCCCAACTCTCCCCTCGTGGAAAAGCTGAGCGCAAACACCTTTCTCATCACTCACTTGCCTTCACAGCCTGGGTTCTAGAAACATCTGAGCTGATGGGTGAACAGGCAGTGAGAGAGACTAAAGGCAGCCCCACTGACCAGGGGCTCACCATATGCCAGGCCTTTATGCACTTTATCTTATCCTACCCTTAAAATTACCACCCAATGAGCGAGACCCTGCGTTCATCCCTTTTTGCTGAGGAGGAAACAGGCTCAGAGCCAGTGAGGAGCCAAGATGGGAGTCCAGATGCCCTGACTCCACAGCCTGTGCCAGGAATGCCAGAGAAGGCGATCCGATCACCCGGTTCCATCCTCCTAGCTGAGCTGCGGCTTCCTCCTGGGAGTCTGACCAGCAGAAACCCCGAGGGCAGGGCTGGGAATACCAGAGCTGTGTGACCTTGAGCAAGTTCAGAACCCTCTCTGAGCCCAGTCTCTTCCCTGACTAAATGAGAACTAAGATGCTCCCACCTTCTCCAGGTCCCTGACCGGCGTCTGGCAACCCCTGCTTCCCCAGACACGTGGTGTAGGGGTCGCTGTCCCCCTCGCCCCGCGCTCACCCAGGTACCGCACCCACGTGTCCCGGAAAAGGTCGCGCTCGGCCCCCCGAGGGGGCGGCTCGGACATGGCGCTTCCTCCTTGGCCTCAGTCGCTGCAGCGTGTACTACCGCCTCGGCTTCCACCAGCACTCCCGTTCGCAAAGGCGGGACGGGCCGAGCCGAAGGTCCCCGACTGAAGCACAGGTCAAGTAGTCCCCGCCAGCAGGGAGCGTCTGCAAATTCCCCCCCGCGCACCGGAGCCCCTCTCCCAGGTTTGCGTTTTACAGCTTAATTTTCTTCACGTTTTCTCTGGAGTCGAGCGGTTGGCGCGATCCTCTTCCAGCACTGGCTGTAGTGTTGGAACCAAAGAGACGGAGGTTCAAATACGGGATGCTACACTTCTTGGCTCTGTGACCTCGGGCAAGAGCCTGTAACTTCTCTGTGCCTCACTTTATTCATTTGTTAATTGGGGAACGGGACAGGTTCAGTCCTGGGACGGTTTCGAGGATTAATTATACAGTCGTCATTTATTGAGTTTACTACCGGCCAGACCATTGGCTAAAGACTCTAGATGGATTACTTCTTTAAACCCTCCCAGCAGCGTGGGACACCGCCCCCGCCCCTCCCCATTTTACCGATGAGTAATAGAGACACAGGAAAAATATTAATAGGTCACTTTCCCAGGAACATATAACTGCTGAGTAGTGAAGCCGGCATTTGACTCCAGGAAGTACAGCTCCAGTTCCCATGCTCCTAAGGTGAGCTGAGTAAATGAGGCTGGGGGAGCGAATGGTGAGAACCCTGGTGATGTGGATGCTTGGACTCTTAAGAGTCCCTACCCCATACTCATCTATCAAGCACTGGAGTCTAACTGGACCAAGCCTCTTCGGGGCAGGACCACGAATGAACGAATGAGGCCAGGGAAACGGGTTTGGGGTACAAGACTTAAGGGAAATGAGCAGAACAGAATGAGAGGATGTGGGGTTACTGATTACTAAAGAGGAAACTCTTCCCCTGCTGCACCTCAGTTTACCCATGTGAGTTATAAGTGCATTTCACTAAAGCTCTGTGAATCCTTTGGGGGTACCAGCGAGCAAAGGCCCAGCCTTTAAAGACAGGCAGTCCTGGGTTCAAATGCCAGTTGTGCCGCCTATGAACTGTCAGCCACGTCTGTAAGAAACGAGAGTAGCCAAAATTTACTGAGCGTACACTTGTACCAGGTTTTCTAAGCGCTCTGAATGTATTATTTCCTTGAATCCTTGCAATAAGGCGATAAACACAGGGCTGTTGCCTGGTACCCAGGAGGCGCTCATTAAAGAATTAGCTTTATTATCATCAAATAAAGGTCACAGCCTCTCTGTTGAGGTCCCTGGTTTCAGCCCTGGGAGTCTTCGTCATTGTAGGATCATGTAGGGCAGCCAGGTCAGCTGTGATCTCGCAGGAAGCTGGGATCGCGACTCAAAGTGATCCTCAACCCCGGAAACACTGGCAGTGCCTGCGCGGAATTAGGAGACGGTCCCTAAAGCCACGTGATCATCGCTTCTCCGTGACCCTCCCAATCCAGGCCCACCGCAGGCGCCGCGCGCGCTTGCCAGACCCGCACTAGTTGGCGCGTTCTGAGAAGCCCGAGTTGGGCGGGGCCTCCGTCCTCACCGTGAAGGTGGTCAGGTACACCCTTAGTGCCCTTAGCAAAGATGGCGAAAGACAGCCCACCGGCTGGACCAATCAGGGGGCGAGCAGGCCGTCGGGACGCCGTCAGCGCACGGAAGACTAGCAGATGGCTTCTGCGCATGCGCTCCGCTTATTGACGGGGAGAAGCTGGCAACCCGCGGCGGAAGTTTGCCTGTGTGAGGAACTGTGAGGAGCGAGGCGCAGGGCACTGACTTCCACGCCCTGCGCGCTGAACGTTCTTTATTCATTGGTTACTTTTCCTAACAGAGCGCTGTAAACCAAGGTCAGGATATCCTCCTGAGGTGTCTAGCTGGGACCCATGCGGCCTCGGGGCCTCCTGTCAGTGCCAGCCTTGCCCCTGACTCCTGCTCCCTCAGCTTGGCCAGACCATCTCCCCAGGATGGGTCAGGGCCTGGGTTTCTGAGGGGTGGAAGCTTCAGGACTCACACCCACTGCCAGCCTCCCTGGCCCTTCACGGAGCTGGGATCCCTGGAGGAGCTGGGATCCCTGGAGGTAACTTCCCTGTGCTTTGTTTGCACTGAAGGACAGTGGCTGGGCACCAAAGCTCACTGTCCCAGGAAGCTCTGAGTCACTGGCAATCATTAATAATTAAAGAGGCAGCCAGTGGGACCCAGGAACTGCTGGATTCCTCGAGGTGAGGGAGAGGCCTGCCTGTCTACCCTTGAAAGGGAAGACCTATGCTGACTCGGGCCCCCTCCCGAGACCTGGGAAAAGCCAAAAGATCCTAGCCTCGGTAGAAAGCTCAGAAGAGCCTCAGACCCCCACCGTAACTCTAGCAACCGGCTACCTTGCTATTCCTCATTATGGTCTAGACTTACATGTTCATTTGGGAGCAAGTTCCTCCCCTGCAGCTGGCTTCCCTGAAGTGTTAGGTCTCAATCTCTCCCCTTTTTCCTAATTTCCTCCCTGCCATCCCATGGTACCCCTCTTCCTGTCTCATCTGTCACTGGACAGGTGAAGTTGGCACAGCTTATAAGACAGATGCTGTCACGGTGCCCAGCCCCTGGGGACTCCTTAGTAATTTGAGAGGCAAGGAGGCCCACTCCAGCTAGTCTCCCTCTTCCTAATTCTGAAATGAAGGCTCCCCAGATCCAGCCCCAAGGTCTTTCTTCTAGCCCAGTTTCTTTGGGCGTCAGAGTGCTGGGAAAATGACTGCTACAAGGGATAGAAACTGACAGGGAGACGCTGAGGGAGCCAGGCCTGCTGTGGGAGGAGGCGTTACTTTGGGGTGACTGCCCCCAGCTGTTTCATCTTCTCTTCTGAGGCTTTGTCTGGAAGCAGGACCTCCACGGTGAAACTGACCTTCTTTGCATGAATGAAGCTGTAGGTGTTGTCAAACCGCAGGACATCTGAGGGGAGGGAAAAAAACAAACATTCAGGCAAGTCTGACAAAGAGCTTAGACACAGTGATTTTGGTTGACTGAGCAAGGCAGTATGGTAGGTAATGAGGCTGACGGTAGCATAAGCAATGGTCCTTCACCTTCTGAAACCTAGTCTAGCTGGGTTACAATATGTTCATGAAGAGAAAAATATATAAGACAAAACATGCCAAGTGCCAGATGAGTGGCAGAGACAGTCACGTCTGTAACAGCTTGGAAGGAGGGGGCCCTGTAGACTGAAATCATGTGAAAGGCTTTTTAAAGGAGTTAGAGCTTGAACTGGGTCTTGGAAGGATGGAGTAGAATTAGTTGCAGCAGTAGTTATAATAATAATAATAGTAATGGTAACAATGGCTATTTATGTGACTCAATACTGGTATGGCAATCTATATATATTATTCACAATAACTCTTGAGTTCAGCATTAGTATTGTGTTATATAAAAAGAAAGTCACTGTGTCACACAGTGAGGAAGGGATGGAGCTGGAATTTCCCTCTGGCCTGCATTGCTGCCTGACTTGGGCCCTAGAAAGCCTAATCCTGTTCAGTTCCTGACAAAAGGTAAAATATGCAAACTTTTGAACCAGAAACTTATCCCACAGAAAGATAAATGGACAAAGATGCTCAATGCACCCCTATTTGTAGTAATAAAAGATGAGGAAAACTAAAATGTTCAAAGAAGAATTGCTTTAAAAGTTTTTATTGAAATACTATTCTGTATCCAAAGAAAGAGGTGAGCTTCATAGAAGTGACTGGGGAAACTAGTGACAATATATCCTTAGGCTAAAAAAAGCAAGTTGCAGAACAATTTGTAAACCATTTCTAACATTTTTGTTAATATATGTAAAAAGAACATTTTTTGGCTTTGTTACTTGGTCTACCTACATTGACAAGTTTTAGAATTTCAAAATTCCTTCAAATATACACTGAATAACATATATAATTCCTATGAATGTATATGGGTGGGCACATGTCCTGTACATTATGGAAACACATAATGCTTCTAAAGGGATGGAAAATATTTGGTAGGATAATACACAAGATCTGTTAGTGGTTTCCTCTGGGGAGAGAAAATGGGCATGCAGTTGGCAGAAAAGGCTTCCAACCCTTGGCCAAGGAACAGACTGCTTGTAATCTAACCCTTCTTTTTTTGAGAAGTTTTTCCATTCCAGTCAAACACCCCTTCCAAAGAACAGAGTTGGAAAACAAAAACACTAGCTCCGCCCCTTCCCTATCCCGGTCTTCTCTAACTTTTCCCAGCCAAAAAAACCCTGTGCATTTAATCCTGAGATTTAACCTTTCCCCTTTTCTGCCCCTGGATAAAATGCATAGTTTTAGACTGAGGGTAGACACACCACTCACCCTTTTCTTCATGGTGTGAAGTGAGTACTAGTCATTGATATTCTCTCTGAGCCAGAGGTCTTTCAGGACCAGTGGTGCCTCTGGAAAGAGGGACGCTTCCTCTCTGACCTGGATGACAGAGCCTTAGCAACCAGAGTCAGTCATGCTAGAGAAGAAGTCTTTGAGCTCCTTGGACCAAGCATCAGGATTGAGATGACTCTGCCTAGCATGATGTTCTGCCCTCAGATACAAGGAAGGGGCTGTTGTGATGCCCAGGCCCGAGGGAAGTGGTTCATTTTGACACTAATCATGTACTCACAGACTTCTAGAGGCCCCAGAGATCCTCTAGGCTAGGGCTCCTTCACTTTTGTTGGGGAACTGACCCCCCTGAGAATCTGATGAAAGCATACAATTTCAGATCCCATGGAGCCCATCATGGACCCTCTGGGGCAGTGGTTCCCAATGGGAAAGTTACCATTCTGAAGAGAGGAGGAGCTGGGGGTAACTGTGCCCTCTCATTTATGTATTGAGAAAACATATATATTCTTAGTGTCCTTTTATTTCTCTTTTATATTCCAGATAGGAGAGTATATTGACTTTTTAATTATGTGTGTAGGTGGTTATAATATCTATGAATTTCATTTCAGAGTAGTAAAGGGGACATTAGACACCACTTATTATAAAAGGGAGGTATTTGGTCTTTAAAGATTTAGAATCACTGTCTTTAAAGATCTAAATCATTAAAGATTTAGAATCATAGACCCCAGATTAAGATCCGCTCTAGCCTACTCCCCTCATTTTAAGGAAAAAGAGAGCAAAATCTAATTAGAGACACTCGGAGAGTTACTGGCAAAGCTGGACTCAGAAACCGGGTCTTCTGGTGCCTAGAGGGGCTGTTTAACCTTCCTACAGTGCTTCAGCTCTTCTAGACCACATTGCCCGCTCCAGATCTTTTTTTCTGAATCTTTTTCTTTCCTAGAAGAGTACTCTACACTCAGGACCTCAGGAAATATTAGTTGGGAGAAAAAAAAGTGGAATCTCCCAGTCAAGGCCCCACAGGCAGATAAACATTCCATCTGGGAATGTATCCAAGGGGAACTATAATTTGGGATTTGCAAACCTAAGCCTGATTATGTTAAAGGGTTCATGGTACTACAGAGAGGTAGTGGGCAGCGCTGGAAAATGGTTTGGGCTCTGCTACTGAGTTTGGGTAAATTACTTCCCAGGTCTGGGACCCCACTTTCTCCTCTGTCACATGATCATCTCTAGGGTAGTCTATGGTCACGAGATCCTGCACCGGGACCCTAGGATTCTCTCCTGTCTCCGTTTCTTGGTGTCTATGCAGGCTACACTGTGGGAGAGATAACATCCCCTCTCTATACCTCAGCTTCCCTGTCCTTTAAAAGAGAAATTCAAGCTTATATGTACGAAATGCTTTATGCTCTGAGGATGACAGTGTCTGGGCTGGTGCTAAACCTTGTTCTTGATGAAGCACACAGTATACCGCCTTCTCCCTCAGGACCCGGCAGCTCGCTAACAAGAATACTTCTCCTCCCTGGGGAGCCAGACCACAGAGTATATGTGAGGAGGGGGCGGTGGAGACTGAGGTTGCTTGGGCTGTGGGGGAGGACACAGGATCTGAGGTTGGGGCAATGGTGTGGACAAGTACAGAGGCCAAGACATCTGTGGGGCTAGTTCAGACTTCTGGCAGTGCTGCCATGAAAATAGGGTGCAGGTCTTCTCCCATCTCTGGCACTATCTCCCCAGTGGCCCTTCTCCCCCAGGTTTTGCCCTAATGATAATAATGGTGGCCACAGTGCGCTGAGTGCTGCATGGCAGGCATTACGCTAAGTGCTGCACAGACCTGATCGCATTTCATCATCAGGTGTCCCTATGAGGTAGAGAATTTGATCCCCATTGTAGCAATCAGGAAACTAAAGCTCAGGGAGGCCAAGTCACTTGCCTAAGGACTAGTCAGTGGTCAAGTCCATCTCAGCTTGATGACATAGCCCTTGCTGTCACTGATTTTCCATGCCTGGCCCCTTGGCTCAGACAGAGAGGAAACTGGAGATTTGATGGGGGTTTTGTGTGTGTGTGTATGTGATTTTTCTGCTTATAAATGTAGTACATGTTCTTTGTAACATAAACTGTATTTGCAGGGCCAGTATAAAGAGACGAAAGCCCTCTATAAGCTTCCTACCACCCCAGAGATAACCACCATTAGCGTTAGCAGAGTCCCCAGAATTCTTTTTTTTTTTTAGGTAAGAAGTGAATTTATTTAGAGAAACACACAGACGGAGTGTGGGTCATCTCAGAAGGTGAAAGCAGCCAACACCAGAATTCTTTTGACCTTTTTTAGCCAAAGTGAGTATATACCATATATGCTAAGTCTCATGCTTTATTTTTTTTAACATGTATCAGACATCTTATATGTCAGCTTATTCTCTTTAATGCGTATATTGTTTTCCATTATATGGATGGACCATAGTTTATTTAACAAGACCTTCTTTAAGGCCATTTAGTTTATTGTCAGTTTCCCAAACTACTAGGAACATCCATGTACCTATATCTTTGTGTCTTTGTGTAAATATTTCTGTACAATTAATTTCCAGAGGTAGAATTGCTGAATCAAAGGGAATTTAATCGATATTGCAAAGCTAAGTGAGGTTAAACACCTTTTCAAATGCCTATTTGCCATTCTTATTCCTATTGGGTAAACTTCCTGTTCATGTTCTGTGGCCATTTTTTGATCAACTTGGAGATGAGTGAAGTTCAGCAGAGTCAAGGCTAGGTTTGTCAGCACTCTGCTCACCCTGTGATCCCTACACCTGGGTAATGCGTTCTGCCTCTCTGATGCCTGGGGAAGGCGCGTCCCCAGGAAATGTCTAATGGCAGTCACAGCCCCAGTTACACCTGGACCAGGTCACCTTGAGCCTGTCATCTCACTTCTCCAGGCCTAGGTTTCCTATGCAAGAGAGGTTGAAACTGATGGAGCTCCACTTCTAGTTCTAACAGTGTGAGAATTTAAATCCATGGAGAAAGGGGGACCTCCCAGGCAAACAGCTAGAGCAGGGGCTTCGAGCCAAGAAAGAGAGACTTACAGATGCCAGGATCGCTGCAGGTGAGGGTCCCATCCTCAGGGACCAGGTGGGCATTGTACCTCTGGTTGGCCAGCACCTCTGTCATCTCCCCTGCTCTCTGCCGCTCCCCCATTTTGGTCTTCAGGAAAATCCCAAAACCGATGTCCGAACCATCTGACATGAACTGCCACCTGCAGGGGACACCCACCTACTTAGACATGATTCTGTCTGCATGTGCCCTCTCTGGGGTCCTGCCACCAGGGCTTCTCCCACCCCAGCCCACCGCCGGCACCTATGACCAGAAGGCTCAGGTCTCCTGGAAGGATCCAGAACCCTACCTGAGGACGCAGCCTGGGAAGAGAATTTCATACTCCACTTGGTGGGAGGAGCCCCGGGAAATCTGCACACTCTGTTCGTACTGCTGTTTCACCTGGTCTCGCACGTAATACTTCTTGGGGATGTCACCCCCGTAGTTGATCTAGAAGCAGAGCACGAGTGAGCTGGAATATGCATTAGAGCCAGGCATCCCTGGTCACCTCCGGCCCCTGGCAGCCCATACCTTGGATTTACACTTGGGGTCTCCATCAGGGTCAGTCATGGTGCCCCCATATGCCACAGGCAGCTGGTCAGGGCTGACATATTTCAGTAAAACCTCCTTCCAGTTTGCTGGCAGGAGAGGGAAGAAAGGAGAAAAAAGGATCACCACCAGGGCAGGATTTCATCACAGCCCTGGCAGTCTACACAAAAGAGGCAGAAAAAACCCGTCTGCCCCTGCACACAAAACATGGGCATTGGGAGCACAGGACGTGCACACAGCTCTGCAGGGGGTTCAAGAGGAGCTGTCACCCAGATGACTGCCCTGTTCTGGACCAGGAAGCAGGAGACAGAGGTCCTGTCCCCACTGCCTCTGGCCAGCGAAGCGACCTGAGGCAAATCACTTCATTCTGAACCTAGTTCCTCCTGCCCTGCAAGGTTATGGTGGGAGTGAAGTGAACTAAGTACTTGAGAGGGTGTTTGTTGTAAACTGTAAAATGCCCTACCTGTATGAGAGTGTATTATCACTCCCAGGAAGGGGATACAAATATTTGAAGTGCAAGCAGGAGGGAACAAAGAAAGGAGGGGAGGCATTCGCGCAGAGGGAACAGCACATGTGGCAGGCAGGAGGGCAGTCAACATGATCTGCCCTAGTTAGACTGAGCACGAGGGCATGACCACTGTCACCTACTGTGCTCACTCGTGATTTATTGAATGAATGCATCACTGTAGACTGACCCCTTAAATGGGCTCCCTTGGCTTTACCCCAGCCACAGTTTCACTTCTGCTCTTGTTTTGTAGGCTGTTTGGCTACCAGTGATTTGGCTCTTTTTTTTTTTTTAATAACCAAGCCCTTTCCTGACTAGGAGAATTTGCCTCAAGTGCAACTAAGGCTGAGATCCACTTCTCTGCCAGATTCCTAAACAAGTATCAGCCAAGGACAATATTTTGATACTGGAAACCTTTCCATGCTGACGACAGAGACCAGATATAGGGAGCAGCTCCAGGTCACAGGGTACCACCGAGCATCCTCTGTGGCTGGTGCTGCCCGTAAACCCACAGGGATGGTCCAGGGTCTCCCAGCCTTCAGATTTCTAGGGACTTGAGACCATGCAACTCCAGGGGTGCTCTAATCTGTGCTGAGTACCAGTGACCAGCCCAGGGTGAATTTCTCCCCTCCTCTGTTGAAGATCCCGTACCTTCCCAGCCCGAGGCGGGTTTGGTTGAAAGGGTTTCAGGTGTGGGTGGGGGAACTGACTGAACCTCCTCCGCAGCCCTGCTGCCAGGAAACCGAACTGGCTCATGCTCATGGTGGGTGGCAGCCACAGAAAAGCCAAAAATCATTAGAGCCTTTTCCTCAGACTTTGTGTTTCTTCACCCAGTTCAGCTGGAGGGTTGGAATAAGGCCAGGATTCTTCCCATCTCACAGAGAGGAACTGAGGCTACAAGAACAGAATTTGTTGCACTAGAGCCAGGACCAGAACCCAGAAGTCCTGTGCTTTCCAGACTGCTTTGCACCACACCCAGGCTCAGCACACATTTGGAAAACCTCCACTTTCAATGTGGTGCCTGAAGGTGAACATTCAGAAACCTTCAGAATTCCCTACCCCCAGTTCAACTCCACAGGTGGCATTAAGCCGTCCACGAGCCAGTCCCAATCTACCTTTCTAGGCTTTTCTCCCACCACCCCACATCACGCTCCAGCCAAACTCGACTCCTGCCTGTCCCTGGCTGGCTTGATTCCCATGGGTCTTCCTTGCTGGCTTCCCCTCGTCCCCTGATGTCCTCCTGCTGTCCTGCCTATGCAGTGTCCGTCTGCCCGCTTCCCCGCCAACCTCGCAATCGCTTCTTCACTCCCTGGTGGGCTCCTCTTTCTCTTCATGCCCTTGAGCCTGGATATTCCCCAGGCTTCAGCCTCTGTTCTGTGGGCAGTCTTACCTCCTCTCAAGGTTTTAGCTGCTGCCTCTATCTAAAACTCCAAATCTCCAGACTGGAGTTTGCCGCTAAGCTTCAGGCCCAGGCATCCCCAACATGTGTACATCTCACAGACTCCTAGAACTCAACTTCAAGCCTTTCCTTCTGATTGTATTATTCCCCAGTGGAACTAACTGCATCAGAATGACTGCAATGCTGTCACTCATGCCAGATACCAGGGAGCCATTCTAGATTTCTCTTCCTCCCTTCCTACATCCAGTTGAGTCAACTGAGTTCTGCTGTTCCTACGGAAGTCTGAAATCCACCCTCTCCTCTCCGTCCCTACAGCCCCCGCCCTGGCTCAGGCTTGCAACACCTGGTGCGTGGGCTGCCGTGTACAAACTGGTATCTGTCCTGAGAATCAGGTCCTGGTACCCCACCCCCTGCCCTGGCTCAGGAACTCCTCTCTGGTGCCCAGTGGCCTGTGGAGTCGTGTCCCAGCTTCCCGACACAGTGCCCTGGATTCTCTGCGACCCAGCTCCTGGCACCTGGTCCCTCTCTACCTCATCTCTCGCACACCCTGCTGTGCGCCCTCTTCAGCTGCCCATGCCGTGGTGTGTAAGGTCTTTGCTCAGTGTTCTTCTTTCTGCCCAACAGCTTCCTGCCTTGCTTCACCTGGCTACCCTCCTCATTCCACAGCTCGAAGCTGAGGGAGGCAACGCCCCCTCCCCAGTCTGGGCGGGGTGAGCACCCCTGCTCAGTGTTCCCATGGGCTTTTCAACTCCTCTCTTTTACATGTAACATCTCGCGCTGATACACATCTGTTTGTGTCTCCCTTCTCCGAGAGGCCACAAGCTCTTCAAGGGACTCTGTCTTACCTTTGTGGCCTTGACACCTACCTAGTCCAGGGCCGGGCACACAGCAGGTGCCCATCCAAAGAAGCCATGCGTACTTCCCTTCTCTGCTGCATCTATGCCTTTTCTTTTTTTCTTTTTTTAAGGAATTTTATTTATTTTTTGGCTGCATTGGGTTTTTCTTGCTGCACGCGGGCTTTCTCTAGTTGCGGTGAGCAGAGGCTACTCTTTATTGCAGTGCGCAGGCTTGTCATTGCGGTGGCTTCTCTTGTTGCGGAGCATGGGCTCTAGGCACGTGGGCTTCAGTAGTTGTGGCACGTGGGCTCAGTAGTTGTGGCTCGCGGGCTCTAGAGCGCAGGCTCAGTAGTTGTGGCACACGGGCTTAGTTGCTCCATGGTATGTGGGATCTTCCCAGATCAGGGCTTGAACCTGTGTCCCCTGCATTGGCAGGTGGATTCTTAACCACTGTGCTACCAGGGAAGTCCATCTATGCCTTTTCTAGTTTGTGTCCTAGCTTTCTCTTAAAGGTCTCCTGTTTCACTGCAAGCTCATTGAGAACAAGGACTGGCATTCCATTCATCTTTGAATTTCTCCAGAGTGTCTGAGAGAAAGAGTTCTTAGGAAAACCGGCAGGAAGCCCCTTGCTCGGGCCCAGCCTGTTCCTGGGTCCCACTGCTCCCAAACCAGCAGAGGGAGCCTTCGCCCCGGCAGCTCTGGCCGTACCTCTAACGCCATCCCCAGCGGGGCTGCAGCCATGCTGTGAAGTGGAGGAGAGTCCGGGCTACTCACCCCCCAGGACCATGATCTTCTTACGAGTGTCCTCGCTCAGGAAGGGTTTGATGAGGTTATAGGCCACAGGAAACAGCCTGGGGGCTAGAACAGAGACCAGGCCATGTAAGGTCGGGAGCAGTCCCCACTCTGTCCCTAACAGTGTCCACCATAGCCCCCAGTGTCTGGCCACGCACTCCCTGGTGCTGTGGAGCCCGCACAGGCAGCCCTATGTGAGGCTCGGCTTTCCTGTCTGTACAGGGGGGATGGTCTTCCTTTCTCATGGGGCTGGGTGGCTCAAAGGAGGTACCGAATACTAAAAGCTTTGTGAATTATAAAGTGGTCTGCGTACATCACGGGTCGGTTTTCTGAACAGGTCCTAAGACCGCACCCTCCACCCCCGAATTCAGCTCACTCTATTTCACTCTCCTTAATCTGTCCCAGTAATATTTTTGGCCCCTCTTTCCCATTGGGCTTCATCACAGGTAGTTGCCAACTTACCTTTAATAACAAAAAGACGCTTCAGTGTTTCGGGGTAATTTTCCTCAAACATGCAGAGAAACTGTGGAAAGAATCCAGTGGGCTCAGAACTCTGTACCAGGGAGGGAGGCCCTTCTTCCTCTGGCTTCCCCCACCCCACAGGGCCTCCTAGCAGAGGGACCCACCCTCCCAACCCACCCCTCGACCCTCACCTCTCACCCTCCCACCACCCCCGAGCCCTGGCCTTCACCTCTCCATAGGCCTCCACAGCTGGCTTCCAGAGATGTTTGAGACCAAGCCCCTCACAGTCATAAATCAGGGTGATGGTCTCTATCTTGTTCCCCGTCTGCAGGGGACAGAGGAACAGAAAGTCACATCAGGCTGCCCCCCACACAGCACACACACAGAAGCCCACCCCGGTTCAGGGAAAGTGCTGATTGTACCCTGCGCCCATGCTGCAACCAGATCCGGCAGGGCCGTACCTAGGGTTTTCCAAATCGAGATAATTACCCCAGGCCGGAATTGTGGCCTAGACAAGTCACCCTTTCTGTTTAGATCTCCGTGTTCTCATCCAGTAAACAACTGGGTGAACTTAGATTACATCTGAAGTCCCTTCTGTTCTGCAGTTTGACCCGGTGGCCTCCCTCGTCCTCTACACCCCGTGCAGCCACTCATCTCGCAGGCACAGATGCTCTTTGTCCAACCTAAGCCCTTAAGGTGCATCTCTAACGCTTCTCCGCATGCCCAGCCCCACAGGGCCTCTGCGCACGCTAGGTTCTCAGTGAATGTGGATGACACTGTTGAAATGTCCCCAAACGTATCACATGGTCTCACTGGATCTTTACGACTGCTGAGGAGGAGGGCAGGGGAAAGGACCATGGCAGCTCCGCCTCGCTCTTCAGTCTTTTTCCAGTAAGAGAATCAGCTGTCCTTAGCTTTGTCTGAATTCAGAGTTAGGGAAGCACAGAATCTGAGCTCACTGACAGCAGCGGCACCCAAATACTTGTCCAAGGGTAGGGTGGCCCCTGACAGGGATTCCTCTGGTGCCCAGATAACAGAAGAAAAGTAATGATAACGTAGCATGTTTTCTATGAAGCTAAACTTTACTCAATTAAAGGACGGCCCTTTATTCTGAGACAATGCCGTCCCTATAGTTTGGCGGGTTAATTATGGCAATAATAGCTGGTTAGTGTTTTCTAAGTCCTTACTTGGAAAAATAAAAATTCGGTAACATAGATCAGTCCCTAAAACTTTGCAATTTCACTGGTCTATGAAATCTAAACGTCAGGGCCTAAAGCTGCCCTTGAAGCCACGTGTGACACCCACACTTCTGCGTGACCACCTCCACCGGGCGTTACTCCTCTTCAGCCGCGCTGGTCCCCTCACCTTTTCGGTCTGGCAGGCGCACTCCTGCAGAAGCAGCTCGCAGTCCCGCATCTTGGTCTTGACCAAGTCCTGTTTGGTGGCTGAGAGGAGCAGACCCTTGGCATCCAGAGGTCCAATGATGTCGTACCAGATGGGGCAGCCATCCAGGTCGTAGCCGCACATGCCCCCTGAGAGATACTGTTGGACCACCTGGGCCCAGACAGAGATGGGGGCGCCTGGTCAGCAGGCCCCGGGCAGCCACACCTTCCCGGTGTCCAGGGCCTTCCTCTGAGTTCATCCGCCCCTGGGTGCCAATGGATACTCATTCAATGACTTGGCATTGTCAGACCTTTCCTCTGAGGGTCCCAGTCCCAGAGACCCAGGATACAGATGGTGGGTCTAACAGACCTCACGTGGTGTGGGGCGGGATAATCTGTTCTCACCTCTGGAGGCTGCCAGCTCATGATGTTGTCAATGTCCTTTTGCTTTCGGACCTCCACATGCTGCAAACACACGAGGGCTTTAAAAAAGCGGGGCGGGGAGGGGGTGGTCCTTAACAGGCATCTAGCAATGGGTGACAGCACGAACAGACCACCGGACCACAGGTAAATCACGAGAAGGCAACCAGCGGGAATGGAAAAGATGGAAGTGCCTGTTTCAGAGATCTCAGCAGAACAGATTATAATTCTTGGCTAGCCCAGAACTATGAAAGCTCTGTTTCCAAGGAAGGGAATGCACTTTGTGGGTCGGCTAATACTCAGGTATGTCACATAAGCCACAGGCGGTGATCGGGGTGGGAGGGGGTGGACAGAAGTCCAAGCACGGCGTGATTCTGATGGGCAGAAATGGAGACAACAGTGGGCTTCGGAGCCAAATGGGTCTCACCTTCCGGAGCATGGCCTCAGACTTCTGCAGGTCAAAGCTTCTTGCTGTAACAAGGAAACATGGTCAGGGTTAGGACAGCAGCCTGGGCGCCAAGGATGGGAAGATTTCCCTGCTCCTGTGCTGGAACGCCCGCTGACTCTCAGATCACCCCACATGTAGAAGCTAATGTGAGGACGTTCACTGCTTCTAGAGCACCACAGCCCCTGGGCTTGTGGGGAGAGCAGGTCAAGGTTCAGGGCAGGTGTGGGCAGCATTGCAAGTTTAGGGTCAAAAGAGTTTTACCCTACTGGATGCAGTCAGGTGAAGGGTCTTATCTCCCGTCAGGGAAAGCAAACCCTGGACCCCCTTATCATTTACCCTTCTCCTTCCACAAAGTTAATCTCCACGGTCTAACATCCAGTCCTGAGAGCTTGACCTTCTGTTCAAAGATGAATACAGCTGCCGCATAATCTGGGGCAGGACTGGCAGAACATTCCAGTAGGATGGAGGGGAGATGAGCCTCCAGTCAACCTTGCCATGTCCTCAAAGGACCCATGCATACCCCAGGGGGACACAGAGGGCCCTCGTCCTCCCAGGGTTCCCAGAAAGTTTCAGAATTAGAGTTCACCTGGCTCAGCTCTATTTCATGTACAAACCCTGACATGCTGTCCTGCTCAAACTTGAACACAAAGACCTCCCTGCCCCCCAAGGCCATCTGCTCCCAAACAGTCCAAGCTGCAATTTGCACACAGCCCTCACTATTGTACTGAGCAGAGACCCTCTACACAGACATTCAGAGAGGAGGGGTGGGGGTGGGGGGAGTGCTTCCTCAGCCACGTGACCACCCTTCCGATGCTCGCAAATTCTGTGCTGCCTCCCTGAGTGCCCCCTGCTATCATGCTGCCCGTCCATGGATCCTTTAACCATCCTTCAAAGCTTGGTTTCAAGTCCATCAACTTCCCTTTGGATGTTTTCCAGTTTGCCAGTGCCCCTCTAGAAGTGTGTGGTCCAGAGCACAGGTGTTGCCTACCCTTCTCTGATTAAGCCTAAGAACTTTCTCGGCAACAGACCAGGCCCTTAACTCAGGCGAAGCTTACAGTCAACTGAAACCCCCAAATCCTTTTCACCTGTGCTGCTTATGAAGCCTCTACCCCATAGGTTGAGAGGGGGTTTTCTGGATCTATCCCTATCAGATTTCATCTTGTTATGGCCAGCTGCATTTCATCTTTTTTTTTAAATTTTTTAATTTTTGGCTGTGTTGGGTCTTTGTTGCTGCAGGCAGGCTTTTCTCTGGTTGCAGCGAGCAGTGGCTACTCTTCATTGTGGTGTGCAGGCTTCTCATTGCGGTGGCTTCTCTTGTTGTGCAGCACAGGCTCTAGGCACACGGGCTTCAGTAGTTGTGGGACACGGGCTCAGCAGTTGTGGCTCACGGGCTCTAGAGCACAGGCTCAGTAGTTGTGGCGCACGGGCTTAGTTGCTCCACAGCATGAGGGATCTTCCTAGACCAGGGCTCGAACCCATGTCCCCTGCATTGGCAGTCAGATTCTTAACCACTGCGCCACGAGGTAAGCCCCTGCATTTCATCTTTTAAAGGTTTCTGAGATCCAGATTCTGACCTATTTTGCCATTTGACCTATGAACTGTCCCTCCCAGCTGTATGTCCTCTGTGGGTCTGATTGACATCCAGATCTGCTGACAGCCCTGGAACCTGAGCCAGACAGGCTGCCCTCTGGACTGTCACTGGCCCCTTAATCACTGCTCTTCGGGAGTGGCCGAGCACATTCCCTGACTCTGCTGCCCTGAAATGCAGTCCACTCTCCTGCACCCAAGGATGCGACAAGAGATTTGACCAGTGCCATACCCTGTCATGTGTGCTAGACACACGTTTGCAGGAATGAGCAGCCTTCTCTCTTGGGAAGTTCCTTCTCATGGTCACCCTTCACATGCCATTGTAGCAGCAGGGGGCAGCTTTCAGAGGAATATAATCTGGGTTTGCATCTCAGCCCTTCCACCTTCTTCCTGTTTGACCTTGGACAAGATAGTGCACATCTCTGGCCAAGTCATCCAGTGAGCTAGAAACACTTGGAAGATGCAAGGCACCATGCTATCATGATGGGGGAGCCCAGCTGGACCTGAAAGTGGGAATCCTCCATGGGAGGGACACGCCCAACTGTGAGGAGAGTCATCTTCCTTGGGAACAGGAGTGGTGGTGAACTTCGGGCCCCCTTATCTCAGGGAGGCTCTCCAGTTAACCTTTAGCTGCTGGGGTCCAATATCCAGGGTCTTTTAGGGCCCTCCCCGAGTTGTCATTGCCCCTGGCAGTACCAGCCTGATGCCTCTCCAGGGCTCCTGCTGCCCTGGTCAGGGTCAGCTCAAAGCATGGCTTAGGGCACTGCCAGAGAGGCCGGCCTGGGAGCAAGCTGTTCTGGGTTCTTATTTGATCTCTTCCTGTCCTGGAAAACAAGGAGACTCAGACCTGCTCTGCCAGGCTCACAGGTTTCCTCCACCTCCTCGTTTTATCTTGCCATCTGAGCCCCCTCACTGGGGTGCCCAGAGCTCAGGCCCACTCAGGGGGAGGCAGTGGTTTGTATGCCTGCTCTCAGGCCTGGGGCCCAGCAGAAAGCCAAGCCCATGTCGGGGGAAGGGAGAAAGGGAGGAACCCAGTGCTCACTCACACCTAGATTAGACAAAGACATTCAGCTGGCATGTGCCTTACAAAATGTTTCCTTTAGATGAAAAGGAGAAAAAGAAAAGGTTTCTCTCTAAAAAAAAGGTGGGGGGGGGAATTCCCTGGTGGTCCAGTGGTTAGGACACCGAGCTTTCGAGCTTTCACTGCTGAGGGCCCAGGTTCAATCTCTGGTCAGGGAACTAAAATCCTGCAAGCTGTGCGGCGTGGCAAAAACAGAAAAGAAAAGAAAAGCAAGGCGACAAAAACCCTAATTGAAATTCACAGTAGAGTCTGAGCTCCTGCCCAGGGAAATGTGAGGCACAAATAAAGTGCAGAGGAGCTATTTCCTTGGTTTGAAGAGGCAGAGCTTGGTTTCAGGAGGCAGCTGTGGCTTACTGGAGAGGACGATGGCCTGGGAATCAGGGGCCCTAGGTTTCTGCCCTGATTCTGCTTCGCATTAGCTGTGTGCCCTCAGCTAAGTGCCCTCTCCTCTCTGAGCCTCAATTTTCTCATCTGGCAAATGAGGATAACTGCACTCTTCTATATTCCTGCAAAGAGAGGGGTTATCCCAGGACTGGGGGGTTGGGGTGCCTGGGAAACCAGGGCCCCAGGCCAGCCTTCTCTCAGATAAAAAGAGAGCTGTGAAGCTGTTCAATTCAACAGCTCTCTGAAACCACACTTCCCCCACCTCACAGTAGCTGGGTAGTTTTGTTTGATCATCTTGCAGCTGGCCCTTTAATGCAGCGCTGTCTGCCCACTCTCCCCACCCGCCCCCTTCTAGCTACAGCCCTTCAGCAAAGGCTGGGCCAAAATGTCCTCCAGCTCTGGACTGACTCCACTGCCGCCCCTTTGCTGCCTCTCCACCCTCTCTGAGTGGGTGGGGTGGAGGGAGTTCACAGCTTTTTAGGGGGAAAAGGGCAAGTGGCACTTTCAGAGGCACACAGGGCCTGCTCTGGGGGGCCTGCTAGCTAGCAGCCTCTCAAGAGTGTGCCAGCTCTATTCAGTTTCTGGACAGAAAAGGAAAATACATCTCTTCCCCTGTCCCAAGACTTGCAGGGTATACATGTGTGTGTCTGTGTCTATAAATAAGTAATTGGCCATGACTTATACTTTAATATTTTGGGCTCTGATTCTGTTACCACGATTTAATCTCTGCTAATCTAACACAGAGGAATTTTCTCTATTATTTCTATGTCTGGCAATAAAGTTTCTACAAAGCCAAAAAAAAAGTGTGTCACAAGAACCAGAGAGGGTGGCACATGACTTGAATCACAGGAGAGGAGGAGAAAGAAAAGAACGGAAGGATTTCAGGAGTTGGAGCATGGGGTTGAGTCTGACCCTGATGCTAGTAGAAACGTGTACACTGCATCATCACAGGCATAGCACTGTCATGTCCCATCTTGCCATAGGCAGGGCACCCTGTCTCATCCTGCTCTCCAGAGAGGGGCCTCAGACAGATGTTCACCCCTGGACCAGGTACCAGAGCCAGGCCAGGGCAGAGCTGGAATAGATATCAGGGCCCTGGAGCCAGATGATGGCTTGAGGGGAGTTTTGTTAACCTAGGTCAGGCTGAACCCCACCCTCCGTGTTCCCCGTGCACTCTGCCCCTCCTTCAAGCTGCCACAGAGAGGGCCAGTCTCTCCCACGGGCCAAGACTCTGGTTCTAAACTTGGCTCTGCCTCCAACTTCCCACAAGCTTGGGGCCTTTCTTGGCTTTTCCTCAACCTGTTTCCCCACATCCATTGGCAGAGTAGATTCATCGAGTGGATGGAAAGGGCACCGGGCTGGGAGTCAGCTGACCTGGCTCTAGTCCTCTCCCTGCCTGCAGTTCAAACACTGTGCCACTTGGGTCAAGTTACTTCACCTCTCTGAGCCTCAGTGTCATTATCTATCCAACAGGAGGGTTGAGGTTATATCATTGCCAAGAACGCTTTTGGTTCTGAAGGTTGAATACTCTAGATTCTGAGATTGCCTGGGGCAGGGTTTCCAGAGGGTGCTATTCTGTTCCCCAGCCCAAGCCCCTGCCCCAGCCTCCCGCAGCCCCTCTTTTCTCACCTCGGAGCCAGCGCAGGAGAAAATAGTCATCTGGATTCGGCAGAGTGGGCAGCACATCCTGGACATTCTCCCGAAACTGTAGGGAGAGGCAGCTGGGTGAGTAGCAGGTCCCACCCTGACCGCCCTCTGCCTGGAACTCTCCATAGAGGTTTTTGCTGTACCCCTGCTCAACACGGGTCAACTCTGCAGACACTGGCTGAGCACCTGAGCAGTGTGGGACACTCTGTCGGTCATGCTGGTGGGAGCTGAGTAGCAGGAGGAGGTGAGAAGGGAGTAAGACACTGCCCCTGCCTGGCTGTGCGCACTTACACGCTCCAGTGTGATGGCTGGGCAGAACTGCCCCCAGCTAACCGCCACAGTAGACACTCTGGGGTGTGCCACAGCAAAAGCGTCAGTTTACCAAGCACTCCTTGTGTGCCCAGCACCGACCTCGGTGCTTATTCATTCTTCTAAAGATATTACTGCTCCCATTTTACAGATGAAGTAATTAGAGCTCAGAGAGGCCAAGTAACATGCCCAAGGTCGACAGCTAGTAATCAGCAGAGCTGGGATGCAAACCCTGGTCTGTTCCAGGCCAGAGCCTGCACTCTTTCCACCATGGCCTGTCCCCTTAGTAATGGAATGGTGAGCAATGTGTCCAGGGAGCAGAGGGAAGGAAGAGTTTGATGCTGACTGGGGCCAGGAAGAGGGTGGTCTCACACTACTTCATATAAAAAATGACATTTGAGCTGGGCTTGAAGGACTCCAAAGGCAGCAGGAGGAGGAAGGAGGGCAATCCAGGTGGAGGGAACAGTTCCAGCCAGAAGCCATGAAGGGGGAAAGTGTAGGGTGGGCCAAACAAGAGAGCTGGACAGTGACCCCAAGGAATGGCCACGCCCCCTCCAACTGCTCATTACCCTGCAGGTGAGCATGCCCCCACGTGCTGTGCTGTCCCCAAGCCTCCTGCTCCCAGCCACTCACCTTTCCCTAGTCACTGACCTACAGGGCAGCCACAGAGAGGACCAATGAGGACCCGCCACCTCTGCCCCTTGCCTAGGTCAGCCAGGGACTCAAACCATCCCATCCCCCAAACAGCTCCCAGACCCCCAGGGAGACTGGCATGAAGCCACCCCTTACCAAGGACACTACCCAGCCCCTGATATCTAGTTTAATCACCACCTAATCCCTTCTCTGCCTGACTTCCCCTGCAGGTCAGCAGTAAAACCTGAAACCTCCCTACCCGGCCTCCCTGGGATGGGGAGGCCCAGCCTGGGGCAAGGCCTCCATGGGACTGGAGCCTCTGCCCCACTACCACGGCAGAAGACACCTGCCACCCACCCCCTCCACCACTTTCTCAGCAATGGAAAACTGCTGTGGAGCCTCCAGACCTTAAGACTGGACCCAAACAGCTCCAGCTCCAAGAACAGCCAACCTCCCCTCTCTCCCCAAGGGCAGCAGGGGAGATCCAGCTGGTGGGAGAGGGTCCGGCTCTGGAACTGTTGCCCCCTCCTCTGCCCAGGCGCCAAGGCAAAGCTAGGCTTACCTCCTTGCCTTCTGAAGAGCATCAGCCCAAGTCCCCTGCCCGGGAGGGGCCTGGGTTGAGGGAGGGGCCTGGGTTGCAGGACGGGGTGGGGGGCTGGTCTCAACTCAAACTAGCCCCAACCCAGTCAGTCACCGGTAGGATCCTAGGCTTTGCACTTGAAGCTGCTCCTTTCCACATCATCTGGTCCAACCTCCTCAATTCCTTTCCTCAAGGAGCGAACAGAGAAGGACCGGTTTTGCCCAAGGTCGCAGAGAGACTTGGTGCCAGAGCAGGAGCCATCCAAGTCTCCTAAGAAGCCCTCGGCCCTTTCCATCGTGCCACTGCCCCTGCAAGAGGAAAACCTCCCGGAAATGGGAGGAAACCTAGGGCCCTGCCCCTGCCCCCAGGGCCCGGCTGCCAGTCCCGAGAATGAACGTTGCCTTTGTGCCCTCAGCTGCCTCCGTGGGCTTCCAAGCAACCACTTCTTCCCAGGTGGCAGCGCCAAGGGCTCGCTCGCGGCTGGGGCCGGGACGGCCAAACTTCCCCGGGGTCCCCTCGGCGGACGGAGGGGAGCGAGGGAGGGGGCGGCCGCGGACCGCTCGGAGCGGTGGCTGCCGCTCCTTCCGCCGCCCGCCGCGGACCCGCGCTCGCCCCCCACCCAGCCCCTTCCCAGCCCGCTGCCGCCAGAGGATGGGGGCCATCGCCCGGGGCGGGGCCGGGCCGGGGTGAGGGCTCACCTTGGCCAGTGCCTCCTTCTGCCTGGGGCTCAGATCGCCGACTCTGCCGCTCATCGTGGCCCAGGCTCCTGGCGCGGCGGTTGCGGCAGCAGACGGAGCACGGACTCGTTTTCCACCGCGGGAGTAAAGTCCCAGCCTTTTGCCGGGGCCGCGGTTGGCAGCCAAGCCCCGCCTCTTAAAGGATCCCAAGGGGCGGAGTAGGGAGAGATGCGCTGGGCGCAGGAGCGTCTGACGCGGGTACCCTCCGCCTTCCTGAAGCGGAGACCTGAGCAGGAGGCGAGCAGGAGTGTCCACCGGGGCCGAGGCAGGTAGACATGAGAAGGACAGGAAGTCTGGGTTCCAGTCCCCAATTTACCCTTAGCTCACATTGTGACCTTGGAGGAGACACCTGAACCCTCTAGGCCTTAGTGTCCCCAACTAGGTGCCATCTAATGAGCTCTTCTAAGATCAGGTCCCCACGGTGCAGGACCTCTCCCTCCAATACAGGAGGGAGCTTGACTGATGCCTCTGTAGGGGACCAGGTCCCCTAAGTCTAGCCATCGCCCTGCCTCCAGGACAGTGGCCTTGGCCTTTTCTCTCTGGGGCCCCTGCCCTCCTCCTGTCTTGCCATGGATTTTGGACCACTGCTGCAAACCCAGCTTGGGGCCTTTCAGTGTTAACAGCCTTTCCCCTCCCCTTTCGGGGCAGGCAGGCTGAGGCGGGGTAAGGAAGCCCAGACCCCATCTCCCCACCCAGAGCCCTGTCCTCTGCTTCTGACCTTCGCAGCTCTCTGAGAGGCTCATAAGGTGCTGGCACCCTCAGCTGGCATGGAGGATTGCTTCCTCTCTGGGAATCAGAAGACCTGGGTTTGAATCCTAAATCTTCCCCTTGTTTTTATGAGACTTCAGGGAGCAACTTCACCTCTCTGAATCCAAGCTTCTTCATTCACTAAATGGATTTGGATGATCTGGACCTTGAGTCAGCATGAGAGGATAAAGCAAGCTAATGTACATAGCTTGCCCTGCACTCAGGGCAGTGCCTAGCACAGGGTTCCCCTATGTGACCACTCCTTTGTCCGCTCTGCAGAGCTTCCCTTTGCTGCCTGCCTGGCCAGGCTTCGGCCTCGGGGTGGAGATGCAGGGTGGATGTGGAGGAAGCCACAGTGAAAGCGATGGCCCAATGAAAACGGGCCTTCAATCAGCTTATCTGCTTCCCCCCCCCCCCCCCCCGCTCACACCCAGGGGCCGGAGCTGTGGGTTCCCATGTAGCTAGCTGCAAGTCTGATTTGCAAGACAGATGCCATCTGACTGTCCTGCCATGCCCCTTCCCCATACAATGAAGCCATTTCCTACTTTCTGAGCTCACCAGCCCTCCCTCTCTGTCTGGGTTTCCCCCTCCCCTACTCTAATCCTACCTCCAGGGTAGCAGCTGGTCACATGCCTTGGCCATTCTTTCCTTCTACTGCGTGCCAGGCCCTAGGCGCTGTTCTGGGGATCCCGAAATGGGTCGGATGCCATCCTGCACTCCCAAAGGTAAGACACAGGCACCATCAACTAGAATACAAGGATGAGATAAATGTCCCAAAGAGAGCTGGCAAGTACCTGGGATCTTAAGGGGGGGTAGAATTTGCTTTGGGTTGGAATAATCCTAGAAGGCTTCATGGAGGGGGTGACATTGGACTGGGCCCTAAAAATCTGGGATGGGAAGGAAATGGAAAGGAGATTCCTTCATTCCATGCTGGCACAATGGCACGAGCAAAGTTCTGGTGGTAGATAGGAAGCATGGCTACAACCAGAGAGGAGGGGAGAGAAGGATTGAGCCAGGAGGACCAGCAGGATGTTGACGTGGCCCTGCTTAGGAGCATCTGCCCTGCTAGATCATGAGGTCCTTGGGCACAGGACCCTGTTTACTCACCCCTGAACCCCCACAAGCCCCTCCCCCCGGCACAGCATCCTGCACTCAGGGGCTGCTCAATAAATGAATGCCGAATGAATGAATGAATGCAAGAAACACTCCCGTAGGCACAGAGCTAGGTCCTGGGGGAGCCCTGGGAAAGAGACTCAAACATAGATCATTTAGGGATCAAGCAGCTCACCTCACTTAACAGCCGTGGAAACAGGCCCAAAGTTGTTAGTGGCGTGACAGATGTGGAGAATTTCACGGGGTGCCTAGCCCGTGGAAGGTGCTGAGTCGCACCCTCCTCTTACTGCCTGGAATTCATGCAGAGCGAGGCCTAGGAGACCGTGAGCATCACACCTCCCAGAGCAAAACCCCTGCCACCTCTGTACTCTGCACTCCAGGAGAGTGGAAAGCAGACCGCCCCTGGCTCTCTGGGTTAGAAGGCAGAGGCAGGCTACAGCACGCCCATTAAAGACACTTGGGAGGACTTCGCTCTGCACCTGGCGAGGCCTCCACCATGGAGGTCTGCAGCCAGGCACAGAGTGAGGGTCTTGGGTCCAGCCTGGTTTCTGAGAGGCCCCCGCTCCCACACCTGTGAAGCATTTTCAGGCAGTCCTAGCAGTCCTGCCCTGGTTACAGACCCATCGGCTTTGGCTCAGGGCAGGACACAACCGACTTCCTTGCTGCGTGCCGGGCTGAGATCTTTCTTTTAGACCCTTCCAGGGGCAAGATGTTCTTTTCAGTGAGGGACCTACTCAAAGGAAAATAGAACAACTGCTTAGGTTGGTTCAGCACTTTACAGTCTACAAGACACTTTCAGACCTAGCTTGTCATTTAAGCCCATGGTGACCCCCTAAGTTAGGTAGGTCAGGTGACTTCTTGAGAAATCTGAGGGAGAGAGGCAGTCATGTGAGAGTGCCTGCAGTTGTGACTTGAACCCAAGTCTCGGGCTTCTAGGCCAAATGCTCCCAGGTGCCCACAGGCTGAGGTTTGGACTAGCCTGGGAACTGCCTGGAGAGGCTTCCCAGGAAAGCACAAGGAAAACGTTCACCCAACAGGAAACAGTCTCCAGCCCCAAACAAGCCCCCTCTCCCAGGGAATCTGGATTTATCCACTATAAAGGCCTAAATGAAGTACACTTCCTCCAGTCTGCCCTTCCCAGGCCCTGGGGCTGCCTGCTTCTCCTTTGTCCACTGAAACTTACCTATCTCCAGCCCACTATGGAGTGGCTAATCTGATCAAATAAATCCTAGAATCAAAATCTGGATTATTTATTTATTTATTTATTTATTATTTATTATCTATATTTAAACTCCTCCAGGCTGGTTACTAAGAGAACTCTCTCCTCCACATCCCCACCTTTTCTCTATCCCCCAATCATGGTCTGGCAATTCTCCCTCCCTGTTAGGTATGTTGCTCCCCTACTCAAGAATCTGCAATGGCTCCCTAGTTCCTTCAGGAGTCAGCCCAACCTCATTGACTTGCATTCAAGGCCTACCCCCAGCTCATCCCAGCATCCCTTGTGGCCTTGACTGCCACTTCTCCCCACTGCACACTTTAATTTCAGTCAGAGAACCTCCAAGCTGCTCCTTAGATGCACTTCTGCCCTCCTGCCTCTTCAGAGCTGCTTCCCTCTCCTGTTTCCTCCTGCCAGATCTTCCCTGGCCTTACCAAAGCCGGATCCAGGGATGTTTCCAGGAACTTCTCCCTGATCCACTCAACCCAGCATGATCTCTGCCAACCAGTAACCCCTCTCTCCTGGCCTTGACACTGACTGCTTTGTGTTGTAGTGGTGACTGTCAGGCAACAACCTGGCCCAAGAGAAGGAGCCCAGCCTCGCAGATCAGGCAGGCCAGAGGCGAGATCCAGGCCCTGCCACCTGCGAGCTCTGTGATGGGTGTGCTGTTCTGAGTATACCCTGCCGGCCATGGCATGTGGACAGCTGAAAGAAGACTGCTGGAACCCAGAGATTTAGGAGGCATATTGGGTGACAGTTCTAGTCTTGGGAGGTAGTGCCCAGGGCTTGAGATTCCTCTGGGAGGCGGCTCTGAACACAGGCAGGAGCGCTGGACTGGGAGTCCAGAGCCTGGGCTTTAGACCACATTCTTTTTTTTTTTTTTAAACTATTTATTTATTTGTTTGTTTATTTATTTTGTCTGCACCGGGTCCTAGTTGTGGAACACAGGATCTTCGTTGTGGCATGCAGGATCCTTTGTTGCAGCATGCATGTGGGATCTAGTTCCCCGACCAGGGATCGAACCCGGGCCCCCTGCGTTGGGACTGCAGAGTCTTACCCACCGGACCACCAGGGAAGTCCCTAGACCACATTCTTCAGTGAATGTGCTGCAGTGACTATTCAGCAGGGGGCCTCCTTGGGGCCATCTGCCCTTGACCTGGGCCTTGGATGACTCTTCTCTAAAACAAGGGCATTGACCAGGAGGTTGGAGGCCACTGGGTGCCCTGCCTTCTGATTCTGTGGTGCCAACGGGGAAGGGGTGGTGCGGAGATTGGCACGGGGATTTGAGAGTCAGAGAGAACAATCCTTTAAACCCTTTAACAAATATTTGTGGAACACTCTACTTCCAGGAGGCTGAGGCAGCTGGAACTCTCTGGAAAGCCCTTGTACTTATGGGTGGCCATGCAGAAAGGCCCTGACTCTGAGCCTCCTCCCAGCCCTGCCCACGTGTTGCCTCAAGTCTTTTTCCAGCAAAGTGGGGAAGGAATAAAGAAATCTGCACCACCCAGGACTACACGGCCTGGACAGTGGAGGTGAGAGCAGCAGAATAAGGAAGCAGTGGTGAGGGACCCACTCCTGTGCCTGCCCCTCCCCCCCACCCAGGCAGCCCAGACTTCGGCTCCTGAGTGGAGCTTGAAGCTAGAGCACCTTTCATGCCTTTGCTCCACCAGCACTTATGCAGCGGGCATGGGGCTAGGCATGGGGACACCTCAGAGGATGAGGCTAGCAGGCCCTGCCCTCCAGGAGTTCCTGGTCCGCAGTGGGACAGCCAAAGCCAAAGGCCATTCGGTACAGAGTGGCCAGTGCCACCATATGGGGTGCAGAGGGGAGGGTCCCCCTCCAGTCAGGGGACGGGGTCATCCTTGGTTTCCCAGAGACCTGATAGCTGAGCAGGACTCGGCCAGATTGGAGGGAGCAGGAGGCCTGGGGACCATTCATTCATTTATTCAAACGTTCATTCATACGTTTGTTCATTCATTCAGCACTTATTTAACTGAGCACTGTGCTAATCATGGAGTCAAAAACTGTGCCCGGGGAACTTACAGTATTGGTGGGGGGCACGCCCAGACTGAGATCAGGCTGTGGAGAAGTGAGGGGGCAGTGGGGGCCAGATAAAGAGTCAGGGCGTGGGGGGATGTGGCTGTAGGAGGGCCGGGCGTCAGGAAGGACCTTTGAGTGGTGGGGAGGGCCTAGTCTGAGATCTTTGAGCAAGGGGGGTGGTCTTTCTTCTTCTCGGGACTGGGCATCCTTGATGTTGAACAAGAGTAGAATATCCACCAGGGTAAGTTCAGACTGTGGACGAGAGTGCCTTTGTAGGTTGAAGGGACACACGTGGATCTCTCTTTGGTTGAGGGTTATATCTAGGGGAGGAGGCAGGATAAGGAGCCCTCTTTGCAGGCCCCTCGGGTTCCAGCTGCAGCCCTGCCCAGTTGCCCAGAATACAGGATGGCAACCTATCTATAACCTTATGGTTTTTTCTCCCTCCTGCTTTCCCCACTGGCCCTCCACCCCCACCCCCCAAACAAGGAGGCCAGGGGTGTTCAGGGACTTCCGTCTAGGAGGTGGCAGCCTGAGTTCCCGATGACTTCTGCTGCAGCTTCTTGATGCCCTGCTCTTGCCTCTCCCCCTGGACTGATATTGTGAAAGCAGAGGCAGCAGACCTGGACCAGGAGCCAGGAGACCTGTGGCCAAGCCCCAGCTCCTCCGGTGGCAAAGTCACCTACCTGCCTTCTCTGGGTGCCTGTCACCTGGGGAGAAAAATAATCCTTGCCTCTCTCCCAGGGCTGCTGTGAGATTTCCAAGTGAAATAATGGCTGGAAAAGTGGTGGGTGCACAAATGGGAGGGGTTATCAGTACTATAATCTATTACGTGTTATTTCTGAAGGCCCAACAGCACATGAGAAACCAAGCCTGCCTGGCTCCTCCTCAGGAGCCCACTTCCTCCTCACTTGCGTAGTCTACCCTGGCTTTGCGAAGACACAAATCCTCTCCCTGCCCCACTTCCCACACCCGAACCCCCCTAATTAAGTCCCTTACCTTCCCGGGTATCACTGTCTAATCCCTAAGCCCTTTCTCACCAGTCTCCAGTTCTCTCCAGGAGTCAAATCCCTTTAGAGTGAGGTGGCCCACTTAGCTGTGAACCAAGAGGCTGGGGGCAGGGAGCAGGCATTTCAGGGCTCCTGGAGGGAAGGGGTGAGGAGGAGAAGGGAGGGGAGGGCCGGAGGGGTGCTGGAGACTCTGCCCTGGCTCTGCCACTAACTGGCACAAGCCTGGAGGCTTCCGCTGGGAAGAGTGGGTTGTCATCTCTACCCACACCCAAGACAGAATCCAGATTCTACAGCCAGACTTTTCATTCCCGGCCAGTGCCTTTGAGAAGCAGGGCAGCTCAGGGTGAGCCCACCGACTCTGCAGCCAGACCACCTGCATTCAGGTCCAGGGTCCATCACTTACTGGGGTTACTTGACCTCTGTGCCTCAATTTCCCTTCCATCGGATGGCAATGACAATCTTACTACCTCATGTGGTGGTGATGGGATTAAATGAGCTAGTTCTTGCAATTCACTTGAACAGTACCTGGAACATAGTAAATGTATCAGCTGTTTTACTTGAACTTCCTGCTTCTTCCCCCAGATATTTTTGCCATTCAGGTCTTAACCCTCACTGCACTGCTCTTGGACAGTCCTTCTTTCCCTGCCACTGAAGCTGAAGCAGCCCCAGCCCTGGTCACTCTCTAATGCTATTTTTATCTCCTTCAGGTGGCACTTACCATGGTCTGAAATACATGGTTATAGTTGACCATCTATTCTCAAGGGCAGGAGCCATTGCTGGTCATAGTCATGGCTACATGTCCAGTGCCTAGAACCCCGCAGGTGGTCAACATCCATTTGTGGGCATGACCCAACACTCACTCTGTCCCCTTAGGACTGGACCCTGACCACCCTGACCCCCCTTCTACTCTGCAGCCCCTCCTCTTGCCACACCACATTTACATTCCTTATCTGCACCTGCCCTGTGTGATCTCAGGTGGGTCAACACCCCTCGCTGGGCGTCTGGGTGAGTAGAGGGGGGTGATGATGAAACCAGGCAACTAAGGGACAGTCTAAGATTTTTCTAAGATGATTTCGTATGTGTTCTGGGGCTTGTGCCTATAAGGTGAAGAGATCTCAGGGACCTCTGAGTTCTGAAAATACAGTCCTCCCACCAGCCTAGACCTCTGTTGCTGCAACTGGGTTTGAAGCCCCTGTCAACTGAAAAAAAAATGCACAACCTAAAAGTTATGTTTTATTCAGTGGCCAAAACTGAGGACTTAAACCCGGGACACATCATCTCAGATAATTCTGAGAAACTGTTCAGAAGAGGAAGGTGGGGAAGCAAGGGTACATAGGAGTTTTTGCAACAAAGACCAGGTAGTCAGAACATCAAAAGATTCCTGTTAAGATAAGAAAACCAGATATCTTAAGGTAAGGAATGTGGTGCTTTTCTGGGTATGGGAAGAGTCTGGGCTCACTGAAATCATTCCTTTGATATGCACCTCAGCTACATGGGGCCAGCATCCTTTGTTTTCTCATCCTGAGTTCCCTCAGGGCTCACTGGTGGGGTGGCTATAATGTGGTGGCTTGATGGCTGCGACATCCTTTGTTTACTGATATGGTAGGCAGCCTTTTTAGTTCACACCCCCATGGGTGGTACATTCCTGTGAGCAAGGCATTGCCTTCCTCAAGGCCCCTTTGTAAAAACAGCAGAGACCAACATTGGGCCCCAGTGTGGCCCCATTCCCTGGGGACTAGCCTGCCACCTGGTGGCAGCTCAATCACATTGGCGCTCCTCCATCACAGGGGCCGAGGTTCGTGCTCACTGGAGCAGACTTGTATTCTGCACATGCATTTGCCTTCCCTGCCCTTCATCCTTCTGCCAGCACCACCATCCGTGGACTCATGGGATGCTTGACCATTTTATGCACAGCCTGGAATCACAATGAAGAATTCATTTCCTGCAGAGGAAGAGCAGCCCTGGGCTCGTGCCAGCCTCACCACATATCACGTTCCTGGTACCAAGTCTAAACCATTTCCCTGCCCCTGCCCCATTAGTGCTTGGGGTAAGGCACCCCATGCCTCACACTTTCATTAACGGCTTCACTTCTTCCTCTGTCCCCTTTCAACTTTACGGGGGATGAGGAAAGATGGGGGATGGAGGGCCTCCTCCACACAGTTCACAGCCCAGCGCAGAGCCAGGAAACCTTGTATTCCAAGACACAAGCCACTTGGGATCACAGCATGCCTGGTGAAAAGACCCACCCCCCAAATTTTTAGTCCAACTCCCAGTTGCTGACACAGGCCAAGAAAAGGGAAGCAGCTTACCTGGAGGCACAGGCTGAGAAACTGATGGCTCTATCCCTACCAGCTCCCTACCCTGCCCCAGAAGTGAAGCAAGCCAGGATTTGGGGGTTTGGCTCTTCTGGAGGGGCCTGCAGGGCTGAGCATCCTGTCCATCCATCCCTGAGAGTAGAGTGGCCTGAGGGTCAGCACCAGGCCCTGTGACCCACCTCCTCCCCTAGCTGGGATCCCTTCTGGGATCCCTTCCTCCCCTGTGGTCTCTTGTCTTTATTATTTTATTTATTATTTTTTTATAAATTTATATATTTTATTTATCTATTTTTGGCTGCATTGGGTCTTTGTTGCTGCATGCAGGCTTTCTCTAGTTGCAGTGAGCAGGGGCTACTCTTCATTGTGGCGCACGGACTTCTCATTTCAGTGGCTTCTCTTGTTGAGGAGCACGGGCTGTAGACACACGGGCTTCAGTAGTTGTGGCTCGTGGGCTCTAGAGAGCAGGCTCAGTAGTTGTGGTGCACTGGCTTAGTTGGTCCACAGCATGTGGGAATCTTCCCGGACCAGGACTCCAGCCCATGTCCCCTGCATTGGCAGGCGGACTCTTAACCACTGCGCCACCAGGGAAGCCCTGGTCTCTCTTGTCTTTAGATGCTCTGTTCCCAAGCAGGGCCTCTGTGGGCATTCACCTCCCTGTAGTCAATCTCTGGTCCTTTGCTGCCTCTGTTCCTGGGCTTACTCTCCCATCATTAGCAAGGCTGATCTCTACTGCTCCTCTACCGCCCCCAACCCCACCCCACCCAGCAGCAGAAGGGCCTGAGCTGGGCTGGCCTGGCTTGGGCTACACCCTCCCACATTGAGACTGTATCCTCAAGCCTTTGTCTCTTCCAGGATCACCAAGGTTACCCCGTGGGAGGACAGACCGCAGGGTAACACTGGTCACTCACCAAGTTTACAGCAGCCCTCAGGCTCGCGCCGACAGAAGGCTAGGATGTGGACATTTGTGGGGAAGAAGAGATGCGTTCTAGGTGGGGGATGGGTGTGAGGTGGGATCTGTATCTGGTAGGTGTGTGTGTGTTGGGGGGCAGCAAGGACCCCCTGCCTAAGGGGTGTAGGGAGAAAGTGGTGGGGACAGGGATAGGGAGGCAGTGGAGCCAATGGCCTGGCTAATTACAGGGTGTGTCCTTGCAACCTTGTCATTGGGGCTGACAGAGGGGTTGGGACATTCACAGAATCAGAGAAGCAAGAGTCTCCGTGGACACCAAGGGGCCTCCACCGTGCATTCTGCAACTTAGGACATGCAAAAGAATGTTAGTAACCTATACAAAGAAGAATGATATAACGAACAATCATGTGACTTAAAAAGCAGAACACCGAGACCGCTGGGGAGGGTGTCCCTCCCCAGTTACATCCCACACTGGTGAACTGAACTTTGTGTTTCTCGTTTGCCTGATATTTCTAGAGTTTTGTTACAAGTGAATGCATTCCTTAAAAATACAGACAGTCCTGCGGGGTTTTTGCCGTTGAGGTGAGTTTCACACAACATAAAATGAATCATTTTAAAGTAAGAAAATCAGTGGTATTGAGTACGTTCACAACGTTGGGCAACCAGCACCTCTATCCAGTTCCAGAACATTTTCGTCACCCCAGAAGGAAGCCCCGTACCTGTGAAGCAGTCATCTGTCATTTTCCCTTCTCCTCAGCCACCGATCTGCTTTCCATCTCTATGGATTTACCTATTCTGGACACATCATACAATAATACATGGCCTTTTGTGTATGGCTAATTTCACTTAGCATAATGTTTTCAAGATTCGTCCATGTTGCCATGGATGTCGGCACCTCAGTCCTATTTATGACTAAATAATATTCCAGCATATGAACATATCAAAATTTGTTTACCCATTTATCCACTGATGGACATTTCTGTTGCAAAACTGGGGGTAATGAGTCAAATCCATTTCACCTGGCTTCACTAATCAAGGTCATTTTAAGATGCATGTTCTCCAAGCAGCAGTGGCCTAAACAATAAAATATTTGCCTGAGTTGTTTTCCAGAAACTTAGAGTCAGCTGTGCCTAGTTCGAGGTGAGCTGGTTAAGACTGGATAGGACCACTGACCCTCCAACTGGGCATGCTCGAGTGCCCACTTGGTGACCTTTTGATGTCAGAGGGCCAAAATTCCACTCTCAGATTGTGCTGTGAACGTGCAGAGACCTGTAGTTCAGTTACGCCTGTGCAGAATGAAGATTACCGCCCCTTTTTCCAATCGCCTTTCCCTACGCTCCCCACACTCCCCATGTCTCAGACTGCCCTGCTTGCTTTATCTTCATCCCATAAATACCCCGGAGCCCCTTGCCTTCAGGCAGGCAGACTTGAGACTTGTTCTCCTCTTTCCTCACTTGGCTGCCTTATGAATAAACCCTTTCTTTGCTGCAAACCTCAGTGTCCCAGCGTTTTGGCTTGTGCAACGGGCAAAACGAACCTGGTTCAGTAACAGTTGTTTTCATATTTTGGCTATTGTGAATAATGCTGCTATGAATGCTGGTGTACAAACACTTGTTTGAGTCCCTGCCTTCAATTCTTTTGGATATACCTAGAAGTGGATCCGATGGTAATTCTTTTTGTTTTGGATGCGCTGCGCAGCACGCGGGAATCTTAGTCCCCCAACCTGGGATGGAACCCATGCCGGGCGTCTTGACCACTGGACTGCCAGGGAAGTCCCTCCCAGATATTTTTATTCTTTTGAATACTATTGTAAATAGAATTGTTGTCTTAATTTCCTTTGAGGATTATTCATTGCTGGTATATGGAAACACAACTGATTTTTGTATGTTGACCTTAAGTCGATTTTTTTGAACTTAAATAGCATGTATTATTTGGAGACTTGCTTTTTGAGCTAAGCATTCTGTTAGAATTATCCATGGTGATACACATACCTAGTCCATTTATTTTTCTCTATTGAATTGTATGTTACACATGAAGATATCAGGATTTATCTCTTTAGTGATTGTGAGTCGGGCTGTTTTCAATCTTTTACTATTCAAATAGGGATGTCCTGCACATGCCCAGGGAATGGTTCTCAGCCAGCAGAGTCACCTGGTGTGCAAGCTTTTTATCATTTTCAACAACAAAGGCCCCACCTCCAGAGATAACAATTCAGTTGATTTGGAGTAGAGGTTGGGCATCAGTATTTTTTAGAAGATCCTTAAATGATTCTAATGCTCAGTCTGTGTTGAGAACCACTATTCTCGAGTGCACAGTATACCCAGGAGTGGAATTCCTGAGAGTGTGCATCTTCAGTTTTATTTGATGTACAATTATTACCAGCGTGGCTGTCCTGTACCAGCACAACCAGGCTGTACGTCCATCAGCAGTGTACAGATCCACATTCCTACAAGCACTTGGCATTGTCAGACTTCAAATTTTTGCCAGTTGATCTCTCATAAGACCTTAATTTGTATCTCTCTGATTAATGATTAGGTTGAGCATCTTTTCATATTTATTGACCATTCTTGTTTCCTCTTTTGGCAAATGCCTATTTGTATCTTGTGCCCATATCTATGTATTTGTATATTCTGCATATGAATCCTTTGGTTGCAAATACCTTTTCTCATTTGGTGGCTTTCCCTGCCGCTTTTTTACAATGTTTGGGTTAACAGGGTTTTTCATTTTTTATTGTGGATGAATTTTTTTCAATATTTTCCTTTCTAATCTGCTTTTATGTAGTAAGAAATCTCTCCTGGGGGAGGGGGAATTGGATAAAGGCAGTTAAAAGGTACTACAAACTTCCAGTTATAAGATAAATAAGTACTAGGGATATAATGTACAACATGATAAATAGAATTAACACTGCTGAATATTATATATGAAAGTTGTTCAGAGTAAATCCTAAGACTTATCATCACAATTTTTTCCATTTCTTTTTTTAAAATTTATTATTATTTTTTATTTTTGGCTGCATTGGGTCTTTGTTGCCACGTGCAGGCTTTCTCTAGTTGCAGTGAGCAGGGGCTACTCTTCGTTGTGGTGCGCGGGCTCCTCATTGAGGTGGCTTCTCTTGTTGTGGAGCATGGGCTCCAGGCACGCGGGCTTCAGTAGTTGTGGCTCGCAGGCTCTAGAGTGCAGGGTCAGTAGTCGTGGCTCATGGGCTTAGTTGCTCTGCAGCATGTGGGATCTTCCCAGACCAGGGCTTGAACCCGTGTCCCCTGCATTGGCAGGCAGATTCTTAACCACTGTGCCCCCAGGGAAGTCCTCCATTTCTTTAATTTTGTATCTATCTGAGACGATGACTGTTCACTAAACTTATGATAATTTCATAATGTACGTAAGTCAAATCATGATGCTGTAGCCCTTTAAACTTATACAGTGCTGTATGTCAATTATATCTCCATAAAGTTGGAAGAAAGAAAAATCTCTCTTGACCTTGAAGTAACCAAGATATTCTCCTATTTTTTTTTTCTAAAAATGTTTAGGGTATTACTTTTCATATTTAGGTCTTTAATCCACATGGAATTGATTGTGTATGATGTACAGTAGGAGTCTAATACCATTTATTTTCCTTATGGGAACCCATTCCCTTAGCACAATTTATCAAACAGTCCATCCTACTGCCTCCTCCCCTCTCCTCAAATGCAACGCTTCTTCTTACACAGCCATGCTTTTGTGTGCGGGTCAGTTTCTGGCTTCTGCGTTTGATGCCCTATTTGTCTGACTTCAGGCTGATATCAGACTGTCTTATTCTCTCCATCTTATTCTTCAGGAGCATCTTGATAGTTCAATGTTGGTGGTTATACAGGTGTTCCCTGTAAAATTCTTTCAATTTTTCTGCATGCTTGAATTTTTTCATAATAAAATATTGGGCGAAAGAGTGTCATGGCTCCTCAGGCCTTTGCCCTTTTATCACGATACAATTTTTTTTTAAGTTTTCAGACTGAGCCAGCTCCCAGCAGCAGCAACCCCTGGGAGAGAAGAACGAGTTTTAGGACCGTCCATGGCACTTTCACATTCCAGTGGGCATCAGACATGACTTGTTGGGGGTGAGGCAGTGCTGGTCTTCTATCGTGCCCGTTTCAAGGCCTGAAGACCCAGCCTCTGGGCCCCACTGAGGAACTGTGTCAGCTGGGCGTCCCTGGCCCCTCTCTCTGTCCCTCCAGGACCCTTGCCTCAATCTCGCGCCTCCCCACCCCCCGAACGCCTGTCAGGCCAGTCTCTGGAGTTCAGTCTGATGGAGAAATGGAGAACCAGGCCAACCGTGTGACCGTCGGGCGGCTCCAGAGCAAGGGCTAGCGAAGTTCCTCGTTGCTGCCCTTCTGGGGCCCCGATCGTGCCTCCGGCTCCCCAAGTCGCCAGCTATCTTTCAACTATCTCCGTCGGTCTCCCTTCCTCTGGTCTCCGCCGTCTGACAACCGAAAGCTGGGAGCGCCTCCTCTGACTTCCCACCTCTGCTCGTTGACCTGGCCTCCTCCCGGCTCCAGCCCCGCTGACCGCCGGCGCCTGTGTTCTCCACGGCCACCAGGGGGCGCGCGCGGCCGGGTCTGGGCGCGGGAGCCGCCGCGAGCCCACCCCGCCTCCCGGCGCTCCTCCCCGTCCGGCCACGGCCCCGCCCCCGCCCCTCCCGGCGTCCCGCCCCGTCCGGCTGCGGCCTGGCTCCCTCCGCTTCCCCACGCTCCCAGGACCCCCGGCGCCCCTGTGTCCGGCCATGGGCCCCGCCGCTCGCCCCACGCCGAGGTCGCCGCCGCCGCCTCCTCCGCCGCCGCCATCGCCACTGCTGCTTCTATTGCCCCTGCTGCCATTCTGGCTGGGCCTGGCGGGGCCCGGGGCCGCGGCGGACGGCAGCGAGCCCACTGCCAGGGCGGGGCGGGGCGGGGCCCGCGCCGTGCGGGTGGACGTGAGGCTGCCGCGGGAGGACGCTCTGTTGCTGGAGGGCGTCAGGATCGGCCCCGAGGCCGACCCGGCGCTCCCTTTGGGTGGCCGCCTGCTGCTGGTGAGCGCCGCTGAGCCATATGGTCCCCGCCCCGCCGTAGACCCTGCACCCAGATCCAGCCTTCATCCTGGACCAAGCCCTGTCAGCCCAGCGCCCCTTCCCCAGGCTGTCCAGGCCCCCAGCATTCCTGCTTCCAGAACCTGAGATCAGATGCCCTCCCCTCGAGACTCATTCCCAAACCCTGGCCTTGCATCGCTTGTGTGACCAATCCCCCTTCCTCCCCCTCCTCCTTCTACCATGGCCCCTCGCCCCACAGATGGACATCGTGGATGCTGAGCAGGAGGTACCCGTAGAAGGCTGGATTGCAGTGGCATACGTGGGCAAGGAGCAGGAGGCCCAGATTCACCAGGAGAGTCAGGACAGCGGCCCACAGGCCTATCCTAAGGCTCTGGTTCAGCAGGTGCAGGGGGTGTGTGTGGAAAGGGGGCTGGAGGAAGGGTTTTCAAGGCAACTGCTAGAGCCAGACTACCAGGTGGGCCCCTAAGGAGCTTCTAGAGAAGCCCTGGGCTTGGCTGGGGCAAGGGACCCCAGGGGTAGACTGGAGTCAGTGCGGTTGGCAGCAGGGAGGTGGGAGGAGGCCAGAGAGAGTCAGGAAGCTCGACCAGACTCTGAGAGTATCCAGTGGGGAGTTCCTGCTGGGGGTCGGTGGGCAGGCCTGTCCCGCTTGGACCAGGGAAGGCACAGTATTATTTGGGTCCCACAGAGCATTTGCGGGGAAGGTGAGAGGAATAAGGGTTTTTGCCCTTGATCTCAGGGAGCTTATAGCTGATCTGTCCAGAGGAAATGCTAACCGCAGAGCCAGGAGCTGAGAACAACTATGACCACAGGTGGTGAGACAGGTGTGTGGGCAGGGTGTGTGCTACCCTCTGCCTCTGTCCTGCAGATGCGGAGGGCACTCTTCCTGGGAGCCTCTGCCTTGCTTCTCCTCATCTTGAACCACAACGTGGTCCGAGAGGTAAACCGGATCAAGCTTTCGGGGCACGTAGGCTGGGGAATGGGTGACCCTGCCTGGCTGACCTCCCCGTCCCCCTACAGCTGGACATATCCCAGCTTCTGCTCAGGCCAGTGATCGTCCTCCATTATTCTTCCAATGTCACCAAGCTGTTGGAGGCACTGCTGCAGTGAGTTGGGGTTTGGGCTCAAAGGACTAGGCTTGGGTGCTAGGGTCCTTGGCTTTGTTGTGGGCTCAGGGGTCCTGGGACCAGGGCCTTCCCTCTTAGTCTGAGACTGTAGCCTCCTAGTCTGAAAAACGGGTGAGGGGACTAGAAGGATATGGTTCCATGAGCTCTATAGGTGGAGGTGATTGGCTCCAGCAAGAAGGAAGCCAGATTCCTGATTGACTCTTGCCTGTGCTTGAGGGCCTCCTTGGCCGGCTGTTATGAGAACTAGAAAAACCACTGGCTGGGAAAGGCGTGTGGGCCAAAGCAGAAGGACTGTGGGGTGATACTCGGGGCTATCCTTTTCCCACAAGGCTGGGGTGAGTGGGTCCGGGCCTCTCCTCCCAAGAGCCCTTCCGTCTGGCCCCTTTGGCCTCCCCTCCCAGGAGGACCCAGGCCACGGCTGAGATCACCAGCGGAGAGTCCCTGTCGGCCAACATCGAGTGGAAGCTGACCCTGTGGACCACCTGTGGCCTCTCCAAGGACAGCTACGGAGGATGGCAGGACTTGGTGTGCCTGGGTGGCAGTCGGGCCCAGGAGCAGGTGAGTGCCTGGAGAGAGGAGGTGGGGGTGAGGGGACCACACACATGACTTGTCTCCAGTCCTCTGGCGTCTTCCTGCCCTGGTGGGGAGAACCACCCCTTGCACCTCCCAGGGCTGCTGTGAGGGTTCAGGGGCCGGGTGGGTGCTCAGTGTGGTGCCTGACCCGGGGTCACGCACAGTCAGCCTTAGCTGCTGCTGTTGTCACGTCCCTGTCCCTCTCAGAAGCCTTCTTTGACTCCCTATCACCTGCAGAATGAAGTTCAAACTCCTTACCTGGCTTTCACAGCTCTCCTGATCACTCACCTTGTTTTTTTCCCAGTCTTCTCCCTACCCTTCAGCCACTCTGTGCCATTTACCGGTCTCCACTCACGCCCCGGTCTCCTGCCACCGGGGCTTGTCTGTAGGCTTGGACATCCTCTTTCTCCAGCTCTGTATGTCCCAGTCCAGCCAGAGTCCTCACAACTCATCCTCCTGCCTTCTTTGGAAAGCCTCCCTCACATTGGGCCCCCAGCCCCCCTACTGCTTTTATTTTTATTTTTTTTAATTCTTTTTTAATTTTTAAAAGAAATTAATTTATTAATTTATTTTTGGCTGCATTGGGTTTTCGTTGCTGCACGTGGGCTTTCTCTAGTTGCGGCGAGCTGGGGCTCCTCTTCGTTGTGGTGCACGGGCTTCTCATTGTCGTGGCTTCTCTTGTTGTGGAGCATGGGCTCTAGGCATGTGAGTCAGTAGTTGTGGTGCGTGGGCTCAGCAGTTGTGGCTCACAGGCTCTAGAGCACAGGCTCGATAGTTGTGGCACACGGGCTTAGCTGCTCCGCGGCATGTGTGATCTTCCCAGACCAGGGATTGAACCCGTGTCCCCTGCATTGGCAGGTGGGTTCTCAACCACTGCGCCACCAGGGAAGCCCCCTCTCCTGCTTTTAAATCACAGCAGCGCTTTGTCAGGCCCTTCATAGGCCTCTTAGGACAGCCCATCCTGTGTGACCGTTGAGGACTGTGACTTTGTCTCCCGAAGGCCAGGCTGTGTCTTATTTGTCTCTGGCTTGCCCAGTGCTTGGCGTAGAGAGGGTCAAAGGTATTGTGTCTGCAAGCATTTCTCAAATCCCCACTCTGCAGGGCAGGTTTTCCCCGCTCTCCTGACACGCAGCCTCCAGCATGCCTTGGTGGGTGGGGAGCCGTGCAAGGCAGCTTCAAGTCAGACAGACTTGGAATGAGGCTCTGAAACCTTAGCTGGGCAATGTTAGGCTGCGTGTTTAACCTCTGGTCTCACATTCCTCATTTGTGAACAGGTATAGCACACGGCCACAGGATTTTTGAGATCGTGTATGTAAATCTCACGGCGGGCACTGAGCAGATGGGTGGCTGCTCTGCTACAATACCTTTATTGTTATGAGTGCTCGAATAAGTCAACAGTCACCAAAGGACTTCTGATGTCGTAGGACACTTGGGGCTCCGTGAGAAGGGCTGTGGAGGGTACAAAAGGCCTTGGAAGACCCAGGCTCTGCCGTTCGAGGCCTCAAAGACGGGCAGAGAAGAGGAACTCACATGGAGGCAGCCCAGACAGCACGATTTCGCTTGAGCAGCATGAACGGCAGTTCTGCAGAGGGAGTGGGGAGTGAGGCTGCGGGAGTGGAAGGAAGGGCTTTTCTGGAAGAGGAGAGAGCCTGCTGTCTCTCCCCCTGGAGGGCAGCCCACATGGACTTCTGGGAGGGGCAGGCATTTGGTGAGGGGCTGTCAGATGAGAGACTGGGAGGAGGTGTGGGCAGAAAGCCTGGAGCTCAGAGAGGAGCAGGCCGGGAGCGTGCCCAAGAGGCCAGGAGGTGGGCACGCACTGTAGGTCAGGTCAGGCTGGCTGGTTGTGAGGGCAAAGCTAAACAGCCTTGGCCTTGCTGCTGGCCGGGGTGGGCCAGTATAGGTGTTGGGAGCCCACGGTAGCTGAGGTGTCTGAAGGACAGCCAGGGCCAGCTCTCAGCCCCAGGGCCCAGTCACCATTCCTCCAGCCTCTGGGCATCCAGAGCTGTAGCCACCATGTATCAGAAAAGTCTGATGACCGTGTCCTACTGCTCTGATGGACAAGGCCCAACCCTGCCCTCCCTCCTCACCTGTGGGTCCCCAAGATGCACCGAGCCTGGGGAGATGGGGTCTCTGGCCTCCAGTAGAGCTCCAGGCCAGCCACACCCTCGGCCCACCCAGAACTCACTGCACAGAACTCGCTCCAAAGCACAGAGCTCCAGGTTCTGCCCCAGAGAGCTTACAGTGTAAAGGTCGTGCGAGTCCTGCCACGTGTCAGCCTGGCTCAGCATGGCAGGGGGTATGAGGACAGGGCAGCTCCAGCCTTGGGCTCATGTGGCCCCATCAGGGGAGGAGCTAGGCCAGAGGCACTGTCACCTGCTGGGGTGATTACTGAGCTGATGAGGGGCATGGCCCTCCAGGCATGGTGAAGGCACCTGAGCTGAGCCTAGGGGCTTCGGGAGAGCTCCCTGAGCAGGTGTCACCATCCCACCATGGACGAAAGGGGATGCGGACACAAGCCAGGGGGCGAGGGTGGGACAGAGCGTGAAGCTGGGGCTCACAGACCCCTCTTGGCAGTGGCCCCCAGAGTGCTTCCACCCTGAACCAAAGCAACGTCTTGTGACCCTAACAGCACCCAACCTTGCCCCTCAAACCACTTCTCAGCCCCTCTCCCACCACGTGTTGGCAGTTGAACTTTAGCATTGGCCGGGGAAGAACACGGTGGCAGAAAACTTCTAAACGAAATGCATTAATTAGTTGTGACACGTCTGCAGGCCCGTGTGCTGGTGGGTCAGCGGCTGGGTCTTGCTTGCTCCGCTGTGTCACCTCCTGAGCCAGCTGCTGAGTGGTCACAGCCTGTCTGCCGCACTGGATATGATGGCAGTTCAGTCTAGGTCAGTGTGTCCCCCTGGGGGCCTCTCAAAGGCAAAGTGAGGTACCTCAGACGTGGTTCCCTCCCACCAGCGGGAGCTGGAGGACCGCTGAGGGCAGAGTGGGTATGAGGAGGGTGGCAGGGAAGGTGAGGGGGGAACATTTGCCTGGCAGGGTTGGTCAGGGAAAGCTTCCAGAGCAAGAGGTGTCCAAAGCCATAAGCCAAGGGAGGGAGCGTGGAAGAAGAGCATTAGTTCCCAAGACCGGGAACAGTGTGGAAAGGCACATATGTGGGAGGGGCAGGGAGCATGGGATGGGGAGGGGAGGTGGAGATCAAGGGCCTTGGGGGCCCCCTGGTAGAAGAGTTTGGGTTTCCTCCTGAGGATGGGGAATGCGGAGGAGGCGGGAGGGGAGCATCAGAGGGAAGGGTCAAGTAGGGGTGCTGTGTAGTCGGGTTTGCAGGTGAGATCCCTGTGACTGTGGGTGGGACCTGGGCTGGTGAGGCCTGAGCAGGGCACCTGAAGAGCAGCAGAGTGGGGAGGAGAGGAGGGGCGTGCCGGGCCTCTAGGGAATGAGGAGACAGGGCCTAGGGACTAGCGCTCTCTCAGGCTGTGAATGCTCAGCCTGGATGGGCGTGGGTGGGTGGGTGATGGCAGCCAGGAAAGCAGACCAGGAGGAGTGCTGGGTAGGGATGGGGGTCCTGGGCTGGGGAGTCTGTGAGGCTGCCAGTAGATGCTTCTGTGAGTGCACAAACACCAGGTTTGTTGCCCAGGATTGGCCTGGGCTGAGCACTGATATAGGGTGGAGCTGGGGCAGCCCCTGAGAGAGCAGGGGGCGGGGCGGGGGACAGCAGCTTCAGAAGAGGAAGCGTGGCGCCTCCAGGGTCATGGTGCCCATGGACCTCATCTGCCTGATCCTTGGGGTGGATTTACTGGGTAAAGAGGGTGGGGTGGCCCCAGTGCCCCTGACACCCTGCTTTTCTCCCCAGAAGCCCCTGCAACAGCTGTGGAACACCATCCTGCTGGTGGCCATGCTCCTGTGCACAGGCCTCGTGGTCCAAGCTCAGCGGCAGGCATCCCGGCAGAGCCAGCGGGAGCCCCAAGGCCAGGTGGGAGCCAGCCTTCGGGGGCCCTCGGGAGCCCTGGTGTCCTCAGCCCTTGGGAACTGTGTGCCCTTCCCCCACAGGTGGACCTGCTTAAGCGCCGGGTGATGCAGAGGCTGGCGTCCCTCAAGACCCGGCGTTGCCGGCTGGGCCGGGCGGCACAGGGCCCCCCGGAGCCTGGTGCTGAGACCTGCGCCGTGTGTCTGGACTATTTCTGCAACAAGCAAGTTAGTGCCCTTTGGCTGACACGTGATGCCCCCTACCCTGCTCCCAAGAGACCTGAGAAGTACCCCAACCAGGCCTTCACCCAGCCCCACCAGAGCTATGAAAAGCAGCATGGGGGTGGGGCAGGTCACAGGGGTTTCAGTTCCCCAGCTCAGGTGAGGGCGTGGGGCCTGCTACCCCCACTGGAGGCCTATGCCTGTGGCCTGAGCCCTCTCCCCAACCCTGCAGTGGCTCCGGGTGCTGCCCTGTAAGCATGAGTTTCACCGAGACTGCGTGGACCCCTGGCTGATGCTCCAGCAGACCTGCCCGCTGTGCAAATTCAATGTCCTGGGTGAGCACCAAGGGTGGGGGCCCTTGACCGTCTCCACCTGGTTCCCACCTGACACCTCCCTCCCTGATACTTTTTCTCCTCTTCTGCAGGGGACCGCTACTCAGATGATTAGCTGCCCCGGCTGGGTCTCTGCATGTGGGGAAGGGACCCCTCCACCTGCATCCTGGCCCTGGGCCCTGGGTGCCTGGAACCAGACGGCAGGGGGAACAGGACAGAAAACCCTATGGGTGGAAGGAGGGATAAGGGCCTCCCCTGCTGAGGGGCAAGGTGCCCACCACATCCACACTGGGACGGAGGGACCACAGCCCCCAGGCTGAGGATGCAGGGCCCAGACCCAGCAGGAAGAGAGGCTGCTTTGGGGCCTTTCTCTGCCATCCTGGGGTGTGCCTGCCCTCCACTCAGACAGCTCCCAGGACTCTGGCCAGGGACCTGGGGAAGACGATGTGGGCAGTGCTGCTGTTCACAGGGCTCTGGGAGCTCTCTGGCCTGCCTGTCAGGGCATCCCTGGGGACTGAGGCTACAGTGGCCAGGTTTTGTGCTTATTTATTGGGGGTGGGTTGGGAGAGGATCTCTCTGGCCTTGGGGGCACTCTAACCTGACCATATTCCATGACACATCTTGAAGGCTATGATGTTAAACCTAGTGGCCCTTCCATTGCCCGCTACCCTCGGTCCTTGGGCACCGGCTGCTGCAGGTCCCATGGCCTGCCCAGCTGGGCTCCCTTCTGGGGCCTGGCTGGGACCAGAGGCCTTAGAAACGATCTAGTCCTGTGCTTCTCCATGGGGTTACAGGTTGCTGACCAGCTTACTTGAAGCCACAGGATAAATGTGGTACATCTTACAGGGGCATCCGTTTTTTTAGATTTGGGGTATGGGAGGTTTAATATTAAAATAAACATGGATATATTTTAACATTAGATGTAAAATTTGTGTGGATGTTTTAAGATAAACAAGTCACCCTGGAGTCTACTGCCCGTGGGAGGCGGATTCTAAAATGGCCCCCAAGATTCCTCCAGCCCCCGTGGACACGCCTTATGGGATCCTGGCACTATGACGCTGATGGATTTTACTCCCATGATTAGGTTATGTTATATGGCACAGTTGACCTTAATATGGGAAAGCATCCAAGTGGGCCTGACCTAACCACATGAGCCCATTAAAAGTAGAGAGTTTTCTCCAGCTGGTGGAAGGAGAGGAATTCAGAAATTTGAACCATGGAGGGGATTCAATGCCTGAGAAATTCTCTGTTGCCGACTTGAAGATGGAGGGGCCATGTGGCAAGAAGTTGGATGGCCTCTCAGAGCCCAGAGTAGCCCCAACAGCGGCCAGCAAGGAAATGGACACCAGTTCAACAGCTGCAAGAACCAGAATTCTGCCCACAATCGGAATGAGCCTGGATTCTGCCCCACACCCTTGCAAAAGAAAGGCAGATGCTTTTTTTATTTTATTATTTATTTTTTATTTTTTGGCTGCGTTGGGTCTTTGTTGCTGTGCGCGGGCTTTCTCTAGTTGGGGCAAGCGGAGGCTACTCTTTGTTGTGGTGCACGGGCTTCTCACTGCAGTGGCTTCTCGTTGTGGAGCACGGGCTCTAGGTATGCAGGCTTCAGTAGTTGTGGCACGCAGGATCAGTAGTTGTGGCTCTTGGGCTCTAGAGCACAGGCTCAGTAGTTGTGGCGCACGGGCTTAGTTGCTCCGCGGCACGTGGGATCTTCCCGGACCAGGGCTCAAACCTGTGTCCTCTGCATTGGCAGGCGGATTCTTAACCACTGTGTCACCAAGGAAGCCCCTGGCAGATGCTTTGATTTCAGCCTTGTAAGGCCCTGAGCAGAGAACCCACCCACACAGGGCCCGGACTTCTGACCTACAGACCTGTGAGCTACTGAATGGATGCAGAGAGGAGCCGGGCTGTGACAGGTCCTCCCCCTGCACTTGGGCCTGGGCCGCCTGCCTCAGGGAGCACACCTGAGGGCTGGCTCTCACCTGGGAGGGGCCCAGTCCAGACAGCCCAGGCTCCCTCAGCCAGCCCCCGGGCTCCACAGAAGCAAGAGTTGGGCAGCCTGTGGCCATGCCAATTCAGCTACATACACAGCTCTTCTTGACTTTTCTCTGTAAACTGAGGTGTTCTACTTGTTGGCCTCCTGACCAGGGAAAACTGTCATAGAAAGCCAAGAGCATCCCCCATCCCACCCCCACACCCAGAACTCCTCAGCAAGGTCTTAGCGCCTGTCCTTCACAGGCAGGGTGGCTCAGGACAGGCTGGGGGCTTCGTGAGGAAAACTGGACTACTGCAGGCCTGGTGTGGCTGGTGGCATCGGTGCCCTGGCCCCAAGGGACAGGCCTAGGAAAGCCAGGGCTGGCTTGGGGTGTCCCGCTCTCTGGCTGGGTGAAGCCTTGCCCTGCCTTCAGTGGCTTCGTGGGGATCCAACCTCCTGGATTTAGAGAAATCCTCTCTGACTTGTGTTTCCTGAAGGTGAGGCATTCCGCAGTGAAAGGGGGGCTGATTTTCTTGGATCCTTAATGTCCCCATCCCCAGGTTCACAGCTGGGTGGTCCCTGCCTGCCTCTCTGAGCCTGAGCCAGGACCCTGGCCTCTGACTCCTTCCTTGCCTCAGGTGTCCTCACTGGGCCCACCGTGGCGGCTGCTCTCCTTCCCCTGTGCACCCCCTACCCTGATCCTGCTCTTTATTGGTGGGGGTCACTGAGTCCATATTACCCCTTAGTCTTTGCTGTGGGGATCAAAAGACTGCCTTTCACATCGCCCAGGTGCTAGAAGTTTCTTTCTGCCCTTGGTGTGTCCTCTTCCCCCACTGCCCCTGTCAGGAGGGAGGCAGGAAGCTCCCATTTACTGAGGGTGCACAGTGTGCCAGACCTCTGCTGGCCAATGACCCACATGGCTGGGGACTCAGGATAGGGAAGGAAGGACTCTTGCCCTGCTGAGCCAGTGTGGTGAGGCCAAGGTCGCTGTGAGCAGATGGCCTAGGCTTTATTACATGGGGTGGGTTGCCAGCTTCCCGCCCTCCAGCCCCACCCCACTGCAGGCTACGTGGGCCGCTCCTGGGGCTGGTATGCAGGGCTGGCCTGGCCCCGGCTTGGTGACAGTCTCCTTCTCAGCCTGGCCAAGGCCCGGATGGGGTTCTGGGCACAGTTGGTCGAGTGGGTCACATCCTCTAGGGAAGACTTGCTGGGTCGACTGCAGGGCTGCTGAGGCGGGGAGGCCTGGGGCTGGCCCGGCAGGGTCCTGCCCGCACTGGCCGTCCTGCTGCCAGGTGAGTGCCGCCTGCCCAGGGGCCTGAGGGAGGACCAGACGGCAAGATCCCCTGTGAGGGAGGGGGACCACCCCACCCCCACGTGCCCTGCCTCTGACAAAGCCTCACTCACCCTGGAGATGCTCTCTGGGCCTGGGCTGGGGGCACTGCTCCGTGGATTCCCTTGCTGGGAGGGGCCCAGAGCTGGTCCTGTGGGATCAGCTGCAAAGAAAACCAAGCTCAGAAAGGCCCAGGATCCCCTCTGCAGCAAACAGAGAGGGTGTCATAGAGGAGGCGGGAGGGCCTGAACCTGTTGCCACGGCCCCTTCCTCTGAGGGGCAGGGTTTGGAAAGCCTTTCAGGGCCTGTCCTTAGCCGTGGTAAGGGTGGGAAGGTTTGCTTTCTCACAAGGCTCCTGGTGCACTTGAAATAAATGTTCAAAGGGCTAGAGGGGGGATTTGGAGCTAGAAGGCACGGTAACATCCTCATGCCTTCCTGAATCGTGGAAGATGGTTCACAAAAACACAGCCTAAAGCCCCCTGAGAGCCCCATGTGCAATGAGCTGGGCTGAAGGCAGATTCGCCGGGGGAAGCTGAAGACCTCTGCTAGGTTGGGGGCCTCTTCCAAGTCCCCAAGGGCCAGCTGCTTTCAGGTGGGGGAGCCATGCTGCCCACCTTGAGGCCCCCCTGCTGGGCCACCTCCCGGATCTTAGACAGCATGGATCGCAGCCGCCCGTTCTCCTCCTGTAGGACCCGGATACGGATGTCGTTGGCCTGCACCTGCCTCTCCATGTCGTCCGTGACGTTGCCCGAGCCTGTGGAGACCCACTATCTGGCACCCCACCCCATCAGGTCTGCCTCTTGCGCCCAACGAGACAGAACCTCAGAGGGCAGACACGCCAGCCCGCCAGCCAGTATGTGCCTAGGGTCCCCTGCTGGTGGCCCTGCAGGTGGGCGGGGTCAGCATACTGGACCTGCCATCTCATCTTTTTTCTCCTGAGGCCTTGTCCCACCCCCCCACACACACTCCCTACTCCCCTGTCTGCTGGGAGGTGACCAAAGCCTTGCAGAATTTGAGAGCTGACGGGGACCTGGAGCTCACCAAAAATTTAGCACATAGGTAAGAAAGTGAAGCTCTTACAAGGCCACCTGTTTTCGGAGGGCTCGAGAGACAGTGACTCATCCAAAGCCACAGCCGGCTCTTGGATATGAGTCTCAGGAATTCAGCAAGGATGTTCTTTCCCACTGCTGGGGGGACAGATGCTCCCCCTGACTCTGAACCCAGGCAAGGTGCTGCCTGCTCTGGTTATCAGTTTCCTGGTTTGTCACAAGCGGCTGCTACCTGCCTCGTGGGGCAGTTGACAGGGTAACACAAGGGCCCAGCACTCACAAATGATGACTTACCATGACAAGCTAGATTGCAGTGGATCATCCCAACAGCTCTGCACGGGGATTCACCCCAGAGCTTCAGGGGACTGGAGGGGTTGGGACGAGAACCCAGGTCGCCGGGCAGTCAGTCTTCCACTGAGATGGGCCCCTAGCACTCCCATGGACACTGGACAGTTGGGGCTGTGCCCCTGGAGCTGGCCCCATGGTGTAGTTTGGGGAGATGCCAGGACAGGGGACATGGAAGCTGAGCAAGGACTGGCCTGTGACGTGGTAAAGAGCACAGGCTACACAGGTAGCCAGACCTGGGTCTGGATTTGGCTGTGTGACCCTGAGCAGTCAGCTCCCCACTGGGCCTCTGTGTCCCCATCCACACAGAGGAGTGGGTAACATGCAGAGCACCTGTGTGTTGTGGGGGCTCTGCCACCCTTGCTGTGGACCCGTGTCCTGCCCAGATGAGCCCTCAGCTGCCCGACCCCAGCCCCGGCGTCCCCTCTGCACCAACCCCGGGCCCCTACTTTGGATCTGGGCTTCCACAGGCCTGTGCAGGTCCGGAAAGGCCACCAGCAGCCTCTCCCTCTCCCTCAACTCCACGAGCTCGCGTTCTCGCTCCGAGATGGTCAGCTGCAGATCCGCTGTTGCCTGCTCCAGGCCTTGCTTCTCTCGCTGCAGACTCTGCAGCAGCTCCTGGGGCAGGGGAGGCTCAGAGCTGAGGACCGGCTCCCAGCCCCCTGGGGACACCCCATCACCTCCACTCCCCAGGCACGGGGCAGACCCGCAGGTGCTTAGCTGGCTGGAGGTTCCTCCAGAGAAAGGGAAGTGACGCCCCTGCCCCCTCGCCCTGCCCGTTCACACCTGCTGGGCCTGGAGCTGGCACCGCCCCTGCTCCCTCTCGCTCTGCACATGCTGCAGCTGCTCCTCCACGTGGACCCGCTGGGCCTCGGCCTCAGCCAAACTGCCCCTCAGCTCCTCACGCTCCTGGTCCAGGGTGTCCAGCTGCTGTAGCAGGGCTCGCTGTTTGGCCTGCAGGGACTGAGCCGGGATGGGCAGGAGGGAGGCCATGAGGCCCATGGGGCCAGGCCCAACCACACAGGACAAAGGAGGCAGCTGTATCCAAGCCCACCCCCTTGTGCTACATCTGTCTGTGCACATGCGTGCCGTGGAAGGGGTGGGGGGAAGAAGGGAGCAGACCCCAACCCTGGCAAGGCCAGGACCCCCAAGCTTGGAGATCCCGCCCCCCCTGGAAAGCAGACCTCGCCCCAACTTCTCTCCAGTCACAGTCGCCACTCAGGAATTCTTCTCCTCAGGTCTCCAGTGTCTCCCTACCGTCAGTGGAGCCCTTTCTCTCCCTGCAGCCTTCGTTACAGGAGACCAGGCGCTGACGAGGCTCCCAGCCTCACCTCCTGGTGGCGGACCATGTTGTCGACATGGGCCTTCTCCTTGTCCAGCTCTGTGCTGGCCCAGCGGATCTGCTGGTTGGCTCCGTCCAGCCGCCCTGCCAGCAGCTGCACCTGCTCTTCCAGCTGCTGCGCCTGCCTCTCAGCCTCCGCCCTGTGCTCAGCCTCCTCTTGCAGCTCCTGAGCCTTGGACTCTGCAGGATTGAGCGGGCGGGGAAGGGGGTAAAGTCGGGGAGCCCTGGGGAGTCCCTGCACTGCCTCTGACCCAGGACAAGACCTGGGAAGGGGGGTGGGTGGTCACAGCACATCTCTGGGCCTCAGTGTCCTCAGCCACAAAATGGGGCTCTGAACCCTGAGGTGGGTTCTGAAAACAGAAGGTACTCTCTGGGTGGGAGGTGGCATCACCCAACAGTGTGGCCTGTCAGACCCAGCCTCCTCTGTGGTTCCCTTTAGCTTTGCCCCCGAAGCCCAGGAGACAGAGACAGAGGGTGCTGGTCCAGCCACCGAGCACAGGGCACACGGTACAGGGCTCCATGGCAGGGCTCCTCACCCACGGCCTGCATGGACTCCCGCTGCTGCTTCAGCTCCCCCTCCAGGGTGGACACCTTTGTCTTGAGGTCACTTGTTTCTATGGCAGCCGAGAGAGAGGCCCTTCAGAGGCTCCCTTGGGCCTGACTGGCAGCCTCAACGCCCAGTGCACCCCACAGCATGGTGGCAGCCCTGGCCGGGGTGGAGGAGTGCCTGGGCTTATGGGAGGAGTTCTGGGGAGGTGCCAGGAGGCCTGGGTCCCTGTCCACTCTGCTTCCTGTCGGCTGGCTGACTCTCTGGGCTTCAGTGTCCTCCATGGAGGTGACTTGCCCAACTCCCTCAGGCCTCACAACTTCAGCAGGAGCTGGCCCACTGTGAGCGCCATAGCTGCATCTCTCTGCCTGACGGCTTCTACTGAAGCCAAAGAGAGGCCTCAGCTGGCTGGAGCTACCCGGGGGATGAACTCCCCAGGAGTTCCCTTCGGTGACCGACAGGAGTGAGTGTATGAATCCGCCACTCCCTCACCCCTCTCGTGGGACGACTCGGACTTCTACACGGGCTCCTGCGTTCCCCAGTGGCATTAAGCTCCAGTTGCCCGCAGTGTAACCGGCTTGATGAGCACACCGCTTTTCCCCTGCCTTCCCTTCCCTGTGTCTGCTGCCTGCTCCCAGTCCAGGTTTCTTCCACACCGACTCCCAGCACCCACAGCCCCGTTGTGGGGTATGCTCCTGGGGGAGCCCATGCTCAGGCTGTGGCAGAGCCTGGCACTGAGGGTCCGGCCTCAGGCACAGACCTGCGAGCAGCTGCTGCCTGTCGCGCTCCCACTGGGCCAGGCGCTGCTTGGCCTCATCCGCCTGCCGCTGGTGTGCCCCCTGCTCCTGCTGCAGGGCCTGCTCCAGCTCGCCCACCTGCTTCCTCAGTCTGTCCTTCTGCCCCTTAGCCTCCTCCAGCTGGGCCCTGAGGGGCCCCACAAGCTGAGTGAGGGCCCCCATGTGCTTGCTGAGGCGTTTCAGGTCTTTGCTCTGCTCGGCCGCCCAGTGGCCCACAGTGGTGGCCGGCAGTGGCCTGAGCCCCATGCTGTCCTGCACCAGATGCTGGAACTGGCCTAAGGACGAGGGCAAGTTCTGGCTCTGACACAGGCTGATGACCATCTTGCCCACCTCCCGCAGGCTGCCCTGGACGCTGGTGCATGCATCACAGGGCACCAGGGCTGTCTCCACAGTCTGGGAGTGGACACTCCTGGGGTTTTCGGCCATCCTGGCTGGACACTGCAGGGAGACGCTGACAGGGAGTCTGTCCAGCTCTTGGCAGGTCTGGGGCAAGCCTGGCATTGGGGAGGTGGGCTTGATGAGCTTGGTGGTTGCAAATTCAGGGCTCCTGGCTGGCTTGCCCTTGGCTGTGGGCTTGGAGGTGGGGGTCTCCCCTTGGTTTGCCCTTTTCTGTAGTCAGGAAAAGAAAGGGAGAGCAGGTGAGGGAGACGGGCCTGGGAGGTGACCAGCTCTCTGGGGATTTCTGTGACAGCAGCCACTCCTGATGCTCAGACTTTCAGACGATATTTGATACCAACGTGAGTGACAGAGCAAGCCTCCTCCTTTCAGCTGCCTCAGCTTACCAAGCCCAGGCTCCATGCTGTTACCTGCCTGGCACTGGGAGGGTAATACAGTGACAGACACAGCTGCCAGGTACTGGGCCCTTGCTTAGCGGATTTGTCTGCTCTTGTGTTGCTGAAACCACTCTCAGTTTCAGTTTCCGTCCCATTATGGTGACAGTGGCCCTGCCCACCAGGTGGTTGTGAGGGTTACGGAATAACCCATAACAAATGGGGTTCATACAAACATCATTTCCCAACAATGCCCTGGGAGGTAGGGACTGTTATCACCCCTGCTGCACAGATGAACAAACTGAGGTTCAGACTAGGTAGGATTTTTCCAAAGCCCCACAGTGTAAACTGCAGAACCAGGTGGCCCACACATGACCCCAAAGGCCTGCATTGCGAACTGCCAGGCTGCATGGGCCTTGAGTGGGGGCTCCAGAGTGGAGCCAGCGACAGATGCAGTGCACATGTGGTGTGCGAGGAGCCTGAGGCAGGTGGACTGGTGTGAGGGTGACCGCAGTTGGGGAAGCGGGTGGCCAACCCACCTGGGGGGCCACCTGCCGAATGAGCATGACCAGCCTCAGCAGGCTGTTCCAGAAGTGCCGCACCGTGAGCCCCACAGACATGCAAGGCCTGGCAGCCCTGGTTGGGGGCACCGTCTGCTCCAAGCCGAGGTTCTCCAAGTAGCTCGCACAGCTCCGAAGCAGCAGCAGGAGCCTGTGGGCAGAGACGGCAGGGTTGGCTGGGGCAGAGCCCAGCGCCAGTGTGCCCTCACACCACACGACCAGCAGCCTCCTGCTCTGGGAACTGGCCTGGGCGTCAGATACTTGGAGCGTCTCAGAATATGCTCTGCCCGACCCAAGAGCCACTTCTTCCAGGAAGCGCTCCCTGAAGGCTAAGCTTGGGGCCACTTTGGGGCCTCCTGGGTGGCAGCACTTCTGCCTGGCTGCTCCCCACTGGACTGGGAGGCTCTGGGAGGCCGGGCCTTGCCTTGGTTGTGTCCAGAGCCCTCAGAAAGTGCTGGGTAAGTGGCTGCCTTCCACCATGTGGCTCAGAGCCTTCAACTCGCGGAGGACCCAGCTGAGACCCCCAAAGCGGAGGAGGCTGCGCACAGCCTCAGGGTGAGTGTGCAGGGCAGTGTGCCCTGCAGTTTCCTGATTCTAGTTGGGGGCGGGGGTTCTTCTGTGGGACGAGCTGCTTCTGCGACAACAACGGAGACTGGAGTGAGAGAGCCAGGTCCCTATCCTACCCCGAGTCAGGGGCTAATTGTAAGGAAAAGGTGTTGGGAAGAGAAGTAGGTATTTGCATGGGAATCAGGCTGTTTTAAAGAAGAGGTACTGTGTTTACAAAACATACGGGCAGATAAGTGACCTCAACTTGTTGCAGGTGCAGGAGGGTCATCCCAAACCAACTGTGCCCTTGGGCAGAGAGGGCCTGGGGGAGGGGGTGCTGACCGCTCCAGGCCATACCCCTCTCTGGGCCAAGGTGTCCTCCTCTGTGAATGGGGACAATGAATGAGCAGCACTGGAGGGTGGAGAGTGGCCTGGACAGGGGCCAGGCGAGGGGTGGGAAGGCAGGTCAGCTCCAGCTTTCTAGAAGGCGGATGGGTGAACTGGGCCCTGACGGGCTCGGCCAGTCCAGGGACGAGTAGGCGGGGCACTCCTAGCAGAGGGCACAGCAAGGAAGGAAGGTGTGTTCTGGGCTCACACATGTTCAGCCCCCTACAGGGTCCAGGTAGTGCTTTCACACCGTCGGCTCCTCCAGGCCTCTGAGTGGTTACCCTGGCTTCTAATTGTCTCCAGGCAGGTCATCCCCAAACTGCTGGGGTCCCTGCCTGTCTGGCCCCCGTGACTTCATTAGCTTGCAGGGTTTGGAGCACATGGAGCCTGGGCTGCGGTCCCCAGGGAGTAGAGGCTGACAACCATGCTAATGTGAATGACAGTGTAGAAGTGGTGGGGCTGCAGGGGAATCCACTGGCCTCCTTCCCAGCAGGGCCAAGATCTGGAAAAGCACATCCCATGTCTGGCCCTGTGACACATGGAAGGGACAGGAAAAACAGCCTGGGATGGAAAGTCTGAGCAGCAGCTGTAGTGTCCTCGACACACAGAAACCCTAAGGAAGCAGCTGGCGGTGGCTGGAGAAGTAGCCGTCAGAGCTGTGGTGTCACAGAGACCAACAGGGTGGCCAGCAACTCCCTGAAGGTGGACTATAAGACACACAGCACAGGGGCTTCCCTGGTGGCGCAGTGGTTGAGAGCCCGCTTGCCGACGCAGGGGACACGGGTTCGTGCCCCGGTCCGGGAAGATCCCACATGCCGCGGAGCGGCTGGGCCCGTGAGCCATGGCCGCTGAGCCTGCGCGTCCGGAGCCTGTGCTCCGCAAGGGGAGAGGCCACAACAGTGAGAAGCCCGCGTACCGCAAAAAAAAAAAAGACACATAGCACAGCACGACACAGGTGAGCTCGCTATGAGGGCCCTGAAGCAAGCTGGCCCCCGACAGCATCCGGTCAAAGGTGATTGTTGTCATTAATGTCATCACCCCCGCCGGAAGTGGATCCTGTGGCTGCTCCTGGTGTATGGGGTGGGTGCCAGCATCCTGAGATGACCAGGTTGGGTCCAGGCTCTCACCTGTCGATGACCAGCTCCAGCAGCACAGCGTGGGACAGCTGCGTGAACTCGGGGTCACCCGGCACGTGGTCGTAGTGCTCTAGCAGGGCCACCATGTCCAGGTCACAGGCCATGCGGTCAGGGAACTTCCAGGAGGGGAAGCGCACGGGCCCGGCACGTGAGAACACGTCCACGATGGCACCCTGAAGGTCGGTGAGGTCTCTGCGCAGGCTGTCCATGCAGGCCTGGCTGCCCAGCAGGTGTGCCATCCTTGTGGCTCCTGGGGTGGACAGAGAGGACCCCATTAGCCAGAGCCATGTGGCTGCTGCTGGAGGAAGCTTCCGAAAACCCCAGAAAACCTGCTGAAATGCAACCTCGACCCTGGGGAGAAGTCGGTTCCCCGGCCCCTTTGGGACCTGCTTGTGGGTGACCTCACCAGCCTCCCTCTCATCCACCCTACCCCACGCCCACACTACTGATTCCCTCGGTCCACAAGTCCCTCTGAGGACCTGTGTGCCCAGGCCCCTGCTAAGTGCTGGGTGGATACAGCTGTGCATGAGGATGTACCTGCTGTCCTTCCCTCCCTGAGCAAAGCACTGGACAGGATACTGACAACGAAAAGACAGTTGTAGCTACAGTATGACAGGGAGCACTGGACCACCCCCTGGCCACTCTCGTCTCCTGCCTGGACTGCAGCAGCAGTTCCAGCTGGGCCACAGGCCTGCCCACTGGAATCTGATCCACTTCTGCTATGGAGACCTGGGCCAAGCCTATCTGACCACATCACACTGTCCAACAACCCCTCAGGACTCACTTTGGCCCTTGGGAGAAAGGCTACCTCCAGGCACACCCCTCCCCTTGTCCTCTCTCGTCACCTCCCCTCCCCTCCACTCCACATACCATCAGCTACAAGCAGCAGCTCCTGTGCAGGCACTCGTTTCTGAATCCATGCCCATCTGTCTCTTCCATCTGAGTCATGCTTCCCCCATCCAATTCCCATCACCTGCCTAACTCCTCTCATCCTTCAGGGTTCCCGGACATCACGTCCTCCAGGAAGCCTTCCCTGAGCACCCTCCAGGCTGGCTTAGATACTCCCTCTGGGCTTCCCCCATCTTGGCCCTGATTGCTCTCTGCAGGAACGGCCTCTGCTCTCTAGGACAGGTCCTCACCACACCTCAGTCACTGTGGTATCACCAGTATGGCAGTCTGGGGCCTGGCCTATTGCAGATGCTCACTGACAAATGAACGACTAGTAATTGAATGGAGAAAAGAAAAAGAATCCACAAAGAAAATTTAAAATACCTTGACTTTGGGAGGAAAACAAGTCCTGCAGTGTAAGAGAGGAACACCTGAAAATTTGTATGGATAGCTATCCTAATCACTCTGGTGACAGGGGGTCCATTATATGTTGATACAGGGGTCCCAGTCCTGCCCCTTTCTGGCTGTGTGGTCATGGGCAAGTCACTGCACCCCTCTGAGCTCCAGCTGTCTCACTTGTAAGATGGGGACACCATCCCCCATCAGGCCAGGTAGTATCTGCAAGTAACGTGCTTGGTCCAGGACTTCCCTGGTGGTGCGGTGGTTAAGAATCCGCCTGCCAATGCAGGGGACACAGGTTGGTTCCCTGGTCTGGGAAAATCCCACATGCCGCGCAGCAACAAAGCCTGTGAGCCACAACTACTGAGCCCTCGTGCCACAACTACTGAAGCCCACGCGCCGCAACAAGAGAAGCCACCGCAATGAGAAGCCCGCACACCACAACAAAGAGTAGCCCCTGCTCACCACAACTAGAGAAAGCCCGCGGGCAGCAATGAAGACCCAACGAAGCAAAAAAAAAAAAAAAAAAAAATTAAAAAGTGTTTGGTCCAGGGCAAGGCACCAGTAAAAGTTCTGCAGCCATAGTAACAATTATTACTGTGATTACTATTACTAGCAGTAACAATAGCAAAGACCATCCTTGTCTGGAGCTGCTATCTACCTTCCATATTTCCTGTTCTCCCCTGCGGCCTGCACAGATTGCTTCCCTTCCATCTTTGCCATGTGTGGGCATCTGAAGACAGTGATTTGGATGAACCATCCCTGGCCCTTGACTCAGAAGGTCTGGCCCCTCCCGTGGCTCTTTGCAGGCCTCTGACAGCAGGTGTCAGAGCCAGCAGCCCTGTGGATGCCGAGCCCTGGTCCCTCCCCACCCTGCAGTGGGGGCCCCTTGTCCTTTGTGGTTTTCTCAGCAGCAGAAAGTTCCTTGCACCAAAGCCCCACCCTGCAGCAGGGGCTGCTCGGGCAGGATTTAGGCCCCCAGGAAGTCCAGGCCTGGCAGGGAAACCTCTCTTCCTCCAACCTGTTTCCATCTCCCAACCTTCCTCATCACAGAAAATGGCACCCTCACTGGAAGCACCTGGGCACTTCCTCGAATCCCTTTCCTTTATCCCCACATCCAGGCACCCAGTGCTGCCAGCTCCACATCCCACCCACACTGAGAACCCACCACCTCTGTCCATCAACACTGCTCCATACCCTCCACCTCCCCCAGACCACTGCCCCAGCCTTACTGAGGGTCGCCCTCTCCCCTCTGCAAAGCACCCCCTTGCACCTCGGCGTCTCACCCCCACAGAATATGCTTCCTCCCCATACTCTGTCTAAATAAGATGCCTCCCTCAGATCCCTGGGCTGGTGAGGTCCCCTGTTACAATTCTCAAAGCAGCCTGTTCTTTTCCCTCCCAGTACACACCACAGTGGCATGGAATCACTGAGTCATTATTTGCAGTTGGGAATCCGTCTCCCTGCGAGCACATAGACCGTTTTTGAGTTCACTGCAGTATGACCTGGCCACCTGGGCTGGGACCCGAGGGCCTGCCTGTGCCCACAGGTGCAGGGAAACCCAGAGGCCCCAGGGTGGTTCCTGAGGGCAAGCCAGCCTCTCCGGCCTCCCAGAGGACTGGGCCATGTCCTCACCTCTGCACAGGTGCCTGTCCGTGGAGCTGGATGTCTGAGTGCCCCCAGCTCTTGGACTTGCCTGCGGGCTTTCGGGCTCAGGGTCAGGGGCTCAGGGTCAGAGACTCAGCCAGGTGCCTGGCTTCCTGTGTCCAGCTCTGCAGCCCCTGGGAGTGGATGTAGGGAGAGTGAGGGAGTGGGCACTCAGGGAGGGCTTCCTGGGGGTGGGGGGCAGGGAGGAGGCTGTCCCAGAAGAAGGGGGTTGTTTCAGGCTGGAGGATGGGGTGAGGGAAAGGGCAGGTGGGGTTGCCAGCCTTGAGCCTGAGCACTGCTGGCTCTGACTACAGGACCTACTGTTGGCCACTTCCCAAATCCACCTCCTTTATTTATTTATTTTTATTTTTTGGCTGCACCACGCGGCACGTGGGATCTTAGTTCCCTGACCAGGGATTGAACTCACGCCCCCTGCATTGGAAGCAGAGTCCTAACCACTAGACTGCCAGGGAAGTCCCCAAATCCACCTCCTTTAAACAGATGAAGAAACTGAGGCTTTGGGAAGTTAGGGGGCTAGCCTAAGATCAGTCAGGGAGCTGGGACTCTTTTTTTTTTTTTTTTTCTTTTTGCGGTATGTGGGCCTCTCACTGTTGTGGCCTCTCCCGCTGCGGAGCACAGGCTCCGGACGCGCAGGCCCAGCGGCCATGGCTCACGGGCCCAGCCGCTCCGCGGCATATGGGATCCTCCCAGACCGGGGCACGAACCCGTATCCCCTGCATCGGCAGGCGGACTCTCAACCACTGCGCCACCAGGGAGGCCCAGGGAGCTGGGACTCTTGAGTCCAACATCTCTGCTCTGTCTTCAGGCCATACTACTTCTAGAGCAGCACTGGACAAAAGAAATATAATGCAAGCCATGTATGGGTTTTAAAATTTTATACTCGCCACATTAAAAAAACTAAAAAGAAAGAGGTAAATGAATTTTAATAACATCTATTACTTAATATACCCAAAATATCTCTTCAATGTTAAATCAATATAAAATATTAAGTCTATTGTTTTGCATTAAGTCTCAAAATCCAATGTCTATTTGACACTTATAGCACATCCCAATTTGGACCAGCCACCATTTTCATATACAGCACCACATGGGCTGGGGGCTACTATATTGGACAGTGCAGGGGTAGGGGGTCAGATCCTGTGTTCATTAAGCAGATGGTGACTGAGTATCTTCTACATGTTGGGCATTGTGTCAGGGATAGGGACAGAGCAGGGCACACAGAGCACTGTCCCCCAGGAAGCACCATCTATGTCTGAGGGTCTCTGCAGGGGGCAAGTCTTGGTGTGTCAGCTCTACAGTTCCACCCACAGGTGGGGTGATGAGTCCCCAAAATACACACACACACACACACACACACACACACACACACACACAGGTCCACTTCCCACATACAAATGTTGCCCCAGTGATGGCCTCTCATAAAATATTGCCACCCATGAGGTGTTATGTCCCCAAAGAATGAGGCAGAAACAAACAGAAAAAACAACTGAGACATTCTGGCTTTCCTTCCTGGAAAGGCAGGAAGGAAATAAATAGAGCAAGCGAGAAATCCCACCCCGGGAGGAAGGGTTTTCAGGTGGCAAAGCACCTGGAACTCAGGAGCTTGCTTGTGCAGACATGAAGAAACAGTGACCTGTTCACCCTCAAATAACTACAGCTGCCATCTGGGGCCATCTGGGGCCAGATGTTAGATTCTGGTTCTGATGAGCAGCAGCAAATGCCAAAGCAGTAAGAATATATGAGAGCAAAACACAACATTGAAAAACATCCGAGGTTACCCTACGTCGTTTCTTCTGAACAGTGGGGATTTGCAGATACAAGCCTGTTTTGAGAAACGTGTGTGTGTGTGTGACGTGAAGGAACATTTGACACAGGCTTTCTCTGTAATTCCTGGGTCCTGAGTAGAACCCTCTCCCTGAAGCTGCCAGCCCCGCACTGTTCCTGAGATCACACAAGTGCTGGCACTAATTGAGCCACCACTACCCTGGTGTGGGAGCAGCAGGTAACTCTGCCTCTCCTCAGGCCCCTCAGCCCAAGGTGGACTTTTAACTCACAGAGAAGTGAAGGAGCCCTTCCTGCACTCCCGTTCAACATTCGAGTCCCTTCCCTCTCTTCTCCCGCTTCTCTCTCGAGACCCCTGGGACCCTACCCCTCAGGTAAAGATTATGCCTCCCTCCTGGCCGGTGCACCCATGGAAACACTTTGGAAACTCTAAAACCATCTAAATGGCAGTGTCAGTCTCTGACTCAGGAGTACTAATTGCCTGGATCCCTGGGGACACTGAAAGACTCCAGTGAAGACAAAGGAGTAAGTAACTGCACTAGTAGAGAATGGCCTGGGTTTGGATTCCCACTCCACCATGTGAACTGAGGATGTGAACCTCTTTGTCCTCACCTGTAAGTAAGTTGCTATACGAAATAAATGATGGAATGCATGTAGTGTTTGGCACACGGTCTGGCTCATGGTACGTGTTCAATAAATCCTAACTACCATTATAATTCAACATTAATAATAACAGTGACATAAACCAGCTATGATGTGTATGTGAGGAAGAGAGACGGGGAGGAGACTTGGGAGGGCATCTTTTCCTATCCCCCCTCCCCCACCCCACCCCCATTTCACAGGTGAAGAAATTGAAGTCCAGGCCAGGGTTCAGGAGTTGGGAGAGAGGGGAAAGGGAGGAGAGGATCTCAGGAGGGGAAGCGAAAAGGGAGGCATTCGAGCTATGCTGCGGAGCGGGGAAGTGGTCCGCAGGGACCAACCTGCGGGCGTTGGGGGGTGGTGCCTAAAGAGGAAGCCTTGATTTGAGTTGGTCTACGGGGTTTCAGGACGGGACTATGGAAGGCAGGGGTGGAACTGGAAAAGGCAGGCCCGCGGGAAAAGGGACCCGTGGGAATTAGGGATTGAGATTTGGTAATGGGGTCTGAAAGAGGTGGGCCTGAAAGCAAGAGGGGGCTGGGGGAATAGGGAGGCGGGGCTTTGGCCAAAATGGGAGGCCAATGGGAGAGAGCGGGGGCCTTGGAAGGCGGGGGTCGGAGGGAGAGAGGAATCTTCTGGTGGAGTAAAGGGGAGGGGGGCCGGGGCCGTGGGGTGCGTGCGAGGGCGTCGGCGGGAGATGTAAAACGTCTCACCAGGCTCCGGCGTCGCAGCCTCAGCCACTGTGTCTGGTCGGCTCATGAAACTGCCCCCAGGTGCGCCTGCCGCTCCTGGGATCCCCGGCAAAACCTATCCCGGTTCCCCGACCGCTGCCACGGCAACGGCGTCTCTCGAGAAGGAGGGGCGGGAATTTACGTCACGGAGAAGGGGCGGTCCCGGAAGTGCGTCAGCCTCGCCCCCCTCGGCGACGACTCGCTCGGCGACGACTCGCTCGGCCGCCGCCATTTTGCGAGCTTGTTGTACTGTTGGTGCGGGGAAGCCGCTTTGACGCCACACAGCTCACCTATACAGAGGCGGACTGGCAGCCCTGAGCGTCGCAGTCATGCCGGCCGGACCCGTGCAGGCGGTGCCCCCGCCGCCGCCCGCGGCCACCGAGCCCAAACAGGTACCACGACCCCCGCACCTCGACCTGGGCCCTCCCCTCGGGCGCGGGCCCTCTTTACTCGTGCAGGAAGAAACGGCGGTTTGGGAGGGCTTGGAGGGACTCCAGGTCCCAGGAGGCAGCGCGCTTCCCGCCTACCTTCTGGTAGCGAAACAAGCCTGTTAGAACAGTAGTTCTCAAAGTGGGGTCCGCGGACCGGCTAGCATCACCTGGGAGTTTATTAGAAATTCTGAGTTTCCACCCTAGACCTTTTAAATCAGAATCTGCATTTTAACAAGCTCTCAAGATGATTCATTGAAGTTTGACAAGTACTGATCCAGCGCATCCACCGGTCTTCTGTGTTAATTGGGCCCACCGGCTCCCAGTCTTTGCCCAGGAGTCCCTAATTTCCCAGCCTGCACGGTGCATCTTTGAACGTTAATTCTCAGCATCTGTCTAGTGCTTACTCTAAGCCAGACACCGTGCCAGGCTCCGACGGAATGAATGAAGCGCAGTTCTTGCTTTATTTAGGGAGCTCACACACTAGTGGGGAGACAGATATAAGTGAATACTCAATAAATGTTTATTGCCTCAGTTACCATAAATGATACAGTTTCAGCCAGCCCTTCAAAAGATCTCAGTCAACTAAGGAGGAAAGACGTTGGTCAGTAATTGCAGTGTGATACAAGTATCAAGTACAAAGGAGACAGGAATTCTAATCAAGATTGCTTTGGTGGGATATAGGGGAGATTAAGGTAGGTGAAGCCCACCGGCGTGAAAGGTAAATTGCGTTTAGAAGAATGAATCAGTAGTTCACTAGATGAGTGATTGGGAAGGGAAATACCATTCTTTATTCATTCAGCAAACATTTACTGAGCACATCCTGTATGCTGACCACCGCAAATACCTATGTATCCCTGGCATTTTCCCAGTATCTTGGGGAAAAATAACCAAGGTAATACCAGATAAGTGCCAAGATACCAAGGTGGGAATCAGATGGTGCCTCTTGTCAAGAGTAAAGAAGGTTAAAGCATAGCGTTGGGAAAGTGGTGGTTAAGAGGTGTATTTCTGGGGATTTGAAGTTTTCCTAGCAGGCTATTGGGAGAAAAGGAAAGGATGTAAGCCGGATAGTGACATATTTGTGTTTCAGAAATTCAGGTAAACAGTGATGGGGAGAATTGCTAGGAGGACAGGTTAGTCATGTTATTCAAAAGATGTTAAGAGCCTGGCCTAGATTGTGGCTGGGGCATGGGACAGAGGGGATGGGCAAGCTCAGATCACAAAAGGGCTGTGGTGCAGGCTCTCCCTCCAAAGTGATGCATTGGAATCTTGGTTCTGCCACTGGGCCAGTTAAGGTCTCCATTCCTCAGTTTGTCCATCTGTAAAATGACAAGACAATAATATAATAGTAAGAGTACTTAACCTCTTAGGGTTCTGTAAGGGTTATAGATTTAATATGCTTAAAGTGCTTAGGAAAGTATATGGAATCTACTCTGTGCTTGATAAATGTTCTTATCATTGAATGTGTAGGCTGAGAAAGGGAGAAGAGACCCACGTTTCTGCCCTGGATGACTGGAGGCATGGTTGGCCGTTCATGAGGAAAGTGGTTAGAGATGAAAGTGCCCAGGACTGCTGGATCTAAAGCTGTGTGGCACATAAGAGTGATGTGGGATGTTGACGGGGGTAGAATGGTTCAGCCTACAGGTGATAGGGGAAGTGGAGGACGTTTTGTAAGTGCCTGACTGAGGACAGTGTGTATAGTGTGAAGAGAACCAAGAACAGAATTTTGGGGACCCCTAACACTATAGGGCAGGAGGTGAAACAGGAACCAGGAGAGAAGCTTGGATGGAATGGTGAGCAAGAAGGAAATACAGGTTTCCCTGGTGGTGCAGTGGTTGAGAGTCTGCCTGCCGATGCAGGGGACACAGGTTCATGCCCCGGTCCGGGAAGATCCCACATGCCGCGGAGCGGCTGGGCCCGTGAGCCACAGCCGCTGGGCCTGTGCGTCCAGAGCCTGTGCTCCGCAAAGGGAGAGGCTCGCGTATCGCAAAAAAAAAAAAAAAAAAAAAAAAAAAGGAAATACAGGTGAGAATGGGACCTGGGAGTTGAGAGTTTTGTGAAGGAGCAGTCACTGGTCAGGTCACACGGCCAGATAACCAATGTAGCTGGCTATAGGCCGTCATTTTTGACTTTGGCATGAGCACTTGAAATGAAGGGGGATCAAATGGGAGGTGAGCAAGTGGGAACGGCAAGGCTGAGAGAACTCAGGCTGTTTAGCTACCAGAGGAAGGTGGGGAGCAGGCAGTAGCAGAAAGGAACATGAGGGCAGGGGGGAAACTTTTTTTCTAAAATGAGAGACTTGACCCTTTGTTTACTAAGGGGAAGAAGCTGGTGAGGAAAGAATATTGGAATTTATGGGGCAGTTAATGTTGAGTATTCCAGTGGAGTTTCACAAAACATTTGAACATTAAGTGATGGTTTAGACTATGGAATGGATGCAGAGGGAAAGGGCATTCAAGGCAGAAGAAGTGGCCGGCAAGGAGTTTCCCATTTCTTTATTCAGCAGACAATTCTTACATATCCTGTATCAGGCACATCCAAGGGTGGGGATACAGAGATGGCCTTCTGGATTCTGGAATGTGGTTTCTCAGAACATGGTTAGACTTCCCCCCTCCATCTGAATCACATGGACACTTGGTAAAAATGCAGATTCCCAGTGTCAGAGATGCTCTAGCTGGAGGGGAGCCAGGGAGGCTGCTCTTTTCATTGGTTCCCTGGGAAAGTCCCATGGAAGCACAGAGCAGTTGAGAGAGCGGCTCTTCTGGAGCAGAGGTTCCTGACTCAAGGGAAGTCTCGATGAATTGGGCGGGAGAGTGTATTCTCAGTAATATCCTAGAGGAGTTTAACGGTGGGCATCTGGCACCAAGCCAGGAACTTTAAGACCTTCCTTTTCCTGTTTTCACAGCCCACAGAAGAGGAAGCATCTTCAAAGGAGGATTCTACCCCTTCCAAGCCAGTGGTGGGGATTATTTACCCTCCTCCAGAGGTCAGGAATATCGTTGACAAGACTGCCAGCTTCGTGGCCAGGTAACATAGCTACTCCTGCTCGTGTGGGTCACGGGTAGATTTGAGCATCAAGAGCTCCTGAATTTGCACAAGGGTAACACTTGGGTTTTTAGAGTGGTATTGTTGGCTTAGGCCTGTCAGCTCATCTAAAACCACAGCATGGTGTGAGGTAGGCAGTGGGCAGGACTGGCATCTCTAACATGGTATGGTGGTGGCAGAGTACAAGGCACACCCAGCTCCAGAGTCACCAAGAACCTGTGCTTCCAAACCGAGCCTAAGGAAATACCTGGAAAGCTGCTTTGTCATGGATAATGTGTGTGTGTATCTGAGCTGCTGGCCTTAGGAAGACAAAAGGGAGTTGATCATTCTTATTGTGCAAGGACTGCATTTCCTTTGACCCATCTGCAAAATGGAATAAAATACCACCTAGAATTGTTGTAAGGCAGGGGTGAGGGGACTGAGTGCAGTTTGGGTACCTCATGTAGCTATTACCTCAGATGGCATGGAAATCCGCTTGATTTCCTCTTGTTCCTCCCCATTACACTTCCTCAAATGGAGTCTTCTTGATGGTCACTTGACTCCAGAGGTCAACCATCCCCTAGTTTAGGACATTTCAAGTATTTCTTTGGCAGCTAGCAGGCCACATCCAGCCTACAGATCTTTTTGTTCATTCTCAACAATATATAATTTTTTAACTTTTGAATTAGTTGTCACTGTTTAAAAATGAGATTGCACAGTAAATCTGGATTTCTGGCTTCTCTTGCTGAATTGGACGGCTCCTTGCATGGAAGCAGTAGCTGGCCTTGAGCAGACTGCTGCCCTCAGTCAGGGCATATGCTCTCCAGGGAGCCACACCTTGACCCTGAGGCATCCCCATCACGATGCATCATTTAACAGATGGGTCCTTCCTTTCTCAACCTCTTTTTTAAATGAAACATAGAAAGAGGTAACTCTGGTTGATGTCTTTCACTCTGTCAGGCTCCATGCGGGTGAACCTTTCACATTTCAGGGGCTTTGACCAACCTGGATATTGGGTTAAAACAGCTCTGTGCTTGATTGAACACTATTAGGCCATGTCAGATTTAGGGCAGCAGGTGTTGTGTTTATAAGTTTAATATTTCATAGCAACGCTTATTCTTCCCTTTGTCCCCTGATTTTTTTTTTTAAATTAATTAATTTACTTTTGGCTGCGTTGGGTCTTCATGGCTGCGTGCAGGCTTTCTCTAGTTGCGGCGAGCAGGGGCTACTCTTTGTTGCGGTGCATGGGCTTCTCATTGCGGTGGCTTGTGGCAGAGCACGGGCTCTAGGCATGTGGGCTTCAGCAGTTGTGGCACATGGGCTCAGTAGTTGTGGCTCGTGGGCTCTAGAGCACAGGCTCAGTATTTGTGGTGCGTGGGCTTAGGTCATCCGCAATATGTGGCATCTTCCCAGACTGGGGCTTGAACTGCAGTGTCCCCTGCATTGGCAGGCAGATTCTTAACCACTGCACCACCAGGGAAGTCCACCTCCTGATATGTTTTCCTATTTAAAACAATAAATAGGAAAAGAGTGTAAGAGGAAGAATCACCTCAGTCTCGCGACCAGAATAGCTTCTACTAGCTGTTTTCACTTTTTCCTGTTTCCTTCTGGCCCTTGGCATCCTTTTTTAGATTCTTGTAATACTAGTAGAGATACTTTCATATCCTGCTTTTTCCATTTGCACTGTGTTGTAAGCATTTTCCTGTGTTGCTCCACGGGCTCCTGGTGCTGCATGGTCCTCTCTGGAAAGGATGCACCATGTTAAGGTGATGGGCCTTCCTTGACTTGGATGACTCCTCTGTATTTTCCTTTGAAGTTGTTTCCAACATTTCAGTTTGGCAAATGAAGCTATGGGGAAGTCTCTGAGCATATTCTTTCCCTTTTAGATTGTTTTCCTAGAAGAAAATTCTGTGTGGCACATTACTGGCTAAAAGAGCATTTTTAAATATTTCTTATTTTGCCAAGTAGCTTTCCAGTAATTTTGTGCCAGCCCCCAAAATAAGAATCTCTCCAAGTTCCCTTAATAATAAATCTATATGTCCACATCTCTAGATCTATTTTTGACTCTGATGATTGCCTTGTAGGCATTTTTGAAATCTGTGGACTTGCTTTTGTTTATGTTGCTGTGAAGGGACAGAGCAGCATCTCACTCTGGGTTAAAAGCAGACATGCAGGACCCTCTGCTTTACTTCTGTTGGGTTCGCGTGTATTGATTGATGGAGCATAGAGTAAAAAATCACCAACCCAGTGTGGTTTTCCAAAAGGAATTTTTTCTCTCTAGGTTTGGTCTTCCCTTCCCTGTATTTTACTGTCAAGAAACTAAGGGAAATTACTCTTAAAAAGTCCCACCAGCTAGGTTGAGTCAGAATCATGTCTTTTTCTGCTGAAATCTATTCCTTGTGTTAGAGAATATAATTCTGAAATTAACATTAAGCTAATTTAAACAACAGAGTAGCTTGGAATGAACATACCTGCGTTCTCGTTGTTTTATATTTCAGATTGTTCCCAGATGTGAGGTTATGACTTAGGAGGCGGTGGTAGAGGAGACAACCAGAGCCCCTTTTTCTAGCAGCCCTTTGTATGGTGGCCTAGTTTAGCCATATTTAAATACACATTTACCCTCATCCTTGTGTGGCTTGCATTATTTAAGGGGGTGGAAGAATGCTGCTTCCTCAAGCATGGGGTTTCAGCTGGACTAATGCATTGTCACATTCAGACCTCATGGTGTTAGTCACGCTGCAGAGTGTGACCAGAACTTGTGGAGGAGCTAGCCAGGGTGCTGATGACCACTGCCATGGTGGCTAAACTGGGGCACAGCGTCACCTGCACCCTGTCTCCTGCCCTGTCTTCAACTGACAGGACCAGGGTATGAAAGTGTAGTGACCCGGCTGCGACCAGCCTCTGGAGCTGTCCCTTGGTGTGTTTGGGGCACCTCTGAGTGCAGGGCTCTGGTCAGAGGAGTGATGGAAACCCCCCAGATCATCTCTCATCTTTATAGGACAGCCCCTTCTAGCCTTCATAGGAGTAACAGTCCCTGGCATTTGCACGCCACTGTATGATTCAAAAAGACTTTGGCATCTCATTAACTAATTCGATTTTCTCAGTATTTCAAAGTAGAGAGAGAAGGTGGTTTTTGCCATATTTTACGCATGGGAGATTGAGTCAAAGAGAAGTTTGGTAACTTGGTGAGTCAGTAGTGAACCCAAAACTTGAATGTGTCCACATCCTGTGTCTTTAAGGTTAGTACACTTCCACGGATGTTGTGGATGTGTGACACCTTGAAATATTACTGTTGGGATTCTTTAAAAAAATCAGGGTTCCCTACACATCACGAGAGAGACATTTTTCATTCTGAGGGTTTAAAGGCATACAAATTGGGGGACTTCCCTGGTGGCGCAGTGGTTAAGAATCTGCCTGCCAATGCAGGGGACACGGGTTCGTGCCCTGGTCTGGGAAGATTCCACATGCTGTGGAGCAACTGAGCCCGTGCGCCACAACTACTGAGCCTGCGCTCTAGAGCCTGCAACCCACAGCTACTGAAGCCTGCTCTCCACAACTACTGAAGCCCGCGCTCCTAGAGCCTGTGCTCCGCAACAAGAGAAGCCACTGCAATGAGAAGCCCGCACGCCACGATGAAGAGTAGCCCCCACTCACCACAACTAGAGAAAGCCCGTGTGTAGCAACGAAGACCCAATGCAACCAAAAATAAAAAATAAATTAATTTAAAAAAATGCATACAAATTGGGGACATAGGGTGTATGTGGGAAACTATTCTAGATACAGAGAGAGATGGGAACCTCTATGCCGTTCTCACCACTCCCCTGTCATCTGAATGCGTCTTATGCAGCAGCACAGATGCGGTCCTTGGAGAACAGTGTTAACTGTATGAGCCTCACCCAGTAGTAAATGAGGCGATTTTAGCCAATATTTGGACAAGGCATTAAATCCCATTAAATTTTCATATTTTTTTTCTTGTTACCCAAAGGACAAAGTCTCAGTTTGGTGCTAGCATATCTTTTAATACCTCCCCAGCACTCAGTCATCCCACTTTTAACTAAGAGAACTGGCCTCAGTCTCAGCAAACTTGAGCTAAACTTTAACCATGTTACTTTGTTTTCATTGTATTGAATTTTATGACTGCCTTTTGTTAGTAAAGCCATAATGATTTTTATCTGAAGTAGTAATACATGCCTTCCCACCCCACCTTGGCTGTGCCACGGCTTGTGGGATTTTAGTTACCCAATCAGGGATTGAACCCGGGCCCTCGGCAGTGAGAGCACGGAGTCCTAACCACTGGACCCCAGGGAATTCCCATGCCTTCTTAGGTACTTTTTTTTGTGTGTGTGGTACGCAGGCCTCTCACTGCTGCGTCCTCTCCCGTTGCGGAGCACAGGCTCCGGACACGCAGGCTCAGCGGCCATGGCTTATGGGCCTAGCTGCTCCGCGGCATGTGGGATCCTCCCGGACCGGGGCACAAACCCATGTCCCCTGCATCGGCAGGCGGACTTTCAACCACTGTGCCACCAGGGAAGCCCAGGTACATTTTTAAAAGTAAATAAATTTTATTAAAAGAAAAAAGCAGTAGTCCAGATGGTTTTGGAAATGGCAAGACTGGCAGAGGAGCTGCAGCAATGATGGAGGTCTGGAGACCCTGTGGTAGAGGAGGCCTGCGCAGGCCAAAGGAGGCAGGGGCACTGGCCACTGATGCCAGGAGTCTCGAAGAGGACCTCTGCTGTGTTGGGACGGGCTAGTTTGAGTCATGGGTGGTGGCAAGAATGGGGCTTGCATGGGCAGTGTTCTGGTCTGAGCAGCTGCAAGGGTTGTGGTATTAATGCTTCTCTTTTTTCCTTTTTCTAGAAACGGACCTGAATTTGAAGCTAGGATACGACAGAACGAGATCAACAACCCCAAGTTCAACTTCCTGAACCCCAATGACCCTTACCATGCCTACTACCGCCACAAGGTCAGCGAGTTCAAGGAGGGGAAAGCCCAGGAGCCCTCGGCTGCCATCCCCAAGGTCATGCAGCAGCAACAGCAAGCCACCCAGCAGCAGCTGCCCCAGAAGGTTGGAGCCAGCCCCTCCCTTCCCTTCCCCAGGGCTCAGGGAGGGGAAGATAATGAACTCTGCTGTCCAGACCTCACAACCACCCAGGGAGAAACTTGAAGTCTTTATCCCCATCTTACAGAGGCAGATGGAGAGGCTCACACAGCAAAGTGTTGCTGACAGTTGGCATTTGCTGAATGCTGCCCTTCACGCTCTGTGCTCAGTGCTTTGGGAGCCTTGTCTCATTGGTGCCTCACAGGGGCTGCATGAGGAGGCCAGTAAAGTGACCATTCTTCAGATGAGGAATCTGAGGCTTAGGGAAGCACAATTTACCCAAGGCCGCACAGTCAGGACCCTAAAGTCCATGCTCTCAGTTCCTACTCTTTTCCTTGACCGTGGCATGAGGGCAGTGCTGCAGTGTGGCTTGTGGACCCCTTCTTGTGCATCCCTCTCTACTGTCTCACCTTCCCAGGGCCCCTCTTTCTGGCCTGCCCTAATACCCCCTTAGCACTAGGGACGATTAGGGCTGTCAGTGAGGACAAGAAGGGCCCACACGTTTTGCCTCCTGTGTAGACTTGGACTGGTCCTTTCTCTTTGCTTCACTCCTGAGCCATGGTGGCAAAGGCTGCCCCTTGTTTTACAGTGGGAGGTAAAGGTTGGAATAGGTTCTGAGACCTTGTGTTGCAATTTACTACTCCTAGGGCCTCAGGCGACCTCAGTTTCCTCATCTATAAAAAGAATTCACAGTACTTGTTCTGTCCACCTTGTGGTTCGTGTAGTGGCCAGATGAGGTAACAAACGTGGAAGTCTTCTGTCCAGTGGGGTCCTCTGCACACATGTAGGGCTTACTACATCCTCTGTCTCCCTTGGGTGGGGTTTCATAAGCTGTGTTCCTGTTAGATCTTCTGCCACCCAGTTTTGGTCCTCAGTTTCAGGGCAGCAGCAGAGATACAGAGGGACTCGGTTCTCATTCAGAAAGCCATTTAGGGAGTCGAGGCTACAGTTGGCCAAGAAATCGGTGCCCTTGTGAGTTAGGCTTCTCTCACACCACATGCCAGTGGTGTGTGCGTGATCAGCAGAAGTGTAGAGGTCTGTGCTGTCTGCTGGGGGTGCGTCCCCGCCCCCTCTCTGGAGTCCCTCCACCCCTGTGCCTCTTGCCTCACATTCCCTTTGCATCCTAGGTTCAAGCCCAAGTGATCCAAGAGACCATCGTGCCCAAAGAGCCCCCTCCCGAGTTCGAGTTCATTGCAGACCCCCCCTCGATCTCAGCCTTCGACCTGGACGTGGTGAAGCTGACAGCTCAGTTTGTGGCCAGGAACGGGCGCCAGTTTCTGACCCAGCTGATGCAGAAAGAGCAGCGCAACTACCAGTTTGACTTCCTTCGCCCACAACACAGCCTTTTCAACTACTTCACGAAGCTGGTGGAACAGTATACCAAGGTGCCTGGGCAGGGCGGGGGCCGGGGTGCTGGACCCAGGGAAGGAAGGCATCTTACCATCAGCACTCTATCCACTCACTGTCTGCAAGGACCCCACCCCTGTGTGGGGCCCCCAAGCAGATGTTAAAAATCCCAGTTCAGTATAAAATCTTGATTTCTATTCAGTTTTCCTAGTAAATGCAACGTAGACTGCTGTTTCTAAAGAGAAAGGAAACGTGTGATTGGTAACTCATTAGGTGAGTGCCTGCTGCGTGATAAGGCCAAGTGGTGCTAGTTGCTTTTATGTACATTTAAATTTTCGGTTGCCTCAGTAGGGCTTGAGAAGAAGCAAGCTCTTAATAGTTGCCTCCTATTATTACCTAATTTTATCCTCATAAGAATCCATAAGGTAAGTGTTTTCCTTCCTATTTCATAAAGCTCAGAGAGGTGAAGTACTTACTTGTGGTCTCTCAGCTAGTAAGTAGCTGCACTGAGATTTAACCAACATTTGACTCTGAAACCTCTGTTGTTTTCCACCCTAAAAAGTACCTTGAATTAGAAGTATCATTTAAATGGGCATTGGGAAGCAATTTAAAATAAATAAGTGTAACCAGTATTGAGTACTTATATTATGTAGTATCTTCTCATTTAATCCCTAATAACTTATAAGGTAGCCACTGTTATTATATTTATTTTACAGAAGAGGAAACTGAGGTACAGAGAAGTTAACTTGACCAGGGTTGCACAGCTAGGGAGTTGCAGAGCAGGGACTTGAGTGCTGACATTTTTATTCCAGACCCTAGGATCTTAATTATCATGCTGTGTTGTTGCAATCAAGAATGCAGACAAGTCAATACTGGTATTTAAAATAATCAGATAGCTAATTTATTAAAACGTACACTGGTATAGATATGCCCGTGGAACATTTTTCTTGTTACACACATAATGGAGGTTGTCTTTCCTTTTTAGTGGCATAGTTTGCACATCTGTTTTTGATATCTAAAAACAATATGTTAAATATCTGACTTGAAAGGTTATGTAATGATTTTCTCTAACTTCATTCACTTTATGTATATAACTAGAAAGAATGACAAAAATGTTTGTGTTTAGGAAGTCCAGAAGCTAGGAGAGTAGCTGAAATAGCAATCATTCAAGTCATAAGACCCAAGGGTTATTGTAACTACACAGTATCAATTTTAAGTGAGCCCTGGGTTAATTTCTCTCAGTGGACTGCTTCCAGAGTTAAAGGTCCGCAGATTCCTTTTTATTCTGTTAACTTTCCTATTCCTTCTCCCTCAGAATTTGGGTATTGACATTCATTACTCTAATCTCAGGGCACCGGTGTGTCTCCAGGCCTGGGAACTCTAGGAGCAGATCAATTCCTGAGGAAGAAGGACAGAGAGGATGGAGTGGGGCTGAGCTGCTTTTCCAATGAGAGTGGATATGCTTGGGGCAGTTGGAAAGACTGTTTTAAGCAAAGCCAGCATTCGTTCTCTCAGCAAATATGCTTTGAGTGTCAGACACTGTTCTAGGTGCTGGATATGTAGCAGTGAGCCAAAGACAGAGAAATCCCTGTCTTTGTGGAGACTGGTCTAGTGAAGGGGCAATAAGCAAGTGCAACATCAGTGTATGTCGGATGGTGATAAATACTATGGAGAAAATGCTAAACAGAAAGCAGGGGATAGAAGTCTAGGGAGGTGGAGCCTGTGGGCTGTAGTCTTCAATAAAGTCATCAGGTGGCCTGTTGGCATGTGCAGAAGGGTAAAGGGCAGATCCGCCTCCTGAGAGCAGTCATCACATGCTGACTGTATGCTCAGTGATCTGGTGGTGGTTTTGCATATACTTTCCTGCTACCCTTGGCAACCTTTTAAGTTGATGATGCCAACTCTAAGTGGCAGTGTCACCATTTTGTAGAAGAAAACCAAATTACAGAGGTTGAGTAACTTGCCCAAAGTTGCACAGCCAAGTGAAGCTGAGATTGGATCCCAGAATCCCATACTTTCCTTTCTCCTGTGCCTTTCCACAGGCCCAGGAAGGCCACTTCTTTGTCCCGTGTTGTGCTGCACTGACAGTTGCTTTAAATCTTCTGTGTTTCAGATCTTGATTCCACCCAAAGGCTTATTTACCAAGCTCAAGAAAGAGGCAGAGAACCCCCGGGAAGTTTTGGACCAGGTAAACTAAATTTCTTATAACCAGTTACTGACGGCACTAACGTTACATTGTGTGGGTTCTGTTTTGTGTTTGGAAGTAGTCTCCGAACCAGTACCTTGTTATGCTCCAGGCACAGTCGTGGTGGGAGGAAAGGCCTTGAGGCTGCAAAGACCAAGAAACCTGGATTCTCTGCTCCCCAGCTTTCTGCTCTGCTGTCTGCTTCAGTCTCTTCTTTTCTTCTGTTGCTAGAAACCAGCTTTTGAACAGGTTCTCTGGTGACAACTGCCTTTTGAATCCCCAGGTTTTCAGAGTCGAAGAGAGAGGGCATATTGGTGCTGGCTGTTCTGGGTGGCTGCTTGAGGCTTCTGCTTTGCAGGCTTTCAGACCGCTGCTGCTTTTCTGGGCACTTGGTTGTCACGCAAACTTCTGGGAGGGAGTTTGCTAGCCACTCGCCAACTCAAGCAGAAAACTTTGATGTTATAACAAACAGCTGCCCAGACAGAAGGTCTCTGTCATATTTCATATTTTCATCCTGTCCAAACTCTAGGCCTGGCTGAAACCAGATACAAATACCATAGTCTGCCCCAGGAAGTTCCCCTTTATGGGCAGATCAGCTTCCTGTTCTGAAGGAGACGTTGGCTTTGGTGAAGGCCTTGGAGATGATAGCCTCCTCAGGAGCAGACCCTGATTCAGCTCAGCACCACGCTGTTTCCCATCCCTTCAGGTATGTTACCGAGTGGAGTGGGCCAAGTTTCAGGAGCGTGAGAGGAAGAAGGAAGAGGAGGAGAAGGAAAAGGAACGGGTGGCCTATGCTCAGATTGACTGGCATGATTTTGTGGTGGTGGAAACAGTGGACTTCCAACCCAATGAGCAAGGTAGGTCTATGAGGAAGGTAGGTCTGTGACTCCAGTTAGGGGAGCCAGGAGCTTGGAGCCATCCTGGGAGATCTCTTCCAGCTGTCCCCAAGGAGCAGCAGAATCCTTCAGAGAGTTCTATGGGTATCTGTTTCTTCTCTGCTTCTGGAAGACTTCACTTCTACCACATTGCCCCAGTTAAACCCAATTGAACAAATATTATCGTGCCTGACAATAATGGCCCAACGGGTGGGCCTCTGGAGATAGGAGAGAAATCAGACAGTCCCAGCCCTCAGAGAGCTAACAGTGTAGAGAGGGCAGATAGATGGCCTTTGATAAGGAGCGTCTGTGGAACCCTGCCTTTGACTCTGGCTCACCCTTTGCCAGGGAACTTCCCTCCCCCCACCACCCCAGAGGAGCTGGGGGCCCGAATCCTCATTCAGGAGCGCTACGAGAAGTTTGGGGAGAGTGAGGAGGTCGAGATGGAGGTCGAGTCTGATGAGGAGGACGAGAAACAGGAGAAGGCGGAGGAGCCTCCGTCCCAGCTGGACCAGGACACCCAAGTGCAAGACATGGATGAGGTATGCTCCTGGAGCCCAAGGAGATGGGGGTGCTCTCCTCCAGAGAAGTCCAGCTCCCTTGTGAATCTTGAAAGGAAGTGTGGGTTCCTGAACAAGGAGTCCTGGCTGAGTAGCTGCCCAAGCTCAGGCAGCACAGAGCCTCTTTCCACCTCAGGCAACAAAGATTCATTCATAGGCAAGGATCTGAAAGCTGTGGTGGCCCTGTTCTGTGACCTTCCTCCTTTGCCCAGGGGCCCTGCTCACTACCGACCCCAGGCTGGCTCTCAGTTAGGGAAACCTCTATACCATGTACTTTGACGCTTTTGCGCTGAGGCCCAAATGATCAGCAGTTTCCAGAGCTTTTCTTTTTTTCTGGGTGGGGGCGCACACCATGTGGCTCGCGGGATCCTAGTTCCCCGACCAGGGTTCGAACCCATGACCCCTGCAGTGGAAGCATGGAGTCCTAACCACTGGACCGCCAGGGAAGTCCTCCAGAGCTTTGCTAAGTGGCTTTCGGCCTCCTCTACCCCCATCGAGGCAGGCCCTCCAAGCAGGCATAGAGTCTCCAGAGCCAAACTGCTTTCTTTCCCTCGGAAAGAATTTGTGTGCAGCCTGAGAATAAAGATGTATGTGTCTGGGAATTGACTTTTTCTCTCCCTCCCAGCATTGCTTCTTGAGCAGCTACCATTGAACGCTGACTTGTTCCCCGCACCCCTCTCCAGCACGTTAAGTGCCCTTGGCCTCCTGTGACTGCCTGGTGCCAGCTGCTGGAAATGCCTGGGCAGAGTGTTAGCACCACGGCCCCCAGCACTCCCATTCATGCTGTGAGGAAGTAGCTTGGCCAGCTGCCGGCTGGCCTCGGCTGCCCTGGGAGGCTTAGCACGTGGATGCTGACTGGCAGGGGCCTAGGCTCTTTGCCACCCTGAGAGCCAGCAGGGCTCAGCTGCAGGGAGGTGGCTTCTCAGCCCTATTCTGAGTCCTGCCATTACTTTGCTTTTCAGGGTTCAGATGATGAAGAAGAAGGGCAGAAAGTGCCCCCACCTCCAGAGACACCCATGCCACCGCCTCTGCCCCCAACTCCAGACCAGGTTATTGTCCGGAAGGACTATGACCCAAAAGGTTGGTTCTGCTCTTCTGCCCTCAGACCTGTCCATTTTTAGGAGGGCTCGAGGTGGCTTGTCATAAAGGCATTGATAGCTTCTCTGTCATAGGCCTCACGATGGGGAATGGGACTTCGTCATCTCTGGTGCTCTGGTGCAATGCATAGTGCCAGGTACAGCGTGGCACTGAATGGATGGTGCACGAATGAAATAGCACCCTCTTAACCTGGGCTGCCACCCAGTTTTCTCACTCAAGAATCTCTTGCTTTTTAGCTTCCAAGCCCCTGCCTCCAGCCCCTGCTCCAGATGAATATCTCGTGTCCCCCATCACTGGGGAGAAGATCCCTGCCAGCAAAATGCAGGAACACATGCGCATTGGGCTTCTTGACCCCCGTTGGCTGGAGCAGCGAGATCGCTCCATTCGTGAGAAGCAGAGTGATGATGAGGTGTATGCACCAGGTGAGGTTGGGGGGCATCCCCCACTCTGTCCACACCCCTTCTTTGACTCAGCCCCATCTCACTTTGGCCCATGGGGAATCTCTGATCAACTTTATGCTTTAATCAAACATAGAAGGTAACAATTGAGGTCAATAAAAGCTTTTGAGCATAGGTGCAGCCTATGACACTACAAAATAACTTCCCATTTTCTAGAAGGACTCTTCATAGGGATTCTTCCAAAGGCAGGCACCTGATGTGGATAGCATGTGTCCATTGACATCCTAGTGCAAGATCTGACTATAGCTGGGAGAGGTGCTCACACTCAGGGCTGTCTTAGAATGAAGGCTCTGGTGGTTGGAGTACACTGAGCACCTTGAAATGAGACACGGTGCCTTGATTCTTTGTGAGAAGCAGCATGATAGGGAGGGAGGAAACTGTCCCGGAGGCAGGAGACCAGGCTTTTGGTCCTGACTCTGCTACTTGCCACGCCACTCATGTGACCCTGTCTTCTCAGTTGCCTTTTGTAAGTCAAGGGGTTGGACAAGCCCTGGTTTACAGGCTTAGTGCTCATTGGGCAGCCTTCCCTAGGCTCAGAGGACAGGCATGCTGCATTGGAACCCACAGATAGCCTTGTCCCATGAGAACAGCCTCCACCCTGCACCAGTAGAGCTGCTGTGTTGTCAGAAGGGCATCTGGTTTAGTTTCCCTTTCTTTCCCCTGCCTCCGTTCTGTGACTATATCCAGGTCTGGATATTGAGAGCAGCTTGAAACAGCTGGCTGAGCGGCGTACCGACATCTTTGGTGTAGAGGAAACGGCCATTGGTAAGAAGATTGGCGAGGAGGAGATCCAGAAGCCAGAGGAAAAGGTGCATCAGATGACTCTTAGTGCCTTCCCCGCCGTCAGACTCACACTTGGGCTCAGTTCCAGGAGCCCTGACAAGCTGTGGCTTTGCTTTCCCATGCAGGTGACCTGGGATGGCCATTCCGGCAGCATGGCCCGGACCCAGCAGGCTGCCCAGGCCAATATCACCCTGCAGGAGCAGATCGAGGCCATCCACAAGGCTAAGGGCTTGGTGCCAGAAGATGATACCAAAGAGAAGATTGGCCCCAGCAAGCCCAATGAAATCCCCCAGCAGCCACCACCTCCGTCTTCAGCCACCAACATCCCCAGCTCAGCCCCACCCATTACCTCGGTGCCCCGGCCACCCACGGTTAGCCAGCAGCCACCCTCTGACTGGTCTTTCAGAGCTGGGTTCTTGGGGTTAGACATTGCAGGCTGAGAAGGGCAGCTATCTCACAGCGGGCCCAAGCACTGAGTGGGTCAGGTTGAGAAAAAGAAACGCTGAGTGGGTCAAGTCGAGAGAAAAAGAACACTTTAGTTAGAAGTGGGAACCTCCAGCCCGATCGTCTATCTGTATAGGAGGCTTGGAACAGGGAGGGAGGCGAGTGGCAAATGTGAGAAGCAGGCTTGGGTCAGGGACGGGCTGGAGGGCTTAATGGGTCTTGGAGGACTGCTGGCCTGACTCCAGGGGGCTAAATGGAGGTCAGTGTCTTCAGTGGCTCTCTCAGTGTTTGCCAAGAGCAGCTGGTTGAGTCCCAAGTGGAAAGAGTGTTGCCCTGGGCCTCTCTCAGCGTAGTTCCTGTCAGGGCCCAGTGTGAGGCTGCACTCTCAGCCCCAGGGGGCTGAGTCGAAGCTATCCAGCCCCATCCTCAAAGCTGCAGGTGGCCAGTTGCCAGCTGTGTGTGCCCTTAGAGTGCAGCCTTGGCTTCCTATGACCTGTGGGTCTTCACCCCCACAGATGCCACCTCCCGTCCGTACCACAGTTGTGTCTGCAGTACCCGTCATGCCCCGGCCCCCGATGGCATCAGTGGTCCGACTACCCCCCGGTTCGGTGATCGCCCCCATGCCACCGATCATCCACGCGCCCAGGATCAACGTGGTGCCCATGCCTCCCTCGGCCCCTCCTATCATGGCACCCCGCCCACCACCCATGATTGTGCCGACAGGTCAGTGGGTCAGGACTACAGGCCAAGCCCTGAGCAGAGCAGTGGCTGATGGTAGTGCCAGCTGTTCCAGCTGGTGGTCCAGCCCAAAGGAGAGCCTTGAGTTCACCATGTGAGAGATCCCTGAGCTGGGAGCCAGGGACTTATGGCTCCTGGGGGAGATAGGCTGATACGGCAGAGCTGGGGTCTGTGCACCCAGAGGGGTCAGCCTGGACAGGCACAGAGGCCTGATGATGCTTGCTGTTGGCTGCCACCTGTTCCATCCATCGGTCCTGCCCCTCCTTCAGTTTCCTGCTACCCAATCTGGGCAGTCTCCCAGGTGCCCCTGCCAGGGAGCTTACTGGCTGCCAGGCTCCTTACTGGCTGCCAGGCTCAGCAAGGAGTGGTCCTTCACACCTCTGACTGGGAGAAATGGGAAACCTTTGCAATCCCCTTTTCACTCTCACCAGCCCTGAGTCCTGGGCCCTTCCTCCCACTCACGTGGCTGCTTATTCCTGTCCTTGCAGCTTTCGTGCCCGCACCACCTGTGGCACCTGTCCCAGCTCCAGCCCCTATGCCGCCTGTCCACCCCCCACCTCCCATGGAAGATGAGCCTGCCTCCAAGAAACTGAAGACCGAGGACAGCCTCATGCCAGAAGAGGAGTTTCTACGCAGAAACAAGGTATGCATCTCAGAGTGCTGCCCACAGCCTGGAGTGTCTAGATGGGGCGGGGCGGTTGTCCAGTCCTGCCCCAGTCACACGCGCTCTGGCCCACCCTATTCTTCCATGGTTTTGGCTCCTGGGACCTGGGTCAGCCATTGGAGGCCCGTGAAACTTCTGAGCACACACTAGATGGGGGGTCAGCAGCCAGAGGAGCAGACAGCTGTCAGTAGTCCCCCTGGTGTGAGCTGTCGCAGAGGCCAGCAGGGAGACCCAGCTGCACGGGCAGTAGGACTCAGGTGTGAAAGGGGTTCTGGACACTGGAGGAATCCTGGGTGCGATTTTTAACTTCTTTGTGGCCTTTGCCTCCAGGTCCAGCCCTTAGGAGGTGGTGTGTTGTGGGGATCCTGTGCGGGTACTAGAAATAAGAGCTGGGAACCTTGGCACTGCTGGTGCCTGGGGAAGCTCCAGTGAGGAGGCAGAAACATTCCCAGCACACACACACACATACACCCCGCCCAGTGCATTTGACCAAATCTTTTCTTTTTTCCTTTTTGATGGTAGTTTCCATTTCTTGAGTACCTACTCAAGTGCTGGGGCAGAGCCACACATTTTACAGGTAGTTGGTCTATTGAATGCTCACATCACCATCCAGCAGTTGTGATCAACCGCTTTACAGACATGGCGTTGAGGCTTAGAGAGACCTAGTTAACAGGGAAGCTGAGTTGGGAACCCAGGTCTTCTGACCTCGCAACTCATATTCTTTCCTCCTGTGGTACTTCCTGAGGCTTTCAGAACACTTTCATGTCTCTTCTTCAGTTCCAGCCTTACCTGTAGGCAGGGATTGTTCTAAAGAAGGGAAACCAATTCTTGAAAAGGGGGAGTGATTTGTTCTATGTTACAAGTGGTGTCAGTAGTGAAACAGGCCAGAGTCCAGGAGCCCTGTTGGACAGGTGACATTGTCTCGACTGGCCCAGGAATAGGAGAGCGTAGTTCCTGATTGACTCAGGCCTCCCCAGGCATAATGGCCACCTCCTGTTTTGCAGGGTCCAGTGTCCATCAAAGTCCAGGTGCCCAACATGCAGGATAAGACGGAATGGAAGCTGAACGGACAGGTGCTGGTCTTCACCCTCCCACTCACAGACCAGGTATGAGTTGCTGTCCCCAACTGGTATCAGGTACAGGGGAACCAAAGAGGGGGAAGCTTCCTGCAGCTGACCTTAGCAAGAGGTGACTGACCTCTCCTCGGTCCCATAGGTCTCTGTCATCAAGGTGAAGATTCACGAAGCCACGGGAATGCCAGCAGGGAAACAGAAGCTGCAGTATGAGGTGAGTTGGGTGTCTGTAGTCCTTGCCCCCTCTGTTGTCCGAGAAGCTAATAAATCCCCTGTGGAATCAGAGGAGTGGGGAGACACCTGGGTGTGGTCATTTGAGTCCATCCTGGAAGTGATGATGCCGGTGGGGGGTGCTGGGGCAGGTTAGTCTGACAGGGTGAGACTCTGGCGGGGTCACAGCACAGTCTTGTATGGGGTTTGAATGCCTCAGTGACATCTGGGGACCAGACTTCGGAGTGCTCTGGTAGGTTTCTGTCCCAGTGGTAGAGCCATCCAAGTCAATGTGGTCTCCGGTAGCCTGGCTTTGTCCTGGGACACAAAGGTGATAGTCCAGCTCACCTTGGTGCCTGCCAGGTCACAGAGGACTGCTGTGTTCTCCCTTTTTGGACTTTGACAAATCCCCATTCTGGGCCTCAGTTTCCTCCTCTGTAAAGTGAGGCTGTTGAACTAGTTGATCTCTAAAGGTCTTATGATTTGAGAGTCAAAATTCCATGGGGTTGGTCAGGGCCAGATTTTTGGGGTGTTGACAGCATGGCTTGGAAGGAAGGAAAAGCAAAGCATTCTGGGAGGAACCAGAGACCTTCATTCCTGCCCTGTGCCGCTCCCTTTCCCACCCCACCTTCCTTCAAGCCCTTGTATTTGCTAAGTTCAGAGTGTTGGGACTTGTGAGGCTGCTCTCTGAGTTCAAGGCCAGATTGCCCTGGGCTGAGGCACTACATCTGTTTTCTAGGGCATTTTCATCAAGGATTCCAACTCGCTGGCTTACTACAACATGGCTAATGGTGCCATCATCCACCTGGCGCTCAAAGAGAGAGGCGGGAGGAAGAAGTAGAAAAGAGAAAGAAACCTGCTGTCAGGTCCCAACTACTGCCGTTTTGCCTCTCCTGTCCCCTACCCCTGTCCCAGACTCAGGAGACCCTGCCTTGTGCATTTGTTTCCCTCTTACTAAGTTTGGAGATCCAAATTGTCCTGCAGAGTTTCCTTCCCCCGACTCCCTCCCAACATTGATCAGAGAGGGCTTTCTCAGGCATTCTCCTCCCCAGTGGCCCCTGGAATCCCTTTGTGTTTGGGTCTTGATTTGAGGGGTCATTTCTTCAGGTAGCCCATTAGGGAATGTGAAACCAGGGATGTCCTATAGGATGTTATCATAGTGCCAAGTGACACTTGGCTGGTAGAATATGGTTGTTATCATTAATCATTTTGTATCTTGCCATGGGCTAATAAACCTCTCCGACCCTTCTCGTGAAGTTAATGTCATGAAACTTGTCTCCTGGCCACCTGTGCCCTGCCCAGACCTAGGAGCATGTACAGTGCCTTGTGGCTCCTCTTCTGCTCTGAGGAATGCTGGGCTTTTAACTACATTCTTGCTGCCATCAAGTCTTCTATGACTCTTTTTTTGATATGTTTTTATTGCCATTTTGAAACGCATGGATCCTCCAAAGGCATAGCCCCATACGTGTAACAGACTAATACGTATAACATGCCTTCAACATGCCAGGACCACAAAAGAACACAGACAGATGGGATGCAGTTCCTAGGTCAGTGGGCAGCATTCAGATGAGACTATAGAGGGTGGCAGTTTACTGCACACCAGGGATCACTCATCATCACCTGATAAGTGACCTTGGGCAGGTGGCTTATCCTGAGTGAGCACAAGTATATGATGAGTTTTTTGTTTTTGTTTTTGTTTTTTTTTTTTTGCAGTACGCGGGCCTCTCACTGTTGTGGCCTCTCCCACTGCGGAGCATAGGCTCTGGACGCGCATGCTCAGCGGCCATGGCTCATGGGCCTAGCTGCTCCGCGGAATGTGGGATCTTCCCGGACCGGGGCATGAACCCGTGTCCCCTGCATTGGCAGGTGGACTCTCAACCACTGCGCCACCAGAGAAGCGCTATGATGAGGTTTTTTTTAAAAAAATGTGTTTATTTTAAAAATACTTCATTGTGCCAAGGTCATGACCTTTTTTTTTTTTTTTTTTTTTTTTTTTGCAGTACGCGGGCCTCTCACTGTTGTGGCCTCTCCCGTTGCGGAGCATAGGCTCCGGATGCACAGGCTCAGTGGCCATGGCTCACGGGCCTAGCCGCTCCACGGCATGTGGGATCTTCCCGGACCGGGGCATGAACCCGTGTCCCCTGCATCGGCAGGCGGACTCTCAACCACTGCGCCACCAGGGAAGCCCCCCCATGAACTATTTTAAGAACTTTATAAAATTTAGTCAACTACTCCTTATTGTTTCAAGCACTTTATCAATTTTAACTCATATAAATTTTTATTTTTATTTTTTTTGGCTGCACTGTGTGGCTTACAGGAGCTTAGTTCCCTGACCAGGGATTGAACCCAGGCCATGGCAGTGAAAGCCTGGAATCCTAACCACTAGGCCACCAGGGAACTCCCTAACTCATGTAATCCTGATGTGGGTGTTCCTGTTTTACACTTGAGTAAACTGAGGCACAGAGATTCTGAATCACATGCCCACAGTCACACAGTAAGGAGATAAAGAGAATGTGTGCAAAACACTTGTCAGTCCTTGCCCCCTAGTAAGGGCCAGACACAGGCTGTTACTTTTGGAGTTGTGCTGTTACAGGGAGGTAGGTGCTGCTGTGGGTAGGTGTTCACAGGGAGGAAGGTGAGAGCCTGTTGATGACCGTTTCCTGGTTTTAAACCTAAAGTTGATTTCATTCCGAAGATCTCGTGTGTTTATCCCCTGAGAGTTCCTAGTGCCTTTTCTTTGCAGTCCTTCCATTTCATCCTATGCAGTCATCTCCCAGGCCCAGAGGGGTGAGGCCATTCCCAAGGTCACAGTATTCTAGTCACCATCCCCTCCACCCCCTCACCAAGCTCAGAGCTTCCAACTCTAGACCTAGGGCTCAATTGGCCCTTCTGCAGTGCCAGTTATGTGGCTCCATTACAAACTGCTCACGTTTTTAACTTGGTCAGTGGGATGTTATTCCTCACTCTGACATTTGCTTCCCGCCTGGTAGCTAGAAGTTCCTCCCAGGGGCCAGGGCTGAACTTTGGCTTCCTGAAGCTCCAAGGTTTGGGTGCCTGAGTGAGCCCACTGCTGGTTGCTTTTCCCTGGCTAACACCAGAAATCCCCTGAACACCCCCTGGGTCTTGTTCCAAGAGGGAAAGGGGTCAGTAGAGCTGGGGGAGTCCCGTACTCCAAGCTCTCCTTCCTAGGATTGGCTCTGGGGCCAATCTCTCCTTCACAGGTTGGCAGATCTCACCAGCCTTCCATGACTGAGGCTGCGACTGGAGGCCAGGAATGCTGCTGGGTGGAATGTGAGTGAATGGGTCCTTTGAGCTGCTCTCTGGGGCCCAATCTCAGCTTCCTGGAGTTCCTGAATGAACATCTGTCCTGGCTCACTCAGTTGCAGGAGACCCATTGACCACACCAGCTTTGCGATTGTCAGTGGCTGCAGGCCCAGCGTGCAGCCCAGTGCTCCGCACTTCTTGTTTAGAACCCACAGCACGTAGGCATTGCCTTGCTTGCACAGCTTTTCTGGTTCTCACTGCATTCCTCTGAGGATTATCTGGCCCATTTTTTTAGATAAGGTGGATACCCAAGGCCAGTGATGGCTCTGGAAGGCCAGAGCAGCTCTTCTATTCCTGGTGACCACACTGTCCTCACCACTTTGCCAGACCAGACTGTGAAATGGGGAGAAATGCTCCTGTTGTGAGATTGCTGGGAAAACCGGGCATGGCTTGGTGCTTTCAGGCTCACTGTAATTTTAAAGACTTGCATGAAGAGGGCTCTAGGAGGAGTAGACATTAAGAAATTTCACTTTCAGTTCCACCAGCTGCTTGAAATGAGCACTTACCATGTAGCCCAGAGGAGGCTACTAATGATTAGACCCATTTCACGTTTTAAAATTATGTATTAGGAGAATGTGTACAAAAGTTATATTAGGATACTTGAAATATGTGATACACTGTAATTATAGCAATCTTTACAGGTAATATTTCATTTATCCTTATAATGCAAAAATCAAAAAGGTAAAAAAGTACAATATAGCTCATGTTTAAAAGTGCATGAGGGGCTTCCCTAGTGGCACAGTGGTTAAGAATCTGCTTGCCAGTGCAGGGGACATGGGTTTGAGCCCTGGTCTGGGAAGATCCCACGTGCCACGGAGCAGCTAAGCCCATGCGCCACAGCTTCTGAACCTGCGTTCTAGAGCGCGTGAGCCACAACTACTGAGCCCGCGTGCCACAACTACTGAAGCCCGTACGCCTAGAGCCTGTGCTCCACAATGAGAAGCCCGCTCACCACAATGAAGAGTAGCCCCCGCTCGCTGCAACTAGAGAAGGCCCGCGTGCAGCAACGAAGATCCAGTGCAGCCAAAAATAAATAAATAAATTTATTTAAAAAATAATAAAAGTACATGAGTTAGTATTTAAGATTCTTAAAAGTTACTTTTTAAAAATAAAAGTGAAATGTAAGTTCTTAAAGTTCAGGTTTTTTTTTTTTTTTTTTTTTTTTGTGGTACGTGGGCCTCTCAGTGTTGTGGCCTCTTCCGTTGCGGAGCACAGGCTCGGGACGCACAGGCTCAGCGGCCATGGCTCACGGACCCAGCCGCTCTGCGGCATGTGGGATCTTCCCGGACCGGGGCACGAACCCGCTTTCTCTGCATCGGCAGGCGGACTCTCAACCGCTGCGCCACCAGGGAAGCCCTAAAGTTCAGATTTTTAACTGTCTGATTTGGGGATTTGATCTTAACTATATGTACATTGTTTTATTTTAAAAATACATGTAAGTGAGTAATTCTAGGTACCCTGAGTCATACAGTCTCGAAGCAGGACAAGATAAACTCCTGTTCTTTATCATATTATGAGAAGGTACTACTGTTGCCTTAAGCTAAGTTCAGTTAAGCAAGTCTGTGTTCCCTAGCCCTGAGCTGTGGGGATGATTAGATTAGGGATAGGCATGTGTCCTCGTATGGAGTGAAGGAATGCAGCCTCCCCACCATCAGCAGAAGCTCCCAGAAGAGTCATCTATTGTATGTATGGATGGAGGAAGTATGTGAGCCTGGAGCTGCTGCCATGAGGGGCTCTAGCTTGAGGATAAAGCAACCACAGGAAAGGACAAAGAGAAAAGGAGAAAAAGGGAAAACAAGGCTAATATTCTTGGTGACAGTCTCTGGATCAAACTGCTCCTGAAGCTTATTTACCTGTGAATGCTTTTAAGCTCTGGGACCCACTAAGTGCAGTTTTGGGTTAAACCCATTTGAGTTGTGTTCTCTGCCACTTACCAAAAGATTCTTAACTGTTATCCTCAGTGTAGGGATAAAGAAGCTTTATAGTTTGCCTACTTTTCATAGGCTCCTGGGCACCAGCTACGTACCTTCTGAACCTCAGCTCTGCTCTCATTATGGATAAAGGCTGATACCTGGACATCTGTCTGCTTCTGGCAAACACTGACAGATTTCCCAAGTACATTCCAGGATCCAGGAGAGGGGACTGTGCAGGGGCTCGTGTGAGGGCCTGAGCCAAAACTTCTAGGAATGACCCCAGTAGGATGAGACTCGAGTTTTTCAACACATCCTGTAGCCCTGGCCAAGCATCTCTCATCCTCAAAACATTTACAGCAGCCAGTCTACCAGGATGTTTCACAGCATTGCCAAAAGCCTCTTATACTCCAGTGAACCATGTGATTCTGTAGGGCATTCCTTTGGACCATTCATTCATTCATTCATTCATTTCTGCTCACTTTCTCCAGTCTAACTACACCATCTTCTGAGCCTGCTTCCCTTTCAAGGGCTTTGCACTTGCTGCCCTGCTTCCCATATACCCTTCTCCCAGATCCCTGCACAGAGGCTTCCTCATTTCCTTCTGCCCTCACCTCTGCTCACCCCCTCCCCCAGGGGTTACTAGGGTAACATCAAATAAGTTAAAGAGCTCTGGATTTTGAAGTGTAAAGAGCTAACATTTATTAAGTATCTACTGTGTGCTGGAAGCTTGACTCTTCAAGTAATTACTGACATTCCTATTTTTCAGAAGAGGAAACGGTCTGAGAAGCTAAACAATTTTGCATAAGAACATCCAGTTATTGGGCAGAGCCATGAAGCGAAGTCTCCCAAGCAATGTGCCATTAGTTAAATTAGGAAAATTCCCCTGCTGCAGCCACAGGCTGTGGTGGGAGACACTCAAGACAATAATGAATTTGCTAGTGCTTGGCAAACTACAAATGCCACGACTTCTGGCTACCATTTACTGGGAGTCTCCATGTGCCAGATGTTTACCATGTACCATCACACTAAAAGTCTCAGAACAACAACTCCAAGGAGATATTTTTTCATCATTTCCATTTTGCAGATAAGGAAATGGGCTCAGAGAGAAGTGATTTGCTCAAGGTCACACAGTGACAGCAGAGATTTGAATCCTGGGTGGTAGGTTTTTTTTTTTTTGGCCACACCCTCCATGCAGCTTGCAGGATCCTAAAGTGCTGAGTTGTAACCACTGGACCACCAGGGAATTCCCCTGGGTGGTCTTATGTAAGAAAATCAGAAGCTGGAGCATCAAGGCCTTAACTTTTGAGGTCAACATCTATCCAGTCTCCCAAGGAAGGACACCTGGATGCTTCTGACCTGCTCCTCCAACCCCACCCCAGGTACCCCTGGAGTGAACATCACTGTACGTGTGCCTCACAGAGCTGAACGTGTTTGGGATATGAGCCTAGAACCAGAATTATAGTCAAAGAGTTGTGGGTACTTTGTCAGGCTTGGTGCTTCACGTCTGATCCACGTGCGTCTGACTCCTCTTTCTCCCTTCCCTGGGCTAGGCCCACACCCTGTTGTGAGGCCTACTCTGTCCTTCCTGGGAGCTGGGACTAAAAGCCCACCACTCTGGAACTACTAGAGAGGTGGAACACGTCCTCCCAGACTGAGAGTTTAAGACCGAAATAGCATGTGTCTGCTGTTGCCCTGCTTATGGAAAACAGAAGCCTATGGAATGTCAAGACTGCACAGTGAAGTCTTTAAGAATGTCTGGGTCACATGGCATTAAGGAAACGGCTGGTGAGATCACTCAGGGCTTAAGACCTCCCCTCTTAGGGCTGCTTTGGGCCCCTTAGCAACCTGTCCCAGGCTCTGCAGCTCAGGCCTGGCTCTTCTAGTCCCTTCCCCTCTCTGGGCCTGTCTCCTGATAGGTTACAGGGGAGTGTCAGATGACAACATGTTTGTGACTTACGAGCCAAAAAGTGCTGGACCTAAGTGCAGAGCTATCATTATGACTCCATGAGTTGATAATCCATGGGGTCAGAAGTAGGCTGCTGGGAGCTAAGTCTATATAGATACAATTGGCCCATGCTTCCCAATAGAAGATGTTGGTAAGAGCTAGGTTCAAATCCTGCCTCTGCCACAAGCTAGTTCTGGGACTTCAGGCAGCTGACATCACTTCCCTGCACCTCAGTTTCTTTAATTGTAAACTGGGACTAAAAATAGTATCTACCTCCTTGCTAAAAGATTATAAGAGATGGTGTGACCAATTTGGAAAACAGCTTGCCAGTTCCTGAAAAGGTTGAAGACCCAGCAATTCCCACTCCTAGCTATTTACCCAAGAGAAATGAAAATAAATGTCCACACGAAAGCTTCTACCCAAATGTTTATAGCAGCACTATTTACAATCACCGCAAGGTGGAAACAGCCCAAATGTCCATCTACAGATTAATGGATGAACTGTGATCTGTCCATACAATGGAATGGTTTTTGGCCCCAAAAAGGAATGGAGGTACTGATACATGCTACAACGTGGATGAACTTTGAAAACATGCGAGGTGAAAGAAGCCAGACACAAAGGCCAAATACTGTATGACTCCATTAATATGAAATGTCCAGAAAAAGCAAAACTATGGAGACAGAAATTTTAGTGGTTGCCAGGGACTGGGAGAGGAAGGATGAGGAGTGACTGGTAAGGATAGGAATTTCTTTTTGGGGTGATGAAAATGTTCTAAAACTAGATAATGGGGATGGTTGCACAACTATAAATATGCTTAAAACAATTATACACTTTAAACGGGCGATTTTTATGGTATGTTAATTATATCTCAATAAAGCTGTTGGAAAAATAAAAATTAGAAGAGAAAGTAGGTAGAACTCGGGGCAGCGAGTAGCTCAATAGTCGTTCGTCATTAATCTTACTAATTAGGCCTCTCTAAAGCCCCAGAAACAGCAGGGGGAAGGAAGGGGCTGCTGAACTTCTAGCTCAGCCTAGGTCTTTAAGCCGCCGAGTGTCCCTGGGCGTGTCCCCGGACCCATCCCGCGTCTCCTCAGAGTTCCTCATAAATGAATGGGAGAACAATCCCCACCCACGTCCCTAGGGTCTCGCGAGGAGTGTGGGGGTTCAGGAGGCAGAGGCGGAATTCCCAGAGGGAGCCTTCGGTCTCGGCCTGGTTGGTGCGGCAGATATCGGGCCAGGCCCGGGCTAACCCGGAAAGGCCCGAGAAGCTTTTTCAGGTGAGTTCTAGTGATTGGCAGCCCAGGGGGGAGGGCTTCGGGTGACGGCTGCCCCGCCCCCTCACGTCGGGCCTGTTGGCGCCAGCCTGGGGGAGGTGGGCGGGTCCCGGGGTCTGCGGCGCCCATTGGGCATGGGGGGGAGGAGGTGCCAGGGAAGGCCTAGGATCCCGCCCCCGGCTTTGTGGCGACCAATGGGAGCGGCTCGTGGGCGGGGCATTGGCGGCGTCGGCGGAGGTCGGGCGGCTGAGGTGGCTGAGGTGGCCGCTGAGGCTGAGGCGGCGGGCGCGGCCGGGATGGCGAAGAGCCGTGGAGAGAACGGGCCGCGCGCGCCTGCAGCCGGGGGGAGCCTGTCGGGGACCCGGGAGAGCTTGGCCCCGGGTCCCGACGCCGCAGCCGCCGACGAACTCAGCTCTTTGGGCTCCGATTCAGAGGCCAACGGCTTTGCCGAGCGCCGCATCGACAAGTTCGGCTTCCTCGTGGGCTCGCAGGGCGCCGAGGGCGCGTGAGTATCTCCGGGGCTCGGCGGGGGGCCGGCGGCCGGGGGCGGGACCCGCGGGGGGTCCTCGACGCGGACAGAACCGCTCTCAGAAAGGACAGACACGTCTCCCTTCCAACCAGGAACAACCGACCCCTTGTCTCCCTTGCTCCACCCCCACCCCACCCCCCCCAGCCGGACTGACCCACCCCTAGGAAGGGCCGACAGGGCTCTCCTCACCAGTGCGGACAGGTCGACAGATACCTGTCCCAACCCCAGCGCTGCCACCCTCGCCTTAGGGCTGGCTGACTCAGCCAGCCCCTGACAGGCTCACAGGTGACCGCCCCTCCCCCAGCAGGCTGCTATTCTCCATACCCAGCCTCCCATGAGACCCACAGACGCCCTTGTCTCAGCACCCCACTACCCCCACTTCAGGGGGACACCTTAGGCAGACTTCAGAGGGACGGGCTGCCCTGCCCCCACCGCACTCCGGGACAGACTGACCCTCACCTCAAGACATACGGACCTCTGGATGAATTGACATTGGTCAGCTCCCTACCACGTTGGGACAGACAGTCCCTTCCCCTCATGGAAGCGTCAGAGAGTGCCCCCCTCTCCCCCCTCAGAGGCAGGTTTCTCCCTGTCACCAGCAACAGGTGAGCAGGCACTGCCCCTTCCCAGTAGCCACAGGATGATGGTACCTCACCTCCGGGACAGACTGTCACCTGTCCCTGTGTATGCTGTGGAAGCATGCACCTCCTCTCCAAATGCAGACTGTGGGGCAGGCAAGGAGACAGCAGGGTCCCTGCTCATAGCACACCCCGATGCCCACACCCAGGCACCCAGCTGGCAGGCAGAGCAGTGGGAGGCAGTGGAGCAGCACCTTCCCTCCAGGCGGGGTAAGCTGAGCAGCCACAGAACTCCCTGAGTCCAGTCCTCACAGAGATCATAGGTATGGGTTGGTGATGCCCTTAGGAAAGATGGACTCCAGACCCCACTCCCATCCCAGCTGTCCTATCAGGCTCTCTTATGACTTATGGAAGAGCCTTAACCATCTGTAAGATCCCCACCCCACACCCCATAAAGGTCCCTTCTGGGATTTTCCGCAGTCCCAATGCCTCACATTCACCAGGCCTCCTTCTCCTTTGGAGAATTGGAGAGAAATGCAGGCCTCTCCCCTAAGGAGAGTTCTCTTTTACCCACTGGATCTGTCTCCTCCAGCCTCTTCCCACTTGCTCACAGCAAGCTAAGGCTACTCCAGTCCAGGACTCAGAGAGCACCCCTTATTCTGATCCTTCACCCTGACTTGCAGCTTTGTCACAGTTCCCCAGGGATTAGCTTGTGAGAACCCAAAGGGTACTTAGGGTATATTTTTGAATTGAAGAGCAGACACCAGGGATCAGGGTCCTGGGAGGCATGAGGTCTAGAAAAGTGGGAAAGGAGTTCCCAGTTGCATATGTGGGTGCGTGGAAGGAAGAGCTCAGATTTGCTGGTGAATTCTGGGAGATAAGAATTCCTACTCCATGCTTATCAGGCAGTTAACCAGGTATCAGGGTACAGAGCAGTGTAGTATAGTGGAAGAAGGCCAGATGTAGGAAGAAATCACTCTTGCTGGCTTTGTGACCTTGGGCCAGTTCCTGAATCTCTGAGCCTGCTTCTTCACTGTAAAGGGAAACAGTAATACCTACTCCCAAGGTTACTGTGGGGATTAAATAAGATCAAGCATTCGAAGGTGCCTAGCATAATGCCTGGCTCAAGTAGTGGCCCAGGAAAATGTTTCCTTTCTTTTCCTTCTAAGGGTCTGAAAACTGATGAGAAAATGAGGGCGTACCTCTGGTATTTGTGGACAGAGAGGCCCCAGTGGAAGCACCTCCCTTTGGCTGTAGTCCCCAGCCAAGCAGCCAGACATCTGTCTTTCCCACCCTCCAACCGCAAACCAATGACACCATCTGCATAATTGGTGTCTGTAGCGCTGGGGCTGAGGTGTGATTCCACGTCCCTTCCTCTCTCCCTGCCTCACTTTCTTGACCCTGTTGGTCAACCTAAAATCTCTGAAAGCTTGGATGTTCCCTGTATAGTTTATATTGTTGTTCAAAAAAAACCAAAAGTAAGTCCCTGCTCAAGGCCATAAAAGAGGAAGTTATGGGAAGTTTCAGGGTGACTGCCCTGAACCCAGTCTCGTGGTTGAGGGCTAGGAGACCATGTGCTAGCCCAGAGAAGTGAAACATTAGCACTGATGGCTGCAGTGGAGATGGCAGGGACTCTGGCTCCAGATTAAAGGTCTGTTTCAGCCATCCTGGGCCAAAGGTTGTCTCAAGACTATCAGTTTTGGTAGTTGCCAGGGGTTAGGGGGATGGGGGAAGAAAGCAGATCAGAAGCTACCTCACTCAGGTGACTGCTAGGTACCTGGCATGAGTAGATCATAAAATCATAGACTGTTAACGCTGGAAGGGATCTTACGAGTTTGACTAGCTTAACCCTAACTTATTATACAGATGAGGAAACTGAGGTCCAGAGAAGAGAATAACTTGCTTAAGATCACACAGCACAGGGCTTCCCTGGTAGCTCAGTGGTTAAGAATTCGCCTGCCAGTGCAGGGGACACGGGTTTGAGCCCTGGTCAAGGAAGATCCCACATGCCACGGAGCAACTAAGCCCATGCGCTACAACTACTGAGCCTGTGCTCTAGGGCCCGTGAGTCACAACTACTGAGCCCACGTGCCACAACTACTGAAGCTTGTGCACCTAGAGCCCGTGCTCCGCACGCAACAAGAGAAGCCACCACGACGAGAAGCCTGTGCACCGAAATGAAGAGTAGCCCCCGCTTGCCACAACTAGAGAAAGCCCACGCACAGCAACGAGGACCCAATGCAGCCAAAAATGAATAAATTAAAAAAAAAAAAAAAAAAGAAACATCACACAGCACATTAGTGTCAGAACCAGGACTTGAACCCAGGGTTTCTGACTCCCCAGTCAAGACTGTTTCCACTGCCTTTACCACCCATTAATATGGCATATGGCCCCAGCAGTAAATCGAGTGCTGGACAGGTAGAATAGAAGGTTCCTAGAAGAACCTGTCTGCCCTCACCTTCCCTGGCTCAGGTCAGCACTTTTGACTCCCTCAGCAGTGTGGGGGGCTAACAGGGATGGCCCAGCAAGGATAAGGCTGAGTTGTCATTACCACTTCATTAGACTGATGAGCTTCAGGACTGGAACCAGGCTTTTTTTTTTTTTGCGGGGTGCCGCGGCTTGTTGGATCTTAGTTTCCTGACCAGGGATTGAACCCAGGCCCTCAGCAGTGAAAGTGTGGAGTCCTAACTACTGGACCGCCAGGGAATTCCCTGGGACCAGGCTTATTCACTTTTTCCTCAGGCCTGCAGAGAAGTAAATGCTCAATTAATATTTATTTATTGAGTGACATTTACCGGCACACATTTCAGATCAGGAAGCTGAAAGTGAGCTTAGAGATGGCCATTCTCATATGGATAGGTAAACTGAGGCCTAAGAGAAGTGATTAACCTCACCTCTTCAGTCAGTTAGGAGCAAAGCCAGAAATTAAACCCAGAACTCCTGATTCCCAGCCCTAGGCCTTTTCTACTTCACCTTGTCCGTCTTTTTTTTTCTTTTTTTTTTTTTTTGGCTGTGTTTGGTCTTCGTTGCTGCTTGTGGGCTCTCTCTAGTTATGGTGAGCCGGGTGGGGCTACTCTTTGTTGTGATGCGCGGGCTTCTCATTGCAGTAGCTTCTCTTGTGTGGAGCATGGGCTCTAGGGCATGCAGGCTTCAGTAGTTGCAGCATGCAGGCTCAGTAGTTGTGGCTTGCAGGCTCTAGAGTGCAGGCTCAGTAGTTGTGGCTTGCGGGCTTAGCTGCTCCGCGGCATATGGGATCTTCCCCGACCAGGGCTCGAACCCGTGTCCCCTGCATTGGCAGGCAGATTCTTAACCACTGCGCTACCAGGGAAGTCCCACCTTGTCTGTCTTTTGAGCCTACTCTACAGGAAACCTTTGCTGGGCCCACGATGGTCCCTGCCTGCCCTTGAGCAGTAGCCAGTGAGTGGGGAGAGGCAAGAAAGCAGCCAGCCAGTGAAGGACCCTGTGGTGGCATGGGCACAGACAGGAGTGCTGGCAGCATTAGTTCTTTTGGCTTGGCTGGCAACTGAGCTGGTTGTTGAAGCCCAGGAAGGACCAGAGGAGAAGAAGTATCCTCAGCAGGGAAGGGTGGGAGGAGTGATGTTACCATTCCTATCACTTCGGGGTAGGAAGAGGAGACCTGTTTGTGGCGGGGTGGGGGGTCCCTTCTGCAGCATAGAGGACTTGGTCAGGAAGGGAAAGAAGGATATCAGTTGGATACCGGGTCTCTGCCCTGAGCAAGATGGCCTGAGAGGGGTGGATCCCTGACCTCCCTTTCCTTTTCCTATGTGATTGCCAGGACTGGCCTCCTGAAGCTGGAGTTTCCCACCCAGCTTCAGTCTGCTCAGTGCTTCAGGCCAGATAAGGTGAGGAGCTATGCTCTCTGGGGTCCCGTGGGTGTTGGCTTCCTGTTAGGGGAGAGAGGGATCTGAACTGGGCCCAGGGAGAAACATCTGGAACAGCAATATTGTCTTTTGCTGATTCAGTTTCCCTGTCCCCTGGGCCCTCCACTACTCATAGCCAACTATGGCAGCCCTATGACTTTGAAAATCTTAGAACTGGCTTAATTGACATCCTGATAGTTTGGTCTGTGCCAGTTATTGTTGGGCCAGGGCCCTCCTGACAGGCCAGGGCCTGCCTCCCTGCTCTTCCACCACCTTCTCCAGTTTGTAAGTTCAGAACATCCTCTTTTCTTGAGCTATTACAGTTTCCAGGAGAGTGTGGAGCTGGCAGTGGAGTGGTCCCTGGGTAGCCCATCTGGAAAGAGACAGCTGCACATGTGGAACCCCGGTCTATGACTCTGGGCCACAGATCCTTCATTTTCTCTCCTCCTTCTCTTCCTCCAGTTTCAAAGGAAAATCCGGTTTGGTAGCCCTGTGGGTGTTCTAGGGCCTCAGACAAGACTTGACTTGGTGAAGGAGGGGGCCAGCACACCAGCTGCTGCCCTGGGAAGGTGCCTGGGTGTCCGCCTGCTAGGAAATCCTAAGCTGTGGGAAAGAGATAAAGCGGTGGGACCTGCTTGATGTTTTGTCCTCCCAGCATCTGGGTCTGAAACAGGACCTTCAGGGGGCCGGTGAGGCCTGGCTCTGGTTCAGCCTCGCAATCTGTTTACACCACGGTTGGAAAAGAAGGTGCTCTGTGCTCCCTCCTCACCTAAGCTCTGGAGTCTGGCTGTTTGTGTGACCTTGGACATATTGCTTCAGTTTTATGGGCCTCAGTTTCTCACTGTGAAATGGTTATGATAATACTGACTTTGCAGGGTTGTTGTAAGGTTTAAATGAGCTGATGTTTGAAAAGAGCCTGACAACACCATAGGTGTCGTCAGTGAATGCTCAATGAATGTTCTACCTCCTCATAGAGACTGGAGTAGCTAGCGGTCCTGTCTTTTCATTTCCTACTTTCCATCTCTGGCTGTGATGATGAGCGTCAGTGAGGTCCATCCACTGTGGGCAGGAGTGAACCCTAACCCATGGTGAACCCTTACGTTCCCCTGAGAGGGGTGGTTATCCCATTTTGTAGATGAGTACACTGAAGTTCTAAGAAGAAAGCGCCCAAGGCTTGCCAGCTGGTAAATGGAAGAACTGGGACTAGAACCTGTTTCTCGACGCTGAATTCAGTGACTAAACCTTGCTAAGGTGGAAGCAGGCAGGGCACCAGGTGCTCACCAGTCCCTGAGGCCCCCATACCCAGAGCAGCAGTTAGCAGGAACCTGGCTACCTCCCCATCCCAGTGTGGAAGGCAAGGCAGGTCTCTCAGTACAGTCGAAGTCCATGGCCAGCCAGGCCAGAGAAAGACCCAGTGAAGATCCTTGGGGAGGCCCTGGAAGCCTGGCCAGATCAGGCCTGTTCTAGCCCTCCCATAGGCCAGAGTCTACACTGCTCTTGACCCCAAAATACTGCGTAATGACCATCTGACTTTGATATCCAGTGTGTGCCTTTTGGAAGAAGTGTTTCTTTGTAGGTAAGGCAGGGATTATGCACCCCATACAGGTGAGAAATCTGAGGCTTGGAGAAACCTTACAGTTAGTTAACAGTGGAGCCAGATTTGGGAGGGATCCCAGATCTTCTGACTCTCAGCCCATTGCTACCACAGCTACATGGACCTGCCCATTCTCTTCCTCACTCCAAGCCAGTTGAACCTCAGGCCAGGATGCATTGCCCACCAGAGCAGAACCCAGTCGTCATCCACCCATTGTCAGTGTCCTAGCTGATCACTCTCTTTATCCTGCTGGCAGCACACCTGACGGGGAAGAGGCTTCCTTTAGCTGCTTTGTCTGCCCCTGGCAAATCTGCTGCTATCCTGGGCCCAGGGAGGGAGACCCTGGCAGGGAGGAAACTTCTGGCTGCTCTACTGGCAAACCAACTCTCCTGATGCTTGACCTGCTTAGAAGCCCCCTTTCCAGGATTTTAGGGAAGCTGCCAACTTAGGCTTTCCTTTTCTCATCTTTCTCTTTCCCTTCTCTATCCCACCCCACCCTACTCTATTCCATACTCTGTCCAGTTCCTCAGAGGCTGGCACAGCTTACCTCTTCTCTGCTCTTCATGTAGGGAAGTAGGCAGCAGACTCAGGAGCCTGGGAGAGAAAGCCAAGGCTTTACTTTCACCAGTTTATCCATCTTAGCAGTGAGTTTATTTATTTATTTATTTATTATTTATTTTTTATTTTTTTTATGGTATGCGGGCCTCTCACCGCCACGGCCTCTCCCGTCACGGAGCACAGGCTCCGGACGCGCAGGCTCAGCGGCCACGGCTCATGGGGCCCAGTCGCTCCACGGCATGTGGGATCTTCCTGGACCGGGGCATGAACCCGCGTCCCCCGCATTGGCAGGCGGACTCTCAACCACTGCACCACCAGGGGAGCCCTATTTATTTAATTTAATTTTTTTTTTTTTTTGCGGTACGCGGGCCTCTCACTGTTGTGGCCTCTCCTGCCGCGGAGCACAGGCTCCGGACGCGCAGGCCCAGCGGCCATGGCTCACAGGCCCAGCTGCTCCGCGGCACATGGGATCTTCCCGGACCGGGGCATGAACCCATGTCCCCTGCATCGGCAGGCGGACTCCCAACCACTGCGCCACCAGGGAAGCCCAGTGAGAGTTTATTTATCAAACATTTATTGAGCCCCTACTCTACAAGCCTCTGTGACTGGGACTAAGGATACAGAGTTGATCAAGACATCTGTGTCTTGTAGACCTCAAAGCATTCACAGACTGGTTGGAAAATAGAAGCACAACCAAATCATTACAATGTTGAGCAATAAAACCTGTAATGGAGGCATGTGTTTGCTCTGGGAATATATAGGAAGAAGCAGCAAGCTCCATCCATAGGAGCCCAGAGAAAAGACGTGGCATTTGATCCAGGCCTGAGAAGGAGCAAGGAAGGCCATTCTGTTGTATGGGAGGGGGACCCGTGTGCAGAGTCCCCCCAGAAGCCAGCTGTTTGAGAAATGTGGTGTGCCAAGAGGTGACAAGAAGAATGGGAGGTGGGAGGATGACGTGAAGCAAGGGGAGGGTAGCAAAGTAGGTTGGACAGACTGTGACTAGCCTTGAATGTCAGACTGAGGCCTCCTGTGTTTCATCAAGGTCAGTCTGGTGCTGGCATGGAAGGTGGCATAAAGAGGAGCTGAACCACAGGCGGTGAGAGCAGTTGGGAGAGGTTGGGACATTGGGCTGCAGAGAGGCCTGGAAGAGTCCTGGAGCTATGAGGATGAAGAGGTCAGCAAGCAGGGCTTGGTGCCTGATTGGCTGTGTGGCCTGAGGGGAACTGGGAAGGCTTTGGCCAAGCTGAAGTGGCCCTAGCCATTCTGGGGCCTTCTGACCACAGGGAAGGAAGGCCATCTGTGGCCTTCCTTTGAAGCGGACAGTGGGCTGCTGCTGACTGTGCTTTGTCACAGCCCTGGGCTCCCCAAGGTGCCTGGCATGGCTGGCACGCTCAGGGCACATCAAGGGTTTCTTTGTCTCTCTCCAGTAGGAGAGTGGGTTTGGCCTGGTTGGGAGGGGGTGGAGTGAGTGGAACTGAGCTTTGAGGTCTCTGCCCAGTAAACATATTGGATGGCAAGGAAGGCTGCAAGAAGGGCTAGACTCCTCTCCAAGGAGAGAGGAGTAAGGCCTGAGGGCATGGACAGCCTACCTTAGGGCGGTATGTAGCTGGGGAGGGTAGGTTTGGGGCTTTTAGGCGCAGCCTAAGCTGATCAAGGGGAGGCAGATGGCAGCTGAGGGCTGACTTCATCTCACCTTTATTCTGTTCCTGGAGCTGGTGCCTCAGCTGGGAGGTGGAAGCAAGTCCAGTGCCTATGAGAAAGTGAACCCCTCAGCCCTTCGGGGCACCACCAGCCATTTCTCAGAGATGATTCTGGCTGGATATGTGGATTTAGGCTAATATGGGAAAAACCCCGGGGTCAAGGTGCCAGTGCTGGCTCCACCACTGCCCCTGGTGGTGTGTGACTTAAGCACGTCCTCTCACCTGACCATGGGGCTAATGCTCCCTGCTTTTCATCCAGCACATACTACGTGTGCAGCCATGTGCTAGGGTCTGGGGACTTGTTCCTGCCCTCCCAAGACCTAGAGCCTAGCAGGGAAGTCAGACATTCAACAGCAGATAAAGGTGTGGTCTGTGTACAAAAGGATTGTGAGGATCAAATGAGATAACTGGATTAGGAGCATGTGTAAACAAACACTGCTGAACAGGGATCAGGAGACCTGAGTCCTGGGCTTCCCTGGGCCCCTAACTAGCTCTGCGACCTTGAGAAAGTTGCTTAATCTTTCTAAACCTCAGTTTCCCCTGCATATAAACTAAGATAGTTTTAATGGGTGACGTTGAAGAGGTCTTCTGCTTCTAACATTCTGAGACTGACCTTGGAGTATATGAAAAGGGCTTTGAGAAGTTTTTTGTCAGGTACCACACAAGTGCAAGGGGTCGTCAGGGCACAGCCCAAAAGGCCAGTGCTTCCAGCATGCTCTGTTCCTCTTATGAGAGGACCTCCCTTTGTTCAGACCAGTGGCCCTCATGTCTTTGGGAGTGCAGTCAAATCAAAGAATGCTTTGATTTGTCTAGCTCTTTGTTCTGCAAAGTGCTTTCTTTCTCATTGCCTTGCAGTAATCCTTACAGGAGCAATGGGAAGTCAGTAGGGTAAGTTTTATTTTGCCCTGTTTACAGACAAGGAAACCTAAGCTGAACGAGTAATGGAATTGTGCCTAGAAGCCAGGGTTCCTCCTTCCCAATTTTCCATTTTACCAAAGCTTGTTGCCACTGTGTGGCCTGTCCTCCCTCTTCCTGTCCCAGGCTTAGGACTTTCAGTCCAGCCCCAAGTGTCTACACTTCTCCTAGTAGGCTTCTCGAGTTGTTTTTGTTGTTGAGTTCTTATAATGGATGGCGCACTTCCTGTCCCAGGTCTCCACACACAGCCCCTCACATATACCCCAAAATAAGGCAGGAGCAGCTGGGTAGTAAGGGGCTCAGGAACATAGTATGGAAAACTCTTGTTCCTCCTCTTCTGTGTGTCCAGAAGCCATCTTTCCTAGCCAGCCTCTTTTGGAGGATGCTGTATATTTCTGTTTCCTCTCTGTTTTGGTTTCACAAAAAAGGAGAAACTAAATTTGGACCTGGGAGATCCTGGGTTCAAGACACCAGCAGACCTGACTTAAAGCCCTGGCTCTGTCACTTTCTGTGCTTGTTCTTTTCCCATCTGATCTCAAGGTAGAGGATAGTATTCCCATCTCAGTGGGGAGAAAACTGAAACTCAGAGTGCCTGAGGTCACAAAGCAAATGAATCTGTCAACACACATTTATTGAGCACTAGCTAGGTACTAGGCTCTGTTCTAGGGCCAGGACACACTGTGGAGAGTGTGATTGGCAGAGCTCTGTCCCCCAGGAGCGCACCTTCTCGTGGAATGCTGCCTCAGCGGAGTGGACAGTCGAGCTGGAGAAGCCAGACTCGCTCCACTAGACTGCTCACATTCCCCAAACAAGCCAGGCCCTTTTCCATTCACTTGTGCTTTCTCATACTGGGTCTTCTGCCTGATGTGCTCTTTCCCCTTTCTCACCCTGGCCACTTCCTGTCACCCTTCAAGGACCATCTCAAAAGTCAGCTCCCCTTTAAAGCTTTCCCTAACTCCCCCCACCCCCACCCTGAGGGCTTCTTGCAGTCTCCTAGCACCTTCTCCCCATCTAGTTTTTCTGTGATAGCACCTCTGTGTGTGCTAGTTATTTACTCACCCATCTTGTCTCCTCTGCCAGATTGACCTCCCCAAAGGCAGGGACTACATTTTATTCAACTTTGTAGATTCAGGGCCTGGAACACAGGCTCTAGAGAGATGTGTATGGAATGTAATGAGGTGCTGATTGTGTTCTGCTCCTGGAGTGGTTAGGAAAGGCTTTGTAGAGATGAGAGGGTATTCTGAAGGAGGCCTCAGAAGATGAGTGGGACTGAATTAGAGTTGGGGGAGGGGTGAGGGAGGGCAGCTCAGAGAGAGGGCCATCTAGAAATAGGGCTGGGAAGAAAGAAGGATGTGTAGAGGGAATAGGAAGGCCTGGGAGCCAGGGCCTGAGGTTTCTGTTGAAAAAGGAGGGCAGTAGGGAGCCTTGAAGGAGTCTTGGCAGAGATAAGCAGTGAGTCAAGACTGATTTGATAAGATCTATCAATAAAATTTAGCAGTTTTGTAAGGATGGGTGAGGGGGGCTGTAATTGAGTCATGGGGGCCCCCAGGTGCCCACAGTGAGATTGTGACCTGAGGACCCAGTTGCTGGTGGGGAATTTCAAGTAGTACTCTGCCCCATAGGGGTGGGGGGTTGGAGAAGGGATGTCTTCTGTTGCGAATAGTCTCCATACCTCTCTGCATTTGCCAGGGAGAGCTCCCCTGGGAGTTTTTGCTAAGGTCTGTGCCTTTCCCTAGCTGAGTGGGGGTTGCGGGGGGGATTCCTTGCTTTTTGGAGCCAGCAAGGCCGGTGCTTAAAGGAACCATTTCTTGCCTCTGACATGGGGGGGAGGGTGGGGCTGTGCAGAGCGGAGAGTTGGGCAGAGGCCCATGGCACTGAGGCCAGAGAAGGGTGGAGAGAACCTGTTTACCATTGTGCACTGACCCAGGGCTGGAAGGAGCAAAGCCAGGGAATTCCTTATGGGAAAGGGAGGCAGGCCCGGAACTAGCTTGTACCAGGAGTGGGGGAGAGTGAAGCAAACCAGACTCTCTCTCTCACCCAGACAGGGAGCCTGGACACTGCCCTACCTCCAAGTCAGGGGTTGCCAGGCCTCAGGAGGGAGCACCAGGCTGCTGCAGACCATCTTCCTTTTCTACCCTGACTCACAGCGTCGCCTTGGGCAGATCACTTACCCTTTGGTCTCCAGGCTTCCCTGGCTGTCTGGGGAGTGGGTGGACTCCTTAGGTAACCTCACAGGCCTCCCAGCCCTGACCATCGGCCATTGGCACACCACCAACTCATCCTCTCTTGATTCCAGTTTCCTGTCATTGGTTATTATGGAGCTGGCATAAAAGCTATTTATACTTTGGTCATTACCACCTCTTAGGTTAATGAACTCCAGAGGTTGTTACTGAGTGTGCAAAGTAGGTCAGGCTTTTGTTTATTCTCACTTCTTTTTCCAGCTCTGGGTGGGAGAGGGGAGCTCCCCCATCTCTGTTGTCCCTGGATCTGTGATTGCACATCCATTTCCCAATTTTCTGCACTTTCATCTTGCTCACTCTTGCCATCTTAGCACAGCGGGTAGTGGTTCTCTACTGGGTGATAAAGGAAAGAGAAGGGAATGTAACAGGTATTGAGGCCCTGTTACATGTGGATCACTTTATATTTATTGGATAGTTTAGTACTCAGTTGGCAGCCTCTACTTCCAGGCTGTGTAACCTTGGACAGATTATTCAGCTGTGCTAAGCTTTGGTTTTCTTGTCTATTAAGGAGAGATAATAAAAACTACTTCCTTGGGGACTTGTGTGCCTATGTAGTGCTTGGCAGAGCTAGTACAGAGCGAGTGCTGGAAGTGTATCAACTCTTCCTGTCTCATGTGGTCTTTACTGCTGCCCTCTGAAGGGGTGGTATTGCCCCCATGTTACAGGTGGGGAACCAGAAGCTCAGAGAGTGGAGTAGTCACAAAGTGGCAGAGCTGGGTCAGAAGCCAAGAGTTACAGTCTATGTGTCATTGAGTAAATGACTTAATCGCTTGGGGCCTCAATTGCTTCATGGGTAAAATGGGGATAATTGTGCCCTGCTGTGTGTGTGTCTGGACCAGTCAGATGAGAAAAGGGATGTGAAAGTGCTAGGTAAGCTGCAAATGCCAGTCACCTAAAGCTACCATTAGCCGGCCACCCACCAGGCTGGGTCCTTATACACATCCATTCTTCATTTAGGCCTTATAAAGTATGAGGTATGTGTATGGTCCCACTTGAAAATGAAGTTGAGACTTAGAGGTCTGTCTCCCAGTTGGAGGATCTGGAATGGAAACCTAGGTTGGTTGGCTTCAAGGTCCCCACTCTTTTTACTCTCTCCCACACTCCACCTGGCCTTCCCGATGATTGAGATGAGGAGGATCAATCCTGAGGTCTGTGACCTTGGGCCTTCTGCTTGGGCTGGTTTAGAGAGTGAGGCTTGAAGGAGGCAGTTACACTGGTTCCTTGGGACCAAAGTTTATCTGACACCTTTAGATAAAGGGGTCATGGGCACAGGCACCACACCTGGCTGAGTCTGCCAACCGGAGGGGCTGAGGTGTGCTTGGGCGGAAAGTATTGATACATGGCTGGAAGGACAAGGCGGAGAGAGCCCAGGTCTTGGGTAGCCTTGGGAACTGGTCTTCTACCTCTGAGCTCTTGGAAGTTTTTAGCTTCTAGGTTTGGGGAGAAGGCTAGGGAGCCTGCAGAGCCTGGTGTCAATGGAGTGTCACTGCTGCCTCGGGCCATGGCATGGCACAGCACAGCTAAGCCTAGCTCAGCCTGAGAGCCCGACAGAATCTGGGCTTAGTCACTCTCTGGCTGCCCACTTCTGTCTCCTCTGTGCCTCTCTCCCTTAGGAGGTGGTGGCCGAGGGTGTGCTTGCGAGCTTTGCCCATCCAGCATATTGGCCTCGCTGAGCATTGCTACGTAGGGGCAAGCCGCTCACTGAGACAGAACACTAGAGGAGGGTTTAGACTGTCTCCAGGGGTTTCGGGGCCAGAGACAGAGCTCCACAGTGGCACCTGGAGAACGGCCTGATTTCCTCACAGCCTTCCCAGGGGAGTGAGAAACAACACATGAGTCACTATGGCAAAGGAAAGCCCTGGTTTTGCCACTTAGTAGCTTTGGACTTTGCCCAAGTCATACAATCTCTCTGACTGGGTCAAGTTTCTCATGGGTCTAATGGAAATAGTAATTAATCTATGAGGATCTCACTGGGCTATTAGGGGCGCAAATAAAATTGCTGTAGGCAACAGTGGCTTGTAGCCCTGAAGGCAATACAGATGAAAATAATGTCATGGAGAAAACCAGGCAGGCATCTGTTGAACACCTGTGAGGTACATGGTGGGAGTTACAGACGTTCAAGACCCAGTCCAGTTAGGGAGGGACAGTGCTGAGCAATATGACCAAGTTGTAATGAAATGCTCATTTCAGGCCATGTCTTGATTCATTAGTGATTTAGTGCTGAAATCAATTTTAGGGGATTGTGACCAGCATTAAAAGAAGAAAAAAAAAGAAATAGAATAGAATATAGGGCTTCCCTGGTGGTGCTGTGGTTAAGAATCCATCTGCCAATGCGAGGGACACGGGTTCAAGCCCTGGTCCGGGAAGATCCCACATGCCGCGGAGCAACTGAGCCCGTGTACCACAACTACTGAGCCTGCGCTCTAGAGCCCGCGAGCCACAACTACTGAGCCCACGTGCCACAACTACTGAAGCCCATGCACCTAGAGCCCGTGCTCCACAACAAGAGAAGCCACCGCAATGAGAAGCCCGCGCACCACAGCAAAGAGTAGCCCCCGCTCGCTGCAACTAGAGAAAGCCCGCGTGCAGCAACGAAGACCCAACGCAGCCAAAAATAAAATAAATTTTAAAAAATAAATTAATTTTTTTTAAATGAATAAAATAATATAAAAATTGAACTGAAAATATCCAGTGCATTAGTACATGTAATAGTAAATTGTTTCATAAAATGTATTTTGGTTGTGTGTGTGTGTGTGTGTGTGTGTGTGTGTGTGTGTGTGTGTGTATGTAGTCTCAGTCTAAAATGTATTTCTTACTGGGAGTTTCAGTTTAAAACCTTTGAGAAATGGTGTTCTAGGTCAGGATGAAGGTCTTCAGGTTGGAGGACAGCCAGTGAGATCTGGGCAGGCATGGAGGCTGCGTAGAGGCTAAGGGCTTGATCTTTGCAGGCAGGAGCATGGGCTGTAGAGTGAGGCAGGCCTGGGTTTGAATGCAGCTACATGGCCTTGAGCAAGGCACTGAACTTTATTAAGTCTTGGATTCTACTTCTGGAAAATGGATATATATAAGTGTTTTGGAAGATGTTGGTAAGTAGTAAATGATGTACAGATGGTAACTCCTATTGCTGCTGTTATTGTTGAAGTTGTCATTTTTATTATTATATTGTGCCCTGAAAGTATTGCTGTGACTTGGAGAGGGGAGAGGAAAGGGCATTCCAGGTAGGGATGGGTGGGTGACAAGGGATAAGTACGTGTGTGCCTGGTGTGGGGCTAATCTGGCTGAGAATTGTGCAGCCTTAGAAGGGGGTATTGAGATTATAGATAAAGATACCAGGAAAATTTGGGGGAATTAAGTTTTAACAGTAAAAACTTCAACAGTAGGGGTGGCTTTACCTAGAGATAATGAGGCCCCATCCCTGGAGGAGTTCCAGCAGAGGTTGGGCCACTAGAGACTGTTCTCATTAGGCTCTTTTGGTTGCAGAGACTCCTTCAGGTCACCTTAAGGTCAGAGGGGTTTTCTGAAAGGGTGAGTGAAACTCTCAGACCTGAAGCATCCCCCATGGGCCATGTGGTTCCTTAAACTGCCATTTGGTCAGCTTCCCTGTCACTGGAAACTGGCTCATGCTCTCCCCCCACTGTTAGGAGGAAGCCAGCTCAGGGCCTCTACACCATTATGCCATTTGCAGGGATACCCAGACCCCAACTCCATCTCACGGCTCCTTTCTGGGCATCTTTTGAGGGTCAATTCACAATGCAGGCCATCCAATCGTATAGGGAAACAGCCTCAGAGAGTGCAAGGGACTATTGTAGAAGGGATTCCTATATCAGACAGCAGTCTGATCAGATGCCTTCTGAGATTCTGACTGACCAGACTGAAGGGTATGTGAACCTTCTGATTTTTCAAAAAATGGGTAGCCTGCTGCTTTTCAGACGCACATCCTGTATGTAAAGAGAAGTTTACCTGTAGTTAGAGAGCATATAAAGTGCTGAGTGCTCCGTTCAACCAGACCTCCAGACCTCCAGTGTCTTCCTTCACACCCTCTCCAGGTGGGTTAAACTCCTCTGCTGTTGGAGGAGAAGGCACTCAAATGACCATATTTCCTCAAATTTTTCCCAATTTAAGATTTTAAAAATCAAAATGGATCTTTCAATTGACATGTCATTTAAAGCAGTGGTGGGGTTTTTATTTGTTTCTGAGCAGATCTTACCAAATCAATGGTGTAGTTTAAAATCAGTAGTGTCTTAGACTCCAGGAAATATGGTTGTTTGTTTTGTACCCATTTGAAATTCCGGTTTGAGGTTTGATGTTGGGGCTTTGAAACTGCAAAAGCTGTTATCTGGAATCATTTAAAAGAACACCGAACTTGAACGTGTTCCCCTGTGTATTTGTAGTTGGGAGAATGGGTATCTCTGGGGCCCTGCTGTCAGATCTTATCAATAAAGACAGACTGGAGGGTTGAGGTATCAAATGGGCGTATATTTAATCAGATGGGAATTCTCTGGAAACTGGTAATCTCAGGCGAAAGCCTTGCCCTCTTATGAGCCTCCATTTTCTCATCTGCTCTAGGGAGGGATTGGATCAGATATTATCCACATCCATAACTGCCAGCACTTCCTGTTGACTCAGTGTGGGTACCCCTTTTGTTTAGTCAGCTAGAAGGCTCATCCCCTGACTTGTATAAGTTGAGTACTTTGTAGGTGATGGGAGGGGACCTGGCCTGTGATGCTGGGCCTTTGGTTTCTGCTCCCTGGGTGTTTTGGGGGCTGCCTGGAGACGTGCATAATTTACATTCCTTTGTAATTTACCTGATCTAAAGGTATGGTCTCAGGTTTTCTCCTATGGGGAGGGATAGGAAGGAGAGTATCCTTGTGCCCTGGTTCTGTCTGTAGGTGGTGAGAGGGTCAGCAGTTCCAGAGGGTGGTAGCCTGTGTCCCTGTATAGAGGGGGCCAAGTTTGCCCAAGGCTCTTGTCTCTCCTTGGCTGTTCAGCTCCAAGGCTGCTCTCAGGCCTGTGCAGTTCTCCAGATAAAGAACACTTAAGAAGAGGACCTGCCCTTTTGTGTCTGGGGGCCTTTGCTCTGCCAGGGCCCCTCCCTCTGCCCTTCCAACCAGTAAAAGTTATAGCAGTGCATTTCCTTCCGGTAGAAAGAGAATCAGAGAATCAAGGCCTGGGCCAAACTCTAGCCCCACCATGTCCTGTTCCTGCGAGCCTCCTCCCAGCTGCCTGAGTGCCTCAACTCCTTCCTGGGAGGTCAGGCAGCACTGAGTGCAGGCACTTGGCTAGGATCTGACTTGGATTTGAGTCTGGGTTCTTCCACTGATTTGCTGTTTGACTCTAAGCAATATACCCTCCCTTGGTATCTTGCCTCTCAATAATGTCAGTACTTTTTTAATTGAAAAAGAAAGGCACAAAAAAGAAATTTAAAAGACCCATAATCCACTACTTTAAAAATAATTTTAAGAGAGTGTGTATGTGTGTGTAGAGAAGTGCACATATATATTTTTTTCGTTGTTGTTTTCTTACCAATATTGCTCTGTAGGCTAAATAAGGAAGCAGCCTACAAACACTAGTCTCCTTCTTCTCTTTGCCCCTTAGTTATGTGAACTCAGGAATTTCCAGGGTCTCACTCTTTGGAAGAAGCTCACTCACTTGAAGCGCCCTCTAAGCCAGGGATTTCGCCTCAGCCTACTTCAGCTGCTTTGGTGCTGCCTGGCGTGGGTCTTCATGCTGAGCTGTTTTCCCCACCAGCTCTAGCGGGCATTCAGAGGCCAGTAGGAGGGCTGGGAGTTTGTTTTTGTCACAGGAGTTCTTCTAGGAGTGCTTCTAGGGCCAGATACCCTGGCCCTAGAACAATGCCTGCATAGCTGTGACAACTGCACAGTTAGTAGATGTACAAATACAAGTGGCATTTGATGGGGCTTTGAAGTGTATTTAGGATTTTGATAGGTAGAGACAACTCGGAGAGCATTCCAGCAAAGGGACTGGCATGAGCAAAGATTGAGAGGTGGGAAAGGGCCAGGGCGTAATTGGGGAAACTATGAGTAACTAGTTTTGTAGAGTGCAGAGGTGAGCATGTTATTTCTGTACTTGTTTGACTAGTTTTTTCATCTAGCTCTGAACCTTGCATGCTGGCCCTGCGAAGAGGCTTATTTATCGGGACAGACCCAGCATGGGAATGCTTTGCTGTGGTGCACAGGTGCAGGCATTCAGGCCTCTGCCCCAGAGAGGCACAGTGACCCCTGGCCCCTTGATGCATTGGGGGAGTGAGCACTTGAACCTAGTGTCTCTCCAGCCTATGCCTTCCAGGGAGGGGGCTGCATTCCCTCGCATCTGTGTTAGGGTGTCCATGAGTTAGCAGCTCCAAAGGGAACTGCAGGGATGGAGGGCAGGGGGAGGAATGGAGACCGACCAGGCTGGTGGCTGGGGCCTCAGCCAGGGCCTTTGCTTCTCTTGGCACCTCTGACAGGCCCTGCCCTCTGCTCCACAGGCTAGAGGAAGTCCCCCTGGAGGTGCTGAGGCAGAGGGAGTCCAAATGGCTGGACATGCTCAACAACTGGGACAAGTGGATGGCCAAGAGGCACAAAAAGGTGAGGGTCCTGGCCTTGGGCCTCAGGCTGGGAGTCACAGCCGGGGGAGGAAGTGAAGAGGGAGGAGTTGCATCAATTTGGAGGAGCAGGAGCTTCTCCAACCGCCAGCTGCCTTAGGTGTCCCCACCTGCCAGCTTGGAAATGGGGACAGAAGCTGGCTGGAGGGCAGGTCCCAGGTTTCACTTGGGCCTCCCAGATGACTTCAGACACTCACAGAACTTTGTCCTGGAGTCAGACTTCAAAGCCGCTGTTAGCCAAAAGCCCTTCAGGCAGCTTTCTTCCAGCTCTCCTGGGGGAAGTCCTTACTGCTGCTCACCACCTATCAGGGAGGACTTTATAATACTAATAATAGCCAATGTATGTTAAACACTTGAAGTGTGCTGGGCACTTGACTTGGATAATCCTTATAACACCCCAATGAGATTGGTGGTGGTAGTATCTGCACTTTATGGATGGTTACAGTATCAAGGTTTGAACCTGGGCAGTCTAACTTTAGTGCCTGCACTCTTCACAACCACAATAAGGGGCCTTCCTCACCCTCTAGATTAATTTGATGAGTTCCCTCTTGCCCCTTGGACAAAGCAAAAAGAAAGAAAAGTAACCTCACAGTTTAATGGTCTTATAAAAATGAAAATACCCTGTGGTCCTTTTCTGGTGGGCTATATTTAGGCACTAGCTCTATCACCCCGTAGGAACATCCTTGCCCACTACATGTATGTGTTGATACTCTTGTCTACCTCAACAGGGTCTACTTACTCCCTGGCCTAGCGGTGGCCTGTCCACAGTCCCACAGCCGGGTCTCTCTGCACAAGTACCCAGTGCACAGTGACCCCGCTGGCCTGCTGTTGTCTGCTGACATGCTGGTCTCCAGGCTGGCACAGCTGGCTGCAGGGCTTCGCAGAAAGCCCAGGACCAAAGGTCACATAAGGGCTTGGGCCCAGCCCCACGGCCTCCCTCTCTTCGTGCCTGTGGCTAGCTGTGTGACTTTGGGTGAGTCACTTCACCCTCTCAGCCTCAGTTTCCCTGGGCAAGTGGGAATGACAGTCCTGTTGCAAGGCTCCTACTGTAAAGCTCTGAGCCCATGGGAGGAAAGGTGCACCCAGGCCAGGGCTCTTTCTTGCTGTTCTATGTGGGCTTTGGGGCATTCATTTTTTGCTTATTAGAAAAACTTTCACTTAAAAAAATTTTTTTTTTAGAGCAGCTGTTCTTCAACTGCTTCCTGCCTGACTCTGGGGTCAGTTTTCCTGCTTCCTCAGTCCTCGGGCTTTTACGCTGAAGCTTCAGCTCCCTCTCCACTGTCTGCTGTGGTGACTAGTGGGTGGCAGGGAGATGGCTGTGGAATTCTTGCCCCAGCCTCCCTCGCAGATGGGGATTCCAGAGGGGAGCCTTGGGGAGCTCCTCTCAGCAGAGCAGCCAGCATCACTTCCTCTTCCCCTTTGCTTCCCTGGCACTGTGGTTAGAGGCCAAGGCTACTCCTGCCCAGCTGGGGCCACTGCAGGAGGCTGCACCCTACCCTCCCCAGAGGCCCTAGCCCTCTGCTTCTCTCCTGCAATGCTGGCCCTGGGAGCTCTTACTGCCTTGCTGCACAGGCTTAGGCTTTCCCCGTGGTCAGGAAGTTGTGGCACAGGAAGGACAACACCTGCATCAGGAAGTGGATCCAGACCCACTGCACTTATCCTGAGTCCCCAGGACTGGGGCCAGGCCCTGCAGGGAGGCAGGCTCTAGCTGGAATTCTGTCTTCCCCTGTAGGGCTCTGCTCAAAGTTTGGCCCTGCCCTCCTGGAGTTCAGCAGGCTGGGTGTGGCTTCACAGCTCTCCTTTCCCAAGGCCTTACCTCAGATAATGATAATCCCTTGTGCTTTCTGTTTGCTGAGCACTGTCTCTAGCTTTATCATTGCTGATCCCCACCTTTGCCTCCTCCCTAAGGAGGAGATTATGATCTCCAGCACCCCTGTGCTGAGGAGGATTCCAGAGGCCAGAGTGGGAAAGGCTGGCTGTATTCCTGGCTCTCCATCCCCACCTCCCCAGCCTTGGGCCTGGGTGAGGGTGCGGCCTCTTTGAGAACTTAGTGGACTGAAGGTATTCCTGGGCTCCCCTGGGGCAGGCCAAGTATGATAGGGCTGTGATATGTGGGGGCTGGCTCCAGCTGAGCTTGGCCCTAGGGGACACTAAAGGGCCTGTGGCTTTGGGCCTCCCTTTGCCAAAGCCTGCCCAGACCAAGCGGCTTCCTTCAGGAGACCCTTGTCCCACAGCAGCAGGAAACTGTTCGTGGAGTCTGGGGCAGTTTCCTTCTGCTCCCTTCCTCTCCCCACTTGGCAGGCAGTCCCAGAAGCTCAACTTGGCTCCTATAACCAGCCACTCTGCTCTTCCCCTACTGCCCTCAGCCTGTCTGCCTGTCTCCTTCCTGGTTCTTGACTCTCTGACCCTTGGAAAGTTTTGCCTTGTTTGTGCTGGTCATCAGGAAGCCCGGGCCTTCTGTGCTCCCTCCTTCGGGAGCTTCCAATGGGACTCTTTGAGGGGGTTTCCAGGTGAGGGGAAGTTAGTTAGGTGCGAGCCCGAGGCCCAGGGCTTCTGTGTCAGGCATCCTCCTGGGATTGGAGGGGTGGAGATGAAGCCATCATTTATTGAATACAGACTGTGTCAGGCTAGTCATGTCTCCCCCCACCACCCCACTTCTAATAGAATCCTAGTTGTTATCTTTTTTTTTTTTTTTTTTTTTTGCTGTACGCGGGCCTCTCACTGCTGTGGCCTCTCCCGTTGCGGAGCACAGGCTCCAGACACACAGGCTCCGCGGCCATGGCTCGCGGGCCCAGCCGCTCCGCGGCATGTGGGATCTTCCGGGATAGGGGCACGAACCCGTGTCCCCTGCATCGGCAGGCGGACTCTCAACCACTGCGCCACCAGGGAAGCCCTAGTTGTTATCATTTTGATCTTACTGTGGATGAGAAGTGATTGGCTAAGGTCAGCGCTGTGAGTAGTGGGGAAGGCCTGTGCCATTTTATTTAGCAAGGGCTGGAATCAGGACTGGTACCCAGGCCAGCTGCCTCGGCTGCGGTCTGGTAATCCTGGGAGCTTAGGGTCAGGGAGAGCAGAAGAGAGGGGATTCTTGACCAAACAAAGAGGGAGCCATTTTGATCAGCTCCCATCTTCCTTCTGAATTCTGCTGAGGGCTTTTCTCTAGGCTGGATGTGTCCTGCCACACAGCTGCTTAAACAAACACTCCCATGAAAGTGCCCAGGCCATGTGTCTGGGCACATTCTGGGTCATCTCGTGAGCTACTCGCCCTGTGACTGAGCTGTGTTCCACATTGTGCAGATCCCTTCCTGGTGACATCCCATGGGAATCCTCTAACTTGTATGGTTCCATTTTGATTCAGAAAATGGTGATGGGGATTCACAATCCTGTGGTAGACTTCAAGAATACCTGTGTTGGGGACTTCCCTGGCAGTCCAGTGGTTAGGACTCTGCACTCTCACTGCTGAGGGCCCAGGTTCAATCCCTGGTAGTCGGGAAACTAAGATCCCACGAGCCGCACAGCGTGGTCAAAAAAAAAAAACAAAAAAAGAATACCTGTGTTATCACTGGACCAGGGAACACGGGGACTCTGCCATCACCTGGTGGCAGCATATCTGATTGCAGTATTGTAGCAACAGGGGAGAAGTCCTCTTTTCTCCCCTTTTTGGCTCTTGCTGACGTGCTCACTGAAGGCCTGACAAGCACCAGCAGAAGGGGTGGGCTAGCACACAGCCTCTGGGGGAGCAGCCCAGCGGGATGAATAGGCACAGCCCTCCTTTTGACTTTCAGATCCGTCTGCGGTGCCAGAAGGGCATCCCACCTTCTTTGCGGGGCCGTGCTTGGCAATACCTGTCAGGAGGCAAGGTGAAGCTGCAGCAGAACCCTGGAAAGTTTGACGTGAGTTGCCCTTCCTTCACCCTGTCCTCCCTTCCTCGTCTCTTGACTTCCTTTGCGTGGCAGTGATCCTCTGTGTGCTCAGCTGGACCTTAGCAGTATGAGTGATTGAGGAGATCACTTGTCAAGAGCCTGACTGCCAGGCCTGGTCAGTCTGTGACTCCTGGGGGCACTGCTCATCTGAGGTTCTAGCCCCGAGAAGGCCTCAGTGGGATGGACAGATTTGAAACCCCCCACTTCTAGCTCTTCCTCTTGACAACCGCCCAGGTTTGCTCTCTTGGACTCAGTGGGCCACCTCCCAGACTGCCTTGGGCCCTGTGCTCTGGGCCTTTGGGGGCCTGCCCAGCAGGGCCACAGAACCCTAACACCTCTTGGCCTCCCATCCTCTACTCTTTCTCCTGCTTTGTCCAAGCCAGCTAGACATGGTTCACCTGTGTTTCTTATGGGCTTGTCTGCACTAGGGATGGCAGAGCCAAACCAGTATCCTTATAGTTTAGAAGCCAGTCAGGGTCAGAGAGGTTACCCTCTGAAGCCATGACTTCCCCTCCTGCTGCCCCCTGGCTCCATGATTGCCAGTGTGAAGAACACCCCCTCCATTCATGGGGCTTCTTGGGGCCCACATGGGCTGGGCAGCTCCTCTAGCCTGCTCCTCTAGGGAACTAGGGGAGTCAGTTGGCTTCCCCGGGGTTGCCCCGGCTCACCTGCCAGACTTGGCCCCAGGCATCAGGGCATCTCCCAGGCTGTTGGAGCTGGTGACAGGCAATGAGACAGAGCTGCCGGCCACCAGCTCTTTGTTGATATGCTTCATGCTTCAGTGAACACTCCTGTGCCGCCAAACCTGTTCCTTGAGAAGAGTAGGCAGGGCAGCCTAGAGTTTCTGCCGTTGACCTGGAGGAGGTGAGAGCTGTTTGCTGGCAGCACTTGGCCCCGGGGGATCGGGGGTTGGTGGAGTGTCTGGCTGGAGCCAGACCTGAATCAGGGCGGTTGGACTGTCCCACAGAGCACCAATATTGTGCCCCACTCAGGCGGCCTCTGGACTCCAGAGTCTTCCATCTCTTCCATTTCAGGGGGCTGCATTCTGGGCAGAGTGGGAGGTTCAGGGGTGGGAGTCTCACCCCAAGCCCATAGCTTACCTTTGGCTGCCAGAGCGCAGGCATGAGAGCCAAGACTTGGGTGGCCCAGTCAGCCTCCTGGTTCCACAGTTAGCAGATGTGAGCGCATCCTGTGTGAGCAGCAGAGCACGGAGTTCTGTGTGCTTTACATGTCTGGGGAGTGGTACATCCAGAGAGGAATTGACCACCTCTGTGGGGTCTTGAAGGTTGCTTGTGGGAGGAGGTAGATTTGCCAAGAAAGGCCTTCAAGATGCTCTGAAGCTGAGTGGTGGGTCCCCAAAGCAGTCCTGGGGGCCAGAACAGTGGTTTGTGAACACACCTGGAAGGACTTTGCCTGTGGGTGAGGTAGAGGAAGTGGACAGGATGAGAAGCTCCCTCTGGCTGCTGTGGGCACAAGAGCCCAGAGGCAAGGGTACAGTGATGGGGCTGGTGGTGGCAGCATATCCTGCTCCTGTGCTCCCCCTCAGACCCAGGTGGCTGACCCCAACCTCAGCTGTCAGGGCAGGTTCCTCAGCCCCTGGTGGCTCCTTCTTCTCAGCACTTGCTACTTCTTCCTCCTTTCTTAGGCAGAGCAGGACCTTCCAGCCTTTTTCTTACTTGGTTTTCTTCTCTGGCTTCACTTCATGATGGCACCAGCGCCTGCAGGCTCCCTGGGGGCTGTGGTAGCTGCATCATCCCCAGTGGCCCACACCTGCCTTTGATTCCCAGTACCTTTCTCCCTGCAGGCCCTTCAGCTACACCTTTTCCTTTCTCACCCACCCCTGTGTGGCTGAGTGCCTTGGGCTGCTGAGGTAGCCGGCGAGCATATCCTAGCAACTGACTTTTTGGGTTCCCAGGTCCCCACCTCACTGGAACCTTCAGGAGAACTTGTGGGACCCTCCTCTCCCTCCGACAAAAGCAAACCTGCATCGTACTCAGACAGTATCCAGCCCTGGGCCTGACCTGCAGGGTGCATAGGACACACACAGGCCCCCATCTTGAGGGTGTGCGGGGCCCTACAGGTTGCACCTCCACCTCTTCAGCCATGTGCCTGCTCCAGGGCCTTCCGTGGAAGCGCCTGGCCTCTCCCTCCACCCTCCAGCCTCTAGCACTGTGTCCGCTTTTTCTCTCAGTACTTATTCTCTCATGTCAAGTTACCTGGCACCCGAGGGTCCGTATTTCAATGCTGGGACACCCCCACTGAGGGGGCACAAAAGGCAAAAGGGACTTATATGAAGTCACCTGCTGGGCAGGGACCTGGGTCTACACCCATCCATATGTTTGCTGAGGACCCAGCCTTCCTCCTGGGGTCCTCTCCTGACACTGTCCAGTATGGCAGGCTATGAGTACTTTGTCTGCTTCCCTGCTCAGCCCTCTAGGTTTCCTTCCCGTTGATTTTTTTCTTCTTTGGTTAAAGTTCAGGTATGAACTTACGTAAAGTAAAATGCACAGATCTTGACCATGCAGTTCAGAGTTTGGACAAATAATAAATACCCATGTAACCAACAAGCAAGTCAAGATATAGAACATTTCAAATGACCACGTGGTGATTGTTTTGTGTGTAGTAGCTTTGTTTTTATAAATGGAACTCATGCTAAAATGCTCACGGAAGTTCAAAGAAAAGAGTAAAAGTTTGTTGAAACCCCAGCACCCAGAGATGGCTCCAAGGCTAATGGTTTGACAGGTGTCGTTACAGTGCTCAGTGCAGCAGGGCACACACACACACCCCTTCCTGAACATGTGGCACCACTTGTACAGGGATATGGGCAGCAGAGGAGTTGGGATTGACAGCTCTGAGTCAACCTGGCTTCCAGGCCCAGCAGCACCGTTTTTCTAACCATGAGGCATTGGGCAAGTAGCTTTTCTTTGATCCTCAGTTTCCTCATCTGTGAACAGTGTAATGATAGGACCTGTCTTTTGGGGGTTGAGGAGGACAGTCAGTGAGGCCCACGGGTGCCATCTTAAACGGTGCTCAGAGTGGTGCTTCCAGGTGGTAGCCATTGCTTTGATAGTCACCTTCCATCTTAAGGGTGTAACATAAGGTGTCTGAGTCCTGAATGAAGTGCCTAGAGGTTATTTCAAGCCACAGCTATGATGGACACTCTTGCCCACACTGGTCTTCCTGGAGCCTGGATCACCTGTCAGGGTTTCCAGGACTCAGCTCTGCTTGTCTCTGCCCCTGCCCAAGCTTTCTGACCTGTCCTTGGGAAGGCCCAGTCTCTGATGGGATCGGGTGGACATTTCCCCTGGTGGTGGGTGCTCCTCCGAAACCTGGGACAGTTGTATCCTCCTAGCCATCTCTAACTCCTAAGAGATGCTCTTGACCTTGCTTCCAGGAGCTGGACATGTCCCCCGGGGACCCCAAGTGGCTGGATGTGATTGAGCGTGACCTGCACCGGCAGTTCCCTTTCCACGAGATGTTTGTGTCCCGGGGGGGCCACGGGTGAGCAGGCTGGGCCTTGTGGGCTGGAGGTGGCTCTTCGCCCTTTCCCTCAGAGGGAGAGAGGAGGTAAAAATGAGTTTGAGGGTATCTTGGGGTCCCAGGAGTTGGGGGCCCCAAACTACACTGTTAGTTTCCCCTCTTTGGTTTGAGTCTGATGGGTCCTCTTAGTTTCTCCTCTTACGTCTGGGCAACTTCATCATTTAGTCCCCAAAGTGCTAGGGCTTGCCTGGCCTGGCCTTCTTCTGGAAACAGGTTTTGGTGGGGAGAAAGAAGGATAGAGAGAGTTGGGTGGGCAGAGGGTATGTAGGAGAGGAGAGATATGGCAGGCCAGGCCCTGGAACCAAGACAGACACCTGGAACAAAGCTGGCCTGGCTAAGAGGCCACAGCTGCTGAGTGAGGGGCCCACACTTCCAACCCAGACACATCCTTACCCTGTATCTGGCATCTTGCCCTGGCCCTGACCCCTGCTTTCTTTTTGAGCCGCTGCCCTCACCTGTCAAATGGTGGAGATGAGAGTCGATGTGCTACAGTGGGAGACTGACCTCTTGGTGACCACAATCAGGTCACATCCCTTTCCAGGGAAGTGCAATTCTGAGACAGGTCCCATCTGGTGGGGCACAGGTGAGGGTAGTGGGTGGCAGAGTCACACCTGTCATTCCTGCCCCGCTTGGCCTCTCCACAGCCAGCAGGACCTATTCCGTGTGCTGAAGGCCTACACACTGTACCGACCTGAGGAGGGCTACTGCCAGGCCCAGGCGCCCATCGCCGCCGTCCTGCTCATGCACATGCCTGCTGAGGTACCACCAGGCCTCGGGCGGGCGAGCGGCGGGCAGGCAGGGAACAGCCAGCAGCAAGGCCTCACGTCTCTTTTGCCCACAGCAAGCCTTCTGGTGCCTGGTGCAGATCTGTGAGAAGTACCTGCCCGGCTACTACAGTGAGAAACTGGTGAGTACTTGCTGGGCCTGGGCCCTGGCCTCAGACCCACCCCAGCCTGGATGCCCTTTGTCTAGGCCTTAACTCTCTAAGCCATTTCTGTCCCCGCTTAAGTCCTTCCCAGCCTTCTGTTGCTTTCAGGCTGAAGTCCCAAGGCCTGCCAGGGTCAGGGCTCCCAGGCTCCAGCCTCATCAGTCCCACACTCCCTCCGTCGCTGCCTCCAGCCGGGCGGCTGTTGGGCAGGATCGCTCTTCCTCCAGTGTACCGAGTTCCTCCCTGCCTCGGCCTTGTCATAGGCTTAAACCTCTGCCCCTTTCCTTCCACTTCTAACTCTACTTTTCCCTCAGCTTTCAGCCCTCCGGAGCTGTCCTTGACTCTGACAGGTGGCACCTCCGGCACACGCTCCCCCAGTGTTCCTGTTCCTGCCATGTTCTGGTCACTTAGCCCCCTCCCTCTCCCCTCCCTCTGGTCTCATTGCTTCTGTAGTTCATGTCTGTCTGGCCTACTGCACGACATGCCCCATGAGGAGGATTTAGCTGTGTCTGGTTTGCTCATTGTTGTATCCCAGCACCCAGCATGAGCTTGACACCCTGCAACATTAGCCGCCTGAGGAACGAATGGATGCCTGCCTGGAGCTGGGGCCGGGTGTAGTTCCTGCCCTGGCTGCTGTGGGCCCATGGTTATGGCCCTGTGGCTTCACTGTCCCCCCAGGAGGCCATCCAGCTGGATGGGGAGATCCTCTTCTCGCTGCTACAGAAGGTGTCTCCCGTGGCCCACAAGCACCTCAGCCAGCAGAAGATCGACCCACTGCTCTACATGACAGAGTGGTTCATGTGTGCCTTCTCACGCACCTTGCCCTGGAGCTCCGTGCTGCGTGTCTGGGACATGTTTTTCTGCGAAGGTACCGGGCTGGGCTCGGGGGAGCACCCTTGCCCCCAGCCCAGCCCACAGGAGGCCTCTATTTCCAGAGAAACTCTCTAAAGGCCCTCTTGCACTCACTGCCCGCTTCCCCTATGCAGGAGTCAAGATCATCTTCCGGGTGGGGTTGGTGCTGCTGAAGCATGCACTGGGCTCCCCCGAGAAGCTCAAAGCCTGCCAAGGCCAGTACGAGACCATCGAGCGGTTGCGGAGCCTCAGCCCCAAGATCATGCAGGAGGCCTTCCTGGTCCAGGAGGTACAGCCCACACCTTCCCCTCACCACCGGGAGGGAGGGGGAGACTTGAGGGCCCTTTGATGGAGGGCCTGGTAGCCCTCTGCCCCTGAGGTCTTGTGCTCAGCAGCTCAGAACAGTGTGGACAGACCCCATTCTTCTGTCTGAACAAGAAGGGGGAACAGAGAGGCCTAGGTTCGAGGGAATGAAAGTAGGTGCAACCCACCACCCGCCTGCTCCCTGGCCCTACAACCACGGCTTTGGCTTTCTTTTCTTATTTTTGTGGACTGTTTTAAAAGTCTTTATTGAATTTGTTACAATATTGCTTCTGTTTTATGTTTTGGTTTTTTTGGCCCCGAGGCATGTGGGATCTAGCTTCCCGACCAGGGATCGAACCCTCACCCCCTGCACTGGAAGGCAAAGTTTTAACCACTGACCACCACCAAAGTCCCAGCCTTTTTTTCTTTCTTTTGTGGATTTTTGTCTCTCTGGGGCTGTAATGAGGTGACACATATTTAGGCAAGTGGACTCATGAGCTTTCTCCTTTGAGGCAGTGGGTCTCAAGTGCCTGGCTCACCTGGCACTCACTTCTGGGACTTGCGACCACCACAGGGTCCAGACCCGCCACCCTTCCTGTGGTCAGCCTTTAGTGACCAGGGCTGGGGGAGCTGAGGGAGAGCAGGGGCCCAGGCTGGGAGGCAGAAAGGGAAGGTTCTTCCTGGTGCCCACCCGCCTGTCACTGCCCCCACAGGTGGTAGAGTTGCCAGTGACAGAGCGTCAGATAGAGCGTGAGCACCTCATCCAGCTGCGGCGCTGGCAGGAGACCCGGGGTGAGTTACAGTGCCACTCTCCACCCAGGCTGCACGGTGCCAAGGCCATCCTGGAGGCAGAGCCAGGCCCGTGGCCCACCCTGCAACCTTCACCATCCATCCGCCTGCCCCCACATGCCCCCCTCCCTGGTTCCAAAGGCAAGTACAAGCCGCCCAAGCAGGTCCAGAAGGAGCAACAGAAGCAGGCGAAGGCGAGTGGGCAGCGGGACAAGCCCCCGACCCCAAGTCAAGCCAAGGTGGCAGCTGCTGCGGGAGATGCATGCCCCCCACGGGATGTGCCCCCAAAGGACCCGGTCTACCAGGACCCCCAAGACTCAGCTCCCCAGGACTCAGCCTACCACTGCTCCCAGGAGAGCCTGACGTCCCAGGAGAGTGAGGACACCTACTTGTAACCCTGGCAGCTCAGGCCCCTGGGCTGGGGTCTCCACACACCTACACGGTTCACGGACTGACACTCCAGGGCCTGCCCACGCTCTGAGGGCCTGGCTGCCTGGCCCCTGGGCGGCAGAGAGTCTAGCTGGCCCAGCACAGATTCTGCCTGAGCCTCCTTATTTATTTTCTCCAGAGTGGAGCTCAGGCCGGCCCAGCTGGGGCAGGCAGAAGTGAGGGCCGATGGGTGGGGCCTCACTCAGCACCCGCCTCCTGGGGGGATGCTCCCCAGGGCTAGGGCACTGACGTGAGGGGAAAGGGAGGGGAAAAGGGTGGGGTGCTCTTTGTGTAAAATAGAAACATGGTTTTGTACAGAAATAAACACACTTGTATAGAGAGCTGCTGTGCAGCTAGGGACTGGGAAGAGGGTGCCAACCCTGGTGCTCAGCATCTCTTCTGCACACCCTCCAGAGCCCCCCTTCCTGGTCACAGCCCAGCACTAGAACCTCTCTGAGAAGGACCTTTGCCAGAGGAGATGCCAGGTCTAGGGCCAGCCCCTATTCCTGGCCCCTGTATCCCCTTACTCCATCCCCTCTGCCCCATGGCCACCATCTGCCATGGATGAGGGTCACCAGTGCTGGGGCAAAGCAGGGCCTGCCTCCCAGGCTTTGATGCCTACCCATCACAGAAGGGGAGGGGCTCCTTAAGGAGGTCCTTTCAGGGTCTTCCTCCTCCAAGGGCTGGCCTGGATGCCACTTCGGGCCCCAGTAAGGTACTGAGTGCTCATTCTGGGTCGGGTGCTGGTGCCAAGGGTGGGTGATCATGAATGCCCTCACATGCTCAGCCCAGGCCTCCATCAAAGTTAGAGGGGTGTGGGGCGAAGTCTGGATCTGTGATAAAAGGTCGCCTGCCGTTTACTGAGCACGTAGCATATACCCGGCTGCAATGGTTGTGTCGTGTGTTTGATCAGGTAGGCTTTATTATTATCCCCATTTTACAGATGAGGAAACATTTGTACCCAGAGCCCCTCACTACCTCTCCTGACTAGGGTGACCAGACTCTGCCATCGAGGACCCATGCAGGCACTATGGTCACAACTGATGACCAGCAAGGGCGAGGACAGGGTGTCCCTGGGAGAGGCCCCCCCTTCTGCTGAGGAAGCAGCTTTTCCAGTCAAACAATAGTGGCTGTTCCTGGCAGGCCACCAAGGTGGGCCAGGCCATGGGGGAGGGGGGAGAGAGGAGTAGAGCCTCCCTGGGAGCTTTTAGGCATTGCAGGGCCTCGGCCTGGAACATCTTGTTCTGGTACAGCTGGGGATACTGAGGCCTGAGGAGGTCAAGGGTCGCATGAACCTGTCAGAGCAAGCCATCCACCTCCTACCTCCTACCCCTCACCCCTGTGGCTCCCTACCCCATCTGCACCTGCCATCAACGAGATGAGGGGCTCAGCCTTAGAGGACACTCCCCTTCCCCTGGCCCTTCAGGGGACTGGCCAGGATGTGGTGGCTTCAGTGTTCCACTGGGATCCACCATGCCGGAGAGTCCAGTGGGAAAGGTGCTGCCCCACTTCCATCCGCCTACAGTAGAGGCCCCTGAGCAGGCAGGAGGCCTGCTCAGGCCTGCTGGGTCCCAATCAGACCTGAGGCCTGCTTTAACCTGTCTGGTTCAAAGCCTTGCATCTGAGGCCTGCAGACGCTTGGGCCAGACAAGGGCCCCTGGAGCGTGTTCCGTCCTGCTAGGAGCCAGCCTAGGTGTGCTGGTGCCTGCTCATTACTGGAGTCTTCATAGACCTGAGGAGGCCAGCCCTAATGTTGAAATGAGCCCAAGTTGGCACTAACAAGCCTCAGATCTGGGGTGTCTGCCAGTGTTGGGGGGGCCTGCTTGGGCACGAAGCAAGTTTAGATGTGCTCAGGCCATGTAAGTTCTGCTAATGACTGAAGGCTTAAGTCTCTGCTGAGAGCTGAGTACCCAGTGAGCCCCAGATGCATGGCCCTGTTCCCCCAAAGTTTGAGTTTTGGGCAAGTGTTAGGCCTGGCCACCCTCAGCTCCCTACCCCACAGCATGTTGCTCAGAGGTGGCTGGGGCCCTCCCTATTCTGAAAGTTGGGTGAGAGGAACAGATGGGGGGGCCAGCAAGTCCAGGTTAGGTTTCACCTTGTCAGTCCACTGACAGGGCTCACAAAGCAGGGAGGGGTACGTATCAACACCAGTCCTGGACAGCCCTTGCTGGGGGACTTTTGTCTCCGCCACCCCAGCCAGCTCTGGTGGCCCTGCACCATGCTGAGCCATGAGAGGAAGGAGGGGGAAAGACGCCAGGACACTGTTGGCTGAGAACCACAGGGTCGCCTGGGCTGCACAGTGGACCCCACCCCTCCGTGTTCCACGGATTTGGGGGCAGCGTTCTGTCCCAGCCCAGCCCCGGTTCGTCTTGTGGCCCTCCAAGGCTCAGTGAAATTAATCATAAGGCCCAGATGCGGGCCCAAGGACAGAAATGACCCCAAGCATCCGCAGGCTCCGGACCCCAGCGCGGCGGGAGTCCAACGGAAAGGGCGGAGCCCGGAGAGGGGGCGAGGCACGGGCCGGGCCTAGAGGACTCGACGGGGGTGGGGTCAGAGGGTGATTCCCGAACCACTGACGAGGGGGAGGAGGCAGCAGGGGCGGAGTTCGGCGGGCTGGAAGGAGAGGAGTGTGGCTCTGGCGTTAGAAGGAGGCGTGGCCACCCTGGATTGGCCGCCCGCCCCTCACGGCGTGGCCGTCAGGGAGCTGGCGTAGCTGGCGGCGTGGACTCGGCCGCCCCCCGGCTCATTTAAGCCCCCCGGCACCGCCCCCACCGACCCGCCCCCAGCACGGCCTGGGCCAGGTTGGCAGCGGGGTCGGCTCCGCACGGGCAGCGATGGAGCTGCACATCCTAGAGCACCGGGTGCGTGTGCTGAGCCTCGCCCGCCCCGGTCTCTGGCTCTACACCCACCCGCTCATCAAGCTGCTCTTCCTGCCCCGCCGAAGCCGGTGCGCGCCCGGGTTCGGGGCACATATGGGGGTGGGCTCCACTGTCGCTTTGGGACGGGGTCGGGAGATTAGGACCGCCGCGGGGCCAGCGGCAGCAGGCGGGGAGAGCCCTCTCTGCCACCCTCCCTCCCCCCGCCCCCGGCCGCCATCCGGCCTGGGCCTACCCTCCCTGGGACCGCCGCCTATCCGGCCCCGTGAGGCCCCCTCCCAGGGCCGGTTAAGGCGCAAACAGCCTGGGATGGTCAATGCTTAACTCCTAGTGGTGTCAGGTGGGGGCATTCCTTCCTGGCGACCGCGGGGAGCTTTTCCCAGATGCCTCCCATCGGGTCAGAGGGGCTGGTCTTGGGGGCCTAAGGTCCGACGCCCGGGGACTGTCGCCGCGGGTGAGCCTCTCCTCTCTCCCGGAATGGAGGGGCAGGGGGCTCCTGCAGAGGTCGGGGAGGCGGAAAGGAGTCAGCAGTTCCGGAGATGGGGCACACACCCCACTGTCCTGGGGAGAAAACTGAGGCTTGAGGGGGCAGGGAGGCGCCCGGCGGGGGTCTACCCGCCCCCTCCGCCCCACCCAGGCTGAAGATGCCCCCGCCCCCCAACCAGGTGCAAGTTCTTCAGCCTGACGGAGACCCCAGAGGATTACACGCTCATGGTGGACGAGGAGGGCTTCAAAGGTGGGGGCTGGGCTGGGGAGGGGGAGTAGGGGAAGGAGACTGCGCTCTTTGCGAGATTCTCACCGAATGCTAGGATCCAAGGTCTCAAGAGCTGGGGCCTTGAAAGAGGATGGATCTGGGTTCGAATCCATTTCCACTATTCACTGGCTGTGTGCCCTTGAGCAAGTCACTTCCCCTCTCTGAGCTGTTTGTTTCCTCTTATGTAAAGTGGGTATAGTTACGGTTCTGATCTTATAGGGTCCCACGAGGGCTTTATAATGGGGCTGTGTGTGGAGGACACTTAGCAGCCGCAGGCCAGCAGCAGGGCCTCAGTTACAGTTCTGGGGCAAGAATCGGGTTTCTGTGGCTCTTTCACCCCCCCCCCCCCCACACACACACACCCTGCCTTTGGACTGTTTCTCTTTGGACTTCTCTCCCTGGTGTGGGTCACCCCCTCCCGGACTGGTCTGGCGACTCCAGGAGTCCGAGGGTTGGGGAAGGAATGCAGGCAGCCAGCCCAGGGCAGGATCCTGGCCGGCCTCCTAGCTGTGCTTGGGTGATTAGCAGCCCGCCTGGTTGTGGCCCCTGCTCTGGACTGGACGCCAGCCTGGTCCCTCCCTGGTCCCTGGAGCTGACATCTGCCTTCTACTCCTGCCAGCTTGACCCATCCTGACAGGCCTGGAGCCTCAGGCCAGCCAACTGGGGCTTGGTCCATCCCACATAGCGCCACTTCAGGCCTTAGTTTCCCTATTTGTGCAGCAGAAAAGTCTGGGTCTGCTCAGAGGGAAGGGCATCCCCCAGCCAACGTGGTCTGCTGGCTCCCCCTGGTGGTGCCATGTGGTATAAGGCATCTGTGAATCCATAGAATACTGTCATCCCATTCTACAGAGGAGGAAACTAAGGCTCAGAGAAGTTAAATCATTTGCCCCAGGTCAGCAAAAAGTAAATGGTGAGGCTGGGATTAGAACTCAGCTCTGTCTGGATTTGGAGCTCTGATCTTAACTGGGAAGTTTCAATCCCTGACAGGCCAACACCTGAAGCACCTCTCAGTCCTTGCAGGCATGCAGGTCTCAGGAGCAGAACTTGGGGGAGGGAGACAGCTCCAGTCTCCAGACCTGACCTGACCTTGGTAGAGCCCTCCAAGGCTCAGACAGGGAAACTGAGGGCAGGGTCCAGCCCTGTAGGCCCTGACTGGGCATGTGCCCCCTGCCCCACAGAGCTGCCCCCATCTGAGTTCCTGCAAGTGGCCGAGGCCACGTGGCTGGTGCTGAACGTGTCATCTCACAGTGGCGCAGCAGTGCAGGCTGCTGGCGTCACCAAGATCGCCCGCTCAGTAATTGCACCGCTGGCCGAGCACCACGTGTCGGTGCTGATGCTGTCCACCTACCAGACAGACTTCATCCTGGTGAGTTTCCTGCAGGTGCTGGTGCAGGGCAGGGTGAGCATGGGTGCCTGGGGACCCATGTGTTGTGCCATCTCCTGTGGCCCAGGTGCGAGAGCAGGACCTGTCCGTGGTGATCCACACGCTGGCCCAGGAGTTCGACATTTATCGAGAGGTGGGCGGGGAGCCTGTGCCCGTTGCCAGGGATGATTCCAGCAACGGCTTTCCCCGTGCCCAGCATGGTGAGGGCCGCTCTCTGACACCCAGGCCTGGGCAGGGGCTCCTCTTCCCACTGGGCCCCTTCCCTTGTGCAGATGGGTCTGTGGGCTTAGGGAGACCAGCTGACACTGACCCCCCTCATAAGATAGGGAGGTGGGGCCAGGAAAACTCAGGCAGGTACCTGCATGAAGATGGTGACCCAGCACCCAGCCCAGGCCTCCTCTCTGGCTGGCCACCAGGGGGCGACGCAGCCCACAGTCACCCTTTCACCCGCCACGACCTTGTCCCTCCTGAGCAGGGCCCAGCCCCACGGTGCATCCCATCCAGAGCCCAGAGAACCGTTTCTGTGTCCTCACGTTGGACCCTGAGACGCTGCCAGCCATCGCCACCACCCTCATTGATGTCCTCTTCTATTCGCACAGGTGGGCCTTGTTTGCGTTTGTCTCTGTCCTCATACCTTCTTCCCTGTGCTCTTTCCCATCACCTTCCGCCCATCCCTTGGTTCTGCGGGTTCTGTGCCCTGTTCTGTGTCTGGGGTTCCTGTCAGCCTGCGATGCACATGTGTCCTTCACTGAGGTTCAGGCAAGGTCCTGATGCCGCAGCTGGAGCCCTCCCCTCTGGTGTGGGCAGAGCCACCCCTGAGCTGTGCCCTGGCAGGCCCTCCGGCCCTGGGTTCTGTGTCTTTGGCACAAGCAGGGTTCATCATCTTCCCCCATCCCCACCTACACCAGCGGGAGGTCAGGGCGCTTGGAAGGGGAGAAAGTGGCCCAGGGAGAGGAGGGTGTGCCCAGGGCCAGCTGTGCCAGTCCCTTCCCAGGTGTGGAGGCCGACGGGGAGGTGGAGTGGACAGAGCACCTGAGCCTACTCTCCCTCCCCAGCCCCCCTAAGGAGGCAGCCTCCGGTGGCCCTGGATCCAGCTCCATCACCTTCTTTGCTTTCTCCCTCATTGAGGGCTACATCTCCATTGTCATGGATGCTGAAACACAGAAAAAGTATGTGACCCCTGACCCTAGGTGGGCCACAGGCCCTAAGCCAGCCCCAGGGAGGGAGGGGGTAGAGCGTCAGACTCCAAGGTCACCAGGCTGACCTGCCCAGGGAGCTCATAGTGGGGCAAGGAGGGGACAGGGCTGCCCTGCCCACTGCCCACCTGCCTCCCCAGGTTCCCCAGTGACCTGCTGCTGACCAGCTCCTCAGGGGAGCTGTGGAGGATGGTGCGCATCGGCGGACAGCCCCTGGGCTTCGGTGAGGGCTGCACCTCGTGTGTCGGGGGCTTGGGAAGGGCCGGGGGTGGGAGTGGGGATCAGGGCAATCCACATGGACCTCTCCTCAACCCTCAGATGAGTGTGGGATTGTGGCCCAGATCGCAGGTCCCCTGGCTGCGGCCGACATCTCCGCCTACTACATCAGTACCTTCAACTTCGACCATGCCCTGGTGAGCGCTGCTGGCTGGGGCCAGGGCCCCTGGAGGGACGCTGAGGGGGTGGGGTGGCAGGAGGTGGTCCCAGCTGGGCTGGGAAGTTGGGCAGCCCTGACCCCTCCCTCTGTCCACCTGCCCGCAGGTGCCTGAGGATGGCATTGGCAGTGTCATCAAGGTCCTCCAGCATCGGCAGGAGGGTCTGGGCTCCTGAGGCCCTGAGGGGAACAGCAGCCTCCAGGCTCTCCCCTTGTCCGCAAGCTTCCAGAGACTTCTCAAAGCTTTTTCCTCAAGCTCTGGGATGTTCCTGTCGGGGGACTCCTCCTTCCGCTCTGTGTATGTAAGCTGCGTGCAGACACTGGCTCTCATGTGGACACGCGTGTCTGCCCAACGCAGGGGAACACGGTGCTCAGGGCTTCCTCCAGGAAGCCCTCAACCCATCACTCCCTGCAGGGCCTCGGCATTTGCACATTCCCTGCCTGAGGCCCGAGCATTCCCCCTCTCAGCACCCTGGGTGGGCCGGCTGCTCCCCAGAAGGTCTGATCTCCCTTCTGCCTCTGGCTCTGTTGCCTTTCCTGGCCAAGTGAATTCTGACAGTGCCTTCCCTTCCTGGGGCCTCCAAAAAAAGTATTTTTACATCTCTATCTCTCTTCTTTTTTAATCAGCTTGTTAATAAAGAGCCTGTAGTGAGCTGGCCGGGCTGTGGTCCTTGGGGTTGTCCGAGCCTTGGCCATGCCTGCCCCGCAGCTCCCCAGGGCCCCTCTGCCTGAGGTCGTGGACTCTCCCCGTGCAGCTGGCTCCGGGCCTCACCTCCCTCAGTTCTCACCTCAAGAGCGTAGATGAGCTATCGCTGTTCTCCAGACAAAGGACCTATGCGCTGGGAGGTGGAGTGACTTAGCCAGGGTCACGTGATTCCTGTCCAGGGCTGCCTGGCTCTGAGGTCCGGGCTTTCTCTTCATTCCTTGCTGCTTCTGAACAGCCCAGAAGGTTCAGAACAGGGAAGAGACTCCCAGACCCTCCTGCCTGGGGGTCCCCCAGCCTCCCTGCCACCTTGGGTGTGGCTGGCCTGTTGCAGAATCCCCTCAAGGAGGGGAGCCCTAAAGCACCTCTCCTTCAGGCTGCTGCCTGCTTTCTTTTGGACCACGCCTGAGTTCTGGCTGTCCCTCACGGGAGCAGTCAGTTCTTGCAACCAGGGCTCTCCTGGAGTAGTGGTGGGAGGGGGCCGGTCAGAGTGTGCACCTGGGAGTCTGCACACTGGGCTTCCCCTGGCTGGGGGGACAGAACAGGGGCCTGGAGGCCACCTGGAGCCCCCTCTCCCCTCGATGGCTGCACGCTGGGGCCAGAGGCTCCGCACATCTGGGCCGGGGTTTCCTGTCACAGAGGGGCCACCTCCCTGCTCTGTGAGCTGGGATTCCGCTGTGGCCCGATGGGGCCCCACAGATGTGCTGGGGAGGTTATCGGGTGCCCTCAGCCCAGACCCGCCCGCGCTCAGGAAGGGAAGAAGGGTGTGACTTCAGCGTACTCAGAGGTCATGGTGGCTCCCCAGAAAAGCCAGAACGGGGCCAGACCTCTGGCAGTGCGCCCACCCTGCCCCTGGGAACCTGGGGGCTGAAGATCAGAGGAGCAGGGAGCACAGCCCAGCCCGGTGAGTGGCGGTCGGCACCCTGGGCCAGCCCCTTCCCCTTGGCCTCCGTTTCCCCGAGTGCATTGAGACCTAGGAGGCAACTCCCTCAGGATCCTATACCCTTGGGCCCTGGGAAGGGGGCGTTTGTTTGTAGTTTGTCTTTGGGTTGGGGAGGGTCCTGCTTCTCTCCCTGGAGGGGCCACCCTGGGCCTTGGCTCGAGGGATGTCCTGGGCTGAGATGGGGGTTTTAGAACCAGAATTCATGGGGCTGCCTGACCTGTAGCTAGAGAGCTCCTGGCCGTACGTCCAGCTCTGGGGGTCTGTCCATCTGTCTGTCAGTTTGTGAGTCACTGCCTGATTTGGGTGTTTCTGTTATCCCAGTTTTCCAAGTGTGTCAGGTCTCACCTGGTCCCCCAGACTGGGTCCTAACCTGGCAATGGTTAGATCTTGCGGCTGCCCGTGGGATTGGGCTGGGTGGGAGGCCACAGGCCCGCCCCGGTGGGCTGGTACAACTCAGGCCCAGGCCTAGAGGCCAGCATGTCCACCTGCGTCTACGCCACATGCGTGCAATTGTGTGTGGAGTTGTTAGCTCCCAGGGCATTAGGGTCCTTGGGGGTCACTGGGCCAGCTCTCGGCCTTCTTGGCAGGTTACAGATGGGGAGACCTGCTCAGGGAGTGCAGGAGACCGAAACCTCCCTGGGGTTGGGGCACAGGGCTTGGGAAGTGCCTGGAGAACACAGCTTATCTGGGAAGGGGATATGACCCTGGTCTTCTCGCACAGCTGATGCGCTGGGTGCTGTCTGACAGGTAGGTCTTGAGCTGTCCTGGGCCGGGGGAGGGGGGACTCGCAGAACCACTTCCTTGTCCACCCAGGCTCCAGAGAGTTCTAGGGAAAAGGAAGTCGGTCTGGTCAGCCCAGGCCTCCGGTTGGGTCATTCATAACTGAGGTTGGGGGCGCTTGCTGGCTCACCTGGAGCCCCAGTCCACCTGTCTGCCTTAGCGCGGCCACTCCTGAGCGTGAGGCCAAGGACTGCTGAGCCTGAGTGCTTGTTCTCAGAAGGATGCAGCCCATGCCCGGGGAGGGCCCTGCCCGCAGTCCCTCAGCCCCTCAGCCCCACGTCCGGCATCTGCTGGGAGGATATGAACCAGGGTGGGGGGCTGTTGGGTGGGTGGGAACGGGAGATGAGCAAACCTCAGGCGTGAAGAGTCCCAGGCTCATTTCTACCCTTTCTGATCTCCGTGTTCATACAGAGGAAGTGACCTCTTCAGCCCTCCTCGAAGGCATTTGAGCAGAAATTCAGGGTTTAAGGTTTTCACCCCCCCCCCCAGCTGCGTAGGGCCGTGAGGTCCCACGCTCACCAAGTTGCTCCAAAGTGGGGTTATTTTCCTACGTAGAGGGGAGAATAAGGTCACACCCTCTCCATGTTCTACCTGGTCCCACGGGGTGGGACTGGTCCAAGCAGGAGGAAGGAGGGGCAGCCGTCTGCAGCTGGCTGACTGTGAGCCCAGGGAAGCTTCCCCATCTGTACGCGGGAGAGGGGAGCAGTGTGTTCCATTAATTCATGTATTCAACACACGCTCTCATTATCCCCCATTTACACAGGGGAAACGAAGCACTTCACAGAGGGGTGAAGTGACTTAACCAAGGTCACACAGCTGGGCATGGCAGAACCATTATTCAAAAAGAAGGTCAATAGTGCCCCTAGGGGCCTGGGGAGGTTCCCTGGGGGAAGGGATATTTTAGCTGAACCCTGAGGGACCGGGAGGATTTTGCAAGATCCCTCTCAATCCCAGCTGTCTGCGTTGGTGACTGGGTGTCTGCCGCTGGTGGCAATGAGTGCGTGGCAATGGGCGCGTGGGCGGGCACGTGAGGCGCGGCCCTGCCTCCTCCCTGACCCCGGGCTGGGCTGAGTGAGCCCGTTGGGCAACAGGCGGGGTTTGTGTTTCACTTTCCCAGGCGAGCCGTGGTGCTGGGGTTCCTGAGCCAGGGGTATCTCAAATGGGGGTGCCCAGAGCTCCCTTCCCAGGGGGTTGGTCACGGTGCCACGTGGATGGGTGTGCTGCACCGGTGTGTGCATTCACAGTGTGCAGGCCTTCATGGGCATCTACAGGCAAGTCTGTTTTGACCAGAAAGTGTATGTGTGTCTACATGTGTGTCTCAGTGTCCGTGTGTCCTTGTACTTATGGCTCCATGTTGGAGGTCTGGATGTCTGGATGTCTATGGCTGTGCATGCATCCAATTTCTTATAAACACCAGCTGTGTGCCTGGCTCCATGTCTGCATGTGTCCCATGTATGTGTGGCTGGTGTGTGCATCTATGCGTGTGTGTGAGCGTTTGTGGCATGTATTTCTGTGTGTCTGTTTTTGTGGCTGGGGCAGTTTTTCTATGTCCACGTGTGCGTGCACACGTCTGCATCTTTTGTTTTCACATTCACACCTGTGCCCATGTACACCCTCTTGTCCACTTTCCTTCTGTGGACCCACATTCCCTCAGGGCCCCCTGCTCTCCTTCTCCCTGATACCAGAAGGCCCAGCTCCTGCCTTCCCCTGGGGAGTGGTGGGCTGTGCTGCCCAGCCCCCCAAGCCCTACCTCTTCACCTCTGCCCCCCGCCCCGGGCCGCCTCTGCCCCAGCCTCTCCCGTCTCCCTCTTCCCTCTCTGCCCACTTCTCTGTCCCTCTTCTTCTGTCTACAGCCCGAAGGGAGCCTAGCCCTGCTTTCTGTCCCCCTGTGCATACGCCCCTCAGCCTGAGCTCTCTGCAGTGACCCAGCCCCAGTGCCCTCTGCAGTCCAGCAACCCCACTTCCCAGGGCCCTGAGTCAGCCCACGGTTGTCCTTGCCTATGTGGCCACCCCAGACCTCCCGCTGGTCTCCCTGCCTGGGTCTCCCTCTCCTCTGGCTGCAGAAGCATATTTTCCCCAGCACTAATGTGCTCCCTCCCTCCCCTGCCTCCAGCCTTCCGCAGCCCCCCTGCTCTATCTTTGAGACCAGCCCCCCCACCCCCACCCCACCCCTGGCCCCCTCCCCCTCCAGTGTCTCACCTATACTTGCTCTCTCCTCAAACCAGGAGCCTCCACTCCAGGCAGCTTCCAGGCCCTGTCCTGAGCTGGCATACCCTGGCCTTTTAAATTTAGGTGTGCCTTTTCTAAGTTGACAAGAGCCCATGCACAGGGACTTCCCTGGTGGCGCAGTGGTAAAGAATCTGCCTGCCAGTGCAGGGGACACGCGTTCGAGCCCTGGTCCGGGAAGATCCCACATGCCGTGAAGCAACTAAGCCTGTGCGCCACAACTACTGCGCCTGTGCTCTAGAGCCCGCGAGCTATAACTACTGAGCCCACGTGCCACAACTAGTGAAGCCTGTGTGCCTAGAACCCGTGCTCTGCAACAAGAGAAGCCACTGCAATGAGAAGCCCGCACACCGCAACGAAGAGTAGCCCCCACTTGCTGCAACTAGAGAAAGCCCGCGCGCAGCAATGATAGACCCAACGCAGCCAAAAATAAATAAATAAATAAATACATTTATTTAAAAAAAAAAAAAGCCCATGCACAGGTGCTCACTGGGCAATAACACAGGAGGGGCTGTGGGAGACCCTCTGACTTTCTCCAGCCCCTTTGGAGTCGACTTCCTGCTTCCCAGCCTCTTGGTTTTCCTGGAGTTGTGTTCTTAACTCTGCCTTAAATTTTTATTTAATTGAAGTGAAATTCACATAATATAAAGTTGACCATTTAAAAGTGAATAGTGGGACTTCCCTGGCGGTCCAGTGGTTAAGATTCTGCGCTCCCACTGCAGGGAGCACAGGGTTCAATCCCTGGTGGGGGCATGATTGTGCAGCACGGCCACAAAAAAAAAAAGTGAATAGCTACCTCAGTGGCACTTAGTACATTCACAGTGTTGTGCAACCATCACCTCTTTCTAGTTCCCAACACATTTTCATCACCCCAAGAGGAAACCTTATACCCCTTAGCTGTCACTTCCCACTCCCCTCCCCCAATCCCTGGCAGTCACCAATCTGTCTTTATGGATTTCAGTATTCTGGACATTTCCTGTAAATGGAATCATCTAATGTGTGACTTTTGGTGTCTAGCCTTTTCACTCAACATGATGTTTTTGAGGTGCATCCAGGTGGGAGCGTGTGTCAGTACTTCATTCTTTTTATGGCCGAATAATATCCCATTGTATGGACATAACCACTTTTTTTATCCATTATCCATTGATGGACATTTGGGTTGTTCCCACCTTTTGCCTGTTAAACTCTGCCTTCTTGACTGTGGGGATGCCCAGCAGTTGTGTTTAATGCCACACTGTCCCCCTTCTCTTCCTTACACACTTGTCTGTGGACAGGGTGACCTGGTGCCAGCTGGTCACACCCCATCACCCATTGAATGACCACCAACTGGCCCTTGGACAGAGCAAGCTTTGATGGCCTTTTCTCCCCTTGGAGCTGCAGGAGGTTTGTTTTTTCATAACAAGATAAATGCTCAGAGTTTCCTTAGCGTGTTCCCAAGAACAAGAGGAGGAAGAAAGCAAGTCTTCCCAGCACCTGTCCCAGGTCATTTCCTCCAGACCAGTAATCGGCATCCCTGCGAGTGAGTCCTGCCTCCGTGTCCCAATTTGTAGACAGCTCCATGGGGACCCTGGCTTGTTCCCCCATCTTCTTCCAGCTGCATTCTCTGTTGAGCAAAGCTTCTGAGCTTTGGCTGCAGCTGGCACCCAGAGCAGGCTCAGCCCATCCTACTTCCTCCCTCCGTGCCCTCCACCCCTCCTGCCCCCATCCTCATGCTTGTGAGGACTAAGGACTCCCCATGGCAAGTGCCGGGAAACCAGCTCAACTAGCAGAAACAGGACTCTCATCACGTCCTGTGTAGTTGGGACCTGCCATGTGGTTGGCCCTGGCTTCGTGCAGGGACCAGGGACTCGGGGAAATCCCTTGGCCTTCCTGGCTGCACCAGCCACCCTCTTGCCCACTTGGCAGGACCCCAACCCCGCTTCGTGACGTCCCAGCGCAGAAACCCTAGCCACGCGAGGGAGGCATGTCTCCTGGGTCTGCCATTATTCCTGGGAAGGATTCTGATTGGACCTGCTCAGGATGCAGGTGCATTGCTAAACCCTGGGGTACCACGAAGACCAGGCTGGGTCGGACCCCTTCTGGGGCAAGAAAGGAGCAGCCCGGCAAATGGGTCTTCCAAGCCCCTCCATGTGCTGGATATTGGCCTGTGTGTTTATTCATCCTTCACGGTAACTTCACCCTCCTGTAGGTTAGCCTTGTCTTTCTTGCTGATTTATCCCCCACACCTGGCCTGGTGCCCCCCCCCACACTGTTACTTATTAAATACAGGTTGAATGAGGGACTGTAAGATTGTCTCCTCCAGTGAAGACCGGCCCCTTTCTACGAGGCTGTCAGGTGCCACTTATGTAGAAGTTGTTCTGAAATGAATTCTTTAAAGGAAGCAGGAGAAATGCCTTGTCTTTTTCTTTTTCAGTTTGTTTCTCCAGGAAAGTGTTGAAATCTGCAGTGGCTAAAGAATAGGTTTTGAATTCGCTTTAGAAAAATCATCATAAAAGAAAAAGTTGGTGTCTTTAAAATCGAGGCTTCCTGAAAAAAAGAGATCACATGCTTTGGTGTATTGTGAGTGATGTGATTCTGATGTCCTTGGGGAGAGGGCATGGGAAAGGCTCCAAGAGGGCCTGTTCCCACCCGGTAGCGAGGTGGGCCTGCACTCGTAGAGGCCCGGCTGCAGGTGTACTGGATATGGGATGGGGCTGCACCGGGGCCCTGTAGCCTGGGGCTTCTGCAGATGGCCACATCGGTATGGCCATGCATCCATCCATTCACTAACGATTTATTGAGCCCCTACTACGTTCTGGGGCCTGTGCTGTGCTCTGGAGACAGGCAATGGGGAGCCACCACCAGAGTGCACACCCTCTTGGAATTTACAGTCTGGCTGGGGAGACAACTCCACAGTTGTAAGAGTTTACAATTCTGAAAAATGCTACAGAGAGGGGTACGTGGTACTCTGGGGTGGGGTCAGGGAGCAGGAACCAGGCTGGGGTAAAGGAAGTTCACTGGAAGAGGTGAAGCTTGGACTGAACCTTGTTGTCTGATGGCAGTTCAGTAGGTGGAGTGTTCAGGTAGTGGGTACAGCATGTGCAAAGGCCCTGGGGTGAGAGCTCAGCTCCTCCGTGGGGCTGAGGAAGGTCAGAGAAAGTGGCGGGCTAGAGAGCTGTTGGGTGAGGCTGGGAGGTGGGCAGGGCCTGGGGGGCTGAGGTGATGACTTTGGCCTTATCCGAATGGCAACAGGAAGCCAGGCAGTGTTTTGAGCAAGAGGATGGGACCAAGCTGTGTTGTACAAGACCCTCCGGAGGGGCTGCAATGGCAGCAAAGCTGTTTTGTGGTGGCTTGGTTTTCCCCTCCCTCCTTGCCTTCCTTCCTCCCTGTTCGACTTCCAGCCACACCCACTGTTCTCTAAACTGGTCCAGTGAGGTCCTATTTGCCCATCAGCTCATGCAGTTCTCTCACCCTGGAATTTGTAGCATTTCTTTTCTGACTTTCTGCCAATGAAACCAACGTTGTCTTTGCAGGCCTGCAGAAATACCAACCTCGGCCGCCAAGTCCTCCCCAGGCAGCCGCCCCCATGAGAGCCAACCTCCCCTCTCCCGGCTCTGGGAGCCGCTGGTTTTTGTTTCTGTTGATCCTTTGCTCCCTCCCAGCTGTGTGACCTTCCACCAAGTTCCCCACCTCTCAGGCCTCAGTTTCGCCACGTACCGGGCGGCGACCATGATTTCTGCCTCATTAGGAGGTTTTGAGGATTCAGGGATCTGGCCCATGTGAAAGGCCTGGAACTGGGCCCGGCACCCAGAAGAGCTGCAGAAATGGGCCTGAATGTCACCACTGGGCAGACAACATGTGCCTGGGGCATCAAGACATTTTTGGCAAGAATGTGATGTTTCGGGACTTCCGTGGTGGCGCAGTGGTTAAGAATCCGCCTGCCAATGAAGGGGACATGGGTTTGATCCCTAACCTGGAGAAGATCCCACATGCCGCGGAGCAACTAAGCCCATGCGCCACAACTACTGAGCCTGAGATCTAAAGCCTGCGAGCCACAACTACTGAGCCTATGTGCCAAATCTACTGAAGTCCTCACACCTAGATCCTGTGCTCTGGCAACAAGAGAAGCCACCGCAATGAGAAGCCTGTGCACTGCAACGAAGAGTAGCCCCTGCTCGCTGCAACTAGAGAAAGCCCGTGCACAGCAACAAAGACCCAACACAGCCAAAAATAAATTTATTTAAAAACAAAAAGAGGGCTTCCCTGGTGGTGCAGTGGTTGAGAGTCCGCCTGCCGATACAGGGGACACGGGTTCGTGCCCCGGTCCGGGAGGATCCCACATGCCGCAGAGCGGCTAGGCCCATGAGCCATGGCCGCTGAGCCTGTGCGTCCGGAGCCTGTGCTCCGCAACAGGAGAGGCCACAACAGTGAGAGGCCCACATACCGAAAAAAATAATAATAATAAAAATAAATAAATAAAAACAAAAAGAATCTGATGTTTCAAAATAGGCATTGTCATCATGAGAAAAGTCAGAACTCCATTGGACTTCCTGATCCAGTTTAATAATTAGGTTTGCTTTTCTTTACAGAGCCATCTCAGTGTTTAGAGCTGCCATGGGACCCCTGGGGCTTTATAGGGTTGTGGGTCCTTTATGGTCATCTCGCCTGTCCCCAAATCTCACAGAGGGGACCCTGGGCTCAGAGAGGGTGGCCTGGGGGTGGGGGTCGTCTGCACCCTCAGCTCCTGGTTATTCCACCTCATAGTAGACGAATCAGCCCACACCTGCCTTCCTCTCTGCCTAGGGGGCCGATGGCTGGCATGAGGCTCCTGCACAGTAGCCAGTTCCCCACCACCTCTGCCCTTCCCTGAATAGGTGTTCAGGCCCTTGGAAGGAGGATCAGTCAGTTACCCAACTGGGCAGAGCCACTGGGTGCAGGGGAGGGCATGGAGTCCCATCCCCATGGACACACCAGGTCCCAGAAGAACTGTGGCAGGTCTTGAGTCAAATGACCCCCCAGCTGACAGTGACCTCACTGACCTCGTGGGGGCCCTGGAAGATCCTTGCTCACCCGGTGTTTATGTAACGCGTGTTTCCCAACCGCCCAAAAAGTCACCCTGTGACATAAGCAAATGCGCACCTTCATTTGCCCCAGTGGCAGGAGGGATAAGTGGTCATTGGATACTGGCTATGGGCCGGGAACTGGCGTGCATTCTTCACTGAATTACACTGACCATCCAGTAAGGCAGCATTGGCTCCTGCATTTTCAAAATTGAGATACAATTCACATACCATCAAATGCATTAAAGTGTATAATTCAGTGGTTTTCAGTATATTTACAAGACTGTGCAGTCATCTAGTTCAAAAACTTTTCATCCCCCCAAAAGAAACCCTGTACCCATAAGCTATTACCCCTGGTCCCCAGATCCCCCACTCCCTGGCAACCATTAATCTACTCTCTGTCTCTATGGATTCACCGATTCTGGACATTGCCTATAAACAGAATTTTATGTGGCCTTTCATCAATTTTTTTTTTTTGGCCGCGCCGTATGGCATATGGGATCTTAGTTCCCCGACCAGGGCTCAAACCCACACCCCCTGCAGTAGAAGCGTGGAGTCTTAACCACTGGACTTCTAGGGAAGTCTCTATGTGGCCTTTTGTGACTGACTTCTTTCACTGAGCATAATGATTTTGAGGTTCATCCACACTGTAGTATGCATCAGTACTCCATTCCTTTTTGTGGCTGAATAATATTCTATTGTATGGATAGACCACATTTTAAAATCCATTTTCTGTTGATGGGCAGTTGGGTTGCTTCTACATTCAGGCTTTTGTGAATAAATGCTGCTGTGAACAATCGTGCACAAGTTTTTGTGTGATTATATGATTTCAGTTCTCTTGGGTGTATACTCAGGAGTGGAATTGTTTGTTATATGACATTTCTATGTTCACCATTTGAGGAAGAGACATATTTTTTCCAAAGTGGCTGCACCCTTTTCCATTCCCACCAGCAGTGCACAAGGGATCTGCCTTCTCCACGTTCTCTCCAACACTTCTTATTGTCTATCTCTGATTATAGCTGCCCTGGTGGGGGTGAAGGGGCATCTCATAGTTTTGATGTGCATTTTCTGGATTCCTAATGATATTGATCATCTTTTCATGTACTTCTTGGCCATTTGTGTCTGGTTTGGAGAAATGTCTATTCACATCACTTGCCCATTTAAAACCTGGGTTGTTTTGTCTCTTTAGTACTAAGTTGTGGCACTTCAGTCTACAGAGGGGAAACTGAGGCTCAGAAAGGGGGTGTGACTGGGCCAGGAACACTGGGCCCACAAGCAGATGGAGACCAGAACCTGGGTTGGTCTCCGCCCCCCACCCCGCCGGCCTCTGCATCCAGCCCAGTGACCTCCTGCTCCAGTGTTGACCTGCCCCTCAGGCCATGCAGAATCCTGTCCTTGCGTTTAAAGATGGAGGGCTCCCCAGCCGGAGGGTGGGCCGGAAAGGCAAGGAAGCAGCAGTTCTGAGGAACCAAGCCGGCCCTCTCTTCCCCTCCGAATCACGCGGACCTGCCTGACGTGGCCCGGGAAGAGGGGACAGCCCGGGCCCTGTGGTCGGGGAGCCTATTTATACCGGCAGGGCCGTGTTGCAAGCCCTTCCTGCTGGCGAGAGGGACGTCACCGGGCGCTGACCTCACCAGAAACGCTGACGCATCTTCCCCTCACGCTTTGCTCGGATGGGGAGCGGGGCCTCCTCACCTTGGGGCCTCACCTTGGGGCCACTCCCCGCCCTCCTGCACATCACGGCCCCTCCCACCCAGCTCCGGGTTCCCCCTGCCAGTGTCCCCGCTCCCTGCTGCCCTCCAACCATACCCTCTTCTTGCAAGCTTTTAGGGGCTGAATTGTGTCCCTCAAATTCATGTGTTGAGGTCACAACCCCCAGCACCACAGAATGTGACTGTCTTTGGAGACAGAGCCTTCAAAGAGGTAATCGAGGTCAAATGAGGCTATTGGGTGGGCCCCACTCCAACGTGACTGGTGTCATTATAAGGAGAGGAGATCAGGACAGATAGTACACAGAGGGGTGACCATGGGAAGAGACTATGAAAAGGAGGCTGTCTACAAGCCAAGGAGAGAGCCCTTAGGATGAAACCAGCCCCGCCGGCATCTTGATCTCAGACTTCTAGCTCCAGGACTGTGAGAAAATAGCTTTCTGTCATTTAAGCCCCCCAGTCTGTGGCGTTTGGTTATGGCAGCCCAAGCAAACTAATATATAAGTTTAAAGCCTCGTGCTCAGAGCGAGGTCTTTCAGGTGTGACAGCCCTAGTTTGAATGCCCCCCTCCTCTTAAAGGTTTCTACAAAGGGCAACTGAAGGAGGGGCGACCTTAACATCTCTGGGTCTTGGAGGCCTCTTTACTTTTTTTTTTTTGCAGTACGCGGGCCTCTCACTGCCGTGGCCTCTCCCGTTGCAGAGCACAGGCTCAGGATGTGCAGGCTCAGCGGCCATGGCTCACGGGCCCAGCCGCTCCACGGCATGTGGGATCCTCCCGGACCGGGGCACGAACCCGTGTTCCCTGCATCGGCAGGCGGACTCTCAACCACTGCGCCACCAGGGAAGCCCTTGGAGGCCTCTTTAAACCGAGGAGATCTTACGGCTTCTGGACCGAGGGGTGAAAGCACCGGGCTGTCCCACGACTGTGGAGGCCGGTCAGCAAGGAGACCCTGAGAGGGGCACGAAGCTCTCCAGCCAGACCTGGCTCTCCTGCCTGGAGCCCGGCCCTGAGCTTCTCCGAGCTTCCGTTTCCTCGTTAAAGAGAGCTGAGGCATCCCTGCTGGCCGCTCTCCCTCCCAGGGCTGTAGCAAGATGAGATCAGGGATGTGAAATGAAGCAGGATCCCGGACTGGCCGGGCCCCCAGGAAGCCGCCTCTTGGAGGTGGGCACCGAGATGAGAAATCGAGCGGAAGTGACGTTATTGGGAGGAGAATCCGGAACTGGGGTGGCGGATTCCACCCTCAGGGGTGGCAACGGTGTGATGAGGACCATGCTGGGCGCCAGGGAGTGGGTGGGGGTGAGGAGAAGCCTCCTGGCGGTGGGGTGCCTCTGGTTTTGCCCACTGCTAGATCCTCAACACCTGGCAAAGCGCGCGGCCGAGTGAAAGTTTGTCGACTGCATAAGTGAGCGACGTGGGTGTGTTTGCAGAGGGGAGGGCCGGTGGGAACGGCCTTGGTGGTGATGATGGGTGCCGGGGTGGGGATGGGTGGGAGGGTGCCTGGCCTTCCCCCTTCTGGCCACCTTGGCTTTCCTAGTCCAGGCTCCACAGGGCCTGAGCAGCTCAGGCCTCCCTGGCAGCCCCCAAGGGCCCCACCCTGGCTCCTCAGCCTTTGACATCCTCCTCCCCACCGAGCTCCTCAGGGTGCAGGCCAAGGACCCTCGTCCAGGTCTGCTGGATGTGCTGGGGCTGCCAGGCACGGCATGCAGGCTGGGGCCAGCCCCTCCACCCGCTCATCTGCCCTCTCTTAGGCCTCAGTTTATCCTGTGCTGAAGCAGCAGGTTGGCTCGGGAGGCGCTGTCTCTGGCCCCTTCATTCATCTGTGAGAAGCAGAGGACTGACTCAAGATCACTATCTTTCAGAGAAAGTGAAACCTGGTCCCCAACGGTTGCCGCAGCAACTCCCCATCTCCTCCGGCCCCCCACCCCACCTCCCGACAGCTAGTACTTAGAATCAGACTTTCATCTTTCCTTTTGCCTTCAAAGGGCTTTTGCCTTGTATGTCCATGACTGCAGCAGCCCTGTGAGGTGGCTGGGAAATACTTTTCAGATCCTCATTTTACGGTGGGTGGGTGGGGCTCTGAGGCCCAGAGAGGTTAAGCGACTTGCCTTGGATCACACAGCATGTCAGTGTGCTTGAACCCTAATCTCCTGTTTCTCTTGCCTCAAGTGCCTGGTTCTCCCCAGAAGGCCCTGTCTATAGAAAAAGAGCCTGGCTGTGGGCAATGGGCCTGGGATGGGGAAGGCTGGTTATGTGAGGGGTGCCTCGTGGGGGAAAGGAGATGGCTGAGAGCCCCACTGGAGTATGCAGGTCCTGGGGCCAGAACCACAATCTCGGGGCTGCCAGCCTGGGTCTGGCTCTGTGCCCAGAGCCCGGTGGTTTCCGCTCACAGATGTCCCAACAGCCCTGGCAGGAGGGCGGGAAGGGCACTCAAGAAGGAAGATGTCTCGCTCCCTTCAGTCCCAAACCACAGAGGCCTGTGAGGCCGATGGCTCCTGGGCTGGGACTGGGCTGTGGGCCCTCCAGGAGCCCAGCTGGTGGACTCTCCCCTCCACCCCGGGCACAGACCCTGCAGCGAGCATGGACCCCCTTGCTCCCTGCTCGCCCCAGGAAGGCTGAGGCTGCGGTTTGCATCATCCTTGGGCGTGGGGCTGACCTCGAAGAACGAATTCGAAGAAAACAGGAGGAGGAGCAGGCATGCCACCGCACCCAGCGCCCATTGGCCGCCTGTGGAAACTTTGGTTTTTGGGGTCATGTTCCCAGAAGGCCTGCCCTCCCCCCTCCCCCTCCCCACCCACCTCACGAGGTGTTGGCCAATCATCCCGGCGGGCATAAAGTGGCTGCCAGCCCGCAGGGCTCCAAGCCTGGAGGTGTCACCCCCAGCAGGCGCAGGCCAGAGCTCGGTCACCCAGCATGCGGGCACGGTGTATGCGGAGGACACCACTCAGTAAGTACTTCCTTCCTCCCCACCAGCACCTGCTTGCTGTGCTCATGGGTGCCAGTGGGGAGCAGGGGCACCCTCTGTCCTCCAGTAATAGGGGAGGCCAGGAACCGGGCAGAAGGATGCTGAGAAGGGGAGAGAGCCAGGGGGTCAGGCAAAGAGAGGGATCCACTGAGAACAGAGCATCTTCTCAGGGTGGAGAAAGATATTACCAGAGCACTTCCAGGGGGAGGGTGATGTAGAGTCAACTCTGGGAGCAAGGAAGTGAAGGAAGGGGGTCACTGCGGGAGAAGCCAGGGAAGCAGGTGGGAGGTGGGAGATGTGCTGGGGCAGAGGAAGAAGCCGCAGAAGCTGAGCAGCATCATGGTGTGATGTCTGGAAGGGCTGTGGAGCCTCCTTCTTGCCCCGATTTGAAGGCTCTGGGATGAATGGACACTGTCAGCCGGGCCTGGGGGCCCTGGAGCCCACACAGTCACACAGCACGCATAGCCACACCCACAAGATGACATGCACACAGAGCCACGTGACGTCATCTGGAACCCTCAATCTCACCAATCTGGGAACCCCCGCATGCAGCCTGGGGCCCCTGCCATGGATGGGACGCAACTGTTGTGTGTGGCCAGCTGTTCCCTCGAGCCTCGCGCAGATCTAGACGCACACCCATGCAGGCATCCTAGTCCCACGTGTGCTGTGCCCACACCAGCCCCCCTGCCCGAGCCCAGCAGAAGGTACCTGGGGGGCGGTGAGGGGTGCCTGGTAGTCATTATGCCTGGGCGCCCAGCCCCTTGGCCTCCCCAGCAGCATCTTCCCCAAGGGGCCACAGTTCTTAGGAAGGGAAGGTGGTGTCACTGCCTTCCGGGCCATTGCGCCACAGGCCCTTCCGACCACGTGGCTGCCAGGGCCCTGTGGGTGGGTGGGTGGAGGCAGGGGAGTGGTAACTATACCCGCCCCCCAGAACGTTCTGGCTCACAGCATCTCTGGTGGGCCTGACAAAAGTGGCCACTTACGGAGAGAGGAGGGAGGCATGAGAGATGGGGGCATGGGCTGGCCTTGGGTGACCTGAGCAAGCCCTTCTCCTCTGGAGCCTTGGTTTTCCTGTCAGTCAAATAGGGGCATGGACGAGATGGTCTCACACATCCTTTCCAGATGGAAACTTTGGGTGGAAAGGCAGCCTCTCCTGGTTCTGCAGACATAGCTCAAGGTGTCTGGCTGCTCCTGGGCTGCAAAACCCTCCAGAGCCCACCTGCGTGGGGGGTGGGGTCTGTTACAGCAGGTTCAGGGCCTGCAGCAATGGCCACCCCTTAGCCCAGAGGACTTGCGGGGAGCAGCCCCACCTGGGCCACCCCAGGTCAGCTCCTGAGTTTGGCAGGCTTGACTCTAGCCAGGGCCCACCACCTCGTCTCAAAGTCTTACTTGGTGAATTGCAACCACTGTTTTAGGTGCTGGGCAGTGACTCGCTGGGAAGGTGGTGGTGGCCCCAGCAGGTACCCCCGTGCATGCACCGTGCCCAGCCCTGCCCCCAATTGCAAAAAGCCGGGGATGATGGGCTGTGCCCTCTGAGGCCCGCTTGAGTGACCTCCCCTCTGAAAGGCACCCACATGTGGCTTCCTCACTAAGGCAGGTGGCACGTCCCCTCTCTGCCCCAGGTGTGATCCTCGGACTCCTGTTCCTGAGCATGGCGGCCACAAGCAAGTGCTTGGGCAAGTACCATGAACTCCTCCTGCAGCTCCGGCGTCAGACGGACCTCATGCAGGACACCAGCACGCTCCTGGACCCCTTTGTGAGTGACCAGCCCCTGGGGGCATCTGAGTCTCAGAGAACTGTGGGGTTAGGGCAACAGTGAGTCCCAGAGAAGACAGGCCCAAACCCCACTCAATCTGAGGCTGGGGGGAAAACGAGTCTCCGTGTTATTCCTGGGCCACGGTGAACATCCCAGGCCTAATGCTGAGATGCCAAGGAGGCAATGCAGCTCCCCCAGCTTAGTGGGCCTGGAGTGTGAACCCCAACTCCATTGCCTCATTCGTCCATTTGCCCCATGTGCTCAGTGCACACCTACCACGGGCCTTGTCTAGGCACCAGGATGTAGCAGTGAACAGTCCCACCCTCCTGAGCTCATGTCACCTCCCGTCACCTCCTCAATGACACAACTCATGCCACAATCACCACCTGTGTGGTCACCCCTCCAGCCCCCCGGCATCCCTCTAACCTCACCTGCAGTGATCCAGGAGTCCTCTCCCCTCTCGGGCCTCAGTTTCTGGATCTGTACAATGGGAGGATTGGATGGGGGCTACATGAGGTCCAGCGGTTCAAGGCTGAGCAGAGCAGATTCGTGTGTGTGTGTGTGTGTGTGTGTGTGTGTGTGTGTGTGTGTGTGCTGGGGGCTCCAGCTCTCACCCCTGCATTGTCCTGTCCCCACAGATCCGCATCCAAGGCCTGGACACGCCAGGACTGAAGGAGCACTGCAGGGAGTGCCCCGGGGCCTTCCCCAGCGAGGACGCCCTGCGGGGGCTCAGCAGACAGGGCTTCCTGCGGACCCTCAATGACACGCTGGGCCTCGTCCTGCACAGACTGACTGCTTTGTATCAGGACCTCCCTGAAGCCCAGCAGTTGGTGGGACTGAACATCCGCGGGTTCAGGAGTAACATCCACTGCATGTCCCAGCTGCTGCGCAGCTCCTCGGAGGCGGAGACACCTGAGCCCACTCAGCCAGGCCCCGGGCCCACGCCGCCGCCCACACCACCCTCAGACGCCTTCCAGCACAAGCTGAAGAGCTGCAGGTTCCTGCGCGGCTACCACCGCTTCATGCACTCTGTGGGGCAGGTCCTCCGGGAGTGGGGGGAGAGCCGGAGCCGGAGACACAGCCCCCGCCGGGCCCCTGGAGACACAGCCCTCGCCAGGCCCTTCAGAGGGGGGGCCCGCAGGACGTGGCCCTTCCGGAGGGACAGGAGACTCATGCTGAGGAGACAGCTTCCCCGGTAGCCTTAGAGGCACCCCTGCCAGGTGAAAGGTCAGCAGGTACTCTGCAGGATGGCACAGCCCCGGGGCCTGCCATCCTGCTCCCCTCTGTCCCCCGCCTCTCAGAAGTGCACTTTAAGGGGTGGGAGCCGGGCAGCCCCTCTACCTCCTCTGGGCTGGGCTAGGGACATAGGGTCAGGCTGTTGAGCCCCCCAGCCCTGAGTTCCTCAGTCTGGTGGGGTGGCCAGGTCAGGTCCACACGGGGCCAACTTTCCATTGATTCAGGGGTCTGATGACACAGGATGACTCATGGCCAGACTGGCCGCCACCCCCTGCTCTGCTGCCCGGAGGCCTGCCGGACTGTCCCTCTCATGACTTGCAGGGCCGTTGCCCCCATACTTCCTCCTTTCCCTAGTGGCCTGGTTCCAAGGTGGGGGAGGTCAGGGCCTGAGCTGGCCTCCTATGCCTCATCACGTCTCAGGCCAGAACCCTGGATGTCTGGATGACCTCACTTTAGGCAGCTGTGATGGGGCAGAGTGTACTAGAAAGAGCACTGATTTGGGGGGGTCCAAGGTTGGTCCCTAACTTGCTGTGTGGCCTCAGCAAGGCCACTTTACCTCTTTGTACCTCAGTTTTCTCTTTGTGATTTCAAGGGTCCCCAGACCATGTAAACCCCTCACTGCCTGTCAGTTGCTGGGACTCTGTGACATAGGGTGGATATCAAATTCTCTCCATACATGGGGACACGCAGTACAGATGGCCACTGGGCACAGACTGAGTTCTCTGGAAGAGACCTCCTAACTAGCACCTGGAAGCGCCTGGTCTTGGGTCTTGGGTGCTGGCTGCTCCCCCTGGTGGTACATCATGGTATTTTCTTATGCTGAAACCATTGCCCTCCTGGAGGGGGTCCCAGAAGCTGCTGGGCCAATTCCTTGGAGGGACATGACTAATTTATAGATTTTTTAAATCAGTTTTTATCTGTTTCCTATTTATAAGGCTTATTTATAATGTGTATTTAATGTTAATATTGTGCCAACATATATTTAAAACTTGCCTGGTTTCTAAAGCCCCCGTGTCTCTCTGCTGCCTTGTGGGACAGGATGTGGGGGAGCCTCTCGGCGGGGGGTCCCTATGTGGTAAGGCCACAAGTATCCACCACCTGGGGCCTGGGCTTGGGGGTCCTTGCTCTATCCAGGAAGGGAAGTCGCACACCCCAGTCAGCTGGGGGCTCTGACTGTGGGGCATGTCAAACACAGACAAGGTGTTTGTTGTTTCTGAATGGGTCTCTCTTGAGAAGTTGGGGACCAGGGGTGTTGGGGTTTGGGAGCCAGAGGGGAGGGAGGAAGGATGGAGTGTATGGGTTGCTCTGGGCCCTTGTGGGTGTCTGGCTGGGGGTATGTGTGCTGATGTGTGTTGTGTGAAACAGACAAGATAATAATAGATCCTGCCTCACATGTGGCCTGTAACCTGGTAGGTGCTTGAAACTGCTTCCTGAAGGGCCCCAGGGTGGATAGGGATTCCACCTGGCTCTCTCCGGATGCTCAGGGCCCCGCCTCGGGAGGGTCATCTCTAGGCTGATGACAGGCTGAGGCAGCAGCTACAAAGGAAGGGCTCACAGAAGCCTGTGAACGTGACCTGGATCAGTCCCATTTCCAGTGGGAACAGGACTTAACATGGCGTGGAAGAGAGCCCTGTGTGGGCTTCCCCACAATAGATATAACCCACTTTGCAGATAAGAAGACCAAGGCTCAGAGAGTTTGAGTCCTCAGAGCAAATTTACTGGGGGTGGGCACATTTTAAATTCAGGCCCGTTAGATGCCAGGGCAGGAGCATCCTCCTGTCACCTTTCAGCCTCTGTAACTCCGCTGACAATTTCACGAGTCCCCGGGGGCATGGAGCTCCCAAGTGTGGGGGCAGACAGACAACAGACAAGCAAAAGAACCAACAGGAGCATCTGAGGCTGCAGTGTGAGCTTGAGCTTGGCAAAAACAAAGCGGTGATGTAATAGAGAGTGAGAGTCAGGTGACGTGGGTTGTCAGTGTGGTGCCTGGAAGAGGTGATGTCCACTCTGAGGACTGAATGACGCACAGGAGAAGGGGCGGAGCCTGTAGGTGGCAGGAAGAGCTAGGGCAAAGGCTCCGAGCATTCAAGGATGAGGATATAGTGAGTGAGGGCATTGCTGATTTATCAAAAAGGCCCAGAGAGGGGAAGCATCTTGCTCAATGTCACAGAGCGAGTTAGTGCAGTGCTGGGGCTAGAACTCCAGGTCTCTTACTCCCAACCAGCAAGCGCCCAATATATTCCAGGCTGTTTACCAAGTACTTAGTAAGGGTCTCTACTGCCCCGCAATGGGCTCTCTCTTGCTCTCGGGCTCCTGCCACACCAGCCACTTTTGGGATCCCAATATGCCCAGGGTACCCTCCCACCACAAGGTCTCTGCCTAGGCTCTTCTCTCTGTCTGCAATGCCGTGCTCTGTTCTTTTGGTTAGTGCATCCTCGGCAATTCTTACCCCCATCGTGTTCTGGGTCTAACAACTTGGTTATTTTTTTTCTCAAAACTGTCGTGTGGGGGGCCTCTCTTGGTTTGCTTTGCCGTCTGCCTCCCCCGCTAGCCTGGAGTCTCCAAGGATGGAGACCACATCTGCCTTGCTCTGTTCTCAGCACAGTACCTGGCGCCCAGCAGGAGCTCAGTGAGCAGCAGGGCAGGGAACCTGGCCTAGACAGGTGCTACCCAGGTGTGGCCAAAGGCAGGGGCCGGCCTTGCTCTCTTCTGCCCTGCCCCAGCATGGGTGTGGGGGACTTTCCTCGGGCTGGGCTGCTGGGAATCTCTGGGTGGGAGGTGGCAGACACCGAAAGCCAGGCACCCTCAGGCTCCTGGAGCAGAAGGGGAATTGGCACTAAGGCAGCCTGTGGCTGCCCATGGAGAGGGTAGAAGTTGGTCTGCGGAGGAAGAGCTGGGAAGCCCAGGGTGATTGTTCTTCACCCCTGCCTGGGCCCCCTGCCTGGGCCCCCTGCCAGCCTCTAGAGAGGTGGCTAAGCCCCGGGAGAGGTGTCTGGGGCTGCTTTGAACTGGAGCTGCACCCACCCGGCAGGAAGCAGATCAGGGAGCCCCAGACTCTGGGGTGGGGTTCTTGGGGGTCCTATCAGTGAGGACTTGTCAATTCCACACTGTCTTCTGATGAGACCACAGCTGCAGGTGCCATCTCCAGCCTGGTCCCAGATCCACAGACCCAGCTGCCAGAACATCTGCTGGGTGCCCTGTGGGTGCCTCAAGGCTGAACTCAGCCCCAAGCCCACACGCTTCCTAATTGCCCCCACTGAAGTTCCAGAACCCCAGCGCACCTCCCTCAACCTCCCTTAGCCTCAACCTCTTCTCTCCCCATTGATCCTGTGATTTCTCCAACACCCTGTCCCTGGCACCTGCCTCCTTCTCTCCCCACCGCCAACCAGGTCCTGACTCCCTGGACACATCTCACTGTCATGTCTTCTGCTCACAAACCTTCGATGACTCCCTCCCATCCTGCTGCCTGAGGCATCGATTCCAAACTCCTCAGCACAGCCGGCCAGGGCCCTGCTCTCAGGCCCACCCAAATTTGCGAGCTCATCTCTGCATTTGCTACATGCTCAGCTGGCCCCCAACACATCCAGGCATCCTGACCTCCCAGTGCCTCCCCACTGCTCCTGCCCTCCCAGGCCCCTCCTCCTTAACTCCCCATCGAGTGGCTGGCGGGGCTTCCCTGGGGCTTCGGGCAGGGCAGCTTGCAGGGGTTGTTTCTGGTGTCTGCGCCTGGAGTCAGAGCGAGCCCTCTTGGATCGTCCCCGCCCCCCCCCCCCCCGCCCACCTACTACAGCGACAACTGCTGTGATATCAGGGTTCCCATGACCATCCGGCGTGAGGGGTAGTGGGGGAGGGGTTCTAATAATGCTTTTGTACCACAGTGTGAAGCTGATCCCCCTCAAGGCATGCTTTTCCCAGAGTGGCGATGCCCTGTGAGCCTGCAAATAGCATATGCTCCCCCCAGTGGCTCATGTGAAGGGACAAAGCAGCCGCGGGCCATGGGCGAGCTGGTACAGGGTCAGAGAGATAAGGAGTCCTCGGGCAACCCTGCTGCCGGAATCGACCACAAGCTGGGTTTTCTTTTCTTTCTCAAGTTTTTCAGGGTGACAGCCACAGCCCCTCAGTCAACCCTGAACATGACACACACGGATGGAAAGGTTCCTGGGACGGGGGGCCTGGAGGGCAGGGAAACTGCAGGAAAAAAGGCAAGGATGGGGTGCCAGCACTTATAGTCTGTTTAAAGAACAAAATCGTGGCTTGCAAATGGCAGATCTGGGTCTCTGGCCTCCATAGCCTCAGCGCCTTCGCTGCCCGCCAGTTCTGATGTGATTTAAACGCTCGCTCTCAAGGGACAGGAAAGTACTTGGGAGTTCAGCAAAGTGACTTCAAACCCCAGCCCCGTGGCCCGCGTAACCTCCGGGCTGAGCCTCGGCTTTCCTGTCTGCACAACAGACTCAGTTAATTGGCCACCTCCCAGGCCAGAGCAGAGGTTTTCTGGGAAACAATGCAACGCAGGGTCTGTTGGCGTTGCCGTCATAAGCTGTCACAGAACAGGTGCCCGAGCCGCCTCCTCTTTATTTTCTCTCCCTCATTTTCCCTTTTCCTTGTTGGTTTCTTTTTTCACAGCTCTTCTGTCTTTGTTCCTGTCCCCCCTCCTCACCGCCACCACCCACGCCAGGCCTGGGACCTGGAGTGCCCACAGAACCCCTTTTCCACGCTGAGGAAAGGGTCACAGTCCATGGTCAGAGTGGGGAGGCCCTGGGCTCAGCCAACCCCGCTCCCTGCTTCCTGGGGCGTCCCCGAGGGCTGGGCTCCACTGACTCGGGGAGGGGCGAAGGTCTCTGAGGGAGGGGGTTGGGCAGGTGGGGCCCCAGAGCCCGTGGAGGAGGGCGGACCAGATGGGCCAGGTGGCTCCCGGGTTCTGAGGTGGGTGCCAGGGCAAGGAGTGGTGGCTTGAGGGGCACCGTGTCCTGGGGGTTGGCTGCAGCCCTGTGACTCCTCCAGGGATGGGGACAAGGGGACATGGCCCTGGTGCACACGGCCTGTGGCAGGTCTGAGTCAAAACACCTAAGGCCGACCCCGGCCGGTCATGTGGAGGGCTGCCCAGTCATCGCCTTATGCCGGCCTGGATCACCCTGGCCGGCTGGGCGCGGCCCAGTCAGCCGTGAGTCAGGCCCCGGCGGCCTCGCCACGCAGCACAGGGCAGGGGCCGCCGGGCCCAAGGACGACCCCTCCCCACCCCTGGCCCTGCTTCTCCCCTCAACCAACTTGAAGACCCTGCCCCACGTGTGTCAGGTGCAGTCTGGCCAGGGACCTGGGCTTCCGGCCCCTGTTGCCCCCAACCCTTCAGCCAGGGGGTGGGGTGGAAGTGGGGGGAGCCTCGGGGCCACCCGGCCCTGGACGGGAAGTCAAGTCGGGGGCGGGGTGAGGAGCTGTCTCCAGAGAAGATTCAGCAGGAGCAAGAAGCAGAGGATCCTGGCCCACGTTGACGGTGCCCCACTGAAGACCCAGCAAGCACCCCGCCAGACGCTGGAGGGTCCAGCGTGGCACAGACCACGGTAGGCTTCCCCCAATTTATCCTCAGCACAGGCAAACGTCACCTTTTCCCGCATGTGTCGGGGGCACCGGATGGCCCACCTGGCTCTCCAGGCCTCAGTCTCCCCGTCCGCGTAATGGGCATGGTAAGACGTGCCCTGCACATGTCTCTGAGCCTGTGGAGGTAGAGTTCAGACCAGATGTGAAAGTGTCATGTGGACACCTGAGGGGTTAAAGATCATGGCAGGTTTAGAGGGCAGAGGAGAGAGTACTGGATGGGGAGGCCGGAGTCCTGGCTTTGCCATCCCGAAGGGGTCACCCCTGGGGGTGTTGATTCCTGGATTCCCAAGGGGCCCTCAAGTTCCCTTTTCCCCAGAGCAGTGGAGGGTTCTGAGTTCGTGGCGGCCTAGCTTTCCCTGGGATGGAGACCTGGCAGGTAGAGGGTCCCTGTCCCCCCAGAAGGGGCTGCGGTGGGTCACAGGGTGGTCCCTGCCTGCCTCTGCTTTTGGGAGAAGAGAGTGAGTCTTTGCTAAAGTGAAGTCCCTCAAGGGGGGCTCTGGGGTGTGTGGTCGGTCAAGGTCATGGCCCCTATGCTTTTGACCTTGACCCAGAGAGGACTCGACCTCTCTGTGCTTTGCTTACTCTGTAAGGTGGGCTTAACTGTGGGGGCACCAGCTCACGGACCATGCAGGGAGAAAGGAGAAATATAAGTAAAATCTTCACAGAGTTTGGCACCGGGGGGCGGGGGGGCGGGTGGCACCTTGGCATAAATAACCTGAGAAGGGGCTGGACCCCAATCTTGCCATCAGCAGTTCCCCAGGACTGGGGAGAGGCTCCCGGGAGGGCAGGGACATTGTCCCCAGAACCTGTCCTGGGTGGGGATTAGGTGGTCCTGGGGCTTGAGGGGGGTGGGAGGGGACAGTAGTCCCCCTCCTCCCCCTCCTCTCCCTCCTACCCGCCCCCCCCGCCCCTCCTCCCAGAGCTCCCACTGGATGGAGTCACGCAGCCCCCATCCCAGGCCCACTTCATGAGGTCTCTGGCACCCCCTTGTGGCCAGTCCTCAAGGCACACCCCCTCCCCCCGACCGCCAGGTGCTCAGCAGGGCAGAGGCCCCTCCAGGACCCCTCCGCTGGCCTCCTTCTCCGCCCTGGCTGACGGCCTCGGCCTACCCTCCATTCTGAGCCCCAGGCATCTACCCCCACTTCTTCTATCCCCAAATCCTGCCCTGCCCAGCCCTACGGAAGGCACTGACCCAGTCAGGTGGACCCAGGGCTGGAGGTGCCCCTGCCACGATGCCTGCTGCCCATTGGTCAGTGGAGGGCGCTGCAGCCCACGGCTTGGGGCTGAGCTCAGTGGCTGAGTGCTGGCGAGCGCTGGGCCGCGAGCCCTGGACCTGGCCCTCACCCCCGCTGTGTCCAGCGCTCCAGGGTGCCTGGGAGGCTTTCTCTATCCTCCACCACCCCATCCCATAGTTCACACCTCAAAGAGCCTTTCTGTATCCTTGGAGACAGATGGCCTTCTCTAGGCTGGTTTTACAGACAGGAAAACCGAGACTCCTAAAAGGTTCTTTCTGGAATCCTCACAGCTAATCAGGACTAAAACCTGGGATTCCCGACTCCTTGTCTGGGAGCCTGAGGGAGGCACACAGCCCACATGCTGTTGAGGGTGTGCCACTAATCTGTGGCCTTGGAAAAGTCACTTCCCCTCTCTGGGCCCCACCTGTGAAGTTTTAACAGCTAAGATAATAATACTATCAGTCACTCAGGCATGTCTTCTGTGCCTGCAGGGTTTCCCAGAGGGTGATGTTAACCTCGCAGGTTGACAACATTGTGTCCCATTTTATACTATTGGAACTGGGGTCTGAGCAATGAGGTCACCTGTCTGAGGCTGTGAGTGGCAAAGCTAGGACTGCCCTTGAGGCCTGGCTGATTGCAGAGACCACCAACCCCACCCCCCCGACACCCCCCTCATTCTTTCTGACCTTTTCCCTTTGCAAGTGGGGACATGGAGGCAGCAGAGGCCAGGGTGGTCTTTAAGTTTCCCAGGCTAACACCACTTTAGGAGGTACGTGGGCTCTTGAAGGGGAGCCTAAGGGTCAGGAACTACAGGCCACTGTCCTCCCTCTATGTGAGGGTCTCCTGCTGCCAGCCTGCTGACCAGAGTGGACTCTGGGGAGGCCACAGCCACTGAGGGGCTTGCGGGACTCCAGCTCTCTAGACAGTCCACTGTGATCCTGGGGCAGGCGTGGTCCCACCCAGAAAGGGAGGAAGCGGAAACGGGGTCCAGGGGTGGGGCAGGGGTGGAGGAGGCCTGGCTGGGCAGGAGATCAGAGCGGGATTGTGTCATGGGAGTCCTGCAGCTGATAAGCAGCTGAGCGGCCGGCCCAGGCAGAAGGAGGGGATCCTGGGGTTGACTCATCCTGGGGACCCCCCTGGCCCCCTGCTGCCAGTGAGCCCTGGACCACACTTGGCCTCCTGGCTCCGGTTTGAGGGAGGCTGTGGGGTCGTGGGCTGGAGAGCTCGCTCCATCGCACCCTGTGTGACCTTAGGCAAATCGTTCAACTTTCTGAGCCTCAGTTTCCATGTCTGTAAAACCAGGATTAAAGTGTCTCCCGCGGGGATGGGTGTTAGGACTGGAGATAATAGGGGACTCTCGTGAGTGCTTTGCTTGCTTTGGGGGATGCAGGCGGGAGAGAAGCTCATAAGGCCTTTGGGGTCAGCGATGGGCCAGCCACGTGCCCCAGAAAGCATGGGAAGCAGGGCTGGAGTGGCTCACGGGTGCAGGGTAGTGGGGACGGGTGTCATACCCAGGTTACCTGGAGGACAGAGGGGCAGCCTGGCCCTCTCCTCTCGGCTCCCCCCAGCTCCTCCCCTACCTGGTCCTGTCCCTCCCTGACTTCAGGGAGCTCATCTTTTCTTCTCTTCCCAGGAGGAGGACGGTCCATCCTCCGCCGGGCCTCACCCCTCTATCCCCCCCGCCCACTGGGACTGGGCTACTCTACTCTGTCCATCTTATCATCAGGCCTGAGGCTCACATCACCTCCCACCCACCATCCTCAGAACGGTTTCCTCAGTCCGTGCTGGCGCTGAGGGACGGTTGGGGAGAGGGCCTGGCTGCTTCCCTGACATCAGCTCTGGGGTCGGGTCAGGGTGGCCCCAGTGGGCTTGTCTGGGGGAGGGGACGCCAGTCCCCACCTCAGGGCCAGCCAGTTTCAGGCTGAGTGGGTCCGTGGGGCTGCTTCCTGTTCTGTTTATTGCTTCTGAGTTCAGGAAATCACTGAGTGAAACATCCTCCCCACCTCCCCCCACCAACCCCACGATTATTTAATAGGAGCCGGGCTGTGGTCTCTCTCTTTTGGAAAATCCAGTGGGAGAAGGAAGCTGTCAGCTCAGCTCTGACATCAGCTTGGTCCCTGAGCCAAGAGTCAGGGTGGCCAGGGCAGGGGGGCGGCGCTGGGGCGGGGTAGGGAGGAAACCAGCTGCTGGTGGCCCCCGTGACGTGAGGCTGCCACAGAGTTCCCAGGGGCGGGGGCTGGAGGGTGAGGAGCAGGGATTGTTGGAGACACACTCGGGGGCGCGCGCGCGCGCACACACACACACACACACACACACACACACAGGGTCACGCCTCCCCACACATGTCCAGAGACCCCTGGCACGCACAGACTCACATCCACTGGTACAGGATCCAGGCACACGGTCACACACACACTCACACAATCACACAGGGGGCTCACAAAGTCAGCCAGAGGTGTGTCCACCCCGGCTCCCTCCCAGCCACACACACACACACACGCACACGCACACACACACATGGCCAGACACAGCCCAACACAGACACAGCCACACAAACGGCCTCACCACACACGCACACACATGCAGATGCCCACTCTGGCTGGGAGAGACAGACCCAAGGGGAGCCCAGCAGGCACTCCCAGAAGTGGGCTGGGCCTCTGGGCCGCGGGCTACCCTGGAGCGGGGACTGCAACCACGTCCCCCTCCTGCTGCCCGAATGAGGATGAAGAGCAAGGTGGCAGAGTGAGGAAGGCCTGTGACTATTCCGGGCCCCACCCGGGCAGGGCCGGGCGGGGTGGGGAGCCCGGGGATCTGAGGCTGTGGAAGGGAGTGGATGGTGAGAGGCCAGGCCGTGGGAGGGCCTTTGTCCTGGCACCAGGTGATGCCAGGCCCCCGCCCCCCCACCATGAGCACCTGCCCGGCCCCACCCTGCCTGCAGCACCTCCTGCCACTCCTGGGCTGCAAAGGATGGCAGCTGAGGAGCAAGTCAGGAACCCCACATTGCCAGCTGCCGAGTGACCTCGGGCAAGTCACTCCTCAGCCCCTCAGGGCCTGGTTTTCATCATTGATACCAGTGGCTTACAAACGTTTCTGACTGAGACCCGCAGTTCGAAACACATTGCACCTTGCAACCAGAGGGTGATGCACATGCTGACACATCCAGACAACGGAAACAAAAGTTTCACCGAGCAGTGCTTGCCCTCGCTCTGGGCAATGCTGGGTGATTTTGCGATTCTATTTTCTTTTGAAAGTGCTGGCGGCAACCCTCTAAATTGAATCCATGATCCACTAAGAGGCAAAGACTTACAGTTGTGAAAATATCGCTCTTTACCTCTGCCTGCGATGGTCTCAAGCTAGTTCAAGATTCAGAGAGAGCCTGGGGGAGGTCAAAGTGCTTGCAGAGGCTAAAATGCCAGATCCATTAAGGGCTGATGCACGAACCATCAGAGAGGAGAGACACCCATTCTAAAGATGGAGACGTTGAGGACAGAGCCTGCAGTGGAATCAGGCCCCATGCAACTTGGCATGGACCTCGGAGGCAGGCCTCTGACCCCACTGATGATCGGAGCCCTGTAGGCTGCTGCTTCCCTTGCAATTTCTATCAGAATTGAAGAAAAAATATGCAGTCACTCTGATTCACCTCCAGGGGGGTGATTCCTGACGCAGAACCAGTCAGGAAATGTCAGGGTGATGCTGGGGACAGTTGGCAGGAGGCCAGACTGGCTTCTAGCTCCCACTTGGCCCCGAGGGTGTGTAGCTGGTCCCTGCCAGAGATTTGATGGGGTGAGGGTGAGAAGGGCAGACTATAGGCCCAGAACTGGACCTCAAGAGCCCCAAAGACAGCTGGAAGGGAAGTGTTGCTTATTCCCAACGTGGGAAGTATTGCTTATTCCCCTGCAGAGGCTCTGAGAGGTTGCCTGTTCCCCCAGGACCCACACCACAGTCTGTCTACTGAGAGGACTCAGGAGCCCTCCTTGGCCTAACTCTCAGATCACGGGTGGAGCACGGACCCCTGGACCCAGGCCCAACCCAATCCCCTGACTCAGGCAAGGGTTTGAGCCCCTCCTGTGGCCACCCCGACCTCTGGTTAGAATGGCTGCCACGTGGCAGGCACTGTGTGTTTCCCACTTAACATCTTCATGACAGCCCCATGAGCCCAGCGCTACCGCATCCTCACTCTCAGTGGGCTCAGAGAGAGGAAGCCAGTTGCCCCAGGTCACAGTTGTGGGCAGGAATCAAACCCATGTTTGCCTGGCTCTAAGACACACCCGTACTCACTGGTGCTACCAATCTAGCCCCAAAGGGACCAAAGGTGACTTGCAAAGCCGAGCCAGCAGCCACAGGAAAGTACATGAGAGCATATAGATGGTGGAGGTGGGCAGCCCTGCAGGTGTAGTTACATCCTCCTTTCTCAAGTGCTGAATAATGAGGTGTTTTTGCCTTTTTGGACAGGATACCCAACTGCCAGGGCTGTGCCAGGAATTCCTGAGCTTCTCCTGTCTCCTCTGGCTGCCCCTCACCAACTCTGGTCCTGGGCCACTCCCTCTGGCCCCCAACTTCCTCCCCTGGGCCCATCTGACTCCGCTGTGCTCATTGCCCAGGTGGGAGCGTCAAGGCGAGGAGCGAGGACTGAGCTGATGGCTGAGAGCAGCTGCTGGTCGCGTTTTCAGAGAACTGAGATCTTAGATGGGGACAGGGAAGAGGGATGGGAAGGGAGGAGGGGGGGCCAGCCTGGGCAATGGGGGTTGCCCAGAGCACTGTTTCTGGGTCACTAGTCTTGGGGAATTCCCCGATGCCCAGAGAGCTGCTTACCTGGTGAGTAACTGCTCCTGGCTGCCCACACAGGATGCCTGGCTGTGAGAGTACCTCCCTGCCACCCCCTGCCAATGGCCACTGCCATGTTACCCTCTCCCCTGAGTGCCCCGGGGCCCAGGAAAGAGACAGACAGACAGGCAGGGGGCTGTCCCCCACCTCCACAACTCCCCCCGGGGCTCCGCAGGGGGCGGCTGGTGATTCAAGCCCCTCTGAGCTGAACTATGTCTCCTTCCTTCTCAGATGGGCCCTGGGGGTGAATCAGCTCCTGGGGGCGGTGAGGCTGGGTCAGCCACTGTCTTCAGCTCAAGCCTGGGGTGGGGTTGGTCACGGGCCAGGATGGGACGTAGGGAGAGAGAGCCCACCGCCGTGCCAGCGCCCCCCCCAGCAACCCATCTGATCTTCCTGGGGCACCCCGGAAGCTGGAGGCTCGAGGGTGTTTTGTTTCCATTATCCATCAGGAGAGAATGAACAGGCCCCTCTCCTGCCCAACTTTCCCCCTTTAGCCCTGGATTATGTCCAACTTTCCTCATCTGTAAAATGGGGACAAGAACCCCTACTCCTCCGCGGTGAGGAGGATCAATGCTGATGCGTAGAGGGTTGGCTGGGCTCCCAGAACTGTGCTGAGCCTGAGCCCTCACAGCAAATGCACAGCACAGGTGTCATTATTCCCATTTTATAGATGAGAAGACTGAGGCCAGGACGTGGTCACTTCCTCAAAGTCACCCAGCTCATAACTGGCAGACCCAAACCTCTAACCCGGCTCTGACTGAGGCTGAAGTCCATGCTTCCAACCAGCAGACTTTACTCCTTCTCGCCATGAGAGACTTGGCACAGACAGCTTTTGGAAACTAAAATGCTTTTAGAAAATACTTAGCATCTGCTCTGATGTAACCCTGAGCCAGGTGCTGTCAAGAGTACAAATGAGGATCAGACCCCAACCAAGCCCTCAAAGAGGGAGGAATGAGACTTGTTCCCACTTGAAAGGAGAGTGGGCAGGGCTGGGCAGACTCAGCTAACCTGGGCTGTGGGAGGAAGGGGAGGCTTCCTGGGAGAAGCGGCCTGAGTGCAGCTCGCCACCTCTTGCTCCCATCGCAGCATGAGGTGCTGCTGGCATTAGCTGTGGCCTTCAAGCCAGAGGCCGGGGGTCCAGGCCTCATTCTCTTGTTAGCTCTCTGTGCTGCCCTGGGCAAGTGTCTTCACCTCTCTGAGCCTCAGCTTCCCCACCTGACATTCTAAGAGAGACTTGTGGATGGCGAGTGAGAATCAGAAGAAAAGGAGGGGCTGAATGGCCACATGTGCCAAAGTGAGTGGGAGAGAAGAGCCCTCAGGGGCCCTGGGGAGGCCCCAGGCCGGCCCTGGACTCGCTTCCTGGAGATGAGCAGGTGGATGGCACAGCCGCCTGGAGGAGCACCCCCAGCCCTGGCCTGGCCGCCCCCCGCCCAGACTGAGGGTGCCCTATGTGGGCCCCAACTGTCCCCCTCACCCCGAGGCCGGTCAAATCCCCAGCAGGCCCAGTGTGCAGAAGCAGGACAGGCTGGGATGAAGTCACAGCTGGAAGGGGCCGGGCTGGGGCTGCCACTCCAGGGTGGGGCCTGGGGTCACGACCCTGGGAGCAGGCAGCCAAGAAGGGAGGATGCCTTCCGTGAGGAAGCTGGGGAAAACACACACACACACATAGCAGCGTAGAGAGGGAAGGAAGAAAACAAACTCCAGGAGACCAAAGCTGGCCTGGAGCGCCGCCTGGGCAGCCGATTCCCGGGGACCGAGGCCACGTTGCAGGCGGCTCACGGGTCCGCGGCTCCGAGACCCTGCCCGGCCTGCCCCCGAGAGGCCCGGTGCAGGTGGTGGCTGGACATGGACAGGAGAGGGAGGCTGGGCCTGGGGTGCCGAGGGGCCCAGAACACTTGGGGAGCACAGACCAAGTCAGGTACCGTGAGAGGGGAAACTGAGGCAGGGGAGGGGGCCAATCAGGGCGAGGGTGAAGTATCTTCTAGACTCCGCCCCACTTCCTGTTTCCTGTGGGGTGGGGCTGAGATTACATGGCGTTTGGGGGCGTTTTATAGGGCTGAGGAGGGGTCTGGGCAGCCAGAGGACAGTGCAAGGCCCGGCGAGTCCACTGGGAGTGATGCAGGGGAGGAACCGTGGGACGAGGAGGCTGCCTCCAGGAGAATCAGGGCACCCAGTGAGCTACTTGGGCGGGGGAACAGGGGACCCATAGATGGGGCCTCTGTGGGGCCCTGGTGAAATGGATTTGGGGTCCACAACAGAAGAGTCAGGATGAGTCAGACGACAGGGGTCTGGGAGATGTGGGGGGGCGGTCTGGAGGCTGATCCAGAGTTCATGCTCCCCGAGTGCTCACTGGGGGATTATGAGAGGGAGGTGAGCTGGGATGTCCTGGGGTGTGGGGCTGCCTGAGACAGGCTGGGGTGGCTGGACCTCCTAGGGGCATACACAGACCCCAGAGCAGGTGCATGAGAGGGGCAAGTGCCAGGTGGGGCCTTCCATGGCCCCCAAGGAAGACACAAGGTGTGGAGCGGCTGGGAGGAGGAAGGAAAGCCAGTGTGGGCTCTACCAGCCTCCTCCCTGCTGGGAAGCGCCCGCTGGGATGGGCAGTTTTATGGCCCCACAGCCGAGGCCCAGCTGGGAGAGCGGGGAGGAAGCAGCCTGGAGAGGGCAGGGCGTGCGTGGTGGGGAGGGGGCACGGTGGCAGCAGGAGGGCTCGTCCTGGCACAGAACGAACAACGCTGGGCAGGTCCTCCGGGATGTGGCAAGAGGCGGGAGCTGGGGGCATGGGGGAGGGCTGAGGGGGTGGGCAGAGGGAATCAGGGGCCAGGGAAAGGCTGCAGGGCTCCCTGGCCTTGGAGAAGCAACTCTCCTGCCTCGTTCTCTGGTCGGGGTCAGGTGGGAGGGCTGCAGCGGGGGTGCCCCTGGCAACTTGTGGGACCACATAGCCCCAGATGTGTCTGATCAGCACTCCCCCACCTCTTTTGCTTTGTTTTGAGTGCTTTTTGCCAGGGAGGAGTTGCTGTGCTCATTTTGCCCTAGTCCTCACCATTCCTTCCTGCCCCTCCTTACTCATTTATGAATCTACCTGGCCACGATAGACACCAGAATTTGTGACCCTGCCTAAGAGACTCCAGAAGCACCTTTTGGGGGCCATAATCATTCTCTGATGCTGAGCCCCAAGGGCCCTCCAAGACATTTTCTGTTCTCCTCAGCCATCCCTCTGCGTCCTGAGGAGCAAATCTGGCTCCGATTGGCTCAGCCTCCTTAAGTCTCTGCTCTAAATGTCCTTTCAAAATGGAAATGCTGGACCACCGTCCCCTGAAGGGTGCAAAGAGTTTAGGTAAACACCAGACACACCACACCTTCCCAGAATCTCCTCCCCAGGCTCTCCCCAAAGAAGGGAGTCACAGCAACCCCTCACCTCCCATCTTCCCAGCCCCCTCCTCAGCCCCACAGGTACCTGTGGTCATCAATGCAGGCTTGCTGATGGCAGTCAGGAGGCCTGACCTTGTGAGACCCTGGACAACCTGTCCCTTTGGGAGCCCCACTTTGCATGGTGGCAGCGGGCAGGTTGGAGGAGCCCACCTCTGCGGTAGCTTCCAGCGCTCACGTTCAGTTTCGCTTTTTTACCGTCTAAAGTCCACACCAGGGCCCCAGCCCCTCTTCCTGGAGCCGCCTTCTCAGCCAAGCCCCAGCCTGCCTCCTCCCCACTGACCCCCTAACCCCCTGACCAGGGGGCCACAGGTGGCAGCCTCCGTCTGCTTGCCTAGTTTCAAGCCACCTCCCCAAACCCAGGTGAGTCAGGGCTGTCTGGGGTACCCACTGCCCAGGGACCCCGATGACTCGGGGACCCTCCTCCCCCTCCCCATCTTCAAGCAACTCCCAGGGCAAGCCACGCAGGAAAACCGCAGGGTGTTTTGTTGAAGAGTTCATTATAATTTTATCAATCAAATTCTTAGAAGAGGGAAAAAGTCTGCTCTCGCCACCCTCCCCCCTCACTGCCCCCCCTTCACTCTCACTTTCTTCCATTCATAATTTCCTATGATGCACCTCAAACAACTTCCTGGACGGGGATCCCTGCTAAATATAGCTGTTTCTCTCTCTGTCTTACAACACAGGCTCCAGTATATAAATCGGGCAAATTCCCCATTTGAGCATGAACCTCTGAAAACTGCAGGCATCTAAGGTCTCCTCCAAGGCCCTCTGGAGTCCAGCCCATAATGAAGGTCTTGGCGGCAGGTAAATCCACCCGCCCCGCGCCGGCTTCCGCACCCCGCCACGGGCGCAGCGGTAACTTGGGGCACTTGGCGATCGTGAGCGGGACACCCACTCGCCGCAGACACACGGACACTTGGGGCGCCCGCGCAGCCCGCCGGGCCGCCGGAGGCGCTGGGTGGCGGCCGGGAGCGAGAGCAGGCACATGGTCCCGGCACCGCGCACCCAGCCCGCCCTGGGGCCCGCAGGTTGGCGGGCAAGGGAGGGTGCGCCGCAGCCTTCCCCCTCCTCCTCCTCCTCCTCCTCCTCGCTCCGCCGGCTCTCCTGCTGCTCTTCCCGCTCAACTTTCTCCGGGACTCACCCTCCCTCTTTCTTTCTTTCTTTTCTTTCTTTCTTTCTTTCTTTCTGTCTTTCCGCTTTCTCTTTTCCAACCGCGTCCCGGGCTGCTCCCTGGGAGGGGCGCCGGCCTCCGAGCAGCTTGCAAACTCCGGCCCGGGACGGGAGCAGGTGCCGCCTCCATCTGCTAGTGTCTGGAAAGCTGTGGTCTGTGCTAGGTGAGCCTGGGGTGTGGGGGCCCCCCAGCCATTGGGGGCCTCAGCACTGCCGGGGGATGCTGGGAGGCACAGGGGACCCAGAAGTGAACTTGAGGCTGCCACTGTCCCAGGAAGGGACCCGGCTCCTGCGCGCCACCCTTTCCCCCAACCTCATCGGTTCTCCAGCCTCACAGGTCCACCGACCCCAGCCCTTGATGCTTGGGTCACTTGGAAAGCAAGGGGAGGTGGGGGAGGCGGGAAGCAGGCGCCCTGGGCGGGGAGGGGCGATCCTGGACAGGCCCGGACAGCTCTCAGCTCTCCTGTCACCTTTCACTTTCCTTCCTCCCCCGCCCACCTGGCTGCGTGCGACATGTTCCCTTTTTTCTTTCCTGGTTGCACCATTCCTTTGCCCTCCCGAAGGCTCTGGGGGACTGAGGGACCCCAGGATTCTCCTTGTCCTAACCCACAACCTGGGGCAAGGACCAGTAGACAGGAGTGGGAGGGCATGGGGGCCAGGAGCAGTACAGAGTGGGATAGGAAGTTTTGAAGAATGACTTGGGAATGGAGGGGGGCGCAGAGCTGCAGAATTGGGGTGGAGTTGAGGGTCCTAGATAGGATAGTGGCCATATTTGGAGAAGGATAACCACAGAATTAGGGGACAAAGGGCCCAGTGAGCCAAAATCATGTGACAGGTTTGGGAGATGAGGGTCAGCAGAAACCGCCCCCCTCCCCGTGGTCCCCTAAGAAGCCCACTCTGAGAGACTGAAGCGTGAAGTAACACTTAGGAATCTGGACCATCCTGGGAGGTGGGGAGGTAGGGGCTGCTCTTTTCCTTGAGACCCGCTGGGGCTGGGGCGTGGTACCCTCCAGCCAGAGGCCAGGATGGTGTCACCCTGGACCCAGCTTCCAACTGGTAGAAACAGCTCACGTTCTGCCCCCTTGCTCCTGTCAGGAGACAGCAGGGAGTGATAGATGGGAGTGAAGCAGAGACAGAGGGTTAGAGCTCTGGAGAGAGGGGGACAGAGAAGCAGATTTGGTGACATCGTGAAAGTAAGAAACAGCCATGCTGGGCGAAGAGAGAGCTGGAGGCTGAGAGGGGACACTGGTGTCCCTGAGGGAGACGAGGCGCATTCTCTACCATGAGACCCCTTGCCCACCCCCCACCTCCCTGCTCATGGCTCCCTCCTGCCTGTTCCCAGGAGTCGTGCCCCTGCTGCTGGTTCTGCACTGGAAACACGGAGCGGGGAGCCCCCTTCCCATCACCCCTGTCAACGCCACCTGTGCCACACGCCACCCATGTCACAGCAACCTCATGAACCAGATCAAGAACCAGCTGGCGCAGCTCAACAGCAGTGCCAAAGCCCTCTTTATTCTCTATGTAAGTCTCCCCCCAGGGTGCCAAGGAAGGAGGGAGGGAGGGGCTGGGCTTTGCTACAGGGACCTGGGCTGGCGGGGCTGGTCAGGGAAGGGAAGGGAGGGGGACTGGTCCCACCACACCCAGACTCCCTCAGCTTCCTCCCCACCCCCTGGCCCAGGCTCCGCCACTTGCCTAGTGTGCCCAGTTAGATAGGGGCAGAGCTGCCTGGAGAAGGGGGTGCCTGGCACTTCTACCCTGGGATTCCTCCACCTTGTGGAGGGAGAGGCCGATGAGAGACAGAGAAGGAGGCAGTGAGGTGGACGGGAGGGTGCTGTTGGGAGAGACGGCGGGTTGTGGGTGACAGGGGTGCAGAGCCGCCCAGGAAGAGGGCGAGTGCAGTGGGTGAAAGGGCAAGTGTGTGTGGTGCACATGTTGGAGGTGAGACTCGGTGTTTTCCTTTCTGTCCCCATGTGGTCCTGATGATTGTGATGAGGAGGATAATTCCTTGCATGGTATAGGCCTGGATGCTTTACCAAGGGAATCCGCACCCACAATTACTTCAGGCTCTCAGGACAGTCCCGAGATGCCTACAGGGCAAGTGATTGGGTCCTCATGCCACCGTGTTTGGGGTGGGGGGACTGAAGCCCAAGAGCTGCCCCAGAGACTTGGTGGCAGGGCTGCATCACCCGCCCCTGACTCCCACGCCACCTCCCCTCTGCTCCTCAGTACACGGCCCAGGGGGAGCCGTTCCCCAACAACCTGGACAAGCTGTGCAGCCCCAATGTGACCGACTTCCCGCCCTTCCACGCCAATGGCACGGAGAGGGCCCGGCTGGTGGAGCTGTACCGCATCATCGCGTACCTGGGAGCCTCCCTGGGCAACATCACACGGGACCAGAAGGTTCTCAATCCCAGCGCCCACAGCCTGCACAGCAAGCTGAACGCCACGGCGGATGTCATGCGGGGCCTCCTCAGCAACGTGCTCTGCCGCCTGTGCAGCAAGTACCACGTGGCCCACGTGGACGTGGCCTACGGCCCGGACACCTCAGGCAAGGACGTCTTCCAGAAGAAGAAGCTCGGCTGTCAGCTCCTGGGGAAGTATAAGCAGGTCATCGCTGTGGTGGCCCAGGCCTTCTAGACGGGAGGTCTCATAGTGCACAGTGACCTGAGATCTTAGACTTAGGTGTCTCTCAAACTGTGGCCGGGGCCCAGAGCAGTGCCAAAGCCAAGTGGGGGCTGCTCGCAGACCCCGAGGGGTTCCTGGCCAGTCTACCCCCCTCCAGGGTGGGCTGTGATGAAGCCAAGCAGAGCCAAAACTCCCAGAGGGAGAACCTATATATGGCACCAACTAGAAGAAAGCGCCCCTTCTTCTGGGAGACTGCAGCCAGGCACCCGGTGTCGGGCTGGATTTTGGCCCCTTCTCCTCCCCTCAGCCAGGGTCTTCGTGAGCAAACCACACAAGTTGCCTCCGGCGACCCTGACCATGGGGCAAGACAGCAGGGGTCGGGGGCGTTAGCGGAATGATGACTATCAGTGCCTTCGCTGCCCCTTCGGTAGACCTTGAAAGGTCTGGTTGGAACTCAGGCAGCCCAGAGGGGCTGGGATCCTGAAGGATCCTTGGCCCCTACAAGTATGGTGAGTGGAAGGCTAGAAAGGGAGCTCTGGTTTGAGATGCTGCCTTGTCTTGGGCGTGATTGGAGAACTCAGGCCTAGGACTGTCAGGTGGAAGGTTCCAGAAGGAGGTCGCTGGCCTTCAGCCTCCTGGGAAGGCAGAGAGGCCGCCTTCAGGCCTGGGAAGGAAGAGAGGCCCTTGAAAGTCTCGACGGGCTCTTCTTCCTTGAGCCCGCAGTCTGTCCTGCTGTCCCGGTGGCTGGGGTCTGGTGGCTGGACCTGGAGGCGGGGTGTGGGGAGGTGAATGGGTTGCAAAGTCAGGTGAGGAGGTTCTGAGGGGACCCAGAGTCTTGTGGGCAAGGGTCTGTAAGGGAGGGGTGGATGCAGTAGTTCAGAGTGGCAGCTCACATCTGAGGCCCACGGAGGCCCCATGAGGTCACACAAAGGTACTTGAGGGGCACCAGAGGCCATCACTGGTCCCCGGAGCAAGGGGACAGCAGAAGTTGAGGTCAGGGTCTCAGGAAGCCTGAGATCCAAGGGTGCTGTGTGTCTGACCCAGCATGATTGTCTATTTATTTTGATGCCCTATTTATATTAACTTATTGGTGCTTTAAATAGCAAAGTTAATTCCCCTTTCCCTGCTCCCTCTCCAACAGAAATAATATGATGGCTCCTTCTGCAGGAGCCGGGGCCAGGCCTTAGCAGGGCCTGGTCTGGAAGTCGAAGATGTTACAAGTGGGATAAGCCTTATGGGTGAGGCTCAGAGAAGGGTCAGGAGCTGAGAGAACTGGTCAGTCTGGGAGGGGATGGGGCACATAGCTCCACCCCCCACCCTAATGGTAACTGGCTCTGGGGCTATCGGGACCCTGGCTGCAAGGCAGGCTGGGCCAGTTTGTGGAGTGGCCAAGGGGCCCTTTCCCAGGGCCACCATGTTGCTTGGCTCCAAGGGGCCCATTCAACACTGTGTTGTCTGGCGCCCCCTGGAATTGTGCTGTTGGAGGCAACATTCACCATGGAGATGGCACCCCTGGAGCAGTGAGCAAGGCAGCCCTGGTGGCCCACCTGCTGCTGTTTCCTTGTCCTCACGCTGCCTCTAGACTAGCAGTCTAGGGGCCCTGGAACAGTCCTGACCAGCACCCAGCGGGGAAGTGCCTTCTCGGGTGGCCTGAACACCCACAGAGGGCGAGAGGACCTGGCTGGACCTCAGGAAGCTGGACGGCCCAGGGAGGAGGCCCCTGCTCTGGAGAGGAGGACGAGGAGGCCCTGGGATGCAGACCAGGAAGCTGTGGTCCCTCCTGCCCCACCTCCCCCCACACCCCCACCCATGTCTGGGCTCCCAGGCAGGGAACCTGATCCTTTCCTTTGTGCTGGGGCCAGGCTAGTGGAGAAACGCCCTCCAGTCTGGGAGCAGGGGAGGAGGGCCCAGAGCTGGGGCAGCTGCTAAGAGCAGGGTTCTGGCGTCTTCTCAAACCCTGAGCGGGCAGCGAGCCTAGCCGTTCAGCCAGCACGATTTTGGTGCTTTGCACTCACTTTGCACCCCTCTGCCTCCTCCGAGCACTTTACCCGTGTCCGTCGGCGGGCAGGTGGGCAAGGCAGCAGGCAGGCCCTGAGGCCTGGGGTCGGGGGCTGGAGGTGGGAGTTGTCCATCCCATTGGAGGAGACCACGATGGCTACATGTTTTCCAACACTGTCTTAACTGAGGGTTAAGACACTGAGGGTTGCGCTCAGCCTTGTCCAGGATCTCAGCCTGCTGTTCCCCGTCACTCTGCTCCGTCAGTGAACGTGGCTTGGAAGGCTTGGAGCCGGCTGGTCTCCCTTCATCTCATCACCCCGTGGACGCAGACTCCCCGTGCCAGGCCCACCTGGGCAGCCTCTGAGGCTCGGGGACCAAGTGATTCTCCTCCCCAAGGCGTAGCCCCGGCTCTGCCCCTCACCCTCATCCTCAGTGCTCTTCGTAGAACCTGTCTGGCAGATGGGCACCCACTTTGCACAGCATCTCTGAATTTTGGAGCCTTTGTGTGGAAAAAAGCTTTGCAGGGCAGGAAGCTGTCCACTTCCTCCTTTATCTGGTTTTGACCCACACCTGCATCCTGGGTCACGGCCCCAGCCCGAGGAGGAGGGAGAGGCCGGCAGGAGAGGAGGGGGTAGGACAGTCCTTTTGCAGTTTATCGAAAGAGGGGTATTGGGGACCTTATTTATTTAAAAAATTTTTAAACGAGAAAGCACCACTATTTATTTGTCTCTCCTCCTCCTCGTCCTTCTCCCCCTCTCCTTGTTCCCTCCTTGGGGATGTCTCCCCGATAGAAGCAGTCCAGCTCTGCCTTGCTGGCTCTCCAGAATAGACATAGCGTGTGGGGCTGGAGGCCAGAACCAAGTGAGAGGTTAATTTCCCTTCAGATGGTACAGATGTTCCTACTTCCGGATTGCCACCCCCCTCCACCGTCCCGCCTGTCCCTTGCCCACACCCAGTACCTGGGCGTCACTCCCATCCACACTGCTAGCTAGCTCCGTGCATCCTTCCGTGTTTCCCTCCTTCCTTTCTACTGGAAAGGACTTGGCCTTGGGGGACAAATTCCTCTTTGATGAATGTACCCTGTGGGAATGTTTCATACTGACAGATTATTTTTATTTATTCAATGTCATATTTAAAATATTTATTTTTTATACTGAAGGAATACTTTTTTTAAAAGAAAAAAAGAGAAATTAATAAAGAATCTACTCTTGGCAAGCTTTCCAGATTGTATTCATGTGGGGAGACGGGGCTGGAGGGGCTGGGATCATCTCTGTCCTGGGCGCCCAGCTGGGTGGGGCTCTGCCAGGCCAGGGGCGGGCAGGTGGGAAGAGGGGGTGTTTCCACCGGGCAAGGGTGCCGGCATGGGTGAGGGCGGGGTGGGCAGAACGTTGGCACAGGCAGGACAAGGTGGGTGGGGCTCCAGATCATGGGGTGCCACCAGGAGGTCCTGTTCGGAATCACACAGGACACTGGGGCCAGAACCAGGGCTTCTGTTGGGCTCTTCTGGGCCTGAGCAGCTCTCCCACTGCAGACACTGCTGTCCCTATTCCTGCCTCACACCTGGGGACCCCCTTTCCCTGCAACCTTCTTCCCAGCCTCCTGAGACCCCTTCCTTGGAGAACAAGAGAATTTGGAACCGGATGGTCACAGACGCAGGGACTCTGGAGCAGCCCCCAGTCTCTCCCCTGTGCTTTGCTGGGGTCCAGGGCTCCCCCAGCTGAGACTCCTTTAGGGATGTGGGCAGTTTTCTGAGAGCCACCTACGTGCTCTTTCGTGAATGTTTGTAAGTGTCAGGTCGTGTGTAGGTTTCCAAAGGTGCGTAGGATAGAGTTCATGCCTCTGGAAGCTCCAAGGCGAGTGGGACAGTGAGTGAACACGTGTGTGTGTGTGTGTGTGTGTGTGTGTGTGTGTGCGCTCGTTGATGGAAGAGGCACAGAGGAGGTGCTGAGCCAAGGCAGAGAGAGCGCTCACTGCCCGGTGTCTGCAGGGCGCTCAGGCCTAGGTCCTCTGCTTTCTGTGCCAAGAAGGGCCTTGACTCACAGCAACACTGGCCTCACCTGGGGGTGATCAGGAAGGTGGCAACACTGCCTCTTACTTCTTGGCCTTTAACGTGCACTCGGATCACCTGCGATCTTATTAAAGGGCAGATTTCAATTCAGCAAGTCTTGGGTAGGGAGGGGGCAGATCCTTGCTGAATTGAAATCTGCCCTTTAATAAGATCGCAGGTGATCCGAGTGCACGTTAAAGCCCAAGAAAGGCCGCCCTGCCCTCCTTCCACCTCTCCTCCTGAGTCGACCAAGACGCCAAGTGTAAGTCACCAAGGGCTGCAGGGCGGGCAGCTGCCTGGGAGGGAGAGGCTGGCGGCTTCTGGGAGCCCCCAAACCCACAGCTGTTTCAGACTTTTTCTCCTGAAGCTCGTGGCAGGCTGGCTGAATCCCCCCTCCAGGCCACACCCCCAGCGTCCCCCACTTCTCCTTCTCTCGTGGGAGACAAGGTTGAAGCTTTTCAAAAGAAACCTTTGCTAGAAAACTAGAGGAAAACAAAGCAAACACCAAAGCTCAGACAGGAGGGAAGTACAGGGATATCAGATCCTAAATGCCATCCTGGCGGGCTGGCTGGGCTGCCCGGCCCTCGGGGTCTTCCCTCACCTCTGTGGGGAGTTCTCACCCCAAGAGAGGGGAGGTGTTTTGTTCTCTGCCCTGCCCTGGCCAGAGAGAACACAGGGCGGTTAATTGGTCATTGGGTGATCCTCCCGTAGGAGGTGAAACAGTCGGTGGGTGGGAGGAAAGGAGGCTGCCACTCCGCTGGGAAGGCTGTGCCCTTGAGGCCTGGGTCCTTGCCATGCTGCCACATGCAGTCCTGTGACCCTCCAGAGTGAACTCAGCTCTCTTATCTGTGAAACTGCAAGAGGAATCGGTGATAAATGTCATCCTATCTACTTCACGAGGCTGCTGAAAGGCACCCGAGAGCAGGGAACTCGAAACGCTGTGTGAATTGGCACGGCCGGCTGGCCCATCAGTAGGTGGAGATGGAGAAAAGAGAACCCAGTGCCTCAGGCCCCAGAGCCGTCTCTGCAGGGGAAAGGGGGTCCTCTTCCCCAGTGAGTGCAGGAGGGGGGAGCTGACAGCTCTGAGTCCAAGGCTGGGGGGCTAGGCTGATGAGAAAGAGAGGGAGCAGGGCGGACGAACTTTCAGTGAATTGCTCCTCCGACGGTACCCTGAGCCGCAGGCCTGGAGGAGTCCAGCCCAGAGAGGAGCCAGGGGCAGCCTAGGTACCCAACTGAGCCTTCTCCCATCCTGGCTCTCGGGAGGTCAACAGGACAGGAGAGACACTCCCTCCCCCTTACCAAGAAGCCAATTGTCAACAGCTATCCCGCTAGAGGCACAATCCCATGGGCTCTGTAATGACCCTGCAGTTTACAAAGTTTACAGTTTACAAAGCATTTTCTCACTCATTAGGAGATCCTCCCAACCATTCTGAGATGGGACTAGATTACTAGTCCATTTTACAGATGAGGAAACTGAGGCCCCAGGAGGCTAAGGGACTCTCCTGACATCCATCACTCAGCTTGTTGAGAGAGGCTCCTTATATTTGTTCATCCTTACATTCATCATCTGTCCACTTAACTTGTCAAGACTCTACGAGCCAGGCTTTAGACCCAAGGAGCTCAAGGGTCAGCGGTGGAAGAAAGAATTTCCCAGGCCACCTCTGCCCTAAATTCAGACTAGGCAGAAGGAGAATTATATTATCATGCTAAACAACCACATTTTCAGCAATAAAATTAACATCTTAATGGAAACATTATATATTTCCTTATTTATAGTCCTCTTTGTCCTAAACAGCATGCAAAGCATCTTGCAACAGAGGCACATTATAAAAATACTGGTAAAATAAAGAGAATCAACATCGGAGAAGACAGAGACAGAGTGAGAAAACTAAGACCACAGAGAGAAAGAAAATAAATGTTTCAGATCACGAGGGGCCACATAATTATCATGGCTGAGCTTCAGAGTTGGCTCTGAGATTCCTGGCAGCTAAAGGAAAAAGGGAAATGTGATCTATTACGCAAAAAAAAAAAGGAGGAGGCTTTCTAGAGCCTCAGGGAAAGCAGAGCCTGTCCTGGGACTGGGTTCTGAAGGGGATTCCTCCCTTGAGACCCACGGGGGTAGTGGGTGATGTGATGGGCCCTACTGCAGTGAGTGAATTCCTAGGGGCTGTTTCTGCAGTGGTCTTTGCAAAAGCAAATGCTTAGCATCCGATGCAGCCCAATGACAGGAATTCTACAAGAGCCCAGGACGACACAGTTGCAGACTGGGGCTCTGGCCCGACCCAAGAGTGGACTTCTGAGTCCTGAGGTTGAAGCAGGGGCTGAATATGCCTCAGGAGCACCCCCATCCCCAGAATTTTGAAAAACCTTTTTCTGGATGTATAATATGCCTATAAAATGGACATCAGATGACTTCCTCCCTCCTGGAAGATTCTGTGAAGCTGGAGTGATGCCGGGTGGTTCATGAAGAGAGGTGTGGGAAGGATGCACCGTGATGCAGGCAGGGATTTGGGGGTCGGTGGGCCTTGAGTCTCTGTCCTCGCCTCACTCCAAGGCCACTCAGGTCCCCTGGGGCCCCTGGTTTCAGCGTCCAGGACACTTCCCGTGGCCCCTCCTGCCTGAGCAGAGCCCAGCTTGAATCTGTCCCTTTGACTTGGGGGAAGAACCGCCCTGCCCTGGCCTCACTTCAGGGGCCAAATATTTCAATTATGAGGACGCGGTCAAGTCTGCCCAGTCCAGCCTCAATGACGGCGGTGAGGAGAGGGTATCTCTTGGGGGAGCGGTGGGCGGCGTGCAGAGGGAGCCGCAGACGGGAGAGGGGATGGGAGCCTGAGTGGGGTTTAGGGAGCAGACAGGCCTTCTCTGCTGGCTGAGAACAAAACCACCGGCTGGGAGGAAAATATGTGTGAGGCATTTTTGTAATTCCAAGAGGCTCGGTCCAGCTCCTGCCCAGATGGTCAATGAATCAAAGCCGGGAAGGGCTCTACCTGTCAGCAGGCTTTCTCCTGGCCCTGCTCACCAAGGCCCCACCTCTCCGACCCCAGCAGGCCAACTGGAACCCTCCCAGTTCCCCAGAAGGACGGTTCTTTTAAGAGTGTGTCACAGGCAAAGACCAGATGCGGGCAGCCCATGGGCAGAAGTCTTGGCATCCTCCTCTGCCTGTTCTGCTCCCCCGCCTTGGAGAGGGGCACAGCCTGCATCGCCCGCTACAGTGGGTTGAATGGTGGCCCCAAGAAGGTATATCCGTGTCCTAATCCCTGGAACCCATGTGATGGTGTCCGTATTTGGAGAAAAGAATCTTTGCAGATGTCATTAAGGATCTTGAGGTGAGATCATCTTGGACTTTTCAAGTGAGCCCTAAATGCAGGACAAGTGTCCTTATAAGAGGCCCACAGAGGAAAGAAGAGGAGATGGTCACATGAAGGCAGAGGCAGAAATTGCAAGGATGCAGCCACACGCCAAGGAATGCCTGGGGCCACTAGAAGAGGGAGGGAGAATCCTCCCCTGGAGCCTTCCGAGGGAGTTCGGGCTTGCCAACCCCTTGATTTAGGACTTCCAGTCTCTAGGTCTGTGAGAGAATAAATTGCTGTTTTAAGCCACCCAGTTTGTGGGAATGTGTTACAGCCGCCCTAGGACACTAACACATCTGTCTATCACCTTGAAGGAGCCCTGCATTTTCATTTTACAATCACATTGCTGGCCCTGCCCAACTTCACCTTCTCGGCTGGCCTCCCCAGTGCCCCCTGACCTCTGGCCATGTGGCTTGGTGGTCTGTTAAATGTCCCATCTTTTCACCGTTCCACATGTTTGCTCTGGCTCTTGCTTTTTGTCTAGAATGCCCTTTCTCCTTTGTTATATGGGAAGTTCTTTGTGGTCCTTCAAGGCCCAGCTCAAATGTCACCTCTTCCATGAAGTCTTCCTTGACTCCTTCAGTTTGACTGTCCTAAGTCCATTTTAGCTCTAATTGTATTTTTGCACAGGGCTCTAGAATTTGCCAAGCTTTTCTTTATATGATCATGTTTCACAAGGATAATGATACCTACTGTTTTTTGTGCACCTACTATGCACAGAGCATGTACTAGGTAATAGAAATAATAGCTTCCATGTACTGAAGGCCCATGCCAGGCACTTAACCATGTTACACTATGTAAAATGAGTGGAGCACAGACCGCCTGTGTCCACAGCCCTGGGAGCTAAGAAGTACAGAATCTTGGCCCTACCTTGGAGAGGCCAAAATGGAATCTGCATTTCAGTGTGATTCTCAGGGGATTCTGTTCACTCGGGTCTGAGAAGGGCTGACCTACAGCACCCAGCACAGGGACAGGGCTCTGACACCCTGGGTTTGAATCCTGGCTCAGTCCTTTGCAGCTGGGGGAGCTCAGGCAAGTTTCTTCCACTCTCTGGGCCTCATTTTCCTCCTCTGTCATGTGACTCTCCTACAGCCTTTGAGAGAAGTAGATGCCATAATGCCCGGCACATGGGGTAGGTGGCTTAGGTAGCATCTGAATATCCAAGTCCTAGCTGCCGCCCCCTACCCTGCCCACAAGGGCCATCTGTTCTTGATTCATTTTGAGAACTTTTGAAAGCCCCCCACCATGATGACCCTGCTAAGGGAAACCTCAGGCCTCCTAGAGGCAGCAGAGGAGGTATTGGGGTGCAAGGGGGCCTTTTCGTCTTCCCCACTCCCACCCCAGGCTTGGGCTGGGGACCCCAATACCCCTGACTCGGTCCAGCCTCCCGCATCCTCTAGTTACCGCCCCTCACCCCAGGGACCCCCGGGAGGTCCTGCTTCCCAGCAGCAGTGAACCCCCAAGGGAAGCACTGGAGGAGGGAGAGTCGGGCGTGAGGTCAGCCCCAACATCAGCCCCTCTCACTTTCCCTGGAGGAGGCCGCTGCGCGGGTTCCAGCCCTGGGGGAGGTCTGTCCCCGCTCCAGGGCCAGACCACAGGCAGCCACGCTGGGCTGCTGCCAGCCGGAGGGGAGGTGTTCTCAGCCCCCAAGCTCCTCTCCGTCTGGCCCTCAGGACCCCTCCCTGACCCCAGATCCAAGCAACCACCAAGGGCTCTTCCAAGCAGGTGAGGTCATTCTCTCCACCAGACCAGCCTGATGCAAAGAAGTCAGCCACCCGCGTGGCAGGATTCCCACACCCCAGGTCCCTGGTCCAAATCTTCTCTCCCAGCAGCAGCCCTGGGCCCCCCATTCCCTCCACTTCATTCCCTCCAAGGGGTCCTCAGGAGTTGGCCCCAAACACCTGTTGGGGAAACAGACCCCCTGACTACCTTCCAGAGTCCACGTGGGTCCATGAGGACAGGCCCAGAGTGGGTGGGCCTTTGAACAAGCTCGGGGCACAGACAGGTGCCAGAACCCCTGGCTCCAGGCATCATTCTCTGCCTCCAGAACTCAGGCTGCATTGACTAAATTTATTCTGTGCTCACAGCTTTTATCACAGCTTGGCCAAGACAAAGTCTTTCTTCCGCTTTTTAGGGTTTCCCAATCATACCAGTCGGGATGCCCAGAATGTTTTTGCCAAAGGCCTGGGGAGGTTCGTGGGCCTCTGGAGAGTGGGTGAGTACAGAATCCCCCAGGAGACCTTTGAGGAGGTTCAAATCTCAGTTAGTCAAAAGCAGTAGATCTCAGCTGGGGTGATTTCGTCCCAACTCACACCTCCCATGGCCCCGGGACATTTGATAACATCTGGAGACATTGCTGGCTGTCACATAGAACTAGTGGATGTGCTCCTTACTGGCATCCAGTGGGTAGAGGCCAGGGGTGCTGCTAAACATCCTAAAAACCACAGGACAGCCCCCTTTGCAAAGAATCATCGGCCCAAGTGTCTATGGTGTGGAGGCTAAGCCCAGGTCAAAACGAATCCATCAATCAACCCATCATCTCTCAGCATCTAATCTGCTCCCAGAAGATGCAGCCCCCCGAAGCTGACAGGATCCGCAGCTTCAGGCCTTGTGTGTGAGCACATGCATATACACACATGTGCACACACACAGGAAGTAATCCGAGAGGTCAACAACAACGCAAGTTCACACACAGACGTGGTGGGCAGCTCTTGGAAACCTCAGAGGATGGGGAGGCAGGAAGCCTACATCCTGGTTCTGGGCAGGCGTCCCCATTACTGTGTGCCCTGGACCTCTCACTTTACCTCTCTGAGCCTCAGTTTTTGCATCATAGAGATTGGTTTAGGAGAGCACAGGCTTGCAGCCAGACTGCCCTGGGATTGGACCCTGGCTCTGGCCCTCACCAGCTATGGGAACCTGGGGTCCTTACTTCCCTCTCTGAGTCCCCATTTCCTTGTATGTAAAATGGGGACCCCATGTCCCACCTCACAGGGCTTCTGGGAAGATGAAAGGAGATAGTACACAGAAGGTGCCTAGGCCAGTGCCACTACCTGGCAGGCGTTGCATGATGGCGCTCTTCCCTGACACTTCCAAGGTTCACACCAACACAGAGGCTCCACCAGGGTTGACACACTATGACCCACCAGCTTAGGGTTGCAGATAAATCCAGGATGCTACCATTCAAATTTAACTGGATGTCTGGTATTTTTATTTGCTAAATCTGGTGCTATCTGCTTTTGTAAATAAAGCTTTATTGGGACACAGCCTTGCCTGTTCATTGACACATTGTCTCGGTCTGCTTTTTGTGCTACAATAGAGTCAGTATCCAACAGAGACCTTAATGGTCTGCAAAGCCTAAAACAGTTAGTATCTGACCCTTTACAGAAAAAGTTTGCTGAGCCCTGGGCTAAGTTGGGAAATGATCGCCTCAGGGCGGTGGGGGTGTGTGTCTGGAGCTCATGGAGGAACTGCCCCCCTTTCTGGGCAGTGGGTGGAAAAGGTATGTGCAGAGGATGGTGGACCCTTCTGATTACCTTGCTGCCCGCAGCCTGCAAGACATCAGAAAGAGCCTTGGCCTCAGGGGACAGGGGCCTGGGTTCTAGACCTGGCCCTCCACTGACTTTTGATTGACCTTGGCAAAGTCCTTTCCCTTCTCTTGCCCCTGTTCTTACTTCCTTCATTTGTTCAACAGATGTTCATTAAACGCATGCAGTGTGGCAGATGCCGCCAGACACGTGTCCCTGCTCTCACGCGGCTTCAATTCAAGCTGAGGTGAGAGAAAATTAACAAGCCCACACGTCCCCAAGCTGGTGTCAGCAGGTGAGGAAATTACGAGGATTCTGTGGCAGAGCTGGGTGGCGGGAGGTGATGTTTGAGTGGAGACCGTGATGGAGGCGGAGCCTCGATTGCCCCGCCTGCTACCTCCTTGGGGGCTGCCCAGGCTGCATAGGGCAGGAATGGGTCAACTCTGGCCAAGAGGCAACATTTTTTTAAAACCCCTTTGTGTAAGACCCCTAAGAGAGGGGCCTTTCATCTCACCTTCTGATTTGGAGAGGAGAGGCCGCCGGCCAGTAGGGCTGCCACCTGGTGGGATGGCGGGGTTTGGGAGGGGGTTGGGTAGTGGAGGAAGGCCCGAATTCTGACCATGGCCAGCAGCTACCTCCCTTCCTGTTTTCCTGTGCCCATTCCCAGGAGTGTCGTGTCCCAAGCCCACAGCTGGCCAAACTGGCCTGATCCCAGTGGCCAGGCCAGGGGACCAGGAGGGCTGTGCTACAAGGGCTTCCTGCAGGGCACAGCTCAGACCCCCGGGCCAACCAGCAGCCCTGGGCAAAGTGGGCCAGAGGCTCCTCCCAGCTTTGGCTTGTCCTCCTCCAAGGGCCTGGCCCGGATGTCCTGGGAGGTAAGGAACCCGGCCTAGCCCTGTCTGGACGGGAGCGGTGGTTGACAGGGACTGTGACAGCCGTCAAACCTGGCATATAGCCCCACCCGCGCTCCCTGTGCCCCTAGAACCCCCTGCAGCATTGTTTATTCCCTCTTCCACCGAGGAGCCTCTCAGTTCTGAATTCTTTCCTCTGGACTGTTTTTTCTGCCGGATTAATCAGATGAACAAATTACCAATGATTATGGCTTGATGCTGTGCCAGGGGTGCTGATGGCCCAGTGGAGACACCACTAAGATCACACATTTACATTTTACTTGGGGTCTTCGGAGCCCTAAGGCAAATGAGTGACTAATGGTGGAATTTTAGACACATGGCAAGTCAGTGGGGGGATAAGACCCTTGGATTATAGTGTATATAAAAAAAGTAGCTCCTTACAGGTGAGCAGGGCTATAAAATTTACTAATGTAAAACTCATCTCATAGGCATTCATTTATTTAATTTCCTAATAACCCGATTGGAGAGGCAGGTCTCATTTGAGGCTTTCATTCACATATTATTCAGTGCCTGGCTCTGTGCCGGCTACTAGAGCCGGGGGTGTGGGTGCGTGAAAACACAAGAGCCCTTTTACAAGGAGGCCATGTGGTCACTGTAATACAGGAGACAACTGACTCAAAGGAGGCAGTGAGGAGGAAATGGAGGCTCAGAGATGTGGTGTGCATCCCTGCAAGGGATCAGCATGGCCCACTGGGGATGGGGGGGATCCACTGCTCTCCACCCTTAGGGGAAGCTCACTGGTGTTCAGAGAATGAAAGGACTTTGCATCAAAAACGTTTGGGAAACCCTGGGTTAAACAAAATCAAAAAGATGTCTTCGTTGCGGGACTTCTCAGAGCCTTTAGGACAGTCAGGTGGGAGGGGCAAGTGCAGCATGTCCATAGACCTTTCATAACTATATTCCGTGGACATGGTCTGGGAAATGCTGATCTGCCCACTTCCTTTAATGTCCTGTTAGGCATCTTTCCCAGAGGCCGCCGCCTGCCTGCCCCACACGAATTCTGTCTGCAGACCTTTTGTCTTCCACTTCCCTAGACTTCTGGCACGACCTGGGCTTCCTGAACAAAAAGGGAGATGGAGGGGAATCAACAAGGCACAGGTCTTTCTGGCCCAAATCTCACCTTCATCTCACACCTGCTAAGCCAGGGACCGGAGCTAGACTCCAGGGCAGGGCACATGACACCCTTGTGAGGGATCCTTGCAGAGATGCCCCCAGCCACACTAGACATGGCCCCGGGGGCCCTAGTCAAGGCTGGGGCCCGAGTAATCTTTGTAAAACACAAATTGGCCGATGCAGCTTCTGCTTAAAACCCTCAGTGGCTCCCCAGTACCCTCAGGAGCAAGTCCAAAGCCTTACCTTGTGCTGAGCCTCATTCCCCATCACTTCCTGCTTTATGCTCCAGCAAAACCAAACTGCTTGTGGTCCCCAGGACATGCCATGCTTAGTCCTGCTTCCCTGCCTCTGTACATCCAGTCTCCGTGTCTAGAGCATCCTTCGCATTCTTCTTCCTCTGTATCATTTCATTCCTCCTGCGAAGCCTCCTAATTGGGCCTCTTCTCCTGTGAGAATTCTCCCCACACCCCCAAGCTGGTGTCTCCCCCATATTCTAAGAAGTGATCTTATATGTGTCTATCTCCCCAGCTAGACCACCCCCTGTTCTATCCCTCTGAGTCCTCAGAGCTGTACAGAGGACCATTCCACGGCTGGCACTCACAAATGTGTACCAACTCCAATGTATCAGGAGACACATGGGGTCTCCAGTGGGGAGTGCAGGACCACAGACTGGCTGTGTGGCTTTGGGCAAGTTCCTGGACCTCTCTGTGCCTCTGTCTTCTTCTGTAGGTTGTGGTCACTCTGAGCTGATAGACGTATAACATAGAACAATGTCTGGCCTGTGCTAAGAAATATGCCTGTTATGCTTTGCTGACAATGGTGGCATCAATACCAAGGTCCCTGTGCTAGCTCTGTCACTGACTGGCTGGCCGTGGGCAAGAGCCTTTACCTGGCTGAGACTCAGTGTCCCCAACCTCAAAACAAGGCCATAGGATGGTTGATCCCTGTAGTGGGTTGAATGGTGGTCCCCCAAAAAGGTACATCCACATCCCAGAACATGTCACTGTGACCTCATCTGGAAAAGGGTTCTTGCAGATGTAATAAGTCAAGGATCTCTAAATGAGATTATTCTGGATTATCCAGGTAGGTCCTAAATCCAATGACAAGTGTCCTTATAAGAGAAAGGCAGAGGGCTTCCCTGGTGGCGCAGTGGTTGAGAGTCCGCCTGCCGATGCAGGGGATACGGGTTCGTGCCCCGGTCTGGGAAGATCCCACATGCCGCGGAGAGGCTTGGCCTGTGAGCCATGGCCGCTGGGCCTGTGCGTCCGGAGCCTGTGCTCCACAATGGGGGAGGCCACAACAGTGAGAGGCCCGCGTACAGCAAAAAAAAAAAAAAAAAAAGAGAAAGGCAGAGAGGGAATTCCCTGGTGACCTAGTGGTTAGGATTCTGGGCTTTCACTGCTGTGGCCTGGGTTCAGTCCCTGGTTGGGGAACTGAGATCCTGCAAGCAGCACGACATGGCCGAAGGAAAAAAAAAAAGAGGGAGCGAGAAAGGCAAAGGGAGATTTGAGACACGCAGGGAAGAAGGCCACGTGAAGACAGAGACAGCGATTGGAGTGATGCAGCCATAAGCTAAGGAAAGCCTAGAGCCATCTTCTAGAAGCCACCCAGAAGAGGCAAGAAAGGATTCTCCCCCTGAGCCTTCAGAGGGAGCATGGCGCTGCCCACACCTTGATTTCAGACTTCTGGGCTCCAGAACTGTGGGAGAATAAATGTCTACTGTTTTAGGTCACCCAGTTTGTGGTCATTTGTTACAGGCAGCCACAGGAAACGAACACAATTCCTAAAAGGTTCATCTAGCTCCTGTGAGAACTGACCCAGAGATTCTCATTATTATCAGATATGTTCTCCATGGGTAGTGCCAGGGTCCTTGAAGCCTGAGAAGGAGAAACCCTATTCCTTCTCTGAGATATTGATCCTGGGATACCTACACTTCCTCCCTCAACATCCCTTAATAACCCATCAATACCTGTGGTGGTTCGAGCTGGAAGAGTCTTTTGAGATCCTTCCTCATGCCTCTGCACCTTAGCATAGGCTATTCCCTCGGGTGGAAATGCTATTCCCTGCTGCTTCCATCTGCCACTTGACTACTCAGTCTCCCAGTGGGCTCAGACATCCCCTTCTCAATGAAAACTCCTTCAAACACTCACCCACCAGCTGCCTGGCAGAGTAAACCCTTAGCCCCTTTTCCTGTTGTAGCAGGGGCCATGTTTTTATTCATTTCTCTATCATCAGCATCCAACTCAATCCCCATCCCTGAGCAATCACTCAAGCCACTTGTGCTGATGCGAAGGCAGGCTCCCATCAAACACCCGCAGCATCCAGGTTAGGAGACCAAGCCTGGGTTTGCTCAGGGCCACTCAGAGGATGGCCTGGGAGGCCCTTGACAGTGGAGCTGAGAACTCTGGCTTCAGCCACTTCCAAGTGACTGTACCTCTCTGAGCCTCAGTTTCTTAATCAGTTAAAAAAAAAAGGAAAAAGAATGTACAGCAAACCTCAAAGGGATGAGAAAGTGCTTGTGCAGCATTTCAGAGTTACAGCTGTTGTCTTGGGGCTGTGGCCGCTGCCGTCAGGCTGGGACCAGACCTGTGTGTCTCTGTCATCCAAACACAGCGGGGCCTGCCTGGGTGTGCTCATGTCCTCGGCCTGTAACCCTTTCTGGGGTAATGAGTTCCATACGTTTATCTTTGCTGGGTACTGTGAATTCCTGTTTATCCAGAGACCCACAGAAATAAACACAATACTCAAATGACCAGAATTTTCCATCTCAGCATGTTCAAGGATAACCCCAGTCACAGCTATCCCCTGGGCCTTGTGAGACCCTGAGTGTGCATCACATACACGTTCCCCCAACCCCCGTCCCTGGCATGTTTGGTTGCATTTCAACATTTGGTGGGGCCAGTTATAGAACTGCAGACCACAGGAGCTAGAAGGGCCTCAAAGAAACCCCTGTGGGTTTCAAACTGGGCCCCGAGGAGCCCTGGGGGGCGGGGAGGTGACCCAGGGCTATTTGGGGGAGCGGGGAACAAGGCATGCTGAGAAGGCAGAGCTCAGGGTTTTACATTTTGGGCTATCACATGAGATTTTCCTTTAAGGAGGGGTTTTCTTTTGCTAAAAACAAAATAAAAACACCCGTAAAATGTCAGAAACCACCAACATGGTTCAAATCTTCCTCACTTGACAAAAGAAACCTCTGGAGTCCTGAGCACCTTAGCAGAGATGGCCGATTGTGCACTGGTTGCTGGATCCTGAGGTCCGGCCTGAGCCCATAAAGGGCAGTGGGCTTCCCACCATCCTATGCCTAGATTCCTACCAAATCAGAACACCCTCTGCCCTGCCTACCCCCCGGGCGGAAGTTGACTGGGCTTCCCTCGTGTATCCCAGACTGACCTCCTTCCAGCTTTGAAGAAGAGGACCTGCTCGGGGACCAGGGGTTTGGTAAACATGACTGTGGTCACTTTCCCCATCCAGGGCATCTCCTCCTGCAGGGAGGGTCCTGCCCACATGACCCCTTGCCCCTCCTCCTTCCCGTGGAGCCAGCAGTCTGGACATCTGCTGGCATATGGGTCAGAGATTTGTGCTCGGGAGGAGCCGGGAAGGGGGTGTGCAGCCGGGCAGCAGGTGGTTTCCTGAGGAGGGGTTCAGGGGTCCTGCGAGTAGCACAGGGCGGTCACAGGCAGCCCCACTGACCAGGGTTGGCTTAGTGATGTGCTGAGTTGAATCCTCAGAGCTTGCTCCCTCAGGGTGTGTGTGTGTGTGTGTGTGCGCGTGCGCGCGCATGTGTGGAGTCCCTACCATGTGGGGTCCCAGAGGTGAGCAAGACCCAGTGACCCTCCTGGAGCCTGCGGTCCAGCGGGAAGACAGACGTGCAGGAACTCAGATGCTGTGCTATTTAGGGGGGTGCTGGGAGCTGGAATATAACAAAAAGGGTGTGGGTGAATGAGATGGGGGGGGTGGGGTAGGGAGGGACTCCAGGGAGAGTGACATTGAATCTGGGAGGAATTGGAGTAAGCCAGGCAGAGGAGCAGCAAGAATGGTGTAAGAAAACAGAATGACGAGACAGATGACGACATTAGGTGAGATGATGCGTGTATGACCCATAACAATCATGCAGGCCACAGGGCTCAAAAAATGACAGTGATTCTTGTAATTCCTTGTCTAGAATGACGGAATCATGGGCTCTCAAAAGATCATCTTAGCCAGTACTTCTCAACAAGGAAGGGTGGAAATGGGTGTGATTTTGCCCCAGGGGACACTTGGCAATGTCTGGAGACATTTTTGATTGTCACAAAGATTGGGTGGGGAAGCCTGTGCTGCATTAGAGATAAAGGCCAGAGATGTTGCTGAAAATCATAAGGGTGGGCCTCAACTCAGAGTGTCAACCACACCAAGGTTAAGAATCTCGGCTCTAGGCTCACTTCCCTCAGACTTCCCTCCCTCTCTGAGCCACCTCCACCAACTGCCCGTCAGGTCTGCACTTGAGCACACCCCAGGGACAGGGAGCTCATTACTGCCAGGCAGCCTGTTCCGTCCATAAGTTCAGCATATTCACAATGTTCCTTTTCACCATGATTTGAAATCCCTTCTGCACGTTCCTATAACCTGCAAGCATTTGTCCTAGTTCTGACATTGGAACTAGCCTAAATTGAGCATCTGCTTCAGATGCCTTCTAATGTCTGTGAATTTTCAAATGTTTATGAACCTTCAAATGTTTGTGAATTTTCAAATGTCTGTGAATCTTCAAATTCTTGTGAATCTTCCCTGTTCCACGCCCCTCCATGTGATCAGGAAGCTTGACCTGGGATGTGGGGTGGTCCGCTGCCTGTACGAAAAGCACAAGGATCTCGGCACCCCTACTTGGGAGCCAGCAGGGCCGGGCCCGAGGAGCCTTGTGTCCCCGGGTTCTCCTGCTGCCACTTGACGCTCTTGGTCATGCAGCTTCTCGGAGCCTCAGTTTTGTCTCCTGTCAAATGGATAGGAAGACAGCCTGGCTTTTTTGCTTGGTGCCATGATGCTCAAAGGAGGTAACGGATAGGAAGATGCATTAGAAAGGTGAAGACACTGCACAGAACAGTATAAGAGGTTAACCTTATGGGCCAGGGTTTTTTTTTGGTTTTTTAAAAAAATATTTATTTATTTGACTGCACCAGGTCTTAGTTGCGGCACGAGGGATCTTCATTGCTGTGTGCGAGATCTTCATTGTGGCATGCGGGATCTAGCTCCCTGACCAGGGATTGAACTTGGGCCCCCTGCATTGGGAGCATGGAGTCTTAACCACTGGACCACCAGGGAAGTCCCTGGGCCAGGTATTTTCATGTTTGTGACTGTCTTCCTATTCGCTGATAGCAGAGGCAGAGTGGCAGTGGTGATCCCATTTTACATAGGAGCAAACTGAGGTGGCAGAGACCACAATTAAGACATGGCAGGAACCTAAGTGTCCATCAACGGATGAATGGATAAAGAAAATGTAGTATACCCATACAATGGAATACTATCAATACTTAGCCATAAAAAAACCCCGAAAATTTGCCATTTGCAACATAGATGGACTTGGAGGGCATTATGCTAAGTGAAATAAGTCAGACAGAGAAAGGTAAATACTGTATGATATCACTTATATGAGGAATCTAAAAACTAAAACAAACTAGTGAATATAACAAAATAAAACTGACTCACAGATATAGAGAACGAACTATTGGTTACCAGTGGGGAGAGAAAAGAGGGGAGGGGCAAGACAGGGGTAGGGAATGAAGAGGTACAAACTATTATGTATAAAATAAGCTACAAGGATATATTGTACAATACAGGGAATATAACCAATAGTTTATACTAACTATAAGTGCAGTATAACCTTTAAAAATTATGAATCACTGTGTTGTACACCTGAAACTTGTATAATATTGTACATCAGCTATATCTCAATTAAAGAAAACATGGTAGGGCCAAAAGATGAACCCAGATCCTCTGGCTCAAATTCAGGACCACAAATGCCAGAGTCACGGCGGCCAAGGGAGGGAGAGGAACGCATTGGGGTAAGAAGACAGGAGGCTGCCTGGCACCACCCGTGGGAAACACCGCCGTCACACACGCTTCTGTTGCCCCTTTGAAGCTTCCTGTAGCTGGGTTCACCTGAACACAGGGAGCGGGCCCACACCCAGGGCACCTGCCCTTCTTTCATACCCCCCTCCTCTTCCGCTTCCTCTCCAGGCCTGTTTCCTTCCTCACTTCAAAGCTCACAGGTCCTCTCCTTAGAAGCCACTTTCTTTTCTTTCTTGGAATCTGCCCAGGAAGAGACGCCTGCGTTTCTGTTTCGATTTCTCCTAAGGCCCCCGTGTTTCCTGGGGAGGTTGGGGCAGGGGTGGGGGGATGTGGCCCATGGGCAGCCACCCATCAGGCTGGGAAGCGTGCCTGCGGGGTCCCGGGCCCTCTGCTTCCAGGCCCTGACACCCAACCACCCCACCTCCTTCTGCCTCTCTATCTGTCATGAGTTTGCCCTCTTCAGTCTCTGGCTCAGAGACTCACAACTTCAGAGATGGGCGGGGTTTTGTTGGAATCCAGGCTCAGAGAGGGGCAGGGGCTTGCTTGCAGGAACACAGCGAGCAGGGGCAGATGGGAGTCCCCTCCCTTTCCCACTATGCCAGGCAGGAATCCTCTCTCAGCCTCTCCCCCACTGCCACCCTCAGGACATTTTCTGGGTATGCTTCTGCCTCCTCCACCTGTGACATCTTTTTCCACTCCTCACTTTGTTGCCCGACTCATTCTTTAAGACACAGCCAGTGTCACCTACTCCAGGAAGCCTCCCTGGATTGCCTCCCCCTTCGCCCCAGCTCCCTGGGCTGAGAGATGGTCCACCTCTCTTCCCATAGCACTATAACTACATGGCCTCAGGTGGAAAACTTGTTACTTTCACACTAGGACTCATGCTCATCCTCACGCTGGCCTGTGATTTCTGGTGTCGTGAATGGAATTTTTGGCTTCTCTGCCCTCCCTCACTTGTGAGCGCCTTAAAGGCTGCACCTTAAATCTTTTCTTTCTTTCTTTTTTCTTTTTTAAAAAAATTATTTAGGGCCTCCCTGGTGGCGCAAGTGGTTGAGAGTCCGCCTGCCGATGCAGGGGATACGGGTTCGTGCCCCGGTCTGGGAGGATCCCATATGCCGCGGAGCGGCTGGGCCCGTGAGCCATGGCCGCTGAGCCTGCGCGTCCGGAGCCTGTGCTCCGCAACGGGAGAGGCCACAACAGTGAGAGGCCCGCATACCGCAAAAAAAAAAAAAAAAAAATATTTATTTATTTATTAATTATTTATTTTTGGCTATACCGGGTCTCAGTTGCGGCACATGGGATCTTTGTTGCAGCATGTGGGCTTCTTAGTTGTGGCATGTGGGCTCCTTAGTTGCAGCATGCGGGCTTCTTAGTTGCGACATGCCGACTCTTATTTGTGGCATGCATGTGGGATCTAGTTCCCTGACCAGGGATTGAACCTGGGCCCCCTGCATTGGGAGTGTGAAGTCTTAGCCACTGGACCACCAGGGAAGTCTCAAATCTTTTCTTTCTTAAACAGCTTTACTGAGATCAAATTCACACACCATACAATTCACCCATTTAAACGGTTTTTAGTGTATTCACAGACAATGGGCAGTCATCACGATAGTCCGTTTTAGAACATTCTAATCGCCTCAAAAAGAAAGCCTGTTACTTTTGGCTATTATCATCCACCCACCATGTTCCCCCTCATCCCCACCCCCAACCCTGAGCAAACACTAACCTCCCTTCTGTCTCTGTGGATTTCCCTATTCTAAATATTTCATATGAATGCAATCATACAACATGTGGACTTTTGTGACTCGATTCTTTCAGTCAGCATAATGTTTTCAAGGTTCATCCATGTTGTAACATGTATCAGTACTTCATTCCTTTGTATGGTTGAATAATATTCCATTGTATGGACGGAACACATTGTACTTATCCCTTGGGATTGTTTCTACATTTTGGCTGTTATGAATAATGCTGCTATGAATGTTCCTATACATGTCTTTGTGTGGACATATGTTTTTATTTCTCTTGGGTAGATACCCAGGAGTGGCATTGCTGGGTCCTATGGTAGCTCTATGTTGAATTGTTTGAGGAACCGCCAGACTGTTTTCCAAAGTGGCTGCACCATTTTCCATTCCCACCAGCAGAGTATGATGATAGATTTCGCCACATCTTGGCTGTCACTTGTTATTATCTGACTTTTTAATTCTAGCCAACCTAGTAGTTGTGAAGTGGTGAGTCTTACAGATCTTTTATGTGCTGGGCAACAAGGCCTGGCAGGGGAGCCCTGGAGGCAGGTCCAGGGCTGGAAGCCCAGCTCTTCACTTCTGCTGGGGGACTTCACCTGGCTGAGCCTCATCCTTTTCATCTGTGGAATGGAATAATACTAGGTGGTCTAGAGATCATGAGTGGAAAGCACTTGGCATAAGTGCTGGCATACAACACGTGCTTGATCAGTGTGAACTACAGTAACAGCTACAGTGATCACTCCAAAGCCTGGCAGTTTCTGGCGCACGGTGGGCCCCAGTGGATGTGGGTGGAGTGACCAGCGGCAAGTGCGCCCCGGGGAGGTGCCAGCTGAGGACCTGGGCTGGACGCAAGGGAGCCCAGGGAAGCGCTCACAGCCTCCCGTCCACGGGCCCCTTGCCTGAGCCCCGCCCCATCCAGGCCGCTCTTGTCTGGCACAGGGAGCAGGGAGCCGTCTTCTTTCTCAGGCGTTTTGAGACTCAGCACATGTTAACCTCCTCCTGATGGTTTGAATTAGAAAGCAGCTGATGCCTTCTGGAAACCCAGGGAAAAACATTATTGTTGGAGGCCAGTCTCCTCGTTGGCAGAGCTGACTGCCCTGGCCTGGCATTTCAGAGCACAAAAGCCTTCGCTGGCAAAATTGGAGCCTTCCCTTGGGGGCTCCCCTCCCCTCTTTCTCCCCTCTTTCTTCCCTCCCCTCTTTCTCACCCAGCCCCAGCCGGGAGGGGAGTTGGGACAAGAATCCCCGGCTGCACGGGCCCATCCACTCCAGCAGCATGTTGGTGGACTGAGGTCTGACTCAACTCCCTACCTGGCAAAGGCCCAGGGTCTGGTGCAGTGCAAAGGTGGTGCCCTCGAGCGAGCAGGGAGGGGAGGCTGCAGAGCAGGGAGCAGGGCCAGGAGGGGGTTGGCAACAGGCTGGCCGGACACGGAGCCATGAGCCACGAAAAGGAGAAATGGTGTTGCTGATTTCACTGGACAGATGAGGAAGTTGAGGCTCAGAGAGGTGATGTCCCCTGGCAGGGTCGCAGAGCCAACAGAGGTGGCCTGAGGCCTGGACCCCAGGTGGCCTCCCAGGCCCCACCTTTCTGTTTCATGCTGAGAATGGCAGTAGAAGTGCTTTGTGAACCAAAAGTACACATAGGAGAGGTTTTAAGTATCCTTCTTACAGCAGTTTTCCTCGTCCGGATATGCCCTGTCCGGAGGGTCCCTGGGGAGGTGGTCAGAAGATGCTGGAGGGGCTTCCCTTCGAGCCGGCCATCAGCTCTGCAGCAGCTTCTGCTTGGCCACCGATGGTTAGAGCCACATGACCAGGGCTGCCTTATCTCTTCCAGGATGGCAGGCCCAGCTCCAGGAAGCCGGGCTTCAGATGGGCAGTGGTGATTGTCAAGACCTGCAGCGCCCCGATAAAGCCTCCGCAGCATGGGACCAGACAGACCCAAGTCCCATCGCTCCCCTTCCTTCACTGGCCTCGGCTGCCCTGGCTGCTAACACTCCTCCCCCTTCCCCACGAGGACAGACCGGTCCCCCCTCCCACAGTCCTTTGTGGCTCCCTGGGCTTGAGACCAAGCCAACCCGGGGTCAGGAGCACGGCCACATTTCGGCCAGAGTGTGGGTGCCTCCATTTGCTCACCCTAAAATGAGGCTTCTCTTGTCTCCGCCCCACAGGGTGTTGGGAAGATCAAATGAGGTAACACGTGATATGCATGAGAATAGAGGCTGGCACGAGAGAAGGTGCCAGTCATGTTCTTTATCCATCTCCCCAGACCTGTGCCTTAGCAGTGCTGTCCCCTTGCCTGGAATTCCTCTGGTCTTTCCAGACCCTGCCTCTCCTTGAAGGGCAAGTCTGAATCTCACCTTCTCCCCAAAGCCACTGGACCACCAGGGAAGTCCCAAATCTTTTCTTTCTTAAACAACTTTAAGAAACGTCTGTCCCCAGGCCCCGTAACCTCCCTGTGCTTCACCCTCACATCAGTTGGCATCGGCCTCTTTGAGGAATAAGCAGAGGCTGGAAGGAGGTACCCTGATGGGCTAACCAGGGCTATCTGGGGTGGTGAGCTGCAAACGATTTGGACATCCCCCCCCCCGCCGTCCCCCCGTTGTGTGTGTTTGCGTCCCCTCTTTTCTACATTATGCATAATTTACATGGATAATTAGAAAAGAATTCCAAACAAATGCTGTTGTCAGAAACATCTGCTCCACTTGGTTGACCACTTCACTGAACGACGCAACTTGTGTCTGTCATGGCTGTGTTGACCGTGATCGTCCAGGCAGTGGTCCTTAGACCTGATCCCCCGTGCACACCCGCTCACTGTCCCTTCTGGTGTGACCCTCACTAACTCGCCAGCCTCAGCTCCGTCGGCTCCAGCCCCGAGGACACCTACCACTAACCGTCTGAGGTGTCCCCACAGTCCGCACCTGCTCTCCCTTCCCGAGGTCCAAGTTTTGGTCCAAGTACAGCTCAGAATCCATCTCCTTTGGACTTCCCCTGCCACGCCCACCCAGAGCCCATCTAGCACTCCACTGGCTTCCCCAGGCCGCTAGTTAGCTGTCTCCCCATTAGGCGTTACTGTCCTTAGGCGCAGGGGACACATACCTCCCCGCCCCCCCGCACCTGGCTCGGTGCCCGGCACACAGCAGAGCAGGTGCTCAGGAAGAAGAGCACTGAGGATGGTGATGACGGCCGCCACCACTTCCAGAACACTGACCTTGAGCCTTTACCTGCTCAGCTCTTTACCCAGATTCTGTCACCTAACCCTGTCCTCCCTGCAACCCAGGGACTCCGGTGCTATTAAGTGCATCTTATAGAGGAGAAAAGGCCACCAAGAAAGAAAGGCCTGGACCTCAGATCGTGTCCCGGAGACGCAGCCCCTCTTCCTGCCTTGATTTCCTCTGCTGTGCGGGGGGTGCCTGACACCTGCTCGCCTTTCCTCCCTCCAGGTGGTCACGAGGGTCAAATAGCACAGTGAGCATGATGTCCAGTGCAAACAGCTGTACGAAGCCCCGGGTAATGGAGTAAATGCATACGGGAGGACCCATCCAGACCCGCCAGCTGGGGAGGAAAGGGAATTTTTCACGTTCCCTTTCCCACTTCTCTCTAAGGATAATAGAGAAAGTGAGCCGATTACAGGGGCCCTCTTTGCTATGGGAGGACTCAGGCACGGGCCCCTGTAACCCCCATCCCCCCATCCCTTTCCTTCCCCTTCACCAGCTCCAGCCACACTGGTTTCCGTCCTAGTCAGAGCCAAGCCGCTGCCCAGGCTGTGCTCTTTGCTTGCAAAGCTCTCCCACTCCACTCACCTGATCCTGACCCACCCTTCCAATTTCAGCAGAGATGTCAGCCCCACGGGGCAGCCTTTCCCAGGCCGTGGCCCTGGCCTGTGCCTGTGAGAGGCTGGCAGTGCCCATACCCTTTCGGTGGTACTCATCTTTGCTCTAATGAGACAATTAACTGTGTAATAAGGACATTGACTTCTCCCACCAGGCCATAGGCTCTGCTAGGGTGGGGAGGTCCTCCGTCCTATTTGGGTCAGGTCCTCGGGACAGACATTCAGACGAGCCCACGGGTGTGGCTCGGCAAAGACTCATTGACAGAGTGAATGAAGGTGGAATTCAGCCCCATCTCTCACCAAAGCTCAGCCTGGCTGTGCCGTGGGTCCAACTGAGGACGCTCATCGGTCCTCAGATGTTAGTAGTGTGTGGCACATGGGCTCTGGAGCCAGACGGAGTCTGAATCCCAGCTCTGCCGCTTCTGAGCTGTGTGATGTCGAGGAAGTTGCTCAACCTCTCTAGGCCTAATTGTAGCACTGAGATAATATTAGTGCCTCATTGGTGCTATCGATATGGGCTACATGAGTTAAAGATTACAATGAGTATGACTGCAATTACTATTACTATTACTGCTGGTAACGACTCAAAGGAGTCTTGCTCCCAATTAATATCTTTGTTCTGTAGCAGCAGGGGCCCAGGTCTCAACAACAAAACTGGAAAGGCCTGGGAAGGGAGCCAGAAGCCCGGGGGCTCTACCTCAGTGGCCCAGCCCGGCCATGTGACCATCTCGCCCACTGGCCAGATGACTAACACCGGCAGCAATCATATTTCCTAATTTGCTACCTCACAAGGGTGTGGGAGACAATCAGAGACATGAATGAGAACTATTCTCTCTGCAAATATTTGTTGGGACACTTACTGTGTTCCAGGGCTTGAGGAGGACCAAACAGTCAATGAGACCACAGGAGCCCTCCCCCTGGGAAGCCAGAAATTAAGGGATTACTAGGAAGTGAGCAAGTATCCTATAAACTGTCTGCAGTACAATCTAACGGTTCAACGGGGAAGTACCTCCCGCTCTGCCTCCTTCTAGCGATGTGATCTGGGCGTGTCCCTCAACTCTCAAAGCCTCTGAGTCTTCCCTTATGAAATGGGCTTGGAGGTACGCATGAACTATCCCCCACCTCACCACACTGGTGGAAGGATGAAGTGAGCTCGTGCGTGTTAGGGCTTAAGCACCACGCTGGAAGTGGCTAAGCTCTCTCTGGGTGGTCGTGATTGTCAATGCCATGACCTTTGCCATGACCTTGCCACCTGGCCCTGAGCTGGCACCTGGGGTTAGTGAGTGAGATGCGCATGTCCTTCAAAGAGAGAGAGAGACCAGGAGCGTGGCTGGCACCCAGGGACTGTGTTCCCTTGCCATCACAAGCTGACTTTTGTTACACACACATACATCATGATTGTACAGGAACATAAGTAGGTTTGAAATATTCCAGAGAGTGGGGTGAGGACATTTACCAATACCTTTTACTTTTATGTATTGTTCGAATAAGAGATTTTTTTTTTTTTTTGGTTTTTGTGATAAAATATACATCATGATTGTACAGGAACATAAGTAGGTTTGAAATATTCCAGAGAGTGGGGTGAGGACATTTACCAATACCTTTTACTTTTATGTATTGTTCGAATAAGAGATTTTTTTTTTTTTGGTTTTTGTGATAAAATATACAAATTTTAATTTTTTTTTTTTGCCATGCTGTACGGCATGCGGGATCTTAGTGCTCTGACCAGAGATCGAACCTGTGCCCCCTGCCGTGGAAGCACGGAATCTTAACCACTGGACCGCCAGGGAAGTCCCTGTTTTAATCATTTTTAAGAGTACAGTTCAGGGGCTTCCCTGGTGGCGCAGTGGTTGAGAGTCTGCCTGCCAATGCAGGGGAAAGGGGTTCGTGCCCCGGTCTGGGAAGATCCCACATGCCGCGGAGCGGCTGTGCCCGTGGGCCATGGCCGCTGGGCCTGTGCGTCCGGAGCCTGTGCTCCGCAACGGGAGAGGCCACAACAGTGAGAGGCCCACATACCACAAAAAAAAAAAAAAAAAAAAAAAAAAAAAAAGAGTTCAGTTCAGCAGTATTCGTACATCTGTATTGTTTTGCAACCATCACCACCATCCCTCTCCAGAACAGTTTCCACCTCCCCTAACTTAAACTCTTCACCTTTAAGTACAAACTCCCCGCACCTCCTCCCCGAGCCCCTGGCAACCTCTCTACTCTACTATCTGTCCTGATGATTTTGACTATCTGGGAAACTCACATAAGTGGACTCATACAGGATTTGTCCTTTCGTGGCTGGCTTATTCACTCAGCATAGTGCCCTCAAGGTTCACCCATGTTGTAGCCTCAGTCAGAATTTTATTCCTTTTTAAGGCTGAATAATATTCAATAGATTACTTTTGCAATTGGTAAAAATAAAGATTGACCCAAGACAGCAACAGAAAGAATGACCGTGTGAATGACCTACAAAGGAATGGTAGTTGGCTGCTGGGGCCTCGGATGGGGCAGCAGGCTGGTAACATGGCACAGGAGCCCCGTGAATCAGCCCTGGGTGTCCTCTATCCTAAGAGGAGGGCATCGGGCCTCCTGCCAGGGCTCTGGCCCCACTGTCCCACAGCTAAGAGGACAATGAAGACACTCAGCCTGCCAGCCAGCGGCTGTGACTCACAGGCTGTGAGGCCAGGCAGGCCCCCGACGCCCAGGGCCATTCAACCTGGGCAGTGAGCAGCTCAGAGTTCCCGGTCCCCTTCTGATACCGGCCCTGCTCCCAGTCTCTGGGGACAACCCAACTGGCCTGGTGAGTAAGGAGACTCTGGACAATCCCTCCTTTCATAAACCTCCACTGCTGACTAATGCCTCCCAGTCACGCTGGGCCCTTCCACCCCAGAACCAGTCCGTGCCCTGGAGCTGGCTCTGTGGAGTTTGGAGGGAGGTTCCCCTATCCCCGCTGGTGCTGCCCTCATGCCCTGTCCTGCTAGCTTCTGGGCCCCACTACTCAGCCCTTTCTCTCCCGGGCCATTTCCCTTTCCTCCTGTCAACCCCCAGCCCTCCCCAGCCCTCGCCCCTGGGCCTCAGGTTGGTCCTGCCATGGTCAAACCTTTGTATACCCTCTTCCTGCACATCTCTGGCTTTTCCTGTTAGAACGGTTGGGGTCACCAGGAAATGACTCCAATGGGGGGATTCCAGGCACTCAGGCAGACCAGTGGGGACTATTTCTGAGCACAAGTGCAATGGTGTCTTGAGATGCCTCCAGCTCCTTTGGGGCCCACGGAGAGGCATTGTGGAAAGAGATGGCCTTTGGAGTCAGACTTGAGTTCAAATTCTGACTCTGCCCCTCAGTAGCTGGGTGACCATGGGCAGGTAACTTAACCTCTCTGAGCCTGGATTTCTACATCTGTTAAAAAGAAAGGGGAATTCCCTGCCGGTCCAGTGGTTAGGACTCTGCGCTTTCACTGCCGACGGCCCAGGTTCGACCCCTGGTCGGAGAACTAAGATTCCACAAGCCACACGGCACGGCCAAAAGAAAAAAAAAAAAAAGGACTGGGCATGGGAATAACAATTCCTCCCCTCCAGAATGGATGTAAAGCACCTTCCAGAGGGATTCTGGACTAGGCTTGGGTGGAGGTGACTGGCCGAATAGAGGACTCAGGAAATGGGGTTGGGATGCTTTGGGGAGCACCTGCCATCCAAGGGGAGGCCTCAGCCAAGGAGCACGTGGCTGGTAAGGGCCGAGCGGAGTCCCTCTGATGCCTTGGCCCTCAAGATGGATTGATTCCCAGCTGAGAAATGGCCTCTTGTTCTCAAGGTTGGCGGGAGGGTGAATTCTTTTATGATACCATGATACCATGTGAGGGCAGGGAGCTGCACCCCTGGAGGGGAGCCTGGCATGGGTAGTCCCGGGCATCAGATGACAAGCAAAACTATCCTTGCTCAGTTGTGGAAGGGAATCTCCTTCCTTTTTCGGCAGGAGGTGGGAGGGGAATGAGAAAGGGCCATGGCCAGCTTCTCTTACTAATGAGGCCTAACTGAGGCAAGCGTGGGAATGACTTGGCGGGATGCGAGAGGCAGCTTGGAGGACTGGGAAAAGCTCTTGCCTGGGAGGTGAGAACTATGGTCCCAGCTGCCCGCCCCACCTCCAAGACGAGTGGCCATGCGTGAGTCACAGTCTCTCAAGTGACACGGCTCTTATCTTCAAAATAAGGAGGTGAGATGTGAGGTCTTTCAGGCCCTTTCCAACTCTGAGAGTCTCTAACTTTGCAGCCATCTCTTTAAAGATGAGAAGCAGAGAGGCTGAGCTAAAACAGATGTGGCGGATAAAGCCAAGATAATCAGCCGAGCGGTTTCTCTCTCTCCAGTGCCCTGCGTCAGCAAGGCCTTGGGTGACTTCTGGCATTTGTTCATTTCGATAGGTAATCAAGGCAGCATCTGTGGGCCCAAACTTCCGGATGAGAGGCTGATCAAACAGTTTTTACCCTCAACCCTTCCTCTTTCCTAACTGGTGTGTGTGTGATGTGGATTTTCTGAGTCCAACGAGGTTCCAGGCTGGCTCCCGGCATGGAGCGTTTCCTAAATATGGTTTCTTTGCTCAGAGCCCCTGGTCCTCCTGACCTTCCACAGTCAGCTGGAGTCTGAGGATGCTCATTCCCTAAAGAAGTATTTTTTATGTGTCTCCCCAGTGCCTGGCATCAAAATCAAAGGTTCCAGGGCACGTGTGTTAGAGGGGATCCCCAGGAGTCTCTGGTGTGTGAGATAACCATGCTTCCTGCCTCTGAAGGGCTCACCAGCCAGGCAGAGAGAGGATACCAGTGGCCGGTATCCACTGGGCAAAGTGGCAGGAGGGCGAGAAGGGCTCTGGGTGGCTGACAGGAGCTAAGGCCTCAGAGGCAGGTGACAAATTTAGGCAGCATGCAGCTCTGAGGGTTGGATTTCATTTTAAAGTAACCCCCGCCCATTTCCATCCTGCACCTGGTTTGCTTCCTTCCTCACCTGATCCCATTCTGTAATTACACGCTCACTCGTTTATTATCCGAACTCTCCTCTAGAAGGAAAGCTAGAGAAGGAAAGTCTGTTGCTGCCTTATCCACCATCTAGACGCAGTGCCCGACAGAGCCCCGCGCAGAGAAGGTGCTGGAAAGCCCGTTTCGCCTGCATAAAGGCATGTGAGCAGGTAAGCGACAAAATCCAAGTCGTGTTTCAGGGTGGCGGAGTTGCAGAGCCGAGTCAGAGTTGGGCAAGGAGGTTGAACATTCCGTCTTCTTGAGAACCCGGGACATTTTTTACTTTTCGCTTCCTAATCAGTGTTCTTGCCCTTCGCCGGAGCCCGGGGCGCTGAGCATCCGGGTTGGAACGCGGACTGCGTGGGAGGGGCGCGAAACTGTGGCGGCAGCCCCGCGAAAAGAATCGGTTTTTGTCCTCATCTTCGCGTGCACCTGTCGTCCCAAAGCCTCGACAAACACTTTGTCATTCACCTTCCAAGCCTCTCTGTGGATTCAGCCTGGGGGGTGGGGGCGGGGCAGGGTGGGGACAGGCCGGAGCCCAAGGAGCCGCATTCCGCGCATTCCTGCCTCCTGACTGCTCCTGGTACCACGGCTGTGAGCCAGGGATGTCCAAAAATTCCAGCTGACTCATCCGTGGGTGAGCAAGGCCAACACGAGGGGACGGGTGAAATCTCCTGGGGTCTGCCTCTGACGAGGTCCCCAATTCAGAGGGGAAAGTGGGGCGGGGGGGGACGGGCGATGGCCGAGATTTAGGTGGTTTCTGCTTGAGTGATGCTCAGGTGTCCCTCGAGGTGCCAGGAGGTGGTGACAGGTGCAGCTCGGTGCCGTGGATGGGAGCCTGGGCGGGGACCTCTGCTACCTGGATTTGAGTTCTGGCTCCATCCTTATCACCTTTGGAACCTTATCAAACCTCTCCGGGTCTCAGTGTCCTGGAGTGGAAACGGGGGCAGTATTGGTTCCAACTCCACAGCGCGGTCGTGAGGATGAAGCAAGAATGTGGGTAAGATGCTGAGCACAGTCCCAGCACAGAGGAATTGCTTAACAGTGGTGACTTGTGCTAGGACGTCCGTCCGCCTTTTGAGGCAATGACGTGAGACATTATTCCAGGCCACCAGGCAAGTGTCTAATGGGTCCTTGCTCGGTCCTCCAGGACAAAGGCTGCAAGACAGGTGGGGGGAATGTTCCTGCCCCGCCGTGGGATTGTGGGTAGAGCCATCTCTCTCTGACTTCCGCCTGTCCCGACGGAGCCTCCGGGGAGCGGAGGGCTGTGCGTGCACTCACGGATGAGCCCACAGTGACTGGGCAGAGGCTTTTCTGGTATTCACGTCGGCCTCCAGATGGCTTATAACCAGATCCCTGCCAAATTCCTCTTACCTCCCCCCAGGACTTATCTGACGCCAGAGCATTTCTCAAAAGGGGGAAACACAGGCATATCGTCACCACCTCATCACCGCATTATTACAACCCTGGCTCGCCCTGCCTTCCAGCTGTCTTCCCCAGGGAAGTCTCTGAAAGTTTTTCTCCAGCTCCGTCCGGGGGCTGCCTGGGAGAGTGAAGTCCGGGAAGGAGGATGCGACACAGGACGAGACCTTGAGCCAGTCCCTGGCCTTTTTCACTTTCCCCGTCGTCTGTGAAACGAGGAGGCTGGCTGAGGTCATCCATTTCCGGCAGTTCAGTTCCAGGGGGTTCTGGCTCCCAAGGGCGGGGGAGAGCCGGCTAGATGGACACTTGTTCCTCTTTGGCAGGAGAGCACAGGGCTTAGGTGACAGATGTTTCTGGATTCAAATCCTCACCCTGTCCCCTTGCCAGCTCTGTGATCTTAGGCAAGGCTGTCACCCTCTCTGAGCAGTTGTCCTGTCTGTAAAATGGGCATGCTAATAGCCACCTCCAGAGCCACCTTAAGGATTGAGATGATGTGTGTGTGGAACTCAGCATGGTGCCTGGCACCCACAATATTATAATTTTTCCCTAGAAATATGGGCTTGGTCATTGTCACTGAACTGCTCACCTTAGACAGTAAGAAACCACGGCCAGGTGGTGGTGGTGGTTGGTGGTAAGAGAATTCAGGCCATGTTTCCGTGTTTCAGCCACCACACCAGGCCGGCTTCAGAAAGAAGCTGCAGTAACTCAGAGGAGAAGTCCCGCAGTGTCTGCTGCAGCTCCCTGGGCGGCTCTCAGCACGCGTGCCAAGACATGGCTTGGCGCCCTGCTCTGCGCTTCATGCCCGTTAGCGTATTTCCAGATGTTTCAGGCAGCAGCCGTGGAGTTTTCAGGTTCTGATCCTTTGGATCTCCTTTTCTGCAGCTTCTCTTTCCTCTGCTTTTCTCCAGCTGGGCAGACTTCACAAAGGGAGGGCCGGGACAGCCAGCTACCTCATAAAATGCCCCTTTTACCAGCAACAACATGAACCGCTTTTAGTACTACGATTTCATTGGTCCCATCCTTCATGTATCTGAGGCCTGGGAAATGGTAGCCTGGGGGGTTCTGGTGACTCAGGTCAGCCAAATGGAATGAGCTCTCTCCTGAACACCTACTCCGCATGGCCTCTCACCCAACCCCACGAAGTAGGTGATATTAGCCCCCTTTTCTGGATGAGAAGCTAAGACTCAGAGAGGCTGTGTAACTTGCCCAAGGTCACTCAGCTACTGAGAGGACCTTACTGGCCCAACTCCAAAGCCCTAGCTCTTTCCATGACAGACAAATGTCTTCATGGTCTGTGCATGGCCCAGGCCCTGGGCCTTTGCTACCAGCCGTCTGTCTACCAACTGGGTCCCAGGCCATGAGCTTCAAAGCAAAACCTGGCCCAGTAAGCAAGTCAAGGAGGAGAGTCAACTCGCAGGGAAGCAGCAGCAAAAAAAGGGGTGTGTGAGTGTGAGGGTGAGTGTGCCGCCACGTGTGAGGGCATGTGTTTATGTAAGGATGCATGTGTGTTTGTGTCCAGGGATGCGCATATGCGTGTGAACCTTTGTGTGCTGCATGTGAGAACATGTTGCAGTTTGAAAATGTGTACCCACATGTGTGTTTGTGTGTGAAGGTGCACTTATGTGTGAGGGTGTGCATGCACATACAAGTGGGCATACATGCGTGAAGATTGAGGGTCTGTGTTTGTTCATGTGTGTGCACAGAGGATGTTTGTGGATGCATGCATGTGTGAAAATATATTGCGTGCATGTGTGAGGATGTGTGCCTTGTGTGAAGATGTGCCTGCACACGTTTCTATACGAGGGTGCACATGCGTGTCCTCGTGTGAGGGTGGATGTGTGCACAAACGTGCGAGGGCATGTGTGTGTATGTGTGAAGATATGTGTGGGGATGTGTGTGGAAGGGTGAAACAGTGAACGCATACACGTATGAGGATGTGTGCTCCTGAGTACGTCTGCGCACACACGTGAGGACGTGTACGCATGCGTCAGAAAGCTGGGCCAGGATGGAGGTGGGGGCGGGAACGATGTGATGGCGACCAGATGGTTTTTTTGTTTTGCGAGACCTCTTTGGTGTTGAGTACCAGGAGTTTCCCAGCACCGAGGACAGATCTTTTTTTAAATGTATTTATCTTCTCAAGTGGTAAAAGGGCAGCAAGGAAAGCTGGGGTTTCTCTTCCCGGAGGGCTGGACTTGTCCGCCCTGGGCATCACAGACGAAGGTTTACCTTGGCCGCCTGTGGACTCTGCGGGCCCAGCTTGTTTAGGCTCGTTAAGGAGGAGCAGCCGCTGAGAGCGCCGGCCTCTCCCTTCCCCCCCCGGGGCCTGGTTCTGCTAAAAACACTTGATTTAGAGCTGCTCGCTTTGCTTTCCCTGGCTGGGTGTCCCGGCAGGAGGGGAAGCACCTAGGGCCCGGGCTGCTTTGTCCGCTGAGATTGGGGAGAGGGATTCGGTTTCCCCACTGAGGTGGCTCCAGCCGAGCAGCCCCGGTGGGTCTGGCCTATGAGTGCTGCTCCTTAGGGTGGGTGGGGTCAGGCTGAGATGGGAAGCGGGAGAGCGGAGCCTCAGGCTTGTGAGATAAAAGTCTCCTTCTGCATAGAGCGTGTGATGGTGTGAGGGAGCTTGCGTCTCTGCGTGTGTCCCGCTGGGAAAGCCCCTCTGTGTTCATTTAAACCCTTAAAAATTTTTTTCTTAAATCATTCCGCCCTGACGCTCCCGCCCCACACCTCCAATTTCCTCTACATTTAGCCTCTTGGGAATCATAAAGACTAGAGTGCCTTGGCCCTGAGGAGACACAGTGGTCCACACCCTCTCCACAGAGAACCTTCTCCATAACATCCTAAGTGTGTGCCCACCCAGCCTGCCTGAACCCTTCCTGGGCCACTAGATGGTAAGCCTCTTGAGGGCAAGGCCTGTATCTCTCTCTGGAGCCTGTCACTGCTCCATCGTCTGGCCAGGTGCCTGCTGCCTGGCACATACTTGGCCTTGGTATGTATTTATCAGATGCGTGAAGAATGAGGTAACTCATTGCTGCTGCAGGTAGACAGCCCTTGGTAGATTCCCTTCGTCCAAAGATCATTTGGATCTTTGAGTCAAATTATATTGAGCCAAAATGTGCTTCCCTTTGGGACTTCCCTGGTGGTCCAGTGGTTAAGACTTTGCATTTCAGTGCAGGGTGTGCGGTTCGATCCCTGGTTGGGGAGCTAAGATCCCACATGCCTTGAGGCCAAAAAAGATAAAACAGAAGCAATATTGTAACAAATTCAATAAAGACTTTAAAAATGGTCCACATCAAAAAACTTAAAAAGTGCTTCCCTTTGAAGGCAAATATACACTTTTTTTTTTAAATTGGGGTAGAGTTGATTTACAATGTTGTGTTAGTTTCAGGTGTACAGCAAGGTGAATCAGTTATACATATGCATATATCCACTCTTTTTTAGATTCTTTCCCCATATAGGCCATTAGAGAGTATTGAGTAGAGTTCCATGTGCTATACTGCAGGTTCTTATCAGTTACTTATTTTATATATAGTACTGTGTATATGTCAATGCCAATCTTCCAATTTATCCGCCCCCCTTACCTAACCCTGGTAACCATAAGTTTGTTTTCTATATCTGTAACTCTATATCTGTTTTGTAGTTAAGTTCACTTGTACCCTGTTTTAAAATTCCACATACAAGCGATATCATATGATATTTGTCTTTCTCTGTCTTACTTCACTCAGTATGACAATCTCTAGGTCCATCCATGTTGCTGCAAAAGGCATTATATCATTCTTTTTTATGGCTGAGTAATATTCCATTGTGTATATATGTACCACATCTTCTTTATCCATTCCACTGTTGATGGAAACACATTCCTCTGTTTAGGTGTCTTCCGTGTCCTGGCTATTGTAAATAATGCTGCAATGAACATTGGGGTGCATGTGTCTTTTCAAATTATGGTTTTCTGAATATATACTTCTCTTAATGCCTCCTGGATCTAAGCTGAATGTAGTTCCCGTAACCAATACACATATCACACAGATATGAGCAATTTTTTCAGGGGACATCTTGAAATATGGCTCATGAGCTGGACCCCAAATTCTAGGTGTAGCCTGGTCAGAGACCAGCACACTGGATGTTGTAGGAGTGTGTCTCCCCTCCCCCCAAAGATATGTTAAAGTCCTAACCCCTGGCACCTGTGAATGTGACCTTGTTTGGAAATAGTGTCTTTACAGATGTAATCAAGTCAAGATGAGGATGTATTGGAGTAGGGTGGGCCCGAAATCCAGTGACTGACACGACATCCTTACGAAGAGAGAGATTTGGAGATAAACAGACACACTCATGGGGAGGAAGGCCTTGTGAAGACATAAGAGGCTGTTCCTTTCCTGGGCAGAGCTTGGAAGGGGGAGGGGAGGGATAGTAAAATATATGCATATCTGCTGATCGCTGCTGCATTTCCTTGGCTAGTTCTGTCATTCACGGTGTTCTCAGAGTGGGGGCTTTGTAATTACCAGGACCTCTTTTTCGTAATCCAGTCATCTGAATTTTCAGGCCCAAATTAGGTTGGGGAAGCACCCAGAATTTGCAGACTTTGATAGTCTCAGTTTCATCAGAAGTTTGCTGAGCCTCTGTAGGCTCTGTGCCAGGTCCTGGGCGGTTCACTACAGGTGGTTATATGTGCCTTGCACAGGATGGCTTTGCACTGGCTCCTGAGGGAGCTGGGATGCAGACTAGCCAAGGAAGGGTGCAGCCAGGCAGTCAAGTGCCACTGAACACAGCTTGGTGTTTCCCACCTCATCATGTAAGAATGACCAGATGTGCTACAAACACAGTCATTTTTACTGAGTGTGAAGGAGTAATTTAGGATGTTAAATTATGCTCGAGGGCATTTTGGGGAGAACTTTTTTTGCCATCATGATGGTCACAGGGGGTGCCAGATTCCAGATGCGGAAGCTTGTGGTAAAGCCAGAGTAAGGACCACAGAGAGAAGTGCCAGTTCCTGAGTAAGAGGGAAGTTGTGCAAGGAGTGTGGCTGACTGTGGGCCAGTGCAGGGAGGCTGCGTGGGGGCTGGCCTAGGTCAGTGGATGGTGACCCTGGAAGCACATTATAATGACCTGGGGAGCTTAAAAGAAATCTGCCCCCAGATCCCAGCCCCACCTGATTAAATCAGGATCTCTGTGGGGAGACATTTAGGCACCTGTGTGTTGTGGCTAAAGATCTGCAAGTGATGCCAATGTAAAGCAGGCATGGGACAGAACTTGGCCAGCAGTGAGGTTGCTCCTTGCTTAATTGCACTTGACTTGGTACAATGAAAACACACACACACACACAGAGGTACATATATATAGACACACACATGTAAAAATCCTGGTCAACACTGTAATTTTAAACAAAATCTAGCATATGTGTTGTCAGGTATCATTATGACTCTTGGGGACATGTTGATTCAGCCGTGTGCAGAAGACAACTGCAATGGTATTGTAACCTTAGACTAATCTCTAGGGCTTATGCACAGTGCTTGACTTTTTCCTTTTTCTCCCTCCCTTCCTTCCTCCCTCCCTCCCTCCCTCCCTCCCTCCCATTACTGATTCCTTTTTGGATGTTTAGGAAAAAAAGATTCTGGAGATACAGAACCAAATAAACTAGGGCTTTGGGTCGGCGTCCCTGTCATTTACCCCGTCATCATCTTGATCTGGTTTCCTTTGACTAAAAGTAGTTATCTGTGAACCCTTTCTTTGAGGGCCTCTCTTGGCCAGTCTCTTGGCTGGGGACATCAGCAAAAGGTTGAGAGCGTTCTTATGCCTTTTCAAGAGTTTGCCTACAGATTATGTCATGAAATGGGGGACCCCGAAAGCCTTTCTCTAGAAGTTTCTATCTTTCTCAGGGATTTGCTCCAGTGGAGGGTAGATCATAGTTCTCAATGAGGCTTTTTTTTTTTTTTTTTTTTTGCGGTACATGGGCCTCTCACTGTTGTGGCCTCTCCCGTTGTGGAGCACAGGCTCCGGCCGTGCAGGATCAGCGGCCATGGCTCACGGGCCCAGCCGCTCCGTGGCATGTGGGATCTTCCCGGACCGGGGCACGAACCCGTGTCCCCTGCACCGGCAGGCGGACTCTCAACCACTGCGCCACCAGGGAAGCCCAGGCATCTTCTTTTTGATGCCAGAGTCCCAGCCCCATGTTCCCAATGTGAGCTGGTCACTTAAGAGAAAAAGCATGATAAGGTTTGGTGATGGGGCTTCCCTCTCTGTGTGTATAAGAAACAAACAAACGAAACTGAAAAGAGAAAAATCCAACCCCTTTCAGAAGATCCAACCCTTCCCTGTCCCTGGGTGGCCCTTAGCCCTTCACCCAGTCACTTCCAGGGAAAAGCCTAAGACTCTTGTCCTAAGAAAACCCTACTCTGAGAAGCAACTTGGGTGCAGCTGCTCGCATGGAAGGAGCTAGACTAGGGATGACAAGGCAGGCCTCTGTGAAAATCTTCCAAGGAGCTATGGAGAAAAAACCAGAAAGATTCCTCATTTGCATCAAGAGTAAACTTCCTGTCCTGTTAAACAATGAGGCATTCAAAAATCCGCCTGAGTAAAAGTCCCCTGATGCAATGAGAGGGTGAGCAATTTCATGTCAGACTGTTGTTATGGGATTTATACATGTCCTAGCCGGGCTTGAGGTGAACCTCAGAGCCAAAAACAATAGCCCTAAACCCCACATGCACAGAAAGCTCATTCCAGTGGAGTTTCCTTAAGAGAGAGCACAGCAGACTTCTCACAAACAAAATGACTTCAAAGGCAAGCTTGCATCACCTGCCCCCCCCCTCCACTGCTTGACACTTCCCTTTAGGCCAGACCTGGCTCTTCTGTTTCTTGGTTTACTTTATGAGGTTCTCACACACACACATTGCAAAGCAATTATCTGAGCTCGCAGGCCAACAGGAAAGTAATTGTAATTGAGTACTTCCTTTGTCAATTGCAGACCAGGCCACTGCAATGGGGATGCGAGAGCAGGCAGCTCAGCACCCAGTGACCTGGCAACTCCTCCCCGCAAGGCACTCAGAGTGAATTCCCCGGGGAGCAGGATGCCAGGGGGATGGGGGAATGGGGGGAATTTTCTTACATCACTTGACTGCGCTTGCTTTCACTCCCCAAATCCTGAGTCATGACTAAAGCCGGATTGCCTCGGGTCTCTGGCTGAAACCAGAGGTTACAGATTTGGAAACCTGACTCCCTCAGCTGACTCTGTTCAGTTCATCAGAGGAAATGTGTATTATTTTACCTGCCCCTCTTCAAGCTGAAGTGCCTTCTAATTGAGGGGATTACGTGGGGAAAGTGGCTCTGTAGTGGCTTAGTAAACCGATGCCAGGCTAGTGAACGATCTTTGACGTTGGGTGAGTTTACAAAAAGGGCAGTCTCTCTGTTTGTTTAAATGGAGATTAAGTGAAAGGAAAAGTTTTTCTTTCCCATCCCAAGACAAATGTGAAACACATGTTTTCCCTTTTGACTTTGTAGTACAAGGCTCAAACAGTGCTCCCCAGCACCCCCTCAGCTGTGAGTTTTCAAGCATTGCAGAATGTTTCCTCTCTTTGGTGGCCAAAGCCAATATGAGCCTTTATATTTCCAGACAGTGGAGCTAATGGTGATGACCCAGTTGATTCCAGGTAATTGTGTGTGGGGTGTTCCTGGGCAATTTACCGGTAGGCAGGATGGTAAAATGTAGTACAGGTGATCCCGGGAACTGGGTTCAAGTCATAGCTATGCCTTTGCCCAGGTGACCTCACTAAACCTCAGTTTCCTCACCTGCAAAATGAAATTGGTTGAACTTGAAATGTCTCAGGTAATTTCCAACTCTGGAAAGACTGTTGGTTTTTCCTGTATGTGGGAGACATTCCTAGTTGAGGGCACGCTTAGCGTGGGCTCGGGGCAGCGTGGGAGACCTCAGTCAAGGAGCCTGCCCTGCCACTGTGCACGTGACTCACCGTGACCTTGAGCAACTCACTGGCCCTCTTTGTGAGCCCTTCTCCTTATCTGAGAGAGGAGGTCTGATGGTCTTGCCCCTGACAGAGCAGTTCAGATATGAGACAAGCCTGAGTGAGACAAGGGTGTAGTTTGAGTTCCTTGGACTAAATGGATCATTCATCTCAGAAGATAAGTTTAAAAAAAAATGCTAGTCCTCAAATATTTTTTGGATTATCTCAAGAATAAAGCAATGAAAATCTGTATTCTTTACTCTTGGCTTTCCTTAAATGGCTACTGGTTCAGGGAGTGCATGCATCAAATGACCAATAAGGGCTTTGAAAATCAGGATTTCTTCCTCCTGTGTTGGCCAAAGCCATGTTCCTTGCTTTTATCATGTTGCTAATCCGCTCAGAAACCTGTTTCTACTCTGCTCAGAAACCTTTGAGATTCCCTTTGCTTCCAGGATTCAGTCCAAACCGACATTCAATTCCCATTATGACCTGGCTTCAGCTTGCATTATCTACCACCTCTTCTACCTAAAATCCTAGAATTCACTAGAATCTCTGCAATGATACCAAGATCACCCCTGTAAATGTCTCCTCACAAGTGGGCAGCCAGTCTCTGCTTGGACACAGTGGCGGGGAGAAGCCTCTGATCCTGAAAACAATCTGGCCTTTTTCAAATCATTCCTAATCATTAGAAACTTCTCCCCTGTGTTGAATCAGAATTTGCCTCGTGGTAAATCCCAACCACCCATCGCTCCTATAGGAGCTCCTCCAATTCAGCTTCATTCCTCTTTCTCAATGTTTGAAGACAGCTGTCATGCCACCCCTGAGAAATCTCTTTTCCAGACTTAACAACTGTGGTGTCCTTAACAGATTTTCATTGACTTGGTTTTTGGATTCCTAAATGTCATTGTCCTTACCTTCCCCTGGGCATGCTTCAAATGGTCAGTGTCTCTTAAAAAAAAAAAAAAGAATAGGTGACCCTTTGAACTAAACACAATGTCCTAAATGTGCACTGGTTGGTGGAGCTAGTATCTCCTTTGTTTCTGTAATAGTCAGGTTAGGTGAGAGACACAACAGTAGTTCAGTGGCTTAAAGAATATAGAATGTTTTTTCTCTCTCAAGTACCTGCCTGAGGTGATTGATGCAGGTTAGCAAGTGGCCCTGCTGTCTGCAGTCATTCAGGGACCCAGGCCCCTTGAGCTGGGGCTCCGCTGTTCCATGGGGTGTTCTGGTCCAAGCTAGGTGGCTACCAGGTCCAAGATGCAACCAGGAGGAAGAAAGAACAGAGAGTGAGGAGGGGGTGTGTCCAGCTCTTAAGGGCCCAGCTCCCGACACAGACCACTTGTTAGCATCTCACTGGTGAGAACTCGGTCCCGTGGCCATACTCAACTGCGAAGGAGGCTGGGAAACATGATACAGTGTGTCAGCATGTATCACCATGGAGGAAAGCGAGAATGGATCTTGGTGGCCATGAATATGGACAAGGCTCACTGGTCTTTCAATTCTGGGAACACACCAAGCTCCTTCCGTGGTCAGGGCCAGTGCACTCCCTGTCCTGCCTGGAATGTTCCATCTCCCTGTCTCCTCTTCCCCTTCATATGGCCTCGGCCTCAATGCTACTTCCCCAGAGAGGCCTGCCCTGACCACCCAGGAGAAGTAAGCGCATCCTTCACCACATTCTTTCTGACCTTCATTTGTGTGCTGCTAGGCCCCTATCACAAGTTTCAGCGATTTGTGTGTGTGTGTGTGTGTGTGTGTGTGTGTGTGTTTACTTCTTTCCCCTAGTAAACTACAGCCTGCATGAGAGAAGGGACTCCACTGGTCTCGTCCTCCTGTGTTCACTGCCCATCCCAGTAGTGACACATATTGGGGGGCTAAATAAGGATTTGTTGAATCAGAGAATACATAGAGACTAGATGCTTCTTAAATACAGTCTTTTCTTCCAAGTGCGTTGCACTGTTAGGTCACTAGCGGTGAACCGAAAGCCCTATGTCTCTTCTTGCATCAACTGTTGCTGAGACATATTTCTCCATCTGCTTCTTAAGAAGTTGATTTTTTGACGATGGAGGCAGCATTTTACCCTTAATATCTATTGTATTTCTGCTGCTTGTTTTTGACATCATTCCAGTCCCCAAAGACCTTTTTCTGATATATCAACGAATACATTTATTTTCCCCTTCCGGTATTATATTATCTGAAATTCTGATAGATGCAGCCTGTATGTTTCCTTATGCTGTTGGCAAACATTGATGGAGATGGAAAAAAGGGCCAAACATGGAGCCCCTGTCAGCACCACAGTCTGTCCTCCATCCGACCATCAATCCGTCACCAGCTGCCTTTGGGAATGAATGTTTTCTCATACAAACCACGCTCTTGACTAGCATCTCATTGAGCCCAACTATGTCAGGCGCCTGCTGAAATGAGATACACATTAGAACTCAGGGCCTTCTGTTCCTTTCCTGCACAGGACCATAGAAACTTCCAGCCAATGGCAAGAATCCCTTTGACAACACCCTCTAGTTTACCAGTCTAGTAATCTTATAAGAAACAGGAAATGACTAGTTCTTAGTGAATCCATGCTTAGTGATTCCTAACAATTACTGTTCTCTTATAAGTGTTTACAAACCTTTAATTCTTAATTTCTTCTGAAACGTTTCCAGGATCTAACCTTTCCAGAAACCCTGCCACATCAGTCCCTTTTCTGTCCCCACATGTACCTCTATCCTCATACCTCTGTAGGAAAGGTTTTTCCTGCCTGACTCTGAGTATCCAGACCTCTACCTCCCCGCAAGAGCTAGCTGGAAGGGGGCCCCCTGCATGGCGCTGTCCCTCCACATCCCAGGCCTCTCTGTGCTCCGGGTCCTTGTGGAATTCGTTAACTGCATCCCTCCTCAGGGCCTGCTGCTGCTACCTGGGCAGACTTTCAGACCTTCCTCTCATGATGCTCAGCCTGGCCTTGCACCAAACCCTCTCCCAATGAGGTGTGTGGATTGAGTTGACCGCTGAAACCAGCATCCACTTATGCTCAGAGACTAGCCCATTATTGGAACTTCAGCCTGAGCTGTGATCTAGGGCCGGAAGGTGTTCCAGTGTGTTTGGAAATCTTTATTTTTTAGGTTTTTTTTTTTTTTTTTTGGTAACAGAAAAATTTGGTAAAGTATTGATATACTGTAAAGTCCCAAGGAAGCTATAGACTTATTGGATCATTGACTAAGGGACACCAATCTGGTTGATGTAACATTCTGGGAAATCAAGATAGGTAGTGACAGATGATCAAACTACAACATTTACAACATCCTGAATGTTGCAGCGGCAAAAGGAGACGAATCAAAATTCAGAGCAACGTGCAAAATATTTCAGAAGTGTTTAATCACCTTTCAGAAACATATTTAGATTTATGAAAGATTTCCAGTAGGGTTTCTTTCACTACCTTTGTAGATTTATTTTTTTAATTTTTAAAAATTAATTAATTAATTATTTAAATTAATTAATTAATTTTTGGCTCTGCTGGGTCTTCGTTGGTGCGCACGGGCTTTTCTCTAGTTGCGGCGAGCGGGGGGCTACTCTTCTTGCGGTGCGCAGGCTTCTCATTGTGGTGGCTTCTCTTGTTGCGGAGCACAGGCTCTAGGTGAGCGGGCTTCAGTAGTTGTGGCTTGTGGGCCCTAGAGCACAGGCTCAGTAGTTGTGGCACATGGGCTTAGCTGCTCCACGGCATGTGGGATCTTCCCGGACCAGGGCTCGAACCCATGTCCCCTGCATTGGCAGGTGGATTCTTAACCACTGTGCCACCAGGGAAGCCCTACCTTTGTAGATTTAAAACAACTTAATTTCCATATAACTTGGGAAGAAAAAGTCAGTGTTATAAAGTGAAATCCGCCGTTTAACTTCCCCCCGAGCAGCATCAGAATCTGGCTGAGGTGCTGATGCCACATCACACAATATTTGGGGGAAAAAGTTAGCTCTTTTAGATCATTGAGTCCAATTCCTCCCAAATGCAATTGAAAATCTTGCACCCTGCAAGGGAGGGGACTCAGAAGAGAATGATTCTCCCATTCCACTCACAAAAGGAGCCCCCGCTCCCGCCTTCCTAGTCCCCCGGGGGCCTGCCACTTCCTTCAGACTAAAGAGAAACTTTCTTCTCTATCGAAATGCCTGCCGATGACTCTCATTGTAAAAACTCTCTCTGCTGCTTGCTTTCCAAGCCTTAATAAATCTCAGATTAGTGTGAGAACCACCCAGGCACTGACTGTCCACATTTCCCAATGAGCTGTCTGGAGGTGGCTTCTTCTTCATGAGTAACTTCCCCAAATGTTTGGGAAATTGCCTGACACCGTGAACTTACGACCATCATGTGAACTCAGGGCAGGGAGAGAAAACTCACCCCAGTGTCAGTCCTGACCTCTCCCCTGTTTCTTTTTCCCCTCCTTCCTTGCTCTCCCTTCTTGCTCAAGGCAATTCAGGCCCCTTTTCTCCACTAAGAATGGAATTTGGGTTCCCAGCTGTCGCCAAGGACTTACGTACGACTCATGGATTTTCAGCTTTGCCCTTTCCTATAACTTCTCTGCAATTGGTTGTTCAGCTTAGGCTGAAGTTCCAGTGAAGGGCTAGTCTCTGGGCATAAGTAGATGCAGGCTTTCAGTGGTCAACTCAATCTGCACACCTTGTTGGGAGAGGGTTTTGCGCAAGGTTAGGCTGAGCATCACGAGAGGAAGGTCCGAAAGTCTGCCCAGGCGGCAGGAAGCCTATTTTCCAGTGATCTCTACCCTGTGCTTCACGACCTTCATCCATATTCCTACGAAGCTGCGATGCTACAGCGGTTCTTGCAAAAGACCACATTTGAATTTCCCATCTTAATGCCTTCCCTGGCCTTCACTTCATGTGCGCTCAGGACCACTGTCACCGTTTCCAGAGTTACTTTCCAGCGTCCACTTTTCCCTCCCTCGTTTCCTCTGGGGCGAGCCTCCATGACCCGAGGGCCTCTGTCACCCCCTCAGCAGGTGTTAGTTAGGCTGAGGCATGAGCAGGTGCTGACGCAGAACTTCACAGCAACATGAAAAGGCAGCATCTTGGGAGTGACTGTGAGAGAGGACCATTCTGGGGGTGGCTGAAGGCACACAGTTAAAGCAGTTGGGTGACCTTAACGTCCAGAACCCCCATCCAGAAGCCAGCTGATTTGTACATGTGTCTTCCCATCCACAAAATGGTAAATGAAATCTTCTGGAGGACAGAGAAAATTTTGATTCCTTTTTTTTTAATTGTGGTAAAATATACATAACATAAAATTTTACTCTCTTGACCATTTTTAAGTGTACAGTTCTGTGGCAGTAAGCACATTCACAATTGTTGTGCAACCATCATCAGCATCCATCTCCAGAACTTTTTCATCTTCTCCAGCTAAAACTGTGACTCCCATTTCTCTCTCCCAAAGCCCCTGAAAGTTACCATTTACATTCTAACTCTGTGATTTTGACTGCTCTAAGTTCCTCATATAAGTGGAATCATACAGTAAATGTCCTTTTGTGACTGGCTTAGTTCACTTAGCATAGTGTCCTCAAGGTTCATCCCTGTTGTAGTGTGTGTCAAAATTTCCTTCCTTTTTAAGGCTCAATAATATTCCACTGTATGTGTATACCACATTTTGTTTATCCATTCATTGTTGTCTGATTCTGGTCTTTTTTAAAATAGTGAAGTTTGTATTTTAACAATTGAAGAGTTGGAGAGTCAGCGGAGTATGGTGGGAAAAGCATTGAACTGGACATCAGGAAACCTGGGTCTCAGTTGTGGCTCTGCAGCTAGTGGCCTAGGAATGACGGCTCCTGCCGAAGTGGGTTGGAGCAGCCCCCCAGTCGGAACTGTCTGGGCTACCTGGGAGGATTGCAGACTCCTTGGATCTGGTCTCTGGGAGTGGAGTCTGAGAATCTGTATTTCTGAAAAGCTCCCCAGGTGTTTTTCTATATTCAAGTTTGACAACCACTGCTCTGGGCCTCATTCTTCCATCTGGGCTAGACCACAGATTTTTCAAACAGGGCTGCTCCCTTGCTCAGAAGAAAGCCAGGGTTTCATAGAGGGACAGTGGGGACTCCCAGGTGGATGGGTGCAAGGCGCACAGCTAAGAGGAAATTCAGGGCAGGTTCCCACCTCTACTTGCTTAATCTCTTTTGCCTCTAAGTGTCTACAGAATTCTTAAAAGCAAATTTAAAGCCAACAGGATCAATATTAAAAACCACTTCTATTGAAGTTAAATGAATTAACTAAATGTGTTTTTGAAATTACTGTTGAGTTTTAAACATGATTGTTTTATAAACTTAATTGGTTTTGAATTCTCTTTGGGTTTTTATTTTAAATTTATTTATTTTATTATTTATTTTTGGCTGTGTTGGGTCTTCGTTGATGTGTGGGGGCTTTCTCTAGTTGCGGTGAGCCGGGGCTACTCTTTGTTGCGGTGCGAGGGCTTCTCATTGCGGTGGCTTTTCTTGTTGTGGAGCACGGGCTCTATGTGCACGGGCTTCAGTAGTTGTGGCACGTGGGCTCAGTAGTTGTGGCTTATGGGCTCTAGAGCGCAGGCTCAGTAGTTGTGGTGCATGGGCTTAGTTGCTCTGCGGCATGTGGGATCTTCCCGGACCAGGGTTAGAACCCGTGTCCCCTGCATTGGCAGGCGGATTCTTAACCACTGTGCCACCAGGGAAGCCTCTTGTTTGGGAGTTAACATAAGGTTTTTCATTTAATTTTAAGCTCTGGCAAAAGGTTTCCATAGAGCTTTGAATGTCCCTCCTGCCATGCTGCTGACAGGCCATTTCTGTAAATGGGTGTTTAGTACGTACATTTAGTGTCACACGTGCACTGGAGAATGCATATCTTGGTCCATATGTCATAATTCTGCCTATATTTCTGATTCTTTATTTTAAAACATGATTGTAGACCTTTAGGCAAAGCCAGTGTCTGACACCTGTTCTCTCATCTTGGCTCCGTCTGGGCCTCATTTGCTCTCAGACAAGTCCCTTAACCTCTTCGTAGGGGACCGCTTTCTGTGGGAATTTTCCTCTCCTCCTAGCCCCTCTCCTCACTGCCACAGGGTTGGAAGAATGGGCCTCTGTGTGGTGTGATTCCCACCCCTCCCAGTCATTGTGGTCCACACTCCCCCCTCCCCGACTCAGCTGGGCCATCAGACCCTCTTCCGGGAGGACCAGTGCCTGCATCCAAGGGGCAGCCTCTCAGCCTCCCTATGTAGCTGGGCCTATGACTGTTGACCTTGGACCATGGGCAGCCATCTTTGGCCAATGGACTGGGTATCAGAAAGAGCCATTATGAAGAGAGAGAAGAATGGGTTGTATGTGTGGAAAGAAGCAGAAACAAGACCCCAGTAACCTTGGGTTTCTAAAGGTTTTGCAGTTTCTAAGTCTAATTCCTTTGCAACCTCTGACTATAAGCCTTGGGTTCCACTCCTGCATGGGTATAGCAAACTCTCCAATTTTTTTTTTTTTTTTTACTTAAACTAACTCAGGATGGGTTTTGCCACTTGCAATTCTAGAGTTATAACTAACACATCCTGTAAAATATGAGTCCAATGCATAGGAGTATTATAAGAATAGATTGAGATATTTGTATGAATATGCCATAGAAGTATTATTATTATTATTATTTTTGGCTGTGTTGGGTCTTTGTTACTGTGTGTGGGCTTTCTCAAGTTGCGGTGAGTGGGGGCTACTCTTCATTGCTGTGCGTGGGCTTCTCACTGTGGTGGCTTTTCTTGTTGCGGAGCACGGGCTCTAGGTGAGCGGGCTTCAGTAGTTGTGGCTTGTGGGCCCTAGAGCACAGGCTCAGTAGTTGTGGCGCATGGGCTTAGCTGCTCCACGGCATGTGGGATCTTCCCAGACCAGGGCTCGAACCCGTGTCCCCTGCATTGGCAGGCGGATTCTTAACCACTGCGCCACCAGCGAAGCCCCACCATAGAAGTATTAACACTAATTTATCTTGTAATAGTATTATCATATGAGCCCCCCCTTTTACATTTAGATTAAAAAATACTATATTCACTGGCTAGACAATATTCCAAAGTTACTCTTTTATTTGGGATAGGGCATTGAAGGCTGAGTGGATTTTGAGATGCAAAGAAAAGGGTGGGCATTTTGAAATGCAAATATTTTCAAGTAAGAGTAACATACTTCAAATAATTGACCACCTTATGTATTTTAGGAAAGGTGCCAGGGTGAATATTCACCCCTCTCTTGCTTGCCCAGCCCCAGAGAGTTACGAGCAAGCAAGGGGTGGGCAGCCAGGCAGTTACAGTGTGTTCTAGGTGCCAGGATGAGAAGAAGGAGAGGACAGGGCCACAGGGGAAGGCATCTGACCCAACTCAGGAAGATTTCCCAGAGGAAATGAAGCTTAAACTAAAGAATGAATAGAAATGAGAAAGGCCACTGGGAGAGAGTGTTGTAGGCAAACAGCCTGCTCACCGCCCTGGAGGAAGAGGAGAGTGTGGCACATGCCCGCCGGGCACTGAGCACCGGGATGCTGGTGAGGGGGGCAAGGGCTGAGCGTGCAGGGCACATGGGCTGCGCTGAGGAGTCTGGACTTGACTCTGAGGCCCTGGGGAGCCGCTTGAGGTTTTAGGTAGGATAAATCTGTTCATACTGGGCTTCCCTGGTGGCACAGTGGTTGAGAGCCCGCCTGCCGATGTAGGGGACACGGGTTCATGCCCCGGTCCGGGAGGATCCCACATGCCGCGGAGCGGCTAAGCCCGTGAGCCATGGCCGCTGAGCCTGCGCGTCCCGAGCCTGTACTCCGCAACGGGAGAGGCCACAGCAGTGAGAGGCCCGCGTACCGCAAAAAAAAAAAAAAAAAAAATCTGTTCATACTCATTCTCGGGAAGGATTCTTTTAGCCAGGGTGGAGGGTGTGTGGTGGGGTCATGTCTGGAGGCAGAGAGACTGGTCAAAGGGCCGCTACTGTTAACTGGGTGAGAGAGGACAGTGCCCTGAAATGTGCTTTAGGAGAGAAAGAAGGGTTGAGGGGAAGAGAAGGAATTCAGTTGACTTACATGACGTTCCGAATGATTTCACTTGATCCTCACTTGTAAAGAACTGTTATCTGCATTTTACAGGTGACATTCGTGGGTGGGTGCTGAGTTACTTGCCCAAACACACACAGCCAGCAAGTGGTCCCCGGGCGGTTTGGGGTGTTAGAATGTTATACCATTGCCAGCATGTAGTCTCTTAGCACAAATTGCACCCCTTGTAGGGCTTGGAGAGATGAGATGCAGAGTAAGTGGGTTGAACTGTGGGAGAAAAGGTCTAGGTTCAAGGCCCAAGTAGTTACCCAGGAGGGCAGGCCTGCTGTGGTATTGCCTCAGGGAGTCCTGGGAGAATTGGAGGCGGCCGAGGTCATAGGAGAGGAGCCTTCAGGATGGGGGGGAGGGTCACCAAGACCAGACGTTGACCGTTTAACAGAGTCATTTAACTGATCAGTGCGCCTTAGAGAAAGACAGCCTTCGACTGCAGTGAAGGCCCTATATTGAGCTGGACAAGGTGTGGACCAAGGCGATGGAGGGTGGGGGAGAGCAAGGCCACCATGCACGCCTTGCAACCCTCAGACCCAGGTTCTACGTGAATGGTGTGATCCGGGCAGCCGACACAGCCTCTCCGGGCTGTGGGCAGTGGTCGTTACCCACCTCACGAGACAGATATGAAACTTCAAAGAAATGATATACGTTAGAGGCACTCTGTAAATCCTACGTAAAGGTGCGTTCTGTATTGTCCTGCGTTGTGGTTATTGTCTGCTCAGATCCTCTCCAGAGACAGGCTGTTAGTCTGGTCCTCACCACTCACTTCTCCCCAGATCAACCCCTCCCTTGAAGGAGGCTCTATGGGATCTGGGAGAAGTGGTGACCCTCCATCCCTAGTAGGTTGTTGGTTAGAAGAGCTGATTAGTTTAGTCCCAATGCCTTGTCATTCCCCCAAGGTTAGAAGACTCAGACAGAAAGAAGTTTTCAAAACACTTGCAACGGAAAGAAAAACAGATTTGACTTTAGTTTTAGGGTCAAAGAAAAATTTCTTTTGATCCATCTGGCTGCCTGGTATTGAATCTTAAATTTCAGACAGCTCCTGCCTTAACAGCTCCAAGGGAACCTAGGACCAGTGACTATGGGTAAAAGGTAATTGAAAGGGAAGACTGGGCAGGGTGGGGGGTGGATTTAGGGGCTCAAGTTAGTGAGTTCTAGTTTCCAGAAAAAGCCAAGTTTGACTTAGCAGTTGAGATACTCACCTGACTTTCTGGTAGCACAACTCAAGTTAGAACAGTGGACAGGAAGCTTGGAAGAGTAACTCCGTTGTATGCAAACTCCAGAAGGTACTTATTGTGGAAATTTATGTGCATATGAAAGTAATTCCCAGAGAGGGCCCTCTGAAAAGCTTGGCCCTCGGCCCTGCTCTCCACTGCCTCATCTGCAAATGGGTAAAACAGCTCAAGGAAAGAGTGAGGATTGATGCAACTGTGTTTCTAATGACTCGATGACTCGTTTTTTTCAGAAACAGGGGTCATTCTTTGACTTCCCCTTTTGTATATGGTTTTCTGTTTCTGCTGCTTTAATTAGTGCTAGAAATTCAATTAACAAGGAGGAAAAAAAAGAGAAACAGTCTTTTCAAGCCAATTTCCTTGTGCTCCTGAGAGGTTTTGAGGTTAGGTCGGCAGGCACATAGCTGTGCTGTTTACCTCCCTGGCTGTTGACGGGATGGCATGTGACTTGGCCCAAAGCTGTCACCGGTCATAGCAATGACCACTACTGTCTTGGCTTCAGAGACTGTTCTTCAGTGTCTTGGCGTATAATACCAGTTCTTAATAACAGTTTTGTTTACCAGGTAAATGGTTCTTTCGAACATTTATTATTATTTTTGCAACACCTGTCAAAGAGAAAGCAGCCCTGCCAGAGTGTGATTAGTGGCCACTGTGCTGTTTCAGGGACTTCAGGTTTCCTGTTGACTAGCCTACATTTTTCTTTGCACCCAGACTCACTCCCCCTGCCCCGCCCCTAAGGAAACTGAACAATATGAAGTGGACATAACATGAAATGCTTTGAAGGGAAAAGTCACGCTATGTTTCTAGACACAACACATTTTTTCAGGTCACTTAAAAGAAACCATTCTGCGCCCATTTTCAGGGAAGCTCTTTGAGTTTAGGGAAATAAGGCCTCTACTAAATCAGCAGCCCCCTACTCCACCCCCCCAATCATAAATAAGTGCTTCCAAACTTGGCTGGGCTGGTATTTACAAAGTAGACTAAGACAATTGTTTGTGCAATCAAAGTAATATGTTTCTATGGGAGAATGTTCGTAAGGTATAGCTAATTGAAAGAGAGAGGGGGTAGATGAGAAATTCCACTAAATTAAATGCTTTTGTACACACACACAAACACAAATACACATACACAAAGAAAATACACACAAATGGGTGGTGGCACTATGGGTAATTTTTTTCTTCTTTATGTTTTTCTTATTTTTCTAAACTTTTTACCATAAGCAGGTATTTATACTCATTGTACAGCATGGTTATTGAAAGCACAGACTTTGGAGCTAGGCTGCCCGGTTCGAGTCCTGGCCCTACCACTTCCTGTGGGGACATTAAGCAAATGACTTGATTGATTTCTCTGTGCTTCATTTTCCTGATCTGTAAAACGGGGATAAGGGTTGTACCTATTTCATAGGGTTGTTATAAGAATTAAAGAGTTTATGTGTGTAAAGTGCTTAGAAAATGTCTAGCACGTGGTAAGCACTTTTGTTAAATGAAGAAAACAATAATTTTTAATTAACTCAAATCATGGTTAATTTTCTCTGGAATGCTCTTGGCCATACTTCTATGGCATTCATATTTTATGATACTTGTTGCTGAAGAGAGGATACATACATCCCTATGCCCATGTTTTGTGCTTAACTAATGCAGTTAGGGTGGACGTATGGCATTTGTTGGGTGGCTAAAATTCTTAATTTGCCAGGTCATGACAAAGAGCAGGGATTTCTCAAGGGTATACTGTGACCTCCCTCCACCCCCCACCCCCAATTTGGTCATAGCTGAATTACATACAGCAAGCCTAATTCTCTTCTAAACCACAAGTTATACTATCACAGTTTGGTTGGTGACGTTCACAGAACTGGAAGGATCCTTGACCTTTGGTAAATTATACCCCCTTGCCCAGGTTGAAATGCCCTGGATAAACCTGTGTGCAGTGATGCGTGCTTCACTTCCTCACGTAGGCCTGGGAGGAGAAGAGGGAAATGAGAGCCCGCTTTGTGGTAGATAGTCAAATAATTGTGAAATTGTTAATGAGTGATAGAAGGTGAAGGATCTAATGATGAGGCAGGATGAGCTCAGAAGGATCTTTTCCCAACACTGTGAGAGTATCTACACAAAAGCAGGTCCGTGAACATATACTTGATGTTCTCTTGCAGACCAAAGTACTGAGTGGTGGAGCTCGTTTTGCATTCCATAATTAAAAAAAAAAAAAGTGTTTGTGAGGTGTAGCCCAATAACTGACAGAAAGAAAGAAATGGAAAAAAAATGCATAAAAGAGGGGATGCCTCCTGCTCGAGGGAGGGAGGACAGGATGGCACTGAAAACCATATAAAACCACACTGATGCTGTTTCCTTTCAGCCAAGGGAAAAATATTCTAGAAAAAGGAAACTCCAAATCTCTTGTTTACCCAGCTGTCTGTACAAAGTGAATTATTCATGATTAAATGTGAATAATAAACCTATGCAAATATTTGTTGTATTCTCAATTTTGAGGAGGTTGGGGGAGCAGCAGGAAATAAAATCACTTTAAAGAGATTTAGTTAACTATTTTCTTTAGAAATATATCAAGAATATAGATTTTGATTGTTATTTATATACAGCCTTCTCCAAAAAAACAAAAATGTTTTTTTCTTTAGGAGGTCATGTCCTATTGGAAATGACAGTCTAAAACTTTTCTTTTAGTTATTATGACTTTTATATAATTTCCTTAGAAACTAATTGTGAAAGTTCTTTTTTATTTTTTCTGACTTTAGAGGGTTAAAAAGCTTACAGTAGAAGTTCTCTAATGGGAAACCTTAACTGACAAGTTTCCAAGTACCTGCTGCTTACTGTAAATTCTTACCTATAAATTTCAGTTATAAGTTTTTGTTAAAGGGAATATTACAATAATACTGATACCTGGCAGTTTTAAGCCGTTTGTCTTTTGGTTGCAGAATTGGTTTAAGTTTCCATCAGAACTGTTAGACTTTTAGCTAGAAGTAGGTTAGATTTTATGTCACTTGCCCATTCTAAGAAACACTTAAAATCCAAACAATAGCAAGAGAGTGAAAGGTGTTTAATCATCTTGCAACCTCTGTAACTTTTCAAAGTCAGTTTACATAGTGTGTCACCACCATAATCTCCTAAACAGTTTATAGCATGTAAATGACTGTTCTATGTATACCGTAATTGTAAATGAGTTTCGTTAATAGCAGTAATTTTAAAAAACCTTTCCCCTGGGCCCCAACCTTAAGGCTGAGTTCATTCCAAGTGAAGCCCATGTTATAGTTGACCATAGACTAGGTTCAGATAAGTCTCACTTTTGCTCAACAGTCACCTTAATGTCTGGAGGAGGGGCCAGAGGACTGGTATGGTCTCCCCTGGCTCCTGGGGATCTGGCTTTCTCTAGAACCAGTGGTGAATGGGCTGGGCCCCCAAGGGAGCTCTCCTTTCCCCCTCCAAATTACCCCAGAGCCCATGCAGAGGGATTCCAGGCACAAGGCCAGATTTAGCGTGGGCTGTCACCACCCCTTGTATCTACTTCCTGGCTGTTAAAAACCCTAGGTGGGTCACCATCTGCATTTTGCAGCTAATGAAACAGAAGAGAGGAGATAAATGACTTGTCCAGAAATAAAGGGAGAACCAAGATTAAGATTAAAACCCAGATTTTGCCAAATTGCTAGCCAGTTCTCCACATTACGCTACCCTCCTCAGTCTACCTAGAAACCAACAAATTGGTGGTTTATCAGTAACTAGCACATCCCTAGCACTACAGTTAATCTTCTGCCATTATCTTTTTCTTCTGCTATTGTCATTTCTGGAGATTTGGACAGTGTAAAAACAGGCCATACAGAGGAATAAGAGACCAGAAAGTCATCTAATCTACTCCCCAGGCTTCAGGCAGCACTGCATTGAAACCAATCTAGATTTCCAGAAAGGATAATTCTACCACCTTCCCTTGAATTTGAGCTCCACATAATCCATCTTAAGTCCATTATCTTTTATTCTATGTTGACTGGAGAGAACTATTTTATTATTTAAAAAAAAACATTACAATTGCATTTTAATGTTAATTGGTAGTATTAATAAGTGGCAAACATAGGTCTCATATAAGAGGTGGTAATAAAGAACTTGAAAATTTTGGGAAAATATGATCTATATTTAATAAAACCCCATCAGTGAGTGAAAATTGGTTTCATTGTTAACATTTTCACTATCCTGTTTCTCCTAGGGTCTGTAGTTACCTGAGCAAACTTGCCTCTCACTTTATAGGAACTTGTCTCAGGATTTAGATCGGTGGTTTCTTTCTCAGGCTATTACAGCTAGGGAGCCATTTCATTATGCTGGGAAGTTTTCTGAACCTTCGATGTAATTAATTCCTTTAATAGGCTCCTCTTTAGGGACGGCCCATTAGTAGACATCACCGTGAATTAACATCTTAGTCCAGGAGGAAAGCTCTTTGGAGGCAACAGCGAAACAGATAAATCTTTGTTGAGAGATGTGACCAGGGGACTTAACCACGTTCCTTGTGGTTTCAGAATGACATGCATATTCTGGGACCCATAGATAGGCAGAGATAGTTGTCTTCTCAGTAATACCCTGACCACACCAGTTCTTTACCATAAAGAGATAGTTCTGAATGTTGTAATTTCTTAGGAAAAAACGGTGTGGCGGGTGTGCATATTGAAGGCCAGGGAATGAAACTCTGCCCACTGACTGACTAATGCCCATGAAGAAAGGCTACCAGCCATTTAAAGCACACTTGAAGACTGCTGGACAAATCCATTCTATATTAACCTGCGAAGGATTCTTACCCTCCTCCCTTGCTCTGGTTAAATAGTAATGAAGTCTTTCTGTTGGAGTTTGAGTATTTTCTTGATTAGTTTCACATTGCTTTGGGTTCAAAATTCTGGCTCTACTAGCTGTGTGACCTTGGGCAAGTGATTTCACTTCTGTGTATCTTAGATGTCTCATCAGAAATCGAGATAACAGCAGGACCTGCCTCCTTTGGTGTGGAAGGGATTAAATGGATGAGCACGAGTGGGTGCTTAGTAGAATGCCCAGCCCAGAGGAAGTGCCACTGATGTTGACTAATACTATGATTAGCTCTGCTGAGTGGAGATGCCACCATACCACATAGGCCTGAAACACAGAAGCTGAAAAACTCTGACAAAGCAGAGGAGTGGGTATGTGGGCCCAGGGAGGGGCACAGCTACAAAGGAACATGAAGGAACTTCTGGGGGTGACAGAAACGCTCTATATCTTGATTGTGGTGGCAGTTACCCTGGTGTAAAACTTAAAAACGAAACCCACTCAAACAATTCTTTCCCTGATTACCCCCTTCAATATACCAGCCCAGGCTCTGATCACTTTACATCTGGGTTGATGCAAGAGTTGCCTGGTTGATTTTCTGTCTCTGAGCTTTTTCTTCTCTAATTCCTCCTTAGTGTGCCCATGCTCACCCCCACTTCTGTGACCACATCAGTAAACGTACCTGGAACAGTGTATGTGGCTGTTTGTTTAAAAAGGAGGGAAAGAAACCAACGTGCGTATGCTAGTATGTTTACTTATTTATGCCTAAAATAACTCTAGAAAGACATATGAGAAAGTGGTTACCTTAGTCACCTATGGGGAGGAAAACTGGGGACAGGGAGGGAGGGATGTGTTTCACTCTATAGCCTTTAGTTCCTTTTGAATTTTAAGTCATGTGAATGAAATTACCGAATCAAAAATAAATAAATAAAATGTAGGAAATAATAAGAACCCTGCCAAGTTCATCTATTCATTCAACAAGTATTTACTGGGCATCCACCACTTGCCAGGCATGTATCAGGGTTAAGGTGTCCACGGCCGTGATTGAGTTTCATCAGCAGGATCCTTCATAAACTGTGCGTCACAGGCTGTGCCTGCTTGTTTAGCTTTAAAGCTTGCTTACAGGAGATAGACAGTGCACTGGTTAATTACAGTGGCCATGGCTGGCATATGATTTAGGAAAAAACAAGGTCAGTGTCAATTATGGTAGAAGGGACTTCCTTCTACATACTGAAAAGACGTAAAAAGCTGCGGAGTAGCAAGGGTATCAGATAATACCTTGTAACTAACGTGTATTGAGCATTAACTCTCTTTATGCCAGGCATTCTTCAGAGTGCTTTACCTATATTAACTCACTTAGTTCTCACAATAACTCTGCGATAGAGACAGTATTATGGACCGCATTTTGCAGATGGGGAAACTGAAGTACAGAGAGAGCAAAAAACTTGCCCAGAGTCACACAGCTAGTAAGTAGGACGACCAGGGTTTGAACCCAGGCAATGTCTAACTCCAGAACCCTCAGCTTTAACAACTTCACTCTATTGCCTTTTGGGAAAAGGATTTATAAAATGTTCCTTTGCTCCCAAAACCTCTCTGTTGAAATTCTACCTTTAATAACAGTGTCATAGAATTTTACACCTAGAAGAGACCTCAATATTCATTTGATTCAATTCTTATCCATAGAGCAACATCCTGGACAACTCGGCTTGAACACCTCTAGTGATGGGGAACTCATTACAGTCAGAAGCAGTCACGGATAAAAAAGTCAAAGAATAGTGGTTACTTTTATGGGGAAGAGAGGAGTAGCCCTTTGCTAGAGGTACAAAGGCAATTTCTGGAACGCTGGCAATGATCTTTTTTTCTGGTCACGCCGCACGGCTTGTAGGATCTTAGTTCCCCGACCAGGGATTGAACCCGAGCCACAGCTGAAAGCGCAAGTCCTAACCACTGGACCTCCAGGGAATTCAATGATCTATTTCTTGAATGAGTGGTAGATACTTAGGTGTTTGCTCTGTGATAAATCATCAAACTGTAAAAATAAAAATAGGGCTTCCCTGGTGGCACAGTGGTTGAGAATCTGCCTGCTGATGCAGGGGACATGGGTTTGAGCCCTGGTCTGGGAGGATCCCACATGCCGCGGAGCAACTAGGCCCGTGAGCCACAACTACTGATCCTGCGCGTCTGGAGCCTGTGCTCCACAACAAGAGAGGCCGCGATAGTGAGAGGCCCGTGCACCGCGATGAGGAGTGGCCCCTGCTTGCCACAACTGGAGAAGGCCCTCGCACAGAAACGAAGACCCAACACAGCAAAAATAAATTAATTAATTAATAAACTCCTACCCCCAACATCTTCTTTAAAAATAAAAAAATAAAAATAAATAAAAATAAAAATAGAGATTAAGAAGAATTTAAAATTTTTTCCAAAAAAATCAAAATTCCATATAAAACTCATTCACTCATTCAAAACAAAAAAGAAGCAGTCATGGGCAGCTCTAATTGCTAACGAAAACATTAAAATCCATGTGCCAGGCACCTTGCATAGGGGAGAAAGTCTTCAATATGTTGAGCCCAAACCTTCCTCCCTGCCACTTCTTCCTCCTGGGTCTGTGTGTTCTGTCTTTGGAACAACACAGATTGTGTCTGTGGTTCCTGCATTTCCAGACAGCCTCACATATATTTGAAGACAGCTATGAAGTTCTCCTTAGACTTTCTTCTTCCCTGTTTATTCAGTCTCTTCTCATATCTCATTCCCTATGTGAGATTCAGTTTTCGTATAAACAAGCTTTTGTTTTAAAGTGCAAATGTGGGAGGGCAGCACATTAAGCTTAATCTGATGCTTCCCTTCCATCAAACTGTCTTGAGGGAAAGGAGTGGGGAGGGTGCTGAGAACAGAAGCAGTTGGGAGCATGGTTCAGGTGCCAGCCCAGGCTTGGAGAGGGTGTCCATGCAGGATCTCGGGGTAGGCAAAAAGCAGCACAGGAACCCTGAGCTCCTGAGACTAAGGAAGGGGACGTGCCAAGAGCTAAAAAATAGCAAAAGTGATGAACACCTGTTGAGCACGGACTATATGCATGCTGGGCACTTAGCTTGAATTGCCTGGCTTAATCCTCACAACTATGTCACTAGGTAGGTACCGCTATTATCCACATGTTATAGATTGAGTAATCCAAGGGCTAGAGCAGGGAAATAACCTGTCTAGAAAACGGCAACCAGGTTCTGCAGCCAGCACCCTAGCCTTTTCCTTAACTACCTTGCTCACAGAAAGATGAAAACCTAAATTTGCCTCCTTACCCTAGAGCCGATTAGTAATTATCCAGATGGAATCCAGATGCCCCAGACTCCTCCGGCCTTCAGGAGTCCTGCGGTACACAAGTAATGAACCCCACTCTTATACCAGGTCCCTAAGTATTTGAATCCCCAAGGAATGGTTTGTGCTCCACCAGTCTGTCTTAGATGTTTTTGGCTCTCTGAATCTGCCTACCTCACCACTCCTGCCACGGGGAAACCCTTGTACTGCTGAACCTCATGGCACAGTTGAGACCAGACCAGACTGTTTAGTGAGACTTGCTCCCAGGGTCCCCTACTGAGCAAATCTCACGGCAACTTCCAGCCAGGTTGCAGTGATCAGCTTACCCTCCACCTTCCCCACTGTGAGCCCACCACCTCCAGAGTCAGTCTCAACAACTTCGACACTCCCAGAAGGTAGACCCTATTTGCAGAGATGTAGTCACCCAAGGAGAAGTGATGTGAGCTGATTAGCACCTCATGTCTCTCCATTTCTGGATAGGATCTTGGCTTTACCATTGCAAAACCAAAGAGCCCATTAATTAAGGCCCTCCTCCTCTACAGAAACTTGCAAACTGCATAGCAAGTCTCAGCCAGGGCCTCATTACACAAACACACAATCATATTGAAAATATTACCTTTTTAAAATATATATATATAAACTAATAATTTCTAAAGAGGATACATTTGGGACAAAGGCCTTTCCTCGCTTGTTCAGAATCTAAACTCATACCATGGGAGGACCTTGCTTTAACTCTTAAAAGCACAGTGTGTTAACTCTCATTTTATCACCTGGGTCTTCCTTCTGACCGATGATGATTACAACTGAGAATTATTTTTACTATAAGAATCTGTGAAAATCTCTCAAGATCCAGTACTGTTGGGTTTGAAACCAGGAATTGACAATTTTAAGACACACTGAAAACTGGCTCTAATGGTTAGTGTTATTTTAAAAAACATATACACAACTTTGAACTTGTGTGAATGTAACTGACACTGATGAACATGTCCAGTCTCTTCCTGGTAGAGGTGAACTGGAGAATGAAAGAACCCAGATACCATAGGGACCTACAAGAAGGGAAATGAAGGTGTGGTTTTGGTGCCTGGCTTCAAAGGCTAGTGGCAATCACAAACCTAACCTGTCTCTTTCCAGCTAGACCAATTTTCTGTAAAGACAGAAAAACCCCAGACAGCCAAACTTCCCCTGCAAAAATGTTAATTTAACAATGTCCCAGTTTCCAAGCTATCTGCAGCTGATTTTTATAAGCACACTGATAACCCAGGCACCAGCAGGGTGAGGGAATGGCTAGTGTGCCAAAGCTTAGGCTCCCCAGCTCGGGGTCTAAGTCTTTCTTCTTTTCCCTGAAGTTCCAGCTCCTTGATGAACTTGTGTTTACTCATTCCATTATTATTAAGGACAGAAATGAATAGACTAGAAAAGAGGTTCTTTTTTTTTTCCCCATCCCAATAAATCATCCAGTAAATAGCACTGAACAGCCTCCAATCTTGATAGCTGGTTGCACATAGGAACTCTGCTGTGTAAAATCAGCCAGTTCACGTTGTCTTAGTTCTCAGATCCTCTTGATAGCAGATCTCTTTCTTTGTGTGCCCAGCCCAGGGCACAGGCCCAGCAACTTCTCTCTGCTGCCTCACACACACTGCATCAGACATACACATTCCACCTATTAGTATCCATTGTGGAGTGGGGGGGGGGGGCAGTGTTAACAGAGACGGTAAACTCACTAAAAAAGTATCTAGACAGATTCAGATTCTAGACTTAAAGGACCTGCCACCTTAGGCAAGTTTATGAAAATTATAACTATCGATTAAGAGCTAAATTCCCCTTTTAAACAAAATGGTTCCTTCTGAGATCCAGATTGACTAATCACTCCCCACAACTAATTTGCTCTGAGAGTCAAAGCCTCCTAGAGTATTTATGAAGCTGCTTTGTGTTCAAACGCTTGGGGGGCGGGTAGGATCACTGCCTCACAAGGCAGGCTGTTTCAAATTTTTGACAACCTGTGGAGTTACAACGTTCTTCCTTATACTGAGTCCAAATGACCTCCTATAGCTTTCACCAATTTGGTCTTGGATCTACGCTCTGGAGAGACACAAAATAAACCTAATCCTTCTACTAGACAGCTAATCTCTTTATATGATTCTCTTAAAAGAAATTGTGGTGACTCAGGCTACAATTCTATCAAGGATATAATAAACCCAATACCTTCCCCCTCCTCCTCCTTTTAGTGGCAGAGTGAGCTTATGTGAGTGTACTTAACATGCTGGGAGAAGGGAAAATACTCCTCTCTGGCAGGCCCCAGTGCTACAGGCCAATTCAAGACCCCAGTTTGGAGGCTGCCTATGGGCAATCAGAAATGGATGAGAGTCTCACAAAAGGTAGTGCTGGACAGGCAAGATCCCTCAGATTTTTCTCTGTTACAACCCACAGCCTTCTGCTGGCTAAAGTGCATGTCTAGCCCCAGAGATTCTCCTTTTAGCCTGGATCAGGGGTCCTGGGTTCTCAACCTTTTGTGTGCATTAGAACCCAGGGAGTTTTCCATAGGGCCCACCCCTTGAGATTTTGATTGGTAGAAATGAGGCAGGCCTAGTAATCTGTATTTTAACAAGCACTTCAGGTACTGATGTACTTTCTACACTGATCTGAATGAAGGAAAAAAAGATGAGCCAAAAAATACCTCGTATTTTGGCTTTATTTAACCAGAAAGCACACACACTTATAACATTTAACTTATTGGTCCTATCCATTTAAACAAAATTATTAAATTTCATGTTATATAAATAATAAAAATAACACTTTGTCATTTATTATTCATCTGATACTAATCATTAAGTCTATCAAAATTCTTCCAGAATAAGGAGAGGACTAGTAGCATCATCTGCAGGTTACAGACTGATAAACTGAAGTTTTGGGGGAAGCATTTAACATGGGCCTTCAGAAGGGAGCCAGGCTCCTGCACTGCAGCCTAGTCCTGTCAGGCTGGCCAACAGAACAGGGTGGAGGACCAGCTTTGAGGAACTCTACAGGGAGAGTACGTTTTGGTCCAACACTTAGCTGATCAACCTCCTGATTGAAGTTAACACAAAAATCACACCTGGATAAGCACCACCACACACATGCTATGCAATTTTGTGGGAATTTTAATAAAGCTAAAGAGGGATTCTAGCACACGGGTTACAACAAGTTAAAATGTTTCACAGTAGTCTAAGTACCTGGGAAGTTTAATTATGCAAAGAAAACCCTCTTTTCTTTGAGAACAACAGATTAACAACAAATTTAGTAAAAGGTTTTGGTGATAGGAACTTACTTTCCTACTAAGACACTTCATGCATATTTGTTGCAAAATAAACTTATTTTAGAATAAAAGTAGCAAAGGCATCTAACTTTCATTTTCTGTCAGGGATGAAGACTTTCACTGGTTCGCTGACCTTCCTCTTCTTCCTGGAGCTCTCAGAACTTTGCTGACTGTACACAAAATTCATTCTTTGAATCTGTGAGAATCACCAGAGAGAGGCACAATTCAGCAGAGATTTTGATGTCTGCACAGGCATATACAAGACAGGTAGACCAAGCATTAATCCCTCTTGCTGCATAACCAATCTAAACCTGCTTTCCTGTGGGCTGGTTTAGCCCTGCACAGAGGCCCTGCTGCCAGTATCAGAGTCTGGAATTCAAAGTTTCAGGAGCTGAGGCCCCTGGAGGCAGCCAGTTTCAGGGACAGTTTCTTGGCTCTCTTTAGTGAATTCAGCACATCCAGCTCTTGAGAGAAGAGTTGTCAAGGTGTGGGGCCAACAAGGGGCAATTAAGGGTCAGGAGAGATCTAGGGCACTGGTTGGTTTAGAGGCAAATAGAATTGAAGTCCCTTTTCAGTTAGCAGAAACATACAGCCTTATTATTATTATTATTATTATTTTTAATCATAGGTTCAGATTAAAGAATTAGGAAGGACCATAGCCCTTCTTTCTGCTTGATGAGACTTATATGTTATTGATTACAGACAAGTTGATTAGTGAATCATCATAGACATATATTTCTCCATTGGGCTCAGCTTTGGTAAAGATTTTAGAATTTATATTTGCTTAACTGAGTGAACAACCAGATGTCAGACGATCCCTAATGCCTGGAATTCCAAGAAACACATGGAGGGCATTTTTATATTTTCCAGCCACTAGCTGGGAGGAAAGGTTCTTCCATGTTCTCTGTTCTTTCTTTGGAGGAAAATGGAATAAGATATATATTTTTAGGGCTTCCCTGGTGGCGCAGTGGTTGAGAGTCCGCCTGCCGATGCAGGGGACACGGGTTCGTGCCCCGGTCCGGGAGGATCCCACATGCCGCGGAGCGGCTAAGCCCGTGAGCCATGGCCGCTGAGCCTGCGTGTCCGGAGCCTGTGCTCCGCAACGGGAGAGGCCACAACAGTGAGAGGCCCGTGTACCACAAAAAAAAAAAAAAAAAAGATATATATTTTTAAGCAAGATTTAGAATATCTAGTAGAGGTTCCAACATTATTCTTTTTCTCTTTTGTTATAGATACAGGTTATTATTATTGACATGTTTTTACTACAAAATAGTGGAAATGTCATTAAAGCATTTAAGTACTATTTAGAACCAAAGATTGGGTCTACAAATGGCTAATTTAATCACTAAATTTTCATTTTAGAAAGTAGTTGAATTTCTGATCTCAGAAACCACAAATTCCCTTTGGCTTAAACCAAGACATTGACTATATAGAGCAGTAAAACTCTGAGAATATAAGTAGAGCTGCTCTTCAAGTAACTGGTTTGCTTAGATATGCAAAGTTTGAAATGGTCTGCCTAAAGGAAAGGAAATAGCAACATAAAAACCCAAAGCACAAAAACCAACTCCTGCATCTAGGAGATGAATGTGTTACAGTGTAGCTGTAAGAAAAAGTACTTGGTAAAATTCAGCTTTTTAAAAAATGTTGCTTGGGCATGCTTTCTATTCAAATGAAATTATTCTCACTTCTATCAAGTCTGGATACACTGGGAAGAAAACAAGATGGGTGTACAAGTTGGTCTGATGGTTTAATAGTGTTTTTCTCTTTTTCTTCTTTGCTCAAAAGAAAACCAGAGGGCTTCCCTGGTGGCGCAGTGGTTGAGAGTCCGCCTGCCGATGCAGGGGACACGGGTTCGTGCCCTGGTCTGGGAAGATCCCACATGCCGCAGAGCAGCTAGGCCCGTGAGCCATGGCCGCTGAGCCTGCGTGTCCAGAGCCTGTGCTCCGCAAGGGGAGAGACCACAACAGTGAGAGGCCCACGTACCACCAAAAAAAAAAAAAGTAAACCAGAGTTTTATTACAAGTTTCAGAGCTGTAATTTTATTACAGTGAGTTCATCAGAACATCTTTAATAATGTATACAATCTCAAGGCAACCAGTGAGGTCTGGGAAGTCTCACTGGTTTATAGAAAACTAGTGGATTTGAAAGCAAGTGTGTGATCAGTCAGGGGATACTTCCTAACATAGATCAATAGTCCATATTCTGAACTATATAAACCAACAAATTTATCCATAGAAAGCAACATTTGAGAAACATTTTTCAGGTGTGTTCTAACTGGCTGAGTTTGCACCTTTGATGCCAAAGCCACCCAGGCAAGCATTCCCCTGGAGGTGTCCAAGTTAAAAAACTGGGAGTTGAGGGAGACCTTCAAGATGGCGGAGGAGTAAGACGTGGAGATCACCTTTCTCCTCACAAATATATCAGAAATACATCTACATGTGGAACAACTCCTACAGAACACCTACTGAACGCTGGCAGAAGACCTCAGACTTCCCAAAAGGCAAGAAACTCTCCACGTACCTGGCCATGTGGCTGACAGGGTCTTGGTACTCTGGCCGGGTGTCAGGCCTGTGCCTCTGAGGTGGGAGAGCCGAGTTCAGGACGTCCGTCCACCAGAGACCTCCCAGCTCCATGTAATATCAAACAGCGAACGCTCTCCCAGAGATCTCCATCTCAACGCTAAGACCCAGCTCCACTCAACAACCAGAAAGCTACAGTGCTGGACACCCTATGCCAAACAACTAGCAAGACAGGAACACAACCCCACCCATTAGCAGAGAGGCTGCCTAAAATCATAATAAGGTCACAGACACACCAAAACACACCACCGGACGCAGTCCTGCCCACCAGAAAGACAAGATCCAGCCTCATCCACCAGAACACAGGCACTAGTCCCCTCCACCAGGAAGCCTACACAACCCACTGAACCAACCTTAGCCACTGGGGGCAGACACCAAAAACAACAGGAACTACAAACCTGCAGCCTGCGAAAAGGAGACCCCAAACACAGTAAGTTAAGCAAAATGAGAAGACAGAGAAACACACAGCAGATGAAGGAGCAAGGTAAAACTGCAGAAATACAAAGGATCATGAGAGATTACTACAAGCAACTATATGCCAATAAAATGGACAACCTGGAAGAAATGGACAAATTCTTAGAAAAGCATAACCTTCCAAGACTGAACCAGGAAGAAATAGAAAATATAAACAGACCAATCACAAGCACTGAAATTGAGACTGTGATTAAAAATCTTCCAACAAACAAAAGCCCAGGACTAGATGGCTTCACAGGCGAATTCTGTCACACATTTAGAGAAGAGCTAACACCTATACTTCTTAAACTCTTCCAAAATATAGCAGAGGGAGGAACACTCCCAAACTCATTCTATGAGGCCACCATCACCCTGATACGAAAACCAGACAAAGATGTCACAAAGAAAGAAAACTACAGGCCAATATCACTGATGAACATAGATGCAAATATCCTCAACAAAACACTAGCAAACAGAATTCAACAGCACATTAAGGATCATACACCATGTTCAAGTGGGGTTTATCCCAGGAATGCAAGGATTCTTCAATATATGCAAATCAATCAATGTGATAAACCATATTAACAAATTGAAGGAGAAAAACCATATGATCATCTCAATAGATGCAGAAAAAGCTGTTGACAAAATTCAACACCCATTTTATGATAAAAACCCTCCAGAAAGTAGGCATAGAGGGAACTTACCTCAACATAATGAAGGCCATATATGACAAACCCACAGCCAACATCGTCCTCAATGGTGAAAAACTGAAACCATTTCCTCTAAGATCAGGAACAAGACAAGGTTGTCCACTCTCACCACAGTTATTCAACATAGTTTTGGAAGTTTTAGCCACAGCAATCAGAGAAGAAAAAGAAATAAAAGGAATCCAAATCAGAAAAGAAGAAGTAAAACTGTCACTGTTTGCAGATGACATGATACTATACATAGAGAATCCTAAAGATGCTACCAGAAAACTACTAGAGCTAATCAATGAATTTGGTAAAGTAGCAGGATACAAAATTAATGCACAGAAATTTCTTGCACTTCTATACACTAATGATGAAAAATCTGAAAGAGAAATTAAGGAAGCACTCCCATTTACCATTGCAACAAAAAGAATAAAATACCTAGGAATAAACCTACCTAAGGGGACAAAAGATCTGCATGCAGAAAACTATAAGACACTAATAAAAGAAATTAAAGATGATACAAACAGATGGAGAGATATACCATGTTCTTGGATTGAAAGAATCAACATTGTGAAAATGACTATACTACCCAAAGCAATCTACAGATTCAATGCAATCCCTATCAAACTACCACTGGCATTTTTCACAGAACTAGAACAAAAAGTTTCACAATTTGTATGGAAACACAAAAGACCCCGAATAGCCAAAGCAATCTTGAGAAAGAAAAACAGAGCTGGAGGAATCAGACTCCCTGACTTCAGACTATGCTACAAAGCTACAGTAATCAAGACATTATGGTACTGGCACAAAAACAGAAATATAGATCAGTGGAACAGGATAGAAAGCCCAGAGATAACCCCATGCACATATGGTCACCTTATCTTTGATAAAGGAGGCAAGAATATACAATGGAGAAAAGACAGCCTCTTCAATAAGTGGTGCTGGGAAAACTGGACAACTACATGTAAAAGAATGAAATTAGAACACTCCCTAACACTATACACAAAAATAAACTCAAAATGGGTTAAAGACCTAAATGTAAGGCCAGACACTATCACACTCTTAGAGGAAAACATAGGCGGAACACTCTATGACATAAATCACAGCAAGATCCTTTTTGACCCACCTCCTAGAGAAATGGAAATAAAAACAAAAATAAACAAATGGGACCTAATGAAACTTAAAAGCTTTTGTAGAGCAAAGGAAACTATAAGCAACACAAAAAGACAACCCTCAGAATGGGAGAAAATATTTGCAAACAAAGCAATGACAAAGGATTAATCTTCAAAATATACAAGCAGCTCATGCAGCTCAGTATCAAAAAAACAAACAACCCAATCCAAAAATGGGCAGAAGACCTAAACAGACATTTCTCCAAAGAACATATACAGATTGCCAACAAACACATGAAAGGATGCTCAACATCACTAATCATTAGAGAAATGCAAATGAGGTATCACCTCACACTGGTCAGAATAGCCATCATCAAAAAATCTACAAACAATAAATGCTGGAGAGGGTGTGGAGAAAAGGGAACCCTCTTGCACTGTTGGTGGGAATGTAAATTGATACAGCCACTATAGAGAACAGTATGCAGGTTCCTCAAAAAACTAAAAAATAGAACTACCATATGACCCAGCAATCCTACTACTGGGCATATACCCTGAGAAAACCATAATTCAAAAAGAGTCATGTACCACAGTATTCATTGCAGCTTTATTTACAACAGCCAGGACATGGAAGCAACCTAAGTGTCCATTGACAGATGAATGGATAAAGAAGATGTGGCACATATATACAATGGAATATTACTCAGCCATAAAAAGAAACGAAATTGAGTTATTTGTAGTGAGGTGGATGGACCTAGAGACTGTCATACAGAGTGAAGTAAGTCAGAAAGAGAAAAATAAATACCATATGCTAACACATATATATGGAATCTAAAAAAAAAAAAAAAAAATGGGGCTTCCCTGGTGGCGCAGTTGTTGAGAGTCCACCTGCCGATGCAGGGTTCGTGCCCCAGTCCGGGAGGATCCCACATGCCGCGGAGCGGCTGGGCCCGTGGGCCATGGCCGCTGAGCCTGTGTGTCTGGAGCCTGTGCTCCTCAAAGGGAGAGGCCACAACAGTGAGAAGCCCGCGTACCGCAAAAAAAAAAAAAAAATAGTTCTGAAGAACCTAGGGGCAGGACAGGAATAAAGACGCAGACATAGAGAATGGACTTGAGGACATGGGGAGGGGGAAGGTAAGCTGGGACAAAGTGAGAGAGTGTCATGGACTTATATATACTACCAAATGTAAAATAGCTAGCTAGTGGGAAACAGCCACATAGCACAGGGAGATCAGCTCGGTGCTTTGTGACCACCTAGAGGGGTGTGATATGGAGGGTGGGAGGGAGGGAGATGCAAGAGGGAAGAGATATGGGAACATATGTATATGTATAGCTGATTCACTTTGTTATACAGCAGAAACTAACACACCATTGTAAAGCAATTATACTCCAATAAAGATGTTAAAAAATAAAACATAAACCTGGGAGTCGTCCATGGCTACTCCATCATCCTCACCCTAATATCTAACATCTAACTTATCACTAATTCCAGTTGATCCTACCTCCTTAATATCTTTCGAATCCATCCATTTTTATCTATTGCCACTGCCTCTGGTTTAGCCCAGGCCAATATCATCTCTCCCAATTGCTGGGTCTCAGACTTCCGCTATTACTGCTTCTCCAATCCATTCTCCAGGCTGGAGCCTAATTAGTCTTTTATTAAATCTGACCACATAGCTCTACTGATTCGCCGTCCATCCATTAATGACTTCCCATTGTTCTCAGGATAAAGTCCAGACTCTTTATGGCCCTGGCCCATCTCTGCAGTTTCATCTTGCTCCAGACTTCCTTGGCCACTTTCAGTTCTCAAATGGGCCCTGCTCACTCCCCTCTGGACTTTGCCTTTGGTGCCCACTCCCATGCTCTGCTTCTCCTTCATCACTGGGCGCAGGATTCGCCCTGGAGTTTCTTCTGTCTCTTGGCCTCCCTGACACCCTGGCTGTGCTCTGTCCTTACCCCTTTTGTAACATATACTACATGGTATTATCAGGCCTACTTACCAGTCTTCTCATCCAGAGTATAAACTCTTTGAGGTTAATGACAATATCTTAGTCATTTTTGTATTCCCAGTTTCTGGCATCTGGTAGGTGCTCTTAAATTATTGGCTGAATGAATGAATGTGCACTGTGCTGGGCACAAATACCATGTCTCTAGTAATATAAAAATGAATAAGACACAGTTGTTTTCAAGGATTGAGTCTTATAAGGGAGAGACATTAAGCACATGATTGCAATATAATGCAATACAACATAAGAGACATTCCTTCATTCAACAGTTATTAATGATTGGCCAGCTCTGTGCATGGTATTGTTCTAGGTGCTTGGGGCACATTAGTGAAAAAACGAGATAAAAATCCCTGCCCTCGGGCTTCCCTGGTGGCGCAGTGGTTGAGAGTCCGCCTGCCGATGCAGGGGACACGGGTTCGTGCCCTGGTCTGGGAAGATCCCACATGCTGTGGAGCAGCTGGGCCCGTGAGCCATGGCTGCTGAGCCTGTGCGTCCAGAGCCTGTGCTCCACAACGGGAGAGGCCACAGCGGTGAGAGGCCCGCGTACCGAAAAAAAAAAAAAAAAAAAAAATCCCTGCCCTCTTTGGCTTCCCTGGTGGCGCAGTGGTTGGGAGTCCACCTGCTGATGCAGGGGACACGGGTTCGTGCCCCGGTCCGGGAGGATCCCACATGCCGCGGAGCGGCTGGGTCCGGGAGCCATGGCCACTGAGCCTGCGCATCCGGAGCCTGTGCTCCCCAACGGGAGAGGCCACAGCAGTGAGAGGCCCGCGTACAGGAAAAAAAAAAAAATCCCTGCCCTGTAGATTTTACAATCTGGCCATGCTACTTTTTGGCTTAATGATTTCCAATGGCATCTCACTACTTTTAGGACAAAGTCCAAAGTTCCTGCCTTGGCTTTTCATACACCATCAGTGGTTCTTTACACTTCTAGGGAAGGAGAGGGGTCACAGATTGGCTATAAAACCCTGATGAAAGCTCTGCAGTCATTCCTTATAAAATTGCTCCCACTCCCACTCCCACACTCATCCACTGTGATGGGCCGTTTGAGGGGGCTCCTACCCCCCAAATACCTCTCAATTAGAGCCACCCCCCCTCAGGGCCTGGCTGTGCCCAGCAGTACCAGCCTCATCTCCTCTACTCTGCCTCTCACGCTCTGCCCTCTCAGTTTTCTCATACCTTGCTTCGTCTTGATTCTGGACCTTTGCACATGATATTCCTTCTGTTGAAAAAGCTCTTTCCCCTACACCAGCCCTCTTTTTGCCTAATTAATTCCTAGTCGTTCTTCAGATCTCAGCTGAAAAATTATTTCCTTAAAGAAACTTTCCCTACCCCCATTCCAATTAAATTAGGTACCCCAGTCATATGCTCTTAATAGAGTTTCAAGAGATCAGGGACATGCCTGTATTGGTCACAACTTACATTAGAAGGGGCTTAATACATTTTTTTTCAATGAATGAATGAATCTGTCTTCAAAGAGCACTCTGCCTGCTGTATAGAAAGGTATTGGAGGCATCAAGTGGATGCAGGGTGATGAGTCATGCTACTGTAGTAGTCAGGTAATAACTTGGATACCAGTGCAGATGGAGAGAAGTCAACAGTGAAATATTTAGAAGGTAGAGTCAGAAGGATGATCAACTGGATACAGTGGTAAAGGAGAGCTAGGTAGGTCAATAATGACTCCTAGTTTCTGGTTTAGCTAACTTCATGGATGGAGGGACTGTTGTCTCAGGCAGAGAACAATGAGAGTTTTGAACCTGCTGTGTTTGGAGTACCTGAGAAACCCCAAGTAGACATATTGAATCGGCAGCTATATGTGGAAATCTGGAGCTCAGGACAAAAGTCTGGGTTGGACACGTAAATTTAAGAGTCATCAGCATATGGAGGCTAATTAATGCCATGGGTGTGGAAGAGATTGCTTATTGAGAGATCAGAGCGTGAGAAGGGAAAGGGGCCAGGACATAGCCGTAAGGATCTCCAACATTTAGAGATCAGGTGGAAGATGAGCCAGCAAAGAAGGTTGAGAAAGAGAGAGAGAAAAGAAGTCTAGCAGACTGTCCTACAAAGAAAGCCAAAAGAAGAGAGTTTTAAGAAGAAGGAGTAGAGAAAATAAAAGAGGTGAGGGTGGTGGTCAGTAGTGTCAGGTGTTGCTGAGAGGTCAAGATAAGGACTGAAATATGTCTACTTGATTTAGCCACATGGAGGTTACTAGGGGCATTGGATTGTTCAGGGCAGAAGTCACCTTGAAGTCGCTGAAGAATCATAAAAAATTAAAGAAATTGAGACAGCAAGTATGCAAAGTTTTATCAAAATCAAGAGGGAGTGACCAGCTCAGCCTGGGGAATTTAGAGAAGGCTCCTTAGCAGAAGAGGGACGTTGAGCTGGGTCTTGAAGAATGAGTAGGAGTTCACCGTACTGGAGATGGGGGTGGGTAGGAGAGGTCCTTCTAGGCGGAAGGTTCATTCAGCATGTTTAAAGACACTAAGTCATAAAAAGACATGGAAGGTATATGGGACAGTGAGAAGTGTCCCTTCATTAGATTGGCTCTTAGGGTGAGGTGTTATATATCCAACACACTCCCGTTAAAAATGTAAATTCCCCTGGAATTATTACTCAATATGATGTTAGTGTAAATTAACTTATCAAATGTCTCTAAGTGGCAGCCTGCTGAAAGCAGGGCCTCACAGGCTTTGGGGAGAAGACAGATAAGTATCAATATAGAAAAAGCAGTTCAGGGCAGTGTGCTTTGCTTTAGGAGGTAGATCTGTTTGGGGGACCAAGGGGTGGGCAGCCCCAGACACCCAGGAAATATCGTGAGTACTTCTGTGCCTGGAGTGAGAGTGCAGTGAATTTTGCTTACTTCAAAATTGTCAGGTCAGGTATGGCAAAACGTTTTTCTTTAGAAAGAAGTTCCTAGATCAAGGAAATTTATGATTCAGAGAGGGTCTGTGCCCCTGTAAGTAAGTTATAGCAGTGATGTTAGTTTTGAATCCTTTCCCTTAACATTTATCTTTTTTGTACAATGAAAGGTAGATCAACAGCAATTATAAAATAAATGCTATTAGCATAAATGGAGCTCGTGTTAACATTGTGATGAATGAGAAGTAAGAAACCAAATACCTAAAGAGAATGCTTACCTCCAACTCCAGTAGAGCTGTGAACTCTCTGATATGTTGGGAAGTGTCTCATGTTTTACTGAGATTTAGGAAGAGTTTCCCCATTAACTTACTTTCTTGATTTTCTGTAGTTTATGCCCAGGGTTCTGGACCATGTTTATCTCTATTTGGGAGGTAAATATGTATTCTCCTTAGAGTCATAATCACATATTTCCATTAATCTCTAAAAGTTATTATATCGGTTCTGCCTTCCTCTATATTTTCTAAGGCATCATATGGGTTTAAAGTTCTATAATTAATTCATTTATTCAACAAATGTTTTTGAGTATCTTCTCTGTCAGACATTGTGCTGAGCACTAAAGACACAAAGCTGATCAAGACATACTTCAAGTCCTTAAAGAGATTATGGTGGGGAAACAAACTGGCTACAGATGAAATGATAGAGTCACGTATAGGGTACAGTAAAGGTTCCAAAAAGATCTTATCAGCTCTTCCTGGGGAGGCCTGGCAAGGCTTCAAAGGGGATGTGAAACTTGAACTAAGTACTGCAAGATGAGCAGACATTCACCAGGCAAATGGCATTAGGGACTGATCTTGCAGAGAGAACATTCTAGACAAAAGCACAGAGACAGAGATATAAAGCAGAATACTCCTGGAGAATTGGGAATTGTTCAGTGGGACTAACAGGAAGGGCATAGGGTGGTGGGCTGGGTCAGACAATGTCGTTCTCCGAAGTTTGGACTTTGTACTATAGTGGAGTGCCGCTGAAGGGTTCTAAGAGCAGATTTGTTTTAGAAAAGTCCCTATGGCAGCATTATGAGGGGTGAGCTGGGGAGGAGTGTGACAAGAAGCAATGAGGCTACTTCAAGCAAGAACAAGAGCAGCAGTGAGGTTAGACAGGAGAGGGCTAAAGCGGCAGAGGGCCGAGGAGAGAGAGAATGAAGGCCTGAACCTGACCCCTAACATATCTTTGCCATTCATTGTAATGGGCACAGAGGTGGCAAAAGAAAGGAGTAAAAAATGACAAGAATTACCCAGGTAATGCCATTGACAAAGATGGGAAACAGAGGAAGCTAAGGGGGTGGGTGGTAGAAACAAGGTGGGGAGGATGGATGGAGAAATAACTGACTCTGTTTTCAAGATTCTGAATTGGAGGTGAGATATCCAAATGAAGATGTCCACCAGGGCACTGACTATGTGACCGGGAGCTCAGGATGGAGGACACTGCATCAGGAGCACGTGTAGAAAGTGTATTCACTTTGGATAAAAGGCAGGCTATTACTTGAGGTCTGCAGGAGGGTGGTAAAAGTGGATATAGATACAGGTACATCTTTAAATAGGGGGGCAGGAAGTTGAATGATCTATACCTGATGGCCTTAATTATTTCTATGAAGTAGAGTTTAGGTCATCTGTTTAGAAAGGGAGTGAATTTTCATGGTGGCACTTAAGACATTTATGTGATAAAAGTATGGACAATGGGAAAGGAGCCAATAATGGACTTTCAAAACTAATAGTTATTGCTTAGAATCCAGATAACTTTAAGATATATCACCTTCAAATTAAAATATTTAAGTTTGACATATTAAAATTTTTGCTCTTCTTTTTACAAACATTTGAAGGCTTACAACAGACTGCGCTAAGAACATCACAAATGTTATGTCATTTATTCCTTGCAATAACTATGTGGACAGGGAGGGGGTTTTTATTCCTCTTCTACGGATTTAGAAACTGAAGCTCAGAGAAGTGAAATGACTTGTCCAGTTCACACATTTAGTAAGTGGAAGTCTTGAACACAGGTCTCCTGACTTCAAATTTAGTGCTCCTTATAATTTGCTTTCAACCCAAAGGGGAAAACAAAGGTAGGAAATTGCAGGAGAGGCTGTCAGAACTCTATGTAGGGTTCTTGGGCTTCTATCTGCAGTTGACCATTTTTGGGCATAGCCTACTGGGACCTCAAACTAAAGCCAAAACTGAGTTTATTGATTTTCCTTTGTAACCAGTTTTTCCTCATGACTTTTCAATTTCTGTTAATCACCATTTCCCAGTCATCAAAGGTGGAAAACACAGTCACCCTAGATTCCTCTCTCATTTCCTAATGCCTACACAGAGTTCTTGTAATGAGTAAATGAAATAGCACAGATAGAGCACCTGGTACATCTCATATGTGCGAGTCATTTAGTGACTGGTGGCTGTTATCATCTCTACTGCCACAGGTATCCCTACTCCAGCCAAACTGGATCCTTGTGGTTTGAAAGGCTGAAAAATGGGCCGCCAAAAGATTGTGCATGTCATAGTCCCTGGAGCCTGTGAATGTTACCTTGTTTGGCAAAAAAGGCACGGGGTGGGGGGGGCAGTCTTTGCAGATGTGATTAAGGATCTTGAGATGAAGAGATTATCCTGGATTATCCGGGCAGACCCTACATATAAGCACATATATTCTTATAAGAGGGAAGCAGAGGGAGATTCTAACACTGTCAGAAAAGAAGACAGTGTGACTGCTGAGGCAGAAACTGGAGTGATGTGGCCACAAGCCAAGGAACTCCAGCAGCCACCAGATGCTGGAAAAAGCAAAGAACCGACTCCCCGCTAGAGCTTTTAGAGGGGGTATGGCTTGATTTCAGCCCAGTGACACTGATTTTGGACTTCTGGCCTCTAATGAGAGAGTACATTCCTGATGTTTTAAGCCACTAAATTTGTGGTAATTTGTTACAGCAGCCCTAGGAAACTAATACAGTTATTCCCCAAACACACCTCATTCTTTTCCCTCTTCTCTATTTCCTCCAGATTTCAGAATACAGAAATCTTCTATTACTTGTTCTCTTAAATTTTGAATAATTCCTTCAGGATCAATCTCTAAAAGTATTTCATCCACAGAGCCTTTCCTGTTTCTTTAATCTAATATGAGCTTTCTTTCTTGAGCGAATACCCACAGCCCATTTTTTGTAATTAAGTTTTCCTGACAGCATTAATATTTGTAAACAATTTGTCCTTTACCTGGGACAGGGTTTTCTGTTCTTTAGGAATTCACTTGTATTCATATTATGATCTTTAGACTCTGCAATGCTTTACGTGGTGTCTCACATCAGTAATTCTTTTGCTACCTACCTCTACTACCTACAAAAGTATTCATTTACATAGTTATTCACATAGCCTAAAGCTGCACTATTATGGTAGCCATTAGCCATACATGACCATTTAAATTTAAATTAATCAAAATTAAATAAAATTTAGAATTCAGTTCCTCAGTTGGTTTAGTCACATTTCAAGTGTTCAAAAGTCACACGTGGGTGCTCAGTTCAAGTGCTGAATAAATAACCACATATCAGACATAACAGATAGAGAACATTTTCATTGTCACAGAAGTTCTACTGGACAGAACTGCTTTACAGAGGCAATTTATATAATGCAAGCAAACAAGTTTCCTAGGGACCATGGTGATAACAGGAATACAGAAATTAGAAATAAATTTTCCTCAAAATGCAAAGACTTGTTATTGTAAAAATGTCACAATTTTCCCAAGATAATTTTATCAAACCAATGCAATCTCCATCAATATCCCAATGATATGTCTTTTGGAACTTATTAAGATGATTCTAGTAGTCGTCTAGAAGTGAAAATACACAGGAAGATCTCTCAAATACTGAAATAGAGGAACTATGAGGGGAAAAAGAGTTGCCCATCCAGACAGCAAAACATAAATGTAGAGTAATTAAAACACAATAGCAGTAATATAGGAATAGACATATGGATCAATACAGTAAAATAGAATAGCAAGTATAAAGACCTATATATCTACAGGTTTTTAATTTATGATAAAAGTGGCATTCAAATTAGCAGGGAAAGGGTAGACGATTCAAGTGGTACCAATACAATGGGAAAACTTTCTCACACCAGGAAAAGAAATATTCTAGCTAGCTTAGGGAGCCAAAAGTAAAAAGCAAAACTACTTCATTAGAAGAAAATGTAGAAAAACTTATCAGAAGAAAATATGGAAAACTTTGCTTACAGCTTTAGCACTGTAAAAACCTTTTAAAGCAAGTATGAAATGATGAAACCATGGAAAGTTACCCTGTGTTCCTAAATTGGAAGACATAATATTGTTAAGATGTCAGTACTACCCGAAGCAATCTACAGATTCAATACAATCCCTGTCAAAATCCTAATGACGTTTCTTTTTGGCAGAAATAGAAAAATCCATTCTAAAATTCATGAAATCTCATGGGACCCTGAATTGCCAAAACAACCTTGGAAGAGAAGAACAAAGTTGAAAGCCTCACACTTCCAGATTTTAAAATTTACAACAAAGCTACAGTGATCAAAATGTGGTACTGGCATAAAGACAGACGTGTAGACCAAGGAATAGCATAGAGAGCCCAGAAATAAACCCTCACCTATATGGTCAAATGAGTTTTTTCTTTTTAATGTTTCTCATAGAGTTCTTTAAAAAATTAATTAATTTTATTTATTTATTTTTGGCTGTGTTGGGTCTTCGTTGCTGCATGCGGGCTTTCTCTAGTTGTGGCGAGCGGGGGCTACTCTTTGTTGCAGTGCGTGGGCTTCTCATTGCGGTGTCTTCTCTTGTTGCAGAGCATGGGCTTTAGGCACGCGGGCTTCAGTAGTTGTGGTGCACGGGCTCAGTAGTTGTGGCTCGCAGGCTGTAGAGCACAGGTTCAGTAGTTGTGGCACATGGGCTTAATTGCTCCGTGGCATGTGGGATCTTCCCGTACCAGGGCTCGAACCTGTCTCCCCTGCACTGGCATGCAGATTCTTAACCACTGCGCCACCAGGGAAGCCCAGGTCAAATGATTTTTGACAAGGGTGTCAAGAGGATTCAGTGCGGAAACTAAAGTCTTTTCAAAAAATGGTGTTGGGAAACCTGGATATCCACATGCAAAAGAATGAAGATGGACCCTTATACCACCTCAAAATGGATCAAAGACCAAAACATAAGAACTAAAAACTATAGGGCTTCCCTGATGGCGCAGTGGTTGAACGTCCGCCTGCCGATGCAGGGGGCAGGGGTTCGTGCCCCGGTCCGGGAAGATCCCACATGCCGCGGAGCGGCTGGGCCCGTGAGTCATGGCCGCTGAGCCTGCGCGTCCGGAGCCTGTGTTCCGCAACGGGAGAGGCCCCAACAGTGAGAGGCCCGCATACCGCAAAATAAATAAATAAATAAATAAATAAAAATAAAAACTATAAAACTCGTAGAAGAAAATGTAGGGGGGAGCCTCATGACATTGGATTGAGCAAGACTTTCTTGGATATAACACCAAAAACACAAGCAACAAAAGAAAAAATAGATAAATTTGACTTCATCAAAATTAAAAAGTTTTGTGCATCAAAGGACACTACAAATGAGATGGAATAGACAATCCATAGAATAAGAGAAAATATTTGCAAATTATATATTTTACAAGAGATTAATATCCATAATATATAAAGTACTACAATTCAACAGCAACAAAACAAAAATCCTGATTAAAAAGTGGGCAAAAGACCTCAAGAGTCATTTCTCCAAAGAAGATACAGAAGTGGCCAACAACCAAATGAAAAGATTCTCAACATCACTAATCATTAGGGAAATGCAAATCAAAACCACAGTGAAATAACACTTCACACCCATTAGGATGGCTATTAGTTAAAACAAACAAACAAACAAAAAACCCCAGAAAATAACAAGTATTGGATATGATGTGGAGAAACTGGAACCCTTGTGCATTGCTGGTGGGAATGTAAAATGGTGCAGCTGCTATGGAAAACACTATGGCAGTTCCTCATAAAATTAAAAATAGAATTACCATATGATCCAACAATTTCACTTCTAGGTATATACCCGAAAGAACTGAAAGCATAAACTTGAACAGATACTTCTACACTCATGTTAATAGCAGCATAATTCACAATAGCCAAAGAGTGGAAGCAACCTAAATGTCCATAGATAGATGATTGGGTAAACAAAATGTGGTATATACATACAATGGAATATTATCTAGTCTTAAAAAGGAGGGAAATTCTGACACATGCTACAACATGGATGAACATTGAAGACATTATGCTAACTGGAATAAGCCAGTCACAAAAGAACAACTAGTGTATGATTCCACTTATATGAAGCACCTAGAGTAGTCAAATTCATAGAGACAGAAAGTAGAATGGTGGTTGCCAGGGGCTGAGGAGAGAGATGGGGAGTTAGTGTTTAATTAGTACGGAATTTCAGTTTGGGAAGATGAAAAAAGTTCTGGAGACGGTTACACAACAGTGTGAATGCCACTGAACTGTACACTTAAAAAATAGTTAAAATGATAAATTTTCTGTTATATATATTTTACCTCAGTTAAAAATAAAAAGTGGCACGTGATTTTAAAAAAGATGAAACTGTAAGGAAAACGTCCTTTGAACAGGACAATCTGGAGGATTTACAAAAATTTCAAATGCACTTCTATTCTAGTCATCTATTCTAGAGGAAAGTCCCCATATGCACACAAAGAGTCATGTTCAAGGACATTCCCTGAAACAATGTTCCTAAGGAAAAGTGAAAACAACTTAAATGTTCCAGTAATAGCAGAAAATTGAAACAAACTAGAGCACTTTACTACTAAGGAATACTATGCAGTATTTTAAAAGAATGGGGTTAATCTAAATATACCAACAAGGAAAAATCTCTAAGACATACGTTAAGTGAAAAAAGCAAGTTTCAGGAAAAGATATTATCCCATTTATGCTTTTAAACTACCCACAAATAGGGACTTCCCTGGTGAGGCAGTGGTTAAGAATCCGCCTGCCAATGCAGGGGACACAGGTTAAAGCCCTGGTCCGGGAAGATCCCACATGCCGCGAGCAGCTAAGCCCATGCGCCACAACTACTGAGCCTGCGCTCTAGAGCCTGCGAGCCACAACTACTGAGCCCACGTGCCACAACTACTGAAGCCTGTGTGCCTAGAGCCCGAGCTCCTCAGCAAGAGAAGCCTCCGCAATGAGAAGCCCACGCACTGCAAAGAAGAGTAGCCCCCGCTCACTGCAACTAGAGAAAGCCCGCTCACAGCAATGAAGACCCAATGCAGCCAAAAATAAATAAGTTTTTAAAAATCCACAAATATATGCATATATGTGTGTATATATATATGCATGTATATATGTATGTATGTATACTATATATACATACATACCTATATACATGTATATAGCGCTGTCCAATAGAAATAGAATGCACAATTATAAAATTTAAAATTTTTTAGTGGGTACATTTTAAAAAGTAAAGGAAACAGATGAAATTAAATTTTAATAATTATTTAATCCAATATATCAAAAATATTATTTCAATATGTAATCAATATGAAAACTGAGATATTTTATATTTTTTATACTATGTCATTACAATCCAGTATGTAGTTTACACTTACAGCACATCTCAACTCAAATTAGCCACATTTCGGGCCTCCCTGGTGGCGCAAGTGGTTAAGAGTCCGCCTGCCGATGCAGGGGATACGGGTTCGTGCCCCGGTCTGGGAGGATCCCATATGCCGCGGAGCGGCTGGGCCCGTGAACCATGGCCGCTGGGCCTGCGCATCCGGAGCCTGTGCTCCGCAACGGGAGAGGCCACAACAGTGAGAGGCCCGCATACCGGAAAAAAAAAAAAAAAAAAAAAAAAAAAAAAATTAGCCACATTTCAAGTAGTTAATAGCCACATATAGCTAGTGGCTACCATATTGGTCAGCATATCTTGTGTGTGTGTGTGTATGTATGTGTGTTTTAAATACAAAATCAGTGGTATAGAATACCCTTATTGGTAGTGTTTGAATTATCTGTGAGAATGTATTCATGTAAAACTTATATAATTAAAGTTATATTAAAAATATAAAGTTCCATATTAGTTTGCTTATTGTTAAAATTATATCTTTTATGAACTGATGTGTTTATAATCAACATGGTTTATCTCTTTGTTTTCTTTTATTTCAATGTGATGAAAGCTTTATTATGAAACTATTTTAATTTGTTAACTGGAAAGTTAATAAAAGAACATTAAAACATTTAAAGTTTATTTGGCTTATGTTTTACAGTTATAAAATATTCTAAACTATTATTAGATACTTTTCAGTAGAAAAATGTCAGCTACTTTCCTACCTTCAAATGCCTGAGTAATTAACTATTATCTCTGTGGTAGCTAAAGGTAGACATATAAAACACATATAAACACACTCAAGCACATACTTGAAGTAATTATAAAAATGAAAAAGTTGTTTTTGGTTTGTGGCATGTAGGAGGAAACTTACAGGCAATGATATGATGATGTTATTAGATGTACTAAACTTGACATAAGTTTGCTGATTCTTCAAAAAAGAGATGAACAGATAATAGTTACAGAATTGGAAATGTGATACCCTGCTTCTCATAGACTTGCTATGTAGGTCATTTGCTTGAGTCTGAGTCTCTATAAAGTGCTTCAGCAGGTGTTGAAAGGAACATAGTATAACTGTAAGTACAGAAATGACTATAGAGATAGGCCCCATAAAATAGACAGAAAAAGACCACTCTGGTATGAAGACTGTCTGAGATGGAGGATCTCTATGGGTGTGACATCCAGACCTCAGGTCATAACTGCCTACTCTTGCTGGCAGGAAGGAGAGGGCAAAGCAGATGACACTTAAGAACTCTGGCATCCCCTGAACAGTTCTTCCATACAAGGTGGAAGCAGTGGCAAAGATACATTCACTAAGAAGTCAGATTTTCACTTTAAACTGGCCCTAAGTTCACTTGAAGAAAAAACTAAAAAGAAGTAGTTGAGCGTTTAGAGTGAGAATAAGTTTTATATGAGGGACAGACACCTAACCTTAATTTTTATTTTACTTTTTCAGCCAACAGTGAAACATTTTCAAAGTTTTTAACAGCAAATGAAAATAATCATACCTCTCCTTCTGATCTACTTTTATTTTTTAATATATTTGAATCCTTTCCTATAATTAACAGAACTTTCCATTCAGTTCACATCTAGTTATTTAATTGCCTGGTTCCCTTTTCTTGATTTTATTTATCTATTTCAATAACTAATACAGTCACATAGTATGAAATTCAAAATGTAAAATAAAGGTATACAGTGAGGTTCTCCCTGCCATCCCAGAACCACTCAATTCCCTGCCTAGAAGGCAACCACTGTTACCAGTTTCTTGTACATCCCTCCAGAAACTTCTGTTTTCATTTTGAAATCAACTGTACCACTAAAAAACTTAAACTGCTATAAAATTCACAATATCATCCTCTTCAAATTGTTTTACTAAAGCTGGATCAGGCCTGGCCTGATGAGGAAGTGGAGGGTTGTGACCAAGTAACTGACCTATCTGCAGGGTCATTCCTGGTCTCATATCAGATGGAGGTGGGCTTTCTTCCCATTGTCTCCAGTTATCTTCCCCATCTGGAGACCACATGTTTTCCTACTGACTAAAGGAAATGAAAGAGAACCAAACTGTAGAAGGGTAAAAAGGAGGGTCAGGAAGGCAGAGATTCAAGGTACCATGCTAAGTGCTGTGGTGGTGATGGGAACAGCAGGATGACACGGCAGGGATGGGCAGCAGAGTGTCTCAAGGTAGTGAGGAACACAGATGTAGAAACAGTGAACTCTAACCAACATCTAACACAGGTAAGATGAAGTAAGGGCTAAATAAACATACAAGCAGGATGCTGTAGGAATGTAGAGGGAGAAGGCGAATGTGGGGAGGGACTTCAAAAATTAGCCCGGGGCTGTTTGAGCTGGATGAGCTTCTTCTCAAAACAGCACATGTTTTTCCCTGACTCATGAAAACCTAGAGCTGGGAGAATGCCAGACCAATGTGCTAAAGCTCAGTCAGTAGGGAAGTCTTTTAAAACCAATATGGAGGGACTTCCCTGGTGGCACAGTGGTTAAGAATCCGCCTGCCAATGCAGGGGACACGGGTTGAGTCCTGGTCCAGGAAGATCCCACATGCCACGGAGCAACTAAGCCCATGCGCCACAACTACTGAGCCTGAGCACCACAACTACTGAAGCCCACGTGCCTAGAGCCCATGCTCCACAACAAGAGAAGCCACCGCAATGAGAAGCCCACGCACTGCAACAAAGAGCAGCCCCCGCTCGCCGCAACTAGAGAGCCCATGTGCAGCAACGAAGACCCAACGCAGCCAAAAATAAAATAAATTAATTAAAAAAAAAAAGAAACCAATATGGAGAGGAAGAACTAAGAACTTGCACACACACAAAAACATAAGGATGAATAATAAAAGTCCTGCTGCAGCTTACAACCCGTCTTTGTTGTGAATCTGAGAAAAAACATGAACATTCTCCAAAGCTTTACTAATTAATTAAATCGGAACGGCCAGGCATTGCTCACTTCCAGGGGGTGCCATTCACATTGCTATCTATGTTTTAGGTACCCCCCTGGAATTGTGCACAATCAATACAACCATGCATGGCAACCCAGGTAGGGCAAACATCACTTTTTTTTTTTTTACTACCACTTTCTAAGTTTCCCCATCACTAAATTTTTACTTGGGATACAGGATATTCCTTTTGGCTAATATTTCCTATGACAAGAAAAAAACATATTTAAAATATGAATACATTTTCTTAAAAACCCAAGGTTATTGAGTATAAACTGCAGTATAGCTATGCTACAGAATATGGCTAGATTATATACCTAAAGTATGACATACTGTACATATTTTCCAACCTATAAAGATTTTCCATGATGGGGTAGGGCTGCTCAGTCTCAAATTAAATACTATTTATTTAGAAATGTAAGGCTATTTCAAATCAAGCTGGGCCAGAGAGCAGGGTGGAATAGTATTATTGTTGCAGGGCATCTGGCACAGTTTTACTCTGAGGCTTTCAGATTTAATGATTAAAAGTTGAAAGTTTCTCCTTGTTTTAGAAGAAGAGTTTTTCTGTTTTCCCCCAGCATCTCTCTTTTCACTGCCATTATCTAATTCAGCAGCGTAAAGATATCTACCAATTTGGAAAACAATACGATGGTGGGTCACATGAAAGAATAAAAAAACGAGATGTGAAATTGATTTTTGTGTTTAAAATTATGCCACCATAGTTCATAATTCCTGGTTCGAATATTCCTGATTAGGAAGTATCTAACCAAGTGAAATCAAGAAATACTTGTCATCATTAGACACTGTTGTGTTTTGTTCTCTGTGCTTTGCATTAATTGGTGAATATGCAGGAACCAATCTTTTAAGGTGTTGGGTTTTTGGGGGTTTTTTTTGGTGGGTATTGAGCTAATTCCTAGTGGTTTTTAGAATTCACCCACATTTTCCATTTTTGTGGAAATATTTACGCTGGGGATTTCCACTAAGGGAATTAGAGTTAATTGAGCTCTTTGGTTTGGGGGGTGGGAGGGGAGGTTGGAGGCAGGGACATGGCAGCTGAGGCCATACTTCTATTAGTACCTTTCTTTTTCTTGCCCCACTCTGTATCCATACACTTAAGACTTAATCTAACAGGTCCTCATGGGATATCATATATGTAAAATAAGATCATGTATTTGAAAATGTTTGGCACAGTATCTGGTACATGTTAATCACTCAATACAAATTGGTTGTATCTAGTTGAACATTGCCTAATTTTGGTGAATATGTGGTTGCTATAAATGAAATGTACCCTAAACTGGCATAGGGATTTAAAAAAATCTAACTTATCCTGGGGTATGAGAAGTATACGGGATCTCTGAGTGATAAGTGAGATTATACATTCAGTAACGGTCTTCCCTTCAAATTTCAGCTACAAACTTGCACTGAAAACTGAAACGCATACAAACTGAGACATCCTCTCAAATCCCACCCAAGAAGCAATGAATAAGCTTGAAAAATTATTCATCTGGTTCCTTTCACAGTATAGTGCAAAGACTGAGAACTAGGGGGCTGGGTTCCATCACTGACTTGCAAGTTTCCATCACAGTAAAAAAAAAAAAAAAAAAAGGAGGGGGATAGTATTTGCCATGTACCAAACAGCAATGCTTTGAGGATTAATGACATAATGTCTGTAAAGAGGTTTGGAGCTCCTTGGAAAAAAGACACTACATAAATATAAAGTAGTATTAATATTTAGGCTTAGTCCACAATGTGAGACCTGCTTTCTTTGGCTCATGAGGTCATCAGCAGTTTTGTAAGGTGTGCTCAAACACCCACAGAGGAGCCTTGTTAGCTTCCTCGTAAGTGGACTGTAAAGTTAATCTGGACCCACCTGGTGGGAGCAGTCACAGAGCCTGTGTTCCCTTTTCATGGTCTTCAAGAGGGTACAGATGGAGAGTGTTTGACTCCCTGAAGGAATGAGACATGGCCAAGGAGCACTCAACAGCATTTAGGACTTCCCAGGAATGCAGTGGGAGTTTGGGAATGCTTTGGCTTAGAAATAAACAAAACTCCAGTCTATCATATCTTGATTTAGAAGAAAGGCTAAATTTGCCTTTCTCAGACAAAGAAAGTTGGGAGTAACAGTAGGAATGAGAAAGCTACTTCTTGGAATGGTTAGTTTATATCTTCAAAGGATTTGGAAGCAAACTTGGGTATTTTTGTCCTGGGGAAGTTGTGGTCTCCAGGGGCTGTCTGTAGTCTCTTTGATGGCCACATTCTGACTCCTCATCAGTGCTTCATCTCTGTGAAATGGTTATCAAGGGCGATCTTGCAGAGGTCTAACTGAATGATTATAATATTATTGTGAGAAATATTTGCATTCTCAGTTTTAAAAGATAAAATTAAGTTTGAGCCTCAGGCATCAGAAACCACCATCTTCAAAAATGTAAGGTTCATGAATTTACCATAATCACTAGCACTTGATAGTGATTCTGAGGCTGTGTCCATAATACCAAAATATTTGAACAAAAGATTGAAAAATATGAAGAAATATTTCTTTTTTTATCTGGGTGTTTTGTTTCTACATTGATCTAGGTTGGGTATTCTTTCAGAAATGATTTGGCTTCTTGTCCACTGATTCCTATGGTATTTCAGATTGATATTGACAACATGTGTTTTTTAGGAGAAAGGAAACAAATGTTATCACCTTCTCAACTTGTAGTCAAATCTACACTAGAAAGCTTTTTCTAAATAAAATATTGACTTTAATTCTTCTTCCTCTTCCTGTCCCTCGATGAGCAGTTCAGTCCTAACACCAGTGTCAGGTGTGGCAGAGCCAGAGAGGTGTGTGCACGGAGGGGAGTCAGAACCTGAGTAGCATGAGGAGAGCCTCCATGTGGAGGACGGGCCTAGCGTGAGAAGTCAGAGGCTGAATGGAGTGGGGAAGGCCTCACAAGTATGCGTGACTCACAGTGGGTGTCAGAGCCTGAGCAGGGTGAGATAGGTATCTATATGTGTGTGGGGAAGGTGGCAAGGATGGGAGCTTGGTTACATTCAAGGGGACAGATAACATAAGTAAATATGTTAAGTATAATGGGGGCCAGGTTTCTCACTGATGGAGAAAGAAATGACAAATACAGAAAGTGAGAAAACTAGAATGATTTCTGTAGTATTAGATTGGAATTGGTGGTATAGGTGTGAATTCATGATAGGAAAATAATAATTGTGTATTGGACAGTGGAGTTAGTGGGAGTGAACACCTGATTAAAGTGGGTCAAAGAGAATAGAGAGCAGGGAAGTGGACATAGCAAGCATAGACAATTCTTTTGCAAGATGGATATGATTTAGGTCAATAGAAAGAAGAAAGGCATTCCAAGCAAGAGAAAGTTTTGATAAACTTTGTTTAACTTTGTTAAAGAATTTGTTAAGATATGGAGGCAGAAACAAACTTGGCTTGTTCTTTTGACAGTGAGAAAACAGACTTAAGGAAGGGGGAACAGGTTGGGTAAGAGTGGGAAGTAAGACAGGTAACATGGAGCCATTTCATGAGTGGCCTGAAAGCCCGGTAGAGGTGTTTAGACTTGATGTAGTAGGAAATAGGAATCATGAGAGATTTTGATTAAGGAAGTGATACGATGAAAGTTATATTTAAAGAAGATTAGACTGGCAGTGGTATGGGATAGAGCAGGAGGCTGTGGGAGAGCCTGGAAGCTGTGGCAGCAATTCAAATGCAAGAGGATGAAGGCCTGGACTCCAGTTTGGGCAGTAAGAACAGATTGGAAAAGGAAGGCTTGGAGGAATTTTGATACTTGACTGAATAAATAAGAATGATTTCAAGATTCTGAACTTAAGACATTGAGAGGATAAAGGAGACTGCTGAGAGGCAGGGAAACTGGGTAAGGAAAGCTGTTCTGGGTGTGGAAAGGGGAGGGCAGTGGTGAATAAAAAGGTGAGCATACTGGATTTGACATGATAGTGAGATATCAAAGTGGAAATGCCCAACAGAAAATTAAAGATATAGAACTGAAGCTGTTCAGTGCTAATGGTCAGGGCACAAGGTAAGACTTTTGGGAGTCAACAGCACACATGTGATGATTAAAGCCCTGAGAATGGATGAATCCTCCAAAGTATGTAGACATTGAAGATTATACAGTCAGGGCCTTGGAGAGGTTGGGCTTTGCCCACAGTTAGAGGTGGGAGAAGGAACAAAAGTAACAGAGAGAAGCGGATGACAGCACAGACAGATGGAAAGAGAATGAGAACAGTATAATGTCATAGAAATAAAAAGGAACATTTAAAAGAGAGTATAGAGTCAACATCATAAAACAGGCAAGAAGATTGAAAAAAGGAGTAAAGACAGTGAGATCTCTTAATTAAAAGTCATTGTTAGGAAAAGTGAAGGAAAGTGAAGATGACTGAAGAAGCCAGCTTTCTGATTCAAAGAGCAGGTGAGAAGGGGTACAGTAAATGGAAAGCCTCTTATGAAAAATTTGGTAAGGAAACAGCACAGTAACTAGAGGGATAATCAGGATCACGTGAAGCCTTTTTCTTCCTAATGTTTAGAGCAACTTCATTCAAATTTTCCTCCTCACCTTCTACTCAGAATTTCAAAGTCTTGCTTTTGAACAAAGTCAGGATTATGACACAAAGCATCCAAAACCAAGTGGAAGAATTTGATCTCTGTGTGTTCTTCTAAGTTAATAGGACAGTATCTTTGTGGACTTTTAAACTATCTTATACTAATATTTTTTTCCTAAATTGAAACTATGGATGTCCTAGCAAGCTCTGAAAAGATAGAGTGTGCATGAAAAATTAAAAACATGCAAATATTTTCAGATAATATCATTATTATATCCAGTGGCCTTCTACCCATCTGAGATATTTATTTCCAAGTGGAAGACTCTGAGCTAATATTCTCTTCTTGAAACCATTTAGACTTAAATTCTTTTTTATTTTTTTTATTTTTTTCGGTACACGGGCCTCTCACTGTTGTGGCCTCTCCCGTTGCGGAGCACAGGCTCCGGACGCGCAGGCTCAGTGCCCATGGCTCACGTGCCTAGCCACTCTGCGGCATGTGGGATCTTCCCGGACCGGGGAATGAACCCGTGTCCACTGCATTGGCAGGCGGACTCTCAACCACTACGCCACTAGGGAAGCCCCTAGACTTAAATTCGTTTTTTTCTTTTTGTTTGCGGTATGCGGGCTTCTCACTGTTGTGGCCTCTCCTGTTGCGGAGCACAGGCTCCAGATGCGCAGGCTCAGCGGCCATGGCTCACGGGCCCAGCCGCTCCGCGGCATGTGGGATCTTCCCGGACCGGGGCACGAACCCGTGTCCCCTGCATCGGCAGGCGGACTCGCAACCACTGCGCCACCAGGGAAGCCCTTAAATTCTTTAAATATGATTTTTGTAGTATCTTTATAGTATTATGAAGTGTTTTTTATGTTAAAATTGTTGAGTAATACTTTACCAATTCTCAGAAATCCTGTCTAAAGCAAGTAATAATACCTTTATTCTTCAGACCAAAATGCTTAAAGAAAAAAATGCATTGCTGGTCCTATAGAGTAATTCTTGACATATTTATTTTTTTAGGAGTATATTTATTGACTTCTGGGTAAAGATGGTAGAGGCACATGCCATCAACATTTATTTAGTTTCCTCCCCAAACCTCTTTAGAATGACAGTAAAGAGGTTTATTTAAAGAATAGAAACCCCAAAGGACAGAAAGAATAAGAGAGAAAACAACGGCAATGAAAGTTTGGAAGCTGGAAAGCAGATGGATGAGAGGTAACTAATGTAGCTACATGGTAGCTACTGGTAACTTAAACCAGCAGTGGGGTAAACCAAGAACCATCCAAATGTACAGCAGTCTAAAGAATTTCCAGCATCAGGTACTTTTGAAATAAGGGATAAAGAGGGTGGTAGAGGAGCTAAAATAAGACCAACTAAAAGACATTTATGAAGCAGTTGGAATCCTCAGACCCCTTCTTCAATTTTGCAAAACCAAACAGTTGCCCCTTGACCACCCAGGCATAAAATTGGAAGTTTATTCTCTGGGGAAGGTGATAGAGGTGTTTGGATAGTGGGATCCAAAGCATAGTTGAGGCAGGGTTATGGTACTGGAAATGGGGGAATTAAGTGAAACTATGCATACTGAATGTGGAGACCCTCAGCCCTCTATCTCTGTTTGGCTCCCAAAACACTGGTGGCCAACATAGATTGAAGAAACTGACCAAGAGAAATGATTTAAAAATACAGATATTGAGCATTTCCCCCCAAAGGCCTGATCATATCATTCTACAATGAAGGCCACAATCACAATCATCCACAAGCTCAGAGCTTTCTAGTCCTTCCCCTTTTGAGTATAAGCAGACAACCAAGGACTACCAGCCATCTTTGGCCTTCTGAGGAGAGAGGGGTAGGAGAGGTGGATGGGGGTAAAGGAGGAAACAGCAAACAAATAGAAAAAACAAACAAAGACATACAAAGAGAAGAAATGTATCTAGAGATATCAATATCCTCTGAGATAAGAGACAATTCTGTAAGCATTAATGAGAGCAGGATGCTGTAAAAAGGAACACTCAGAGAACAACAACAAAAGGCTCTTGGAAACAAAATACAATAGCACAAATAAAAACTCAGCAGAAGAATAGGATTACATTGAAGAGTTATCCACGAGAGCAGAACAAAAGCACAAGGATATGGAAAATTGTAGAGAAAATATTTTTAAAAATAGAGTAACTATATACAGGAGGTCTACTATCTAAATATTAGGAGATCCAGAAAGAAAGGATAGAGAGTTTTGAGGGGACATAATTTTTATCAAGGAAATAATTCAAGAAAATTTCCCAGAACTGAAGGATCACCCAAGTTACCAGATTTAAACTGGCCACTGACTGACAAGCATAAATAATTAATGAAAACAGACCTATATCAAGGCACAACATTATGAAATTTTAGAAATCTGAGGAAGAAGCTTCCAGACAGGAAAAAACAGATAATATACAAAAACTCAAAATCAGAATGGCTTGGAAATTTTTAACAGCAACACCAGAAGCTAGAACACAAGGAACAATGCCTCAAAATTCTCATGAAAAATAATTGTCCTCCTAGATTGTTATTTCCAGCCAGACTCTCAATCAAATAAAAGGGTAAAATAATAATATTTTTAGGGCTTGTATGATTTCAAAAGCTCACCTCCCATCACTCCTCTTCTCAGGAAGTTATCAGAGGATATGCTCCATGGAAATGAGGGAGAAAACCAAGAATAGCAAACAAAAGGTCTAACACAGGAGGGGCAAAGAATTCCCCAGAAATTGTTGAAGGTAGATTCCAGGATGAGAGCCAGGCACCAGAGAGCAACAGATTTGGTCAAAGGTGAAAAGTTCCAGGAGAAATTTCTCAGTGAGGACAAAATTATCTTAGAGGAGACTTAAGCCAGCACTGTCATTAGATCTTTCTGTGATGATGGAAATGTTCTATATCTGCACTGTCCAATACAGCAGTCACTAGCCAGAGCACTTGAAATGTGACAAGTGTGACTGAGGAACTAAACTTATCATTTCACTTAATTACAATTAATTTAAATTTTAATAGCCACATGTAGTTAGGGGCTACCATTTAGGATAGTGCAGGTTTAGATAATCAGCAGAAAGTTTGGAATTGAATTAGGAATAAATAGAGGAAAAACTAAGCAAATGAAGAACAATTATTAACTGCAGAGAAAGCAAAAACTTATGCAAGAAAGGAAAAGCAATCATGACTTACTACATAACTCAGCTCTTTATAGAATTATATAGTTAGAAGAATATAATGCAAATTATTGACATAACCCAAATTAAATTATATACTGGGAGAGTATTAGGTGGCTTGTTTTATCTTATCTTCATTTACCAAAAAAGTACAAATATTTTCTCCAGATCAATAATTTTACTTCTCTACTGTGTTCTTAATGGCTACATAGTGCCTCATCTTATTGGTCTACCAAAACTTATTGAACCAAACTTTCACTGAGGGATGCTTAGGTTGTTTCCAGTTTGTAACAATTACCAATAGGGCTTTAATGAATAATACCATGGATTACTGCTTTTTAAAATTTAACTGTAATGAGGCAAAGTTTACATACTATTGTACATACTATTGCATCTATTTTAATTATACATTTCTATGAGCTTTGATAAACCTATATATCCACCACCACAATCAAGATAGAGAACATTTCATCAACTTAAAGTTTCCCTATTCCTCTTTGCACTAAATCCCCATCCAACCCCCACCCCTAGGCAAACATCAGTTTGTTTCCTATCATTTTAGATTAGTTTTGCTTCTAGAATTTCATGTAAATGAAATCATATAGTATGTACTCTTGTCTGACTTTTTTTGACTTTTAAAAATTCATTCACAGTTTTGCACAGTTTATTATTATTATTATTGCTAATACTAATTCACTGTACAAAGATACCCCAGTTTGCTGATCCCAGGACCTGTTGATGGGCATTTGGGTTGTTTCCAATAATAGGAGCTATTATGAATATAGCTGCTATGAACATTTCTGTTCAAGTATTTTTGTGATTATATGTTTTCATTTCTCTTGGATAGATAACTAGGAGTGAGATTGCTGTACCATACAGTAAGCATATGTTTAACTTTATAGGAAGTTGATAAAATCTTCTCCAAAGTGGTTGTACCATTTAACAGACCCACCAGCAATGTATGAAAATTCCAAAAGATTTACATCCTTGACAATACTTGATACTGTTGATTTTAATTTTAGTCATTCTAGTGAATGTATGCTAGTTTCTCATTTTGGTTTTAATTTGTATTTTCCAGATGACTAATAACATGAAGCATCTTTTCATGTGCTTACTTGGCTATGGGTACATATTTTTTGGTGAAGTGTCTGTTCAAATTCTTGGACATTTTTAAAAATGGGATTGTTTTCTTGAGTTGAAAATAATCTGTATAAATATAATCTGTACACATAAAAATTATATATCCTGAATACGAGTTCTTTGTCAGATGTATGTATTAAGAATATATTCACCCAGTTTTTTTGTTTTGTTTTGTTTTGTTTTTTTGTTCACCCAGTTTTTAGCTTGCCTTTTTATTTTCTTAACAATGTCTTTTTGGAAGAGAAGTTTTAAATTTTGATAAAGTCCAATTTATCAATATTTTTCCTTTTATGGTTAGTATTTTTAGGGAACTGCCTGAAAACGTTTTGCTGAACATTTTGGTTCCTTCTAGAAGTTTTATAGTTTTAGCTCTTACGTTTAGGTCCTTAATCTGTCTTCAGTTAACCTTGTGTGTGGTATGAGGTAAGGATTAAGGTTCACTTAATATGGATATATGGATATCCAATTGTTCCAGCACCATTTGTCAAAAAGACTATCTTTTACCTTGGTACCTTTGTAAAAACTCAATTGATTATACATGTGTGGGTATATTTCTGAATTCTGTATTCTGTTCCATTGATTTATATGTCTGTCTTTACTACAAGGTCACCCTATCTTGTTTACTGTACTTTTAGTACCTTTACAGTCTTGATATCTGATACACTAAGTTCTACAACTTTGTTCTTTTTCAAAAGTTCTATGTCTTTTCTAGGTCCTTTGCATTTCCTTTTAAATTTAGAATCAGCTTATCAATTTCCACAAAAAAGAGGCCTGTGGAGTTTTGACTGGGATTCCACTGAATGTATAGATCGATTTGGAGAGAACTGACATCTTAATCATGTCTTCCAATCCATGAACATGGTAGACCTCTGCATTTATTTTGGTGTTCTTTAATTTATCTCAGCAGTGTTTTACAGTTTTAATTGTGTCCGTTTTGGCAAATGTCTTATTAATTTAGCTTTAAGTACTTCATGAATTTTTATGCCACTGTAAATAGTATTTAAATTTTTCATTTTCCAATTGTTCATTGATAGTATAGAGAAATACAATAGTTTTTTTGTGTCTTGACCCTGTATCCTGTGACCTTGCTAATTTCATATATTAATCCTGGTAGTGTCAGGATTTTCTGTGTACACAGTCGTGTCATTTTCAAAGAAATTTAGTTTTACTCCTTCCTTTCCAATCTGTATGCCTTTTATTTTTTATTCTTACTTACTTTATTTATTTATTTATTTATTTATTTATTTATTTATTTAGCATTATGCGGGCCTCTCACTTTTGTGGCCTCTCCCGCTGCAGAGCACAGGCTCCGGACGCGCAGGCCCCGCAGCCATGGCTCACGGGCCCAGCCGCTCCGCGGCATGTGGGATCCTCCCAGACCGGGGCACAAACCCGTGTCCCCCACATCGGCAGGCGGACTCTCAACCACTGCGCCACCAGGGAAGCCCTATTCTTACTTTAATTAACTGACTAGGACCTCTAGTATAATGTGAAATAGAAGTAGTAAGAGTTGATATCCTATTTTACTCTCTATCTTAGTTAGGTACAAAGTGTTTAGTCTTTCACTGTTATGTACGATGCTACCTTTAGGTTCTTTGTAAATGTCTTTTTGTTTGTTTGTTTGTTTTGTAGTACGCGGGCCTCTCACTGTTGTGGCCTCTCCCGTTGCGGAGCACAGGCTCCAGACGTGCAGGCTCAGTGGCCATGGCTCACGGGCCCAGCCGCTCCGCGGCATGTGGGATCTTCCCGGACCGGGGCACGAACCCGTGTCCCCTGCATCAGCAGGCAGACTCCCAACCGCTGCGCCACCAGGGAAGCCCATAAATGTCTTTTTTTAAATTGAAGTATAGTTGATTTATGATACTATATTACTTTCAGGTGTATGGCATAGTGACTCAGTACTTTTACAGATTATACTCCATTAAGAGTTATTACAATGGCTATAATTCCCTGTGCATATAATATATCCTTGTTGCTTATCTATTTTATACATAGCAGTTCGTATCTCTTAATCCCAAATTTGCTCCTCCCCCTTCCCTCTCCCCTTTGGTAACCACTAGTTTGTTTTCTATATCTGTGAGTCTGTTTCTGTTTTGCCTATATATTCATATGGTTGTTTTTTTTTTTGGATTTCACATATAAGTGATATCATACAGTATTTGTCTTTTTCTAACTTATTTCACTAAGCATAATATTCTCTAGGTACATCCATGTTGCTGCAAATGGTAGAATTTCATTATTTTCTATGGCTGAGTAATATTCCATTATATATATACACATATGTGTGTATGTATCTCACATCTTCTTTATCCATTCGTCTGTTGATGGGCACTGGGGTTGCTTCCATATCTTGGCAATTGTAAGTAATGCTGCTATGAACATTGGAGTGCATGTATCTTTTTGAATGAGTGTTTTTGTCTTTTCTGAACATACACCCAGGAGAGGAATTGCTGGATCATATGATAGTTCTATTTTTAGTTTTTCAAGGAACCTCCATACAGTTTTCCACAATGGTTGCACCAATTTACATTCCCACCAACAGTGTACAAGGGTTCTCTTTTCTCCACATCCTCTCCAACATTTGCTATTTGTAGACTTTTTAATGATAATAATTCTGACAGGTGTAAGGTGATATCTCATTGTTGTTTTGATCTGCATTTTTCTAGTAATTAGCAGTGTTGAGCATCTTTAAATGTGCTTGTTGGCCATCTGCATGCCATCTTTGGGGAAATGTCTATTCAGTTCCTCTGCCCATTTTTTAGGTCAGGTTGTTTGTTTCTTTGATATTGAGTAGTATGTGCTATTTATATATTTTCTATATTAACCCCTTGCCGGTCATATCATTTGCAAACATTTTCTCCCATTCTGTAGGTTGTCTTTTTGTTTTGTCAATGGTTTCCTTTGCTTTGCAAAAGCTTTTACGTTTAATTAGGTCCCATTTGTTTATTTTTGCTTTTATCTATTTTGCCTGAGGAGATAGATCTGAAAAAAATATTGCTATAATTTATGTCAAGGAGTGTTCTGCCTATGTTCCCTTCTAGGAATTTTATGGTTTCAGGTCATACATATAGGTCTTTAATCCATTTTGAGTTTTTTTATATTGTGTGAGGTAACATTCTCAATGTTTTACATGTAGCTGTCCAGTTTTCCCAGCACTAGCTGTTGAAGAGACTATCTTTTTAAGTTATTTATTTATTTAATTATTTATTTAGTTATTTATTTGGCTGTGCCGGGTCTTAGTTGCAGCACATGGGATCTCCCTTGTGACATGAGGAATTTTTAGTTGTGGCATGCGGAATCTGTAGTTGCAGTATGCAGCATCTAGTTCCCTGACCAGGGATGTGGGATCTAGTTCCCTGACCAGGGATCGAACCCGGGCCCCCTGCATTGGGAGTGTGGAGTCTTAACCACTGGACCACCAGGGAAGTCCCAAAGAGACCGTCTTTTCCCCATTGTATATTCTTGCTTCCTTTGTCATAGATTAATTGACCAAAGGTGCATGGTGTAAATGTCTTTTAGGTTGAGGTTGAGGAAGTTCCCTTCCATTCCTTGTCTTCTAGAAATTTCTCTTTAAAAAATTACAAATAAATGTTGATTTCATCAAACACTTTTTCTGTATCTATAAAGATGATCATGTGGTTTTTCTCCTTTATTCTGTTAATATGGTGAGTTACATTGATTGATTTTAAAATCTTAAACCAATCTTGCATTTGTGGGATAAACCCCATATAGTCATGATGCATTTTTCTTTCTATATATTGCTGAATTTGATTTGCTAATATTTTGTTAAAGGTACTTGCATCTATAGTCAGTCATGAGAGCTACTGGTATTGTTTGGTTCAGAGTTTTCTTTTCTTATAATGTATTTGTCTGGTTTTAGAATCAGATAATGCCGGCTTCATAAAATGAGTTGTGAAGTCTTCAATATTTTCTTAAAGAGTTTGTTTAAGATCAGCATTATTTCTTTCTTAATTGTTTGAAAGAATTCACCAGTGAAACCATCTAAACTGGAGTTTCCTTTATGTGAATGGTTTTAGTTACAAATTCAACTCCTTTATACAATATAAGATTATTAAGTTTATCTATTTCTATATGTGTCAATTTGGTCATCTGTGTCTTTCAAGGAATGTGACTATTTCATCTAAGTTGTCCAATTTATCAGAATACAGTTTTTACAATATTTCTTTATTTTGCTTTTGATATCTGTGAGATTTGTAGAAATATCGATCTCTTATGCCTGTTATTGGAAATTTGTGTCTTCTCTATTTTTTAATCAGTCTAGCTTATAGGTTTATCAATTTTATTGATATTTTCAATATTTTCCAAATTTTTATATATTTCCCAGATATATTGTTATTGATTTCTAATACAGGCATACCTCATTTTATTGTGCTTTGCAAATATTACGTTTTTTACAAATTGAAGGTTTGTGGCAATGCTGTGTGGAGCAAGTCTGTCAGTGCCATTTTTCTAACAGCATTTGCTCACTTCATGTCTCTGTGTCACATTTTGATAATTCTCAAAATATTTCAAATTTTTTCATTATTGTTATATTTGTTATGGTGATCTATTATCAGTGATCTTTTTTTTTTTTTTTTTGTGGTACGCGGGCTTCTCACTGCTGTGGCCTCTCCCGTTGCGGAGCACAGGCTCCGGATGCGCAGGCTCAGCGGCCATGGCGCACGGACCCAGCCGCTCCGCGGCATGTGGGATCCTCCCAAACCGGGGCACGAACCCGTGTCCCCTGCATTGGCAGGCGGACTCTCAACCACTGCGCCACCAGGGAAGCCCTATCAGTGATCTTTTGATTGTTACCATTGTAACTCTTTTGGGGGCACCATGAACTGCACTCATATAAGACAATGAACTTAATCAATAAATGTTTTGTGAGTTCTGACTGCACCACCGCCTGGCCGTTCCCCATCTCTCTCCCTCTCCTCAGGACTCTCTATTCCCTGAACACAACAATATTGAAATTAGGCCAATTAATAACCCTACAATGGCCTCTAAGTGTTCAAGTGAGAGGAAGAGTTGAATGTCTTTCACTTTAAATAAAAAAGTTTGGTGTTTTTTTTTTAAGATTAAATAAAGGAAGGCATGTCAAAAGCCATACTAGGCCCAAAGCTAGGCCTCTCGTGGCAAACAGTTAGCCAAGCTGTGAAAACAAAGGAAAAATTTTTGAAGGAAATTAAAAATGCTACTCCAATGAACACATGAATGATAAGAAAGCAAAACAGTCTTGCTGATATAGAGAAAGTTTTAGTGGTCTGGATAGAAGATCAAACCAGCCACAGCATTGCCTTAAACCAAAGCCTAATCCAGAGCAAGGTCCTAATTCTCTTCAATTTTATGAAGGCTTAGAGAGGTGAAGAAGCTCTCAGAAGCTGAGAGAAGCTTTTCTCAGAAGAAAAGTTTGAGGCTAGCAGAGGTTGGTTCATGACGTTTAAGGAAAGAAGCCATCTCCATAACATGAAAGCGGATAAAGCAGCAAGTTCTGATGTAGAAGCTGCAGCAAGTTATCCAGAAGTTCTAGCTAAGATAATTAATGAAGGTAGCTACACTAAATAACAGATTTTCAGTGTAAATGAAACAGCCTTATATTGGAAGAAGATGCCATCTAGGACTTTCATAGCTACAGAGGAAACACCAATGCCTGACTTCAAAGCTTCAAAGGACAGGCTGACTCTCTTGTTAGGGGCCAATACTGCTGGTGACTTGAAGTTGAAGCCAGTGTTTATTTACCATTCTGAAAATCCTGGGGCCCTTAAGAATTATTCTAAATCTACTCTGCCTGTGCTCTATAAATGGAATAACAGAGCCTGGATGACAGTATGTCTATTGATAATACTGTTGAGACCTGCTGCTCAGGAAAAAAAAATTCCTTTCAAAATATTATTGCTCATTGACAATGTACCTGGTCACTCAAGAGCTCTGACGGAGATGTACAATGAGATTAATGTTGTTTTCATGCCTGCTAATACAACATCCATTCTGCAGCCCACCAATCAAGGACTAATTTTGACTTTCTTTTTTTTTTTTCCGGTATGCGGGCCTCTCACTGTTGTGGCCTCTCCCGTTGCGGAGCACAGGCTCCGGACGCGCAGGCTCCGGACGCGCAGGCTCAGTGGCCATGGCTCACGGGCCCAGCCGCTCCGCGGCATATGGGATCCTCCCAGACTGGGGCACGAACCCGTATCCCCTGCATCGGCAGGCAGACTCTCAACCGCTGCGCCACCAGGGAGGCCCTAATTTTGACTTTCAAGTCTTATTATTTAAGAAATAAATTTCACTACAACATAGGAAGCAAGAAAATATACAATGGAGAAAAGACAGTCTCTTCAATAAGTGGTACTGGGAAAACTGGACAGCTACCTGTAAAAGAATGAAATTAGAACATTCTCTAACACCATCTACAAAAGTAAACTCCAAATGGATTAAAGACCTAAATGTAAGACTGGATACTATAAAACTCCTAGAGGAAAACAAAGACAGAACACTCTTTGACATAAATCACAGCAATAATTTTTTGGATCCGTCTCCTAAAAGTAAAGGAAATAAAAGCAAAAATAAACAAATGAGGGCTAATTAAACTTAAAAGCTTTTGCACAGCAAAGGAAACCATCGACAAAATGAAAAGACAACCTACAGAATGGGAGAAAATATTTGCAAATGACATGACAGATAAAGGATTAATATCCAACATATATAAACAGCTTATATAACTCAACATCATAGAAACCAAACAACCCGATTAAAAAATGGGCAGAAGAAATAGACATTTTTCCAAAGAGGAAATGCAGATGACCAACAGGCACATGAAAAGATGCTCATTAGGGAAATGCAAATCAAAACCACAATGAGATATCACCTCTGACCTGTTAGAAGAGACTCCTGGAGAAATTCAATAATGTGTATTTAATGTATTGTTCAATCTATAACATAAGGAAGTGTAATATATGTGCCAATATGAGCACAAAGGACTTGAGTAGGAACAAAGCTGCATTGGGCTAAGAAAATGACTACAGATGGCAGAGTAATAATTATGACAGTGTATTGCTGGGTGTGTAACATTATAGGTATAATATTAATAGCAATAATACCACAGAAAAGGGGGAAAGGGAATAGAGCTATATAGGAGTAACACTGCTAACTCTCCCTGGAATTAAATTAGCATAAACCTGAAGCTAATTCTGATGAGTTAAGATGTATATGATAGAGTAACCAATTAAAAAAACAAAAAAATTAGTGAAAAAGTTTAATTTTAAATGCTTCATTAAAAATATTCACTCAATACAAAAGAAAGCAGTAAAGGAGACTAGAGGAACAAAAAAGACAAACACATAGAAAATGAAAAGTAAAATGGTAGTCATAAATCCTACTTTATCAATAATAACATTAGGGACTTCCCTGGCAGTCCAGTGGTTGAGGCTTCGCCTTCCAGTGTAGGGGGTGCAGGTTCGATCCCTGGTCGGGGATCTGGGATCCCGCATGCCTCGCAGCCAAAAAACCAAGACGTAAAACAGAAGCAATATTGTAATGAATTCAATAAAGACTTTAAAATAATAATAACATTAGTGTGAATGGATTAAACAATCCCATCAAAAGGCAGCGATTGTTACTGGAGATAATGAGGGACATTTTATGATGATAAAAGGGCCAATCCATCAAGAAGACAAAATAATTATAAACATATATACATATATACACACCTAACAATAGAACACAAAATTACATGAAGCAAAAACTGACAGAAGTGAAGGGAGAAACAGGCAATTCAACAATAACAGTTGGGGACTTCAATACCCCAATTTTAGTAATGAGTAGAACAGCTAGACAGAAGATTAATAAGGAAATAAAAGTACTGAAAAATAGTATAAACCAACTAGACCTAACAGACATCTATAAAACACTATATCCAATAACAGCAGAATATACATTCTTCCCAAGTGCATGTGGAACATTCCCCAGCAAACACCATATGTTAAATCATAAAACAAATCTCAAATAAATTTAAAAGGATAAAAATAATAATAATAAATAAATAAACAAGAATGGGAGAAAATATTTGCAAATGACATGACAGCTAAAGGATTAATATCCAACATATATAAACAGCTTATATAACTCAACATCATAAAAACCAAACAACCCGATTAAAAAATGGGCAGAAGAAATAGACATTTTTCCAAAGAGGAAATGCAGATGACCAACAGGCACATGAAAAGATGCTCATTAGGGAAATGCAAATCAAAACCACAATGAGATATCACCTCAGACCTGTTAGAAGAGACTCCTGGAGAAATTCAATAATGTGTATTTAATGTATTGTTCAATCTGACTACAGTGGAATAAAATTAGAAATCAAGAACAGAATAAAATCGAGGGAACACACAAATACATGAAAATTAAACAACACAGTCCTAAATAACCAATGTGTCGAAAAAGAAATTGAAAGAGAAGTCAGAAAATCATTTGAGATGAATAAAAAAGAAGATACAACAGAACAAAGCATAACACTGCTAAAACAGCAGTGCTTAGAGGGAATTTAATAGGTGTAAATGCCTATATTAAGAAAGAAGAAAGATCTCAAAGAACCTAAACTTCCTCCTTAAGACGATGGAAAAGTGCAAACTAAATCTAAAACAAGCAGAAGAAAGGTAATAAAGACTGTTTTGGAAATTTATGAAATGGAGAATACAAAAAACAATAGAGAAAACTGATGAATCTGTAAGGTGGTTCTTTGAAAGACTGACAGAATTGACAAACCTGTAGCCAAGAAAACAAGAGAGAAGACTCAATTACTAGAATCAGAAATAAAACAGCAGGGCTTCCCTGTTGGCACAGTGGTTAAGAATCCGCCTGCCAATGCAGGGGACACGGGTTCGAGCCCTGGTTCGGGAAGATCCCACATGCCTGGAAGCAGCTAAGCCCGTGCACCACAACTACTGAGCCTGTGCTCTAGAGCCCGCGAGCCACAACTACTGAGCCCACGTGCCACAACTACTGAAGCCCGCGTGCCTAGAGCCCATGCTCCACAACAAGAGATGCCACCGCAATGAGAAGCCCGTGCACTACAATGAAGAGTAGCCCCCCACGTGCCGCAACTAGAGAAAGCCCACATGCAGCCAAAAATAAATAAATAAAAATAAATAAATAAATAAAAACAAAACAGCAAACATTACTACTGACTTTACAAAAATATAAGAAAGCAGTATAAAGGAGTACTACAACCAGTTATATGTCAATAGAGATAACATAACTGAAATAATAAATTCCTAGAAAGACACAAACCACTAAAACTGACTCAAGAAGAAATATCAATAGAAAATCTAAATAGATCTATAACAAGTGAAGAGACTGAATTAATAATAAGTTTAAAACTACCCAGAAAGAAAAACCCAGACCCAGCTAGCTTATTTTAATTCAAAGAAAAACTAATGCAACCTCTCCACAAACTATAGAAAAGGAGTGAACACTTCCCAACTCATTTTATGAGGCCAGTGTTATCCTGATACCAAACTAGACAAAGACATCATAAGAAGAGAAAACTATAGATTAATATATCTTATATATGTGGACATAAAAATCCTTAACAAAATTTTAGCAAACTGAATTCAGGAAAAAAAATATATATATATATATATATATATATATATATATATAAAATCTCCCATGACCAAATGGAATTTATCCCAGAAATACAAGCTTGGTTTAATATGTAAAAATCAATTAATGTAATACATCATATCAAAATCACTTGATCATCTTAATAGAAAAAAAGCATTTGACAAAATCCAACAGCCTTTCACGATTAAAAAAAAACAACACTGAAGAAACTAGGAATAGAAGGAAACTTATTCAACATGTTAGAGGGCACCTACCAAAAAAGCATAGTCAATAACATACCTAATGGTGAAACACTGGATGCTTTCCTCCTAAGATCAGGAACAAGACAAGGCTGTCCACTCTCACCGCTTCTATTCAACATTGTAATGGAAGTTCTAGCCACGGCAATTACAAAAGGAAAAGAAATAAAATGCATCCAGATTGGAAAGGAAGAAGTAAAAGTGTATCTATTTGCAGATGACATGATCTTGTATGTGGAAAGTCCTAAAGAATCCACTAAAAAACTATTAGAACTAACAAGTTCAGCAAGTGTATTACCTAGGGTTCTGCAGAGAAACAGAACTAACAGGATTTGTGCAACTAACATTGCTGAAAGAAATTAAAGAAAATCTAAATAAATGGATAAATATCCCATGTTCATGGATCAAAACGCTTAATATTAAAATGTCATTAATCCCCAAACTGATCTTGAGATTCAATGCCATCCCTATGTGAATCCTAGCAGACTTCTTTATAGAAATTGACAAGCTGATTTTCAAATTCATATGAAATTGAAAAGAACTCAGAATAACCAAAACAATCCTGAGAATAAAGAAGGAAGTAGGAGGACACATACTTGATTCAAAACTTATTACAAAACAATGGTAATCAAGACAGTGTGGTACTGGCATAAGGATAGACACATAGACTAATGGAATAGAATTGAGAGTCCAGAAATAAAACCATCTGTCTATGGTCAACTGATTTTGACAAGAGCACTAGGACCATTTCAGGGAGAAAGAACAGTCTTTTGAACAAATGGTGTTGGAATATCCACATGCAAAAGCATGCTGTCAGATTCTTACCTCACACCATATACTAGAATTGACTCTCAAACTGTATCAAAGATCTAAATGTAAGAGCTAAAACTATAAAACTCCTAGAAGGAAACAAAGGAGTAAACCTTCATGACCTTGGATTTGGCAAAGGATTCTTGGATATCACATACACACATCGCACAAAGCATAAGCAACAAGAGAAAAAATGGATAATTTGGACTTGATCAAAATTAAAAACCATTTGTGCTTCAAAGGACACCATCATAAAAATGAAAAGACAACTCATAGAATGGGAGAAAATATTTCCAAGTCATACATCTGTTAAGAGACTGTAACCAGGAAATAAAGAATTTTTACACCTCAACAATTTTTACTGTTGTTTACAAATAACCTAACTTAAAAATGGGCAAAATATCTGAATAAACATTTCTCCATGAAAGATATATAAATGGACAATAAACAATGATATCACTAGTTGCTACAGATATAGAAATCATAACAACAAGATACCAGTTACTTCATACCTACTAGGATGGCTAGAATCAAAAAGTGACATAAGTCTTGTTGTGGATGTGAAGAAAATTAGAACTTGCATACACTGCAGGGGGAAATATAAAATGGTGCAGCCACTTTAGGAGACAGTTTTGGAGTTCTTCAAATGATTAAACAGAGTTAATAGGACCCAGCAATGCCACTTCTAGGTATATACCCAAGAGGATTAAAAATAGGTGTTCCAAAAAACTTGTACATGAATGTTTTCTCGTTTTGTTGTTGTTGTTGTTGGCATGATGCAGGATCTTAGTTCCCCGACCAAGGATCGAACCCGTGCCCCTTGCAGTGGAAGCACGGAGTCTTAACCACTGGACCGCCAGGGAAGTCCCACATGAATGTTTATAGTAGCATTATTCATAATAGCCAAAAGGTGGAAACAACCTAATTGTCCATCACTGATGAATAGATAAACATGTGGGGCCTCCCTGGTGGCGCAAGTGGTTGAGAGTCCGCCTGCCGATGCAGGGGATGCGGGTTCGTGCCCCGGTCTGGGAGGATCCCATGTGCCGCGGGGCGGCTGGGCCCGTGAGCCATGGCCGCTGGGCCTGCGCGTCCGGAGCCTGCGCGTCCGGAGCCTGTGCTCCGCGACGGGGGAGGCCACAGCAGTGAGAGGCCCGCATACCGCAAAAAAAAAAAAAAAAAAACAAAAAAAACATGTGGTCTACCTATACAATGGAATATTATTCAGCCATAAAAAGGAATGAAGCACCAATACATGCTACCACATGGGTGAAACTTGAAAACATAATGCTAAGTGAAAGAAGCCAGTCACAAAACACAGTATATTGTGTGACTTCACTTATATGAAATATTCAGAATAAGAAAATCTATAGAGACAGAAAATAGATTAATGGTTGCTTAAGACTTGGGGGAGAGACGGAAAGAGGAAATAGGGAGGTGATAGTTAAAGGGTATGGGATTCCTTTCTGGGGTGATGAAAATGTTCTAAGATTGATTGTGATGATAGTTACACAACTCTTTGAACATACTAAAAACCATTGAATTGTATACTTTAAGTGGGCAATTTGTATGGTATATGAATTATAACTCAATAAAGCTGTTCAAGAAAAAAATGTTGTATAAATAGAATCATACAGTATGTAGTCTTTTGATTCTGGCTTCTTTCACTTAGCATGATGTATTTGCAACTGATCCATGATGTTGCAGGTACCAGTAGTTTGTTCTTTTTTATTTTAAATTTATCCATTCTCCCATTAAAGAACATCTTGGTTGTTTCCAGTTTTGGGAGATTACAAATAATGTCACTATAAACATTTGTATACATGTTTTTGTGTAAACATAGGTTATTATTGCACTTGGTATAATAGTTGTTTTAAAGTCCTTATCTGCTAATTTTATCATTGCTGGCATTTCTGGGTCTCCTTCTATTGACTAATTTTCCTTGGTTATAGGTCAGTTTTTCTGCTGCTTTACATGTGAATGAGTTGTTATCGGATTCTGGACAATAAGAATTTTACATAGTTGAGTGTTTGGATTTTATTTTCCTCTAAAAAGTGTTGAATGTTATTTTGGCAGGCAAATAAGCTTGATCCTTTCAAGGCTTGTTTTTAAGCTGTTAGAATTGTTTGGAGGCCTTCACTAAAGGACTGGTTTAGCTTTCATGCTAAGGTGTAACCCTTCTGGAGTCTCTATTGAATGTTCCGGGTGTTCAACAAGGTCTCTCCACATAACGGATCGTTATGTGAACATCTGTCAGTCTTGTGAGAGTTCTAAGAATCTTTTACAGTTCCCCCAATAGTTTTCTGTGTCCAACCTTGTAGAATTTCAACCCATACCTGAGAAGCTGAATATTCAACAAAAGACTCAAGGGATGCCAGTGATGACTTCTGGAGCTCTTTCTCTCTGTAGATCCCTCCCTTCTGATACTCTGTCCCCAGGTGCTTCAGCTTCCTCAAACTCCAGTCTATTTCTTCAACCCAGCAAGATGCCATGCTCTGCTTGGGTTCCCCCTTCCCACACCGGTGGTCCAGAAAGGACCCCCTGAGGGAAGGTGCAGTTTTAAGGCACATCTTGTTTTTCTTCTCTCAGGGATGTTTTGCCCTTCCTGTTATCTAATGTCTGAAAACAGTTGCTTCATATATTTTACCCAGTTTCCTAATCTTTTATAACAGGAGAGCAAGTCTGTTACATTATTCCTTCATGAATAAAAGTGGAATTTAATCATTCTATAGGATTTTTGCTCTCTTGTGGGATTTTTTTTTTTTTTTTTTTTCTTTTTGCGGTATGTGGGCCTCTCACTGTTGTGGCCTCTCCCGTTGCGGAGCACAGGCTCCGGATGCGCAGGCCCAGCGGCCATGGCTCACGGGCCCAGCCGCTCCGCGGCACATGGGATCCTCCCAGACCGGGGCACGAACCCGTATCCCCTGCATCGGCAGGCGGACTCTTAACCACTGCGCCACCAGGGAGGCCCTCTTGTGGGATTTTTAACATTCTCTCCTACATGAATGAATGTAAGGTTTAACGGACTGAGGGTGAGCTTTGGAGCCAGAGAGACCTAGGTTCTCTGATACTGATTCTGATGCTTTCTAGTTGGGCAACCTTGGATATGCTACTTAATGTCTATGAACTTCTGTTCCTTCAGCTATAAAATGTTATGCAAAGTTGTGGGGATCAATTGAAGCCATGTGTATATAAAGCCCTTTGTAGGCACTTTATGCTGATTATTATTGTTATTTATATAACAGCTACTTGTTCCATTTCTCCTGAGCGATTCTGAATCAGGGATTTGACGTGTTTATCTTTGTGTCTACTACATTTGTACAGTGAGTCAAGCATGATAGGCTTCAATATAAATTTGCTGACTGAATAAATGTTGATAACTTATGGTTGATTAGAATATTTTAGAATATTATTTTAAACTTTCTTCACAATGAGCTAAGTGTAGACTTGTTTTAATGTCAGACCAGTGCCATTAGCTATAAGGTTTCTGTTTGTTCTGAATTTGGTTATCAAAGCAGGAGGAGCCCTCCATCATACAGGAAGAAGCAAATTTGAGGTGGTGGCTCCATAGAGGATATATATATACTTCTGTTTCTAGCTCCTCTTTATCATTGTCTGAAGGACTGATCTTCTGAAGTCTTAAATCTCAATTTTGAGATCCTAATATAAATACCAAAAGAATTACTCTCCTTACAATGCCTGGGTTTGTTACAGACCATAATCTCATCTGTTTACCAACAGGCAATGTAACTTCAAATGGAAAACTAGCAGCACATATAACAAGTATTAGAAAAATTGGCCAACTGTATATAGTTCTATATAATTAAGTAACATTATCATTATATTTTTTCCAATATGTAATTGACTAAATCTCAATAAAGTCTTTATTTTTTAAAAAACTCTAAATAGAGCCTAATATTACACTGGTTTTAGTATAATGATAACATTGTATTATTTCAGATTATTACAGGCATTTTTTTTAAACCAAAAAGAACATTCTCAGTCTTACTCCTTTTTTATTTTTTATTTTTATTTTTTTTCTTTTTGCGGTATGTGGGCCTCTCACTGTTGTGGCCTCTCCCGTTGCGGAGCACAGGCTCCGGATGCGCAGGCCCAGCGGCCATGGCTCACGGGCCCAGCCGCTCCGCGGCATATGGGATCCTCCCAGATCGGGGCACGAACCCGTATCCCCTGCATCGGCAGGCGGACTCTCAACCACTGCGCCACCAGGGAGGCCCTTACTCCTTTTTTAAAAAAACAAAACTTACTTCTTTTAATGCTAGGGTTTAATAATAGTAACATCCAGGGCCTCCCTGGTGGCGCAAGTGGTTGAGAGTCCGCCTGCCGATGCAGGGGATACGGGTTCGTGCCCCGGTCTGGGAGGATCCCATATGCCGCGGAGCGGCTGGGCCCGTGAGCCATGGCCGCTGGGCCTGCGCATCCGGAGCCTGCGCGTCCGGAGCCTGTGCTCCGCAACGGGGGAGGCCACAACAGTGAGAGGCCCGCATACCGCAAAAAATAAAAATAAAAAATAAAAAAAATAATAGTAACATCCAAAGTGGTATTACCTAAGATTACTCACTATGCTTTTCTTCTGTTGTAATATATATATATATATCAATATACTCTTTTATTCTTTATGTAAATGAAACATACACAGATCATCAGAGTGGCTCTTCCCACTCACAAAAGAAGGAGATAATTCTCTGATACGTTATAGAGTGATTCATTTAAAAAAAGAGATGACTTATATGACTGATGGAAAAGTCAACCAACTTTCATTCCTCTTTTCATGGTTAACAGAGGATAACAATTATATTCTGTAATGCAGAACAGAAAAATTAATTGAAAAAAATTTCCTATTTGACAAAAAGAAACTTTGTGAAAAGGACCATAGCCCCATGATAAAGAGAGAATGATGTGTGGTTTTTAAGTCTGAATATTTTCTGTAGATAATGCGCCTCTTCCAACGTTTTCAATAATCAACTCTATTTCCAAGAATCTAAGATATTCTTGCCAACACTACATTGTATCAAACAAGGCATATATGCTTCAAGAGATGTAATACTATGAAAATCATCAGACTATACCTCAAAAATGCAAAACTTCAGTTCAGAGTTTAGTGGGAGAAAATAGATTCTGAATGAAAAGGCTCTTGTTTTAATCCACTGACTAGAATACAAAGCAATTCTAAGGAACTGCAGAAAATACCTTTCTAGTCCACACTTAAATGGTACCATTTACTTTGGCACCAATGTACTTTACATTCTAATTTCTCAAAAACAAATCATTTACACTTTAATCAAATGTGTTAGCACAAAAGGTAAGAAATGGCCTTCACACAGGGAAAAAAATGGCCTTCACACAGGGAAAAAAATGCATATATTGTTATAATATATGTATTATTTTGTGGAATTCATCAAAAAGAAAAAGCAACCCTTTCTGAGGGTACAAAAACTCATAAAAAGCTCAGGAAATTAGAAAATTACAGCCTATGGATTCCCACTTAAAAACTGATAAAAATACGAATTCCCAAAGAGCTGTAATGTCTTAATAAACTAGGACCATCAGTCTCTACAATAGACATGTGTGCAACATTAGCTCTCCATCTTTTTATAGCTGTCTGGATGTATCAGTAATTACTAGTCCTTTAAGGAGCCTGGGTTAACTACCTCTATTAGAAAGAAGTACTTTTCCCTCAGCATTTAAACTTAGCATAAAATTTAAATAAGATTCTACAACCAATTCCAGAACATGTGGTTATTGTCACCACATAGGTGAGTTCTTTAAAGAAGCCTGTCCAAGAGTCTCTCTCTAGTGTATATGTCTATTGCTATCCGTCCAGCTGACTGAAACAGAGAAAACAGGTCCAACTTCACAGAGTACTGTGAGGTGCCACTGTGTTTGTGTGTCCTTACTACCTAAGGCCTTAAGCTTAAACCACTCCTACAAGGAAGGAAGACCTGTCCTGAAGATGTCACAGAGGTAGATAAAATAAGGACATATTTGGGACAGGGTTTTTCAGACAGTTCTACATAACCCTGTTTTGTCCTGGGATTCCTTGGTCTCTTTACTTGGGTTCTGTGTCCTATTTTCCAAGTGGAGTTAGGTTTTAAGAGTTCTTATCATCTAAGAAATTTATATTATATAAATTCAAGTTTGTCTCCTTTAATCATTTCTGAATCCATTGCCAAACTATGATCTCAGTTTTACATTGTTCTTCAGATCTTAAGGATCACACCAGAAAATGAAGAGTACAAATACTGAATAATTTCAACTACTGGTAGAAATCTTTTATATTTGTCTTTCTGTGACTGAGATAAGAAATAACCTGAAAAAGAAAATTGTATTAAAATATTTTTTTCAATCTTACAATAACCTCACAAGATGATTTTGTTAAATTACTTCTTTACTATGGATCACTGGTGAAAAAGCAGTATAAGCTGTTTGATCAAGATTTTTTAAACTTTATATTTTAATAGAAAAATTTTATGATTTAAAAAAGCTTTTAAAAATCTTTGAGTTAAAGTTTACGAAAAGTAGAGATTTCAGCAAAGCCAGGTAGGATACAGGAAAAGATGTGGAAGGTTCAGAATTGGAATTCCAAATCATAGAGACAGAAGTTCTGATGCTACCACACTGTACTTTCCAACTTGCCTGGAACATCCTCTGCCTTAATCTCTGCCAATCAAACTGATGTATCCATAAAATCAACTCAGTGAAACCTTCCCACCCAGTGCCAGTTTACCTTTATTTCTGTATCCTAAGAGCACAGGCTTTGGAGTCCAACTGCCTTGATTTGAATTCTGGCCCTGCTACTTATTCACTGTATCTGTAGCCTTGGGCTAATTTCTCTAAGTTTCAGTTTTCTCCTTTGTAAAATCAGGATAATAATAGAATCTACCTCATAAAATAGCTGGGAAGATTTAAAGTGATAATACATGTGAAGCCCTGAGTATCATGCTCAGTATTGTTAGTTAATATTATTTCTATCATTCATATACTCTCCAGTATTATTTTTATCATGTAGATATTGTCTCTTCAGCTAGAGTTCTCAAAGGTAGAAACTATATTTTATATATCTTAATTTTCCTCACAGTGCTTAGTAGGGCATTATGCTTTTAATAGGAATTCAAAATATAACCCAGGGAATCTTAGCATGGAAGGGACCTCAGAGGTCAGTCTAGTTCAACCTTCCCCCCAAATCATGATTTTCTCTTGCAACACCCTAGAGACAATCATCTATACTCTATCTTGAACATAGTATCTACCTGTACTTGAACACAGCTGTTGACAAAGTGTTCACCCTTCTCAAGACAGTCAGTTTTATCAAGTAGTTGTCATTTTTAGAAAATCCATCCTGAGGAGGTAGAGAAGCTGGACGCTTCTGGAAAATGATAATACTCATTTGAGAGCTATACAAATTTTCAGGCTCTGTAAATTTCAGTCCTGATACTATACCCTTAGAAAATAAGGGAAAGGAGAAGTAACAACTGACACTGCAGAAATACAAAAGATCATGAGAGATTACTACAAGCAACTCTATGCCAATAAAATGGACAACCTGGAAGAAATGGACAAATTCTTAGAAATGCACAACCTGCCAAGACTGAATCAGGAAGAAATAGAAAATATGAATAGACCAATCACAAGCACTGAAATTGAAACTGTGATTAAAAATCTTCCAACAAACAAAAGCCCAGGACCAGATGGCTTCACAGGGGAATTCTATCAAACATTTAGAGAAGAGCTAACACCCATCCTTCTCAAACTCTTCCAAACAATTTCAGAGGGAGGAACACTCCCAAACTCATTCTATGAGGCCACCATCACCTTGATGCCAAAACCAGGCAAGGATGTCACAAAGAAAGAAAACTACAGGCCAATATTACTGATGAACATAGATGCAAAAATCCTCAACAAAATACTAGCAAACAGAATCCAACAGCACATTAAAAGGATCATACACCATGATCAAGTGGGGTTTATTCCAGGAATGCAAGGATTCTTCAATATACGCAAATCAATCAATGTGATACACCATATTAACAAGTTGAAGGAGAAAAACCATATGATCATCTCAATAGATGCAGAGAAAGCTTTCGACAAAATTCAACACCCATTTATGATAAAAAACCCTGCAGAAAGTAGGCATAGAGGGAACTTTCCTCAACATAATAAAGGCCATATATGACAAACCCACAGCCAACATTGTCCTCAATGGTGAAAAACTGAAACCATTCCCACTAAGATCAGGAACAAGACAAGGCTGCCCACTCTCACCACTCTTATTCAACTTAGTTTTGGAAGTTTTAGCCACAGCAATCAGAGAAGAAAAGGAAATAAAAGGAATCCAAATCGGAAAAGAAGAAGTAAAGCTGTCACTGTTTGCAGATGACATGATACTATACATAGAGAATCCTAAAGATGCTACCAGAAAACTACTAGAGCTAATCAATGAATTTGGTAAAGTAGCAGGATACAAAATTAATGCACAGAAATCTCTGGCATTCCTGTACACTAATGATGAAAAACCTGAAAATGAAATCAAGAAAACACTCCCATTTACCATTGCAACAAAAAGAATAAAATATCTAGGAATAAACCTACCTAAGGAGACAAAAGACCTGTATGCAGAAAATTATAAGACACTGATGAAAGAAATTAAAGATGATACAAATAGATGGAGAGATATACCATGCTCCTGGATTGGAAGAATCAATATTGTGAAAATGACTCTACTACCCAAAGCAATCTACAGATTCAATGCAATCCCTATCAAACTACCACTGGCATTTTTCACAGAACTAGAACAAAAAATTTCAGAATTTGTTTGGAAAAACAAAAGACCCCGAATAGCCAAAGCAATCTTGAGAACGAAAAACGGAGCTGGAGGAATCAGGCTCCCTGACTTCAGACTATACTACAAAGCTACAGTAATCAAGACAGTGTGGTACTGGCACAAAAACAGAAAGATAGATCAATGGAACAGGATAGAAAGCCCAGAGATAAACCCATGCACATATGGTCACCTTATCTTTGATAAAGGAGGCAGGAATGTACAGTGGAGAAAGGACAGCCTCTTCAATAAGTGGTGCTGGGAAAACTGGACAGGGACATGTAAAAGTATGAGATTAGATCATTCCCTAACACCATACACAAAAATAAGCTCAAAATGGATTAAAGACCTAAATGTAAGGCCAGAAACTATCAAACTCTTAGAGGAAAACATAGGCAGAACACTCTATGACATAAATCACAGCAAGATCCTTTTTGACCCACCTCCTAGAGAAATGGAAATAAAAACAAAGATAAACAAATGGGACCTAATGAAACTTCAAAGCTTTTGCACAGCAAAGGAAACCATAAAGAAGACCAAAAGACAACCGTCAGAATGGGAAAAAATATTTGCAAATGAAGCAACTGACAAAGGATTAATCTCCAAAATTTATAAACAGCTCATGCAGCTCAATAGCAAAAAAACAAACAACCCAATCCAAGAATGGGCAGAAGACTTAAATAGGCATTTCTCCAAAGAAGATATACAGACTGCCAACAAACACATGAAAGAATGCTCAACATCATTAATCATTAGAGAAATGCAAATCAAAACTACAATGAGATATCATCTCACACCAGTCAGAATGGCCATCATCAAGAAATCTAGAAACAATAAATGCTGGAGAGGGTGTGGAGAAAAGGGAACACTCTTGCACTGCTGGTGGGAATGTGAATTGGTACAGCCACTATGGAGAACAGTATGGAGGTTCCTTAAAAAACTAAAAATAGAACTACCATATGACCCAGCAATCCCACTACTAGGCATATACCCTGAGAAAACCATAATTCAAAAAGAGACATGTACCAAAATGTTCATTGCAGCTCTATTCACAATAGCCCGGAGCTGGAAACAACCTAAGTGTCCATCATCGGATGAATGGATAAAGAAGATGTGGCACATATATACAATGGAATATTACTCAGCCATAAAAAGAAACAAAACTGAGCTATTTGTAATGAGGTGGATAGACCTAGAGTCTGTCATACAGAGTGAAGTAAGTCAGAAAGAGAAAGACAAATACCGTATGCTAACACATATATATGGAATTTTTAAAAAAATGTCATGAAGAACCTAGGGGTAAAACGGGAATAAAGACACAGACCTACTTGAGAACGGACCTGAGGATATGGGGAGGGGGAAGGGTAAGCTGTGACAAAGCGAAAAGAGAGGCATGGACATATATACACTACCAAACGTAAGGTAGATAGATAGTGGGAAGCAGCCGCAGAGCACAGGGAGATCAGCTCGGTGCTTTGTGACCGCCTGGAGGGGTGGGATGGGGAGGGTGGGAGGGAGGGAGATGCATGAGGGAAGGGATGTGGGAACAGATGTATATGTATGACTGATTCACTTTGTTATAAAGCAGAAACTAATAAAAAAAATAATAAAATTAAAAAAAGAAAAAAAAGAAAATAAGGGAAAATTCTGCCATACATACAAAGGTATTTTATTACACCACCACTTATAATAGTAAAATCAGGAATTAACTTAAATGTTCAATGTAGGAAAATGGTATAATACCTAAATGGAAAAAAAAGTTCATTAAAATAAAAAATATGAAGAGTAAGGTAGGACATAGTTATAAAATTAATATTAGGTATAAAATTATCAATAAAACAAACTTATATTTATACCAGATTAAAATCATGTATAAATATGTATATCTGTGGAAAATGACTAGATGGGATGGAACATATAAAAATGAAAACAGGGACTTCCCTGGCAGTCCAGCAGTTAAGACTCTGTGCTTCCACTGCAGGGGGCACAGATTTGATCCCTGGGTAGGGAACTAAGATCCCACATGCTGTGGTGTGGCCAAAAAAAAAAAAAAAAGAAAGAAAGAAAACAGTACGGATGGGTTGGGATGGTAGGACAGCTGGAAGATTTGCACTGCTTTTAAAATTACTTTAATATCATTATGATATTGCTTTAAAATTTTTAAAGAGAAAGTTCTTCCTTCTCTTGAGCCAAAATCAACTTCTGCACACCTCACCCAGCCAATGTAATTTTCATTTTCTGGCTCTCATTCTGACCTTTGAAATTACACAAAGTAAATCAACTTGAAATATTTGAAAATTATCATCATAGTTTTAGTACCCTCACTCTCTGGCACTCTGGAAGACAAATTAGAGGGGCAATGCTGACATCAGGGAGATTCAGTTAGGAGGCTCAGCTGTCCTTCACCAAGAAAGCAATGATGACAGCCTGAATCAGTACAGTGGCAATAGGGCCAGACTGGAGAAGTATTTCAGACACAAAACAGACGGAAATGGTAACCAAAAGGCTGTGAAAAGTGAGAAGAAAATAGGAGTTGAACACATTCCTGGTCAGGCTGCTTGGTAATGTTTTAATGAGATACAAAGATAAGGAACCTGGGAGGAAGAAGAGCATGTTTGGTAAGAAGTTGAAATTCCATTTGGTACTGAATTCGAGGTACTCATAGAATATATATGTCTATATATTGATGGAGAGATCAGTTTGGAATAAGGGAGACAAAACCAAACCAGAGAAATAGAAGAAGGCAAAGATAAAAACAAAACATGAGCAAAATAGAAAAACAAAGCAACAGAAGAGATCAGCATAACTAAAAGATGACTTTGAAAAGAGTAATAAAAAATACTATTTGGGGCCAATCTAATCAAGAATAACAAATGGGGACAAATAAATACCAGATATAAAAACAGGGAAATAACTACAGAAGCAGAAGCAATTTTTAAAATTATGAGACCTCCATGAATAACGGCATACCAAAATATATAAATACTTGAAGATAGGGGAGAGAAAGGTCAGTTATTTATATTTTTTGGTATGATGTTATTCATGGAGGTATCTTATAATTTTAAAAATCACTTCTGTTTCTGCAGCTATTTCTCCTCGTTAGAGAAAAACATAGAGTACATCTCTGTAAACTTTAGAGTGGATAAAATTTTTAAAATAAAAACTGCCAAAGGTAGCCAAAAAGATTGATAAGTTGAACTATATTAAAATTAATATTCTGTTCATCACAATACACCGTTAAGAGAGTAAAAAGGCAAGTTAGAAAGTTGAAGAGATATTCACAGTACATGTATCTGACAAAGGACTTATATGTGGAATATATATTCAGAACTCCTACAAATCCATAAGAATGAAAGACAAACCCAACAGAACCCAATAGAAAAATGACAAATGACTTGAAAAGACATTTCACAAAAGAGGACATCCAACACGGCCAATAAACATGTGAAAAGGTGTTCATCTTCGTTAGTCATCAGGAAACTACAAATTAAAACCACAATGACCTACCACTACACACCCACCAGAATGGCTAAAATTAAAAAGATGGAAATGCCAACAGTTGGTGAGGATGTGGGGCAACCAAAACTTGCTGATGGAAGTGTAAATTGGCACAAGCCCTTTGGAAATTGTTTTGTAGTATCTATTAAAGCTAAATGTACTCATTTCCTGTGACCCAGCAATTCTACTCCTAGTAAATCTAGTCCCTCCAGAAATGTGTATATATTTCACTAAAAAACATGTTCGGAATGTTCAAAGCAGTGAAAAATGTTTCATACTCCATGATTCCACATCTATAAAATAAAAAACAAGAGAAACTAATCTATGCTAATAGAAGCCTGGATAGAGATACTCCTGTTGAGCAGAACAGTGACTGCAAAGTAAGACTGAGTTTTCTCAAGGTGCTGGTAGTATTTTGTTTCTTGATCTTGGTGCTGATTTCACATGTGTATTCAGTAGGGCTGGAATGGGGTGAGGCAAACAAGATACCTAGGAAGTAATATTTAAGGTGGTACTCACTCTTACCTTGTTTGCCTCACTCTCATCCCAGCCCTGGTGTTCAGTTTGTGAATATTTATTGAGCTGTATCACTATGATATATGTATTTTTCTGTATGTATATTACACTTGGATTTTAAAATGTAAAAGGGGTCTGGTCTACCTTACCCCACAAATAAAAATAAACTCCAAGTGGAATAAAAATGTAAAAAGAAAAACCTTAAAATTTTTGTAACAAAATAGAGGAGAATTTTTAAAATGAACTCAGATGAGGAAGAATTTCTTAATATCCAAAAGCACATATTAGAGGAAAAGAGTTGACTACATTAAAATTAAGAACTTCTCCTTAGCAAAAAACATCTTAAGGAAAGTGAAGAGACAAGCCACAAACCTGAAAAAAAATTGCAACATAAATAATGAAAAATAATTATTCTTCAGAACATATTTTTAAATAAATGAGGAAAAGATAAATAATCCAATAGAAAAATGCATGAAAGACTTGAACAGTTACTTTATACATAAGAAAACTGGAACAGCCAATATACATGAAAAGATGCTTAAACTCATTAATAATCAGGGAAATGCAAATCAAAATCAAATCATGAAGCATTACCATTACATCCAGGAGTTAGGCAGAAAACATAAACTTGGGTAAAATTAAGTATTGATAAGGGGACTTCCCTGGTGGCACATTGGTTAAGAATCTGCCTGACAATGCAGGGGACACGGGTTCGAGCCCCGGTCCGTGAAGATCCCACATGCCGCAGAGCAACTAATCGCATGCGCCACAACTACTAAGCCTGCGCTCTAGAGCTCGCAAGCCACAACTACTGAATCCGCATGTCTATAGCCTGTGCTCCACAACAAGAGAAGCCACCGCAATGAGAAGCCTGCGCACCAGCAAAGAGTAGCCCCACTCGCTGCAACTAGAGAAAGCCCGCGTGCAGCAATGAAGACCCAATGCAGCCATAAATAAATAAAATTTAAAGTATTACTTTAAAAAAAAAGTATTGACAGTAATGTAGAGCACGCCCTCCACTTTTGGTGGAGCATAAATTGGTACAACCATTTTGGAGAACAGTTTTTCATTACCTAATAAAGTTGAAAATGTGCAAGCCCTAGGACTTTGGTATATTCCCTGGAGACACTCTTGCATATGTGTATGAGGAGGTGTATACATGAATGTTTATAACAGTTGCAGAGGAAGAAAGAATGTCTGTCAAGAGTAGAATAATCTACAGCAGTGAAAATGAATGCACTCTGACTTAGGTTTATCCGTAACACTTTTCTACCCCAGTAATCAAGAACTTACTTATACTTGCAGTGAGTACGAATAAACACATGTAATATTTTTAAATATGTTTAATATGCTTTTATAAGTTATAGAAAATCCCAAATTTCCTAAATTCATGGGTACCTTTTATAAAAAGAAGTATATTAGAAAGTCTTTTTTTCTCCTAGCCATGGACCACTTCATCTAACAGAGTATATTTCCTTCTTGAAGATAGTGCTTTTTTAGAATAAAGACTCGAGGTTAGGGGCTAGTTTTGTTTCAGTTTTTACACCCGGCACACTCCATTGGATCCTGTTACTATGATATGACCTGTGTATGAACTGAAAAATGTCAACTGGGTTTAACTGAAGCAGTGGAGGGTCGCTACAGCTTTGCCTTACGTGATTGTTGCATTCCTCTTCCTCTTCATCACAGTCTAGACCCTGATGGGCGATCTCTGTAGTGCTGCTCTCCTGAAAGAGATTGTTCTCCAAATCAGACACTCTGGTGGCCTCGGTTGTGACTTTTACTTCCATGCTATGAAAGCCCGTGGAGACCAATCCCACTTGCAGGTTTACAGGCTCCCCGTCGAACAGCAGGAAGTGTGAGTTTACCCCTTCTTTAAAACCAGGGGGATGGTAATCATGTGGGGTCACTGCAAAATGAAAAGGGCAGAAAACCAAGAAAACTGTTGAGTTTCAGGAGAACAAGTCAGCATAATCTTTCATGTGTAACAACAGACATCTCTTTCAAATGCTTGCCAAAATCCTTCTATTTATCCAAAATACTTACTTCAGCACTGAAGAAGGAATTTGACTAGAGGTCCCCACCTACCTGCATTATAGTAGTGGAGTTTCATAGTAAGTAAGACATCATTAGGAAGGGGTCCAAGGTTCTGCATCAGTATATACAATTTACGCATCAGTAGAACACTGGCTTTCTTAATATCTTCACTGTTTGTCCCACTTTTGAAGGTTGTGCTCCTGCTATAACCACACAGAAAAACAGCATACTTTTCAATCACATATAATACTGAAAATCTATTTTAAAAAGAACAAAACTTTTTACTATATGATCAGATAAATATAAACTAAACTCAGGTCACTCTTGAGACTATTTTAGAATGTAAATTAGAGGAGTTATTGTACTTTTTGCAATGTATATACCAAGGATTTCTTAAGTAGCAAGTTCCCTTAAGACATTTTCAATGTGACCTGATTTTTTAAAAATCTGATTTACAAATAACCGCATACTATAATAGTGAGAACAATGGACTTGACATTTAATATTGGCTCTGCTGCTAACTGGCTGAATGACCCCAGTCAAGTCACTTAGACACTCTATGTCAGTTAGCTCCTATGTGAGATAAGCTTACACACATTTCTATACCTCTCCAAGTTAAATCAACCATCAGCTCTGGGCCTTTGTACCATCTGGTTATCTCTCAGAGGCATCCCCTTCTCACTCTTACATGGATTATGACAATGACTGATTATTCTTCCTGCTTTTCTTCTTGCCCACGCTGTAAAACATTCTCCACACTACTACCAAAATAATATCCTAATAGGAAAATCCACTCATGTCATTCTCTTGCTTAAGTTTCTTCTATTATATCCATCACCTTTCAATCAAATTTGAGAACAGTGTGTGTACAATGCCTTTCACAACCAACCACACACTCACCTCCACCTTCATCTGCAACTACGACCCAGTTCCTTCTTACTCCTGTGCATTTGTATGTGCTGTTCACTTTGCTTGTACTGTGCTTTTCCCGCTTCTTTTCCTGACTCTACTGAATTTATCCTTTAATACCTATCTGATGTGTCATCTCTTCAGGGAAGTCTTCCCTGGTAATCCCTATACCTCACTCCTGTTTGTAACTGTATGTCCCCTCTAGACTATGAGTGGCTATATTTTTCATCTCCACTGTACTAAGTTTAGTGCCCAACTATATTAAGTACTCAATAAACATTTGTTGTATTAATGAATGAATGGACAAGTTGGATAAATTACCTTCCAACTCTAAACATTTTTTATTTCTCTCCAAAATTTTTCCCCAATTAGTCTCACATTTGAGTAGTTTCCAAGGACTATGACTGCAATATATTTTTTTACAAGGCCTTTCTCAATACTGAAAAATAATCCTTAGTAATTGAACTACTAGAGATAGTGTGAATTTATAAAACAAACATTAAGGAATCACATTTGCTCCTTTTTCAGTTTTGAAAAATTTAAAGTTTTGTCTACCAGGATTTAACCAATTTGAAATGGGTAATGAGAGGGAGGGGCTCTAGCCATGTAGCACATGGGATCCTTCAGTGTACACCATATTCATAAAATCATACTCATGTAAAATCATTTTCAAGACTTCCTTGTACTCTTTTAAAAGGAAAATTTTCTTTACTATAGAAGAGATGATAAGGTAATTTTGTATGAACAATCACTTGAACAAATGCCCACCTTTGGTCACGTATGCATTACCTTCTCTTCCCCTTAGTAGCAGAAAGATTTGGCCATTTCTTCTTTTTTCTTTTTTAAAATATTTATTTATTTATTTGGCTGTGCCAGGCCTTAGTTGCGGTACGCAGGATCTTCGTTGCGGCGTGAGAGAACTTTTAGTTGCGGCATGTGGGATCTAGTTCCCTGACCAGGATCGAACCCGGTCCCCCTGCATTGGGAGCATGGACTCTTAACCACTGGACCACCAGGGAAGTCCCAGATCTGGCCATTTCTGTTTTACTGTTCACCTCTAGACTTACGTGCCTTCATAACAAAAGAGATTAATCTGCTTGTCAGTTGTACTTATGTTTGAATTTTAGAGAGTAAGAGGCAGCTGTTTTATGTGAGAGAATATGTGTGAAAACTGCTGAACAATCTGTAAAGTGTTATACAGATGTTAGCTAATGATGGTTAGTACCTTAATTCTTGTTCCTAGAACTTACTTCCTCTTCACATCCTAATGCTGTCTGTAAATTTTACAAATGAGAGGATAATTAAGGGTGTGAATCTTGGAGAGAAATCATTAAACTTGTAATAATAAATGATGAGACAGAGCTAATAGTATGGAAAATTGAGAATTAGGCCACATTTCTCTTCAGTGTTATTCCTTTCAGAGAAACTCATCCCCCTGAGGTGCAGCTTTCTACCACCCAAGGCTTTTCTCCATCATCCACCCTCCCCACTTCTGTTCCATCTCATCAGCAATACTTAGCTCTATCTGAATCCAAAAGCTACTGGGAGGGGAATAAATGTTGCTCCTCAACAAAACACCTCCATCTTCACTAAGGACCTTCTGAAGTAAATGTCCTTGTCCTTGCTATTTAACCCATTAGTATACCTAAAACTTGGAATTTCAGACTTGATAGGAAAATGCAGTGCTTTCCAGTCTTTTCCATACAGGGACACATAGATAATTATATTTGTATGACATATTAGGGTAAACAGATGAGAATATTTGTGTCTATAGGTAAATAGCTCAGGGGTTTCATCTACCCCAGTCCTGATCTGGCTATATTGAGGGTTAAAAGCATTAATATCTTGGCATAGCAATTGAGAAACTTTGAATTAGTGGCTAGATAGAGCCTCATGGAGTTATTCAATCAACACCACATAGACAGCCTCATTAATATAATTTCTACTGCTGTGCCAACCACCAACCACCATTGCCTCCAAAGACCACCACCATCCCCACCACTAGGTACAATTTACTGTGTGTTTATTATGTGCCAGGCATGGGTAAAGCTTTGTATATGCGTTATAATTTAATAATCACAGTAACCATATGAAGTAGATATTATTAATTCCACTCTGCAGATGAGAATACTAATATTTAGGGAGGTTGATTATTCTGTCCAAAGTTAAATGACCAGTAATAGTCAGAGCTGGGGTTCCAAGCTAGATCTTTCTGCCCTAGGAATTAGGACTCTTAACCACTAAACTGCCTTTAGACCCTACTAATATCACCTACAGGAGAAGAAGGAAAGAATTTGCAAAGGAAGCCTCTTCTCCTACTGGCTTCATCTATGGATTTCAGAAATTTAAACAATTTTTACAGTTCCTTTTCATAATAGTGGTTTTTGTGGGATTGTTGGGGAAGTTACAAAGGCAGTATAAGACCTATCTCTGGCCTCAAGAAGCTTATGTTTACCTCAATCCTACATATTTCTCATGTTCATTAAACAATTAGATTCTACCTGTCAAACTCCATAGTGGCTCCTTCTTTTGTGTATTTGAATTTGAACTGGTATATCTCAGTCACTTTCTAGAAATATGAAAGGGAATAGAGAAAGAAATTATTTTCAAAAAATCCAGAATCTTATCTGATAATAGGTAAGGAACACTTTCATTGTATACCTACTATACCTCCTACATACTTGTTTGTTTTATAGCATTACATTATTCAGGAGTAATATTTTCAGATATAAAGATAACACTTTTTCTCCATGCTGAAAATGAGTTAGATGGCATAATCTCTTGTTACCATCTTAAAGCTGGAGAAGCTAAAGCACAGAGTCAAGTGTCTGACCCAGCTTAGGTAAGTAACAGTGGAACTAGTTAAGAAACCATTCATTCATGAAAAGGATATTTATTGAATGTCTACTTTGTGTCAGGCAGTGGAGTCACTATGGTGAACATGACAGAAAAGGTCCCTGTTTTTCTGGAAAACACAGACTGATGGGAGAAATGGTCAATAAATAAGTAAACAAAATAAATTCAGGTAGTAATAAGAGCTGTGAACAATATGAAGCAGATGCTGTGACAGAGTACAGAAGGGAGAGGTGATGATTTGGTTTGGAAGGGCCAAGGAAGGCCTCACTAAAGAGATGATGTTTGAGCTGAGCCTCATTGACGAGAGAGGTCAGCCATGTGCAGAGCTGGGGAGAGCGGGGCACCCCAGCAGAAGAAACATCAATGCAAAGGCTCTACAGTAGGAAAGGAAGCCTCTTCTATCACAGGAGGCCAAATGGCTGGCGATGAGTGAGCAAGGGGGAGAGTGTAGGAGATGAGGTTGTAGAAAAAGTTGTGGGGTCTTTTTTTTTTTTTTTTTTTAGCGGTATGCGGGCCTTTCACTGTTGTGCCCTCTCCCGTTGTGGAGCACAGGCTCCGGAAGCACAGGCTCAGCTGCCATGGGTCACGGGCCTAGCCGCTCCGCGGCATGTGGGATCTTCCCGGACCGGGGCACGAACCCGTGTCCCCTGAATCGGCAGGCGGACTCTCAACCACTGAGCCACCAGGGAAGCCCATGTGGGGCCTTTTTAACTAAGGGGTTTGAACTTTATTCCAAGTAAACCAGAAGTCCATTGAAGGGTTTTAAGCATGGGAGTGATCAGCATTTTTTAAGATCACCTTGGGTATTTTAAGAGTACAGAGAGGGCTTCCCTGGTGGCGCAGTGGTTGAGAGTCCGCCTGCCGATGCAGGGGACACGGGTTCATGCCCCGGTCCGGGAAGATCCCACATGCCGCAGAGCGGCTAGGCCCATTAGCCATGACCACTGAGCCTGCGCGTCCGAAGTCTGTGCTCCACAACGGGAGAGGCCACAACAGTGAAAGGCCCGCATACCGCAAAAAAAAAAAAAGAGTGCAGAGAAGTGGGAACCATGAGAACAATTAAGAGACTCCTGAAAAAAAAAAAAGAGAGAGAGAACGCAAGAGGGAAGAGATATGGGGATATATGTATATGTGTAGCTGGTTCACTTTGTTATAAAGCAGAAACTAACACACCATTGTAAAGCAATTATACTCCAATAAAGATGTTAAAAAAGAGAGAGAGAGAGAATTCTGTAGTAATTCAGGGAAGACTAGAATGGCAATAGGAAAGCTAGAAAAAATCAGAAAGGAACCAGGGTCTATGGTATCAGGTGTTTTTTTATTTCTGTTCTTTTGATCCTGCACTAAAAACTAGACACCACTGCTGTTTGCTAGCTATAAATATGGACAAATATAAACTGATATAAATAAGCTAGAAATAAAGGACAGATTTCCTCATGAGAGATATACTCCATTTAAAACAAGGTGATTGCCTAATAGTTGAAGCTAACAGATGACCCAGATACATGTACAGTTGACTGTTGAACAACATGGGTTTGAACCATGCAGGCCCACTTACACACAGATTTTTTTCCAATAGTAAATACTACAGTTGTACATGATTCGTGGTTGTTGAATCTGAGAATAAGGAACCAAGGATACAGAGGAACCGTGTATATGGAGGACCTATCATAAATTATACATGGATTTTCCACTGCTTGGGGGTCACCACCCCTAACCCTTGTGTTGTTCAAGGGTCAACAGTAGTCTGTACACAGAGCTGGAGAAGGTGCTAAAGATAGGCAAGGGTATGAGTTTAAGTCTGAACACAAAAAATACCCTTCATTCATCTATTTCAGTGTTTGTTCCTTGACACTGTGGGAATGGAATGTTAGATTGATCAGAAAAAATCACAATGTTCTTGTTACTTTTGTCTATTCTAAGATTTGGTATCCCATGAATTATAGGTGAGCAGGTCCTAGGGAAACTGGCTCCTGGTGCTTATACTCTAAAAAGACTGACTTGTAATGGAGTTACTTTTAAGAGAAAAAAATTTTTTCTAGCAAGACAGTCTACTTGAGAAATCAAACCAAGTTCAGAAGGCTGCTTTGTGAGTACAATACTAGAGATATGTGAGAATAGAGGTGCCTACAGCAACAGGTTCACTCCAGACAGGCTAGATACACAATATCCTCTCTTCCGTGGATGCGTTGATGCATTGATGTGGTATAGGTGCCCTGTCAAGTAAACAATGCCTGTTCTTCCTGACTGCCCATGTTTCTCAACCAGCTCTAGCTTTTTGATGCTCTGAGCTATCTTTTATTTTTTTTAAATGTATCAAGAGTAGATCCTTTAGTGGCTGATAATTTTATTAACACTTTATTATTTGGTCCCTAGTGCAACTACTAATAAAAGAGTTATGTTTGTAATTGTTTTATAGAAGATGATAATCCTTAATAACTTCCATCCGAGTCTGATTGATCAAGGAAGGTATATTTACAGCAGGCACTAGTTTCTTCTTAACACCTCATAAAACATTCTCCTGCTTTTCAGATTAATGTGTTGCCTAGTAAGTATGAGTCTTTAAACTGCTCACCAATGGTTTCTATTAATCATACTGAATGTATCCACATGGACCAAAGCAACAGCAACATACACAGCTTTTCATTCTCCCTCCATACTCCAATCCATTGGCAAGACTTTTCAGGTCTATCTCCAAAGTACATCCCAAGTCCATCTGGTTCTCTTCACCTCCATTCTCTTCACCCTATCCAAGCCAACACCATCTCTTTCCATCTGATCTGCTTGCTTCTGAACTACTCCTCCTCTACCAAATTCATTCTCTGTTCTACAGCCAAAAAAAGTTTTGAAAATGCAAATCAGACCATGTCACTCCTTTGTTAATGGTTTCCCTTTGCCCTTAGAATAAAATCCAGAATTTACCTTGGCCCACGGGCCTTACTCATCTGTCCCCTGCCTACCTCTCTGACCTTATCTCCTGCCTCTTTCCCTCCCACTCACTCAGCTCCAGGCTCAGGGCATCCTCTTTGTCCATGAACACACAAGATGCCTTCCTGCCTTTGGGCCTCTACACAACTGTACTCTGGAAAATGTTGTCTCCAATTGATGATAATAATCATGATATTTGGGCACTTCCCTAAATGCTCTACATCTATTCATTCTTACGTAGCCACACTCAGAGTAGGTATTACATCATCATAGATGAAGCTAGTAAGTAGTAGAGATGGGATTTGACTCCAGCGCCTGCAATGTTAACTACTGTGTTGTTCTGCCAGTCACATGCTATTACCTCTCACAGGCCTGCATGGGGTGACTCTTCTAGCCATTCACTTTCAGCTCAAACAGTGGCCCCTCAGGGAGGCCTTGCAGGGACTGCCCTCCAATCTTTCTTCCTCCATTCCCACCTTAGCACTCTCCAGCATACCAACTTTTATTTTCTTCATAGCATTATGATCTATCTGAAACTGTTTTGCTAATTTTTGTTTACTTGTTTATTGTTTATCCTCCCTCATAAGAACATAAGCTTCCAGACAGCAGGGACCTTGTCTACCCATTAACCCCTGTGTTTCAGGCACATAAGGGGAACCCAATTAATACTTGCTGAATGAATATATAATCAGCCAGGATAGAGTTCACATTCAATTAGGATTTCATCCTACAGGATTTTTTTTTTTTTTTTTTTTTTTTTTGCAGCACTCGGGCCTCCCACTGTTGTGGCCTCTCCCATTGCGGAGCACAGGCTCCAGACGCGCAGGCTCAGCGGCCATGGCTCACGGGCCCAGCCGCTCCGCGGCATGTGGGATCTTCCCGGACCGGGGCACGAACCCGTGTCTGCTGCATCGGCAGGCGGACTCTCAACCACTGCGCCACCAGGGAAGCCCATCCTACAGGATTTTTTAAAAACAAAGTATCTAAAAGTATATTGTGGCTAGAAGCAGGGACCGTCTATAGTTCAGTTCCTGAAGCAGCCTATTAAAAGTGGCGTTGACCACCTCTAACAGGCAAAAAGAAAAACAGATGGTGAAACAGTAGGATTTGAATCATCACAATATTCAAATATAGTAATTCTTTATGGATCTATCATGCATTAAACTGTGTAAAAATTTCCTTAACATATTTACATTTTGGCTTACACATCTTATTAATACCCTCCACCCATTCTGTAGTGTGTATCTGCAGAAAAGCCACACTAGCCCTCTTCACTACTTCAGTTACTTTCGTCAGTTCATCTCTTTCTTAAGATGGAGCAACCAGAACAAAGACTCAAGTGCAGAAGCACCACAGCTTTGTGCAATGCCCAAAACTCTGTTGGTCTCTGGACTGGATAAGCACACTTGTTTAAGACAAAGGTTCTCAACTGGTGTACCATGAAAGACTCTTCACAAGAGTGCTGCAAATTTTAGTCCATGTGTAAAGTGCATTTTTCCTTCAGGTAAATATTAATGTTGTTACTGTTTGTGTGGTTTTGCTTAGGGGACAATATATACTTCTACCAGTATGAGTCAAGAAACATGGCACCATATCAGAAAAATGCTAAAGAAAGACTTTATGTGAGAATGCTGTTTTGTGAGTGCATAGAACTATTTACCTCTTTGACCTTTCTTCTATCAGTGATTTGGTGCTAAAGAGCAACCATAAAACAGTGTAACCCCATGTATACTTTCAGGCACTATGAACATTGCTGTGCCATAGTTATACCATAATTATTGCTGACACATTTGGTGTCCTTTTAAGTCTTTTAATACCCTTAAACATGCCACCAAATTTTCTAGTAATCAAGAGTGTGCCATGAACACAGAGGTTAGGGATCACTGCTATAGGAAACAATATGTAAGAGTTCAAAATATTTTTTCTGGGTCATAAATGATAGCTCAGAACTTATATAATAAGCTTTTGCTTTCTAACTTTATTATTACATATATTGCCTGCATCAAAACTCATTTAACAGTTTTCTTCCCACTCTGTAATATTTTTCTGTAGATAGCCCGATTTCCTCAGCATTTCACTACCTCCAAACCATTAGTTTCAGATGAGTTTTACATGCATAAGAAAACATAATTATTGCACTAAGGAAATGACCAATTTATTAACAATTTATCAGGAGATCTTACTTCGGGAAACCTCCCCTCAAACCTACTGAAAACAAAAGAAATTGAAACTAAACTAGAGACAAAGATAAAAATAGGTTTAGCTTGGGCATTGAGGAACTGTTACCCACCTCATGCACCAGTTTTCTTCTGCCTTGCTCAAACAGCTGTTTATAATCTTGCCAAAGAAGAAAGGATATTAAAGGCTAAAAACCGCTTAACTTAGTTGTGAAGGTCACCAGTTAGGCTAAATCCATAGGTTTAGGGAAGGAAAATTGAAAGCAAGCAAAAGGGAAAGGGAAGAGGGAAGAAAGCCGGGAGGAAAATAGAGGGTGGAATGAGAAGAAAGAATGGAGGGTTTCTCCCTCCATTTGTGCCACTGCCACAGCTGTCATTCAGAGTAGCACAAGTTACTATTACGTATCCAGGACTATGAATTCACACTGGGAGATCGAAAAGAAGACAAGATTTGTCCTCAGGAATCACAATCTGGTTAGGGAGATAAAGTAATCTTTATGAATTAATTAAGAGTGTTAAATTGTGAGGTCCTGCTGGAGAAAGGAATTTAGAGAAGGGAGAAATTAGTGTGAACAAAACAGCCAAAGAGGCTTTCCTGAAAGCTTTAAACATAAGTTGGTGTTGAGGATGAGTAGGATTCAATAAGCAGAGGGGAGAAATTTAGAGAGAGAAGTAAAGAGGTAAAGCTTAAAAATCTATGAAACGTCAGAAGGGAGAGAATTAAGTTAGCCATAAAAAAAAAGTTTAGCATTATGCCAAAAAGGTCAGAAATAGAAAGGACTCAGCATCATTTAAAATAAAAATAAAAGGCAGTTTTCATACAGATTCTTACTGTTAGCGTGTTAGGGAATACGCTCAGTTCTACTCAATGTTTTTTTCCCAATACCCCTAGGTAGTTTTTAAAATCTCATAATAAAGAATTGGTGACATTTATAATACAACACACTGAAAAAGCTCACTACGAGTTACTTTGTTCATATGGTAGTCTAGTGATATAATTTATGGCCTCAACTCGGGTAAACATATTTAAATATAATATACTGCCCACCTCTTTATGTGTTCTTACCTCAGGTTCCTTCGGATTTGTGTAAAGCTATGTAAGGAAAAATAAACAGCATTTAATTTCTGAAACTAGATTACTCCCCACAGAATACACTTTCTATGTGAAGAGTTCAATTTGTGCTGTATTAATTGAGTACTGAAATATATATATATATATATATATATATATATATGTATCTTGAGATATATATTTCAAGCTAGAGATAGAATAAGCTCTTATTTTGTGAACATAGAGAGTCTTTAGAGCATTCTGTGAACCCTAATTATAAGGAAATTGATAACCAGATATCTATGATTACCGCAACTGCACTACAGTTGCAGTAATTTGTTACAGTTTAAAATTTTTAAAATAACTCATATATCTAAGACTCTCAATAGTATCTTCTCATTTTCCTTCTATTCTTAACTACATATACCGTGTTATACCAGGAAGTATACAAAGCTTCAAAAAAGTCTGCAAAACTTCAAAAACAAAGAGCTTTGAGTCTGTAAATTAACGCAGAAAATGAAATTCTGATAGCCAATAGATGAAGCAGATAGTATAGCCTATATAGTTCCTCATGTATTATAATATGCCAAAGAAATATGTAGATTGTGATCTTTTATTAAAACTTCTGATAGAGTTTTTTTTTTTTTCTTCCAAAGTGCATAGGACAGACAATGAAATTCAGGGAGGATGGGGGAGAATACTGTTTTACTACTTCACTTAACAAAAGACAATGAAGCAGAGACAGAGGCTTGGTCTTTAAATGTGCACTTACTGTAAGTACTGCCACGTGTAGCTTCAAGAGAAAAGAAAACTATTGTTACTATACACTTGCACCTATATTATTATTATTTTCAATAAAGTCTAATTCAAATATGACTTTCAAATTGAAAGATCTGGGTAGGAAAAAAATACTATTCAGAAGGTCAGAGAAATGGATACTAATTATTCATCCATTCATGTGAGTCTCTATTACATACCCAAGGTTCTGCTGGGGGAGGGGAGAGATGGAAAAAAAAAAAGAAGATAACTATCCTTAGTCTCTATAAGTTACATTCTAGTTGGGAGGCAAAAGATATACAAAATAATTCATTATTACTAAAAGTTAATTATGCCATAAGCATCTCTAAAACAGTTTGCGTTTTGAAAGTAATCTAAAATAAAAAATTTTATGTCTGATAAAAGTCTACAAAATCCCTGCCCTCCCTACATCTACATTACTATAAACAGATTCTGTTTGGAAGAATAATGGAATATATAGATACAGAGATAGAGATATAAGCAATCCTATTAAAAACTAGGATACAAATGAGAAAATTTCAGGACCATAATTCTGTATCAAATTATTCACCTATTTCACCCAAAAGACTAAAACTTTAGTGACACTGTGTGGCCGTTTTGGTTACTGCATACAATTGATTTTAAGACTACACAGTAAAGCTCTAATTTATATTAATTATTTAATTAATAGTTCATTCATTCAAAAATAGAAATGGCCCCTGATCTCAGGGAACATGCAGGCCAGCAGGAGAGAACAAAAAAAGCACACAGATAGGTACATCATTACAATTGTGTTAATTGCTATGAAGTAGCAGCACTGAGTGCTTGTGACCATTAAACAGATGGACAGTCTAGGCTGGGAGAGGGGTGGTGGTGGGGTTGTCAGGGAAGGCCTCCCCGAGGAAATAAATATTTAGACTGGGACCCGAAGGATAAATTGGAATTAGCCAGATAAAGGGTGTGGGGTAGGGAAGAAAATTTTGCAGGCAAAAGTAACAATATGTACAAAGGTAAAAGGCACTTGGCATGTTCTCGAATCCTTGTGTGCTTGAACATGGTGAGCAATGGTGAGAGTGATGCCTTGGAAAGTATGGTCCCTAGACCAGCAGTCTCAGCATCACTTGGAATTTGTCTGAAATGAAAATTCTCACACCAGAAATTTTGGGGTGGAACCTGGCAATGTGTGTTTTAACAGGCCCTCCAGGTGATTCTGATGCAAGCTAATGTTTGAAAACTACTGCTTTAGATTATTAACTCATTTAATTCTCAAACAACCCTAAGAGGTTCGTTCTATTATTATTGTAAAGAAACTAAGTTATCAAGAGGCAGGTTATGTGCCAAGATCACACAGGTATTAAGTGGCAGAACTAGGATTCACTTCAGACTGACTTCTTCTAAACCTTGAGCTCTTAACTATATTTCACTGCCCCTCAAAGATGGGCACTCAAGAAATGTTGCTAAATGAACGGACAAAGGAGAATGAATGAGTGCTGTTCAGTGTACTGGTGAGGACCTTCTTCCCCTCTCAACCTGTCTAAATATTAAGGGCCTTCAAAGTCATTTTCTCCCAAAGATTTCCCTCATGTCCCTCACTGGATATAACCCCTCCTTTTCCATACTTCCTTTGCACATGATCAATATCTTGCCTTTGGTATGCATCACTTTCTAATGAATATTATGGTTATTTATACTTGTGATAAAGGTGATATTTTTTATAAAAATATCAAACTGATATGAAAAAATCAAAATTTAACAGCCCAACATGGCACAGGTACTGACCAATCAGAAAAGATGCCAACTTAGCCCTGGTGCTGAGTTCCTGGAAGCTCCCCCCTGGGCCAGGTGTCAACCCTTTAGTTGCTAGATTGTGGAACAGTCTAGGGACATCTCAGAAGAGACACTGGTGGGGTGAAGGGGAGGACATGGTGGGAGTCATTTGGGATCTCAGAGAAGCAACCATTTACCACTGGATATAGAGTACTTCAACATTTTAACAACAGGTACGGCTATGCCAGTGTGCAATAGCTGATCATCAGCCGTGCATATGATTGTCATCTATCTTCTGCCATGGACTATAAGCTCTTTGTGTGCCCAATCTCATATCTGTTTCATTTTTGTACCCCTCAACCCCCCAGTCAGTGTTGAATAAGTCATAAGTAATAACTGTTCAATGAAAAAGGAAATATATCAGTGCAACTAAATAATCCAATGTAAGGCTTACTCACCTTAAGGTTTTTTAAAGGAATAGGAATTGAGAAGTAAAAAGAAGACAGAGATGGGGAAAGGAGGAGAAAGCAGTGGTGGAAAGTTCATTTATATATTATCTCTTCAACTAGGACTAGAGCCTCTAATTTCTACACTCTTCATAGCTGTCTTGGGCAGCAAGAAAAATCTAATGCACTTAAAATTCAAGCTGCATTTAAAAAAATTCAAGCTACAATACTAGCTATTTTGAGGGAACAGGTTATATACATGTGCCAAACATAGCTAACAAAATAACTAACATAGAATAAAAACCGATTATTCAAGTCCATTTTTTCCTTTCATATCTGCAAACTGAATCGCCACTATTTTGAACATGTTCAATGTGCTAAATGCCAGATTCTTGTCTGCCCTTTCCCACATCCTGTGGATCTCTTCCAGTGACTTCAGAGGAAATTCTGTAGTCAAAAAGATATGAGTATGTAAAAGAGAAAAATGGGGGTTTCATTTCTAATTGATGTAAACGAGACATCAACAGGACAACAAAGACACAAAATAAAAAGAAACTGGTTCAGGAATGCAAACGTAGGAACTGGTATACCATTAAAACACAACAACAAAATAAAGGCTAAATTTTTCTTTTAAAGGGATAAAGGATGAGTCTTTGATCCTGGTGTAAATTTAAAAACATTCTTACGTATCTCTTTTCCAAAGCATCAAAACAACCTTGAATCCTGTCAAGAAATAAATGTTTGGTATCAATTTGGACCAGATGCAAAGCCAGAAAGAATCCCAAGTACAAAACTGATTTGTTTTTTGCTTTGAAATACATTAAATTGATAAACATTTCACCTTTCCCATTTAATTATTTTTTAGAAATTCCTGTATCTTTTAATATGTTGATAGTACTTTATAAATAATACGTAAGCAATTTTTTTTTTTTTTGTGGTATGTGGGCCTCTCACTGTTGTGGCCTCTCCCGTTGTGGAGCACAGGCTCCGGACGCGCAGGCTCAGCGGCCATGGCTCACGGGCCCAGCCACTCCGCGGCATGTGGGATCTTCCCAGACCGGGGCACGAACCCGTGTCTCCTGCATCGGCAAGCGGACTCTCAACCACTGCGCCACCAGGGAAGCCCAATACGTAAGCAATTTTGAGGTAGGAAATCACATCTTATTTTTCTTTTGGCCTCCCATGATGTTTAGGACACTGACATGCATATGATGAGCAATCAAATTTTGATTGATATTTTTCTTTCTTATATAAAGTCCATTTTCTTCAAAAACAAAACTAAATCAGTATCTTAAAATAATATTGAATAATTGTTACACATTTCTAGGAAATTAAAAAAAAAAGAAGATGAAAAGAAAGAAAGGAAGAAGGCAGTAGTTCTAAGGAAATGATCTTACCAAATAAAGTCTTATGGGTAATTTCAGCTATGATAAAAATAATGTTGTTCAACTTTGGTGGAATTTCAGTTACTTACCACTTGATAATATGCAGTGACCCAGGACATTTTTTATCTTTTCGGATGATTTTTAAACTGAGGTCTACAAAAATAGAAACAGTCTGTTGTACTAAAATTGTCCATACTAAATAAGGGTATTTCCTTTCATGATTTTATTTATATAACTTACTTAGTTTATAGCTTATAAAACATTTTGAATCACTAAATATCTAATTTAAAAATAAATCCTATGTTGATAATTGACTTAGTTCCCATTTTTATTATAGATTAGCAGTCTTCCCTTCTACAATGTAGCACAACTGATTTGGTTGCAAAATCAATTTGTGTCACTTCTTTGCTTCTGCTGAATTCTAAGTTATCATAAGGTAGTACTAAGACCATCTCCATCAACCAATTTAAAACATACACCTCAGTCTCAAATCACTTCTCTGGTATTTCTCTCTCTCTCAATGAAAGAAAAAAAGGATGAAAAATGTTTCCATGGATTATTCTCAAATATTAATTTCCATCTGAAATTCAACTACCTTACTATAGGAAGGAAGAATAAGGAAATCACATTAAAAGTTTTGGTTTAGATCAGTCTAAAATCAATTACTGATTCATGTATGGCTTTGTATAAATCACTTCACCTTTTCATATTGTTTTCCTATCCTAAAATTGATGTTACCTCTATTGCTATTGAGAGATATGAACATTATTCCATATTGGTATAACATTTAGAGATTGCCAAAAAGAGAGCAACTTAGGAGTACTGGGCATTTTTATGACATATGCTACTTTAAGCACAAACACTGAGAGGGAGATATATAACTTCCATTAAAACTGTCACAAAAAATAAAGCTATAAACAATGCTATTGCCCTCCATGCACAGGTTAGTGATTGGCACACAATAAGTGCTCAGTTAATTACTCCAAACATGTCTTTTTCCAATTCTATATTCCAAACAAGAGGAGAAACTGCAACTATATGCTACATATAAACATTTTCACTATTACTGATTTATATCCTATAGACCAAAAGAGGACACAAATGAGGCTGTCACAGTTGCAAATATAATGCTTTTGTGTTTATAGCACACATGCATTTCATTGATGCTCATGTAGAGAATCAAATGTTTAAGAAAATTAAATTAGAATAAGGCCTAAGTATATCATTAAATACAGATGTGAGAAATTTAAAGTAAAGTTAGATTTTGAAAAATAACATCTTACAAGGAAACTTGTAGCCCTCTATATTTATTTTCCAAATGATACTTTCCCACTTTCATGACAAATCAGCAAAATTTTCTGAATTGTTATCACAATCCATCTTTTTAAACAGATAAAAAGATTTTTGAAAAATTGAAGAGTCCTAAGTACATTCTTTTTAATAGAAGAGAAGGAAAGGAGACAGAAACACCTTGTAATACAAGGAAATGAGATCATGAGTTTAAGGACATAAGAAATAAAAGGAAGAAAAGTAGAAAAGGCAGAAAATTAAGAAAAGAACAGAGCTGATTAGAATAATAATTGTCTACATATCCATGTTAATCAACAAATGGGTTTGGCATGGGTATGCATATTTTCGACATATTTGTATATGTTAACAGAAAGAATTAAACTTCTCAATTAAAATTCCTCAAGGCCAAAGTCTACCTCAAAGAAAAAAATTAAGTTGAGATACAAAATAGTGCAAATGTACACCCAAGTAGATTTCGATCTGGCTGCTGCTTTTGTAGGTACAGTTTAGAATTACTGGGCTTGTCCATACGTATTTCTTTTCTCTTCATTCGGTGATTTGGTATCTAGCCAGGAACTAATGGTTCCTATAAGTAAAACCACTAAACATAGTGAAATTAAAATGGAAAATGAATTAGCAAATTGATCTTAAAGAACCCATGACTTGGAATTAGCACACTCTGTGAGAAAGTAAAGTTTTACTCCTGCCAAATAGAGGAAAAGGGCCCCACCAGCCAAAGTAACCATTTAGTTAAACTTTACCATCCAAATGGCGTTCTCCGTAAGAGCTCTCTGGAAACAGGCCCCTTAGATATGTTATACATGAGATAGAAGTAGCAAAAAGTTCCTTCACCATTATCAATGACTCATGCTCATTAGTTATTCGAGGTGGGAAAACTGTTTCCTGGGGGGGGGGAATGAAAAAGATTAGTATTCTTTAATATATTCAGCCCATCATGCCATTACCACAAGTAAAATGGAAAGATTTTTCAAGACCTCAAATCTGATACCTTTACAGATAATCGAAAGGAAACTGGGCTTTGAATATTGCGTCAGATTAGATCTTCACTGGCAAGGCAAAAAGAAAGGCAGAGACAGTTATACAAGTAATTCAAGACTGATATAATTTATTTTACAGTGACCCATGGATTTAGGCAAAATGGGGAGTTTTACTATGATTATATAATCTTCCCTTTCATACACTCCTCAGAACCCACTGTAATCTGTCTTCCACCCCCTCTGTTCTATACTATTCTCTCCAAAGTCACCAAGTACATCCTATCATTGACCTCATCTCGGTCCTCGTATTATGTAAACTCCTCTGCAGTGCTTAACACTTTTGCCCACACTCTCCTCTCTCTCAGCTGCCATAACACTATTTTTCCCCCCACCTATCCTCCATATCTATCTCAATCTCTTTTATTTTTTTCCAGTTTTTCTGCCCTTTAAATGTTGCTCCCACCCCAGAATTCTGTCTTCAGGCTTTTCTCTTTTCATAGCTCTCTCTTCTTGAGTAATTTCATCTAGTCTCACTGCTTCAGCTACAGCCTATCCAGAGAAAATTTGAAGTCCTTATTTCTGTTCTGAGCCCTACTTCCATTTGTCTATTTTCTAAATATCTGTACCTAGACCACTTTGTAGACCCCTCAAACTCAGTTTATCTCTATCACCCTGACTGAAACCTGATCCCAAGTTTCATTCTCAGACAAATGGATCAGCATCCACTCCAATCATCCAAGCTAGAAGTACAGTCATCTTTGGCTTCTCTCTCTCCTCCATTCCCCATATCCAATCACAAAGTCCTATTAATCCTCTCTAGGAGAATTCTCAGATCTGTTTTCTCCTTTCTCTTCTCACTGCCACTGCCTTGGCTCAGGACATGGTCACTTCTCCCCTTTATTACTGTAGTTGCCTCTGACCTCGCTGCTAAGGGTTCCTTTCATTCAATCTGTCCTTCATACTGCCAACATTATTAACTTTAAAGAATACAAATCTTCTCATGACACTCCCAGTGTTCGTACAGGATAGAGTTCAAGTGTAGCATTTGAGAACTGTCAAAATCTTATCTTTGCCTAGCTTTCCTGTCTCATCTCCCACCCCTCCCTTCTGCCCCTCCTCCCTTATCCCCTCCTATGCACCCTACTCTCTAGCATGTGGAACTACTATTCATCTACTATTCTACTACCATGTATTTCCACATCTTTGTGCTTTGCTTAAGCAAAAGTTCTGCAGTATAAGTGACTCTCACAGATAAAGCTGAGTGCAAGAAGCCTGATACAATTGAGTACTAAAGTATGATTTCATTTATATAAAGTACAAAAGCAGGTGAAACTAATCTATGATATTAGAAGTCAGAATGGTAGATCTCTGATTACCTCATTCAAATTCAGAGGTCTTTTTTACTATACTGCACAGTTTCAACTGTTGAAGTTTTAATAATTCTGTTACTTAGAGGCAGGTACTACCCACAAATATGCATTTAGATGAAAGAGAACGCCCCAAAAGCTTTTCTATATCTATATCTGGTTCTAGAATGTCTTCAGGACATTCTAGACATGATTTTGCAATGTAAGCTTGCTTCCTCTTTGGTACACTACATAGCGAAAATGAATTATCAGTTCATCATTTTGTCAAACCATATTATATTCAGTTGTTAAAAAGATACATAAAATTATTCTTGCATGTATGATAGGAACTTTTGGGACAAATTATTATGGATCTTAAAAGTCAGGCTAAGGAATTTATGCTTTATTCTGTAACCAGTCGAAAGATAGCAGGTTTGATTAGGAGAGTGAGTAGAATAATTGTTTTACGAATATTAAGCTATAGCAGAAGTAGGAAAGATTAACGTTGAAGGAGAATTAGGTATGTAATATGCATGTGTGTGTATGTGTATGTGTGTAAAATTTTACAGAAAATTGCTTTTGGTACCCATAGATCCTGAGAAATTAAGGTTCCTTGGGGGTAATTGGGTAATAGCTGGCATGGCATGCATGTATAATAACCTATTGAAAACATGTCAAAATTTAGAGGCAATACTTGAGTAATAACCACTTGTAAAATTAAATAACCTAAAAATATAAAGATGTTTACTTTAAATATAGAATCTAAAAGGCCATTTGTAATAATGAAGATCAATGATTGGAAAAGGCCTCTAGAATTCTGTTACTTTTCTATACTCCAGGGATTTTTTTCTCAGCTCAGTTGATCTAATACTTTAAGGGTTATCATTCACGTTTTTATAAATGTCTAACAAATGAAAATACTGTGGCTTGATAATAGAAAACACTATTATAAATTATTTTAATAAGAAATTGTGCTAATGATATAAGTAATGTTTGACAGCTCAGCTGTCAAGCTACATGACCTACGGCAAGTTACTTTACTTCTCTGAGCTTCAGCTTTCCCCTTATTTTAAGGTTTAAGTGAAATAATAATATAAAGCCCTTGGCACAGTGCCCAGCACATGGTAAGTGCTAATAAATGTTACCTTCTAGAGTTATTATTATTGTTGTTTTAAGTATTAAATAGAAAAATCATACAGTCACTTAAAATTTACTGGGAGAAGTAGCTCATGCAGTCCAAACTACAAAGATCTGTTTATATCAAAAGGTCAATTTGTTAATTTACAGTGAGAAAAATAACTGCCAAGCTGATTGCAATTCATATACCCAGCTCAGCATTTTCACCCCAGGAAGGGTTTCCTAAGTGGAAACGCAATGAGATCAGGAGTTGGCTTGGTGAGTATATTGAATTTGAGCCAGAAAGATGACTGCTTTCTCTCTGCCCTAATTCTCTTTCAACTTCAATCTTCCCTGCCTCTGCTACAGCTTAATATTCCTAAAACATTATTTTACTCACTGTCCTGGTGAAACCACTGACTTTCCATTGATTACAGAATAAAGCATAAATTCCTTAGCCTGGCTTTTAGGATCCACATTAATTTGTCCCCAAAGTTCCTATTCAATTTTATTTCCTACTTCTGTCCAACATGATGACACTCCACTCCAGTAAGGATGGATTCTTTGTTATTCTCTGAAACGTGCCATGCTCATTTCTTACTCTGAGCCAAGGCATATACTAGTTTTTCCTCATGGAATTCTCTTCTCTCTCCTCTCTCCTAATCCTTTTCATTAATTAAGGTCCACCTTAAGTCCTATCTCCTTCGTGAGAAATATACAAACCATTCCAGTCTATATAAAATCTCTAAATTCCTAGAATTTGTATTGCTTTACTCTTTTCACATATATTTAATGCATATACTGCTTTGTATAGTGACTTACCTCCTGTAAGTCTTATTTCCCTAACCAGATTATAAACTTCTAGAATGTGAAGATTCTTTTTTTTAATTCTCTCAGAGAATAACACAGCATTACATATATATTATATAATATTAAGCTCTCAATGAATCAATGAATGATTCATTAATGAATGTCATGGGACAAGATAAACTTGCCCAGGTGAACCCAGCAAGGTTGCCTGGCCCTTGCTTCCCCAGGGCCCCAGGATCCTAGTTTCTCTAAGTACTCTTTCCTACAGTTCTTATAATTACATCACAGTGTGCATTAGAAGTGTCCTAATTGTGTCAGGAAGTGAATGTCTAACAAAGAGCCATTCTCTTTAAGCATCTTTTTTTTGTTTCTGATTTCTTTTCCTCTACAAAGTCTAAATATATAAACATGAAACAAGCACCCAGTAAGTTACTCTGTAGAAATCTATTCTAATTTCCTGAACATCCTCAGTCCATTAGCCAAGTTAAAATGTAGACATACTCTGCCAGAATATTATGTGCCAATTAACTGATAAAGCTGCTGTTTAAAAAAACACCAAAGATTAAAGTCATGATTCTGAACTAACTCACTAAATAGTCATTGATTTTCTTTTAATTCTTAATAAATACCTTAGGTGCCTTGTGAATTCTGATAGAGTGAGAGAGCTGAGCAGTGGCCATTATAGCAATCTATCAAGGACTCTTTTAACAAGTCTAACCTGTAAAAAAAAAAAAAAAAAAAAAATTAGAGACCTTGCCTAACGTAATCCTTATTGTGAATTTTCCGAAGAACTATATAATTAGCATTTGATTGTATTCTTTTGAAAATTAGTTTAATAAACATTTTTATCTCCACTACCAATTTTCTATAAAGTAAGATCTCTGGATTAGTTTTTCCAACCACCCGAAAAAAATTTAAGTTGACTTACTTGTTCCTAAATACATTTGGAGGGGAAAAATAAATTGTAAATCCCCTAAAGATTCAACAGTATATTTTACTCATCCTTGTTATTCCCTCAGAGTGTAATGGTGCTCTCTATATAACAAGGGCTCAAAAATACTTCTTGGGGCTTCCCTGGTGGCGCAGTGGTTGAGAGTCTGCCTGCCGATGCAGGGGACACGGGTTCGTGCCCCGGTCCGGGAAGATCCCACATGCCGCGGAGCGGCTGGGCCCGTGAGCCATGGCCGCTGGGCCTGTGCGTCCGGAGCCTGTGCTCCACAACGGGAGAGGCCACAACAGGGAGAGGCCCACGTACCACAAAATAAATAAATTAATTAATTAAATAATAAAATAAAAAGAGAGAGAAAAGAAATTCTAAAAATAAATAAATAAATAAATAAAATAAATGCTTCTTGAATTAACTTCATGTGTAACTGATTTTCAAAGTAAACTCAAAAGTTAAAGTTTACACTTCATACTCATTAGGATGGCTATTCAAAAAAGTGGAAAATAACAAGTGGAGGTGAAGATGTGAAAAATCAGAATCCTTGTACACTGCTGGTAGGAATGTAAAATGGTGCAGCTGCTATGGAAAACAGTATGGCAGTTCTTCAAAAAGTTCAATAGATTTACCATATTACTCAGCAATTCCACTTCTAGGTCTAAACTCAAAAGAATTGAAAGGAGGGATTCAAACAAATTACACACCAATGTTCACAGCAATATTATTTACAATAGCCAAAAGGTGGAACAACCCAAATGTCCAATAACAGTTGAATGGATTTTTTAAATGTGGTATATACAATGGAATATTATTCAGCCTTAGAAAGGAATGAAATTCTGATACATGTTGCAACATGGGTAAACTTGAAAACATTATGTTAAGTGAAATAAACCAGACACAAAAGGACACATACTGCACGATTCCACTTATATGAGGTAGAGATACCTAAAGTAGTCGAATTCATAGCAACAGAGAATAGAATAGAAGTCAGCAGGGGCTGGAGGGTAGAAGGAATGGGGAGTTCAATGAGTACAGAGTTTCTGTTCAGGATGGTGAAAAATTTTTAGAAATGGGTAGTGGTGATGGTTGTACAACACTGTGAATGCACTTAGTGCCACTGAATTATACACTTAAGAATGGCTGAGATGATGAATTTTATGTAATGTAGTACATTTTGCCATAATAAAAAGTATTAATATTTAAAATACATACAGTTTTCAATTCTGTTGCTTCACTAACATAAAAAAGAAGTAAATTTCCCTTTTTCTTTTCAAAGGACTTAATCTATATTGTAGTTTCTTGTCAAGGTTTTATGGAGTTCTGACCAAAATATCTGTAGATAACCCACTTATAGAAATTCCATTCTGGATCACTCAGGATAGCCTGTGACTTGTTTTTGTGTACAAATTAATGCAAGATTCTGGAAGATTTTGCAAATAAAAGAGGGCAGAATTATTTAAGGACACTGCCACAAGGTGGTGATAGAGATTATAAACAGGTAATACTTAATTTCTCTCAATTTACTTCTTCAGAGCAGCACTAGGGGACACTCTTTTACAAGATATTATATGAAACTGAAACCACCTACTAGTCCTTTGGTCCTTAATGATTCCAAGGTATCTTTTGTTGACTTCAGATTATAACCTTCATTTCCGAGTGTAACCTGACCCTTTCTTAGCTTTTGGTGTTCTTCAAGGGTTCTGTCCTAGGAGCTTTTTTTTTCTTTTTTTAACTTCTAAACACACTCCCTGCATGAACAAATACTTTCCCGTTGTTTCAATTACTATTTCTATTCTAACGACTCTTAGATGTATACCCCCAACCTAGGTTTCGCTGGGGAGTTGCAGATCTATACTTCTGACCATGAGCCAGTTCCAATTTGATGTTCCCAGCATACCCAAATGTGAATTCTTTTGCCTGAAACCTATGTCTGTACCTTAGCTAAGTGAATGACAACATCAAATACCTAGACGCTCAAGCCTAAAAACTATGACTCAACACTGTTCCCTCCCTCATTCCCACATCCAGTCTCCTAATATTTCTCAAGTGTCCACTCCTCACTTTATACACATTGTTGTAATCTATGCTTCAGATCAGATCAGCCTCATCTTTTGACTGGATTTCTTCAACCACCAGTCTGCCTGTCACTGGTCTTACCCGTCTCCAGTCTGTTCTTTGTATTGCAGCCAGAGTATTCTTTTTAGAGTACAAACTTGACTATGTAACTTCCTCTACTGAAATACTTCAGTGGCTCCCCACTGTCCTCAGGATGAAATCCAAACTCCTTACCACAGCCTCAAGATCTGGCTCATACCTCTTTAGCCACATGTCTAACCATTTTCCCTTACACTTTTATGCATCAGCTATTCTTATCTACTTTAATTAACCTATATTCTCTCTAGCTTTCAGGCTTTTGTAGTGTTCCTTCTGCCTGAAACATCCTCCTCCCTTTCCAATTCCTACTCATCTTCTAGACATGGCTTAGTATAAGTTTCTCAAGGAATTATTCCCTGGTTAACCACCAAGTCTGGGTTATGTGCCCATTGTAATATATTCCATATCATTTTGCATTTAAGTATTGACCCCACCCTGCTGTGAGATAATGTGAGGGCAAAGTTGTATCTGCCTAGTTCATTCTATATTTCTTAAGTTTTTTTTTTAAGGTACAATTCATTAGGTTTTAGTATATTCACGAAGTTTTGCAACCATCACTACCATCTAATTTCAGAAGATTTTCATTAGCCTAAAAGAAACCCCATACCCACTAGCAATCACACCTCATTTTCCCCTCGCCTGACTTCTTGCAACCAGTAATCTACTTTCATCTCTATGGATTTGCTTATTCCAGACATTTCATATAAATGGAATCATATATAAACTTTTGTGTCTAGTTTAGCTCATTCTTGAATCCTTAGCACCATGACAGTACTGGAATAAAGTAGGTAGATGCTCAAAAAATATCTGCTGAATCAATAGAGAAGTACTACATGAACAAGGGAAAAAGTAAGGGTCTAGAATAGAATTACAGAATTTTAGAAGTAGAAGGAACTTTAAATGTCATCTAGTCCAAACATCTAATTTTCTAGATGAGAAAATCAAGGTCCAGAGAAGTCAATTGACTTACTCAAGGTCAATCAGAACTGAGAATAAAAATCAAGAAAATTTGACTCACAATTTAGGGGTTTTTCTACAATGACTCTGCGTAATGAAATTCCCCTTGCTTTCATTCCATCTAAAATACTGCATTACCAGCACCTTCTTGGGCTTGCTTGCTTATTTCTAAACATGGTAGGGTCTCTTTTTGGTGTCCTGAAATAAACTGGCTTCAGGAAGGCAAAAAAGATCTAAATAATTATTTTAAATAGCCAGGCTCCTTTCAACCTCTAACTATTCTGTTGCTACTGTTTTTTTCCCTTTGAGCAGGTGTTTTGTGGAGGTCTCCTATTCAAGTACAAACTCTGCTTAATTTTGAAAGCTCACAAGCTGACAGCCCCAGGATGTATGACTCTACAGATCATGTACTCTCAGAGAATTACTCTGATATTTTTTTATCACCTTGTTCTGACTCATTATCTAAAACCTAAGAGATATTTCATAACTATGGGTTTTAAGAACAGAACTTTAACTTCCAAATGACTTATATATTTGCTTGTATAGTGGATCCACAAACATCTGAAACTTCACAGGGCATCAGTACATTCACTCTTATGCTTGATTTGTCTACTCTGTGACAAGAATTATGATCTTGAGAAAAACAAAAATTCTGTGTTTTCTCAGATAAGACTCACTCTGGGCTTACTTCTTGACCTACATCACAATTGCCCTATTTAAAATGGTGGCACAATTACTCTTTTACCATTTTATGTGTGAATCCAAGATTCAGATAAAAATTAACCAGCTGTTGTTTAGTTTCTGAAGGCCTAAGCCACTTTTTTTGGGGGGGGGTAGGTGGCATTCTGAGTGACACACACAAAAAAGTTTCATTACATTTGCCCAAAGACAATAATAGTTGATTTCCTAATGCTCTTCACCCATCTTTCCCAATCTTCCAAGACCATTTTTTTAAACAAGAAAATCCCTTTTCTATCAAATGTATAATATCCAACAGCTAGATTCTAAAATGCAGCTAGATGACCTTCCATACATGTGTATGGTATGAAGGATGGCTTTACTCAAAGGAAGTACATGTCAACATAAATGGGCTTAAATCAGAGTTGGAAGGGGGAGGAGACATCCTCTAAAACTAATCCAATCCTTTCATTTTAAAGAAAAGGAAAGTCAATTCAGTGGAGGAAGGATAGTCTTTTTAACAAACAGTGCTGGAACAACAGGACATCCATAGACCAAAAAACCCCGAAAACCTTCAACCTAAATCTGACACCATATACAAATATTAATTCAAAATGGATCATAGATTTAAATGTACAATATAAAACTATCAGTACAAAGAGGAGGAAAGTGAAGTCCAGTAAGGGAACATGGTTTGCCAAAGGTCACCCTGTGACTCAGAGGTTTCACAGAGTTTGCGCCCATAAATTATTATTCTCCATTTTAACAAATCCCATTTGGTCCTGTTAATTCCCCTACTCCGTGCTCACTCAGAGTAAATGGTTTCCACTATATTAACTGGGTATTTATTCATGCTCTTTTGGTTTTTTAATATCTTCTTCAGGCTACTTCAATTATTCATTCTATTCAACATTTAGTGGGCGACTACCACGTGCTAGTCTTCGTGTAGGCCTACAAAGATGTAAAATACTGTTTCTACCTCAAGAGATTTATGGCCCAATGGGGGAGAAATTAGATTATTGTCCTAATCAGATTAAAACTCCTTTACGGGCAAGAACCGTACTTTTTCTTCATTTTCACCAGCCAAGTGACATGATGTACCGCACACCGAGTCCAGGGCTCTGCACAGTTGAACACATTTTGGTGATTGGTTAATCTTGAGTTTCAAGACACTCTCTCCCCTGCACTGTTTGGGGAACTAAAGTCCATGAGATTAAACGGCAAATCCTGGATAAGGCGGAAGAGGAGCTGAGGTCATCCCGTGGGGACTCACACCTCTTGGTCTGCGCCAGCCGTTGATTCTCACAGAACACCTCAATGGCTGGAGAAAACCTGACCTAGAAGATAGACAGCCCTCCCCCACAAAGCTCCCGATCCGACTGGTTGCAACACGCAGGTGTCGGCCGGAATAAGAGCTTGGCTGCCGATTGCCCGCTGCTGCGTCCTCACCAGGACTGATTTCTTCTTTTCCACCATTTCAATTTAAAAGCTACCTTGATAGTGGGAATGTGAGTGTTCCCAGTACAATTCTCTCCACCCCCCCATCCCACTTCTCCCACCCCCAGTAAATGTGAAATTTTTCATCATCAAGCTTTGGGGAGGGGGGTGGGGAATGCTACCTAGGGGTTCCCCTTTGTCCTTCCCCTCAGCCCCGGCCTTCCCGCTACTCCTCAGAATACTTCGGGCCTCACAGAAATACTTTCAAATCAAACGTAAAGCCTCGAGGAAAAAGAAACGAAAAGGGAAAAAAATAACCTAAGGGAAAAAAAAAAAAAAAACCTAAGAGAACTAACGACGCTCAAGCGCCCTTTTTCTCCGTATGCCTCGCATCTGGACAGCCCTCACCTCAGCGGGTCGACGCCTCCCAGTGAGGAGGACTCAACGGCCTTTTCCAGCTAAAAATTCTCCCTCGGGCTTATGAATAATCAACGAGGCCTTCCTGGGCGGGGCGATACGCTTCATGAATAATTCATTACCTCTGCTCGCCTGAGCGGCCCGCCTCGCTCGGTCTCATGAATATGCAAAAAGAGGCGAGCGAAGGCTAACGCGCCCCCAGCAAGCCCCGCCCTCCACGCCTGGCGTCCTGGCGCCCGTGGGGAGGTGGTTCCCAGCCCACCTGCCCTCAGGCCGCCGGCTCCAAGTCTCTCCTCAGGCGTTTCCCGCCCTTCCGAGGGCTCGCCGGGCGGTCCCGGGCCTGAGGGGCCCGCGCCGAGCTCGAGGCGCCGCACACGGATCCCGACGGGGCCTTCGGCTCGGGGCTGCTCCGCCTGGGCAACCCTTACATCGAGGACAGCCTACTGCCGGCCTTCCTGAGGAGACGCCTGCCCGCCGAGGTGAGTGGGGGCGGGGAGGACTTCGCGGGCCCGGAGGGGCCTGGGTTAGAGCCTGTGGGGCCGTGGGGTTAATGCGGGCCAAGGGCCCGCCGGGGGTGGGGTGTGGGGTGAGGGAGGGGAGGCTAAAGCCTGGAGGGAGCGGGTCAACGCAGAAGGGCGGTAGAGGCCCAGAGGACAGAGGTTTCGCGCGGGAGGGCAACTCTCCACTTCTTCCCTGTATGGACCCCCACTTTGCATTATTTTTAATATTCATTGGTAATTATGGAAATAAAACACGAATATGTGCTCCTCTTACACTGCCTCCTAACCTGGTCCCCTAAGCAGAGGTAACCCCAGTGAGCAGTTGGGTGTGGGCCTCCGCAGGTCCCTTTCCAACGGGTTCAGTTACACATCTAGTATCTTGTGGGGCTTCTCAGCGGTTCGTGGAGCCCCTGGAACCTCTGCAGTGGGGTTTCCTGAGAGAGTGGATGAAGCAGTGGGTCACTTGAAACCTGTTTTTACTTTGTTTCCACAGTAAAGGAAAACAAAAAAAAGATTCAAGTTTGTAAAAACATGAGTTTATAACCTAACGACTAAAACCAAACTTCGGGCAGTAAATTCCTTTAGTGCAGGTTTTCTCAATCAAAGTAGTAGTACCCTCCCCACCTCAAATCGTTTGACAACCCAAAATGTCTCCAGACGTTGTCAAATGCTCCCTGGGGGACAAAATGGCCCTTAGTCGAGAACTACAGCTGACCCTTGAACAACTGGGGGGTCGGGGGTGCTGGCAGTCTGCACAGTCAAAAATCCCCCTGTAAATTTGTAGTCGGCCCTCCTTATCTGAGGTTCGGCATCCAAGATTTAAACCAGCTGTGGATTGTGTAGCAATACTGTAGTGTTTATTGAAAACAATCCACGTGTAGGTGGACCCGCGCAGTTCAAACCTGTGTTGTTCAAGGGTCATCTGTACTGCTTTAATTCTGTACTTTCCAGAAGTAACTGCTCTTTAAAACAACCATGCAGATGATCTGTCTGCTCCAGCCCTTTCCAGCCTCAGCATATTCCTGCTTCCCTCTAGCTGAACCACTAGCCCCTGTGTGCTGGCTGTGCTCACTTGAGGTCCCAGTCAGCTAACCACTACCATCTCCAAAGAGCCTTCCCTATGCTGAAGTCCACCCCCCTACCACACCACGTGCACACACACACACACACACACACAGTTATTCTCTCTCATTATCACTCACTCTGTTTTCTTCCTAGAACTAATCACAATTTGGATTTCATTTATTTGTTAACCTGTTTTTCTTTCTTCACCACCTAGAATGCAAGTAAGCTTCATTAGAGGCCTGATCTCTTCAGGTCACCCCAGGATCCCCAGTGCCCAGCACAGTAGTCACTTAATAAACTTGTTGGACTGAGACAATAAATTACCCTCTCTTCCTCCCAAGAATTTCTGTGGGGATTCTCCTGCTCCTTTCCATCCACATTCCCTTCTGGGCTCCTCTGTGACCTTTGTTTGGAACTTAAATGGATGAATGAGCACCTAGGAACTGCGGGTGAAGCCTTCACTTTTCCCACTGACTTATGCACTCTTTGAGGGCAGAAACTGTCCTTTACTATGTTCATTGAAGGTATTTATATTGTTGAATGAACTAATTGATGACTTAAGGAAAAATATGAGACAGTTAAAAACTGATCATGCTAAAAGGGGCTTTAGAAATTATCAAAGAACTTTACAGATAAGAGTTCAGGTAATTTGCTCAAGGTCCCCAGGCTTGTTGAGAGGCCAAGTCACAGGTACAACCCATGGTATCACACCTCTCATTTCAAGGCTCTTTCTTATCTCCAGCCAGTCTAGTTTCTGATTACTTTTCTGTGAACCTGACTTACAGCTCAAACACAAAAATCCCAAGCCCACAACTTTTTTTTTTTGGCTGCTTTGGATCTTCGTTGCTGAGCATGGGCTTTCTCTAGTTGTGGTGAGCAGGGGCTACTCTTCGTTGCGGTGTGCAGGCTTCTCATTGTGGTGCCTTCTCTTACAGAGAAGCCTGCACACCGTAACGAAGAGGTGGCTTCATTTGCGGAGCATGGGCTCTAGGCGTGCGGGCTTCAGTAGTTGTGGCGCACAGGCTGAGTTGCTCTGTGGCCTGTGGGGTCTTCCCGGACCAGGGCTCGAACCCGTGTCCCCTGCCTTGGCAGGCTGATTCTTAACTACTGTGCCACCAGGGAAGTTCCAAGACTTACTTCTTGTCAACTAAAAGCTTTTGAGATTGTATTCTTCATCTTTTGATTAAATCCAGCCTTGGGGATAATGGCCTAATAAACTCAAAAGTGCTATATGGTATTCAAACAATTTTCCATTTTCTTTTATGCGTTTCAGTGCTAAGAGATTGGAAATTGTCCCTGTCAAAACAAAGTATCTTGTTTGTTTTGGAATGGAAAAATGTATATTGTAGGAGAAAGTGATCATTGTTTAGAAATTTCCAAATAACCAGTTGTTAAAGTTTTGCCAAATCCTGTATCCAGTAGTAAAATAACATGTGAAACATGAAAATGCCGGGGGTGAGGGGTGGGGGGAGGATCTTTTTTGAGATGACTTTTCATTGCCTAAAGTTGACCTTTCTCTCTTTAGACACGTGTGTTTCCTTTTTACTCTGTGTACCTGAAACAGTTGTCACTCATTAGTTTCTAGTTAGACCCTTGCTTTTTGAGAACTAAAGACCATTCACGGTTCCTTCTTTCCTCTTCTTGATCATTTTATATAGGTAGCACCTGGTTAATAGAGTCTTGTGGAGTCATGCTCTCAGCTTTTAGAATTTTGCACTTTTTTTCTGAGGTGTGTGACAGCACACTGCATCACAGGAAGTAGAGATAGCTTTTGTCTGACTCATTGAAACTTTCCCCCATCGAATTCAGTTTAACCCTGGAAATCTTTTCCAAAAGATGGTTTACTCGAGGGTTATCAAAATAGACATATCGAATATAAAATGTATTCTCAGGAAGACATCTCTAAATCTTTCTCCCTCTTCAGTGCACATAATCATGATACCAAATACAGAGAAAAGAGATTGAGGTTTGGGGAGCAACTACTCTTAACATCATCAAAACTTCTAGTCATCATAAAGCTGACACCACCGTATTTATTCACTCATCAAACATTTATTTTGCACCTACCATTTATAAAGCACTCTGCTTGGCCTTGTGGGGACCAGAGAGATAATGACTTGGTCCCTGAGCTGTGGAAGTTTACAGTTCAGTAAGAGAGGGAGACCTGTAAACACATTACTCACATAGAAAATAATTTGCAAATATTAATGGAGGTATAAATTATGATAGAGTGTAGAGAAGGAAGGTATGCATTGTGAATGGGGAATCAAGACAGCTTCACAAAGGAGGTGGCATTTTAGGAGGAGAATGTGTATATATAATTTCCTTTGCACATTTTTTGGCAGTGGTTTAGGCCACTTCAAACCAATAAAAGCAGACATTTTGCTCACCGCTTTAGAATTAGGAAAGAAAAGAAGATGTAAGATCCTTTCTTTCCACTCTTGTCAGCAACAAGCTTCTGAAAGCTAAATGTTGCCTTTGCAATCCCAGGTGCCTCACTCATGGTTAAGAAGAGAGCTCCAGCTACATTATTTTGAGCCCTCTCATTTCTGCATTAGGGTGTTATTTTCATTGGGGCATACAGTATACAGTAGCCATGTGATTTTTTTTTTGTTTTTTGGATCATTGGTGTTTATAGAAGTGTTTGTGAATGTGACTCTGAAATCCTAGAATTTTAAGTATTACAGGGAAGGAAAGAGAGGCAAATAATTGAAGTTTTTAATCAATCCTGTGTGTGTAAATTGGCTATGCTGCCTTACTAATTTAGGTATTTTTTAGAGAGAAAGGCAAAGATAAAGAATTGCCAACTTGGCTTTAGCTTCTGAACTTGATCTATTCTTTGGCAGCCAAAGAGAAGCCAGTCAATAGGAAATAAGCGCCGACTATAAAGTCTAAACATATGCTCCCATATGCTCCTGCTGCTTCTGCCCATACACTGTCAACCTAGAAAATAATAATTCCATGTGTAGGTAGCAGTTTATTATGGCGTTCATGCCCACTCAAGAGTTGCATATCAATTTCTGCATCCTTCGAATTGATCTTTTCTGACTGGCAGAAGAATCTCCATGTGGATTGTGTGTTTCTGGGGAAAGCCTAGGGTTTAACGAACTGGAACGGGAAATGACAGAGGCTGTAAGTGACAGGCTGCTGCCTGCTTGAGTGCCCTGACTAAAAAATAATGTCAAGGAAGATATTGAATGCTCAAACATTATAGAAATGTTCTATTTGGCTACTTAGTTCTGTTTTCTGCTGACTATGATGTTTTGTTGACGTGTAAGATTATGTTATTCCTCTTAATGTTTATCATTTAATAGAAAAGATTTCAAATGAAGTAGTTTTTTTGTTTGTTTGTTTGTTTGTTTTGCGGTACACGGGCCTCTCAATGCTGTGGCCTCTCCCGTTGCGGAGCACAGGCTCCGGACGCGCAGGCTCAGTGGCCACGGCTCACGGGCCCAGCCGCTCTGCGGCATGTGGGATCTTCCTGGACCGCGGCATGAACCCGTGTCCCCTTGCATCGGCAGGTGGACTCTCAACCACTGCGCCACCAGGGAAGCCCATGAAGTAGTTTTTAAACTGCCTTTCTGTGATTGCAACTTGGTACCTCTGTACAGAGATCTGAGAAGAGGTGATGTTCAAAATTTGCCACACTACTGACAGCCCATATTTTGAGGCCGTTTACTTTCTACACATTTTGATGCTTGGAAAATGACAGTTACCAAAAATGGTTTAGAACTATGAGAACATAGTCCAACCTCAGCCCCATGAGGGGCTTTTCTTCCCCTTCCTTTAGTTTATACTAACGTAATGATAAATGTGTAAGTACTAACAACCTCTGACTGAGATGGTGCCTAATTTAAGATTCAGAATACTTATGATGATCTTAGCATGAACTGAATATAATGATACAAGACATCTGAGGCAGGCGTTTCTAACAACTCTCCTCATTAAACAAACAAAAACCAATTCCCTCCTGCCAAGAGAAAGGTTAAACAACTGGAAAGTGAGACATTACACAGAAATTACCAACATAGCTTTAAAAATGAAAGGGAGAAAGAATTGCAAGAAGGCATCATTTAGAGGTTTGCTATAACTTACACCTAGGAAAGCTATACCAGAAAGCCAGATTTCTTTGAAAGTCATATTCTCAAATGTGCCAGGGGCTGTGTTAACCTCAGTCATGTTAGTGCATAGCACAGAAGATTTACCGTAGTTAGAGGCATTGGGAGAATTTAAAGTATGACCTCATCAATAACCTGTGGATATACCCCCCCCCAACCTTTATTTGTTGAAAAGTAACTAGGCATAAGACTTACTCAATAAACACATTGAGTGAATGCACATATGTTATTGGAAGAATCCCAAATACCCAAGCAATTAACTGGGATACGTTCAAATTATGCATAATGGATTGATCTTTGAAAAGATGCATTGAAAACTTCCTATTTCTGTTGATAATATTATTTTTCCATTTATCTAATTTGAAACCATTATCTGTGTGTTAACGTTTTTTAATATTTATTTTTATTTATTTATATTTATTTTGGCTGTGCCAGGTCTTAGTTGCAGCTTGTGGGATGGGATGGATCTTCGTTGTGGCATGCGGGCTCTTAGTTGTGGCATGCATGCTGCGGGATCTAGTTCCCCGACCAGGGATCGAACCTGGGCCCCCTGCATTGGGAGCGCAGAGTCTTACCCAGTGGACCACCGGGAAGTTCCTGTGTGTTAACTTTTTATTCAAGTATAGTGTACATACAGAAAACCATCCTCTTTTTTCTTTTTATTGAGGTATAGTTGATTTACAGTATTATATTAGTTTATTAGTTTCAGGTGTACAACATAGTGATTCAGAGTTTTAGATTATACTCAGTTTAATTATTATAAAATATTGGCTGTATTCCCAGTGCTGTACAATATGTCCTTGTAGTTTATTTTGTATATAGTAGTTTGTACCTCTTAATCTCCTACCCCTATGTTGCCCCTCCCTCCTTCTCTCTCCCCTCTAGTAACCACTAGTTCTCTATATCTGTAAGTCTTTTTCTATTTTGTTATATTCATTTGTTTGTTCTATTTTTTAGATTCCATATATGAGTGCTAACATATATTTGTCTTTCTCTGACTTATTTCACTAAGCATAATACTCTTCAGGCCCATCCATGTTGTTACAAAGGGCAAAATTTTATTCTTTTTTATGCTGATTAGTATTCCAGTAGTATTATGTGTATATGTGTGTGTATCACATCTTCTTTATCCATTCATCTGTCGATGGACACTTAGGTTGCTTCCATGTCTTGGCTATTGTAAACAATGCTGCTGTGAACATTGGGGTGCATTTATCTTTTTGAATTAGTGTTTTCGTTTTCTTCAGATATATACCCAGGAATGGAATTGCTAGATCACATGATAGTTCTATTTTTAGTTTTTCAAGGGACCTCTATACTGTTCTATACTGTTTTCTATAGTGGCTGGCTGCACCAATTTACATTCCCACCAAGAGTGTACAAGGGTTCCCTTTTCTCCATATCCTTGCCAACATCTGTTACCTGTGGTCTTTTTGATCATAGCCTTTCTGATAGGTGTGACGCAATATCTCATTGTGACTTTGATTTGCATTTCTCTGATTAGTGATGTTGAACATCTTTTCATGTGCCTGTTGTTCACCTGTCTGTCTTCTTTGGGAAAATGTCTATTCAAGTCTTTTGCCCATGTTTTAATCAGGTTTTTTTTTAATTGAGTTGTATGAGCTGTTTATATATTTTGGATATTAACTTATTATTGGTCATGTCATTTGCAAATATTTTCTCCTATTCAGTAGGTTGTCTTTTTGTTTTGTCTTTGGTTTCCTTTGCTGAGCAAAAGCTTTTAAGTTTAATTAAGTCCCATTTGCTTATTTTTGCTTTTGTTTCCTTTGCCTTAGGAAGCAGATCCAAAAAAAATGGTGCTACAATTTATGTCAAAGAGTGTTCTGCCTGTGTTTGCTTTTAGTTTTATGGTTTCAGGTCTTACGTTTAGGTCTTTAATCCATTTTGAGTTTATTTTTCTGTATGGTATGAGAAAATGTTCTAATTTCATTCTTTTACATGTAGCTGTACAGTTTTCCCAGCACCACTTATTGAAGAGACTGTTTTTTTCTCATTGTATATTCTTGCCTCCTTTGTCATAGATTAATTGACCATAAGTATGTGAGTTTATTTCTGGGCTCTGTTCTGTTCCATTGATCTATGTGTTTGTTTTTGTGCTAGTACCATACTGTTTTGATTACTGTAGCTTTGTAGTATAGTGTGAGGTCAGGGACTGTGATACCTCCAGCTCTGTTCTTTCTCAAGATTGCTTTGGCTATTCAGGGTCTTTGTGTTTCCATACAAATTTTAGAATTGTTTGTTCTAGTTCTGTGCAAAATGCCATTGGTATTTTGATAGGGATTGCACTGAATCTGTAGATTGCCTTGTGTACTATGGTCATTTTAATGATATTAATTCTTCCACTCCATGAACATGTTATATCTTTCCATCTGTTTGTGTCATCTTCAGTTTCTTTCATCAGAGTCTTATAATTTTCCAAGTACAGGTCTTTTACTTCCTTAGTTAGATTTATTCCTAGGTATTTTATTCCTAGATATTTCATTCTTTTTAATGCAATGGCAAGTGGGATTCTTCTAAAAAATTTTTTTTAATTTTTATTTATTTTTAGCTGTGCTGGGTCTTTGTTGCATGCAGGCTTTCTCTAGTGGCGAGCAGGGGCTACTCTCTGTTGCTGTGCAAAGGCTTCTCACTGCTATGGCTTCTCTTATTGCGGAGCATGGGCTCTAGGTGCATGGGCTTCAGTAGTTGCAGCACGTGGGCTCAGTAGTTGTGACATGTGGGCTCTAGGGTGCATGGGCTTCAGTAGTTGTGGTGCACGGGCTCAGTAGTTTTGACTCGTGGGCTCTAGAGTGCAGGCTCAGTAGTTGTGGTGCATGGGCTTAGTTGCCCTGCGGCATGCAGGATCTTCCCGGACCAGGGATCGAACCTGTGTCCCCTGCATTGGCAGGTGGATTCTTAACCCCTGCACCACCAGAGAAGTCCCGGGATTCTTAATTTCCTTTTCTGATCATTCATTGTTAGTGTATAGCAGTGCAACAGATTTCTGTATATTAATTTTGTATCCTGCAACTTTACCAAATTCATTGATGAGCTCTAGTAGTTTTTTGCTGGTGTCTTTAGGATTTTCTGTGTATAGTATCATGTCATCTGCAAACAGTGACAGTTGTTCTTCTTACTTTCCAATTTAGATTCATTTTATTTCTTTTTCTTGTCTAATCATGTGGCTAGGACTTCCAATACTATGTTGAATAAAAGTGGCAAGAGTGGGCATTCTCGTCTTGCTCCTGATCTTAGAGGAAATGCTGTCAGCTTTTCACCATTGAGTATGATGTTAACTGTGGGCTTATATATGGCCTTTATCATGTTGAGGTATGTTCCCTCTATACCTACTTTGTGGAGAGTGTTTATCATAAATGGATGTTGAATTTTGTCCAAAGCTTTTTCTGTATCTATTGGGATGATCATATGATTTTTATTCTTCAACTTGTTAATGTGGTGTATCACGTTGTTTGATTTGTGGGTATTGAACCATCCTTGCATCCCTGGGCTAAATCCCACTTGATCATGGGATATGATCCTATCAGTGTGTTGTTGAATTTGGTTTACTGATATTTTGTTGAGGATTTTTTGCATTTATGTTCATGAGTGATATTGCCTGTAATTTTCTTTTTGTGTGATATCTTTGTCTGGTTTTGGTATCAGAAGGATGCTAGCCTTGTAGAATGAGTTTGGAAGTGTTCCCTCCTCTGCAGTTTTTTGGAATAGTTTGAGAAGACTTGGTATTAACTCTTCTCTAAATATTTGGTATAATTCACCTGTGAAGCCATCTAGTCCTGGACTTTTGTTTGTTGGGATTTTTAAAAATTACCTATTCAATTTAATTACTGGTAATTGGTCTGTTCATGTTTTCTATTTCTTCCTGGTTGAGTCTTGGGAGATTGTACATTTCTAGAAATTTGTTCACTTCTTCTGGGTTGTCCATTTTATTGACATATAGTTGTTTGTAGTAATCTTATCCTTTGTATTTCTGTGGTGTTGGTTGTAACTTCTCCTTTTTCATTACTGAGTTTATTGATTTGAGCCCTCTTTCTTTTTTTCCTGAGTCTAGCTAAAGGTTTATCCATTTTATTTATCTTATCAAAGAACCAGTTCTTAGTTTCATTGATTGTTTCTATTGTTTTTTTAAGTCTCTATTTCATTTATTACTGCTCTGATCTTTATGATTTCTTTCCTTCTACTAATGTTGGGTTTTGTTTGTTGTTCTTTTTCTAGTTCCATTATGTGTAAGGTTCAGTTGCTTATTTGAGTTTTTTCTTGTTTCCTGAAGTAGGCTTGTATAACTATAAACTTCCCTCTCAGAACTACTTTTGCTGCATCCCATAGATTTTGGACTGTTGTATTTTCATTTTCATTTGTCTCCAGGTATTCTTAAATTTTTTCTTTGATTTCTTCAGTGGTTGTTTAGTAGTATATTGTTTAGCCTCCACATGTTTGTGTTTTTTGCAGTTTTTTCTTGTAGTTGATTTGTGGTTGGAAAAAGCACTGTGGTTGGAAAAAGATGCTTGATATGATTTAAGTTTTCTTAAATTTACTAAGACTTGTGTCCTAGCATGTGATCTATCCTGGAGAATGTTTCATGTGCACTTGAAAAGAATGTGTATTCTGCTGCTTTTGGATGGAATGTTTCATATATATTCCATTTGGTCTATGTCTCTAAGGCAGTGTTTTCATATTGATTTTCTGTCTGGATGATCTGTCCATTGATGTAAGTGCGGTCTTAAAGTTCCCTACTATTATTGTGTTACTGTCAATCTCTTTATGTTGGTTAATAATCTGCTTTATGTATTTAGGTGCTCCTGTGTTGGGTGCATATATATTTACAATAGTTATATTTTCTTGGATTGATTCTTTCTTTGTCTCTTATTACAGTCTTTGTTTGAAAGGCTATTTTGGCTGCTATAAGTATTGCTACCCTGGCTTTCTTTTGATTTCCATTTGCTTGGAGTACCTTTTTCCATCCCCTCACTTTCAGTCTATGTCTGTCTTTAGATCTGAAGTGAGTCTCTTGTAGGCAGCATATATATATGGGTCTTGTTTTTGTATCCATTCAGCTACCCTGTGTCTTTTTATTGGAGCATTTAGTCCATTTACATTTAAAGTAATTATTGATAGGTATGTACTTAGTGCCATTGTTAATTGTTTTGGAGTTGTTTTTGTAGTTCTTTTTTTTGTTTCCTTTCTTCTTTTGTTCTCTTCCCTTGTGATTTGATGACTATCTTTTATATTTGATGTTGGGATTCCTTTTTCTTTTCTGTGCATATATCTGTTACAGATTTTTGGTTTGTGGCTACCATGAGATTTATATATAGCAACTTATATGTATATGTGATCATTTTAAGTTGCTGATCTCTTAATTTCAAATGCATTTTAATGACCCTGAATTTACACTTCCCTCCCCTACAATTTACTGGTTTTGACATCATATTTTACACCTTTTTGTTTTGTGTATCCATCAAATACTTATTGTGGATATAGATGATTTTACTACTTTTGTCTTTTAATCTTCCTGTTAGTTTTGTACATGGTTGATTTACTACCTTTACTGTATATTTCCCTTTACCAATAAGCTTTTTCCTTCTGTAATTTTCATGTTTCTAGTTATGGCCTTTTCTTTTTTGCTTAGAGAAGTCCCTTTAACATTGCTTGTAAAACAGGTTTGGTGGTGAACTCTTTTAGCTTTTGCTTGTCTGTAAAACTTTTGCCCTCTCTATCAAATCTGAATGAAAACCTTGCTGAATAGAGTATTCTTGGTTGTAGGTTTTTCTCTTTCATCACTTTAAATATATCGTGCCATGCTGAAATTTCTGCTGAAAATTCAGCGGATAGACTTATCCCTTGTACATAACTTGTTGTTTTTCCCTTGCTGCTTTTGATAGTCTCTTTATCTTTCATTTTCGCCATTTTGATTACAGTGTGTCTTGTTGTGGTCCTCTTTGGGTTAATCCTGTTTGGGACTCTGTACTTCCTGGACCTGGATGTGTTTCCTTTCCCAGGTTATGGAAGTTTTCAGCTCTTACGTCTTCAAATATGTTCTCTGCCCCTTTCTGTCTTTCTTCTCCTTCTGGGATCCCTATAATGCAAATGTTAGTATGCTTGATGTTGTCCCAGAGTTCTCTTAAACTGTCCTCATTTCTTTTTGTTCTTTTCTCTGTTCAGCTTCAGTGATTTCCTCTGATCCATTCTTCTGTATCTTCTAATCTACTGTTGATTCCTTTTAGTGTTTTTTTTTTTTTTTTTTTTTTTTTTTTTTTTTTTTTTGCGGTACGCGGGCCTCTCACTGTCGTGGCCTCTCCCGTTGCGGAGCACAGGCTCTGGACGCGCAGGCTCAGTGACCATGGCTCACAGGCCCAGCTGCTCCGCGGCATGTGGGATCTTCCCGGACCGGGGCACGAACCCGTGTCCCCTGCATCAGCAGGCGGACTCTCAACCACTGCGCCACCAGGGAAGCCCCTTTTAGTGTATTTTTAATTTCAGCTATTGTATTCTTCAGCTCTATTTTGTTCTTCTTTGTATCTTCTCTTTGTTCATCTTCTTACTGTGTTCATCCATTCTTCTTCTGAATTCTTTATGATCATTACCTTGAACTCTTTATGAGGTAGATTGCCTATCTCCATTTCAATTAGTTCTTCTGGGTTTTATCATGTTCCTTCGTTTGGAACATGTTCCTGTGTTGCCTCATTTTTCCTAATTTGCTGTTTTTATTTCTATGTCTCTGGTAAGTTGGTTATGCTTCCCAAGTTTGGAAAAGTGGCCTTTTGTAGGAGACATCCTATATGTCCCAGCAGTGCACTCCCCTCTGGTCACCAGACCTATGTGCTTTAGGGGTGCCCCCATGTGGGCTGCATAGGTCCTTCTGTTATGGTAGGCTGACTACTGTGGGCAGTCTGGTAGGTGTGGCTTGTCCCTGGTCCAGCTGGGTTGCTAGGCCCTGCCCGGTGAGGAGGCTGCTGGTCACTGGTTGGCAGGACCGGGTCATGAGGCAGCTGGCTGCAGAGCCCTGGGGTGTCCCGGGGCTAGTGCTGGCACACTGATGGACAGAGCCAGGTTCTGGGATGGTTAGTTGTGGGGCCAGGGTTCCTGGATCTAGTGTTGGCCTACTGGTAGGTGGATTCAGTTCCTGCATGGCTGGCTGTGGGTTTGAGGGGTCCCAAAGCTGGTTCTGGTGCAGTGGTGAGTGGGGCTGGATCCTGGGGTAGCTAGCTGATGAGACCAAGCTATCTTGGAGTTGGTGGTAGCCTGCTGGTGGGTGGGGTTGGATTCCAGGGCTGCTGGCTGAGGGACCCAAGGTGTCCCAGGGCTGGGGTTGACCTGCCAGTGGGCAGGGCAGTGTGCAGGGGGTCCCAGGGCATGGGGTGTCCTGGGGCTGGCCTGCTGGTGTGTTGGCTGGGTCCTGACAAGGCAGGCTGTGGAGGCATGGTGGTCCTGGGGCTGGTGTCTACCTGCTGTTGGGTGAGGTCAGGGCCCAGGGTATCCAAGTGCTGGTGCCTGCCCATCAGTGTGTGAAGCTGCGTCCTGGGCCTAGTGCCTGCCCACTGGCAGGCAGAGCCAAGTCCTGTGGTCTCTGGCTGCAGAGTCCAGGGGTCCCAGAGCTGGTGTTGAACTGCTGGTGGGTGTGGCCAAGGCCCAGCGGTTACTGGGGCTAGTGCTGGCTCACTGGTAGGCAGAGCCAGTTCTCAGGATCTCTGGATACAGGGCCCTGGGGATCCTGGAGCTGGTGTTGGTCTGCTGGTAGACATGGGCCATTTCCTGACACAGCTGGCTTCAGGATCTGGGGTGTCCCAAGCCTTGTATTGGCCTGCTGGTGGGTGGGACCAGATCCCAGGGTGTCTGGCTAAGGGGCCCAAGGTGTCTCAGAGCTGGTGTTGGCCTGCTAGTGGACAGGGCTGGGGCCCATGGGGTCCCAGGGCTGGTGCTGGCCTGCTGAAAGGTGGGCTGGGTCCTGCCTTGGCAGGCTGCAGGGCTGTGGCAGTCCTGAGGCTGGTGTCTACCCACTCGTGGTATGGCAGGGGCCCAGGGGTGTCCTGTGGCTGGTGCCTGCCCACTGATGTGTGAGGCTGCTCCCAGGCTAGTGCCAGTCCTCTGGTGATCAGGGCTGAGGATACCGGGGCTGGTGTCTACCTGCTGGTGGGCAGAGCTGGGTACCAGGGTCTCTGGCTGCAGGATCCTGGGGGCCCTGGAGTTGGTATGTTGGCCTGCTGGTGGGTGGGGCCAGGGCCCAGAGGGTCCTAGGGCTGGTGCCTGCCCACTAGTGGGTGGAGCTGGGTCCTGGGGTCTCTGACTGCAGGACTCTGGGGGTCCCCATGGTTAGTGCTTGTGCACTGGTGTTGGGGGCTGGGTCCTGGGCCCTCTGGTGGACAGGGCCTTATCCTGGGGCAGTTTTGGGCTCAGGAGGTCTTAAGGCAGCCTGCCTGCTGGTGAGTGGAACTGTGTCCCTGCCTGGCTAGTTGCTTGGCCTGAGGGTGCTGGTGCCAACAGGCTTGTGGGCAGGACTGGGTTCCAGTGCTAATAGGCTAGAGGAAGGATTCCAAAATGGCACTTGCCAGCACCAGTGTCCACATGGTAGAATGAGCTCCCAGAAGTGGCTACCACCAGTGTCTGTGTCCCCAGGGTGAGCTCCGTTTGCCTCCTGCCTGTCCAGGAGACTCTCGAAGATCAGCAGGTGGGTCTGACCCAGGCTCCTCTTAAATCACTGCCTCTGCGCTGGGTCCTGGAGCATGTGAGATTTTGTGTGCACCCTTTAAAAGTGGAGTCTCTGTTTCCCACAGTCCTCTGGGTCTCCCAAAAGTAAGCCCTGCTGGTCTTCAAAGCCAAGTGTTCTGGGGACTCGTCTTCCTGGTGCAGGACCCCAGGACTGGGGAGCCCAGTATAGGGCTCAGACTCATTGCTCCTTGGTGAGAACCTCTGCAATTGTAATTATCCTCCAGTTTGTGGGTCCCCCACTCAGAGGTGTGGGGCTTGACTGTACCGCTCCACCCCTCCTACCGGTCTCGCTGTGGTTCCTTCTTTATATCTTTAGTTGAAGATCTTTTCTGCTAGATTCTGGTCTTCCTCAACAATCATTGCTCTGTAAATAGTTGTAATTTTGGTGTGCCCATGAGAGGAGGTAAGCTCAGGGTCTTCCTACTCTACCATCTTGGCCTGAACTCCCACCATTCTCTTTTTTAAATATACTTTTTATTTACATATACATAAAATTCACCACTTTAAAGCATACAAATCAGTGGGTTTTAGTATATTCATAAAGTTGTGCAACCATCACCACTAATTCCAGAACATTTTCATCACCCCAAAAAGAAGCCACATGCTTATTAGCAGTCACTCCCCATTTCTCCCTCCCCTATCCCCTATCAACTGTTAATCTACTGCCTCTGTGGATGACTGTTCTGGATATTTCACATAAATGGAATCATACAATATATAGCCTTTTGTGTCTGGCATCTTTCATTTAGTAAAACAAAAGTATGATATTCATCCATGTGGTACCATGTATCAGTACTTCATTCCTTTTTATGGCCAAATAATATTCCACTGTGTGGGTATACCACATTTTGTTTATCCATTCATCAGTCGATGGACATTTGGGTCACCACCTTTTTGCTATTAAAAATAATACTGATGGGGCTGCCCTGGTGGTGCAGTGGTTGGGAGTCTGCCTACTGATGCAGGGGACACGGGTTCGTGCCACGGTCCAGGAGGATCCCACATGCCGCGGAGCAGCTGGGCCCGTGAGCCGTGGCCGCTGGGCCTGCGCGTCCGGAGCCTGTGCTCCGCAGCAGGGGAGGCCGCAGCGGTGAGAGGTCTGCGTACCGCCAAAAAAAAAAAAAATCCTGATATGAACACTTGTGTATACAAGTTTTTGTGTGGATATATGTTTTCATTTCTCTTGGGCATATACCTAAGAGTGGAATTACTGGATCATATGGTAACTGTATGTTTAACTTTTTGAGAACCTGCCAAACTGTTTCCATACCACCTGCACCATTTTATATTCCCAGCAACAGTGTGTGAGGGTTCTGATTTCTCCACAGCCTTGCCTTATCCTTTCCATCTCCCCAAGCCTTTTTTGTTTGTTTGAAGCTATCTTAGTGAATGTGAAATGATATCTCATTGTGGTTTTGATTATTTGCATTTCCCTATTGACTAATGATGGTGAGCATCTTTTCATGTGCTATTTGGCCATTTGTATTTCTTTGGGGAAATGTCTATTCTAATCCTATGTCCATTTAAAAATTGTGGGGTTTTTTTGGGGGGGGCTTCCCTGGTGGCGCAGTGGTTGAGAGTCCGCCTGCCGATGCAGGGGACACGGGTTCGTGCCCCGGTCCGGGAGGATCCCACATGCCACAGAGCGGCTGGGCCCGTGAGCCATGGCTGCTGGGCCTGTGCTCCGCAGCGGGAGAGGCCACAACAGTGAGAGACCCACGTACCGCAAAAAAAAAAAAAAAAAAAAATTTTTTTTTAATTGTGTTTGTAAGCCTTTACATATTCTGGATACAAGTCCTTTAAAAGATATGATTTTCAAATATCTTCTCCCATTCTGTGGGTTGTCTTCACTTTCTTGATGGTGTCCTTCAAATCACAAAAGGTTTTAATTTTGATGAAATCTAATTTGTTTCTTCTCTTGTTGCTTGTGCTTTTGCCCTCCTATCTAAGAAATCATTGCCAATCCAAGGTCACAACGATTTATGCCTGTGGTTTTTTACTAAGAATTTTATACTTACATTTAGATCTTCAGTCCATTTCGAGTTAATTTTCATATATTACGTGAGGTAGGGATCCAACTTCATTCTTTTGCATGTGACTATTCACTTATCCAAGCACAAATTTGTTGAAAAGACTATTCTTTCTCCCGTTGAATTGTCTTGTTACCTTTGTTAAAAGTCAATTGACTGGGCTTCCCTGGTGGTGCAGTGGTTGAGAGTCTGCCTGCCAATGCAGGGGACACGGGTTCGTGCCCCGGTCCGGGAAGATCCCACTTGCTGTGGAGCGGCTGGGCCCGTGAGCCATGGCTGCTGAGCCTGTGCGTCCGGAGCCTGTGCTCCGCAACGGGAGAGGCCACAACAGTGAGAGGCCCGCGTACCGCAAAAAAAAAAAAAAAAATCAATTGACCATCAATTGTGAGGGTTTATTTACATACCCATATTTCTATTTATATATATGTCTGTCCTTTTGTCACTACCACACTGTCTTGATTACTGTAACCTTCTATTAAGTTTTGAGATCAGAGTAGTGTGAATCTTCCAATTTTGTTCTTTTTCAAGATTGTTTTGGCTATTCTGGGTCCCTTGCATTAATTTTAGGATCAGCTTGTCAATTCCTGCAAAAAAGGCAACTGGGGTTTTGATAGGGATTGCACTGAATCTGTAGATTGGGGAGTATTGCCATTTTAATAACATTAAAAATGTTGATTCATGAACACGGATATCATTCCATTCATTTAGATCTTTAATTTCTTTCAATGACATGAGTAGTTTTTGTTGTACAAGTCTTGCACTTCTTTGTTAAACTTATTCCTAAGTTTTTTATTCTTTTTCATGCTTCTATTGGTTTGCTTGGGCCTCCATAACAGAAAAACCATGGACTAGTTGACTTAAACAACATAAATTAATTTTTTCACAGTTCTGGAGACTGAAATCCCAAGGTCAGGGTGCCAGCAGGGATGCTTACTGGTGAGACCTCTTTTTGGCTTGCAGATAGCCACCTTCTCCCTGTATCTTCACATGCATTTTCCTCTGTGCATATGTGGAAAGATTGAGATCTCTGGTGTCTCTTCTTCTTCTTATAAGTACACTAATCCTGTCAGATTAGAGCCTCATTCTTATGACCTCGTTTAACCTTAATTACTTCCTTAAAGGCCCTATTTCCAAATAAAGTCACATTGGGCATTAGGGCTTCAATATATAGCTTTTGGGGGACACAGTTCAATCCATAACAATGCTAATGTAAATGCAGATGTTTTCTTAATTTCATTTTCAGATTGTTCGTTGCTAGTGTATAGAAAGATAATTAGTTTTTATGTATTGATCTTATATCCTTTAGCGTTGCTGAACTAGCTTATTAATTCTCATAGTGTGTGTGTGTGTGTGTGTGTGTGTGTGTGTGTGTGTGTGTGTGTGTGTGTGTGTGTGTGTGTGTGTGTGTGGATTTTCTACGTGTCATTGCAAATAGAGCTGGTTTTACTTCTTCCTTTCTAATCTGGGTATCTTTTCTTTCTTTTTCTTGCCTGATTGCCTGGCTAGAATCTCCAGTACTATGTTGACTAGAACTGGGAGGAGTGGATATCTTTGTCTTGTTCCTGATCTTAGGGGAAAGCATCCACTCTTTCACCATCAGGTATGATGTTCACTGGGGTTTTTTCACAGATGTCCTTTATCAGGTTGATGGAATTTCCTTCTTTTCCTAATTAGTTGAATATTTTTAGCATGAAAGGGTGTTTGATTTTATACACATATTGTATTCATGCTTTTTATACATATATTAAGACAATCATATGGTTTTGTCCTTTATTCTTTTAATATGTATTAAATTGATTTTCATATATTGAACCAAACTTGCAATCTCAGGATAAATTCCATTTGGTCACGGTGCATAATCCTTTGTATCTATTGCTGGATTCAGTTTGCTAGTATGTTTTAAGGATTTTTACATCTAAATTCATGAGGAATATTGATCTGTAGTTTTCTTTCCTTGTGATATTTTTATTTTTTTATTTTTTAAATATTTATTTATGCATGCTGCTCAGGGTCTTAGTTGTGGCACACGGACTCTTAGTTGTGGCGTTCATGTGGGATCTAGTTCCCCAACCAGGGATCGAACCTGGGACCCCCTGCTTTGGGAGTGTGGAGTCTTACCCACTGGACCACCAGGGAAGTCCCCCTTGTGGTATTTTTAAATTTGGTTTTGGTATCAGGGTGATACTGGCCTCATAGAATGATTGGGCAATATTCTCTTTCCTTTTATTATTTTTTTAAAGAAGAGTTTGTAAGGGACTTCCCTGGTGGTCCAGTGGCTAAGACTCCATGCTGCCAATACAGAGGGCCTGGGTTTGATCCCTGGTCAGGGAACTAGATCCCACATGCTGCAACTAAGAGTTCATGTGCCGCAACTAAAGATCCTGCATGCTGCAACGAAGATCCACATGCTGCAGCTAAGACCCTGTGCAGCCAAAAATAAATAAATAAATGTTAAAAAAAAAAAAGTTTGTGAATTCTTGTTTATGTGTTTGGTAGAATTCAACAGTGAAGCTATCTGGTTCTGGGCTTTTCTTTGTGGGAAGTTTTGATTACTGATTCAATCCTTTTGCTTGTTATAGACCTATTCAGACTTTCTTTTTCTTCTTGAGTCCATTTCAGTAGTTTGTGTCTTTATAGAAATATTTCCATTTCATCTAGGTTATCTAATTTGTTGGCATACATTTGTTCATAAAATTCCCTTATAATCCTTTTTATTGATATAAGAGTGATTATAACATCCCTCTTTCATTCCAGATTTTAGTAATTTGAGTCTTTTCTCTTTTTTTCTTGGCCTTTCCAGCTAATGGTTTGTCAAGTTTGTTGATCTTTTCAAAGAATCTACTTTTTATTTCATTGGTTTTTCTATTGTTTTTCTGTTCTCTACTTCATTTATTTCTGCTTGAATCTGTATTGTTTCCTTCCTTCTGCTTCCTATAGGTTTAGTTTGCACATCTTTTTTTTTTTTTTAGTTTCTTAAGGCGTGCAGTTAGGTAATTAATTTGAGGTCTTTCTTTTTTTTTTTTTTGCGGTACACGGGCCTCTCACTGCCGCAGCCTCTCCCGCTGCAGAGCACAGGCTCCGGACGCGCAGGCTCAGCGGCCATGGCTCACGGGCCCAGCCGCTCTGCAGCATGTGGGATCCTCCTGGACCGGGGCATGAACCCGTGTCCCCTTCATCGGCAGGCGGACTCCCAACCACTGCGCCACCAGGGAAGCCCTTTCTTTTTTAATATAGCATTTATAGCTATAAATTTCCCTCTAAGCTTTAGCTGCATTGTAACTTTTGATACATTGTGTTCTTGTTTTCACTTATCTCAAAGTATTTCCTAATTTTCCTGTGATTTCTTCTTCAACCTATTGGTTATTTTGGAGTCTGTTGTGTGATTTCCACGTATATGTGAATTTCCCACATTGCTTTCTGTTATTTTTAAAAAACTTTTATTGAAGTACAGTTGATTTACAATGTTGTGTTAATTTCTGCTATACGGCAAAGTAACTCAGTTATACATATATATTCTTTTTCATTATGCTTTATTACAGGATATTGAATATAGTTCCCTGTGCTATACAGTAGGACCTTGTTGTTTATCCATCCTATATATAATAGTTTGCATCTGCTAATCCCAAACTCCCAATACTTCTCTCCCTCATCCCCCATTCAACAACCACAAGTAGTCTGTTCTCTATGTCTGTGAGTCTGTTTCTGTTTCATAGATATGTTCATTTGTGTTGTATTTTAGATTCCAGATGTAAGTGATATCATATGGTATTTGTCTTTGTCTGACTTACTTCACTTAGTATGATAATCTCTAGGTCCATCCATGTTGCTGCAAACAACTTTATTTCATTCTTTTTTATGGCTGAGTAGTATTCCATTATACATATATACCACACCTTCTTTTTCCATTCATCTGTCGTTGGACATTTAGGTTGTTTCCATGTCTTGGCTATTGTAAATAGTGCTGCTACGAACATAGGGGTATCTTTTCGAATTATAGTTTTGTCTGGGTATATGCCCAAGAGTGGAATTGCTGAATCATATGGCAACTCTATTTTTAGTTTTTTAAGGAACCTCCATACTGTTCTCCATAGTGGCTGCACCAGTTTACATTCCCACCAACAGGGTAAGAGAGTTCCCTTTTCTCTACATCCTCTCCAGCATTTCTTTTTTGTAGACTTTTTAATGATGGCCATGACCAGTGTGAGGTGGTACCTCATTGTAGTTTTGATGTGCATTTCTCTAATAATTAGTGATGATGAGCATTTTTTCCTGTGCCTGTTGGCCATCTGTATGTTTTCTTTGGAGAAATGTTTATTTAGGTCTTCTGCCCATTTTTTTGATTGGGTTGTTTGTTTTATTGTTATTGAATTGTATGAGCTGTTTGTATATTTTGGAAATTAAGCCCTTATCAGTTACATCATTTGCAAATATTTTCTCCCAATTTGTAGGTTGTCTTTTCATTTTGTGTATGGTTTCCTTTGCTGTGCAAAAGCTTATAAATTTGATTAGGTCCCATTTGTTTAGTTTTGCTTTTATTTCTATTGCCTTGGGAGACTGACCTAAGAAAACATTTATATGATTTATGTCAGAGAGTGTTTTGCCTTTGTTCTCTTCTAGAAGTTTTATGGTGTCTTGTCTTATATTTAAGTCTTTAAGACATTTTGAGTTTATTTTTGTGTATGGTGTGAGGGTGTGTTCTTAGTTCATTGATTTACATGTGGCTGTCCAGCTAGCCCAACACCACTTGCTGAAGAGATTGTCTTTTCTCCATTGTATATTCTTGCCTCATTTGTCGAAGATCAATTGACCATAGGTGTGTGCGTTTATTTCTGGGCTCTCTATTTTGTTCCATTGATCCGTGTGTCTGTTTTTTTTGCCAATACCATGCAGTTTTGATTACTGTGGCTTTGTAGTATTGTCGGAAGTCTGGGAGGGTTATTCCTTCGCTTTGTTCTGTTTCCTCAGGACTGCTTTGGCAATTCTGGGTCTTTTATGGTTCCATATAAATTTTAGGATTTTCACATTCTGTGAAGAATGTCATGGGTAATTTGATAGGGATCATGTTAAATCTGTAGATTGTTTTTAGTAGTATGGCCATTTTAACAATATTAATTCTTCCAGTCCAAGAGCATGGGCTATCTTTCCATTTATTTGAATCATCTTCAGTTTCATTATTAGTGTTTTATAGTTCTTGGCATATAAGTCTTTCACTTCCTTGATCAGGTTTATTCCTAAGATTTTTGTTTTTTGGGGGGTTTTTTGATGCGATTTTAAATGTGATTTTTTTTTTTTTTTTTTACTTTCTGATATTGCATTGTTAGTGTAAAGAAATGCAACAGGTTTCTGTATGTTAATCTTGTATTCTGCTACCTTGCTGAATTTTTTTTTAATCAGTTCTAGTAGTTTTTGTGTGGAGTCTGTATGGTTTCCTATATATAGTATCATGTCATCTGTATATAAGGACAATTTTACCTCTTCTCCTCCAATTTGGATACCTTTTATTTCTTTTTCTTGTCTGGTTGCTGTGGCTAGGACTTCCAATACCATGTTGAAAAGAAGTGGTGAGATTGGGCATCCTTGTCTTGTTCCAGATTTTAGTGGGAAGGCTTTCTTTCAGCTTTTTACCATTGAGTTTTATGTTGGCTATGGGTTTGTCATGAATAGCTTTTATCATGTTGAGATATGTTCCCTCTATACCCACTTTGGTAAGAGTTTTTATCATAATGGATGTTAAATTTTGTCAAATGCTTTTCCTGTATCTGTTGAGATCACCATGTGGTTTTTGTCTTCTCTTTTGTTGATGTGGTGTATCACATTGATTGATTTGTGTATGTTTTACCATCCTTGTGACCCTGGGATGAATGCAACTTGATTGTGGTGTATGATCCTTTTTCATGTGTTGTCAGATTGTGTTTACTAATATTTTGTTGAGAATTTTTGCATTTATGTTTATCAAATATAGATATAGATATCAGTATATAGCTATAGATCAATATATTCATAGATAATAGATTAATATAGTCATCAATACAGATACAGATTTGCTGATATTGGCCTGTAATTTTCTTTTTTGGTGTTTGTCTGGTTTTGATATCAGGGTGATTATAGTGGCTTCACAGAATGACTTTGGGAGTATTCCCTCCTCTTCAATCTTTTGGAAGAGTTTGAGAAGGATCAGTATAAATTCTTATTCGTATGTTTGGAAGAATTCCCCAGTGAAGCCATCTGGTCCTGGACTTTTGTTTGTAGGGAGTTTTTTGGGTTTTGTTTTTGTTTTTGTTTTTTTTAATTACAGATTCTATTTCACTTCTAGTGATCAGTCTGTTCAAATTTTCTGTTTCTTGATTCAGGTTTGGTGGGCTGTATGTTTCTAGAAACTTGTCCATTTCTTCTAGGTTGTCCAATTTGTTAGCATATAATTGTTCATAGTATTCTCTTATGGGTTTTTTTAAATTAATTTATTTATTTTTGCTGTGTTGGGTCTTCATTTCTATGCGAGGGCTTTCTCTAGTTGTGGCAAGCGGGGGCCACTCTTCATCACGGTGCGTGGGCCTCTCACTATCATGGCCTCTGTTGTTGTGGAGCACAGGCTTCAGACACGCAGGCTCAGTAGTTGTGGCTCACGGGCCTAGCTGCTCCACGGCATGTGGGATCCTCCCAGACCAGGGCTTGAACCCGTGTCCCCTGCATTAGCAGGAAGATTCTCAACCACTGCGCCACCAGGGAAGCCCCCTCTTATGGGTTTTTTTTATGTCTATGGTATTCTTTATATTTCTCCTCTTTCATTTCTTATTTTATTTGGGTCCTCTCTTTTCTTCTTGGTGAGCCTACCCAGAGGTTTGTCAATTTTGTTTACCCTTTTGAAGAACCAGCTCTTGGTTTTATTGATTTTTCTGTTGCTTTTTAATCTCTTTTATTTATTTCTCTCTGATCTTTATTATTTCCTTTCTTCTACTGACTTTAGGTTTTGTTTGTTCTTCTTTTTCTAATTCTTTTAGGTGGTAGGTTAGGTTGTTTATTTGAGATTTTTCTTGTTTTTTTTGAGGAAGGCCTGTATCACTATGAACTTAACCTCTAAGAACTGCTTTTGCTACATCCCATAGATTTTGTACAGTTGTGTTGTATATTTTTATTTTTATATGAAGCTGATACAACTGGATTCTAACTAAGTACCCTGAGATTGTCAAAAGGTTACATATTTCCTTCTGATTCTTTAGGTTTTGTTTTTGACTTCATACTCTTAAAAAAAAAATTCAGTGTACCTGCCCCATTTATTTTAACAAACACAAAAACATTCAGATAATGTTTAACATTTGATGGACACAACCCTATATTATAGACACTATTGTTGTCCCAACTTACAGGTGATGAAACAGAGACATGGAAAAATTAAATTCTTTGCCAAGTTCCCACAAGTAATGGCAAAAACTGAGATGTGATCCTGGGCTTCCAGCATTTGAGCCCATACTTTCAGTTAGCAGTTCTCAGAGTTTTTGGTCTCAGGACCCCCTTATATTCTGAAAAAATGACTGAGCCAAAATGTATATGGACATACAAAGGCCCTAGAATATCTAAGAAATGTTGATAAAGAAAAACATTTTTAATAAAAAAATTACTGGTTCTCAAACAAAGTTGGAAGACTTAACCAGCATATTTCAACATTTACTACAAAACTACTGTAATTAACACAGAGTACTTTTGGAGCAAGGATAGATAAATGTACCACTGGAACAGAACAAAGAATCCGTAAATAGACCCACAGATGTATGTTTTCTTGATTTACATCAAAGGTGCCACTGTAATTACATGGGGGAATGATTTTGGAACAACTAATTGTGTGTATGGAGAAAAGTAAAGCCTGACCCTTAACTCAAACACAAAAATTTGTTAAGTATATCATAGACATAAAATCAAAAGCTAAAACGATCAAACTTCCAAATAAAAGCATAGGAGAATATTTTCCTGGTATTGTGGTAAATAAAGTTTTTAATCAGATCACAAAATACACTAAACCAAATAAGAAAGATTGATAAATTTGACTTAAATTAGAATATCTGATCGTCAAAACACATCATTAAGAAAGTAATAGGGGCTTCCCTGGTGGCGCAGTGGTTGAGAGTCCGCCTGCTGATGCAGGGGACACGGGTTCGTGCCCCGGTCTGGGAAGATCCCACATGCCGCGGAGTGGCTAGGCCCGTGAGCCATGGCTGCTGAGCCCGCGCGTCCAGAGCCTGTGCTCCGCAACGGGAGAGGGCCACAACAGTGAGAGGCCTGCATACCGCAAAAAAAAAAAAAAAAAAAAAAGAAAGAAAGTAAATAGGCCAGCTATAGAATGATAAAGAATTCATATACAGAATATACAAAGAACTTCTACAAATCAATAAGCTAATTTTTTTCCTATTCATCTTTTTTTTTTCTTGAGGGTTTGAGGTAGAGGTTTTTTTTTTAAAATTGAAGTATAGTTAATTTACATTGTTGTATTAATTTCAGGTATACAGCAAATTGATTCAGTTATCTGTGTGTGTGGGGGGGTGTGTGTGTATGTGCATACATATATACATATACACACATATATCCTTTTTTAGATTATTTCCCATTATAGGTTATTTTAAGATATTGATTATACTTCCCTATGCTGTACAGTAGGTCCTTGTTGTTTATTTTATATATAGTAATGTGTATCTGTTAATCCCAAACTCCTAATTTATCTCTCCCCACCCCTTCCTATCCCCTTTGGTAACCATAAGTTTATTCTATGTCTGCGAGTCTATTTCTGTTTTGTAAGGAAATTCATTTGTATCATTTTTTGGATTCCACATATAAGTGATATAGTATTTGTTTTTTTAAAATGAACAAAAGATTTGAACAAGCATTTCATGAAAGAGGATATTCAAATGACCAATTAATGTATTAAAAGGAACTCAGAATAATATCAAAGAAATGCAAATTAAAACCATAATAACACATTTAGAAGAATGGAAAAAAAATTTTAAACTTTCATTATCAAGTGTTGCTGAGGATGTGGAGTAACTGAAATTCTCATCCATTATGATTTGGCAGCTTCTAATAAAGCCAAACATAGACCTACTGTGGAACCCAACAATTCCACATCCCGGCATATGCTCAAGAAAAATTAATTCATATGGCCACCAAAGACTTGTACAAGAATGTTCATAGCAGCTTTATTCATAATAGTCAAAAACTGGACAAAATCCAAATGTCTATCAAACAGGAAAAGAAAACAATATGTGATATAGTTGTACAATGGAATATTACTGGCAATAATAAAAATGAACAGACTATTAATACACAGAATGACATGTATTAATCTCAAGAATGCTATGCTGAGAGAAAAAAGCCAGGCACAAAAGTATACATATTATGATTCCATTCATATGAAGTTAAGAACAAGCAAAACTAATCTATGATGACAGAAATCATAATAATGGTGACCTCTGGTGGATTGGTGAGTCCTTCCATGATGATGGAAATGGCCTATAACTTGAATGTGGTGGAGGTTACATGGTGTATACATATGTAAAAATTAATTGAGCTGAATGTTTAAGATTTGTGTACTGTATGTAAATTATACAACAGTAAAACTTTAAATAAAAGGACCTCCAAAGAGCCTTTATGTGTTATATCTATCAAATTTTATATTAGAAATTAAAATTGTGACACTTTGAAGTATTAACTCGTTTTTAATTAAAAAATAAAAAACCTACTACACATTAACATGCATAATGTCTTTATGAAAAATAACTATTTTCTAAAACAAAAAATTAGAGGAGTGGCATTGTTTTACATTTTTGCAAATTTCTTTAACGTCTGACTAAAAGAAGACAGCTGGAAAAAAGACAGCTGGATTCTCAAACCTGCTTCTGCATTTAATGTGTTAAAATATCATGTTATGCAGCCTTTGGAAACTCTACTGTACACTTACAGGAGAAGGCAAGTGAAAAGACAAATGAAACTTATAAAAATAGTTTTGACCTCATGATTCTCTGGAAGTCTCAGAGACCCTAGAGTACCCCATATTATACTTTGGGAACTGCTGCTCTGACCCACCCTCCTTTGCTGCCTTTTTAGCATGTTGCTAGAAGAGAAATGTAATATCCAAGTTTAGAATGGGGTTCATGTTAGCTATTTATTACACAGATTCCTTAGTATCTTTCTCATTTTCCACAGTTCTACCCCTGCCTCGCCTACATTTTCCAGGTCCAATAAGTTTGGAGATGAGGACTTCTCTTCCTCTTGGCCCTGGTCCTCTCTGTAGTGGAGGCTATATTCCAGCAAGCAGGTAGATGTTAACAATAGGACACATGAGCATGGCAGGGGCTGACTTTGATCATTATCCACCCTCTTAGCATAATTATCATCATAAGCTGCTGCTAGAATTAGTTTTTGTTTCATCTCTCAACTCACAGGTCACCCCTATGACTGTATAGGAAGCACCTTGGTTAGTGACTTAGTAACCTCAGCTGTCTCACACCAATTCACATCACTGTCCTTTCCAGAGGCAGGACTGCCTTAAGGACCTTGACTTGGCACTCTTTTGCCTTCTTAGTGTGTCTTTAGTTATAGTTTAGAGCTGCTGGGTACAGCCAGATGACTGTAGGTACTGGTTGGCTTTCTGAGATGCATCTAATGTAAGAGTAAGACATACACTTCAGAATAATTTTTTCCAACTTTTTTAATGAAAAATTTCAAACATACAAGAGAGTTGAAAGAATTTTATGGTAAAAAACCAATATACTCATCATCTAGATTTTACAATTTACATTTTACTATATTGCTTTATCATATATCTGTCTACCTATCCATCCCTCTATCCATCCATAAATGATTTTTTATGCATTTCAAAGTAAGTTGCAGACATAAATACACTACACTCCTTGATGCTTCAGCATGCATACGTTTAACTAGAATTTAATGTTTGTGTAGAGGGTTGGTTTCTTTTCAGATAAACTTCATATATGGTTTACCCAAAGGAGCTGAAAACTGTGTCCACATAAAAACCTGCACACGGATATTTATAGCAGCTTTATTCATAATTGCCAAAACTTGGAAGCAACCAAGATGCCCTTCAGTAAATGAATGGGTAAATGAACTGTGGTACCTACAGACAATGGATTATTTTTCAGCACTAAAAAGAAATGCATTTCAAGCCATGAAAAAAAAAATGAAGGAACCTTAAATGCATATTACTAAGTGAAAGAAGCCAGTCTGAAAAGGCTACATACTGTATGATTCCAACAGTATGATAATTCTGGAAAACGCAAAGCTATGGAGATAGTAAAAAGATTAGTGGTTGCCAGAGGTTAGGGGGGAGGGAAGGATGAATAGGCAAAGCACAGAGGATTTTTAGCATGGTGAAACTGTTCTGTATGATACTACAATCCTGGTATGTCATTATATATTTGCCCAAACCCATAGAATATACAAAACCAAAAGTAAACCCTAATGTAAACCATAGACTTTGGGCAATTATGATATGTCAATGTAGGTTCATCAGTTATAACAAATGTACTACTCTAGTGAGTGATGTTGATAATGGGGCAGGCTGAGCATATGTGGGGGTAGGGAATATATGGGAAATCTCTGTCAGTTCTTCTCAATTTTGCTGTGAACCTAAAACTGCTGTAGGTACTTCCCTGGTGGCGCAGTGGGTAAGAATCCGCCTGCCAATGCAGGGGACGTGGGTTCGATCCCTGGTCCAGGAAGACCCCACAGGCTGCAGAGCAGCTAAACCTGTAAGCCACAACTATTGAGCCTGTGCTCTAGAGCCCACGAGCCACAACTACTGAGCCCACGCACCCTGGAGACCACACACCACAACTACTGAGCCAATGCGCCACAACTACTGAAGCCCGTGCACCTACAGCCTGTGCTCCACAACAAGAGAAGCCACTGCAATGAGAAGCCCGTGCACTGCAACGAAGAGTCGCCCCCACTCACTGCAACTAGAGAAAGCCGGCACGCAGCAACAAAGACCCAATGCAGCCAAAAATAAATTAATTAATTAATTAAAAACAAAAAAAACTGCTCTAAAAAAATATTGTCTTTAAAAAAATAAGTCCTGTCAGGAGAATGAGCTCTCTAGAAGACAAAGGCTGCTTTCATTTAAAAAAATTCATGTACAGTGAAGTGGACAAATTGTAAGTACACCATTTGGTGAGTTTTGACAAATATGTTCACGTGTATCCCATATAGAATTGTAAAATATGACCGTCACTCCAGAGTTTTTCTTGTGGTCCTTCTCAGTGAATCCCTGACCCCACCACACTCCCAGAGACAGGTACCTGTTTTCAGAATAATTTTTAACTTATACCCAGTGAAATTCTTTTTTAAATTAAATCCAGAAATCTCTGGATTATTTAGGCTTATTGTTCTTGGTTATAGACTCTATAGAAGTCGCAGAAAATTTCCAGCCTTTCCTTAGATGATATTTTGTGTAAATGACTTTTTATCTATAAGTTATTTTTTTAATTTACTTTTTATTTTATATTAGAGTATAGCTGATTTACAATGTGTTAGTTTCAGGTGTACAAAGTTAGTTTCAGCTATGCATATGCATATATTCATTCTTTTTCAGATTCTTTTCCCATACAGGTTATTACACATTATTGAGTAGAGTTCCCTGTGCTATACAATAGGTCCTTGTTGATTATTTTACATATAGTAGTGTGTATATGTTAATCCCAAACTCCTAAATTATTCCTCTCCCCACCTTTCCCCTTTGGTAACCTTAAGTTTGTTTTTGAAGTCTGTGAATAAGTTTCTGTTTCGTAAATAAGTTCATTTGTATCATTTTTTTGATCCCACGCATAAGTGATATCATAGGATATTTGTCTTTCTCTGTCTGACTTCACTTAGTATGATAATCTCTAGGTCCATCCATGTTGCTGCAAATGGCATTTCACTCTTTCTTATGGCTGAGTAATATTCCATTGTATATATGTACATCTTCTTTATCCATTCCTCTGCTGATGGACATTTAGGTTGCTTCCATGTATTGGCTATTGTAAATACTGCTGCAATGAACATTGGGGTGCATGTATCTTTTCGAATTACGTTTTTCTCCAGATATATGCCCAGGAGTGAGATTGCTAGATCATATGGCAACTCTTTTCAATTTTTTAAGGAACCGTCATACTGTTCTCCATAGTGGCTGTACCAGTTTACATTCCCACCAACAGTGTAAGAGAGTTCCCTTTTCTCTACACCCTCTCCAGCATTTCTTATTTGTAGACTTTTTAATCATGGCCATTCTGACCAGTGTGAGGTGGTACCTCATTGTAGTTTTTTTTTTTTTTTTTTTTTTTGCGGTATGCGGGCCTCTCACTGTTGTGGCCTCCCCCGTTGCGGAGCACAGGCTCCGGACGCGCAGGCTCCGGATGCGCAGGCTCAGCGGCCATGGCTCACGGGCCCAGCCGCTCCGCGGCATATGGGATCCTCCCAGACCGGGGCACGAACCCGTATCCCCTGCATCGGCAGGCGGACTCTCAACCACTTGCGCCACCAGGGAGGCCCCTCATTGTAGTTTTGATTTGCTTTTCTCTAATAATTAGTGATGTTGAGCATCTTTTCATGTGCCTCTTGGCCATCTGTATGTCTTCTTTGGAGAAATGTCTATTTAGATCTTCTGCCCATTTTTTGATTGGGTTGTTTGTTCTTTTGATATTGAGCTGCATGAGCTGTTTGTATGTTTTGGAGATTAATCCCTTGTTGGTCGCTTCATTTGCAAATATTTTCTTCCATTCATTGGGTTGTCTTCATTTTGTTTATGGTTTCCTTTGGTGTGCAAAAGCTTGTAAGTTTGATTAGGTCCTGTTTGTTTATTTGTTTTTATACTGAGTTATTTAAAATTATGAAACAGAAGAACTGATCTTCAAGCACAGAATAGGTGTTCAATATAAGCTTTTTATTTCCATAATTCTAAACTGCAGGGATCTAAGAAAAATGTATTTAATGGGCAAAACTTTCAAAAGAAAAGAAAAGGCAAGTCACTGTCACTCATTCCTATATAGCAATAGTCCAGTGAAGGCAAAGCTCTCAATGTATTGTACAAGGTGAAAAGGAAGCTCTCAGGCTTCAGAGTTGCAGGATATTATTAAAGCCCTGTGACCATAAACCAGGCTGGTCTTAGTGCCTCTTTCCCAGACAGTCTTATTCAACATCAGCACTCCAGGCAGGGCAGGTCAGACCCTTTCAGAGCCAGGAAAATACCTCCTGCAGTGCTAAATCATACACATCTTGAGGCTTGTGGATAAACTTATCAAATGAAGGCTTGAGTCCCAAACAGGTATTGAGTGGCTCATTTATTCCTTCTTTTGTCCCACCAAAATGATTTTTTTAGTGCATGGACAATTCTGCAAAGATTTATTAAGTCCTCGTATAGACCTACCTATTCCTGTGGAGCATGTGAAGATGAAAAATATGATTCTCAATTTCAAGGGGTTTTATGTTTTAGGGGGAGAACCAGGTAGAGGAGAATTCCAGTTAGGAGGTAGGGCATGATGGAGAGGGAACTTCTGGAAGAGGGAAAATCTGAACTAGGCCTTGAAAGATTGGTAAGGTTTTTTTTTTACAAATATGGATGAGAAGGAAGAGCAAATAATTTTTCATACTGCAGCCCGAGTGATCTTTATGAAGCACAAATCTGATCATTACATTCCTCTACCTAAAATAAAGTCTTTCATCGATGAGAAGTATTAACACTCGTGTTTTATGGGATAATAGTGCCTGGCACACAGTGGATGAGGAAACTGAGGCCCAGTAGGGGCTGTGCCCTCCCCAGAGCTAGGTACTTAGTGGCAGAACCAGACTGGGATTTAGTGCCCCTAGGGAATACTCCTCTTCTTAGGCACTTCAGTAGCCATTTTAGTTTCAAGAAAATAAGTCAGCATCCTAGGATACAAGTATATCTGGGCTGTGGAGGACTGTACAGCCATTCAAACCGGTGGGCACATCTGCGTGTAACCACCCAGAAGGAAACTCAAGATTACTGCTAATTCAGTAAGGGAAGTTGCAGAAATTATAGGTAGCATAATCCTGTTTTCACAAAACTAATGAAGTTTGTGAGTGGCAGGAAGAGGTCTGGAATAACACCAATGTGCTAGCTGAGGAGGGGGGATTTGGCAGAGGAACTTTCACTTGTTAACATATACATTTCTTTGTTGCTAGAGCTCGTTTTGGTGGCGGGTGGTCATCTTATTTTATTTACAAGGAGCATGCATTTTGTTTCTAATTAAAAAGACAGGCAAAACCAAACTCTCCGCTGACCCTCAGGATTGTGTCCAAACTCCTTACTGAGGCCGCTCTTGATCCACCTGCCTTCACACCTCCTCTCCCCCTTCCAGTTCCGCCTGCATCCGAGCTCCAGCTCCTAGAACTCAGGGCGCGCTGCCTTCTGGACTGTGATTCTTCTCTCCGCCCTTCTTTTCCCCTTCTCTCCGTGAGGCTGGCTTTTATTTATCCTTCAGGACTGGTGCTTCCTGAAATACTTTCTTCCCTATTGTTTGGCACCATGTTGCCTTCATCTTCCTTTTTCTTTTCCTTCCTGCCCCCTTTGGCAGCTCAGTTCTTCTCCCTGGCCTTTAGCTCAGTCCTTGGCCGCCTGTTCTCTCTCGGGTGGAGCTCCTTCCCATCCACTGCTTCCGTTCCATCACTCTGCCTCGACTTTCACACGTCCAACCCCAGTCCCCACTTCCCTCTGAGCACGACATTTGGAGAGCCTTCTTCAGAAGTAACCCCCCGACTTCCCCGGGACACACACACCCTCAGCAGGTGACACTGTTGTCCTTCCTATGTGCTTCTCCCCTCTCTGCAGCCCAGACACTTTTCTTTATTGCACTGCTGCTCCCTTCTCACCCGGAGCACGATGGCCCTGTACCTCCTCCAGAAGGCTCTTAAAAACACAGCTCTGGTGTTCCCCCTACTGAAAATCCTTCAGAGGCTTCCCGCGGCTCTGGGGACAAAGACCTCACTCTTCAACCTCAGGCTCAGCTTATCTGACCCGAGCTCACATCCCCCTGTGCCCCCTGCACACCAGCCCCACTGGCCTTTCAGTGCTTCCCTCTAAAGGGCCTTGCTTCCGAGACCACTGCCCTGCCGACCTGGCCTCTCAGCCTCCCCGCACCCTGGTTGGTGCCTAGTTACCACCTCTGTCTTTCCACAGAAATCACACTGCTCAAGGAAACCTTTCCAGATGTCCAAACTAGACCAAACCCCTGATGGGGTGCTCAGAGCTCCACCACTTTCCTTCACAGTCCTCCTCACCGTTTGCTATGAAGGTTTGCATAATTCATGGATTCACTAGACTGAAAGCCCAGGCTAGGGACTGTGCCTGTTTTCCTCCTTTTGTGTCCCCCAGACCTAGACAGGACAGGCACTCAATAATAGAAATATGAAAGTTGAGGGAGAGGAAACAGATGAGAATAGTTAAGGGGAGAAAGTCCATGGGGTCAGGAATAGCTGAGTATGCCTGGTAGGCCAGCTGATGTCAGTCAGACCAAGGAATCTGGGTTGTATTTTGTGAATCAAAGGAGGTCAGCCAAGCTTCCAGGGCAGGACAGCTGAATTATATGATCAGCTCAACAGTGTAAATGGGATGACCTAGTACATTCCAAAAAGCCTTCAACAGTCAGTTTGGACTGATATTGGCTATGTCTCTGAGGAAAGGAATTGGGGGTGGATTTTATTTTCTGTGTGCTGTGCTTGAAGTCTTTGGTGTTACTACTGTAGGTGAACAACACTGGAGGACTTCTCATTCAGCGGTCTGAGTGCTTCATCCATTAGCTCGTTAGGACGGGAAAGCCTATGACGATAGCCGGCGGAGCATTTCTGCACCTTTCTTTCGCAAGGAGTCCAAACATTTTTTGAGTTCAATTTTTTTTTAAAACAGGTGTTTACTAAAGTGAGCAAGGATCTTCTGCAGCTGTTTGGAGCCTGAGTGGCAGATGACACCAACTAACTGGGGACAAGTATGAGTTACACCCCAAAGGCTGCTGCAGCAGGATGCCCAGACAGCACGTAGACCACCTCCACACCTGCAGAGCTGAGAGGATCTCAGGTAAGGGGTCCAGAGTTACTCAGTAATGAGGCTTGTGAGAGAAATACTTTAACTGGAGGTGAGTCCTTGATGGCAGTTTTGGCTTCGGAAGCAAGGTTGGGGTCATCACTCAGCTGCCTCTCCCTCCACCTCCTGAGGGGCCCTAGGTTTTATTTATTTTTATTTATTTTATTTTTGGCTGTGTTGGGTCTTAGTTGCGGCGTGCAGGCTTCTCTCTAGTTATGGCACACAGGCTCTGTAGTTGTGGCTCATGGGCCTCTCTAGTTGTGGCTCACATGCTCAGTAGTTGCGCCACACGGGCTTTAGTTGCCCCGCAGCATGTGGGATATTAGTTCCCCGACCAGGGATCGAACCTATGTCCCCTGCATTGGAAGGCAGATTCTTAACCACTGGACCACCAGGGAAGTCCTCCTAGGTTATATTTAAGTAGACCGCCTTCCCTACTTGTAATTGTGAGTGCCAAAGCAATCCAAACGTGCCTCCACTCTAAGCTATAAAGAAACAATTAACCACAGTTAATGGCCCATAATTTGTTACTTCTGTATTCTATTCCCAAGGTTCCCTCCTGAGTTATTACCCATGAAGGAACATAAAACTGCACAAAAAACTATTTCATACAAACGAAGTGGGCTCTTTTTTGCTTTATTTCCCTCTGATTTAAAACAGTGGGTCTTCCTAGATGGAAAAGAGGTTCATCCCCACAGATGGGAAAGGCTACCACTTAGTGTCTTGCATCATTACAATGCAGACGCATGGACAGGACCAGCTACAGAATTTGCAGGGCCCAGTCCAAAATGAAAATATGGGGCCTCTTGTTAAATATAGTAGGAATTTCGAAACTGCAATAGAAGTGCATTAAACCGAGGGCAAGGTCCTTCTGAGTGCGGGGCCCTGTGTGACTGCAGAGGCGGTGCACACACCAAATGTTCTAGGCACTAGGAGGATGCGGGGGTGGGGGGGAACTCCACCACGAGGAGCTCAGGCATAGGAGCAGCTCCTCCCCTGGCAGAGAGCCTCTGCAGAGGAGGGAGCGTCAGGAGACCTGGACAAAGCATGGGGTGGCCAGAGGGCCACTGCTGAGGGAGCAGACGGTGTGGCCAAGGACAGCGTTCTCTTGGTGGTTCTCCCAGTTCTGATCTGCTTGGGGTTTGGTTATTAGAGGGCCCACAGATCAGAAAGGAATTGGGGTGCTTTAGAAAACTAGAAGGAAGGGGCAACAAATGAGTGTAGAAAACACTGGGATTGAGGAGGCATGAAGAGAGGGAGTTTCTAGAATGGAATTATCCGTGTTTTATTTTCATTTATTAACTGAAGTAGAATATCAAATTTAGATGATTTTCCCCCTAAACCTACTCCTCCCCATTCTCCATCTTAGTAAATGATCCAACTGGATGGATCACTGTCCATCCAGTTGATCCAGGCAGAAACCTGGAGTCTGGTTCCTCCTCCTCCTTTGCCTCAACAGTGCTCACTGAATCCTGTTAGTTCTCTCTTCAGGGTCCTTCTTGAGCCTGCACATCTACCTCTATCCAATGATGCCACCACCACTTCTTGCCATGACTGACAGCAGCCTCCTCACTGCCTGGCTTTTGAATCATGCAGACTAGAGTTCAAGTCCTCATTCTGCCACATGTTAGCTGAGTGACCTTGGATAGGGCTCTTCACCTTTCTGAGCCTCAGTTTCTTCATCTGTAAAATGGGAATAATAATACAAAGGGTTGTCTGGACTAAATGAAATGACGAAAGTGGCTTAGCACACAGTACATGCTCAATGAATTAGCTTCTTGTCTCTTTCCCTCTTCATTCCTCAGGCCTTAGTTTATATATTACTTCCCTCGGAACCCCTCTGCTGACTTGCTGCAAGTTTCCACAGATCCCCAGACTGCTCTGCAGCATTCATCACACTTACCTGTCTTTTGTCAACAGTCTTCTCCATGAGCACAGGATTCTGGCTTTCTCTGCCTACTGAGGTGCCTGACGTAAAGTAGGAATTCATATTTTGTTATTTGACTGGTATCCCTGTATATAATCAAAGGTTCCCAGCCATGAGGTCTCTGTAATGTCCCCCCACCAACTCCAGGTAAGTGGGCAGATGACCACATTATATAAACAAACAATGGAAACCAAGAGCATCCTACCCAATATAAGTTAAACCTAGGGCACTGGGGCAACTCATCATAGCAGATCCCATTCATGCTAGGTCAGATAAGGCCCATTCAAGGCCAGCCTAACCAAGCCAGTGCTCCAGATCAACACAAACTTCTCTGGGAATGCAGCGAGGCTGGGGCAAGGAAGGGACAGCACTATGGGCAGGACCACCCCCCTGGAGAAGGAATGAAGGTGGCCCCCATTCTTTGACCCAGGGCCACCTGAGTAGTTGGGCCAACCCCTTTCTCCTCAGGCCTTGAGAGTTCCCCACTAGATATTCCCCACTGAGGCCAATCAATTGCATGAGAGGTATGCACACCAAGGGGCCGATGCCCTGAGAAGCCCAAGGTGGAGGGGCTGGGTTTTTTGTTTTCTGAACTTTGTGAAATAACATATACATAGAAAAGTACATTAAAACTCTGTAGTTTATACTCCAATAAAGATGTTAAAAAAATTAAAAAAAAAATCTGTAGAGGCTGATGAGTTACCAGATGAGCATTCATGAAACCCACTACTCTAATCAGTACCTAAAGCATCTCCAGCACTCTGGAAGCCCAACCTGCTCGCTCCAACCCCTAGAGATGACCAAGGCCCTGGCTTTCGTAGTTACCATACCTTGGCATCTGAAATAATACTTTTGCCTGGTTTTGAACTTTGAAAGAATGGAATCATACAGCACATAATTTTGTTCTTTTTTCTATTCAGTATTATGTGAGATTCATTTGTGTGTCAGTATGTGTAACTAGTTTATTCATTCATTGCTGTGTTAGATCTTGTAGATGAATGTTTCACAAACTGTTTATCCCTTGCCCTGTTGATGGACATTTGTGCCGTTTCTGGCTTGTGTATTTTCTTATCTTAGTGTGAGGCTGTCCTGGATGACTTGCAGAGGCAAGGGGAGTTTGGAGCAGAAGAGAAAGGAGGGGGAGAGGCAGGAGGAGCTCTGGGCATGGGGGCAGGGCAGGTGAGAGGGACCCCCAGGTCAGATAGGGCTGTGGAAATACAGAGTGGGGCTGACGGCACCGTGGAGGAAAGGGTGCCAGAGGGCTCCTTTGAAAGTTTGCACCTACTCAGAGACTAGAGGAGTGCAATTCCCCTCTGAGGGCAAGTGTTCTGCCTGCTGAAGGCCATGGTCATGTGGTTTAGCAGGCAGGAGTTCAACTCCTCCACCTTCTGGACCTGCTGCCTGAGCCCACTTCTCTGCTCCCCATGGGGTGCAGGGCCAGCTCTGCATGCCTAGAGAGAAAGCCAGGCAGGGCAGCTGATAGCAAAATATTGCCCTAGAGGGACAGAGGCAACACCACAAACTGGCCAGGGAGTCACCTCTGGTGCCTCTCCTTTCTCAGGATGGGCAGACATCAAGAGATTTGTGTTTGGGAAGTTCAGGGATCACCCCTGCCAACCAGACACTGACCAGAATGGAGGTAAGGTGGCAGAGCCCCGAAGGGAAGGGGCCAGCACGGCTGACTGCTTGCCCAGCCCTCACCTGCCCTGGAAGCGAGGCCACCCCGTGGAGCCCACCTCTCGGAGACTCCCAGCAGCCCCGGGCAGAGCTCCCACCCCGAGAACCTGTCCCTGGTAACACTCCACCCACTTAAGTATTTCACCTTGGGGACCATCTTGGCTGGAGATGGCCGGGAGTCCCTATCACCCCTGAAAGACCTGTTTCCCTCCTCCCTCCAGCTGAGCAGGTACAGGTGAGAAGTTCTCTTGCCTTGGAGCAGTACGGCTGCCTGGGAAACAAGAAGGGTTCCTGCCGCTTCCAACTCTGGACGACGTGTGAAAGCAGGTAAGGTGGGGGCCTCAGGCGGAGCAGAAGTTCAAGTGCGGGCTTTGCAGGATGCTACCCCTCATGCTGCAGGGCAACTAGACTTTGTAAAACATGATCTATTTCCTCATTGGATCCTCAACAGCTTTGTGGGTTGACTGGACAAACTTCCCCATAGAGGAGAAATTAAAGCAGAGTAGAGTGGTCAAGGCTACACCCTAAATCATCAACGAAGGGGCTAGAACACAGGTCCCACAATCTCCGGGTCAGGGCAGCACAGAGCTACGCACACACAGGCATGTGCCTAGGCAGACACCCAGCTCTGGCTTCTTGGGCTAAGGGGTGCCTTGACACCTGCCTTGGGGAGGAATTCAACTACAGTCTGGAAAGAGGAGGTTAACTTCCTGGCTGGGCTTGGGAGAGAGGATGGCAAAGTGACATCAGTGTTCACACCTGCTCCAGGCTGACTGGGAAGGAAATGCTGACATCCTAGCACTTGAGATCCTGCACGCAGAGGAGAAAAGGCAGGGCCCGTGCTGCAGGTCTTTTGGTTCAGCCCTCCTTTCAACTGACAAGACTGGGCAAGCAGTCTTCAGGCCCATGAGAACCAGTCCCCAAGTTAATGCCTCAGAGCTGCATAGGGTGGATGGAAGGGTATGCATGTGAGGTGGCCTTGCACACTGGCTCAGGTGGGCATACCTGATGCCTTAGCAGTTTCTCCAAGCCCCTGGGGAAGGATGACTTCGCTGCATTCCTGGCAGAGACTCATATGGAACTGTTGTTAATAAAGTGTCTCCATTTTAAGTACCCTGATTTATGAATTTCCAGGGAAGCATGTGTGGAAGGAGGGCAGAGAACTGAACCTCAGGAACACCAATACCAACATAGGGCACAGGGAAAGGATGGTCTGGTGCAGCCTCGAAGGCCAACTGCAGAGGCAGAAGAGCCAGCAGATATGGATAGTCCTTGGGGACACCCAAGAACGTGTTGTGGGGCAGAAGTCTGAGGCAGCAGTTGGCTGGTTGATCAACTCAAATGAAAGAATAGAATTATGCTACCCAGGTCAGGTCCCAAGGGCTGACAGGGACTTCAAAATTGGGAGCCGCCCCAGTATAGAGTATGTGCCAGTGAGTACCAGAATCTTCTGGGTGACTTGAAAGAACCTCTAGTTCTAGGGACTGATTTTCCAATGGGCAAAGTACAGTAGGGGAACCATTTATAATTAACTCACATCTGTTTTAATTTGGATGATGAAGCCCTAATATGTTCATCCACCGTGGGCTCCTTTGGCATTGGAGATGAAAGGAGGATGAGCTGAAGGCAAGGTCTTCACTCCTTTTCCAGCCTTGGGCTCACTTGCCAGGTAGTGAACACAACCTGGCCCAGGCCTTAGACATCCATGCTGTGCAGAGGTAAGGCCCACCTCGCTCTACCTCCCCTGCTCCTCAGCCTGGAGAGCTGGCTGGTCTGCATATCTTAGGGCTTGGTCAGTCTTCAGCCAGAAACCTAAAATTCATCGCCTGTTCAGCAAAGCGAGGCCACATCAGTCTCCACAGGACTCAGAGTTCTTAGACGCCACCCCAACAAGCAATTTCTTTCTTTTGGCCCCCTTTCCCATTGCTTTTATAAGATTTTAAAGCAGCAGTGCACCTGCAGACTTGCATCCATTAAAAAAATATATTTTCAGTTCATATATGAACTTTAAAGTCTTTGATAAACTTGCAATTTATTTTAACTCAGATCAGAATGTTACCTCTGTAAGGTGGAAGACCCAGGGCAGGGCCAGTCATCTTCTAGTTTTAATACATGGTGGGACAGAAGCCCTGTCTGGCTCTGACCATTCAGACTGTCCACCAGCAGCCAGAGACAGAAATGTCACCTCATTTCATGGGCCGGGGAAAGGGGAGCACTTTCTAGGCGCTCACTGTCAACCCCCTCTTTGTGGCCAGCGCTCTGCTCTAGATAAGGAAACGCTCAGTTCCTCACCACCCATGGGCAACTCAGCTGGCGCTGGATTCCAGCCCAAGTTTGTGGGCTCAGAAACCCCAGGTTCTTTCCACCAATCGAGTGGTTTTGAAACTGGCTCTTGTGGCAGTGCTTCAGAGGTTCCCTGCAAACATTTGCTTCAAGTGTCATCTTAAATATTAAAAGTCGTCCATAACACGTACACTCGGATGTAAAACATGCGTTGCTTAGGCTGCCTGAGACCTCAGGTAAGGCCTCCATTATTGTGCTCGTGCGGGCTTCTCAGGGGTCGCTGATGCAGAAGGTGCAAGCCTGGTGCTGGGATCGCCACACCCAGCTGCAACTCAGTGCTATGGCTCTCACGATAGTACAGTTTTAGTGATTATAACCTTTGTGTGTTTCTTACCTGATGTATGGAGGATAAGGGCTGAAAGCAGGTATTGGATATTCCTCTTGATCTTTTTTCAAGTATCTACTTCAGTTTTGTCCATAACTAGAGATTGCAGACAACCTACGACTACTTCCACTTACACAGATAAAAATCAGGATTTTTTTCCTCCATACCATACCCAAACAAAATCGGATATAAATTGGACACTGAGATAGCTTACAACTAACCCATTTGCACTAGTCAAAAATGCTCCCCCCACCACCCTTGCCACCCCACTAGTTTAAGACATGACTTGAACTTAGTTCATGTTATTAACACTTTTTATGTACATGAAAGGTTTAAAAGAAAAACAAAAATACTGCATTACAATATCAAAGCCTTTTGATTTTGGTTACCAGGGAGAGGAGGGCTCACAGTTTAAGCCTTCTGGTAGTGACTACTAAGCTCTTCTCCAAGATTTCTGGTTTGGCTAACTCAAAGAGAACCAGGTTAGAGCAACTATTTATCTAAGGCTGCTTTCTGGAAACCCAAGAGCACTGAGGGCAAGGGGGCAGGAGAGAATGTTTCTTATTCAAATTCTGTTTATTCACTGGTAACCGTGGATGAATCTTTGCTGCTCCCTGAAACTTGGTTTTCTCAACAAAATATCACAAACTCAAAATGGATTAAAGACCTAAATGTAAGACCGGATACTATAAAACTCTTAGAGGAAAACATAGGTAGAATACACTGACATAAATTGCATCAATATCTTTTTCAGTTCATCTCCCAGAGTAATGGAAACAAAAACAAAAATAAACGGGACCTAATTAAACTCAAAAGCTTTTACACAACAAAGGAAACCACAAACAAAAAGACAACCCAAAGAATGGGAGAAAATATTCGCAAACAGTGCGACTGACAAGGAATTAGCCTCCAAAATATACAAACAGCTCATGCAGCTCAATGTCAAAAAAAAAAGCAAACAACCCAATCAAAAAATAGGCAGAAGACCTAAACAGACATGTCTCCAAAGAAGACATACAGATGGCCAAAGGCACATGGAAAGATGCTCAACACTGCTAATTATTAGAGAAATGCAAATCAAAACTACAATGAGATATCACCTCACACTGAACAGAATGGCCATCATCAAAAAATCTACAAACAATAAATGATGGAGAGGGTGTGGAGAAAAGGGAACCCTCCTATACTGCTGGTGGGAATATACATTGGTACAGCCACTATGGAGAACAGTATGGAGGTTCCTTAAACTAATAACAGCTACCACATGATCTAGCAATCCCACTCCTGGGCTTATATCCAGAGAAAAACATGGTTCGAAAGGATACAAGCACCCCAGTGTCCGTTGCGTTGCAGCACTGTGAACAATAGTCAAGACATGGAAGCAACCTGAATGTCCATCGACTGATGAGTGGATAAAGAAGATGTGGTACAACAGAATGTTAGTCAATTAAAAAGAATGAAATGATGCCATTTGCAGCAACATAGATGGGCCTGGAGATTATCATACTAGGTGAAGTAAGTCAGAGAAAGACAAATATGATATTACGTGGAATCTAAAAAAAGATACAAATGAACTTATTTACAAAACAAACAGTCTCACAGACTTAGAGAATGAACTTGGGGGAAAGGTGGGGGGGAGGATAGATTGGGAATTTGGGATTTAAATATAGCAGTATGTACATCTGAAACAGATAACCAACAAGGACCTACTGTAAAAAAATTAAAAATTAAAAAAAATCAGGAGGTTGGATTAAATCAATGATTTCAGACTTTCATTTTAATCATCGAAACCTTTCTTCACATCTTACTTGGAAGCCTAATACTGAATGGGACTGAAGGCTCACTCCCCACAGAACAGCATGAAAACCACAAAACTACACTATCTAAGGTCCCTCCCCCCACCTCTAATACCAGGATTTCAAGTCCCAGGCCTCTGAAACACAGATGCTGACTCCTGCTGCCCCCTCCTGGCCAGGCCCCTCCCTGTCTCTTGAACAGACTAAGGGGTGGAGCTGTTTTATCCCATGCACCTAAAACACTGGTCACAAGACTGACTAGAGAACCACAGTGGCAAGGGGCTGAACAACTGTTTGTGTGTGAAAATGACATTTACTTAGTTTACATGGTCACGGAGGCTATAGCAGAATCAATGCTGTTACAATAGTGGGCACTGCTGTCAGCAGCAACACGGTGTTTTTAACCAGAATCCAAGCCTCATGGGTTCAGTTTGCATTTAAAAAAAAAAAAAAAATCTTAAATCAGTCAGGAAGCAGTGAAAGGTCAATTTTGAATGCCAGTGTAAAACAAATTTCACTGAAAATACAACTGAAATGCAACTGCTATGAGCACTATAAGAGAAGCTAAGAACTTCGATATGATAAAAAAAGAGTAAGTGGTAAATAAAACAGCAGCATTAAAAAACTCTGTAATTCCTACTTCAGAGGGTACCCCTTCCCTTTCCTCCTCATGCCTCCGACAACTGCCTAGTCTGGAAGAGCCCTGTTCAACCAGGGAGGCAGCTGGTATCTGCACAAATATGCAGATGAACTCCACACAAGGGAGAGGACCAAAGTGTAAGTGTGGTTGTGTACTGGGGGCAGGGAGACTCCTGTTTAAGAGTCAGAGGCTTAGGAGCGTAGCCACCTACTCCTGCTAGATGCCTCTCACACATTCTGGTCCTGCCCTCCAGACATCTCATCAGTAACCTCGACTTTGAACAAAGGTTCTTAGAAAATGTGACTAGAAATTAAACAGCTGGGACTCCTGCCATATTTTCTAAACTCCAAATGGAGAGTCAGGTCATTTTGCTCCACAGTCCAGGTCCATTTTCACTCACTGTTAGCCCTACCCTCAGCTAATGCAGTCGGGTGGGTACAGCTGCAGCCCTGGAGACAGATCACTTGAACAGGTACCAGCAAAATGAAAAGTCCTGCAACAGCACCTTCAAAGCAGCCCTTGTTCCTAAGACATCAGTAGAGGTCATGGCTACAGTAACGATCTCCCAGCCTCATGTGCAGCAGCCAAGTATATCAGCTGTCTCAAGGACAGTGGCCTGAAACCATATTCTAGGATTTATCCTCAATTCCCATTTTGATATTTTTTAATAGCTGGAAATTAACAAATGCTCTGGGGCATTTTGTTCATTCCCCTTTAAATCCGCCACAGTACCTTTTTAATTCTTAGAATATTCTCTGCTAACAGAGAAATGAACAATGAGCATATTAGCAAAATAAAGAAAAAATTTTCTGTACACCTTTACTAGAAAGTCTCAGTGGATTAAGGCAGTCCTATCATTTTTTGGACTGGGATTAAGGACACCAAAGTACAGAAAGGGGGAAAATTCAGAGATGAAGAGGACATCCTGGCATCTCAAGGTCACTGTTAGTACTCCACTGCTTAGACCAAATACCTCCATGTGACAGCCTGAAGAAATCTGGCTGTGTCCTCAGGTAACTGAGCTTTTCTTCACATACTGCCCTCTTCCACAGGGCAGTTCCTTGCCTTGACTTGCACCGTGCAGGTCTCACCAGCACCTGGCTCTTCATCTTCCCTGACGCCAGTATCCCCCTCTATGGACCCAAGAGCCTTGCTAGATCCTGCAAGTGTTTTTAACTTGCCAAGGACTAAGCATTAGCCCCAGGCGCAACAGGAGCTCTGTGTAGACACACATTGGCTATGACACAACTCAGGTTTTTACAAATTGGTCTGAGCACAGACTTGGCTCCCAGATGGACTGAAGGCAGCTGAAGTGGCACCTTCTCCCAGAGGACAAGTTAGTTCTCAAACACCTGCCAGATGGCACACACAGCTCTCAGACTGGAACCAGCTGAGCTGTTTTTAAGTGCATGTGTACTTTAGGCTAAAGTGAGTACATCTAGAAAGTGACCTTGGAAGGCTCTCCGGTAGCTCAGAGCACGTCACTCGTCAGAACCCCCAACTCACCACAGATGTGAGGCTGGCAACCCCAGAGCTGGGCGTTACTCAGTACCTACCTTCCCTCAGGAAGAACTGCATAACGTTACGTCCCCCACAGGCCCACAGGATGGGAAGGGTGCCCAAGAGTGACACAGGAAAGAAAATCCACCTCCGCGAAGAACAAGAACTAGTCCGGAAGTGACTAGAAACTACGGCCTCCTCGGCTGGTTGAAGACCTAAGGAGCAGAGGTTCCTCCCTCTGTGTGGGAGGAGGAAGGAGACCTCTAGTTAGGCACACAATCCACTCATCCAATTCAGTTTCTGCCCAAGGTCTCTCTGCCCACCCGTAATTCTCTCATCCAAGACAGGCAGAGCAGAGGCACTTTCTAGCCACCCTCCCCACAAAACATCCTTTCAGTCTCCACTGCACGCATGCCTCAGTGCTTACCTGCTGCTGCAGGTGCAGCTGTTGCTCCCTGCGTGGGGTTAAGGGGCCAGAGCACTGGCTAAAATCAAAGCAACAGCAAGAAAAAAAAAAAGTGAGCCTGGAGGACAGAGGTAGTTTTAATTACTGTTGACACTCAGTTCTTCAGATAAGGAAGAACAGCTGATTGTTAAGATGTCAGACTGCTTTGCCTTTTTAGCTTTGGAGATGTTAGTGGCAAAAACCGTCGAGGAAATGTGTTGCAGTGTGTGGGTATTGTGCGGCTCCTTGCCAAGGTCCAGAGTTGAAAAGAAATCAGTAGTTTTCCTTTGTCAAAGTCAACTTTCTCAGCAGCACCTCAAATTGCTTCTGTGTAAGAGGGAAATGGGGTGAAGGGGAATAAACCACAGGGAAAAAAAATTAGAACGTGTTAGCAAATGCTACCATGCGGAACACTAAACTTTATTCACTTTATTTATATATTTAACAGTTCTAAAGTATTTACTTCTTGCTTTGACAAAAAATGAAAAATATAGGAGCACTGACCAACTCCTCTTTAGGAGAAAAGGGTTATATATACAGCTACGGAGAGTTATGGTTCCTCCTTTACATACAAAGAAAAATATTAATAAAAAAGTGCTTCATTGATCAAAAAAGGGCTAAGAGCTGCAAGCATTTATTCACACTGTACATCAGACCCAAGAAACCCGTATCGTAACCTCTTGGCACCTGTCACTAGGACCTGCACAATCTTCAGTTAGACTGACTTCTCCCTACCTGCAAGGCCAGACCACACAGAGTGCGAAGAACTTACACCCTGTTTCACTAAATTCAGATTCTGAGCAACCTCCTGCCACTGGACGTCAGAGATGCACTCAGATGCTCTTGGCTTTGCCTGGACTGACAGCTCCAGGGAAGGCTTCTGGGCCACGTCTTATCTACACCCAGGCAACACAGGAGCCACCTTCCTGAGAGACAGCTTGCCTTTAGCCAGGGAATTGCTTCCAAAGGGTCAGGAGAGTTCCCAGGCCTCAACCCCACTGCCCACCACAATCCGCCCTGTTACCAGTTAGCAGCTTTTAGCAGAGCCAAGCATGGCCCTTCCCCCGAGAGGGAGGGCAGGCACAAAACATGGATGCCAAGATCACAAAGCACAAACCTAAACTCCTCTCCACTCTTCTCCATACCCACCTCCACCACAAATATTCTTGATTTAAATAAGGCTCTTTTTGGACCCCATCAAAGCTTACGAAGGAAAAGGTGCCTCGCATCTCCTACGGGCTTTGTCACTTCTCTAAGGAGCCCTGCAGAGTCACCAAGTGGCCCCTCACTGCTGACCAGCAGCACAGGAGCAGGGCAGTGGGACCGCTGGGCCCTTTCCGCTGCTCCAAGGGGAGGCGGAGGAAGGCTGAGTCTGTGGGACATGCTCCCTTCTCCAGACACTGTACTCTGAAAGGCTGATTCTACCCCTAAAGGGGGAGATCCATGATTGGTTTGGGAGTGGGGAATTTTTGGAACCCTGAGTCTGGATTTCCCTGTGCTAGACGAGGAAGAAAGATTGTTTGGGGGACCAGGCCCCGGAAGGGGCTTCCAGGCTCAGGGCATACTTTGGCCTTGACCACGGCAGCAGGATACTGCACTCTGGCCAGTCTGCACCCTATGCCTGAGGGTGGGAAGCTCCACACAGCCTGGCTGAGGGGGGCAGACTGTTGACAGTGAGGGGAGCCCTAGACAATCTGGGTCAAGTTAAAAAGAGAATCCCATTGGGGGAGAATAGCGAGCCACCCATCCCCAGCCCTCTCCCTGCCTCACAAGTGTACCCCTGTACCCCTTCTTTCCCCAAATGGGGTGGGAGCGCCTAAGGGGTCCCACTTACTATGTGCCTGTGCCCCTCCCTCCAAACCCCAATCCCGTTTATCTGCCTGTGGGGTGGGACTAGCCCAGTCCCTCTCGGAAGGGAGAGAGCACCTGGGGCACTGCCCTTAGAGCAGATGCTTTCGGCGTCCTCAGCAGCAAAGGTTTTTCCAATCCAATCAGCTCTGATGTGGCAGTGATACGAGGAATGGTCACAAACGTCAGCATTGGCTTTATTCCCTGCTCTTTCTCTCAGGCCTCCACTCCTGACTCAACCATCCTCCTCCCATCCTGAGGAACGAAGGCACCCCTCAGCATCGCCTGACAGCAGGCAGCTCAACAGTTAACAGGGGGCCTGGCAACCTCTGGTCTTCCATCCAAAAAAAAAAAAAAAGGGTACTTGTCTCATTTTTGGAGGCAGAGGGAGGATAGAAAATGGAGAGGAAAACAAATGCTGGGGTGGGTTGGGGAGGGAGAGATCAATCTACAATCCAGTGGTACACCCTAAATTTCCATCACTCTGCACAGCTGTTTCCATGTCCCCATTCCAAAGTGCATGGGCCTCTCAGTCTGCCCAGGCTGTCGTGGGCCTGTCAAAGGAACAGCAGCTTGGACTCTGCCCGCCCCAGGTCACTGAGCTTCAGTTTGAAGTGGCAGCAATGGGCTTATCCAGTTCAAGGTCAATGCTGGAGCTTGTGGGATGCAGGCTGCTATAGCAAGACTTGCACACTCGACTAGGTTCAAAGAGCTGTTGGCTGGGAACTGGAACCTTCTGGTTACAACAACTGGAGCAGAATACGTTCCCACAATTCCTTGAGATGAGCAGAAACAAAAACAGCATTAGTGTCAGCAGACACAGGGTGGAGAAACCAACTTCAGAACACAGCGCTTCTCTGTACACGATTCAGATATGCCGGAGATTCCTCTAATATCAAACACTCGTTTGTCTAAACCCACGAAGAAGCCAGGAAGGGAGGGGACTGCTCCCTAGCACAATCGCACACCACTTTCACTTTAAGGCCAAGGACCCTGGTTGCCTCACCACTATGGCTCAAGGTTACAAGGTGTCAGGTAGATGCTGCTCAAGAGAGATCCATGAGAACAAATGAGCCCAGGGCAGAAGGCAGCTGCTAGCTCAATGGCCAAGTCTTGGCCCAGGAAAACCCCGTGGCCACACCCACCTGGGCAATGGCCTCTGTGTAGCTTATGATCATAGAGAGGCCAGAGTCCAATGGAACTGCCTCTGAGCTAATCAGATGAGAGAAACTACCAGCCCAGCTGGGGAGTGAGGAGCCTTGCCCAAAGGCTCAGAGGCAACAACACGAAGAACTGACTGCTGCCATCTAGGACTGCTATTGCTGACAGCATGCGAAGCCAGGAGACAAGCAACCAGTGACACATGCTCAGGGTGAAAAGACAAGAGCACAGGTGAACGCAGGTGCACACACACACCCTATTAGACAAGGATGAGTTGACACTGGGTCACTCCCCTGCCCCCATGCATCTCCAGGGAATATCAGCTCTACCTGAAGGCCTGACTGCACCCAGGTCCCCGGCCTCTCTCCACTCCTCCATTTGAAAGCCCAGCTCTGAGCGCCTGTGCAGCAAAAGTCTGCACACGCAAACTGATGCCCTTCACAACTACCAGGAAAGGGAACTGGCAGAGGATGAGTTTCTGCTCACCTTACAACCCCACCCCACTCTGGGGAGGCCCTAGAATAGGAGACTCGGAAGAGTCTGATGCAGCCTGCCAAAGACTTGGGGCAAGCATCTAAAAGGAAATCCTCCTCCTCAGCCAGTATCACTCACTACCTTTTCATTTATGCTCCTCAGAAAGGAAACCCACTGCTGGATTAAGGACCACTTAAGCACAGAAGAGAGAATACTGAATACCCTTTGGCAACAAAATACCACCACAAAAGGAAAAGGCTAGACAAGGAGCAATGAAAAGACAGAACTAAAACAAACACAGGACTTCATCTTCTAGAATGCAGTGAGTACTTCACAACTCTGTTTCTGAAAAGCATGAGTCAGCAACAACTGTGGTTACAGAGAAAAATTACCTAAATCTACTTCTGGATGTGTACATTTATTTAACATACCTTCTGGAATTCAGCTTAAAGGCCTGACATGTATTTGATGAGTTAAGCTTTTCTATCTGACTTCTTTCAGGGGATCCTGATAGACCCTAAGTGGAGTTTTCCCTTAAGTCTTCAGCGCTAACAGTTCTCTGGAAAGACCACCTCTGTTCAGTCCTGGGCTCTTTTTTTTTTTTTTTTTTTTTTTTCCTTAAAAAAAAAAAAAAAGCAGTCATGCTGTTTGACTTGAAAGTCACCGGCATCTGACCCCAAAGAAATAGCTCTAAAACCCCTCAACTGGCTATTCCACAAGACCAGCCCCTGCTGAAGCACCGCTTCTTGCCATAAGCAAGATGGCTCGGCTGACCTATGCAGTCAGCAGGGGCAACCACGGCTGCAACCTGACTCAGCTGTAATGGTCTCCTCAGCCAGCTGCTGTGGTCCCCCACCCCACCCAAGCCCACCTGCTTGCCTGCCTGCACTCCTGCCCCAAGCTTCATCCCAATGAGTGCAGAGAGGGGGAAATGGTAGCGTTAGTGTGGAGAAGTTACTGTAGGTGTGCAGAAATCACAGACAGGTTGTTGCAAATGCTCACCACGTTTGATCAACACGGTCAATGTCCCTGCAAGGAGGGGAGAAAGAGCTCAGAGAAGAAGCCAACTAAAGACATTTGGGCTTGGGGTGAGCTTGGGGAGATATACAGTCTTAGAAGCATCATCACTAGACAAAGAGGTGTGGTTCCATTTTCAATCCAGGTCCATTCATGTGGGTGGGCTATGTCACAGTTCAGATAAAATCCCTACCCCAAGAACACTGAACATCCTCCAGTCACCACCCCAGCTGGGGCAAAGCATCCCTAGCCACTCACTACCCCAACCCAGAAGGAAGAAAGAAGTCAGGAGCCTTATGGATTGAAGACTATACCCTAAGCTATTCCCACTAGTCCTCCAACCAATAAGTATGCGGTCAGGGAGCGGGGGTAAGGAGTAGGAACACGAAGTTCCCTGCCCACAGCAGGAAAACTGTCTTTGCTCACAGCAGCCATGCTGAATCGGAAGAAATTGTATTCTAGGAATAAGAAATGGCGGTGTGGGTGGTGGTGGCAGTTGCTCCACCAATCCAGGAAGCAAAATAAAAAAGGGACATCATTTTCAAAACTTACGATCACTCTAAAATGGAAGAAAGACACCCAGTGCAGTTCTGCAAACACCAATTTCAGAGGCACAAAAGGTGAGTCAGGGTCCTGAAGACCCTGGAGTCTGCCTCAAAACACTGCCAGCCAGCTGCCTGCATCTTTCAAATCTGCAGGATCTGTGGACCAAATCTCAGCCTCTACACCCCCACCCACCCCACCCCACCCTCCCAGTGGCACCTGCAGTGGTGCTTCCTGCTGGCAAGCCAGAAGGCGCTGTCGCATGCATAGCAGTGGGCGGCCAGGTGGTCAGGGAGCCAACGGGTCATCTGTAAAACGGATGAGGCCAGGTTAGTGACAGGAGATGGGCCATCCAGCCGGAGCCAACAGAGCCATGCTGGGGGCAGCAAGAGTCACAAGGACCACACTGGCTCCAGTGGCACCAGCCCATCAGGTCTGATGTCAGCAGTACAAGAAAGGCGTCCAAATCGTTTCCCTGGAGGGGACTTCAAACTCCCCTGAGATCAAGTGGCAGGCAATAGCACCCTGGGTCGCTGTGAGAGCTGGCAAGGCTCCAGTTCGTAGACGCAATGAGGAGAGAGGGCTGGCCTGCTGCATCTCCCTTGCTGAGAAATTCTAGGCTTGATGGGAATTCACAGGTGCTGAGATTCAGAGAGGCTCAAGGCTAAGTGTGCTGTGTGGTCATTCCTTAGCCAGGGGCAGGGGGAATGGATGATGGGGGTAGAGAAGAACTGCAGAACAGTTGCATGGGTGGCACTCAGAACAGGGGCTGAGCCTGTACCTCCGTGTCCTGTTTATCCACCTGCTCCCAGCTGGCTTCAGAGAAAATCTCTGTGCTGCAGCGAGACAAACAGTTCTGATCCAGAATGCTTTCCGAGTCAGGAATTGAAGTCTGTTGGCAAACAAACACAGCTGAACAGAATGAACCTGGTCTCCTCCCAGAAGAAGAAAGGGCTTGGCAAAGAAGGGAGCACTGAGGACTTTGGGCGGGCCTGGGTGTTAGGGCTGCTGAATCTCTAGGTGCCTCAGCCATCAAGAATTGGGTTGAGGGCCTCCCTGGTGGCGCAAGTGGTTGAGAGTCCGCCTGCCGATGCAGGGGATACGGGTTCGTGCCCCGGTCTGGGAGGATCCCATATGCCGCGGAGCGGCTGGGCCCGTGAGCCATGGCCGCTGAGCCTGCGCGTCCGGAGCCTGTGCTCCGCAACGGGGGAGGCCACAACAGTGAGAGGCCCGCATACCGCAAAAAAAAAAAAAAAAAAAAAAAAAAAAAAAAAAAAAAAAAAGAATTGGGTTGAGCAGGTTCAGAGACAGGGCTGAGCTCAGCTAGAAGAGAGATACACAGATCTAAGGTTATGTGCAGGGATTCTGGAGTGGAAAGACAGGCCTCGGGTTCCAGGAAGTGAGTAGGGCAGAAATGACCAGGATGAAGTGGGAACTCAGTGTCAGCTGCTCCAGGGGGCCTGTCAGTCCAACCCTGCCACTTACACGTGTGTGTTGAAACTAAGTGCTTTGGGCATGTCCTTTCTCTGAAGGACTCTTTGGGAAAATGAGAAACCATCATTAGTATAAAGGAAAAACCAAGTCAGTTTGAAGTGAAAGTCATTGGATGAGCCCGCCTTTAATGTACGCTGACTGCTTCAGAGCCAGACTCACACTTGTCCTTAATCACGTCGAGACTGCCTCCCTGAGAACCTCCCCTCAGGTACCACTACTCCAGTCACCAGGCTCCATCAGTGCTACCTCTCTCCCCATTTCTACTGCCATCACCTGCCACAAGGTAGGTACAGATATCTGTTTAAAAAGAACTAAACCTTCACAGCTACAGCCCATGTTATGTTTGGGGGTTGGGGGTGGGGTGCAGCAGCTAATTGTTCACTAGCTACTGGGGTAGGACAGGCACTATGATTTCACAGGAATATTTGACATTGCCCTACAAATGTTATTCTGCCCAGGAGTTCACGCTTTTCTCAAGGCATGATCCTCTCTCCAAAGAGAACTGACCAACCACATAGTGAGTGCTAACTCTCTTCCTTATTCTGTCTAGACAGGATATTTGTGGAAAGTAAGCAAGACAGGAAAGAAAAAGAACACTGCCAATCACCTGGCTGAGGCTGATCTCCAGCCTCTCTCAATTCTGGAACTTTCCAGTTCTTTCAGAAATCTGTACAAAGGGTGCCCCAACTCAGTGTGCCCTGTCTCCTTGTGCAGCTATGAAGGCACCACGGTGTACTTACCACTTCATCCCCAAAGTCCCCATTGAAGCGTAGGGAGCTGGTCAGGTACTGGCTCTCCAGGCGACTCCTCAGCTCCTGGACTTGTTTCTTCAAGGTCTCCACTTCCTGCTGGTGGCCCGACTCAATCTGACGCAGGCGCTGTTGGATAGTGTCCGTGTACAGAGGCATGCCGTCGTCGTCCAGGTGACTGCGGGAAGGCTGGTCAGGGCTGCCAGTTGCAGACGCCCTCCCCGAGTGGCTGTGTAGCCACTTGTGGTGCAAGTTCCTCGAGTGTAAGTGGGCAGAGCTGCAGCTTGTGGCAGACAGCTGGCGGCTCAGTGAGTCCTTGCTCCTACTAGTCTCCCCATTGGTGCAGTGCCCATTGGGGGTAGGGTACTTCTGGAGGGTACTATGCCCTGGGAGCTGCTCTGAGGCCTTATTTTCAGTCTCTGGAGCACCATTGCACACAAGCCCCTCTTTACATTCGGCTAAAGGCAAGGCACAAGGAGAATTCGCTGGGCTCTGGGTGCTGCTGGGGGAAGTCCTATACACCAGAGATCCCACTTGGGGCCTCTCAGCCAGGCTCCTCTCTGAAGGCCTGGGCTCCATGGCTTGAGGAAGCTCCTCCTTGCCACTGAACCTGTCACTGCTTACCCTGGCAGGTAAGCAAGGTCTATCATGGCCTTGGGGACCACTTTCTGACTTCACTTTATCTTCCACTAACATGTCCATGGAACTATCCGCGTTTGGTCCTCTGGTCTCAAATGAAACTTGGGAGGGCAGAGAACTTGACTGTGAGGTACCAGAGCCGACTTTCACATCTACTGAGATTGGAAGGACTGCCTCCTCCCTGTCCTGTGTGATAGCTCCTATTCGAGACTGTTCCACAGGGGCCTCCTGGGCATCCTCTCCCCGGGGGGGCTCCTGGAGAGAACTGGGGAGAATACTGTGCCCACCCTGCTGCTCAGGAATACCCTGTGAGAGCACAGGAAGGCTGGTGCCTGGATGGTGGCTCCTTAGAGCAGCATCACCCAGTTCTGGCTCTTGATGAAGCACAATGGCTGGGCACTCAGGGGTCTTCCCCCTGCTCCCCTCTTCTAAAAGAGCCTCCTCTTCGACCTCCTGCATCCCCCTGTGGGCAGGCTCCTCTACCCCACTCTCCTCTTTGGTGGCCTCTTGCAGGATATTCTCCATCTGCCCCTCAGCTACTCCAGCTGCAACAGACAGCTCGGCGCCACCCAGCACTTTGGCTGGCTTCCCCAGGCTGTCAGGATCCAGAAGCTCCTCTCCAGGACCAGCCAGAGTGCTCAGTTCCAGCGAGCGACGGTGCTCCTGCCACTTCTCATTCAGGCTCGGGTCACTGCTGCGCCGGCTGGCTAGAGGCACTGTGTTCTCGCAGGCTGTGGTCAGATTGTCAAATGATCTAGTCTTTGGTAGCCTAAAGGAAGGAGTGTGGGGGAAATGAGGATATGAGGTTGTTCACAGGGAAGTAGGAGACAACAGGTTTTAACAGGCAGTCATTTCATAAACGGCTCCATTATGGCTACTCAAGGAGCCATGGCGCATCTGGAGTAAGGCTCAGACTGCAGGAAGGCAGAGCTCCAGGATGAGTACTTCTATTCCTGTGGCACCATCCCTACCCCATGCCCAACACATACAAATAAGCTAATAGCAAATGCTATTTTTAAAAGATATTCTTCATGATACTGCTGTTTCTCAGTTAGTGGCAGAGGAAAGTAGCACTGCTGATCTTCTGATATTACAATATTTTAAATTATTATTCATCAGTCTGAATTCAATAAAGCTAATTCATATGTCTCAAAGCCAGACTGTCTATCATCTGACTGCATCTGTCTTTCAAGCCCAGGACAGGAAGTCACAGCAGGGAGGCAGGAGCACAGAGCAGTGGCTGAAACTCCAGCCAGAGGGTCACAAGGAACCCAGAGGATATGCTCCATCACTGAGGAACTGCTTGGTGCATGCAAGAGAGTGATGTAGCAACAGGGCCCAGTACTCTACAGGGAACAAGGCTCTTCCAGCCTTATAGCCCAAAACCCTTATACCTTCCCTAAGAAAACTTCAGAGATCTAAGAAAGATGTGTGGAACCAGACAATGTCATGATCTCCAACCAACCCTGGATGCATCCCAACACAGGAGTACATCCACAAAGGACCTGCAGTCTTGGCATCAGCCCCAGGCTCACCGACTCAGAGGTGGATCATCAGGACTGGTGCCAGGGGCTGGGTATGGTGCACAGCTGTCGTCCACGGGGGTGGACGGGGATGGGCAGGGCAGGTACACTGCACTCCACAGCATCAGGTTACGCACATGGCACACAGGGTACAGCACCTGAAGAGAGAGCGGTGGACACAGGTTTAAACAACTTCCAACAAGTCTGTTAGAAATGTCTTGAAATGAGAGTGAAGAAGCAAGCACCAAGCAGGAACGCCCAGCAGTCCTGCATCATCTCTAAGGGGCATTTAGCATGAGTGGATGCAGCTCTATCACGGGGGGTGGTGGGTAGACGGGACATTTTTCACCTGACAGCCTCTGTGGGAATGAAAATCTAAAAAAAATTCTTTAAATCCATTTCTCATTAGTTGTTTCTTAGGTCACCTTTATTGAATGACTGGCTTTTCTCAACCTAATTTGTTGCTTTTACTGCACAAGAAAATGAGTCATTCTGCTAGACGGTGATAGTTAGTTCCCTAGTACAAAAGCTTGGCTTCAGAAAACATTATCAAACCTGTTTTATAGGATCATCTAAATTAATCAAGTGAAAAGGAGGGAATTTTCTTCTGTACTGTTACTTCCCCAGCAGGCACAGGAGAGAGAGAAGCAGCTAGCTTCAATCTTTCCTTGGACTACTTAACTGTAGTGAGAGGTTTATTAATTAATAGTCCAGCAAATCAATGTAACCTCTGATTAGCTTCCTTGTGACTTTAGAATTTAAGATGCATTCTGACAAAAGGAACATTACTGTGTACATTACTGTGTACCAATGCACAGATATAAGTGCCTCCTTTGCTTAACAGAAAGTGTTCCTTTGAGGAACAAAGTCTTAAAGGGCCTGCCAGTTCTCCATGTGAGCAGAGGATAACACAGACACACTGCTAGTGTCACACACAGTTTTCTGCTGAGACAGATGCTGCAATGGGTATCATTGCCTGTTGACACTGGAAGGGTGCTGGGGGCCTGCAGCTCCTTCTGAGCTGTCAGGGGCATCCAGGGAACAACTTAAGTGCCTCCTCCACTTGTTAGACAGAACATGCTAGAAATAAGTTAAGCTCTGGCGGAGGTGCCAGAAAAGATTCATGTCTAGAGTGGCAAAGTAGAGATGTTTGTTAAATAAAACCACCCTGAACAAAGAGCAGTCAGAAGCAGGGCAGAATAACCAGAAAACAGGCCTTTCTCAGGACAGAGTGGTTGGGAAAAAATGGAACTACTCCATCCAGAGACAACTGAGATGCCTTCGAGAAAACAGTCACTTTTCAAAAAAGATCCCATATGTCCCCATCCCCACATTCATTCTGCTGATGAGGGAGAAAAGACTGTAGAATACATACGGCTTCTGACTGAGAGGAATACAGTAGGTTTTTGAAAGCCTTGTTGCCCGCCCGAAGCAGCGACCACACAGAACATGTCCGTTCCTGAGTATGTTTTTCCCCTCTCTCCTTGGCGTTGTTGCACAGGAATGTTCCAAACAGGCAGGAATAGGTATGCTGCACCAGTTTCACCTATGGGAGTCCAATATGAGGCAAAATCAAGCAATGGGTACACATTTTCTGGGGGAAGGTCAGCCCAGCTAAGCCACCTTCCCCAACGCCCCTGATGTGCACTTCAGTTCACGCTTGGTAAGGATGGGGGACCCAAGTAAGCCACCCAATCGCAGACTCCTCATAACCCCAGCCACCATCACTCCTGAGTCAAAAAAGCAAAGACGGTGTTGGCACCCCCATCCTCTTGGCCTCCCTTGTAAACAGTCCCCAAGGTCCCAAGTTAACGGCTACCCATATAAACTGGGCATAGGAGCAGGTCAGTGTGCAACCCAAGTCTGAACTTCTAAACAGCTTTTCATTCAGCAAGTTGCTATTGAGCATCTCACATACCCCAAACGTTTCTGTGGGTGCTTGACAGGCAACAGTGAGAAGACGGCTCTCCTGCCCTGGTAGAGCTCGCTCTGGCTGTAGGGGGAGGGGTGACCAGTGCTATGGACAACAATAAGGCAGGGTAAGAGGGCCAGAGCACATGCAGGGCAGCGTGAGAAGGCTCACTGGCCTCTAGAGACCTGATGGAAATGAGAGAGCAGATCATACCAGCCGGGGGTGGGAGAGGAGGCTGCTCCAGGCAGAGGCAACTGCCAGCACAATGGCCTTGAGGTGAGCACTTGAGGATTGCAACTTCTGAGGAACTGACAGACATTGCATGAGGCAGAGGATGGGAGGAAATGAGGCTGGACAGGCTTGCAGGCCATTTTAAGGACTGTGGAGAGAGCCTTGGAGGAGGGCCTTGCAGGCCACTTTAAGGACTGTGACTTTTATTCTGTGTGAAAAGCAGAGTCATTGGAGGTTTCTTGACAGAGGAATGATATGGTCTGTATCATGTTTTAGAAGGATTCCTCAGGCTGCTAGACTGACTCGGGAATTGGGGCAGGAGATGTGGTGGCTTAGACTAGTGCTGGAAACAGCACAGGTAGCAATAAGTTATCAGGTTTTAGATATATTTTTAAAGCAGAGCTGCAGAATCTGCTGACAGACTGAATATGGAATATGAAAGAAAGGAGAGTTGAGGATGACATAAAAGTTTTTGCCCTAAATGAATCGAAGGTTTGAGTTGCCATTTGGTGAGATGGAAGACTTCTGGAAGGTAAGTTTTGGGGTGGAGACACATGGAAATCAAGAACTAAGTTCTCAACATGTTAAGTTTGAAATACCATTAAGACATCCAAGTGGAGATACTGAGTAGTCACAAGTGGATGAGAGCCTGGAGTTAAGTGGAGAGAGAGATCTGAGCTGAAGACGTATACATGTGGGAATCACAGAGAGCAATTAAAGCCAACAAACTGGATGAAATCCCTAGAGAAGGAGGCTCAGCACTCCCAGCATTCACGAGTGGGGAGGGAAGGAGGAACCAGCAAAGGAGACAGAAAGGACCAGTTGGTGAAGCGGAGAACTAAGACGGTGTGCTGGAAGTCAACTGAAGAAAGTGTTTCAAGAAAGGAGTGATTAAATTGTGCCAAATTTTAATGATGGATCAAAGAAGATGAAGGCAGTCAAAAGGTACAAACTTCCAGTTATAAAATAAGTAAGTCGTGGGATGTGATGTACAGCAGGGTGACTGTAAGTTAGTAATACTGTACTATATATTTGAAAGTTGCCAGGAGAGGACATCTTAAAAGTTCTCATCACACAAAAAAAACTTCGTAACTATGTATGGTAACAGATGTTAACTAGAATTTTGTGTTAATCTTTTAGCAATATATACAAATATCAAATCACTGTTGTACACCTAAAACTAATATAATGTTATCTATCACTTATACTGCATTAAAAAAAAGAAGGGTGATTGAAAACTGATCACTGGATTACAAATGTGAAGGTCACGGGTGACCTTAACAAGAGCAGCTCTGGTAAAGTGGTGGAGTGAACACCTGACTGGGCCAGGTTTAAAAGGGAATGGGAGGAGAAGCGTTTGAGAGAGTAAATGTCAAGACTTGAGGAGCTCTGCTGTGAAGAAATGAGATATGAAAAATGAGATAATAGCTAGAGGGGGATGCAGGACCCAGAAACGGTTTTGATGAAATAGGAGGCACTATACCATGCTTGTATGCTGATGGCAATGATCTGGTAAAAAGGAAAATAGGCTGATGCAGAGGGCAGGGAGGAGAAATGCTGAAGCCGTGAAGCTGAGCAAAGGAGCGGGGTGGAAGCTGGTGCACAAGTGGAGGAGGGGCTGGAAGAGGGCAAGGACAGTACATCCTCCTTCAAAGGACAGGGAGCAGAGAGTGTGGGACAGACGCAGGGGGGTTGGTAGATGGACTGGAGGGAGCAGATGAAAATCTATTGTTTCTATTTCTAACTACTGTTTAGTGCTTTTATCATCCATTTTAAAGAAGAACTCAAAGTTTATGTAAACTTAGTACACATGGATTCACTAAATAAACAAATACCTGTTTATTACTATTGTTTTTTAATTAAAAATGGAAGAATGACCCCTCAAATTCTAGAAAGGATGCAGTTTCATGTGAAAACTGGCCCACTAACATTTGCATTGATAGCCCTATGAATTTAGAAGGTCCCCAAAATGAAGAATCACAAGCCCAAACTCACAAGGAATGCTTCATTGAACTCAAAAGAGCACGGAAATTGCCTCTGAAGCTGATGAACACAGTCAAGCCACTGTAAAAACACTGGGCAACGCTCGTTCAGATCATCCGAGTTCTCCCCATGACCACACCGGTCAGCAAACTTGTGGCCAAAATCCAGCCACTCCATCTCCACGAGGACCTGGAAACCCTGCGGGGAAGCACCCAGGAGAGACCCATTTGTGCTTGTCTATCCAAACTGTAACTGTCCTGAGCCTAATGTCATCAACAGTGATCCCTTTTAACGCCCTCCCACTAAGCCCACCAGGAGCCTCTAACCCAGCCCCACGGCCAAAGGATGGGACACAGGCTTAGGGCAGTGTTCCGATTCCCTCAACTCCACTGCATAATCATCAAAAGGGTGGTAACTAAGCATTTATCTAAGTCTTTGTTGAGACTATTTATATTTTTAACCCTTCATTCACTATAAAAAAGTCATACTTTTTTCCCCCTTAATTTCTTTTTTATTTTTTAATTTCTGTCTTTCATGGTATCCTTACAAAGTCATGTTTGTAAAATCTTTCCCCATCCCAGATTTACATATATTTTAGGGTACCTTTATGGTTTTTCTTATATCTTTAACCCAATAGGTGATTATTTCACAATAGGGTTCTTTCTCCACAGAACATTGTGGTGATATTCAGACCCATTACCATAATAAGCATGTCAAGATCCTTCTATAGAAGCCCCACTTTCCTGGGGTATCCAAGTAGATACTCTGCAAAGGAAAACATGTCTGTATTCTCAATACCTTGTTATCCACAATCTACCCCCTTTTAAGAGGCACAAGCACTGTGGTACGTACCACAACAATTTAGCTCAAGATAAAGGAGCAATGATTCAAAACTAAAGAAATTTCACTTTCACTGGACCTAGCCACCACAATCAAAACTGATCATAAAACCCTCCAAGGTTTCCCCCACTCATCCTGAAGTGTCAAATCCTACCTCTATAGTTCGGTAATAAGGGTCCAGCAAGAGCTTAGCCAATGCCACAATCTGGGGGGTGCGGTCCCAGCCATCCGAGCAGTGTGCTAGCACTGGTCGTTGATCACGATCCACAGCATGCACTACCAGAAGTGCTGACTTCAGAAGCACAGACAGGTGATGGAGCCATTTTGTACTTTCAAGAGCTGAGAGCCAACTACAAAAATAAAACAGAAGGGGATAGGAAATGCTGATTTTTATGATATACTGGGTCATGCCAAATACCAGTCATATTAAAAAGCAATTCCCAAAGACTTTTCCTTCCAAATAAAACACTGCCAAAACAAACAGAAAATCTCTGTGTTTACAAAGCATGTACAAGAATGAAACCCAAGCCCTACCATGCAATAGAGGAAAGCCTTAGAAATAGGACAGTAATTAACAGGGCCACCTTCTGTTCCAAAAATCTTACAGCTAATTTCCCAGAGAGAATTAATATTTAATATTTTTTAGTCCATAATAGGTATATCTACCCAGTATAAGAAAAGTAGCTCTTCCTGGAATCTTTTCCAAAAAAACCCAAAAAAACAAAAAACACAGCCACTGAGATGGAAAAGAGAAAATATTTATATTTAATGATCAGCAACTCTGCCCAGCAAGTTCTCAAAAAAAAAGGTAAAGAAAACTCAAATATAAGTATGTCTGTAATAAGATACAAGCTAGATGCCACATCCAACAACAGTGCAGACAACATCGCTTACTACCCACACCCCAACACCTACCACTGATCAAGTCTTGAATGTCTATGGATTAAAACTGGATGGGCCCAAACTAATGATTTAGACTCACACAAATTAGTACGCCTGTGGCTACACAGTTGCTGGGCTTAGTACAGACTAGATTCAGCAGGGATCTAAAAACCTTTTGAAAGGCCTTCAGGAAGTATCAGATCCCAAGAATGGCCCCTTGGGAATAATCACAAGCTGATCACAAATGGTTTTTTAACTGTGTTGACATTTTATTTCTTGTGCCCTGTCATGAATTCTACTCCCCAACCCCCCAAAGAAGCTCCAATTTCTCCAAAATGTGATCAGATTTGTAGTTAAGACCACAGTCTAGTCCTTCAAACTCTGAGTTTGAGGAGAGAATAAATACTTCTGTCAGGGGACTATGAGAAGGCTTTTGCCAAGACTAGCCTATAAAGGCTTATTAAACCTTGGGGAATGAGTATGAATTTTTGGAATAGTCCAAAGAGAGGGTCTTTCCAGGCAAACAAACACCAGAATGTACTGCATAAGCACTGGCTTCACATGGATTTGCTTGTTATACCAACCAGACTCTGACTCCTCAGTGGGCAGACACTGTGTCTCAGGCACAGCTATACCCTCCTTGTGCAGTGCCTAGCACACACTGAAGGTTCCTACTTTTTAAAACGTGGATAAAAATTCTATCTCAAGACCTTCTATGTCCTACTAAATACCTGAGAAACATTTTTTGCTGGTGGATTGATTACTTATTCTCATTCCTCACACAGTCTTGAAAAAAAATAAAAGATGAGGCTTAGGAGAACAAATACTAATTTATCTCCTGGCCCCTGGAGAAACAGTAAATGAGAACCTGGTTCTCTTGAACCTGACTGAATCATTCTTACATACCACTTGGTGTCGTCCATCCATGCCTAACACAGAAGCTGCACTCCAAAATCTGCCAACGGAGGAGGTGTGCTGAGACTCCAGTCTCCCTTGTCCTATTCTCAAAAGCTGAGGTAGCAACCTAAGCATGCTGTAGCCCTCTACAGCTGCAAACAAGTGTCAGGAGGCTCGCTTATAAGCTGGTCCCGCCTCTGCCATAGCTTCTTTTTATCCACAAGGGAAGCTTCAGTACTGCATTATGATTTGCTGCCAAAGACAGACAAAGCATTTCCTTCTTCCTTTACAACCTCCCTCCTCCTCCCTGACATTCATTTGGACCAAGCAAGGGCTAATTACATCTTCTTGACTCAGAGTTTAAAAAACAGCTTTTTAAGGAAGAATTTTAACTTATGGAAGATATTAGAGATCAGGTAGTACTGACTCTATCCCTTTTATTTTATAGACAGGAAAAACTGATAACCACAGGAATTAAGCCACTGGCCTAAGTCACACAGTCAATTAGTGGCAGATCTCCTGAATCCTCAGCCAGGCTCTTTCTATGCCCTCCCCTTCCTTTAGGAAAGAGTACTACTAGCTAGGTTCTGAATACGTATAGCAGATGCAAGTTGCTAATCCCCAAAGCAGGGCAGCGATCTCATTTCCAAGGACAACTGCTTCACCCTCTGGGCTGACTGCAACTGTGATGAATTTAATCATTTGCTACCAGGAGTTAGTACAAGTGGTTCAAGCAGCCATTTGATTTAATAAATCAAACAATGCTGCAAAATTGATGCAATCATGAGATCTACTGAACAGAACCCAGGGAAACAGCTATGGGACCTAGCACAAACACCAGAACACAGAAAATTCTGTCTTCTCTGGCACCATTTCTGCCTTCCTGAAACAGTAAAACAGGGGCTTTGAAATATTTATCTGTCCATTTTGTTTTACAGAGCATTCCTCCTAATTTATCTTGTATTCAAACAGTTCCCTTGGGGGGAGGAGTGTTATTTCACCTTCCTCACAGCAAATGCCAGCCATTCATTTTTAATAAGCAATAAAAATCACAGTAATGTTCTTAGTAAGTAAGATGGTAGTTTAGAAATCAGAAGCAAATGTAAAAGGAACTGACCTACTGGCAAGTCTAAAGAATTTTTAACCCTTTTCAGAACATAATGAATAAATTTTTATTCTTCACGGTAAAACATTCCAGTTCATAGCAAGTTAAGTGTCACTACAGTATGTCAGAAAACAAAGAATTAAGTTACTCTGAGTCAAAAACATGTGGAAGAAAAGGAAGAGGGCCCAGGAAAAATAAGAAGGCAATGCTTCCATTCTGAGGGCTGAGATCTGTTCTTTGCTGCACATTTTAAACCTTTCAAAGTGCTAGATTTTTCTTCCAGCTCCTCCTTTGTGCTGCATGCTCCTAACACAGGAGTAAGAATAACCATGGACTCTGAAAGTTAAACTGAAATTTACCAAAAAATAGAAAGACACCTTCAAACTCATTAAAAAAAAAAAAAAAAAATCAGTGCAAACTTAAAGCCAAAGCCAAGGTCTTACTTTCCCGGATCTGGCATCTGTGTGCACAGCAATCGCAGAGACTGAAAACTCCTCCGAATTGAATGAATATTTGCCATCCCCATAAAAACAACTTCACAGTTCGGGTAATACTCTGGAGAGAATAACAACAAAGAGAACACAAATATGTTGAATTTAAAGTCCAAATGGCCAAATTTAAAAGGAGCAAACTGGCTATAAAACAAACCCACTGTAGCTGCCGACTCATGAAATGCCAATGTTTTGATGCCTATTAGTTCAGTCCTTTATTATGAGAGGACTTTATTATGAGTGCTTGATTTTTAGCTGTCTTTTCAAAAAGGAAGGTTAGATTTGTGAAGATACTGATATAAAATAGAAGCTGTTATTTTTTTTTTAAAAAGATGTGTATACTTCCACCTTACCCCAGGTTTACTTCTTGGGCCTCTCCTAACCTGCATCTCTGGAAGCTCTTGGAAAAGAACGTAGCAGAACCATGCATTTCTGCGTTCAAATTTCACCTTGGTACAACTGCTTTTAGATTCCAGCTTAGCTCACATCTGAAAAAGGAGCTCAGTGCCCCTACCTGCTCCAACAGCACACAACTGGCACCTAACAGGTCCTTCCCTGGAGAAAGCCAGCGTTCAAACAGTAAGGGTGTTATAGGTCAAGACTGAGGCACTTTGCTAGAGTTTTGTATTTGCTGCTTCAATTTCTACCCCATGTTTTCTAAGTAAAAGTCATGTGAGGAGTTTTCTGTGAGGCTAGTAATGAGCATACCCACTGTCAAACACAAAAAAAGCGTTTAGAAGGCTGAGAAATTGAGCTGCTAAAGAAGTTTCCAAACATAACAGGTCTTATTATGGGAGAGGATTTACTTTCCTTATCACCTAAAAGTTGGCACAGGGAAGGAAGATTCTTTGGTTTCACTGCACCTCCTCCTCCATTTCTCCCTTAAAAAGAGCATACAGTATTAAGAATCCAAGAAGGAGCTCTGGCTGTCTCAAGACAGGATGAGGAACATGGCTTTCCATTCACTTCAAATTGAGAACTAAGACCCAGCTGGGCATGGGGTGGACTCACAGGGACAGAGGGTCAGGGACGAAAGCACTGTGCACCTCACCTGGGCATTCACAGCCTCCTCCTTTGGCTCGGTTCGCCACAGCTGCTGCATAGGAGCGTGCATCCAAGATCAAAAGCTTCTGTGGTTGGACAGCTAAACTCTCTGCTCCTGAAGCATTTGACAGAGAAGAATCTAGGGACATCAGGAGCAGGAAGGAAAAACTAAATGAACCTGTTTTTCCCAGAATTGTCGCAAAATAAGAACTACAGGCACTTATTACAGTACCCAAAAAACTCGATTAAGTGAAATCCACCTACGCAAAACTACATTAATACAATAGGACTTCTCTCTCTAGTTTGTTTTCTATTTTGCCTACAATCTCCTATACCGCATTTCTACATCTGTAGTCCTAGAATGACTACAACATAATCCTGGTGTTTTCCCCCATGGTCTGGAGACACTGCAGGTCCCCTATCACATATATATTCCATCTTGTCACGATGGCAAGAAAGACAACAAACACTCTAGTCCACTTAAACCAAGTCTGAAACAGAGGGTCTTCTGGTTTTTGCCAAGATCCATGACTCCTCAAACAATCCCATCAACTGATGCTTCACTCTCTCTCTCCTATGAAACAAATTCTGTGTCTTATAAGAAGAAGGCCATTTCAAGAAAAGGTTCTCAGATGCTATAAAAACTGCTGCCAGAGGCCCAGGGAGCACCTTACCAAACTCCACATCAGAAAGGTCTCCTGCATTGGGGAAGTCTCGGGGACTGTTCCTAGTTGACAGCTTGCTGCCACTGGATCTGGAGTCGGAGGCACAAGCTTTGGCTACTGACTGCACCAGGTGCTCATCATCAGCATTTCGCCAGCCCCACCAGCTGACCTCCGGCTGTCCACAGCGGGCAATGACAGCTCCATTGCTCTGGTGCCTGTGCGGGGAGCAAGACAACAACTGTACCCATCCCAGTGGCCCCATTCAGATGCTCTGTGCTCATACAAAAAGTGAGATAGTAGATTTTAAATGCCTTAATGAACAGCTTGACTGAAGGTAAGTGATGGGTTAGCTTCAAGTCCTCTCAGGGCAGAAGTCTTATACAGCAACAAGAATAACAAAACCCCGGGACTTCCCTGACGGTCCAGTGGTTGAGACTCCACACTTCCACTACAGGGGACACGGATTCGATCCCTGGTCAGGGAACTAAGATCCCACATGCCGTGCAGTGCAGACAAAAAATAAATAAGTAAGAATTAGGGACTTCCCTGGTGGTCCAGCGGTTAAGACTCCGTGCTCCCAATGCAGGGGGCCCGGGATCGATCCCTGGTCAGGAAACTAGATCCCACATGCCACAACTAAAAGAGCCTGCATGCCACAAACAAGACCTGGCACAGCCAAATAAATATTTAAAATAATAATAATTAAAAATAAAAAATAACAAAACCTATCTGCATCTTTCTTGATTATCAAACCATTTTAGAGACCTTTGTAGAATAACCAACAAAATAATAAAAGTGTATTTAAAAGTGTATTGTCAGAGAAAAATTAATATTCATAAAGAAAATACTTGAATATTTAAATTTATTTTTGGAAAATCAGTTAAAAAATAAACTACAAATACCACACTTAATAATGAAGTATTAATCTCTCCTTTTTAATACTACACCTGAATATCCTAGCATAATAGATGCTGACAAACATTTGTTTCCTCACTGACTTCCGAGGGACAACTGTACACTTGGGGCTGGCTTGAGGATTCTTTTCAAAACAAGATCCCACACGTGGGACTGAAATACTTACCTGGCCCATAGTGGACTGCTTTACAAAACCTCCTGACATTTCATGAATCACAACTGCTCTTACTATAGGTAGATAGCTCAATGAGCCAGCCACCCTTCTGTAAACTATTAGAAGGAAATGAATAGCATAGACATCAATAAGCCATACTCTGATAAGATCCTTTATCAAGAAATAAGACCAGGGCTTCCCTGGTGGTGCAGTGGTTGAGAGTCCGTCCGCCTGCCGATGCGGGGGATGCGGGTTCATGCCCTGGTCCGGGAAGATCCCACATGCCGTGGAGCGGCTGGGCCCGTGAGCCATGGCCACTGAGCCTGCGCATCCGGAGCCTGTGCTCCGCAACGGGAGAGGCCCCAACAGTGAGAGGCCCGCGTACCGCAAAAAAAAAAAAAGAAATAAGACCAGAAATCATACTCATAGTCTACCTTAAGATGCTCTAAAAACTCAAGCTTTTCCTCATTAGGAATTTTAGTTAGGCAATTTCAGCAACTAAAAAGTTATAAAGGTAATATTATTTGGCAATGAAAAGGAATCAAGTTCTAATACATGTTACAACACGGATGAACCTTGAGTATGTTATTGCTCCTAAGTGAAAGAAGTCAGTTATGAAAGACCACATACTATGATTCCATTTATATAGTGTCCGGAATAGGTAAATCTTATAGAGACAGAATGTAGATTTAATGATAACCCAGAGCTAAGGAGCTTGGGGAGGGAATGGGGAGTGGCTACTAATGGGTCTGGGGTTTCTTTTTGGGGTGGTGAGAATGTACTAAAATAATTGTAGTGATGGTTGCACAACACTGTGAATATACCAGAAAAAAATCACTGAGCTATACACATTAAAAGGGTGAATTGTATGTGACATCTAAATAAAGCTGTTTTTAGAAGTTATAGAGGTAATCAGTTCACTTTAAAAATAAATGAGCATAATATAAAAGCTAGAAAGCAAAAAATTTTAATGTCTCCCAATTCTATATCCTAGAGAGAACTGTCAATGTCTTTTACTCCCATTAAAATTGTTTCTAAACATATATTCATACACACATATAACACATGTAGGGCACAGATGGATTTTTAACAAAGACTATTGAATCTATTTATCTTGCTCAAGGAACAACGTGAGAAGGATTTTTGTTTTCAATCCTAAAACTCATAAGCAATAAATTAAATTTGGCAATAATCAAATTCCACTGGAACCATCAGTTTGCTTGTAGTTTTTAAATCCTCCCTCATTAGGAGACAAATAATGGAAAGTACTTGTGTATTGCCAACACATTCAATTGGGTCACCTACTGAATGGAGCCAAACTATAAATAAAACCTCACTGATTCTTAAAATGCCTCCTAGCATATTATAATAGGTGCTGAGTAACCAATGAGCTGATTGACAGCAAACCCTTTACAGGACAGGCTGGCAGGGCCTTTCCTGCACATCCTTTTCTTCTGAAATCTTTCCCAGCAATGCTGGAGAGGAACAGTAGATGGCACTCGTCAGCCTGGGTCTTGGGTTTTAAGGGCCACATTATTTTTTTTTTGGCCGTACCACGCGGCATGCAGGATCTTACTTTCCCCACCAGGGATCGAACCTGTGTCCCCTGCAGTGGAAGCAGGAGTCCTACCTAACCACTGGATTGCCAGGGAATTCCCTAAGGGCCATAGTATTATAATAGCTAGATTGCAACTGAACTGCTGCAATAAGCAGTGAAGTTTTCTGCAGTCTTCTAAATGCTTTAGATTGCATGAAAGAGAACGAAAACACTACAGCTAAAAATCACTAAAGAGCATTTCCATCATTTTACAAATAGAACAAGGAAACATAAAAATTAAGATGTCCAATGTATGAGTCCCCTACTAAACACTAAATGCTTCAATTTTATATAGAAAGATACAAATGTTTAAACTATCCTTAAGTTAGTATTAATCAACTCCCTAAATGACTAGAAGTTTCTAACTATCACTCAGTGCACAAAGGGGGAGAGCTGTGAATTGCACTACAGATGGGCGCCCTTCGCACCATCTTTCTGTGTTAAAGCAATCTGTCTTCAATAATAAATCCAATTAAGCACTCTCTCATCACCATAGGAGAAAGCACTAAATCAGGTGCTGGTTCAGCATGGTGCTGTCAAGTAACTGCTGCTAGCAACCTCAGGAGTCATTACTGCAATTTACAGACAACTACATTCAGTAAACACATGTTGGATTCAGAAGCATCCTGCCACCTGAGCTAGGGAAGCTTATGCCCTCTGGAATAAACTTTGGAAGGGGAAAGAAGCTTCCCATGTTTACTCTAAGTTTTTCTTCAGCCTACACTTTTAGGCCTCTCTACCAACAGGGAGAATTCACCAAAAGACCCTTACTTTGAGAATGAGAATCCTTTCCCCTTATGCTCAAAGTCAGCAAACCTCACAAATGCCAGGGCTGCTGATCTAACACAGCTGCTGTCCGCAGAGCAGCAGCTGGCTGCTTTCCCTATTTGAGCTGGGCCGATCACTGATAAGACTCATTAATCCTTTCAGCTTTCACTGCTCTCTCTAATTCCTGTGTCATCCTTACCACTTGAGTGATAGGTAAATTTGGTGACCTACTTTTCTAGGAGTGTCTGAAAACGGTGATGAAAACTGAGGCTGAAAACTTAATGGGTTCCTCTGGGACAGAAGCAAATACGTACTTTTCCATCTCTCCCTCTTCAGTGTGGGCATCAGAATCTGCCTTCCATGGGCTAAACAAGCTGCTTACCTCAGTGGGAATTCCACAAGGAAATAAACCCCTTCTTACAACCTCAGTATGTCAATGGACTGCCTCCTGGCATGAGTTTCTAACTAAACCTCACTGGTTTGGCCCGAATTCAAGGAGAGTCCATAATTTCTGCAAACTGGAAAAATGAAATGGAGAATGTGATATTACAAGGACATCTGAAACTGTTCCAAAATAAGAGGGAATGACTTCTTAAAAATTTAACATGATTCTGTGAGAACTGAGCTAGCTAGTCACTGAATTATAAAAGCAGCCCTCAGGAATACAACCTACTCCAGACATTGCTTAGGAAGCCCAGTGCTTCATTCAGATGTCGCAGCATACCTGTGAAGTAAGAACATCATTCCCATTTTACTAACTGGGAACAGGCTGAGGTCAGTTAGGGGACTTACTCAAGGTGCCACAGCAAGGCGTGTCAGAGAGAAGACCTGAATTCTATAATCTGTGCTCGTCACCACACCACCACCCCTTTCTAGGACCTGCCTCCCTTGACTCTCCCTCCTTTGATCTCTGATAGCATCTATCCAGCCAAGCCCTAGCCTTCTTCTCTAAATGCTCCCTCTCAAAGCAGACCTCCTTCCATGTGTCAAAGTTTCAACCACAAAGACAATCACAAAGGACTCAAATCTACACTCCCAATTTGTACTTTCTAGGGTTCATCTCTCTTAATCCAAAGGCCAACATCTGAAGCTAAATGCAATGAGCACATTATCTTCCCACAGAATGTCAGAAGGATCTTAAAATAGCAAGTCCAGCCACTTTTCTATTAAAATTTTCTTTTCAGTGTCAACTGAATCATCAGGTAGTGTTCCAGATGAATTACTGGTATATGACTGGACGAGCAGCTTCAGCAATAAGGAAGTACAGAATAACCTGGAAAGTTCCCTGACCCCCACCACCACCCCCCGCAGGTTAGCAGCAAGAGAGGCAGCAGACCACGTGCAGTGGGCAGTAGCACCAGACCAAGCTGGGTCTGGCCAGGCTTCCTTACCTGTAGACGACGGCGGGGATGCGCTTCCAGGACCTGAAGCTTGCGACACTTTCTAGTTCTTTGTCAGTGATCCAAGCAGGCACTATGAGCTCCTGTGGATAGCTACCACACAGCCTAACAGGGAAGGTGAGGAAGAGGGAGAAGGGAAGAAGACAGAGAGGGAGGGGAGAAGAGGGAGAGACATGAGTGAGCCAGCAGAAGGATGTCGATCAAGCTACCCCAGAGCCAGTAAAAAGGCAATGAGGAGCATTACCTGAGTCTTGGCCTGCTCAGCAGAATGGGGTGCCTTAAGTGTTTACTTATGTATATGTCAAATGATACTATCTTGGATTGTTCCACTTGATGCTGCCTTTTGGAAATCTGGTGATCTTAACTATCAATGTAAAAAGGGGAGTTGAGAGGCAGTTACTCCACTGTAACTGTTGTAACCAATATGTGGGTCATTTCTAACTACACAAATGCCCAGTCCAACTGCAGAGGTGGAAGTCTGTGTTACTTCTACCAGACCCTCAGTCTTTCAGGGAAACATGAGAAGAAGGGCAAGAGCCCACAATTTCAAGTTTCCAGAGACATCATAGGATTACTAACATATTCTTTGATGTGAACCAAACAGGGTGTCCTAATTATAGGTAACAGGTGCAGCCGTGGGTATACAGATAGAGCACTATGGGTCAGCCCCATCTGCATACATAATCGTAGCTCCATTAAGCCAAGTTAGTAATGTGAATATGCTATTAATCATAATTTCTATAAACATACTTCAGAATAAACTACACTCAAGGGGAAAAAGCTGTTTTTCTCTTTTTTAAATTTAACTTTTATTTTATATTATAGTTGATTTACCATGTTGCATAAGAAAAGCTGTTTTCATTAGGGAAAATACTAGTAGGCACATACTAGTCAAGCTGGTGCCCTAGAAAGCATTATTTCTGACAGGTTTTTTACTTACAAGACATGTCTCTCTCTGGGAAACCCAATATTCCTTCTCAATAGTGAAGGCAATAAGACACTTAATCCAAATCCAAAAATATACAAACTGCTCCTCGTCCTCCACTACCACCATCTCTACCACCATGCCCTACCTACTCTATGCATTAGGGGAAGAGGCAGACAAATACAAACTGCTTAGGAATTGAGGGTTCTGATCATTCTGCACTAAATCTCTCTCTCTTATTCTCAATTTCCAGATTAAGTATCAGGAATTCAAAAGCCTAACCAGGAGAAGGGAGACTGACCAAAAGTAGCTCCACAAACTTCCTAATACCTATCTACAAACTCCTAAAAATAACCTAGGACACAGATTATAAATTAACACTCTAACCATGAGTCTTGTTCCTTTTATCTTCTTTTAAACTTAAGAGTAAATTTGGCACTTATTCTTCCTTTGTAGTACGAAGAACTTTTCAATGTCCTGAAGGCTGGTTCTGAAGTGGAAATAGTGGACTCAAAGAAGTTAATTTTTTAAATCCATATTAAAAAGATTTCTGAAAACCACTAGCTTTTGAACTGAAAAATTTTTTCTCAACAAGCTTAGCTTAATTCAGGTTTTGTTTTACTTCACCCAATATTCTGGATCACTATATTCCTTGTTCTCTAAGGATTACATTACCTAGTAGTCAGCTCTTCAGCAAGTATGAGCTTCTCACTTGTAGATAAGCAGTTTCCAGTATAGGAAAGGTGGGTTACATGTGAGCAAAGCCTGTGGCAGCCTCAGGCTCCCTGAGGACGCCCCTCCTCTCTCCACCTCAATTCTCTAATGTGACCTGTCATTGAGAACAGGCAAAAGTATGAAATGTCTGTAGCTCCTGATTCTTCACACCACCTCCTTGGCCAAGGTCCATGTTAAGAGCTGTGCGTAGTAATTAGCTGTTGTTTTTCCAACAAAAAATGAAATGCTCCGGTGGCTACCCACAAACAGTTCAGGAAAATACCTATCACAATTTGAGGCAGCTGGAAGGACAACAGAGTGATTAAGGCCTCCAATTGCTGCAGGGAAACTTAAGAGGAGAAGGATATGTTAATTTTAAAATTCTGGACAATTTTCTTTTGTTTTACAGAAATTTGGATCACCAAAATCACAGTAGTTAACTGCCCTCCCCTACCAAAGTTCTTATACCTTTTAGGGAAATAGGTAATGGGAAATATTTAATAATGGTTACATTAACATTTAATGGTTAAGCGATCATAGCTGTGACATTAGTTTTAGCTCAACAAATTAGAGAATAATACGGTAGCCTATTTCATAGGATCTGGAGTAAAATTACAGTAAAAACCAACTCCTAAGTGTTTTATCACTGCTTCTGAGATCACTAATCTTATCTCTAATGTGATGTCAAGCAGTGATGAGAACAACAGAAACTCCCTGTCTACAGGTAAGCACAATATTATCTAGACATGCATATGCCAGGAAGAATAGGAGGGGACAGAAAGGAAGGTTCCAGGATCCTACTATAAGTAAGGATCTCTTTCCACTCCAGTGATAGCAATGGGAACAGAAGGCCCAGAAGTACGCTGAAGATGAGGCATTTAGATTTAATAAATAAAACTCCATTTCAAAGAAGAAGTCTAAATTCAAATGTTCTGCCACATGAGAACTGGGGTTTCTTGCAAAGGCAGGGGCCATGAAACACAGTCCACAGGGATCAAATACAACTCACTTGTACTTTTCATTGATGTTGGAAATCCTCCAGGCGTTGTTCATATCAAAACCCATCCGCTCCACTTCGTTTTTAAACCGTGATGTTACGTGTTCCCCTAGGAACCACAGACAGATAGGAGAAAGGACGAAATGAATACGATTTTCCACAACAGGTGGAATGAAAGCATTGCTACCCTGCTCAGTTATGTTTAAAAAGGTATTGTATAAATAACATATTTAGTTTAAAAAAATCTCCTGCCAGGATAAGACTATAAGAAGAAATGAGGAAATTAATTTTGATTTTAATTAAAAATTAGTATTATCTCTTCAATTTAAAATAAACTAAAAAACAAAAAAAGAATATTATCTAATCACTACTATCAAATTTGAGAGTAGTATCACTGGGCTCATTTTACAGAGGACAAAACTGAGACTGAGGTGATTATTATGGCAGGTCTGTCTCATCTCAAAACCCATGTTCTTATCCCTATACTGGCTACTTTCCCATTTCCACACTGAGACTGATGGTATACGTAAGAAATAAAATCAACAAGTTCATCAAGAATGGCAGCACAGACCTATAACTCCTCATGAGAAACACTTTGGGCCAGATTTCAGAACCTGAATTTTCTGGATTTTAAGGTGTGCATGTATAATAATACTGGGTTAATGATATCAAACTGGGTTAACGTTAACCAAACGTTAACATCGTTACAGTGAAATGCATGGATAATTCACACTAAATGAGATAAATAAAGCAACAAATAGTTCAGATCAAGTCAAACTACCAAATAAAATAAAAATCTTTTGATTTTCAGAACCTTACAGATTACAGAATTGCAGTTAAAAGATCATGGGACTTTTAACTGCCAGTACCCAGGAATCTCAAGAAACATCACACTAGTAACTACAGTGCTGAGCAATTGTAAGAACATCCACCCAAACAAGTATAACCTGCCTACATTTGCCCTAATGAATTTGGCTGCTTCTTCAAGACAGCGAGCAACAAAGGCAGAAATGAACCGAACATAAAAGTCATTAAACCTGAAATAACTTCCTTCCTTGAAAACAGTCCTAGAGCAGTAATTTTATAAAAAACAAATAAACAACAACAACAAAACAAACCATTAAGCAGTATCTCTAACATATAGTATTATAGGTTGTAAAATAAATACTGGTGGGGGCTGGGAGAAACTACAGTAACAAAAGCATAAAACAGCCAGCACTGGTGATCAAAGCTTTGCTCTCCCTGGGAGAATAGCTTCAGAATACGAAATAGCAATTACTTGAATGAAGGACAAGTCTATAAAACTACTTCACATTTAAACTGCTTTTCTTGAGCTTAAACTAAGTATTATATGTTTCCTGAAGGAGAGCTATAAAAAGGTGAGGTTCAGAGATGCAGGAAGAAATAATCAACTGAATCTATCCCATTTTGGAAAAGTTTTAAAAGCAATATAATCTTCCAAATAGGAAAAAGCTACCTGTATTGGAGCGCTGTCTACAAATTGCAAGGAATGGTGACCATCAATAATTCTACACAGGGAATCTTTCACTTTTAATCCCAATATAAAAGCTGTAAGAACTATGGCAACTTCCAAGTTCATTAATTAATGACAAGATTTTCCCCAACCTGGGATACAGCTCCAAGTCTTTGCAAAAGGTAAAGGTATTTTAATTAATGGTCATTTACATTAGTACCTCTATCTTAAACACATACTCTAAACAGGATCTTCTATAACTTTAAAATAATCACTGGCAAAATAACAAGAACCTCCTCCTCCTCCTCTCCCACCTCCTTCCCCTCCTCCTCAGGCAGTTTTCTACATAGAACAATTGCCCAAGAAAGGGCTTAGAATTACCATCCCCGGCATGAAATTCTGAGCTACACACAAGAAATATATACTGAGTAGTGAGCACAGAAAATCTGTTGTTTCAAGTTCCTTGCGAAGAGTTTTAATTATCTTTGTATCCTCCAAAGCAGTGACTTCATCAGCTTCAACTTTGAAACTGACCATCACAACCCACAATGAGAATGTTTTACATCACAATTCAATACGACATATTTATTTTTTAAGTTTCACAAAATACCCACCCTTACTATGTGTGTGATACATTGGTATTTTCTATCCTGAATTTTCATTTCATATTTCATTTCTTAAAACTTTGATTTCATGACCTACTGGTGGATCACAACCTAGTTTGAAAACCACTGCTTGAAAAAAAAATTTAGCAGCAGACCTTACATACATGAGTAATTCAACTGGCTTTTGCTAAATTGTGTTGTAAGTTCACTTGTGTTTATTCTGCCAGAAAAGTGCATGCCAAGCACATATATTGCTGGATTTCCCTTAAGAACTCCCCTCTCAGAATTCTCATGTCTCCATTGATTCAACATTAGATATGCTGTAATACCCCAATTTATTTGTTTAGCTTTGTATTTCCATTTCAACCCTTCCTGTGTGCCTCCCCCATCCCCAAATGAGGATCTGTCCCTTTTTAACATTCTGTATTTCTTACACCACAAACAGTGTAGCAATTCTTATTTTAATGGGAATGAAAAAAATTTAAAGCAGTAAATCCCTCTATCATAACCACAGTGTCAACCAGCAGTCTAAAAAAAATTTCCCCCCAAAAGTCTAGCTTCCCGGTGATTCTGAGTATTCAAGCCTACAATTATACACAACTTAAAGGCCTGGGATAGTGAGGAAGAACAGTATCAGAGTCAGAGAAGGTGAGAACTAGCCCGCCCAGATTTTCAAATACGGAGGGAAGAATCCTTCTTTTCTATGAACAAAGGTCCCAGTGCAGTCGTCTAGATGTACACTTACTGGACTGCATTTAAACTCAGAAAACGGACTCTGCTGACAAGGGCTTTTACTTTATACGAAACAGGCAGCTGCACAACAGTGTATGACCCAGAGTCATGCTATTCATAGTTAATCAAAATGTGCTTAATGGGTATATCATAGAAGAGAGGTCAGAGATGTGGGTCTGATGCTACTAAAATAGCAACTGAATTGCCCAGTCATCTGTCAGGACTCCAGATTAATGCTGAAGTACAGAACAGTCACCAAGAAGGCAGCTAAAATGAGAAAGATGTTGAGCATATGGGAGAGAAGCTTTAAGCTTTAGTCCATTCTTTTTTTTTTTTAATTTTCTCCTGTTCATTTTAAATTTATTTTTTATTTTTGGCTGCATTGGGTCTTTGGTGCTGTGTGCAGGCTCTCTCTAGTTGTGGCGAGTGGGAGCTACTCTTTGTTGTGGTGTGCCGTCTTCTCATTGAAGTGGCTTCTCTATTTGCGGAGCACAGGCTCTAGGCACACAGGCTTCAGTAGTTGTGGCTCGTGGGCTCTAGAGCACAGGCTCAGTAGTTGTGGTGCACAGGCTGAGTTGCTCTGCGGCATGTGGGATCTTCCCAGACGAGAGCTCAAACCCGTGTCCCCTGCATTGGCAGGCAGATTCTTAACCACTGTACCACCAGGGAAGTCCAGTCCATTCTTTTTTTTTTGAACCCTATTCTTTTTTTTTTTTTTTTTTTTTTTTTTTTTGCAGTACACGGGCCTCTCACTGTTGTGGCCTCTCCCGTTGCAGAGCACAGGCTCCGGACGCACAGGCTCAGCGGCATTGCTCACGGGCCCAGCCGCTCCACGTCATGTGGGATCTTCCTGGACCGGGGCACGAACCCGTGTCCCCTGCATCAGCAGGCGGACTCTCAAACCACAGTATTTTTTAAAAGCAGGTTTTCCTCTGTACTCCACAGTGAAAATATATAAAAGGAAAAAGCCATACATATATACACACACTCAAACCAAGTCACTGAAGTACAGTAAGATTGCATGTGAGTTGTAGCAGGTTGACTTCAGTGTGGAATGTATATATTGAAAAGAAAATACAACCTTTACTCATAAAGTTCCAATCAGTTACAATGGCACCGTCTTGTATATTCATAATTTCCAAAATGTATTCACATGGCATGGCACATAGGAGGCACTCAAACATTTACTGAATTGAACTCTCCAGCATTAACAGATTTGATCTTCAGAATATCCAGATCAGCTTGGGCAGGAAGAAGAAAAATGTCTCACTTTGAAGAACAAAAGAAACTAAAGTACAGAGAGGATAAATGGCTTGCCCAGTATTAATTTGTAAAATTAAATGGTAGAGTACAGGTTTGAATTCAGGTTTTCTAGTTCCTAAATCAGTATTCTAACCCCCAAATGCCTCCATCCATCACAAACCCATGAAAAGACAGGAAATTGGATGTGCTGGTGGCCAACGAATACCAAATATCTTCAATAAGGGAAAGACCTGGGGACCAAAGTCATCTCAGTTCAGAAAAAAGCCATCTATAATTAATAGACAGGAGTGAAGTTTTGATCTGACACATCTTAGGAATATTCTGAGTTGACTCAAATCCTAAAGAAACTAAATTATCAAGGGAATAAGGAATCATCTAAAGATGAGGAATTTTCAGTCTGTGGTTGTGAGAGAAACAGGTTAGGAGAAATTCAAGCCTTGTTAACTAAACACTGGCAACCCAAAACTAGGGGATGCCTCTTGGAGTTAAGAGCCTTAAACAAATCAGAGTTCTTATATAACATAATACAGCAAGATACACTCAATAACTTCATTATCCTAGGAGATGGTAGAGATTAAAAATCTAATAAATAAGATATAATAGCTAAAAACTTAGCAAATATACATGTAAGATTTGTGCATCTCATTGCATGTAAACGTTACTTTTTTAAAAACTAAAAAAACTTGAAAAGAGCCATGAACAAAAAGAATTAAAATACAATGGCATCTCATATAAAGAAGGAAAAAGAAAGATGCAACGGATAAAGGGAGTGAAGTGAGAGACAGCTAAGGCACATTCTCGTCCCCTTCCAAGGTTGGTGTGGGTGACTCTTCTGAACGACTTTGGGTTCCATTGGCTGACCAGGCTTGTGGGAAGCTTGGATTCCTGGGGCTTTCCCTGAGGCTCCACAAGAGCAGGTGCCTCTGTTTTTCATCTCTGTATCCACAGCACCCCATACAGTCAGCTCCCAATAGCTGAGAACTGGGTTCAAGTCCTGGCTCTGTCGCTGCCTAGCAGTGGGACTTGGCAACAGGTTTTACTCTGAGACTCCGTTTCTTTGGCTCCCAAAACAGAAACACCAGCCTATCCTGCCTGTTTGACAAGGTCATGAGGGTCAAACAAAAGTACATATTAAAGCATCTTTAAAAATATGTTTGTGTTTGCTATAATTTAATTAAATATATGAACCAAAAGCTTTAACCAGTGAATGAGCCAGGAAACAAAGGGATCCAAGCATGCTAGATTAGCCTCAAATGTTTAAAACAACCCAGGGCAGAATTGTTAATATTGAAGGTTCAGGACTGAAAATTGAGGTTTAAAGGAAAAAGTCTCTAGAGTAAACTTTATTGGAAGGAAGCTCACAACGTTTCACTGCTCAGGAATTCAAGACGTTGCTTCCAAGCTGGACATGTTAAAGATTTGGTGCTGGACCAGCAAAGTTCTATTTACGGCAACATACAATTTATAGAAAACTACACACAGAGAAACAGCATGAACTTTGTCAATGCCATTTTTGAGGGAGAAAGACAGTGAGTGTGACAAAGATTTCATGAGGAGTCAGGAAGCCTGGGTTCCAATATAGGCCCAACTTCTTTATTTGTCCTGAGAAAAGTCACCTGGCCTCTCTGGACCTGTTTCATCATCTGTGAGATGAAAGGGGTGACAAAAGGTAATCTATGACTTGAAATTCAAAGACAGCAAAAAGCCATTTTGTAATCCATTATTCTGTGGCCTAACCTCACACTTCTGTACCTTTGTTCATGCTACTTGCTCTGTCTAAAGTTCTTTTCCCCAGTCTGTTATCAATGAACTCTTATTCAACCTTCAAAGCCTACTCAAAAGCCACTTCAAATGTGCATTCTTCGCAAACATGTATATAACGCTCGTGGCTCCCTTCCACTGGGCTCCCCTAACACCCATACCCTAGGTGTTTTTAGTCAGGCCCAGTAAATTGTGATGCCACGTCTAGTGTTCTTTCCTTCCCCCTGAAAGGTAGGAAACATCTTCCATTGAGCTTAGAAGAATGATGGGCAAATGCTACATGTTCCATGAAAAGTATACTGATTAAATACATGAATGCTTAGGAGTCCCATTTCATGTTATGGATATCTCAAGCAGTATTTCAATAAAGTCACCATCTGCACGTTTTAGAAAGGCCTACCTGGCCTGCACAGGTCTCCATGTTGCTCTTTTTCACTGGCGTAGACCTCCATGCACCAAGCGTGGTATGCAAATGAGAAGAGATCTTCTATTTTAGCAGGTGGTCGGATTGCATTGTTCAGTCTCTTCAGCCACTCTTGACATTGCTCAAAGGTTGAGAACTGACACCTTTGTAAAGCCAAACAAGTACAAATGTAATCAGAAGACAGCTGACAATGAAACCTAAGGGTAGCCACCATTTCAAGAGTGCCTACTCACAGTGAAATGATAACTATAATCAAAAAAGCACTAGAAGGGGCTTCCCTGGTGGCGCAGTGGTTGAGAGTCCGCCTGCTGATGCAGGGGACACGGGTTCGTGCCCCGGTCCGGGAGGATCCTACGTGCCGTGGAGCGGCTGGGCCTGTGAGCCATGGCTGCTGAGCCTGCGCGTCCGGAGCCTGTGCTCCACAACGGGAGAGGCCACAACAGTGAGAGGCCCGCGTACCGCAAAAAAAAAAAAAAAAAAAAAAAAAAGCACTAGAGGTGGTCTAATGTTTATGATTTATAATGACAAAATATGTCCAACAAATTTTAGCCAATGGTGCTAAATGTCAAGAAGAAGAAAACTGGACATGTGGAAAACCTATTTTTTTAGACTAATAAAATCTCTTCTGAGACTGACAATTATTAAAGTAAAATGGCAGTCATTCTCTTCCAGGAATGGGGTTTTATTCCACTTCTTCCACCAAAGCTTTATGGTTGTCCTTCTCAAAGAATATGTTTAAAGAAGTTCTTTTTGTTTTGTTATGACATTATTACAGCAAGCTCAAACATAGTTCACAGTACTTTTAGCCAATTAGGGAATAATTTCAAAATTTATCTATTTAGCAATTAGAATAAATCAGCAACTTTAAATCGAAAATAAGATACATTACACTGAAACTTTCAGATGTTACCATGTAGAGAACAAAACAATTCTATTATCAAGTGCAATTTTCAGTATATATAACTAGGAGGTTAAAATAATTAGTGTAAAAAATACTTTATATTTTTAAATGCAGTATCTAAAATTGAGTAATTAATAAGCAACCTTTTAAAACTGTGAGTTATAACCAGTATCTATCAAAAGCAAGCCAAATCTCAATGGCTAAAAAGCAACTTAAATATTTACCTTAAAACCAAGGAGGAATCAACTATACTCCAAAAAAAATAAAAACAAAAAACAAAAAAAAACAAGGAGGTCACTTAAACCTCTCCCTTGTCCCAATCAGTGTGGCTCATCAATATGCCCACACACAATGTTTACTGGCACTCCAGAATAGATCAAAGAAATAAAGTAAAAACTTGGGGAATTAAAAACTGGTAGAGCTACTAAATTTAAAATGCATTTTAGGCATCACTTTTCAACCATTATAGTAAAGACTAGATCAGATAAAGCCAACACTGGAGAAATGTGATGAGAAGCAGGACATTTCTAGTGTCTTCAAGTGCCTCCCAGACTGTTGATTAGTTGCAAGGGAGAAAATACAGAAATTACACAGAAAGCGGGTGACTCCTTGACAAGAGTGATCAGCAAGGGACAGATGGACATTGTTTGCTTCCAGCTGTAATACAATCTCCTGAAAAGGACACAACCTCATACGTACAGTAGTCAGCTGAGAACGCACAACCTCAATTTAATCACAAGGAAACACTGGACACAAAATAAGAAACTTTCTATTACAATAAAAGATTTTTTCTTCAAAACGTTAATGTCATAAAAGATAAAGAAAGGTGGTAGAAAACATTTCAGATTAAAGAAAGCTATAGAATCACGGCAACTAAATGTAATGTGTGACCTTGACTGAATCCTGTTCTGAACGAGGTAGGGGGAATGCTATAAAGGGCATTATTAGGTCAACTGACAAACTGGAACATGGAGAGTAGATTGGATAAAAAGTATTATGAGTGTAAAATTGTGAAGTTGACAATGATACTGTGGGTTATGTAAGAAAATACCCCTATTCTTAAGAAAGCACACTTAAGTATTTCAGGGCAAAGGGCCATGATTATGTAACTTACTGTCAAATCGTTCAGAACAAGAATTTCACACACTAGCGCATGCACGCACGCGTGCGCGCACACACACACACACACGCCCCCTGCAAACGATAAAGCAAATAGGGTAAGATGTTAACAATACTAGTGCTCTTTACTATTTTTATGTTTGCACCTGTTTTGTAAATTTAAAATCATGTCCAAATAAAAAATAAAAAACACCTTTCCAATAGAAAAGTAGGCTAAAGATAAAACATTTCAGGGACTAACTACTCCGAAAATACTAACTAGGCTGACCCTCAAAAGCTGTTTTTCTGTTATCAAATCATGAATCCATCCTTTAAGAAGTATTTTCCACACTAAACAATAGCATAAACTCGTCACATACCTGATAACTTTGCAGTCTTTGCAAGTCAAATGAAGCTGAAATATATCTCGGCATTCAACACTTTCTATAAGCTGTAATGGAACCTGCAATTAAAAAAGATGAAGTTCCCTTAGTCAAAAAGGTATTGACCCTGCAGTTCTTCAGTGTGTCCAACAAGAGTGATTAGAAAGCTCTGCAGGAAAAAGAAGCACAGAACTGCATATTCACCTAGATCAATAGCACTCAAGTGATTTCCTGGGTGATTTAGGGTTTCCCTTTCTCAACCTCTAATCAGTGCCCTCAAGTCATGTCATAGCACAAAGCTAACAAAGAGGAGGCACCACATCTGGAAGAACAGGGAAATATGCCACCTTTCTGGCAACAAACTTTCAAACTCATCTCTCAAAGCACTACTTTACAAGGTTAGAGCTAGCTGTGATTTGTGATGACACAGAAGCTAAAGGGAACCAGAACCTTTATCCTGTCTTGTTGACAGAAAAGAGCTGCAGATCAAGAGGCTAGTGGGATTACAGTTGTCACTTGCCCCAAATGACAAGGTGGGCTTGTGGCTTTGTGTCAGCAAAGGAGAATCTTGAAAAAGACTGGAGGTCTGAACTGCCTGCAGGTTGCACAAAAAAAGACAAGAGAGTAGACAGAGCTGTGGGTCAGGCTCTCTGCTCAGTAGACTAGGTATCGAGGAGAAGGGAGCAGGTCTCACAGTGGCCTAATTAGCTAGGTCTAATTTGCTTCAAAAGACAAGCCGAGGGGACTTCCCTGGTGGCACAGTGGTTAAGAATCTGCCTACCAATGCAGGGGACACAGGTTCAAGCCCTGGTCCAGGAAGATCCCACATGCCACAGAGCAACTAAGCCCATGCACCACAACTACTGAGCCTGCACTCTAGAGCCCATAAGCCACAACTACTGAACCAGCGTGCTACAAGTACTGAAGCCCGTGCGCCTAGAGCCCATGCTCTGCAACAAGAGAAGTCACCGCAATGAGAAGCCCACGCACTGCAACGAAGAGTAGCCCCCGCTCTCCACGACTTGAGAAAAGAAAGCCCACGTTCAGCGACGAAGACCCAACGCAGCCAAAAAAAAGAAAAAGACAAGCTGAGGAGCCCTGTTTGCCAAGTGGGGCTCAAGGTATGAGTAAGCTGGGATGGTTCTTTCCCTGCCAGTCTGGTCAGCAGACTACTGAACACAGGATAAGTATGACAGTGGAGAGGGATCAAAGAAGGCAGGCAGACAGGAGGGAAAGCATCTGAACAGGGTGACAAATCCTTAAGCGGTTGTTAGAATCCTCCCTCTGTCCCTCATCTTATCCTGATTCAACCCCTGGCTTCAGAAAGCAATTTCCAAAACTTCTAAAGAGAGCCTGGTAAAAATAATAGTAGATACTCTCACTCATTGGAAAACACTCATTGGAAAAGGGTCTTTTCACACTGTATCAAGCCCAACCAAAATGTGGCTCTGGGAGTTGCAAGGAGCATTCCAACAATTCATGTTTTGCATGAGAAGGAGGCAGTCTCTTCCAACAGACAGAAACAAGAGAGTCCTGCCTGCACGGGGTGGCCCTCCTGTTAGCTGAACCAGTTTCAGAAACAGGTTTCTGGCAAACGCTGCCCCACCATGCAGTTGCCAGAGTCAGCTGAGAACTCTCAGAACAAGGATGTGGAGATCAAAAAGAAGCCCAATGCCGGACATCTTAGACAAACAAATAAACAAACAAACTGGGGCAGGGATTAAAAAGGGGAAGAAAGCAAAATAATATTACTCAGGTAATGACTGTGAGTTCTACCTCAGGACTAGAGCCTTCTTTTTTTTTTGCAGTACGTGGGCCTCTCACTGCTGTGGCCTCTCCCATTGCAGAGCACAGGCTCCGGACGCGCAGGCTCAGCAGCCATGGCTCACGGGCCCAGCCGCTCCGCGGCACGTGGGATCCTCCCGGACCGGGGGAAGAACCTGTGTCCCCTGCATCGGCAGGCGGACTCTCAACCACTGCGCCACCAGGGAAGCCCGAGCCTTCTTGATTAATCAACAAAATTCCCTTACACTTGTAATAGGACCAGAAGTAAGAGAAAGACTAAGAATTCTTGCCTGTGTTCTGAGAAAAAAAAGGAGCTTTGGCCCTCTGTTTTTGTTTAACTCCTTAACCCCAAGGTGCTGTGAGAAACTGGAGTTGATGCTGCTAAAAATTCTTTCAAGACCTGTACGTCTAAGAAGGAAAAAATAAAAAACCAACAATGTATCAGTGGGGATAAATTGTGAAGAAGTAATAGGAGATTAAGAGATCAGAAGAGAACACTGATTTGTTCTCAGGCCAGTCCTCTGGATATCCTATAACAGACTCATGTTGGGTTTCTTTGTTTTTAAACCTACAACCCCCTTCTCCCCCCACCCCACAAACAAAACAAACAAACAAACAAAAAAGAGCTGCCAGAGTGGCAATTAAGAGGCCTGAGTTCTTATCTCAATTTTCTAAAATTTTACCAGCCAAAATTTTGCATGCTTCCTGACTTCCTTGGACAACCTTCCAACCTTCCTACATGACACAAGCCTTTGCTTTCTCAACCTCGGATGGTCACAACTTAGGAAGTCCCAGGGACAGGGAATGGGAAGAGTCTGGGGTAGAGTGAGAGTGAGCTTTACAAATCCACGTGCTCTCTCAGCAGTCACCCGCATCCCAGATCCCCTTCTATCACCTTTCCTTAGAGCTAGAAAACTTGAAAACCAACTAACGCTATTAGCAGCTGCTGGAGGGAGTGGACCAGTCTGTGCTATTTTGCTACAAAGAACAGGTAAGTTTTACATCCCTACTATTGGACTAGAGCCCAAGAGCCTATGTCCAGACTTCCAAAATACAAATATGCAACACCTCAGAGCATGCAAAACATATGCTACCTAAATGCTTTCAATATACAAACTTTCATGTATTTTAACACTGAAAATTTAAGGAATAAGGATAAAAATGTTGGTTGCTAGTATACAGATACTAGCAAGTCACCAGAAACAATCATGTGTACTCAAGTCATAGACACAGAAAACAGATTTTAATGATCATGCAGATTGTCACATGCAAGGAAGTTTAATATGCAGCAAGAATAAGGACCTAAAAGGGAAATATCTGATTTTATACCAAATTCCCTTTTTTCTTCCCCTCTCACCTCAGTGTTACTCTTCAATGCACCCCTGCCCCCAGACTGCCTCCTCTTCTAAAAAGCCAGAGATAGGCTTCTTTTCCTCTTCATACATCCAACCAAAACATAAGGTTCTCTACTTTTTTAAAGGCAAGTCCACTGATTTAGGTTTCTCAACTTTCATCATATATTAGGAGGATCTCTTACCATTTCCGTAACTAGACATACCCAATATTCAACCTTATAACAAAGAATTACAGACACAAGAGCCAGACCATTTTATAGCCCAGGAAGGTTAAGCCACTACACTAAAGCTAGTGGCAAGTCAGGACCAGAATCCATGGCTGTCCTCTAGCTCAGGGTCCTTCCATTACATATGGTACTCCCTTCTTTCTTCCTCTAAGATGCCCTTCCCTTCTGTGTGAGCTCTACTTTAGTTTTTCTTTCACAATTAAGTAGTAGCCTCTTCACCAGGGATCTTCAAGAGGAAAACAGAATGTAAACCAAGATTCCTTAGAGGCAATTCGAAGAAATCTAAAGTCACATTCAAATCCTCTCTTACCCACTGATTCAGTGTTTTGTAGCAACTCATTTTCTTTTTGCTCTTTTCTCCTCTGCCTTCTACCTGCCAGGCAATTCTATCTCCCATCACAGTGCTTTACCTCTTATAAAACCCACCAAACTCATGCTCAAAATACATCAAACAGGGCCTCCCTGGTGGCGCAGTGGTTGAGAGTCCGCCTGCCGATGCAGGGGATACGGGTTCGTGCCCCGGTCTGGGAGGATCCCATATGCCGCGGAGCGGCTGGGCCCATGAGCCATGGCCGCTGGGCCTGCGCATCCGGAGCCTGTGCTCCACAACGGGAGAGGCCACAACAGTGAGAGGCCCACATACCAGAAAAAAAAAAAAAATACATCAAACACACTCAGTGCTGTTAATCAATTCCTCAAAAGGTCAAAAGTTATATCATGTATACCAAAACTCATAAGAGCATCAATCCAAAAAAGCAGAAGAGCGGCAGTTTAAAAAGTTAATAGACATGCACAAGTATAAAAGACTCACAGTACTGTCTCATTCCAGAGGGAATTTTATATCATCATATCCTACTATATTTACCATAATTCATTCTGGGTGGGTGGGGGTGTGTGTGTGAATTATTTTTTAAGCACCAGAATTTAAAAGTGGGATAATGTATACCTTTTAAAAACAAATGCCCTTTTTATAGCATGAATGGGAAGTACTAATCTTGCATACACATGTGAAGTAAAACTGGCAATAGAAGAGTAAAAAATAATGTAATGAGTCTTAACCTAAAATCTGTAACACATTGGAATATCTGGGCTCTAACTCTATGACTTAAAAACCAGTCAGAGGAAGAAGACTGTCACAGGTTAAAGACCCAAACTCTTTATTGCTCACCTGTGGTATTTACAAGATACTCTTCCAGCACTGGTTTCAGAAGCTCTTCTGATTTATGAATGCTAAGGCCAAAGTGCATTGTTAACAATAACCTCCTATTGATGCTTGGGGAATGAAGATTTTTGATGTACAATAGTTAGGCAATGGAAAGAATCTAGGAAAATGCTAAGGGAAGTGTTTCCAAGTATACTTCCAGCTTGTTCCTAAGAAGCATTAACACAGCAGTCTGGAAATGGAGTTTTAATGTCCTTTTAAATACTCACATTGACTTTACAAATTATTTCTGGTTGAAATTCAGTTTACATTTTTTGAAGGTCACAATTCCACCCGCTTATGTTTAAACTGTGTGGCTTTATCCCCACCCCACAAATTGTCCTCATATAGGAAACCACTAGAACTTTGTCTAATATGAGGGAAGGGACTCATGCAGAGATGACACACTTTGCTGATTTGCAAGGTGAGCATCTGACACTCAAAACCAGTTTATTCCAAGCACAGGTGCAACAACCGCCTAGAATTCTCATGCTACTTACTGGGATTGCAGAAGCAGCAGATTGAGAGGCGGTCTATTGAATTACACAACAAGAATTGTTTAAAAATTTCATGAACTCCACTTGAACACTTACTTGTTTATAAATTAGTTAAGCAAATACCTGTACATATATAAAAATATAGTTTGGGAAAAGCACAGAATAGGAGCAATTCATACCTTAAATGCTACAACTGAACTGTACTAGAGGTTCTTTACCCTAGAAACTGGAAACTTGATATCCAGTGAATGTGTGTGCATTAAAGTAATGATGGGGCTTCCCTGGTGGCGCAGTGGTTGAGGGTCCGCCTGCCGATGCAGGGGACGTGGGTTCGTGCCCCGATCCTGGAGGATCCCACATGCCGCGGAGCGACTGGGCCCGCGAGCCATGGCCGCGGAGCCTGTGCGTCCGGAGCCTGTGCTCTGCAACGGGAGAGGCCACAGCAGTGAGAGGCCCGTGTACAGCAAAAATAAATAAATAAATAAATAAATAAAAATAAAGTAATGATGTATCTCAGCGCTGCTGTGAAATTAACAGAGAATATATGATTATCAGGTAGCTACTGAAAGCTTGTCAGTAAGTCATTCTCTAAAGTGCTAAATGTGTTGATTCAAAAGCATACAAAATGATGTGTGTTGATTTAAAAGCATACAAAATGATGCAAACTGGAGCATGCCACAATATATACTGGCACATCTGGGTGATGGTTGATTTATGTTTGATTTAGATATAATGACCTTTAAAGGGGGGGGGTCTCTTAATCTCACAGATTTTACTTAAATACTCATCTGCTGAGGGAGGACCTAGTGTAGGAGGAGCCATTGTTTCTGGGAGTAACCACAGGTTTTAGGAACCTTAGCACTAACTGCGATGTGATTAACGTACTTGTATGAAGAAGTCCTAGTCGCTCTCAACCTGAAATGTTTAAAGTCACTGCAACGCCAAAATACTTTTGCACAACAATTCTTCTGTGCAAAACCATTATCTTGGGCTTTTTAAAATGTGACATACAGGCTCTATGCCTTAGAGGGTTATAATGCTAAATGGAAAGCACTTTTAGGTGAAGACATGAGTCAAAAGTAAGAACGGGGTAAGTTTTCTTAAGCACAATGGGGGACCAACAATTCCAGTAGATAAGCTACTCATACAGCTACCGTTAAGAGACAAGATGACACAGGCATATTTACACAGAAGTATGTTTTAAAATGAACTTTAAACCTAAAGGAGGTTTAAAAATGGTCTAATATCAATTTCAAACCCCTATTAACTTCAATTTACTTTAGTTTTTACTGAATACCATGGCACCAGTAAACACGCTGGATCCTGAAGATACAAAGATGAATAAACAAAAAATTACAGCATATCTGGTAAATGTTGTAAAGGTATGTTCAAGATACAGAAGAAGCCAGAAGAGAGGGTAATAAACTGTCAGGGAGGGAACTGGGATTGAGAAAGGCTTCACAGAAGAATTTATCACCTGAACTGGGTTTTGACAGATGAAGAGAAGTTCCCTGGGTAGGAGAAGAGAGAACTCAGAGGTGTAAATTATGTCTGAGATTCCTAGGAGGGTGGTTTTACCAATACAAAGGGAAGAAGGGGGAAAAGAGGGATACAGAAAAGCTGTCAGGGACCAAGGATCATACAATGCTAAGTAATTTCATCTTAGAAGTAGTTAAGAAACACTGAAGGGCTTCAGGCTGGTGAATGACATGATCAAATCCATGCTTTCTCTCCAATAGACCATATTCCCAAATAGATCTAAAAATAGTCTCTGAAATACTTCGCCATAAACCAAAAAGCTGAGAGACAGAGGACTGTATGGAAAAATGCAATGATATGAAACTAAATTATCTCCACATGCAATTTAATTACAATTTTATCAATTCTAGACATTTAAACACAGTTTAAACACAAAATTAAATTGGGCAATTCTACTAATTATTACTGTCATTATTTCCACAGCAGCTGGTAGGAAACCTCTGGTTGCTGGAATGTTATAGGAGATTCAATCCTGTCCCCTCCTATCACAGCCACCCAATTCCAAATGGGCCCTTCTGAATACAGTACTATATGGTAAGAAAGCACAACATGCCTCTTTCCTTGATGAATCCAGTGTGTATTTTTAGCTGATAGGCAGAAAACTAACATAACAGATATGATCATAGCCCAAATCTAGAAACCAGAAGGAATTCAGGCCACAATGATTCCTGGATGTAAATGCTTAACTACAAAGAATAATAATAAATACTAAAATAATAAATGCCAACCACAAAGAAAATGTCAGCCATTTGAGTCTTGACAAGGGAAAAATATGATGAAGGAATTGGGTAACTTCTGGATGGCTGAGTAAACTTTTTCTAAGAATCCCAAAATGAACCCCAAAACACACAATCTGAACGAAAGTCCAGTCCTGAGCTTTTACAAGATGTCATAATACACTTCTTTGTGCCAGAACCAAAGTGCAAAAAGCCTCCTTCCAGTGAGGAAGAAAGAAGGCATTCATTTGGTTGAAATACATGAACCTTCACATTTTTGTGGTAAAAGGCACGTTTATTGAAAACTATTAATGATGGCAAGTGTGCTGGAAGAACCAGTTCACTGAGAATACATTAATAACTGAAAAGGGTAAATGCACTCAAAAAGTGAAAGCCTTCCTTCTCTTCAGCAATGTATAGTCCATTATGCAAATACACATTGTACTTAACATCTATACTTACACCACTAAGGAGCCATTAGAATAACTTCATCCTATAACAGAAGTCTGCACTGAGCTCAAAGTACAACTCAACATTTGACATTAAGGTCAAGGAAATTCTCTCAACTGAGGCAGTCAGCAGCTACTAAAAATTGAGGAATAAAAGCCTACACAGCCTTTGCACCCTTACAAAGCTTAATGCTACAGCATTACCTACTGCAGTGTTAGGAGACAATGGACACCTTAGCTGACAACTACATGTATCATTTTAAATCAAGCACAAGAGTTGCTTGCTAACCTAGTGTTCCTGAGTGCTTAAATTAAGTGAGAGAAAAGCAGAGCACACAAGGTTTTCAAACCAAACCCCATATAACTCTCCTCTCTTTGAGAACATTAACAAGTTTTTTTATTGGAATACTTCCTTTCTCCATCTACTTTAGTGGGAGAACAGTTGAGAAACACTTACATTAACCAGAGACTCCTTGAACTTGATGTGAAGTCTGTAATTAGAAAGGGCAATGATGGCATCCTCAGCACGGCCCACATACTCTGTGCTTTCTCCATGAAGTTCAAGGAAAGGAACCTTCAAAATGGAAGAAGAAACCCTTCAGAGTTTTGAAGCAGTAAAGCAAAGTGTTCAAACACGGGTCGGGTGAATGGATGATAAACACTGTCACTCAAAAACAGTACATAAATGGGTAAGGGACCTAAAAAGGATGGGTTTATACCCACATGATTCAAGATTCATAAAACCTAGTTATTCATATTCTAGACTACAGAAGGAATGACGCAGAGATGATCATCTCAGTGAATTCTCAGGAAAAAAAGTCTTTCTAACAGGAGAGATGTTTTCCAGCTTAAATTGCTATTATGTGTATGGCTCAGGAAAAAATATATTTTTCTAATACATATTTTCCTACATATAGTACATTACTTGAATCCATTAGCTCTGCTACATTGTTACTATGATGCTTAATACTTATTTCACAATCAAAAGTGGCCTGAAATTACCTGAAGATTCTCATCCTCCCGGATCAGCTGCTTCCTGGGAAAGATCTGATTGGCCTGGATGCACTCAAGGCTGTGCCGAGTCTCTTCATCCTGGAAAAACCCAAATGTTTAAATAATTTCAAAGCTCCTACTCATCCATATTGGGTTTTTCTGCCATGTCTAGGAGCATAATAACAGTGAGAGTCCAGTGACCAAGGTGGACTGGCAGAAAGCTCAATGAAAAAATACTCACCCCCAAAAGTGTTCCATCTAATACATTAGGCGCCTTTAGATGGAGAACACACCAATGCCAAAAAAAAAAAAGTCAAAGAAGTTAAGAACATTTCTATTAAGCACTAATAAGTTGTTAGTATATTACTTTTAAGAGAAACCAAGATACAGTGGCTTTTTTCTCTTAAGTTATAACCTTTAATTCTTATTTTTGAAAGATACATTCTGCATTATATAAAAATGAAATGATGTGACTCACGTCTGGAATTTGCTTCAAAATAATTGGAGAGGGAAGGGAATGGGGCATAAATGAAACAGAACTGTCCATGAGGGATAATTCATGCAACTTTTAAGTGAGAGTTCACTATACCATTGTGTCTCCTTTGGTTATATGTGAACTTTCCATAACAGAAAGATTTTTTCTTTTTAATGTAAACTTAAGAAGTGAATTCTCAAACTGAAAACATGTGTGAACCACTACCCCCAGCATAATTTGCTTTATATTACAAATTAGATTTATTTCTATTAAGGCAATTTCAAAGAAGCAATAAATTATAATCTAAATGGCACGTGAATTGAACTAATTATAATTTATATTAAAAAGTAGCCTTTTACATTATGAATTTTTATGGTATAGGAAGACCAGGGGGAAAAAGCAATCTGTTGGAAAGTCTGACTGTAAATTATGATGGAATCTGTTTACACAGCAAATTTTATATGAGCAAAACCATATCATGTTAAACTGACAGCACCAGTAAGAATTACAACCACTAGTGGACATTTCTACACATTCTACTTATCATACTTCTAACAATTTTTTAATCTCAAAGAAAGAAAAATCCTATCTATAAACAAACAATACTCAAGGTTTTTTGTTTGTTTTTGTCTGCGTTGCTGCATGCGGGCTTTCTCTCTAGTTGCGGAGAGTGGGGGCTACTCTTTGTTGCGGTGCGCAGGCTTCTCATTGTGGTGGCTTCTCCTGTTGTGGAGCACAGGCTCTAGGCGCATGGGCTTCAGTAGTCATTGCACCCGGGCTCAGTAGTTCTGGCTCACTGGCTCTAGAGCACAGGCTCAGCAGTTGTGACACACAGGCTTAACTGCTCCGCTGCATGTGGAATCTTCCCGGACCAGGGATCGAACCTGTATCCCCTGCACTGGCAGGCGGATTTTTAACCACTGCTCCACCAGGGAAGCCCCCAAGGGTGATTTTTTTAAAGAAATTTTACCGCGAAATATGTCTACATTTGGAAGATCTGCATTACTCATTATTTTCTCATTCCTCGTCGTTTTCAAAATGACCTATTCTTTTTTTTTTTTTTTTTTTTTTTTTTTTTGTGGTACACGGGCCTCTCACTGTTATGGCCTCTCCCGCTGCAGAGCACAGGCTCCAGACACGCAGGTTCAGTGGCCATGGCTCACGGGCCTAGCCACTCCGCGGCATGTGGGATCTTCCTGGACTGGGGCACGAACCCGTGTCCCCTGCATTGGCAGGCAGACTCTCAACCACTGCGCCACCAGGGAAGCCCCTAAATGACCTATTCTTGATGTTACAAAATTATGCATGGAAAAAGATTAATTTAAAGTGCAAGACAGACCTATGGTTTCAACATAATACAAAAAGTTCACTGATATGGCTTCAGATTCCACACTGCAACTAACCAAAGAACTGATACTTGTCGGGGCTTCCCTGGTGGAGCAGTGGTTAAGAATCCGCCTGCCAAGGCAGGGGACACGGGTTCAAGCCCTGGTCCGGGAAGATCCCACGTGCCATGGAGCAACTAAGCCCATGGGCCACAACTACTGAGCCTGCACTCTAGAGCAGGCAAGCCACAGCTACTGAAGCCTGCACACCTAGAGCCGGTGCTCTGCAACAAGAGAAGCCACCGCAGTAAGAAGCCCATGCACTGCAACGAAGAGTAGCCCCCGTTCGCCACAACTAGAGAAAGTCCGTGCGCAGCAACGAAGACCCAATGCAGCCATAAATAAATAAATAAACAAACAAACTAACCAAAAAAAAAGAAAAAGTCTGTCAAGTGTTACCCTGATAAGAGGCTTGAAAACAAATTTCTCCTAGGCTAGCTATAAGCAGTAGTTTGTTAGTAGGAGAATGTATTCCACATGGTCAATTTCCTGCTACTGCTGAGGAACACCAGGCATTGTGGAATCTGGTGGTAGTTAATCTCCACCAGCGCCATATGGGCTCACCTATAAAACCTTGAAAAGGGATCGATCAGTCACCACAGTTCCAGGCTAATTTCTGCTATTCACTAAACTATGCAGGTAAGAGACTTAAGTCTATACCTTAGAGATAAATATTTAAAGAACATGGCGAGTAGAGGCTGACCAGTGGAAATGCCTATAAACTGAATTTATATACAGCTTTCCAGGTTAAAAAAAAAAACTATACTTAAGAGTGAAATATCTGTAGGAACATTTGACAAATGTAAAAGTTAAAGTGATTGTCAGTCTGTCAATTTATCATTCTTAAGACTGGTATTAAAGGCCATGAAAAATAAATTTCCCGGGCTTCCCTGGTGGCGCAGTAGTTGAGAGTCCGCCTGCCGACACAGGGGACATGGGTTCGTGCCCCAGTCCGGGAAGATCCCACATGCCACGGAGCGGCTGGGCCCGTGAGCCATGGCCGCTGAGCCATGGCCGTTGAGCCTGCGCGTCCAGAGCCTGTGCTCCGCAACGGGAGAGGCCACAACAGTGAGAGGCCCGTGTACCGCAAAAAAAAAAAATAATAATAATAATAATAATAAGGATTAAGGACACAGAACCAAAATTCTAAAACAAAAGAAAATATTAATATTACTTAAATCAATGATTCAACAACTTGCAAAATGATATGCAGCTAGTAAAAAATCATTAGGAATCCAATGAGTCAAGAAGGGAAAAGTGTTTAATTCATTTAGTGAAATAAGCAAAATAATTATGTTTTAATTCCAACTACGTAAAATATACATATGGACATAAACTAGTTAGAAAGGAACACAACCATGGGTTTTGGTGGAAGAGTTGTAAATAAGTACTTGTAAAAACTTGTTATAATGCTACTTTATGACAGATTTTTTAAAAAAGACCCACGGTCATACTGCTCCCCAAATACTGCACACAGAAGTATCTCCAGAGCGCACCAGGAAGACTGTCTGCAGGGCACCAGAGACCCCAGTAGCACCAGAATGAGGACCACACCGTTGTAGCTATGTGGTACACAGTGAAGGACAACCCCCCAGTACAGAACAGAGCTGCTTTCATAAGTCCACCATTTGCTATTCATTAGCATTGGCATACATACTATAAAATATTAGGCAAACACTTTTTCAATTCATTAAAAACTCGTGAAAACCAATAAAATAAAATATAGTCTAAAGAAAAGCTCATCAGTGTTTGGGTACAGGATACATTAGAAAGTTGTTATGCCCACAAACTAAGAAAAAACTGGCAAAGATTTAAGATGAGAGCAGTTACCTTTGTCGTCGTTTTAATATGACACTTCTATACAACTAGTTTTTCTGTTTTGTTTTAGTTTGTTTTTAATTTTGAAAAGCATTTTCCACCCATGTTCCTAATGAAGCTTGAAATTAACATGGCCTTTTCAATTCCTTCTTTGTGCACCAGCATGAGACAGAGTTTGGTTCTAGAAAACATCACCAAGATAGAAGCGGGACAATACAGAGGACCATTTCTTTTTTAAGCCTTGGAGCACGGTTTACGTGTTCTCAGGACTGACAGAAATGTGGTTGGCTCATTGCTCCATCATCTCTGCCTGAACTGGGTCCTAAATGGCCCACAAGTCACTGAAATACACTCATTTTAGTCAAAGACGTAGGTAGGGAGTGTACAGAGCTACTTCATCTTCTCTGGGATAAAAATAATGCCTTAAAGAGACAAGACAGGGAAGACAGGGAATTGCTTCTATCCAGAAAGGTAAATTCATAAAGAATATGTGTATGACCATATAATTCTCCTACACACAAGAAAACACACACATGCGCGCGCTCACACACACACACACACACACACACACAGAGAAAAAGCTTTTCATGATACCTTCCTTCCTAGAAAAGGAATAAGAACCCTGTAGTCCAAGAAACATGGGTTTTAGTCTTGACTCCATTTACTATCTGACTGAAAAGAGACAATATCTGACTCACAGGATTAAAGTTAATAGAAGCAAAACTGCTCTAAGACACTAGAATATTCTAAAATTATTACTACTAAGTAAACAATAAAAGAAAATAGACAAGAGAGTTCTGGGAAAGAAAAAGTGAAATGATTTCTCACAATAACAAAAATGGGTAACTGAACTTATTAGTATTCACTTAATTGTCAGGACAGAGTTCAAGTTCAATTTTCTTAACTTACCATGACAGGAGGCCCAGATTAGGAGGAGAGATCCCCGTCCTTTCTTCAGTATCCTGGCAAGGCTTTTCTTTCCTTTATGCCTGAATCTTGAAAAAGAAAAAAAAAAAAAGGACAAAATTGGCAATTCCCACACACACACCCCGCCCCGTTTGGCCATACCCTAATTAAAGAAACTGCATACACAAGGACCTAAAGACCTGACCAGTCAGCCAAGGAAAAGATGAGTATCACCCAGCCAATCCCCACTAGTCAAATCCAAACTCCTTAACTCCCTTGTGAAAATCCTCCTGGTCGTAAACTATTTGAGCAAAAAAGTAGCAAAGGCTCATGTTCTTAATGTTGATAGCAAATACAAAAAATATTATAAACCTTAGATGAAAATAATAAAGCAATAACTAAAACTGACCTGCAAATGCAAACACAACATTCTTGTAATATTACAGTATGTTTTTGTGGTTATCTGTAAATTCAAAATGTATCCCCCCATCTGTGGGAACCAAACTGGCTTAGTAAAAGAATACGAAAAAACTGCCTTTTGCCCCAATATCCTATGCTCACTGAAAACTCACATAAACTGCACTAATACCTTTACTTGGTTTTCAGAAACAAGTATAAGAGTGGGGGAGGAATACCTAACAAGAAACTCAAAGACAGGCTAGTAAGAACACTATCATCTCTAATAAGTAGCTTTTTTAAAAAAAAATAGATACATTTCATGCAAAGCCAGCATTTCTAGTTCACTAAACTTCCATGAATATAGGATATTTTAGGCAGTCTGGGATTCAATATTCAAAGTAAACTCTTTGTGAGCAGTGAAAGTGAGGGAACAGAGGACATCAAAGAAGTAGCAGGGCCCAGAACATGTGGAGCCTTGTGCAGTTATGAACACAGGAGCGACATGAGGTGACTTAAAGGATGGCTCTGGCTATAGGGTGGGAACAGACTAGATTGTTGGGGGAGCTGAGGGAGCATAGGAGGAAACAGGAAGACCTGTCAGAAGGAAATAATCACCATAAGAAGTAGTGATGGAAATGGTGAGACACTGCTGGATTCTGGATATATTTTGAAATTACCACCCACAGGATTTGAACTAATTCATTAAATAAAAGAAGTCACACTTTCTGGCTTCAGCATCTAGAAGCAAGGATTTCCCATTTACTGATGAGGGAAAACATTAAGAAAAATGGATTATCCACTCTGTGCAGAGGTACAGGAGGGGGAACAGGGAATCAAAGGTTCCGTTTTAGACACGTTATATTTGAGATGCCTATCAGATATCCCTTTGAAGAGGCCAAGTAAAAGCTGAACAAACTAGCCTGGAGATGAAGAAGATGGAAGCTAGAGATAGTAACATAAATGTGGGAGCCATAAGTGTGTGGATGGCATTAAAGCTAGTAAATTCCAGGGCAAGTACAGATGGAGAAACTAAGAGGACCAAGTGGTGGTTTGGGGTACTCCATTGTTCAGAGGCTAGAAGGATGAGGAAGAACCAAGTGGTTTAGTAACAAATCAAGTCAGAGTCATCATTCTTACCATTATTCAAACCTAAAACAAGTCTTTGTGATATAACCTAGCTCAAGAACACAGATTAGCATAAAATTCTCATTTATTCATTCATTTCAATAAACAATTATTCAACACCTAGTATAACCCAGGCACTGCCCTAGATCTAGGGGAGACAACTGTAACCAGAAAGTCATGGAGCTTAATTTTAATGCCTGGGACTTCCCTGGTGGTGCAGTGGTTGAGAGTCCGCCTGCTATTGCGGGGGACACAGGTTCGATCCCTGGTCTGGGAAGCTCCCACATGCCTTGGGGCAGCTGGGCCCTTGCACCACAGCTACTGAGCCCGTGTGCTGCAGCTGCTGAGGCCCGTGCGCCTAGAGTCTGCGCTCCACGGCAAGAGAGACCACCACAGTGAGAAGCCCACGCACCGCGGCACAGGGTGGCCCCTGCTCGCTGCGGCTGGAGGGGGCCCGCGCACACCAATGAAGACCCAATGCAGCCTAAATAAATAAATAAATAAATGAAAGAATCTGCCTGCCAATGCAGGGGACACGGGTTCGATCCCTAGTCCAGGAAGATCCCACATGCCGCGGAGCAACTAAGCCCATGTGCCACAACTACTGAGCCCACGTGCTGCAACTACTGAAGCCTGGATGCCTAGAGCCTGTGCTCTGCAACAAGAGAAGCCACCACGATGAGAAGCCTGTGCACCGCAAAAAAGAGTAGAGCCGCTCACCTCAACTAGAGAAAGCCCGTGCACAGCAACGAAGACCCAACGCAGCCAAAAATAAATTTAAAAAATGAAATAAAATAAAAATTTTACTGCCTGCCTTCCCCACTAGAAACAAATAAATAGATATCTTTATATTAGGTAGCTGGTAAGTGTTACAAAGAAAATAAAGCAGGGTTTAGGGATAAGGAGTAACAAAGAACTGCTGTTTTAGATGAGGTGGCAAGGGTATGTAAAGAGGCCACCTGTTGGAATTAATTAAAAAGGAAAGGAGGAAAGGCAAAGAAATTATTCCTGAGGGTATGAACTTATTAGAAAAAAATCTCTTAAAGATCACTTTAGGGCTTCCCTGGTGGCGCAGTGGTTGAGAGTCCGCCTGCCGATGCAGGGGACACGGGTTCGTGCCCCGATCCCGGAAGATCCCACATGCCGCGGAGCGGCTGGGCCCGCGAGCCATGGCCGCGGAGCCTGTGTGTCCGGAGCCTGTGCTCCGCAACGGGAGAGGCCACAGCAGTGAGAGGCCCGCGTACAGCAAAAAAAAAAAAAAAAAAAAAAAAGATCACTTTAAAAAGAAACACCTACTGGATGAATTTTATTTTTAAACTGTCCTAATGTTGTGCAAAAGATATTTGTTTTAGAATTAAATGTCTAATGACAGTATCATATACATATTCAAACTGCTATATTTTAAATAACTCAAATAGAAGTGGATTTGAAGTTTTTCAAAACAGATAACAAAGTGCAACTCCAGTGATGAAGATATTAACATAAAAAAGGTAGTGGAATATGGAGAATTTGCAACCTTCACGCACTGCTGTAGAAAATGGTTTAGCAGTTCCTTTAAAAGTCACGATGGGGCTTCCCTGGTGGCGCAGTGGTTGAGAGTCCGCCTGCCGATGCAGGGGACACGGGTTCGTGCCCCGATCCCGGAAGATCCCACATGCCGCGGAGCGGCTGGGCCCGCGAGCCATGGCCGCGGAGCCTGTGTGTCCGGAGCCTGTGCTCCGCAACGGGAGAGGCCACAGCAGTGAGAGGCCCGCGTACAGCAAAAAAAAAAAAAAAAAAAAAAAAAAAAAGTCACGATGAGTCATTAACTTCATTCCTGGGTATATACCCAAGAGAACTGAAAACATATCCACACAAAAACTTGTGTGTTAATGTTCACAGCAGCATTTTTCATAATAGCCAATAAGCAGAAACAACCCAAATGTCCATCAAATGATGAAAGAATAAAATGTGGTATATCCACACAATGGAATATTATCCAGCAATAAAAAAAGACTAAAATACTGACACATGATACAATACGGATGAACTCTGAAAACTTAATACTAACTGAAAGAAGCCAGGCACAAAATACCATATTGTACAATTTCATTTATATGAATTGCCCGGAATTGTAAATCTAGGTAGAGACAGAAAACAGATTAGTGGTGGTTTAGCACAACATACTAAAAACTCCTGAACTGTATGCTTTTAAAGGGTAAGTTTTATGTGATTTGTAGATGAGGAGTATGAATATAATCAAACTCTTCATGAAATACTAAAAATAATCTTACTGCAAAAAAGTTATGGAACTGACCCAGCAGCAATGAGCATTCTAAGCATCTAGACCATGGTATCTAAATACTAATTCTCACATCAAAAGGAGCCAAGGCTCCTGAGAAATAGCCAATTACAGGTCTAGAACAGAAAATGTGTAAGTTGATCCTGGAACATTAAATTGGAAAGCAAGGAAACTATCAAAGACTACTAAGGGTATAACAAAAGGACTCCAGAGCCAATCTAAACAGAATCACTGGTGAAAATGGAATAATTTGAACAAAAATAATAAGCGCTATGTATTGAATTTCAATATGTTTAATTATAAGTTCATAATATTTCTCTCTCTCCCTCTCATTGGTCACCACTGGAGGATGCTAAGTAAGCAACTTCTTATTTTTGAAACTGGTAAATAAAGGCAAAGAATTAGTATTTATCTTGCTTTTCCTATATAAACTGAACCTCTGTACAACCAAGTAGTTGATGGGGGTAGTATTTCACCTAATATACAAACAAGGAAAGACACAAATAAGTATCACCATTTTACAACTGCTAATGAAATATAGGATGAACATAATGATCTAGTCTAGAGAAAGCTATAAAAATATAAAAATAACCCAAATTCTTTAAACTGCAAGACAGAAGAGATCAAAGGAAAACTCAGATTTAAAAAGAGATGTAAGTGACATGTCAACCAACTGCAATATATGGACTTTGCTTGGATCCTAACTCAAAGTATCAAAATAATTTGAGACACTTAGGGAAATCTGCCCATATAATATTTGATGTTATTTATTAATTTTCTGTATAACTGACAATGTCACAGTGGTTAGGAGGTTTCTGTGGTTATGGCTTTTTAGAAGTTTCTTTTAGATATACAATTGAAATATGTACACATGAAGTAATATATCATGGAACAGGCAGAATGAGTAGGAGTATATATCTATGAAACAGGATGGGCCCATGAGTTGATAGCTTTTGAAGCCCAATGAGATAAGTAAATGGAGATTAACCTATTTTCTCTTTTATACATTTGAAATTTTCACAAAGTTTTTATTTTTCTTTGATTTTTTTGATGTAGACCATTCTTAAAGTCTTTATTGAATTTGTTACAATATTGCTTCTGTTTTATGCTTTGGTTTTTTGGCCGCGAGGCATGTGGGATCTTAGCTCCCCGACCAGGGATCGAACCTGGGCCCCCTGTACTGGGAGTGCAGAATCTTATTAGCCACTGGACCACCAGGGAAGTCCCTGATGTCTTCCATTTCTACACCAAATAAAGATTGTAAAATGATGTGCTGCACTTTGGTCAATCAACAATTACCTGACAACTAACTACGTGTCAAACACTATGACACTGTGCTGGTTCCTGCACTAAGGAGCTCATATCCCAGTGTGGAAGACAGAAAGAAATAATTATAATTACAAATTGTGCTCAATGTGATAAAGGAAACAAACAGGATGCTGAGACAGAGACTGAGAGGGTGGGGGTATGGGAGTCCTACTTTAGATAAGGTGGTCAGAAAAGGCCTCTCTGTGCAGCAAGGCCAGTTTCTGGTACAGAAAACAGCATGTGTTCCTGACAAGGAAAAGACTTTGGCATTTCTGAAGGATTAAAAAGAGGAAGCCAGTATAGCTAAAATGTACTGAGTCAGAAAGAAGAGTGGCCCAACTTGAAGATGGAGAAATGTACAAGAGGATAATGTAGATGGTAAGGAGTATAAATTATATTCCAAGGGCAACAGATTATATTCCAAGTGTCAAAAATTCATTGACAGATTTTAAACAGCCGAGTGATATGATCTGATTTTAAAATAATTCTGATTACTATGTGGTGAATGGATTAGAGAACAAAAAGAATAAAGAGAATCAGGAGACAATCACAGGGAGGAAAATGGTGGCTTGATTTAGAATGGAGGCAGTGCAGATGGAATAAAAGCATAAGGATATAAGTTATTTTAGAGTATAACTGACAGTAATAGGTAAAGGCCTAGATGTGGGGGCTAAGGAAGATTAAAGAATTTATGGTGCAAGAGGGGAGATAAGAAAACAGATAACATAGTTCAAAATAAGAGGTGCTGCTTTAAACATCTGAGGAAAGGTAAACTTTCTATAGGAATTCCAAGTTCATAAGAAAAAGCCAAGATCATGGGTAACTCTGCAACCAATATGAATCACGAAGCCGCTGGAGGTCCTTATAATATTAATACTACAAAGAGCAGATATAGCCAATCATTAAAAAATAGTCAACAACTGACTTGCAAAACTTGCGTTCCAGAATGGTAATTATACTATCACCGAAAGGAAGAAACTGAGTCATTACTGTTAGCCTAAGAGAAGTAATTTAACACTTCTTAATTTTTTAGTTGTAATAGTAATGCATGCTCCTTCTAAGAAAATTTAATATACAGGTGTAAAAACTAAGCAACTGTCCCCAGATACTGCTGTGGGAGTGTAAAATGGTTCAGCCTCCTTGGAAAACAGCCTAGCAGTTCCTCAAACGATTAAACATAGAGCTACCACCTGACCCAGCAATTCCACTCCTAAAGAGAGTAGAATTTTGTCTGAGAGACAAAAACATATCTACAGAAAAACTCGTATACACATGTTTATAGCAGCATTATTCAAGGTAGTCAAAAGACAGGAACAACCCAAATGACCACTGACAGATGAATGGAAACAAAATGTTGTATATCCCAAAATGCAGTATTAATCAGCCAATTAAAAGGAACGACGTACTGATACATGCTTCAATATAGATGAATCTTGAATACATTATACCAAGTAAAAGAAGCTTGTCACAAAAGTCCACATATCATACTTCACAGAAATGGAACAAGGAAATTAATAGAGATAGGAAGGGGATTAGCAGCTGCTTAGATCTGGGAGAGGTGGAAGGGAAGGGTGGGGTGATAGCTAAAGGGTATGGAGAGCTTCCTTCTGAAGTAATAAAATGTTCTAAAATTGACTGCAGTGATGGTTGCACAGCACAATGAATATACTGAACCACTGAACTGTATACGTTAATGGGTCAAATGTATAGTATGATATATGAATTATATCTCAAATCTGTTTGTTTTTAAGTAAATAAGTAGAACTTCCCTTCTCATTCTTTGCTGCCCTTCACTTCAACTGCATGTAATAACAACTATTGTTAATATTTTATAATTCTGTCCAGGACACTTTATTCATATACAAAGACATACATAATCTACCCCCGAAAAATGAGGGGGGAGGATCATACTGTATTCATTGTTCTGCACATTTTCCCTCAATGTACCAAATCCTTCCTGTGTCACTACATACTTTCAACATGGCAGCTCGGTATTCCATTATATTCCGATACACCATAACCTAACAATTCATCAATTACTGAGACATTTAGGTTATTTTCACTTTTCTATTACAATCAAAATAGCCACAATAACCATCCTTGCCCATATCTCCGCACAAGTCACTATTTCTGCAGCCCAGATTCTTTTTTTTTTTTTTTTTTCCGGTATGCGGGCCTCTCACTGTTGTGGCCTCCCCCGTTGCGGAGCACAGGCTCCGGACGCGCAGGCTCAGCGGCCATGGCTCACGGGCCCAGCCGCTCCGCGGCATATGGGATCCTCCCAGACCGGGGCACGAACCCGTATCCCCTGCATCGGCAGGCGGACTCTCAACCACTTGCGCCACCAGGGAGGCCCTGCAGCCCAGATTCTTAAAAATAAATTTACTAGGTGAAAAGATACACACTTGGTGGGGGGGATCATTATTGCCAAAGACTACACATACTAATTCCATTCATGAAACTATACTTCACTAACTCAGTCAACAACTTGGTAGAAGTCCTAATGTTCTGTAATTTGAAAGGTTAAAATAAAAATACGTATAAGCATTATTTGTATTAATCCAGAAACATGTTTGTACATGTACGGAAAAATGATATAATGATTGTTAACAATGGTTACCACTCTAAGGAAGAAAGTGGCAATAGGGACTTTGTTTTTACACTTTTAGAATTACTTTACCCTTGTAATTAGAAAAATAAACTTTTCCACAAAGATATATTTTTTTTTTTTTTTCGGTATGCGGGCCTCTCACTGTTGCGGCCTCTCCCGCTGCGGAGCACAGGCTCCGGACGCGCAGGCTCCGGACGCGCAGGCCCAGCGGCCATGGCCCACGGGCCCAGCCGCTCCGCGGCACATGGGATCCTCCCAGACCGGGGCACGAACCCGCATCCCCTGCATCGGCAGGCGGACCCTCAACCACTGCGCCACCAGGGAGGCCCCACAAAGATATTTTTAAAAAGGAAATTCAAAATAATATTGCATAAAAGCTTTTCACTTGACCTAAGACAGAGTGTGAAGATAAAGCCATCAAAAAAAATAATCAGGGATGTAAAGCAATGGTTCTGAGGGCAGAAGAGACAAGAGTCCTGAGTCTGCCATTCACTAAACTCTATGACCTTTGGGACCTTTAAGGCAAGTCATGCTACTTCTTTACCCCTTACTACTTCAATATATACTTTATAAGAACAAAAATAATCTCTTATATAACCACAGAACTAGTTTTCAAATTCAGGAAACTTGACACTGATATAGTACTTTAATCTACTTTTTATATTCCAATTTGGTCAACCATTACATCTTTTACAGAGATTTTTTCCCCCCTCTATAAAAGGATCCAGTCTAGGATCACACTGGATCTAGCTGTCATCTTTCTTTAGTCTTTTAATTTGGAACCCACATTATATTAATTCCAATAATATGTTTCCTGGTATCAAAATTAATTTAATAATCTAACATCAGGCTTCCCTAGTGGCGTGGTGGTTAAGAATCCGCCTGCCAATGCAAGGGACACGGGTTTGAGCCCTGGTCCGGGAAGATCCCACATGCCGCGGAGCAACTAAGCCCATGAGCCACAACTACTGAGCCCAGGCACCTAGAGCCCGGGCTCCGCAACGAGAAGCCACCGCAATGAGAAGCCTGCACGCTGCAACGAAGAGTAGCCCCCGCCTAACAGAACTAAAGAAAGCCTGTGCACAGCAACGAAGACCCACCCAACGGAGCCAAAAATAAATAAATAATTTTTTTAAAAATTAAACACTGAAGAGTCAAGTAATACATTAGGATTACATTTCCTCTCCAAAGGTCTAATATGCACCCTGCTAGGCCAAATGAAGGGTAAAATTCTTATTTGAAGCAAAGTCAAATGATTTCTCTTTTCTTAATGTATGTATGAGAATTTGACAGTTGGGATCTGCAGGCTTCACTGGTCTCCAGTGTCAGTCTCAGAATGTGACTTCTGAGAAATCTTTACCGAAGTAAGATATTTATCTTCCTACTTAACATGGAATCTCATTCTTTCAGGCACCTGTTAACAAGAAATTACTCAATTCCTTAATCAGTAACTAAAACTCACACTTGCCAACAATAACTCAGCCAAGTGAGATACTGAGCAACTTGGACTACAAGGACACATTATATGTACTATATAAATCCTTCCTATATGGAAAGGAAAAAAACAGTATCCGGAATCAACAAGATGATAACTAATCTCTACTAGAACAAAAGAATCTAATTCTTCTCTACTAGAACAAAAGAATCTAATTCTTCTCCCTTATTCTTAACCAAACACACACAACAAAAACAAAAATCCTAATTAAAATGAAATTATACTGAGAAGACACTAGTATCCCAGGACTCAGGGAACGTTTGTGTGATCTGAAAATTCAAACATGAAGATAGTTCTTGCCTTCAAGATGTTCACAATCCTGTGGAGTGACAAACATAACTAATAAGGCAGAGTGTGATAACAGATGTAGAAATATAATACCATGGGGATGCAAAAGACAGAGAAATGGATTCTGAACTGGGCACTCAAGTAAGGCTTTGTGGAACACTCACACTTTTAATGGCTGAACCAGACAGATTTTGAGACAAAGGGGGGACAGGAACAGCACAAGCAAAGAATGAGACCAAAAAAAAGGCAAGATATTGGACAGTATTTGAGGGACAGTAAGTAGGTCAGGGTGGCTACAGCAAAAGACGTTCTAGATGTATGGAGGAAATGAGTGCCTAGTTGCAGTAGATGTGCTTAAAGCTCACTTATAAAGAGCCTAAAATGCCATGCTAAGGAGCTTGATCCTTAATCTGGAGGCAATGCCAAGCTAAAGGTTCTGGAACAAGGGAATGATTTGGATCCAGAAACTTAAAACCAAAACAGCAACTTCTCTTTTCAATAAACTTAGATAATAATTTCCTCCATTAAATAGATGGCAGAAAAAAGAGGAAGTAATAAAGACTTAGGTAATAACAGATCCACACAGGTCTATGAAAAAAAGGACAGGACAGGGATTAACATCCACACTGGGGGCAGGACTAACAAATTTTTTAGAAGTTATTTTCTAGTAGAACATCACATTAGTACCACTAATGCTAGTAATGAGGCCTCGATTTTCACACAGATTTAACAATTTAAGAAAACTCAAAGTAAGAATCAAGTTTCCATTTAAAAGAACATCATGTTAAGAACTATTTTAAACAAAAGATTAGGGCCACAACTCATTTAATCTCAACTTAAATACAAGTTTCTAGGCACAGTATATTATACTATGGCACAATTATACATGGGAAAAGTAATCTGGCTTGAGTCCTAACGGGGAAAAAAAAAACCAAACCACCAAATATTGAGATTTAACATTAAAGTGAACATACAAGGATTCACCTAAATAATTATGTCCAAAGACAAAACAGGCCCCCAAAATTCATCTACAAATTACCTTTTGCTGCCTCAGAACAGCAGAGAGTACAGTAGGGGGCAGGAGGTAGGGGACAAACTTACCAAATGAAGTTCGTCCCAAGAACTTTTTCTACTGGAACGTTTCACAAGAAAATCTGCAAAAGAAAAACCAGTAGTTTTACAATGACAAATATCCTAAGAATCAAGTTAAGCCACTTAGATCTCCCCACAAGACTTTTCTCTACAAGTTAGAATGCCATGACAATACATTATTTTTTAAATTGTTACAATGTAAACTATTTAGTCAACCACAGGTTTTAGAATGTTTAATTGTGCAAAACGGGCCAAGTCAGGCCTTAGCACGCTTTTAGAAACTACAGAACTGCACAGATAGAACTTTCCAAGAACCTATAAATACTCCTCTTTAAGAGTTTTTCTCTATCAATCTAGCATCATTTCTGATGGCTTCTCAGGTAAACCTTTGCCACTAAAGGAACAAGTACTTTAAACAACTAAGAAGATCACAGGAGATCTAGGTTTGGACTTGGTAGTTTAATTTGTACACATAATTGGCTTCTATCAAGGGGTCTTTTTTATGTAAGAAAAAAATCAGAGAGGCAGGAGTATAGTCTAAACACAAAGAATTCTTGTCACAACCAGGCAACAATCTGACCTTTAGAGATAAAAGACCTTATCAACCTGATTCCTTTGTAAAGACTTCTCTCAGAATTTGCAGGCAACTCATCCTTTTGAGCTGTTTAAGTCACATATATGAACAAGACTGTACAAAATATCAAAGTCCTAAAATTAAAGAGTCAGTCAACATATCACATTATTGCCATAACCTCTGGAACCATTTTTTAAACAAGTAAGAACCATATAAGAGGAGGCTAAATATGTAATAATAAAGTGTTTTAACCATTTTACAAGTCGTATTTTTGTCTCCCAGTAACTTTTAATTTAAATTTTGTAAAATTTAATTTTAGTTTAATACAGGCTGGGCTGTATTGACCACATGCTGTATGGGAAAGGAACTAAGGCTATTCATAACTTGCAACTTCAGATACAAATCGTGTTAGTATCAAGATTGGTCCTGTTAAGTTGTTTAAGGAGGTACAACACAGTACAGCAGGAAAGTTCAGGGGTTTTAAATCTGTAAGAACTTTTCTTTCTAGAGTATAATTTTTGCTGAGTATTTGAAAACTGAAATACAAGTTACAAATTTTTTTCATTTTTCCTTTATACTATAGTAAGGTTATTGTTGATTTTTTTAAAACTATGGCTGTAGGTACATTGTATCATCTATGAATTTTATTTAGGATAATAAGAAAACATTTGTTAAAAAGAACAGATACTGGGTCTCTTTGTCCTTAGCTGTTAAAAGAAGAACCAGATAAAACAATATATGAAGGCACATTCCACTTAGGTATTAAATGCAAAAAATGATGAGACATAGTTCACTGTAACCCAAGAAGTATCAGAGTACTACATGGTTAACTGTCCAATGACATGCAAGTACTCAGAGTTCAGAGGAGAGACAACCCCAGGGAAGCTTCACAGGAGGTAGAGAACTTCAACTTGAGTCCTACAGATTAGGTGGAATTTCAATAAAGAGAAAGAGGGGATGGAAGCCAAGTAAGGATGACTATTAATACCACAGTGGGAAGAAAGCACATTTTTGAGAAATAAAGAATAGGTCAGAATACCAATCATGTTCAGGAAAATAAGACTAAAAAGATAGGACACACTGTGGGCCTTGAATGCCAGGCTAAGGAATCTAGATTTCATTCGATGGCACTAAACCAAACGCTTTATGAGCAGGAGAATAACAACATGAAAATGGTGGTATTAAAAAGCAGCAAGTAGGATGGTTTGGAGGGGAAAAGTCACTTAGGATGTTCCTAGACTAGTAGTGCAGATATGAACTGCTAAGGGCCCAGTATCTCAACCATAGTAAAAATGCGGAAGACACCAAAGTGAGTGAAAGCATTAATTGCCTGAGCTTGGTAGTTGATTAGGAATGGAAAAAAGGGGGCAGAGCAAGTTGTCAAAGATAACTGCAAAACTCTAAGGCCTGTGGTGAGTAGAAAAAGAATGGTATTGTTAAGAAATGAAGGGTAGATTCCAAGGAAGCAACACGAGATATGATACACTGACTTTAAAGGTGGTCTCCCAAGTAGATGTATGTCCAGCCAGTAATTAGGGGTGAAATGGGATTAAATTCAAGAGACAGGTTAAGTCTAGGGGTAAGAATGAATTGATGGTGTTACATTTACTTCAAAGAAATCACTACATCTACTCCAAGGATCATCTGACATGTTTTAGAAATTACTTGGTAATTTATTCTGTCAAAGATATAAGTCCATTAATACAAAAGTGTTTCTGTACAGTTTCCACAGGTGTAAAGCTCCAAGACATAGACCAAACAACAGAAGATTCAACAAAAAGGTTCAGGCAGGTCTGCTTTAATGCCAGCAATGACTCCTCTTAACCACAACCAAATATCTACTTAGTTGGAAACAAGTATGCCATTGTGAAACACTGCCAACAAAATTTTAAAAACTGCCCATGCCTCTTAGGACTATTTGCCAGTTAAAGGCCATGTAGAAGTAAGTCTGAAAGAAGCTCTTTGGTGCCACAAGCTACCTTCTCATGAAGCCAGATGATACCCTGTGACACCAGTTATGTACACCTCCGAGTAGGAACAGTTATGTTTGGGTGACCTTGAACAGTCATATATTTGAAGAGGTAGAATGTAAAGTGGTTACGTTAAATCTAAGCAATTACCTAAAGTGTCTAATAACATGGGATTCTTAAACACATAAAACACTAATGAACAGCCAGCCAGGGCAGCAGTGTGGGGCAAAGGTTAACTATGGTCACCCTTAAGTTCCATCTGGGGGATAGTGTTAAAAGAAAAAAAAAGAATTTGCAGTTATCCAAAAAAGGTAAATTTTTTTACAATCATGTATTATACTATGGATAGAATTTTATCTATTTCAAGAGGAAACCCTAAAGAGAATAAAAACATACTTGATTATTAAATACTAAAATACTAGATATTACTGTGCATCTGCAAAGCATAGTCAATGTCTTACTGGAAGACAATGAGATACTGATTAAGAGGAAGGGCATGGAGGCCCTGAGAAGGCTAATAAGGAATGGACACCTACATGGAATAGTTTGTTATCATGTGTATGCCACCTACTAGATCAGCTTCAACAAAGAGGCACACCAATTTGGGCCATTTATATAATAAGTGAATCCAAACTACAAAAACTAATTAGGTCAAACCAAATTCACAAGGAAAAACTTAAGAGACTCAGGCCAGGCCTCCTAAAAATGTGTGTGTGTGTGGGGGGGGGGGGTTGTCCAGGGTGGAGAAGGGTGGTTAAAGCAGCACTTTTTTGCCTAGGGTACATTTTAACTTCAAAAGAACAATGGAGTTTTTGTTTGTTTGTTTTTAACATCTTTATTGGAGTATAATTGCTTTACAATGGTGTGTTAGTTTCTGCTTTATAACAAAGCTAATCCGCTATACATATACATATATTCCCATATCCCCTCCCTCTTGCGTCTCCCTCCCACACTCCCTATTCCACCCTATGAAGTATTTTTTTTACAGCCCTGTCTCACTTTCAAATACAGGAATGACTGAGGGTTCAAAACTTTAAGAAGGCAACACTGAGGGCCTCCCTGGTGGCGCAAGTGGTTGAGAGTCCGCCTGCCGATGCAGGGGATACGGGTTCGTGCCCCGGTCTGGGAGGATCCCATATGCCGCGGAGCGGCTGGGCCCGTGAGCCATGGCCGCTGAGCCTGCACGTCCGGAGCCTGTGCTCCGCAACGGGGGAGGCCACAACAGTGAGAGGCCCGCATACCGCAAAAAAAAAAAAAAAAAAAAAAAAAAAAAAAGAAGGCAACACTGAGTAATTTTAAAGGAATCTTTTATTTTCACTGTATGTGAAAGAAATGGCTTTTCTTGCACATGCACTGCATAGTAAGAAACACTGACAGCAAAACTTGAGTGTGGAGGTCATAAAGTAATTCAGAGATGTTAAATTTTAAGAAGTGACTTTACAACTGCTACGACTTTGGGCAAGTTTTTCCCTTAGTGTTTCCTCACTTATGCCTAGTAACTTTTCGGATATCTGATAGATGATATGACCTTCCCAAACTAGGATTCTATGGCATGTTGGGGAGATTATTCCATGGTGGGAGATGATTTAATCACTAGTATTACTCAAAACCCAAGCATTTAGCAACTGAGTAAAACTACTGTGGTTTGGTCTTACTCCCTGTACAGTAGACCAAACCTCAAGTTTTCTAAACTTTTGCTGCTGAAGTCAACTATAAATGAAAATAAAAACCGAGAGACAGTTCAGAAAGTATGGCTGTACAGCTGATTCACTTTGTTATAAAGCAGAAACACACCATTGTAAAGCAATTATACTCCAATAAAGATGTTAAAAAATAAAATAAAAAGTATGGCTGAATGCTCTCAGTTGGACTTTCCCCTCCTACTTATTAGAACCATGTTTCAAAAAAAAAAAGTAGAAAGAAACTAAATACAAAATTGAGTCAGTGTCCTGGAAAACTCAGTGAGTTTTCCAAACAAGGTAATTTACTTAAAAAAAAAAAAAAAAACTTTTAAAAAGATGCCACATGTCTTTTCTACCTCTTTTGAAAACACTAAGTAAGTTCTGTGTGTTTTCAGGGATCCAGAAGCAAATTCATGGTCAGAGTACTGCATTCCTCTGCCAGCTGTAGGACACAGATAAGCAGCTAAAATATTATCATTTCCTAAGCAAAAAACAACCATCTTCTTGAAAAACAAAAATCCAGTAAGTTGTCAGAAACGGTCAGATGAACTCCATGTTATAATCAAATTTCTGTATCAAAGAGCCTTTTACTAGCAGTAAGTCTCTTGAACCAGCAACATTAATGATAATGTTCACTCTAACAAGTAAAATTCTGTTTCAATAGATAATGACCGAAGATCAATCCTGAATAATTCTGTGACTACATTAGTGGTACAGAGTGTGGTTCATTCTATGAGGAGTTTTTTTTGTTTTGTTTTGTTTTCATGTGGGAGAAGTTCTGAATACATTCCTCAAAGGAGTATCTGCAATAGACAGAATTTCCAACAGTTGGTTAGCGATCAATACTTAAGATCATTTGTCTTCATTTAAGTGGCTGAAATACTGATAGCTGCTTTTCCAAATGGGACCCAAAAATGTGAGAAGTCAAAAGCAAAGAAACTGTGCTCTAGCATTTTTAGACATTAAGATCTGACTGTACTTCAGATGCACCTTTTTGCTTTTCACATCTCAAGTGGGCAAAAGGAAGCCCTGACCATGTTCTCAGAAAGATCAGCTGTGATCAAACCAACTTTATCAACTTTGATTTGTACCTTTTAAAATCACTTATTTTACAAGTGTTTCCCTTTTAAACTTAATCCTTATACAAAAGGGGGGCAGGGGAGCATAAGTCATACATGATGTCTTAGTGAAGACATTTTCTGGTGGTGACCAGAAAGGATTAAAACCGAAGATATAATACAATCTGCTAAAAAGGGTAAAAATAATTTCAAAAAAGGTTTTTTTTAATGTTTTGACTTGCTCCTTATAATCACTTCTATAAAGAAAACATTCACGGGACTTCCCTACTGGCGCAGTGGATAAGACTCCACACTCCCAAAGCCAGGGGCCTGGGTTCAATCCCTGGTCAGAGAACTAGATCTCACATGCATGCCACAACAAAGAGTTCACATGCCCCAACTAAGGAGCCCGCCTGTCACAACTAAGGAGCCCATGTGCTGCAACTAAGGAGCCAGCAAGCCACAACTAAGACCTGGTGCAACCAAATAAATAAATAAATACTATTTATTTAAAAAAAAAAAAAGAAAACATTCACTTCATACTACTAACTCAGATATATTAAATCATTAATAGGATTGTAAGGAATTTCTATGAGTAATTTGCAACGTTATTTTCTGACTCTATATCCTCCATGAAAAGTCACAAGGCAGGTATCATTTTACTACTGAAATTAAGGATTTTAAATCTAATTTTATAAGGCGGCATTTAGATTCACCATGGTAAATGAAGAAATGTTCCCTATCTCCTAAGAAAAAAAACTCTTAACAGAAACCAAATACTTAAGTCTCGGTTATCGAGATAGAAAATCCAGGCATTCAAAGCACTAGAAATTAATTAAATTAAAAGCCAAGCAGGATCATTTCATCTAAGTGCCAGAGGTAGTTCAATATTTATAACTGCTATGGAAAGATCAGAAAGACTAGCCCCAGTGTTGGAAAAACGTTTCCTGACTTTTGTTTCTTTGACTAATTCCAAGGTCTACTGTTGGGAAATTAAGAGAAGGTAAATTTTTGTATGCTCATTAATGTCCTGCCACTAGCTCTCAGTTAACCTCTGATGAAGAGGAAAGAAGTAATTTTGTTTCCCCCTCCTTTCTCCCCTACACTGTCACAAATCAAAGTTCTCATGGGCAATGCATAGGTCAAATGTTCTATTTTTAAAAAAAGAAAGATTCCTAATCACGAGGTGCATACCTCTTCATGGAAACTTAAATTTTCCTAATTATAATCCTGTAATGACTTCTGCCCCTCTTAAAAAATCACGATTATCTCAACATGAGACGGCACTCTGTCCCTGCCTCCTACTGTTTGAAGAGTAAAATTATAACTACATTTTCTTGGACAAAACACTTAAATGACCAATCCCTATGAAGACGAGCAGTTTTACAATAGGTTCCTCAAAAAGGTTTTTTAATAAGGCTTAAATTATGAGCTCCTATGTCTTATGTACTCAGAAAAAGAAATCAGTGAGGTAGCAAAGACCAAAAACTTATTTTTGTTAAAGACAACTAAAAAATTATGCAAAATTCAATATACCAATGTCATTTTGAAATCTGCAAATTTACAGTGTTTATTCTAATATGCTTTGCTTCTGCATCCTGCCCTAGAGTGGCAAAAACAGACTCTCTAAACCCCACCCTTTTTACACCAACCCTCCGCCCTCACTGCTGAAAGAGGTTTCTTTTCTAGAAAGACAAGCAACTTAGTTTGAAGGTCTACTTACCATAGGAAGTCAGAAGTATGCCCATGTATAAATGACATGGTTTTCCTATTATGCCTAGGTACTTGGGATATTCAACACCAATTCTAGGAAAAATTTGGAATTAAACTACACTCAAAAAATAGCTATCAGTATCCCAAACCTAGCTAATCTGCATACTGCTTATCAGTTTTTTTAATAATATATAGGAATGTTAATGTTTCTCTACCCATCTGTAAACAGATTCTTCAGAAAAATTCTGGTTCACTCCACTTAGTTTTATGCAGAGTAACTGGCATCAAAATGGACAAGGACCGGGCCTCCCTGGCGGCGCAAGTGGTTGAGAGTCCGCCTGCCGATGCAGGGGATACGGGTTCGTGCCCCGGTCTGGGAGGATCCCACATGCCGCGGAGCGGCTGGGCCCGTGAGCCATGGCCGCTGAGCCTGCGCATCCGGAGCCTGCGCGTCCGGAGCCTGTGCTCCGCAACGGGGGAGGCCACAACAGTGAGAGGCCCGCATACCGCAAAAAAAAAAAAAAAAAAGGACAAGGACCAGAAAGCTAAATGAAAATGCAAATCCATCCTTTTTTTTTTTTTTTTTTTTTTTTGCAGTACGCGGGCCTCTCACTGTTGTGGCCTCCCCCGTTGCGGAGCACAGGCTCCGGACGCGCAGGCTCAGCAGCCACGGCTCACGGGCCCAGCCGCTCCGCGGCATGTGGGATCTTCCCGGACCAGGGCACGAACCTGTGTCCCCTGCATCGGCAGGCGGACTCTCAACCACTGCGCCACCGGGGAAGCCCCAAATCCATCCTTTAAGCATAAAACTTAACAATGAAGAGAAGAAACGGATTTAAATTTTTTTTTTTCTTTTTTTTTTTTTTTTTTTTTTTAGCAGTACGCGGGCCTCTCACTGTTGTGGCCTCCCCCGTTGCGGAGCACAGGCTCCGGACGCGCAGGCTCAGCAGCCACGGCTCACGGGCCCAGCCGCTCCGCGGCATGTGGGATCTTCCCGGACCAGGGCACGAACCCGCGTCCCCTGCACCGGCAGGCGGACTCCCAACCACTGCGCCACCAGGGAAGCCCCCGGATTTAAATTTTTAACTGCTGTCATCTCAATTATAAACTGTCCAACTCCAACTAGCCAATAGGTACATTCAGAAAAGAGAAACAAAATTCCAATAGTAGAGGCTATATGTGCAAGAAAAAGAATCCACTCTTCTTCCTGCTAGCCTAGTTAAAACTTATATTCTGGCAATTAGGTAGGGGGCTACTCATATTTTTGAAAACAAGCCAATAAAAACCCAATAATCTCCTCAATTCTCAATCATTAGGTAGCCAAAAGACCAGAAATCGTCTTGACCAGAACCAGACCATCTTCTTAAGAATCCTTTTAAGACCAATATAATTCAACAGATCCCCAGAAAGAGACCCACCCTTTTAAACTAGTAATATTTATCTCATGTTAACAGAGGGAAACGTGTAACTGCCATCAAAATATACACAAGGGGGCTTGCCTGGTGACGCAGTGGTTGAGACTCCGCCTGCCGATGTAGGGGACACGGGTTCGTGCCCCGGTCCGGGAAAATCCCACATGCCGTGGAGCGGCTGGACCTGTGAGCCATGGCCGCTGAGCCTGCGCGTCCGGAGCCTGTGCTCCGCAACGGGAGAGGCCACAACAGTGAGAGGCCCGCGTCCGCAAAAAAAAAAAAAAACACAGGAAGAAAAAATTTTCAGCTAAAGTCAGAAAGCAGAATTCACGAACATGCTTTACTTAAGAAAAGGATGGCAAAAGTCCTAAGCTAATAAGAAATAAAGTCTTATTAAGAAAAGAGGGTTCTCCTTTGTCCTTAAGTAACTGCACTTAAATTAACCACTCTGAAAACCTCAAGACAAGTCATAGGTTCAAACTGAAGACAAAAACCAAATCTTGAATTTTAAAAATTCTTAAGCTATCAATTTGCTTAATCCATTAATCAGAAAAGGAAGGAGGCGGGAGCTTTTTTAAAAAACATGCTGGGTAAATTACTTATATTCATAGTAAGCACATTAAAATATAGGTAAGGGACTTCCCTGGTGGCGCAGTGGTTAAGAATCTGCCTACCAATGCAGGGGACACGGGTTCGAGCCCTGGTCCGGGAAGATCCCACCTGCCGCGGAGCAACTAAGCCCGTGCGCCACAACTGCTAAGCCTGCGCTCTAGAGCCTGTGCTCCGCAACAAGAGAAGCCACCGCAATGAGAAGCCCATGCACCACAACAAAGAGTGGCCGCCCCTGCTCTCCGCAACTACAGAAAAGCCCACATGCAGCAACAAAGACCCAACACAGCCAAATAAATAGATTTATTTATTTAAAAAATAAATACATAAATAAAAATATAGGTAAAATATTCTCTAAAACAAGATGAAAAACTGCTCAAACATACAGCCTAATATCAACCTATTCTAAACATACTGAGTATTCTAAATATATTGTTTATACATCAAAAAACCTAAGTACTAGGACTTCCCTGGTGGTCCAGTGGTTAGGACTCCAAGCTTCCACTGCAGGGGACAGGAGTTCGATCCCTGGTTGGGAACTAAGATCCTGCATGTGGCGCGGTGCGGCCAAAAAAAAAAAAAAAAAAAAAAATCCACACAGACAAGTGACCGGAATTCTCAAGTTTCCAATAAGCATGTGAACATAACTACTAAGAATAATACCACACTTTCAAGGTCAATCTGAGCCACTCATGTTTCTTGCATTTTCCAACATGAAAATAGTTTGTGAAAGAAACTGAAGTCTAAAAGAGGTGTAAGGAATAATGCATTTACCCAAGCTCTCTGGTAAACATCAGGCCTATGAATGGACAACACAATGCACACACATATGCTAAAATGCAAAGAAATATAAAAACCTTGGGAAGAGAGTTTACATTTTCTACTGATTTACTGTTCAACATCTAACCTAAAACCTATATTCTACAACATATAGGTATTTTTTCAATTATTTCCATGGTATGGTATACATACCATTGGTGATATTTAAGAGGACTTAAATGTAACACAAAGGCCTTTAAAAAACAAAACTATATACTTACGCTAATGAGCACTGGAAAAAACATTCTGCATTCTATTGACTCTGAGATGCCACCGAAGTCAAGGCACACTATTAAATTTACACATCACCAAGAAAGAAAAAAACTTGATTTTAAGGTGCATTATCGGGCTTCCCTGGTGGCGCAGTGGTTGAGAGTCCACCTGCCGATGCAGGGGACACGGGTTCGTGCCCCGGTCCGGGAAGATCCCACATGCCGCAGAGCGGCTGGGCCCGTGAGCCATGGCCGCTGAGCCTGCACGCCTGGAGCCCGAGCTCCGCAGCGGGAGAGGCCACAACAGTGAGAGGCCTGCGTACCGCAAAAAAAAAAAAAAAAAGCATTATCATTTGGTATACAGATACTGCAAAAAATCGTGTAGGTAATATATTAATGAGAGATTTGGGTTATACTGCACTATATGCTAATACAAATCCTTCATAAGACAAACTGCTACCTGTCTTTCCTCGGGCTGCTTTATTCTCTCATTTTGCTTCATAAGACCTATTTTTCCAATCCATTAAAAGTCTGAAACCATTCAAAGCAGGCCTGAGCAGTGCCATAAACAACAACATCCAGTCCTACCCCATAGAAATGACAGCCTCTCTCAAGGTTTCTGCTACTACTACATGAGAGCTCCCACAGCTTCCCCAATCCTGACTGCTATTGCTGGCACACGAGCAGAATAGCAGATCTCCTCTGGACTGTCAATGAAGCACCTCCAACTCTACATATTCCAAACAGAAGCCATCACTGGCCTCCCTTCCCTTCCCCCACCAAATCTTCTTTCTTAATATTCCATCGGGAATCTTGGTCAGCCTAGGTCTTCAAGACTGGAAACCATCTGACACTCTTTCCAATAACAAAATCTGACACCATCTCCCACTGCTTTCTTTGAAATGCTCAATTTCCATCTTTCCATTCCATGCCACCAGGGCCACCACCACTGGTCTAGCAAACCGGTTCTCAAACATTTGCTGAATTAAATTTATTTAGACCTTATTACCTATGAAACAAAATAACCAGTTACAACTGAACTTAGAACTGATTCTGGTCAATTCCTCTTTAAACATCACCTGGCATATCGATCCTATCAACAGACATTTCCATAAAACGTCCCTACTCAAAAAAGATATGCCCTATGGCATACATGTCCAGAATGAACGACTTGAGGCTTCTTTAAAATTTTTCATGCATGAGCTTTTGTCACTGCTACTACCTCTGCCTGATTTACTCATACCGCCTAATCCATTTGGATAAATCCAACATATCCTTCATTACTTGGCTTGAAAACATTAATTTCACCGTGAAAACTTTCCCTTCAGAGTTCACTGTGCAGTTTCAATACAGCTCTATTTTATAACTTACTACATGTCATTATAATTATTTACATTTCTAACTGTCTAGACCGTGATTATCTATATAGGTCATTTTCCCACTCAACACTCAACATCTGAACCCAAGAGCCTTACCACTACCGCTTAACAAGAGGCATTACGATATAGCTTACTAGGTAAGAGCACAGGTTCTGCAATCAGACTGTTTTGGATGTGAATTTTGGCTTCAAACTGAGTGAACTTCCCAAAGTGATATGGTCTTCTCATCTGTAAAATGGAGATAACATTAATAGTTTTCTAATCAATGTTCAATGAATACTAATTCTGATGAGGACAAGAAACATGCTCAATAACTGTTTTCTAGATTTAAAAAACAAGCATAATTTAGGTCAATACAAGAAATTAACCAGAGCCTCCTATTACCTACCCACTGAATAAATGTTTCAAGCACACCCATTCCCATTTAAAACCTCTATATTCTAGTTCTTACCATAAATCCAACATTTCTACCTGCCTTTCTTCATACAGAATAAACCCTTGGGATTGAAAGATGTATAAGTTTCCATTATTCATTAAAAACTTTCAAAGCCCAAAATAAAAAAAGTAATGTGATTTTGCTGAAGCAAAAATTTTAGTCGTAGGCATTTGAGGCTAACCAAGAAGAAATCACTTAACTGACTGAGCCAAGCAATGTTAACCATTATTCTCTACACATTCTCAATTCTCAGGATACTATCATAGTAGTTGTCAAGATCTAAACATACCTTTCAACAAGACCTCCCCAAAACGAGGACCTTCCTTCTTAATGACAAGGTCTCCCCCACATGAAAATCTTATTCTTCCCTCTAGGACATTCTGTGTCCATTCCAAATTCCTTGCCATTGCTTATGTTATTTCCTATGCCCAGACTGGCCCTTTCTCCACCAACCAGATCCCTAGAGCTCCTCTAGTATTCCAAAGCACTAAACTTTCACTGCATTTTTGCAAGTACACATGATTTAACATTTATTCTCTTTTACCTAGGTCTACTTCTCTCCCTCCCCCAACTCTCTCACCCTCCTCCTTCCTTCTCCTTTTTCCTCTCTCTCTCTCTCTCAAACACACAGAGGCAAGTTCCCTCAAGAGGTACTCAAAATGTTTTGATCAATGAAATTTCTCTCCTTAAGAGGTTTTCTGAGGTATAATTTATAATATTATATAAGTTTCAGATGTACAACACAGTGATTCACAATTTTTAAAGGTTATACTCCATTTATAATTATAAAATATTGGCTATATTCCCTGTCTTGTACAATATATCCTTGTATCTTATTTTATGCTTAGTAGTTTCTCCCTCTTTGTCCCCTACCCCTAACTTGCCCCTCTCCCCACTAGTAACCACTAGTTTGTTCTCTGTATCTGTGAGTCTGTTTCTTTTTTGTTATATTCACTAGTATGTTTAATTTTTTAGATTCCACATATAAATGACATCATACAGTATTTGACTGACATTTCACTAAGCACAATACCCTCCAAGTCTATCCATGCTGCTGCAAATGGCAAGATTTCATTCTTTTACATGGCTAAGTAATATTCCATTGTGTATATACACATCATCTTTATCCATTCATCTGTTGATGGGTGCTTAGGTTGCTTCCGTATCTTGGCTATGGTAAATAATGCTGTTATGAACACTAGGGTGCATATATCTTTTCAAATTAATGTTTTCATTTTCTTCAGATATGTACCCAAGCTTAAGAGTTTTGAGATACCATAAAAGTTTTTCTCATAAGCAATTAAAGATAACTATAGGTGATAATTCTCATTATAATCATGGGAAAACTGGAGTGCTTTCTACTTTCATGTTCCAGTATTACACTAAAAATAGATAATATGTGACCAGAAAATTGTAACTATAGTTTCACTAACATGTAAAAACTTCTTGAAGCAAACAGGAACTTGATAACAACTGTAATATCAGTCCTGAATTGCTATTAACAGAATGCTGCTTTTGTGTAAAATGAGGGTCATTTCTGTCAAGCTAGAAATACTGCTTCAAAACAAAGATATGGAATACAAAAGTGACAGCAAGAAAGAGGTGGTCTTAATCCTCTTTGATCTCTGAGGCCATCATATAAAAGTAGGAATCCTTGATCAAGCCACTTCTAAAGCATCCTTTTTATGTCCCATTCTTTGTGTAATAATTTTGCTTCTACCCCCAAAACTGGACTCCTCCTCTTTCCTTTTCTCAACCTTTCTTGAAATGACAAAGGTGAAATAAAGCAGTTTCTTCCAATTTGAAGCCAAGATAATTTTTCAGTCATATACATTTAATGCTTTTTGATAATTGGCAAAGAACCTGAATAGTACTGCATCCACATGAATAGCTGACTCTATAGCATCAAAAAATATGGAAATACTATTTGGCATGCTGTGCAGGAAGAACAAGTCCAAATTATTTTAAATAATTTTTTAAGTAACAGCAAGAACAGGGAGAGAAAACAGTCAAACGAAACAAGTATAATCTCCTATTAATGAGTCAACTGTGGCCAGCTGTCAAGCTTGTTTTATTAACAGTTAACTTTTATTGAGCATTTCCCTCTGTCAGGCACTGTTTTAAAAGTATTACGTATACTAACTCAATTAACCCCACATATAAAGTAGTAACTATTATTGTTACCATTTACAGTTGAAAAAAGATACACAAACAAGTAACTTTCCTGAACTTATACCAGCTAAGTGGAGAAGCCAGAATTCAAACCTAGGCATTCTGGCTCCACAGTTTACATTTTAAGTATCTATACCACACTGCCTCTCCATTAAATAAGTTCGCTAATACAGTAAAACTTGATGCTAACTTTACTGCTCATAAAGAGTATCCAAGTAAGGAACCCCTGTAATATTGAACATGTTTATTTCTTATACACTTACTACGGGTTCAACTATATTTTTCAAAGAACAGTATAGGTTTTATTCAGTTTCATTCTCCCACAAAACTACAGATTTTCATCAGTGTTTTATTATCCACTGTCTAAAGTACACTATTTGACACATGTTCCTTAAAATCTTTATTCTTTACAACATCTTCTCACTTGTCAAGATAATTCTGAACTCTAATTCTATCCTCCAAGGAGCTTACAAGTCATCTGTGAACTTAATAAGCATACTCCCCATTTGATCTCTATCACTAGTAAGAACCCTATATGGTAAGTAGAGAGCCTAATTCTAACCCCGTTATAAAAAAAAAAAAAAATTCGTTCTCTCTTCTGACAGCAAACCACCAGTAACAATAAATATGGCCCTCTAAAATATGACCCTCCAAATCTGTTCTGCACCATTTAGCAGTAAGACATATTCTCATCCCATATGGATGAAGGTGCCACCAGGGATAATTAAAAGTTTTCCTAAAGTTAAAATATATCGGCACTTCCCTGGTGGTGCAGTGGTTAATAATCCGCCTGCCAATGCAGGGGACATGGGTTTGAGCCCTGGTCCGGGAAGATCCCACGTACCACGGAGCAACTAAGCCTGTGCACCACAACTACTGAGCCTGTGCTCTAGAGCCTGCAAGCCACAACTACTGAGCCCGTGAGCCACAGCTACTGAAGCCCGCATGCCTAGAGCCCGTGCTCCACAACAAAGAAAAGCCACCACAATGAGAAGCCCGTGCACCTCAACAAAGAGTAGCCCCTGATCTCTGCAACTAGAGAAAGCCCGCGCGTGGAGCAACGAAGACCCAACGCAGCCAAAAATAAATTAATAAATTTTTTTTAGAGTTAAAATATACCAGTTTCTTGCCTCTTAAACAGATCTGCCTCCATAAGAATATTACTTTGTAGAACAAATTGTCTTTCAAAACTATGCAGTTTATTGTTTCATCATCTTTAAAGTCTTCACAAATTTTTTAGATTATTCCAAGATTTTGTTTAGCTTTATTAAGGTATAGTTGAAATATAACAAAGTACAAATTTAAGGTAGTTTTTTCAGGGTTATTTTTACTGTGGTACAAAATATATAATATTTACAATTTTAACCATTTTAAGTGTACAATCCAATGGCCTTAAGTATATCACACTGTTGTGCAATCACCACCACTATCCATTTCCAGAACTTTATCATCCCAAACTTCCTTTTTAAGGCCAAATATACTTCATTGTATGTACAGTAGATCCTACATATCCTCAAGTTCCCCATCAGCATATTCAACAAACTGCAGATCAAAAATATTCAGGTGGAAAAAAATCCAGGAAGTTCCAAAAAGCAAAAAAATTTGCACCTGCCAGAAACTATACAGCATTTACATTGTATTTACATAGCATTTACATTATATATATTAGGTGTTACAAGTAATCGAGAAGCAATTTAAACCATACCAGAGGATGTGTGTATGTTATACGCAAATACTATGCCAAATACTATGCCATTTTATACAAGGGATTTCAGCATCCTTGGATTTTTGTATTCACCACAGTGTCCTGGAACCAGTCCCCCATGGATACCGAGGGATGACTATATGTACCACATTTTGTTTATACATTCATCTACTGATGGACATTTAGGTTGTTGCTACCTTCTGGCTACTGTGAATAGTGCTGCTATGAACACTGATGTACAAATCTGTTAAGAGTCCCTGATTTCACTTCTTTTGGCTAGATACCCAAGGAATGGAATTGTTGGATCACATGGTAATTCTATGTTTAATTTTTTAAGGAACCACCACATTGTTTCCCACAGCAGCTGTACCATTTTACATTCCTATCAGCAATACACCAGGATTCTAATTTCTCCATATCCTCATCAACACTGTTCCACTTTTTGACAATAGCCATCCTAATGGGTGTGAAGTGGTATCCCGTGGTTTTGATTTGCAGTTCCCTAATGATCAGTGATACCGATCCTCTTTTCACATGCTTACTGGCCATCTGTATAATTTGTTTGAAGAAATGTCTATTCAAGTCCTTTGCCCATTTTTAGTTGGGTTGTTTTTTGGTGTTGCACTGTGGTTCTTTATATATCTAGATATTAATCCTTTATCAGACATGACTTGCAAATATTTTCTGTCATTCTTTGGATTGCCTTTCACTCTCTTGATGGTGTATTCTATTTCTTTCTTCTATTGCCTGTGTTTTTGATGTCATATCCAAGAAATCAGTGCCAGATGCAACGTCATGAGATTTTTCCCCTACATTTTCTTCTAAGAGTGTTATAGTTTTAGCTCTTAGGTTTAGGTCTCTGATCCTCAATTACCGAGATAATTTTAAAGCACAAATAATCATGTTTTCAAATCCATAAAACTTTTTTCAAGTTTAAGTGTTAGGTGAGATTTAATAGAATCTATATGCTATAGAAATAGTCACAGATATACAAAATGTTAATTTACACCCTGTTTACAATTTTTAAACAACTGGAAATAGGTAAACTGATATACCCATACAATGGAATATTATGCCCTTCTAAGCATAGGAGTTGGGTGAGTAACCCAGGTTAACCAAGTCATAGCCTATTCCCTCAACCACATGAACCAAGGGGGAACCAATGAGAATCCTTCTCTTCTACTAGACTCAGTCCCCTCACTGTACACCGAGTCACCCTGGGCCTACCACAGTAAGTTCACAGGGTCCCTACAGGACTATTTCTAGTTTTTAAGGGAAATGGCAATAACTGACATCTAGTGGACCACACAAACGACTATCTGACATCATTCATAATTTCAACATTAACTCACAGAACATTCCTTTCAGTGACATTTCTTTAAGAAGCAGGAGTTTTAGCAGTTGCTATGATAAAAAACAAGCACCATGTAACAATCAGTGTGGAACAGGAAACAGAGGTGTAATGTCTGATCTGATTCTAAGGCTTGAGAATCTGTGCAGTATCCAACGTGCATATATATGGAAATTAAAACGTTCTCTTTCAAATTGCATGTATCAACTTTTCAAATAACTAAATTGTTAGGAAATAAATACTTAGGATGTTTGGCCCTAACCACTTTATAAATGGAACTGTTAGTTATTTTTTTGGCCTATGGGCACCATGAAAAATATTACTGAGACACTAAGAAGAGACTTTGGACTGTGCAGCTATGAACCAGGAGAAACCTGAAAGGATCCCACACCAATGCCCAGAGAGATGCAAAGCTAGAATACTTGAGACACTCTACCCCCACCTCCAGTCCTCAAAGTCCCCAAGCTGCCTGCCACAGTTCTTCAATTATATGAGCCGCTCCAGTGTTCTGCCAATAAAGCCACCCCTTCTCGTCGTTCATTTAAGCTCTAATTCAGTTTCTATCACCAGCAACCCAGAGTCCTGATAACAAAATCACGTGATTCAAACATTCAGCCTTATTTCCTTAGTAAAATCATAATTGAATAATGTATATCAGAGTTGTTTTTGTTTTTTTTACATAGTTAGGGATTACTTTAACTCAAATATAAATCGTTCTGTTTAGTTTCTTGTATCAGCTGAACAAAGGATACTATTAGACACTGCATACTAAAATTTAGTTTTAAAGTTTTATAGATTTCTTGACAAAAATACTCATTTGAATTAATTTTTCACATAATATAAACCATACCATGTTTTTTCTTTCACACTAACATTAGAAATTTAAAAATTTCTAAGTAATCAAACTATTATACTCAAATTACAGCTTTAAAGAATAAGTAAAACATTCAATTTATGAATATTAAAAGTCAAATATTTTCTTAAATAATAATTAATTCATTTCCAGAAATAAATTAATGTAGAGCTTATATTTACTTTATGGTGAGATCTGCTTTTAATATAAATCAAAGACAGCAGTGATTTCAGCAATGAGGACAATTTATACTTCATTCACTGTAACTGAGATAAAAGTAAACATTTCAAAAGTGAGAAAAGCTTAAATCAGAACTATACCAATTAAAAATGGCAATTAAAAAAATGCAGTTACAGCTAATTTTTATGTTCTGTGATAAAGCATTTATATAGACCTACTGCAAATAAAGTTTTATCAGAAAGAAAAATAACTAATCAGCTGACTAACATTCAACAGTTCTACTACTAATGGAGTATTCTGCCTTTGTCACACTAGCTAAAAATCCTAACAATGAACTTGCTCCTCAATGAACGTCACTTTACTACCACCACCTAAAGAAAACAATCTACCATCTTGTTTCCCCAGAATAACTTGTTAAAACTGAAGACAGACTGAGCTGTACTGTCCCAGCAGCTCCCAAATTTAAAAATCCAACCACAAGGGAATTCCCTGGTGGTCCAGTGGTTAGGACTCAGCACTTTCACTGTGGTGGCCTGGGTTCAATCCCTGGTTGGGGAACTAAGATCCCTCAAGCCACTCGGCTCGGCCGAAAAAAAAAAAAAAAAAAAATCCAACTACACACTGTTAGAAACACACAACTGAAAATTTAAGGAAACAAAAAAATTGGAAAACAGATTATGAAGAAACATGTCAAGCAAGTATTAACAAAGGAAAAACTGGTTTGGCTATACTTATACAAAAAAAAAAGGACTTTAAGGCAAGAAGCATTACTAGAAATAAAACCTTTCATAATGATAAAATGTTCAAATTAGGAAAACAATGATTCTGTATTATATAAACCTAATAACATGATGTAGAAATATATAAAAGCAAAGGATTACAAAGATTTAGCAAGACTGTAGGTTAGAAAAAAATTTAGAGAAAAGAGACAATGTATGTATAACAGCATCAAAAACTATCAAGCACCCAGGACTAAATTCAATGAAGATAGATTATGAGGAGGTACTGAAAGACAGTAAAGACCACCACAATAAATTACAAAGTCTGTAAATTATCAGTTCTCTCTTTGAACTGATAATACAATACAATCCCAATCAAAATATTAGCAGGTGTTTTTCTTTTCTTTTCTTTTCTTATGAAGGAGATGATAAAATGATTCTGAAATCATGAAAGTTCAAGAATAGCTAAAATGCCCTTCAAAGGGGGAGAGGAATCAAGATGTGAAGATTCAGTAAGACAGATATGAAGATTAGACCATACTAGCTAAAGATGGTGTGGCACTGTCACAGGGAGAGACCAATGGAACAGAACAGGGAGCCAAGAAACATATCTACATATAATGGACACCTGATTTATGAAAAGAGATAATATAAAACAGTAGGGGAAGGACTGGCCTTTCAATAAAGTATGCTGGGACAATTGATATCCACATGGAAAAAAAATGAAATTGGCCCCTATTTCATACACTATAAGCAACATCAAGTGAGTTATGGACAAAACTGTGAAAGGCAAAAGTATAAAGCTTTCAAAAAATGCTTAAGGGCCTCCCTGGTGGCGCAAGTGGTTGAGAGTCCGCCTGCCGATGCAGGGGATACGGGTTCGTGCCCCGGTCTGGGAGGATCCCATATGCCGCGGAGCGGCTGGGCCCGTGAGCCATGGCCGCTGAGCCTGCGCGTCCGGAGCCTGCGCGTCCGGAGCCTGTGCTCCGCAACGGGGGAGGCCACAACAGTGAGAGGCCCGCATACCGCAAAAAAAAAAAAAAAAAAAAAAAATGCTTAAGAAAATATTTTCATGATCTCTAGGCATGGAAAGACTTTTAAAATAAGACATAAAAAGTAACCATAAAGCAAAAAAACTAAATTTGACTACATTAAAGTTAAGAATTTCTATTAGTCAGATCATAAAGACAGTGAAAACAAAGGCAAATAAATGGACAAAAGTATTTGCCCAAACTTAACCAACAAGGTATCCAGAATATACAAAGAACTACAAATTAGTATTTTTTTAAATAAGACAAATAATCCACTAGAAAAATGGATGAAAGACTTGAATAAGCAATTGCAGAGGAAATCCAAATTGCCAATAAACATAGGCAAAGATGCTCAAAAACAATCATCAGGGAAATTCAAATTAGAACCACAAGATACTACTAAACACCTCCCAGGTTTTGAAAACTGAAAACACTGACAATATCAAGTGTTGATGAGGATATGGAACAAGAACTCTCATTCATTACTAATGGAAATATGAATTGATAAACCACTTAGAAAACAACATGGCATTCAAGTCGAAGATATGCATACCCCGTGGCCTGGAAATTGTGCTCCTAGGAATAAACCCTAGAATGCAGATACTGCACCAAAAGAAATGTTTAAGAATATTCACAGCAGCATTGTTCATAGTAGTCCAAACCTAGAAACAACCCACTTGTCCAGCAACAATAAAATGGATAGTTTGTAGCATATCTGTACAATATACCAGCAATAAAAACGAACTAGATCAACACACAACACATAGGAATGTGCAAGAGAAGCAAGACAGAAAACGTGTACAGTACGATTCCATTCAAAGACAGGCAAAACTATTGTTTATGAATGTATACGTGGGTAACAATACAAATAAAAGCCATACAGTGATTACCATAAAGGCCAGGTGAGTGATTAGTTATTTCTAAGAAGGAAGGAAAGGGATAAGCATTAGAAGGAACAGAGACCTGGACAGCCTTTTGGGGGGCTGGTATTCTATTTCTTAACCTGGATAGTAGTGAAATGAATGTTCACTTTATAATCACTCATTACACTGTACAATTACATCTCATGCACTCTGTCATATTTCAATACAAGAAGTGTTCCCAAAAAATCAATAACAAAAAAATTTCAATGGGCTAAAGATTTTAATAGAAATCCCACAAAAGATATACAAATGGCCAATAAACACATTAAAAAATGTGCATTGTCAGTCATCAGCAAAAAGCATGTGAAAACACCACAATAAGGGCTTCCCTGGTGGTGCAGTGGTTGAGAGTCCGCCTGCTGATGCAGGGGACACGGGTTTGTGCCCTAGTCCGGGAAGATCCCACATGCCGCGGAGCGGCTGGGCCTGTGAGCCACAGCCGCTGGGCCTGAGCGTCCGGAGCCTGTGCTCCGCAACGGGAGAGGCCACAACAGTGAGAGGCCCGTGTACCGCAAAAAAAAAAAAAAAAAAACCCACCACAGTAAGATAACCTTTCACACCCAATAAGTAACTAAAGAGACTGACAAGAACAAATGCTGGCTAAGATGTTGAGTATCTGGAACTCATACATGGCTCATGGAAATGTAAACTGACATTACCACTTTGGAGGACAGTTTGGCAATTGCTTATTAAGTTAAAAGTACATCTGTCCTATGGCCCAACAATTTCACTCCTTGGTATTAACCCAAGAGAAGGGAAAACACATGATCACAAAAAGACTTGCACACAGATATTCACAGCAACTGTACTCATAATAGCCCCAAACTAGAAAGAACTCATAATATTCAGTAACAGGTCATCAGATAAACTGTAGTGTATTTCTACAATGGAATACTACTCAGCAATAAATGAACTACTGATACTCGCAGCAACAGGGATGAATCTCAGAAGTATTATGTTGACTCAAAGCAGCAAGTTACAGAAGAATACTACACGATTCCATTTAAATGAAGTTCAAATACAGATAAAACTAATCTGTAGTGACAGAAACAAGAACAGTAGTTTGGGCAGGAGACAGGGAAATAACCAGAAAGGGGCAAGAGAAAACTTTCTAATGCAATGTATAAGTTCTATATCAGGATTGAGGCAGTGGCTTCACAGCTATAAATACTTACTGAAACAAACCGCACATTTCCATCTGTGTATTTCACTAAATAAATTCTATTTTAACTTAAAAAAAATCCTAAAATAGTATCCTAAAGCAGAGTCTCTAACCCCCATCCAAAAGTAGTATACTGTCTTTAGAAAAGGTTGTACAATGAGATCATATGCATCACCCTCCCAATGTCACCAGACTCTCTCTTTCTGAGGGTATGCATATGAACTCCTGATCCCCCCTATAACCAAAAAGCATACATTTACAGGTGACTAGTGTTTTGGGTAAAGTCCAAGGTTCTTCTAAGGTACTAAAATTTCCATGAAGTAAACTCGTCTCCAAGGAGATCAAGTTCTTGACATGATCGAAGAACTACAACCCTGCAGCCTGTGGAACAAAAACCACATTCACAGAAAGATAGACAAGATGAAATGGCAGAGGGCTATGTACCAGAAGAAGGAACAAGATAAAACCCCAGAAAAACAACTAAATGAAGTGGAGATAGGCAACCTTCCAGAAAAAGAATTCAGAATAATGATAGTGAAGATGATCCAGGACCCTGGAAAAAGAATGGAGGCAAAGATTGAGAAGATGCAAGAAATATTTAACAAAGACCTAGAAGAACTGAAGAACACCTAGAAAAGTTAAAGAACAAATAGAGATGAACAATACAGCAACTGAAATGAAAAATACATGAGAAGGAATCAATAGCAGATAACTGAGGCAGAAGAACAGATAAGTGACCTGGAAGACAGAATGGTGGAAGTCACTGCTGTGGAACAGAATAAAGAAAAAAGAATGAAAAGAAATGAAGACATCCTAAGAGACCTCTGGGACAATAAATGCAACAACATTCACATTATAGGGGTCCCAGAAGGAGAAAAGAGAGAAAGGACACAGGAAAACACTTGAAGAGATTATAGTCGAAAACTTCCCTAACACGGGAAAGGAAACAGCCACCCAAATCCACGAAGCACAGAGAGTCCCAGGCAGGATAAACCCAAGGAGAAACACGCCAAGACACATAGTAATCAAATTGACAAAAATTAAAGACAAAAAAAGTATTGAAAGCAACAAGGGAAAAACAACAAATAACATACAAGGGAACTCCCATAAGGTTAACATCAGATTTCTCAGCAGAAACTCTACAAGCCAGAAGGGAGTGGCATGATATATTTAAAGTGATGAAAGGGAAGAACCTACAACCAAGATTACTCTACCTGGCAAGGATCTCGTTCAGATTCAATGGAGAAATCAAAAGCTTTACAGACAAGCAAAAGCTAAGAGAATTCAGCACCACCAAACCAGCTCTACAACAAATGCTAAAGGAACTTCTCTAAGTGGGAAACACAAGAGAAGAAAAGGACTTACAAAAACAAACCCATAACAATTAAGAAAATGGTAATAGGAACATACATATCGATAATTACCTTAAACGTGACTGTATTAAATGCTCCAACCAAAAGACACAGGCTCACTGAATGGATACAAAAAGAAGACTCATATATATGCTGTCTACAAGAGACCTATTTCAGACCTAGGGACACATAAAGACTGTAAGTGAGGGGATGGAAAAAGATATTCCATGCAAATGGAAATGAAGAGAAAGCTGGAGTAACAATACTCATATCAGATAAAATAGACTTTAAAATAAAGAATGTTACAAGAGACAAGGAAGGACACTACATAATGATCAAGGGATCAATCCAAGAAGAAGATATCACAATTACAAATATATATGCACCCAACATAGGAGCACCTCAATACATAAGGCAACTACTAACAGCTATAAAAGAGGAAATCAACAGTAACACAATAATAGTAGGGGACTTTAACACCTCACTTACACCAATGGACAGATCATCCAGACACAAAAGAAATAAGGAAATACAAGCTTTAAATGTAACAACAGACCAGAGAGATTTAATTGATATTTATAGGACATTCCATCCAAAAACAGCAGATTACACTTTTTTCTCAAGTGCGCACAGAACATTCTCCAGGATACATCACATCTCTTAGGGCACAAATCAAGCCTTGGTAAATTTAAGAAAACTGAAATCATATCAAGCATCTTTTCTGACCACAACGCTATAAGATTAGAAACCAGTTACAGGGAAAAAAACATAAAAAACACAAACACATGGAAGATAAACAATACGTTTCTAAATAACCAAGAGATCCTAAAGAAATCAAAGAGGAAATAAAAAAATACCTAGAGACAAATTACAATGAAAACACAATGATCAAAACCTATGGGATGGGCCTCCCTGGTGGCGCAAGTGGTTAAGAGTCCGCCTGCCGATGCAGGGGATACGGGTTCGTGCCCCGGTCTGGGAGGATCCCATATGCCGCGGAGCGGCTGGGCCCGTGAGCCATGGCCGCTGGGCCTGCGCATCCGGAGCCTGTGCTCCGCAACGGGAGAGGCCACAACAGTGAGAGGCCCACATACCGCAAAAAGAAAAAAAAAAAAAAAACCTATGGGATGGGGCTTCCCTGGTGGTGCAGTGGTTAAGAATCTGCCTGCCAATGGAGGGGACACGGGTTTGAGCCATTGTCTGGGAAGATCCCACATACCGCAGAGCAACTAAGCCCATGAGCCACAACTACTGAGCCTGCGCATCTGGAGCCTGTGCTACGCAACAGAAGAGGCCGCGACAGCGAGGCCCGCACACCGTGATGAAGAGTGGCCCCCGCTCACTGCAACTGGAGAAAGCCCTCGCACAGAAATGAAGACCCAACACAGCCAAAAACAAATTAATTAAGCAATTAATTTAAAAAAAAACAGGGCTTCCCTGGTGGCGCAGTGGTTGAGAGTCCACCTGCCGATGCAGGGGACACAGGTTCGTACCCCAGTCCAGGAAGATCCCACATGCTGCAGAGCATCTGGGCCCGTGAGCCATGGCCGCTAAGCCTGCGTGTCCGGAGCCTGTGCTCCGCAACGGGAGAGGCCACAACAGTGAGAGGCCCGTGTATGGCAAAAAAACAAACAAGCAAACAAACAAAAAAAAACCTATGGGATGCAGTAAAAGCAGTTTTAAGAGGGAAGCTTATAGCAATACAAGCCTACCTCAAGAAACAAGAAAAATATCAAATAAACAATCTAATCTTACACCTACAGGAACTAGAGAAAGAAAAACAAACAAAACCCAAAGTTAGTAGATGGAAAGAAATCATAAAGATCAGAGCAGAAATAAATAAAACAGAAACAAAGAAAACAATAGCAAACATCAATAAAACTAAAAGCTGGTTCTTTGAGAAGATAAACAAAATTGATAAACCATCAGCCAGACTCACCAAGAAAAAGAGGGAGGACTCAAATCAATAAAATTAGAAATGAAAAAGGAGAAGTTACAACAGACACAGCAAAATAAAAAGCATCCTAAGAGACTACTACAAGCAAATATATGCCAATAAAATGGACAACCTGGAAGAAATGGACAAATTCTTAAAAAGGTATAACCTTCCAGGACTGAACCAGGAAAACAGAAAATATGAACAGACCAATCACAAGTAATGAAACTGAAACTGTGATTAAAAATCTTCCAACAGGGCTTCCCTGGTGGCGCAGTAGTTGAGAGTCCGCCTGCCAATGCAGGGTTCACAGGTTCGTGCTCTGGTCCAGGAAGATCCCACATGCCGTGGAGCGGCTGGGCCCGTGAGCCATGGCCGCTGGGCCTGCGCGTCCAGAGCCTGTGCTCCGCAACAGAAGAGGCCACAACAGTGAGAGGCCCACATACTGGGGAAAAAAAAAAAAAAAATCTTCCAACAAAGAACAGTCCAGGACCAGATGGCTTCACAGGTGAATTCTATCAAACATTTAGAGAAGAGCTAACACCCATCCTTCTCAAACTCTTCCAAAAAATTGCAGAGGAAGGAACACTCCCAAACTCATTCTATGAGGCCACCATCACCCTGATACCAAAACCAGACAAAGATACTACAAAAAAAGAAAATTACAGACCAATATCACTGATGAACATAGATGCAAAAATCCTCAACAAAATACTAGCAAACAGAATCCAACAACACATTAAAAGGATCATACACCATGATCAAGTGGGATTTATCCCAGGGATGCAAGGTTTCTTCAGTATACGCAAATCAATCAATGTGATACACCATATTAACAAATTGAAGGAGAAAAACCATATGATCATCTCAACAGATGCAGAAAAAGCTGTTGACAAAATTCAACACCCGTTTATGATAAAAACTCTCCAGAAAGTGGGCATAGAGGGAACCTACCTCAACATAATAAAGGCCATATACGACAAACCCACAGCAAACATCATTCTCAATGGTGAAAAACTGAAAGCATTTCCTCTAAGATCAGGAACAAGACAAGGATGTCCACTCTCGCCATTATTATTCAACATAGTTTTGGAAGTCCCAGCCACGGCAATCAGAGAAGAAAAAGAAATAAAAGGAATACAAATTGGAAAAGAAGAAGTAAAACTGTCACTGCTTGCAGATGACATGATACTACAGAGAATCCTAAATATGCCACCACAAGACTACTAGAGCTAATCAATGAATTTGATAAAGCTGCAGGATACAAAATTAATGCACAGAAATCTCTTGCATTCCTATACACTAATGATGAAAAAGCTGAAAGAAAAATTAAGGAAACACTCCCATTTACCACTGCAACAAAAAGAATAAAATACCTAGGAATAAACCTACCTAGGGAGACAAAAGACCTGTATGTAGAAAACTGTAAGACACTGAGAAAAGAAACTGAAGTTGATACAGATGAAGAGATATACCATGTTCTTGGATTGGAGGAATCAATACTGTGAAAATGACTATACTGCCCAAAGCAATCTACAGATTCAATGCAATCCCTATCAAATTACCAATGGCATTTTTTTTACAAAACTACAACAAAAAGTCTTAAAATCTGTATGGAGACACAAAAGACCCTGAATAGCCAAAGCAGTCCTGAGGGAAAAAAACGAGCTGGAGGAATCAGACTCCCTAACTTCAGACTATACTACAAAGCTACAGTAATCAAGACAATATGGTACTGGCACAAGAACAGAAATATACATCAATGGAACAGGACAGAAAGCCCAGAGATAAACCCACGCACCTATGATCCACTAATCTATGACAAAGGAGGCAAGGATATACAATGGAGAAAAGACAATCTCTTCAATAAGTGGTACTGGGAAAACATGTAAAAAAATGAAATTAGAACACTCCCTAACACCATAAACAAAAATAAGCTCAAAATGGATTAGAGACCTAAATGTAAGAGTGGACACTATAAAACTCTTAGAGCAAAACATAGGAAGAACACTCTTTGACATAAATCACAGCAAGACCTTTTTTCGTCCACCTCCTAGAGTAATGGAAATGAAAACAAAAATAAACAAATGGGACCTAATGAAACTTAAAAGCTTTTGCACAGCAAAGGAAACTACAAATAAGACGAAAAGACAACCCTCAGAGTGGGAGAAAATATTTGCAAACGAATCAACGGACAAAGAATTCATCTCCAAAATATATAAACAGCTCATGCAGCTCAATATTAAAAAAACAAACAATACAATCAAACAATGGGCAGAAGACCTAAAGAGACATTTCTCCAAAGAAGACATGGCCAAGAAGCACATGAAAAGCTGCTCAACATCACTAATTAATAGAGAAATGCAAATCAAAACTACAGTGAGGTATCACCTCACACCAGTTAGAATGGGCATCATCAGAAAATCTACAAACAACAAATGCTGGAGAGGGTGTGGAGAAAAGGGAACCCTCTTGCACTGTTGGTGGGAATGTAAATTGATACAGCCATTATGGAGGACAGTATGGAGGTTCCTTAAAAAACTAAAAATAGAACTACCATATGACCCAGCAATCTCACTACTGGGCATATACCCTGAGAAAACCATAATTCAAAAAGAGTCATGTACCACAATGTTCACTGCAGCTCTATTTACAGTAGCCAGGACATGGAAGCCACCTAAATGTCCATCGACAGATGAATGGATAAAGAAGATGTGGCACATATACACAACAGAATATTACTCAGCCATAAAATCGAACGAAATTGGGTCATTTGTAGAGACCTGGATGGATCTAGAGACTGTCATACAGAGTGAAGTAAATCAGAAAGAGAAAAACAAATATCGTATATTAACGCATATATGTGGAATCTAGAAAAATGGTACATATGAACCTGCCTGCAAGGCAGAAATAGAGACAAAGACAGAGAGAACGAACGTATGGACACCAAGGGGGGACGTGGCGGGGAGGAGGGGGGCTGGTGTGATGAATTGGGAGGTTGGGATTGATATATATACACTAATATGTATAAAATAGATAACTAATAGGAACCTGCTGTATAAAAAAATAAATTCAAAAAAAAAAGTTCATGACATGATCAAAGGCATGTGTTATATGATGGCTTCAGTCAGTTACCTTGCACCTTTTGTCAAAGAAATTGTTTAACTACTCACTAGCCTACTGGCAACAAGGAACAATAAAAGAAAAAACAAGAAATGTTGGATCTTTGAGAATGTTCCAATTTCCTACTTAGAAGAAAAAAGGGATTCTAGTTTCAACTCCCATCAAGTTTTTCACCTGTTAAAATACAATATTATTATCAATAGTACAGCATCATCTGAAAGTCCACATCAATTGTTAATCTTCTGTATAAAATAGCCAAGTAATACCACCACACACATAATCATCCCAGAATAATGTCTACCTTGAAACCTTCAAGTGATTTTATTAAAAAACTGTATCTTTGGGGCTTCCCTGGTGGCGCAGTGGTTGAGAGTCCGCCTGCCGATGCAGGGGATACGGGTTCGTGCCCCGGTCTGGGAAGATCCCACATGCCGCGGAGTGGCTGGGCCCGGTGAGCCATGGCCGCTGAGCCTGCGCGTCCGGAGCCTGTGCTCCTCAATGGGAGAGGCCACAACAGTGAGAGGCCCGCATACTGCAAAAAAACCCCAAAAAAACAAAAAACAAAAAACTGTATCTTTGGATTTTAAGGCTCGATTTAGCTCATTAGGAAAAGCACCATATGGCTTTTGCTAAAAGTAGTTTTAACTAACCTCAATTAGCATGCCTGAAATGGTTTATAAGGTTATCTCAAGAGTAAGATAAACACATGACTTCAAGTCACAACCCAGGACCATCCATTTCAAGTCTCTCTCTATAAGATCTCAATGTCTGAATAAACTCTCAGCTCCAATTAAGTCCCTTTCCCATCTTTCAGATGCTTAGTCTTTTGTGTTTTTTATTTTATTTAAACCTGTAATAAAAATTTGAGTTGTAACACTCCTCAACCAGATCTTACATTAGAAAATAAAACTAATGTAAACCAGTTCAAGATATTTTAGATTCTACTGATAGTACAGACATGTTTCCTTCGAATGAAGATAGTAAAACATACAATTATGCCTCAAAATTAGGAAATGTACAGTTTTTCTAAGTCATCTGTTGAAGAACTGAACACGTTAGCCAGGACAGGGCCAGCTTCATGGGTGTGCAACCTGTGCAGTCACATGGGACTCCACACTTGGTTTAATGCTCTGTTGTAGCCATTCTGAAATTTTTAATTTTTGAAAAAGAGACCCTGCCAACTACATACCCAGTCCTGTGCTAGGATTCTATGGGAAAAACGGAAAAGAATTTACAAACACCAGTACTCTAGTGACCAAGAAAAATTTACTTCTGGGCTCACAAATCAATAAAACTCTTTTTTCTCATTATGACCAGAAGTGTATATATAGTTCCAAATCAGGGACTCAGATTTCAAAACGTCTGTACCTACTGAAGCATCATAACTAAAAAAAAACAGGCTTTGGGAAGTTTATTCCATCATTCAATGATTTTAGATCCTTTTATACACATTTATGAAATGCATTTTGATGTGTACTTCATTGGGACTCCAAAATTATATGTAGTGCTATTATTCACCAAACTTTATATTCTAAAAACTAGTATTAAAAAAAAAAGTCTTCAAACTTTTAAGAAAGAAAAGGTAAACAGGCACAAAAAGAAGAGAGAGCAAGCAGCTCCTGAGCCTAAAGAATGCTGTGATCAAAGGTAAACAGTGTGTGGTTAAGAAAGAAGTCTCCAGAAAAGGATATCTTGGCATTCAGTAGGCACGCAAACATCTAATTTTTATAACCATTTAAAGTGCCAGCATTCTCCTCAGAAAAAAAAAAAGATTCAGCCCTGCTGATAAGGGTATTAAAAGTCCCAAGTCCAAATGAGTTAGAAGAGAAAATACAGTGAAGCTGAAAAATTAGTAGAAATGACTAAAAGGGTAACAGAAGTTACATAATAAGGAAGCTTAATCCTTACTTAAGATACTTATCAAGAAGTATCTTAAGTTTTTTCAGCTGTAGAAGCGGATGCTTGACAAAAGGTTCTGGAAAAGGGGCAAAATATAAGCCTTTAAAATCCAAAAAATCAAATCATCCAGGATGTCTTTTAGCCAAGTCAGTTATATCAAAAAAAATAAGCATTTAAAAACTCAAATGGAAAGGATGAAGGGGGTCATTTTTTATATGTTACAATTTTATATTCTATTTAAAAAAATTAACTCAGAAAACTGAAGAGAAGCAAGTTTTGGAGAATATGGGAAAATACACAGAATTTACCAAGGCAAATAAATGACTATTAAATTGAAAACTTGGTGTCACTAAATAATGTTCCACTACAGATTATTTTTCAATAGTATTGGGTTGGCCAAAAAGTTCGTTCAGGTTTTTCCATAACATCTTATGGAAAAACCCAAACCAACTTTTTGGCCAACCCAACATTCAAGCCACTGACATTTTCTGAGATGTTAAAGCAACAAATCCATTCACTTTAAAGCTGAACATTTATTAAATATCCTCAAGCCAGGCACTGCTTGCTACCCACTTTTTACTTCAGCACTGAGACAATCTAATCTAATGGGAGAAAGTCAGGAAATCAGGTTTTTCCATTAAACTCCCAGGCTCACCATCCTCAGGGCTGGCATCTAGTACAGGAAAAAACTTCAGGGTAGGAAGGAAGTCTACTTGCCCTGCATCACTGGGCTGTAAGCTTGTGTTGTTATGGGCACCAGCACAATAGAGCAAATGTAAGGGCAAGGAAGCAAAAAACTGACCGGATTAGAGAATTTGGTCCATGTGATCAGTGTGTTAATCAGACTACAACTACCTAAAAGTTCCGAAGCATACCCAAATTATCTGATTTTCAAAGAAAATTTATTAGGGTGTTAAGGTCAGTACTATAACAAAACCATAGAAGAATCTTTTATTCTTAAATCTAATTTTGTTCCAAATTATAATTGTAGACTATAGAATAGGAAGAGATGCAAACCCATCTAAGGAGTTTCAGAGTGGACAGGTGGTTTTGTCTACTGCTTCTAAACTTCTTCCTGGAAAGGGTACAAGGGAGAAAGGATTATCAACCAGACAATAAACCTAATCGGAAAGGCAAATTCTTTTGTAAAAGTCCATATTTAACACTAAATCTCCTGCTTTCCTTCCTTTGTTCTACTCCCTACAACAGCTTGTGGCAGAGTGAAGGGATATGATTTCCCCTTTTACTGTGTAGTATCTCTTCAGTGTCTCCTGTTTTAAACAAAGCCTCCAGGGGGAATGTTAATGTTTAAGAATTAAAAACAGGGACTTCCCTGGTGGAGCAGTGGTGGATTGGCAGGCGACACAGGTTTGAGCCCTGGTCCGCAAAGATCCCACATGCCACGAGCAAGTAAGCCCGTGCACCACAACTACTGAGCCTGTGCTCTAGAGCCCGCGAGCCACAACTACTGAAGCCACCACAATGAGAAGCCCGCACACCGCACCGAAGAGTAGCCCCGCTCGCCACAACTAGAGAAAGCCTGCGCACAGCAACGAAGACCCAACACAACCATAAATAAATAAACAAACAAATAGAATTTAAAACACACACTAGCATTACAGTGTTAGTTTTTAGGCATTCTTGCAAAGCTTTAGAGTCAGCCTGACCTTGCCTCAAAACCTAATTCAGGCAGTTACTAGTTCTGTAATCTTCAACAGGTCACTCTTCATTAACAAGCTTCTGATGGCAACAATGTATCAGAGTATTAAGGATTAAATGATCTAATATACAGAAGCAATTAGAAGTGTACCTGGCACTTAGTAATCACATACATAGTAGCTTTATCACTAATGTCCTGATACCTATCAATAACTAGTTACACCACACACTCTGGTTATCGTTCTTGAGCTCTCAAAAAAATTTAATTACCTCCCCTGACCAAACTCATGAATTATTGGAGAATTAATATACATAAAAAACTCTTAAAAGGTCTTCAATACAGAAGTATCCATTACGCTGTTCACAAGAGAACCACAGTTAAAATACTGCATACAGAGCTCTTTTTTTAAAAAATATTTATTTATTTTATTATTTATTTATTTGGCTGCTCCGGGTCTTAGTTGCAGCACGAGGGATCTTCATTGCCACGTGCGGGATCTTTTAGTTGTGGGATCTAGTTCCCTGGCCAGGGATCGAACCTGGGCCCCCTGCATTGCGAGCACGGAGGCTTAGCCACTGGACCACCAGGAAAGCCCCCAGAGCTCTGTTTTAACACTATAATAGGATAATATAGGCTTAGTAAAACTAGTCTAAAGGGATATTTTATTATTTTGTTAAACAAAACCAAACTCTGAATAAACACCATTATCTTCATATTTAAGAGCTAGTATTTACTGAACTATGTGCCAATGTACTTTTCATACACTATCCCACTTAATCTTCATAGGTTGCTCATCCCTATTTCAGAGAGAGTAGTACTCCAAGTCTCCCTAAGATTAAGTAATTTGCCCAAGGTCAAAGAGCTAGTACATTTCTAGATTCTAAAATACCAGAGTAGACACCTCACCATGATGTGAATGATCACCCGAATCGAGTTTTCCCCTAAAACAATGATAGGATTTTTCAAATTCTACCAATATAACAATGTATAATAAAATACTGAAACTTAGGTACTAAGGAAAAAAAGTATATTATAGATTTTAACATGCAAATAAAACAAGAGAAAATTCCAGACGTTACATGTATAAAAGAAAAATTATCCAGACTATCCAAACAGGGCATGAGGGAAACCACCACCTTCTTCAAGTACTCCAACACAGATAGTTGCTCAGTTGGTTAGATGTATGCCAAGACCTATAGTGTCCAGAGCTTAATTTTCACAAGCAAATTTACTCACTTCCATAAATTTTATACACAACGGAAATGTCTTTATCCACAAATCAACTGCCCTAAAAGTGTGTACTATTATATAAGGAGAACAAGGAGGAGAATAAATGTGGCTCAGACAAGCATAAGTACATCACCTCTGTGGGAGCTGGTGGTAAGGGAAAATAAAAAATGCTCTGTTGGGTTTATAGTATCATCTTTGATACTTTATGGTATGAATGTGCAATGGACACTGACAGACTGAAGTCTGATTAGCACCTCTCGGTTCAAAAATTATGTGAAGATACTGGAATACAGTACACCTGGTGACAACACAATGAAATACAAGCGGAAGTCAGCAAGATGTATTTTAATTCTCAAATGTCAAAATGTCTTGACCAACAGCAAAACAAACAACAACTGCATTTAGTTATAAGACACTTAAAAATATACTAAAAATTCTGATGATATAGGAACCTGAGGAAACGTGAATATTTTGCCAACTAAGAGGTGTATCCAAGAACTCAGATATAAAATTATCCTCAAAATTAAACTATAAGAACCCATAAAGGATTGCTCTGTGGTTATACAAGAGAATGTTCCTTACCCTATTCTTAAGAAATAAACTCTAAAGACACATAGGGGCACAGCACCTCCAGCTTACACTCAAATGGTTAAAAAAAAAAAGGAGAATTATAAAGCATATGAAACAAAATATAAACAATTGGTGAAGGGCATTGGTAAATTCCTCATATTACTTCTGTAGATTTTATTAAATTTGAAATAATATCAAAGCAAAAAATTTGTTAAGTCTGACATAAATATGATAAAGATTAATATTGTTAAATTAGTCTGTAGGTATATGAACATTCATCATTCTTTATTCTCCTTATTATAAAAAAAAATCAAAATGAAAAAGGAGGTTGTAAAGTATATTGACCATGAGGAAGGCTGCATAAGACTACCCTAGAATGATACTATTAATCATCTGAATCATACAATTCACCTTGCTTACTTCCATGCCTTCCAAGCAATCTCTGATTATAACTTTACTAATAGGTTAGGTATGCCACTCCAGTGTTCTATTAAATTCACAACCAAAAAAAGGAATATTTAAAAAAGAACTGTTACCATGGAACTAAACACAAAAGCAAAGGCACTATAGTAACAGAAGTCAAAATTGTGATTATCTCTTTAGGGTACGTATTGACTGGGAAAGGGTGGGAGAGAATCTTAATGGAGGAGAGCTGTAAATGTTCATCTTAATCTGGGTATAGTTACATAGGTTAAAAAGTTGTCAAACTTTAAGGTTACTACACTTTATTATATGTATATCATATCTCAATTTTTTTAAATTAAAACAAGAAGTGCTTTCAGAGAACAGAGAAGTTCTCAGCTTAAATACAAACCTACAATGCAACAGACTGACATATATTGCACTGGCATTCAGATTTATTAACCAGTCCCTGTAATCTTAGTTAACATGAGCAGAGCTCTGAGATGGGTATTTTTTAAAAGAATAACCACTGCAGAACTTTAAGTAGAAGGTGTGCAATGAGATCAAGGCACAAGCAAGGAAGAAAGAAGAGCTGGCTGTCAGGAGTTCCCACCAAATAACATGAAATCTTGATGAATCTGTAACATTAACTGCGCTACAAAAAGGCTAGAAATCAGGTTAGACATCCTCCCCTCTACTGACTTAGTCTGCTTAAAAAAATAAACTTGGAGGTTTTTTCTGCTTTTGGGGGGACTATGGGAATAAAAATTATTTGTTTAAAATATAGCTTTGGCAAAAACTAAAACACTATCACTCTGGATGTTGTCCTTTATCAAAACAATCTCTGCGTGTACAAGACAATATAAACCAAAATCAATGTATGTAATGGTAAAGAGTACCATGAAACTAACATTTAAGAGGCAAGTATGGAAACAGATAGGGGTAGATCAGCTACTGCTATCTTCCTTCCACTGGGCTATATCTCATTTCAGAGATTCGAGTACTGTTAACCTTGTTGTGTCAGTGTTTCCACTATAGAATTTAAAACAAAATTTTTTTCTAATTAAACAGTGAAGTAAAGTTCCCAAGTCACTATTTGGAAACCACTCAACTCTAATTCAAAATGTTTTAGCCAACAACTCAATTTTTTAAGTTCCCTTTCTTATAACAAACTGAATATAATCATAAGCTCAGAAGTCCACATAAAAGGTCTGGGAATGACCATTTATATTAAATTCTGTAAAACTAATCTATGGTAAAAGGAAGATCAGATTGCAATAATCTGAAAGGAATTGAGCATATTCTTTTAAAAACCTCCTATAATCCATGAGAGAGGAAAAAAATCCCAACTGAAAAAATCAGACAAACGATAATGGGAAATCACAGAAGAAATGCAAACGTTCAACACACATATGAAAGTATGGTCAACCTCAAATAATCAGAAAAATACAAATGAAAACAATGACAATAACTACTTTCCATCTATAAGATTTGCAAAAAGATACTGTTTAATTTCAAATACTGGAATGTGCATAGAAAATGACTACTTGCATACACTTTTGATAGAAGTAAAATTATTATAGCTACTTTGAAGAGCATTTTGGCAGTGTGTTAAAACTACAGGTATGTATATCATATAACCCAGCAACTCTACTTCTCTTAGTATACTTCAGAGAAGTAGTCACATGTGCACTGACAGAAATGTAAGAAAAATCTTCACTGCAACAGGTAATAAAAACAAAGCAATGTTCATATTAGGGAATGCTATATAATATTTAAGCAAATGTCTCTAAGACATATTACTGAGGAAAATGTAAGATATAGAGAGAAATGTACAATATATTATGAAATGAGGGAAGAAACTTGAGTCTGGACTCGTGCCTCCTCCCTACCCCCTCTGCCCACAGCCTGGTTCCTTCTTGTGCCTGTGAATCTTTCAAGAGCAAGATATGGAAGCTGAGGCATCAGTGAGGTTACTTGGTTTGCCCAGGATCTGCTGAGAGCAGAGGAGAACCCCAATTCCCAGGGAAATTATTATCATCACTGGATAAAGACGCTTATGAAGAAACTGGACTTCAAGGTCATTCACCTCAGTATTCTGGCAGAAAAATCATGAAATTTACTAGGAATTATGCTCGCTCCATCACTTTCTAACAAAAATAATGATTTCATGTGAACCTACTGCTGTCCTCAGCCAATGACAGTGGTGGCAAAAGCTGATTTGTGTATACTAATCACTGGCTTCATACTTCCAGAGAAGAAATGCCTCCTCTTGGAACAGCTGTGACACTGCTTTGATGAGCCAAAGTTAAGCTCTGTGGGTTACACTGTGGTTCAAGGCTTTCCAGGCAGCCCTGTTTCATGGAGAGAAAATGAACATGGTTTTTGAGAAGGAAGAGAACATTTATACAACTTTGTGATTTTTTAATCAAGACTATTGGCCTCAGATGGGCAAATGATTATTGTCTACCATAAAAATTTTAAATAAAATTGAAAAAAAAAGAATGGTATATATATTATTGGTATATAATATTATTTGGTATATAATATTATTATATATATTATAATGGTATATATTATTATTATATATATTATTTAGGGGTACATATATACACAAAGGCACGAAGGAAAAAGCCTGGAAGAAAAAAAACAAAACTAATTACAGTGGCTTATGTGTAGAGAAAATGAGAAAAAAACAGTATTGAAAAAGATGGTTAAGGTAATTTTAGTCTTATCGTTAATGTTTTAATATTTTACAAGGAGAATTTATTCACCTACTTGAGTACTGAAATCTTATTTTGGAAGGCACTGAGGCAAACAAGAAATTAATACGTTTCACCCCTTAAATGATCTCATCTGAGAAATATCACTATCATTTTACACGTGTTGCTGTTGCCTACTGCATGCATCATATCACATGCTGCTTTGGAAAATACAGCGACACTCAAATTTTCTTTCTAATAAACTACCACCACTAAGGATGAACTTTACCCTTTAATACACTTCAAAATCTAGAACAGAAAATGAAAAAAAGAATTTAGGACAAATAACTTCAAAACTACAAAACACCACTGAAAGACATTAAAGATGACCTAAGCAAATACAAAGACATCCCACCATGTTCATGGATCTAAAGATTTAATTTGTTAAGATGGCAATACTACTCACATACTGATCTACAGATTCAATGAAATCCCTCTAAAAATATCAGTTGGCTTTTTTTTTTTTTTTTTTTTGCAGTACGCGGGCCTCTCACTGCTGTGGCCTCTCCCGTTGCGGAGCACAGGCTCTGGACGCACAGGCTCAGCGGCCATGGCTCACGGGCCCAGCCGCTCCACGGCATGTGGGATCTTCCCGGACCGGGGCACGAACCCGTGTCCCCTGCATCGGCAGGTGGACCTTCAACCACTGCGCCACCTGGGAAGCCCCTCAGTTGGCTTTTTTGCATACAGTAACAAGCTGATCCTAACACTTATAAGGAAATGCCAGGGACCCAGAATAACTAAAATAATCTTGAAAAAAGGAATAAAAGTTGAAGGACTCACACTTCTCAATTTCAAGACTTACTACAAAGCGAGGGTAATCAAAACAATGTGGCACTAACTTAAGAATAAACATGTAAATCAATGTCATAGAAATACAGGTCCACAAATAAACCCAGACACATATGGTCAACTGATTTTTTGACAAAGATGCCATAACATATCAATCGGGAAAGAAGACTGTTTTCAACAAATGGTGGTAGGACAACTGAATATCCACGTACAAAAGAATCGAGCTGGAACCCTACCTCACAACCATATGCAAAAATTAACTCAAAATTGATCACAGACTAAATGTCAGAAATAAAGCTATCAAACTTCTACAACTAAGGAGTAAAACCCTCATGATTTTGCATTATGCAATGGCTTCTTCGATAAAAAACCAATGCCATACGTAACCAAAGGAAAAAAAATAGGTAAATGGGATTTCATCAAAATTAAGCATATTTGTACTTCAAAGAACACCATCAAGAAAGAGAAAAGACAATCCACAGAATGGGAGAAAATTTTTGCAAATTATATATCTGATTAGGAACTTGTATCCAGAATATATAAAGAATGCTGCTCAACAATTTTAAAAATAATAAACTTTAAGATGGGCAAATGATCTGAATAAACATTTCTCCAAAGAAGATATACAAATGGCCAATAAGCACATGAAAAGATGCTCAGCATCATTAGTCATCAGAAAAATGCAAATCAAAACCACAATATATACCACTTCAAACCCCCTAAGGATGGCTAGACAGGTAACAACAAGTATTGTTAAGGATGTGGTGATACTAGAACCCTAAAATACTGATGGTACAAATGTGAAATGGCACAGTCACTGTTCAAAATAGTCTGGCAGTTCTTTAAAAAGCTAAACCTATAGTTACTATATGGCTCAGCAATTTCACTCCTAGGAGCATACCCTAAAGAACTGAAAATATGTGTCCACACAAAAACTTACACATAAATGTTCATAATAGCAGTATTCATAATAGTGAAAAAGTACAAACAACCCAATGTCCATTGATGGATGAATGGATAAACAAAATGTATTATCCACACAATAGAATATTATTCAGGCATGAAAAGGAACACAGTACTAATACATGCTACAACATGGATGAACCTTAAAAACATTACTCTGAGTGAAAGAAGTAAAACACAAAGGCCACATATAAATCCATTTATATACAATATCCAGAGTAAGCAAATTCACAGAAATAAAGTCAACTAGTACTTGCCAGCAACTGAAAAGAGGTGGGAAAGGAGAGGAACTGTTAAAGGGTACGAGGTATCTTTTGGAGGTGCTGAAAACATTTTTAAATTAGTGGTGATAACCACAGAACTCCATGAATACACTAAAATTTATTGAACTGTACACTTTAAAAGGGTGAATTTTATGGTATGTGAATTATCTAAACAAAGCTGTCATTTTTTAAAAAAAAAAAAAAAGGAAATCAAAAAGGAACAGAGTATGTTTCCACTCTTACTCCTTGGTTACTTTTTTAGAAAATGGGATTTGTACTAGCTGGAGTTCTCCAGAGAAACAGAACCAATAAATTACATATATGAAGAGATTTATTATGAGGTATTAGCTCACAGGATTAAAGGAGATGAGAAGTCCCATGATCTGCCACCTGCAAGTTGGAGACCCAAGAAAGCCAGCGGTATAATTTCAATCCAAGTCCAAAGGCCAGAGAACCAGGAGAGTTGATGGTGTAAATCCCAGTCCAAGGGCAGAAGACCAATGTCCCAGCTCATGCAGACAGGCAGGAAGCAAAAAAAGGCAAATTCCTTCTTCCCCCACCTTTTTGTTCTAGTTAGGCCCTCAAAGGACTGGATGATGCCCACCCACACTGGGGGTGGGGGGTAGGGCAATCTACTAGGTCCACCTATTTAAACACTAACCGTATACAGAAACACCCTCACAGATACACCCAGAAAAAATGTTTCATCTGGGCACCCCTGGGCCCAGTCAAGTTAACATACAAAACTAACCATCACAAGATTTACCCTTTAAGATGTGTCTGGGGGCTTCCCTGGTGGCGCAGTGGTTGAGAGTCTGCCTGCCGATGCAGGGGACACAGGTTCGTACCCCGGTCCGGGAAGATCCCACATGCCGCAGAGCAGCTGGGCCCGTGAGCCATGGCCGCTGAGCCTGCGCGTCCGGAGCCTGTGCTCCGCAATGGGAGAGGCCACAACAGTGAGAGGCCCGCGTACCGCAAAAAAAAAAAAAAAAAAAAAAAAAAAAAAAGATGTGTCTGGAATTATTCACTACAATTACTCTTAATTTTAATCACCTTACCTCCAAGGCTCAGGCCACTCCCAAGCTACTACCCTAATATTCAGAACAAAGCACACACAAATTACTACTGGCATCAAAAGAAATTGAGGAAAAATTGCTTTCCAAATTATTTCATCCAAACATTTTTTAATTTACTCTATTTATTTACTTTTGGCTGTGTTGCGTCTTCGTTGCTGCGGGCGGGCTTTCTCTAGCTGCGATGAGCCGGGGGCTACTCTTCATTGCAGTGGGCGGGCTTCTCATTGCGGTGGCTTCTCGTTGCGGAGCACAGGCTCTAGGTGCGCAGGCTTCAGTAGTTGTGGCACGCGGGCTCAGTAGTTGTGGCTCATGGGCTCTAGAACTCAGGCTCAGTAGTTGTGGCGCATGGGCTTAGTTGTTCCATGGCATGTGGGATCTCCCCGGACCAGAAATCGAACCCATGTCCCCTGCATTGGCAGGCAGATTCTCAACCACTGCACCACCAGGGAACCCCTCATCCAAACATTTTTAAAAACTGTTAAGACTACCAAATCAATTACGAACATCAGTATGGATAACCAAGTTAGTTACCAGCTAGGAAAGCTAGAAATTTATATTCTTGGTCCAAAACACAAAAATAAAATACAGGGACTTCCCTGGTGGTGCAGTGGTTGAGAATCCACCTGTCAATGCAGGGGATATGGGTTTGATCCCTGGTCCGGGAAGATTCCACATGCCGCAGAGCAACTAAGCCCGTGTGCCACAACTACTGAGCCTGCACTCTAGACCCCATGTGCCACAACGACTGAAGCCCATGCGCCTAGAGCCCATGCTCCCCAACGAGAAGCCACCGCAATGAGAAGCCCATGCACAGCAGGGAAAAGTAGCTCCCGCTCACTGCAACTAGAGAAAGCCTGCACGCAGCAACGAAGACCCAACGCAGCCAAAAATAAATAAATAAATTTATAAAAACATAGAATACATAACAATGAACAACCCAAAGACAAAATTAAGAAAACAATTCTACATACAATAGCATCAAAAAGGATACTTAGGAATAAATGTAACCAAGGAAGCAAAAGACGTGTACACTAAAAACTACAAAAACAAGGCTAAAAGAAATTAAAGACAACACAAATAAATGAAAGATATCATGTGTTCATGGATTGGAATGCTGAACACTGTGAAGATGTCAATACTACCTGAAGTGATCTACAGATTCAATTCAATCTCCATCAAAATCCCAATGATGTTTTTTGCAGAAATAGGAAAATTCATCCTAAAACTCATGTGGAATTTCAAAGTACCATGAACAGACAAAACAATCTTGGAAAAAAGATGAACAACACTGGAAAACTCACACTTCCTGGAACACTCACACTTCCTGATTTCAAAATTTACTACCAAGTTATGGTAATCAAAACAGTGTGGTGCTAGCATAAAGACCAATGGACTAGAACAGAGAACTCAGAAATAAAACCTTGCATATATGGGGCACATAAGGTACCAAGACCATTCAACAGGAAACCCAGTCTTTTCAACAAATGGTCCTGGGAAAACTGGATATTCACATACAAAGGAATAAAGTTGGACCCTTTTCTTATACCATATACAAAATTTAACTCAAAATGGATCAAAGAGCTAAAACCATAAAACTCTTAGAAGAAAACACAGGAAGAAATTTTTATGACATTGCATTTGGCAATGATTTCCTGGATATAACATCAAAGGCACAGGCAACAAGTAAAAAAATTAACAAAGTGCACTTGATCAAAATGAAAATCGTTTGTTGATAATGTCCTTTGATGCAAAGAGTACAAAGGCAGCCCACAGAATGAGACAAAATATTTGCAAATAACATTTGTGATAAGGGATTAATATCTAGTCTGTGTGTACATATACATATGTTTGTTTTTTGTTTTTTTTTTTTTTGCGGTATGTGGGCCTCTCACTGCTGTGGCCTCTCCCGTTGCGGAGCACAGGCTCCGGATGCCCAGGCCCAGCGGCCATGGCTCACGGGCCCAGCCGCTCCGCGGCATATGGGATCCTCCCAGACCGGGGCACGAACCCGTATCCCCTGCATCGGCAGGCGGACTCTCAACCACTGCGCCACCAGGGAGGCCCTACATATGTATTTTTTAACTCCTACATTCAACAACAACCAAAAATAATTTCTAATGGGCAAAATACTTTGTTATGAACTGAATGTCTGTGTCCCCTCAAAATTACAATGTGGAAGCCTAATCCCCAAAGTGACTGTATTTGGAGAAAGAACCTTTACAAAAGCAATTAAGGCTAAATGAAGTCATAAGGGGTGGGTGGGGCTCTGATCCAATAGGGTTAATATCCTTATAAGAAGGACACCAGAGAGCTCCCTCCATCCTTCATATGGCTCAGAGGAAAGGCCATATGAAGATAAAGTGCTCTTCTGAAAACAAGGAAGAGAGCCCTCACCAAAAACTGAACCCTGCTATAACCATGATCTAGGACTTAGCAGCCTCCAGAACTGTGGGAACATAAATTTTTGTTGTTTAAGGCACCCATTCTAAAGTATTTTGTTGCTACTAAAGACTTAGACTTTGTTCCAAACCAAAGAAGACATACAAAGGGCCAGTAAGCACACGAAAAGATGTTCAACATCACTAGTCATTAGGGAAATGCAAATCAAATCCAAAATAGCTATTGTTTAAAACAAAAAAATAAATTAATAAAGTATTAGGATGTATTAGAAATTGTGCATTGCTGGTGGGCATGTAAAATGGTGCAGCCACTGGGGAAAACAGTATGGCAATTCCTCAAAAAACTAAACATAAAATTATCATATGGGGGCTTCCCTGGTGGCGCAGTGGTTGAGAATCTGCCTGCCAGTGCAGGGGACACGGGTTTGAGCCCTGGTCTGGGAAGATCCCACATGCCGCGGAGCAGCTGGGCCTGTGAGCCACAACTACTGAGCCTGCATGTCTGGAGCCTGTGCTCCGCAACAAGAGAGGCCGCGACAGTGAGAGGCCTGCGCACCGCGATGAAGAGTGGCCCCCGCTTGCCACAACTAGAGAAAGCCCTTGCACAGAAAAAAAGACCCGGCACAGCCAAAAATAAATAAATAAATTTATTTTTTTAAAAAAATTATCATATGATCCAGCAATTCCACCTCTGGGTACCTACGCAAAAGAAGTAAAAGCAGGGACTTGAACAGGTATTTGTATACCCATGTCCATAGCAGAATTATTCACAATAGCCAAAAGGTGGAAGCAACCTACGTATCCACAGATGGATCAATGGATAAACAAAATGTAGTATATACGTACAGTGAAGTACTATTCAGCTTTTAAAAGGAAGGAAATTCTCACATATGCTACCACATGGATAAACCAATGATTTTATGCTAAGTGAAATAAGCCAGTCACAAAAGAACAAATATTGTATGATTCCACTTATGGGATACTTAAGGTAGTCAAATTCAGGAAGATAAAAAGCAGAATGGTGGTTGCTAGGGACTGAAGAGAGGAATGAATGAGAAGTTTGTATTTAATGCGTAGAGTTTCCGCTGAGGAAGATGAAAAAGTTCTGGAAATGGATACAGGTGATAGTTGCACAACAATGTGATTGTACTAAATGTCACAGAATGGTACATCTATAATGGTAAATTTCATGTTATGTATATTTTACCACAATAAAATTATATATATGCACATATATAGTAAAAGTAGTAAAGTGAAATAAGAATTTCAGAAAATAATGAACTATGAATTAAAATGTTAAAAAAAATCCTAAACTCCCGTAAAAGAAATTCCCCAAAATATTAACAGGATGTTCATTAAGTTATTGTAGCATTACAAGAGGACAACCCATCCCCCCACCCCAGCAAAAAATCCACACACAAAACCCTGTGGAGTTTTTGTTTTAACTCTGACATATTAAACTTGTAAGCTTTTTTAAGTCTTTAAACAAAATTTAGTAAATGCTGAAGAAATTAAGTAGTCATTCATATATTTTCAAAGAGTATCAAGAAGCAAAAAAAAATTAGAAGAAGCAAAACTCACAAGGTTTAACTTTTGGTCAGCATCAATCTTTAGGCCAAATGCAATTACTAACTGTGCCTTGTATCAAAGCTTGAACAATCTCTATGCTAGAGAATTATTTATACATAAGGTTAAAAAAAACTTTGTTCATAGTAGGTGTACAACACTGGTCTTGAAATGATTTCCTTTGCCTCTAAGATCCTTTTCCTACCATTCAAAAAGTTTAAATACCAACCACTTCCTTTTTGTTACATAGATGCAAAAATAAATATCCAAATGAATATAACACAATATTCAAATATTCTAAATGCTAGCAGGAACCAAAACTGAATAGACAAATTTAGCAAGAATACTGTTTACTAAATGCCCATATTCAGACTTCAACTTAAGAACCCTGTATTCCTAAAGTCTTAATCTTAGCCATGAATTTACTGATGGCTTAGTTTTTACATAGTAAGACTCCAACAAAATGTTCTTTTCTCTAGCCTAATACAGATGATTTAATTAGCAGAGATGAGTCAATTAGCATATGTGATCTAATAATTTTTTAAATAAGGAATAACTAGTGAATTCCTGAGTTGTCTAATTTTTTTAGTGTTCTCATGCATTTAATTTTTTTGAGTGTTTTTATTGAGTATAGTTGATTTACAATGTTGTGCTAATTTCTGCTGTGCAGCCAAGTGACTCAGTTATACACGTATATATTCTTTTTTTATATTCTTTTCCATTACAGTTTATCCCAGGAGATTGGAAATAGTTCCCTGCACTATACAGTAGGACCTTGTTGTTTACCCATTCTAAATATAATAGTTTGCATCTACTAACCCCAAACTCCCAGTCCATCCCTCTCTCCCTCACCCCCTCCCGACTTATCTAATTTTTTTTTAAGCAAATTACCTAAATCTTAAGAATAAGAAAAGCACAGGTGAAATAAAATGCACACATAAAGTTATCAATCAGTAGCCTAATAAAGTTAGATATCTAAAATAAATTATAAACATAATTATACTGGGTTGAGTTTAATCTAGAAAAATATTTCCTACAGATTAAAACCAGGATTGGAAACATGTCCAAACGTCAATATAAACTAGTAATCCAGAAACACTTATTATACTTCAAGAGCCAAATTTCTTACTGGGCATATATCACTGTTTTACAACAATAATTTTATTAACCTCTTGATAAAAACTTCCCTTCTTCCTTTCTTGGCTAGCTTTTGCTGTCAACGTACATAAAATTGGGCAGTTTAAACCACTTCACCAAACGTGTCAGTGAGAAATCCATGGCATGACAGAATATCATTCACTCTTAAATATGTACACTTTTGGTATAAAGAATAAAAATATGCCATGCTACAAGAATTGGGAAGAGGTGGGACCTAGAGAAAACTGTTTTCCCCCCTAGAAAAGAAAAAGGACTGGAAGCATAAAATGAGGAAAACTTAATTAATCACCCAGTGACTACTAGCAAAACTATGTAGTCATATAATACACTTCCCCAAAACTTTAAGAGCTATAATTTTAGATTTTAGGCTGATACTAAAATGTCTCCTGTGGGAAGGAAAGAAATAATACTGTACAAACCGACAATCCTTTCTTTGTATTCTTAAAAGCAAATAATATTGTGTACCTCTACCTTTTAGAATCCACAACCAACAGCATCATTTTAGGTAAAGTTCACTTTACTCTTAACATATGACATGATATAGTCCCTTTAAATTAACAGTTGATTGAGACAGATGCTGGTGAAACTCCCAATGTACCAAAACAAAGCAGAAGACTATCTTAACCATTCAGCATAGTTTGCCCATTTTATTAAAAAAAAAAAAAGACATACATAAGTAATTCCCCAACTCCTATTCCTTTTCCTTTACAGGCTACAAACTGAATGAGGTCAGACACCAAGTAATCTTGTTCCCCACTGCATCCACAGGCCTAGAGCATAACAGTGTCTAGTAAATAGGTGGCACTTGGTAAATATTTATTATATTAATAAACCTAAGCCAAATCCTGTAAAGGAAATAGGCAAAGATAATAAACAGGAAGATGTTTCAAGGCAGAGAAAATGCTTCAGAGAGCTCCTATCTGCTACCAAAATGCAAAACTTAAAGTTCAAAATTAACTAGACCACATGGAAGTTATTTTAAATTATATGACCAATGTAAAGATGCTTGCTTAACATCATGGACTTATTTTTCAATACATCAAGAAGTAAGACCTTATTCTGGCATACACTGGGAGATCAGTGTAAGAAAGAACTATGTATGTATCTCTAAAGAAAGTTCTCAACAGCCCAGTACAGATCATGCTCCCAACACTTCCTTCAAGGTCATCTCAAGCCAGGTAACACCAGCAGTTACTAATCTTTGCTAAATTAAACACTTAAACTGTCTGCATTAGCCACATAAGACATTTGATGATTTCAGATGAGAAAAAGTATTATACAATTTCAAGATAAATAAGCAACCTCCCTGTATCAAATGATCCCTTGCCAGTTATTCAAATCCCATTTAATTGTTAGCAAATATTCTTTACTCCATAAGCTGTCTTCAAGCTACATGAGGGTCTTACTATCCATATACATCATAGACACAGTATGTCAATTTACCCCAAAAATCACTTTTTACCAAGACTTTAAAAACTGTAAAAGGAAAGCAAAAACATGTATTAAATAAATGCACAATATTTTTATAACTTTTTATCTTTTACCCAGTAGTAATAACGACAATAAAATGACAGGAAATTATTTGACATCTTTTGTCAATATTTAAAGGCTGCCACTATTCCTTGAGTGGTGCCAAAACTGGCACAAAGACTTGTTCCAGTGAAATAAAGGTTCTGGTGAAGGAAGATGGCCCTATTTAGTAGGTGAAAATTACACATTATGACTATAAAGTCTACTAGGTATACAATGCAACTTTTAATGCAAATCCCAATATGATTTTTAAAATCTTATATGAAGGGTCTTCTCTTAGATGATGAGGAAGTAGAGAATAATATTACTAAGAAAACAAAACTGAAGTCCGCAGTCCTAGATAATGACCAAACTATAAGAGATAATCTTTGGCCACATAATTTTTTCCTTAAGCAATAAATATGAAAATGTAATGCCACCTTCATGTGAAAAAAGTCACTGAGAATCATCTTTCCTCCTCTAACATTAAAGTGGGTTTTTTTTTTGTTTGTTTTTTTTTTTTTTGCGGTATGCAGGCCTCTCACTGTTGTGGCCTCCCCCGTTGCGGAGCACAGGCTCCGGACGCGCAGGCTCCGGACGCGCAGGCTCAGCGGCCATGGCTCACGGGCCCAGCCGCTCCGCGGCATATGGGATCCTCCCAGACCGGGGCACGAACCCGTATCCCCTGCATCGGCAGGCGGACTCTCAACCACTTGCGCCACCAGGGAGGCCCCAAACACTTTTTAATTTACATAAAATTCTTTAATGTGTAATTACAACATGGATACTGGCTAAGCCAGGAAAGCTGCTGCAAAAGATTGCCTGCAAAATGCAATACGTTATTTAAAGGCTATAAGAGCTTTTATCATGCAGAATCTTGCATTTCGAAAATATTAGTCTGGTCATGATGGAGTAAATGGTTTGGGACTAGCCCTCCCACCATAACCAACTAGAACAGTAGACAAAATATATAAACCAAAATTCTTGGACGATCAACAACAGACAGCACAGAACTTCAATCCCTGAGAGAAGGGAAATAAACTACCTCAGACCTCTGACTGCCCAAGCTTTTTGCCTCAAAGTACTTTGCACACCCTGGCCAAAAAGCGGAAATCCAAGCACAGTAGAAATCCAATCAGAAACTCAATTATGAGTTTCAAAAGTCTGAGACAGCTGTAATTTGAGGTATCCTTTTTTTTTAAATATAGTTGACTATACATTATATTAATTTCAGGTGTACAACATAGTGATTCAATATTTTCATACATTATACTCCATATAAAGTTATTATAAAATACTGGCTATATTCACTGAGCTTCTGTCTTTACTGAACTAAGGTGTACATGCATAGAATGAGATTCCACGAAGTTGGGCAAAGAAGAATCACTGGGTAATGAACAACTACGTCCGAACAAGTACTGGAGTTTATTTTACACAGATGTGGGGTTCTAACCAACCTCAACCAGAGTGAAGAGATCTTACTAAATACTCCAGCATTCAGTTGAAACCTTACAGGCAGAGCTAAACTAGCCCTAGGGCAAAGACTTCTCTTGGCCCACCCTAACAAAGCTTTAAATAAAAACAAATTTTGAGGAATTCGGATAAGTATAAATTATCTTTTCTTCTTTAAAAAAACAGTTGACTCTTTAAAGCAAATATAACAGTGAATTATGGGTTTTATAACGTATCTAGAAGCTAAATGTATAACAATAACACAAAGGACAGAAGGGAAAATGGAGGTACACTACCAAACAGCTCTCATATTATACATCAAATGGTATATATAACATTATTTGAAGGTAGACTGTGGTAAGTTAAAGGGGCTTATTGTAAACCCTAGCTAGGAAGAAAAATAAGCACAGTTAATACACTAAAATAAGAGATAAGTTAGAGGGGCTTCCCTGGTGGCGCAGTGGTTGAGAGTCCGCCTGCCGATGCAGGGGACACGGGTTCGTGCCCCGGTCCGGGAAGATCCCACATGCCGCAGAGCGGCTGGGCCCGTGAGCCATGGCCGCTGAGCCTGCGCGTCCGGAGCCTGTGCTCCGCAACGGGAGAGGCCACAACAGTGAGAGGCCCGCGTACCGCAAAAAAAAAAAAAAGAGATAAGTTAAATATTACAAAATACTTAACCAAAAAAATGGCAATAAAAATAAAGAACAGATGGGGTGGGGCTTCCCTGGTGGCGCAGTGGTTGAGAGTCCGCCTGCCGATGCACACGGGTTCGTGCCCCGGTCCGGGAAGATCCCACATGCCGCGGTGCGGCTAGGTCCATGAGCCATGGCCGCTGAGCCTGCGCGTCCGGAGCCTGTGCTCCACAACGGGAGAGACTACAACAGTGAGAGGCCCGCGTACCGCAAAAAAAAAAAGAAAAGATGGGGTGAAGAGTGTCAAGGAGGAAAAACTTCCTCTACTCTTAAGTTTCATACTGGAGGCCAGCAAATTAAACTGAAACAGATTAACAAGGGGAAAAAACTAGGTTTATTCATATGCATATGAAAAATGCACAAAAGAAGTGGCTCTTTAAACAGCTAAAGATGGAGGCTTATATACCTAATTTAATAGAAAAGGTAGGAGATGAAAAGGCTTCTATGGGGAACAACAAATGGATTTCTAGAGGAATAAACAGAAGAAAGTTTGTCGTAATGTTTATGCAGGTGTAAGTGGTCTTAGCCATTTTTTCTTCATGGCCATAAATTTCTCTGGAGAGGAGACTTATGGGAGCCTCACTCCAGAAGTTTCTGCTTTGAGAAAAGGGAAGTTCCAGGAAGGCTTCCTTCTGAATTGTTGAATATCAAATGCCTTTAGTTTAAAATAATCATATATCAATTCTAGAGGTCCGAGTGGATCCCCACAACAGAAAACAAGGAGCAAGCTGGTAGACTTAAACCTAACCATATCAATACTTAAATGCTAACAGACTTTTTAAAAGATACCATTTAAAAGGCAGAGACTGTCAGACTAAATTTAAAAAATCAAGATCTAACTACGTGCTAACTATAAGAAACACACTGTAAATATAAAGACAAAGACAGGTTGAAAGTAAAGGATGGAAAAAGATACACCATTCAAATACCAGTCTAAGAAAGCTACAAGAGCTATCCATATTCATGTCAAAGTTGCCTTGGGAAGAGCAAATATTACCAAGATAAAGTAGGACAAGTCATTATGATAAAAGGGTGAGTTTACTGAGAACACATAACAATCCTAAATATATATGCACCTAAAAACAGAACTTCAAAAAACATGAGGCAAAAACTGACAGAACTGAATCCATAATTGTAGTTTGAGATTTTAGCACTCCTCTTTCAGTAACTGATAGAACAAGTAGAACAAAACAATATATAAGTGTATATAAGACTAATAATGCTATCAACCAATAACTGATGTCTACCTGCAGGATACACATTCTTCTCAGGACATATACAATATTTACCATCATGTGCCTCACCACAAAACAGACCTCAAATTCAAAAGACTGAAATCCTATACAGTATGTTCTCTGATCACAACAGTATTAAATTAGAATTCAGTAACAATAAGATAACTAAAACTCCAAATATCTGTTAACTGAACAACATACTTCCAAATAATCCATAGCAAAAAAAACATTACAAGAGAAATTAGAAAATATTTCAAACTGAATGGTAGTACATAGTATATCAATTTGTGGGATGCAGCTACAGCATTGCTTAGAGGAAATTTTAGATATCTATATACAAAATGATGAACCTCAACCCTTATCTCATTCATTAAACAGACTTTAACTTGAAGTGTTTCACAGAACCAAATGTAAAACCACAAACTTGCAAAAGAAAAATTTAAGAAAATATTAGTGACCTTAGGCTTACAGAAGATTCCTTAAATAGGATATAAAGAACATTAACTATAAAAGAAATAACAGATCAGTAACTTGGACTTCATAAAAATTAAATTTTTCAATCTTTGAAAGATACCGTTAAGAAAATGAAAAGGCTAACCCCACAAACTATGAGGACATATTTGCAAAACATGATTTGCAAAACCTGTAATAAAGGGCTCATATCCAGAAAACATAAAGAACTCTTGCAACTTAAAAAACAACCTGATTTTTCAACTGGGCAAAAGATTTTTTTTTTTTTTTTTTTTTGCGGTATGCGGGCCTCTCACCGCTGTGGCCTCTCCCGTTGCGGAGCACAGGCTCCAGACGCACAGGCTCAGCGGCCATGGCTCACGGGCCGAGTGGCTCCGCGGCACGTGGGATCCTCCCGGACCAGGGCACGAACCCGTGTCCCCTGCATAGGCAGGTGCACCCTCAAACACTGCGCCACCAGGGAAGCCCCTGGGCAAAAGATTTTAAAGAACACTTCAAAGAAGATAAATGAATAGCAAATAAGCACACAAAAAGATGATCAATGTTAATCATCTGGAAATTACAAAGTAAAACTACAGTAATGTATCACTACAGACCCACAAGAATGGCTAAATAAAGACTGACTATACCAAGTGTTAACAAGGATGTGGAACACCTGGAATTCTCATACATTGCTGGTAGGAATACAAAACAGTATAGTCACTTTGGAAAATAGTTGGGCAGTTTCTTATAAAGTTATAAACATACATTTACTACATAACTCCAATTTCCACTTCTAGGTATTTAACTGAGAGAAATTAAAACAAATGCCCAAAGACCTGTATACATATATTTATAAGGAACTTTATTCATTACAGCTACAAACTAGAAACCCAAATATCCATCAACTAGTGAATAAAGAAACTATGGAGGGCCTCCCTGGTGGCGCAGTGGTTGAGAGTCCGCCTGCCGATGCAGGGGATACGGGTTCGTGCCCCGGTCTGGGAGGATCCCATATGCCGCGGAGCGGCTGGGCCCGTGAGCCATGGCCGCTGGGCCTGCGCATCCGGAGCCTGCGCATCCGGAGCCTGTGCTCCGCAACGGGGGAGGCCACAACAGTGAGAGGCCCGCATACCACAAAAAAAAAAAAAAAAAAGAAACTATGGAATATCCATATAATGGAATACTAAAATTAAATACAACCTACTACTACTTTTAACAACAGGAATGAATCTCAAAGCATTATGTTAAGTCAAAGAGGGCAGACAAGGGCTTCCCTGGTGGCGCAGTGGTTAAGAATCCACCTGCCAATGCAGGGCACACGGGTTCAAGCCCTGGCCCAAGAAGATCCCACGTGCCGCGGAGCAACTAAGCCCATGTGCCACAACTACCGAACCTGTGCTCTAGAGCCTGCAAGCCACAACTACTGAAGCCCCCGTACCTAGAGCCCATGCTCCGCAACAAGAGAAGCCACCGCGATGAGAAGCCCATGCACCTCAATGAAGAGCAGCCCCCGCTCATCACAACTAGAGAAAGCCTTCGGGCAGCAACGAAGACCCAACACAGCCAAAAATAAATTGATTAAAAAAAAAAAAGAGGGCAGACACAAAATAGTATGTATTGTATGATTCCATTTATATGACATTTTAGAATAAAGGCAAAACTATAGTTATAGAAAGTTATCAGTAACTGCCACAGGCAGGGATGGGGGAAGGAAAGTGATCCAAACCTTTTGGGGTGATAAGAATAGGATTATTTATATGACCTTATACAATTTTAAAAACTCAAACTACATAGTTAAAAATGAGTGAATTTGGGGAATTCCCTGGCGGTTCAGTGGTTAAGACTCCAGGCTTCACTGCAGGGGGCGTGGGTTCAATCCCTGGTGGGAGAACTAAGATCCCATACACTGCTTGGCACGGGGGAAAAAAAAAAGTGAAATTTTGTGCAAATTATACCTCAATGAAGCTTTTTCCCCCTGCACTTAGCAGAAAAAAAAGTCAGAGGTATACACATATGCTCCAGGTGAGGCAAGTATTTTTCCTAAATCTTAGTTAGAGTAAGGCTCTAAGAAGTTAATGACTTGCCCCAAAATCATTAGTAGCTGGTGGAACCATGTTTAGGGACACAGATTATTTTATTGTAAATCTAAACACAGAATGTATGCTTTAGGAATGACCATGAGAATCTGTATAACTAATACCCTTTTGATGGAGCTCCACGAACTGCACTTAACCCATAGTGAAGCCGTAAAAGATGTTTCAACTTACTCAGGGCAAGCCAGCTAAAACAGATTAGGCTAAAAGTTGGATGGTGTAGCACAGATACCTCAAATACTTGCCAGTGGTCAAGTTTATTTTGGGAATGGATTATTTTAAAGTTCTTCATGTTAACTGAAGTGCCTATGCATTAATCCCAGTATTCAAAGGCTTCCAAAACAAAAATTCTGAAAGAAAGTTTTGAGTACTTTACCTTTCTTTCTCCCATTATGTGTTACAATCAAGCAATTAGGGTCAAGTAATGAAAGAACCAGATTTTGCAAGACAACATAGTATCAACAGCTTTTTTTTTTTTTTTTTTTTGCGGTACGCAGGCCTCTCACTGTTGTGGCCTCTCCCGTCGCGGAGCCGGATGCGCAGGCTCAGCGGCCATGGCTCACGGGCCTAGCCGCTCCGCAGCATGTGGGATCTTCCCGGACCGGGACACGAACCCGTGTCCCCTGCATCGGCAGGCGGACTCTCAACCACTGCGCCACCAGGGAAGCCCTCAACAGCTTATTTTAAAAGCAAGACAAGAAAGCTGCCCTTAATACTTATTAACCACATCAATCTTAACCTCAGCCTAAAGAAAACAAATTAAAACTTTTCTTCATCTCTATCACCAATTCATTTCACAAGAGTCTAGCATCTAATCCAGAAGTAGGCAATCCATGGAACCTACAGCAAATACTAGTTGTTCACTAATTCTTAGCATACGTAGCTCATCTCTTCAATTCCTCGTCTGTTCTACTTTCCAGTTTTTCTCCTCCCTCTTTCTGCCACTTTTATATGGTTACCACAGCCTCTTTTTGAGAAAACAATAGAGGATATTCATGCCTGATGAGTGAAATTATGATTATAATCTAAGTATCTATCTTTGCTCTTCTACTTATGGTGATAATCTCTTTAAAGGAAACTTCTACATCGTATAGGTATAAACGATTAGAAAAGAATACTGATCCATTCTATACCCATCCTGACACCTTTCCCTATAAGCAAAGACCACTGAAAATTGAAAATACTTCATTATTTTCACTGATTCTGAATATTATGTATGAACTGAATTTACCTATGCATATTAAATATTTACCCGGAGATTAAAGTCCAAACTATCTTTAAACATTACTAGACTAATATTGGATATATTAGTCAGAACTCTCAATTTTAAGTGAAAGAAACCCAGCTAACTTAAAATCAGAACTGCCTGGCTCACAGAAGGATACTAAGGTGGTGCACAGATACAAAAAGCATGAACTTCAGGCAGTAGGGCCTCAAAGTCTCAATGCCACCAGATCCATCTCTTTATCTCATGCTCCTCTTTACTCATTTGGCCTCATTCTCTCCCACTATAGACAAACCTCCTGCCTCCCGCTAGAGGTAGTCTCAGCTTCACAAACCCAGAAGAAAACTGACAGCTTTCTCCTGTCATCTGTGTATCAATACCAGTGAAGAATACCTACTGGCCCTTTGTGTAGGATGTCAATCAGTACAAGTGAGAGAGACAAAACTGGCCAGGCCTAATACACATGTTCAACCCTTAAGGCACCAGAAAATGAGTAATGAGAAATCTTGCTGAATAAACTAAAAGCAATGACTTGCCACTATCTATAAGTTATCTTGGTTCCATGAATTAAATGCAAGGACCTCAAAAACAAACAAAAATCCAATGAAAACCCTATTCCTTTTAATAGTATAATTAAGTGTTGGGGAAGCCCCTAATGTTCAAAAAATCTGCCTTAAGGGCACAATCTAGGAATTAGCAATAATCCTCCAGATAATCCAAAATGTAAAAACTAAAGAAATCTAACCCCTGGCTCTAAAACCAGTGACCTAAAATTACAGAAAAGTCCAAACACAGGGGGAAAAGGAAAAGGTCAATTTAATGAGCATATATATGATAGTTTAGCAAGAAACAGAGCAATCTCACTTAAAAATTCACTCAGTGATGGCACAAATCTGAAATTAAAGCATAACATGAGACTCATATTTGTTAGTGATCATATAATCAACACAGCAATGGCTAAGAATCATACAACACTCAGGGAGCTAAATATTTCTGGAGAAATGCTTCTTTTTTTCCCCCCCTTCTGGCACGCCGCACAGTTTGCAGGATCCTAGTCCCCTGACCAGGGATGGAGCCCGGGCCCCCTGCAGTGGAAGCAGAGTTTTAACCACTGAACTGCCAGGGAATTCCCGCTTCCTTCCTTGAAAGGCATTTAAGTGGAAAGGAATCTGAAACTTCCTAGCATATCTAAGTTTTAAATTACTTTGTTTCAAGGCTAATCATTTCAAAACAATTGAGTGTTATAAAGAAAACTCACAACCCCAAATTCTTTGCTGATCCACCACTCAGTTTAAGTGACGCAGTTCGCTACCCTCTACGGTTTTTATCTTTCCGGCACTTCCAGTCCCATGCAAGCTGTTTCTGTTCTACATAACTGCATGTATACTCAGAATTCAATTCAAACGATGACCTACATTTAGTAGTATCTGAGTACCTGTAAGACATAAAAAAGGCTCACTCTCTACTAACTCTTACCTTTCAGGCTCAACCTGAGGGAATAAAATGATACTCTATTTTTAATAAGTAGTAAATTTATAGTTATTTATGATAAAGAATTAAATTCCTTAATACAAAGTTCTGTTAGTCATACTACTTATGAAAACATTACAAAAACGTAGAGCTGCAAATAGTGTAGGGGAGAAGCTCCTTGTTCGTAACAATTATAATAGTCAACACATATAAAGAACTCTTCCACGTGCTTCATCATTTATTAGTCATTTAATCTTAAAACAACCCTATGAGGTATTATCCCATTTTACAAAGGGGGTAACTAAGGCACAAAAAGATAAGTTAACTTGCCCAAGTCATAAGAGCTAGCTAATAATTTACAGATCCAAGTTCAAATCATATAAGAACTTAAGTAGGACAAGTATAAGACCAATTCAAAAACAAAAGGGCCAGACACTGCTTTGGGAAAGATTCCTCAGTGTTCTCCCCAGTGCTGCAAGTAATAATAAATCCTCCCTTCTCCAGAGTTTAAAAAAAAAAAAAAAAAAAAGGCGGGGTGGGGGGAATGTCATACTACTCCATTTCAAAAAGGCAAAAAAGAAGAAAAACTAGGATTTTTTTCCTCTCAGTGCACTGAAACCAGGCCCAGATTACTGGGTTGGGGGGGGGGGGCAGGGAGAGATATCTATATTCTCAAGTTATACAAAAATATCGCAAAGTAACATTTCTTCAAGAAAAGCACTTAAAGAGGCACATTCTGGATAAAGCACATATTAAATTACAGCACTCAGAAAACTAAGTTTTTATTTCCTAAACTTTATGCCTGAAAAAAATACAGTAAAGAGCTAAAAGCAATCTTCCTTAATATTCTATAGGAAAAGACTATCATGTTAACAATTTTTATTGGTAGACAGAAAGTACCGCAATAATCAAAAAAGGGTCAATCTATCACTGTGGCATATTCACTTAGCTTCATCTCTGAAAAATACTTTCAGATTATTGAGGTGTTTTCTTATCTCTGAAACAACTTTCAACAACACGAAAGGGCATACTGCTATTTCCACACAGAGTCAGCAATGATCTTCGGTAGTGATTATAGTTTAATTTGCCATGTAGAAAAACTTAAGGCTATAAAATTGGATTTAGAAATGGAGCTGCAATCATTCTAATCCACAAAAACAACCACAGTTAGTATTTATTTCATGACTCTGAAGCAAGTCCACCTTCATAATATTTTTACTCCTAAAATATGCAACACTAGTAGGCAAAGCGTCTGTTCCTCAAAACTGAACTGATTCTGGTCTTGCTTTGGTTTCTTCTAGTCTGTTCAAGTAGGAAACAGTAGCTACAGTGTCTGACATGAACATGATACGTGTGCTTACTACTGAGCTAAGTATATTCCCCGAGCTCTAGAAAACTGATACGGCATTGAGCTTCTTGAGTTAACCCTTAGTTATTATAAGATTATTCTCATCCAGTCCAAGAGAAGGAAATGGTACTACAGCCTCACAAAGCTCACCACCATTCTGAATCTGCACCTTTTCGCCCATCCCCAAGTTTTACAAGATCATTACGAAAAAAATCTTACTTGCATCCTACTACAGAAGTCTTTCCTACCATTATTCCCAGGAGATACAAGTAAGATCACATCTTGATTTCTTGGCTGCCTTTCACTGATGTTATCATAGCATGAAGCTTTGAAATAGGACCCTGGGATAGGCCATTGCCTTCAAAGTGTCTATCATTACTCCTTGGTGAGTCAGCTTCTGGACTGCTGCCAATGTGCTTTCTGTTGTGTTTATCATGAAACCATATTTCTGCAGAGTTGAAATAGTGGCCAAAACACTGCACTTCCAAAGACTCCCTCAGGTGTTTATCAAAGAAAGGACACAGATACATATCCAAGCAAGCCACTCACATGTTTCAGTAAAAGAAGGAATGAATAACCCAAGCAGGTTTACATAGTATCATGTTAAAAGATTCTCTTCTGTGCAAATGTCCAAAAATGCCCTGTAAAATCTCCTGATAACTTTAAGTAGATGTTATGCAAATGGGTACATTTAAAAGTTTTTCATGCTCTTGACAAAGAAAAAGTTATCTTTTTCTGTATCAGGTAAACTAGCTGAAGAATTCTCAAGTTAACAAAAGTTTGAGATACCCAGGAATTCTCTGAAGGCTCATCAAATATCTCTAAAGGGAAAAATCTATTTTTGTATCTTTTTAGATGAACCCACTAATAAATTTTTGTATTTCTTAGTTTTGAGAAGGTAAAACACTGGGAATGGGGGAAGGGTGTGTGTAGTGCAACTTAAGTAGTTCCATGGAGCAGGAATGCAAAAGCTCTTAGCTCTAAATAAAGTAATGGGGCTTCCCTGGTGGCGCAGTGGTTGAGAGTCTGCCTGCCGATGCAGGGGACACGGGTTCGTGCCCCGGCCCGGGAAGATCCCACATGCCGTGGAGCGGCTAGGCCTATAAGCCAAGGCCGCTGAGCCTGCGCGTCCGGAGCCTGTGCTCCACAACAGGAGAAGCCACAACAGTGAGAGGCCCGCGTACCACAAAAAAAAAAAAAAAAAAAAATGTAATGGACAGTTATAATGCCTTCAGGGAAAGAAGCAGTGTTATCACTGTAGTAACAGTAGCAACGACCACAACCGGCATATATGGAGTGCTTACTATTGGCTACCTACTGTTGTAAGCATTTGCCGAATCCTAACAAAGGCCCCAAGAGTACTGTTATCCCCATTTTAAAACTGAGAATTCTGATGCAAGGAGAAGTTAAGGAATTTGCCTAGGATCACAGGCTCCTAGTGGTAAAACCAAGATTCAAACCCAAGCCTGAGCTCTTCACCATACTAAACTGCAGTAGTGGAAAGAACATCCAACTTGTTATTAGAAGACCTGGACTGAAGTTCTAATTCAGCTATTCACTAGCAGTGCAACCTCAGACAAGTTCTGACAGCTTTGAAACACAATTTATTCACCTGTAAAGTGAGAGTAACAGTACAGCCTGCCCTGCCTACTTCACTAGGTAGCAGTGAAAATTAAGTGTGCAACTAATACAGCTAATTAAAATTTTATTCGTAATACTGATCCCATGGTTGCTACCTCCATACTTCCATATTTCTAATTTTGGCAACCTTATCCTGGAATTCTCAACTTGAATCACCAATACTGTAGTCTTAGGAAAAGTAAAGAACCTAAGTCTTGCCGCTAGCAAACAACCACATACAGAAAACAAACTGTTAATCTGCAATCCCCATTACTGTCAAGAGTGGGCATCTCCAGATGGATATTTCCATGGGAAATAGCTAGAAACATGATAGCCTACAAGTGAGATATCCCCTTAACCAAATGTTCATATTTGAAGTGTAATGTCTCTTGGTTCTAAACACAACATTCAGTTTTCTAAATATCTTAACTCAGAAGAAATGTACATTGCTGAAAGAAGCTCTGTAGCTCTGTATACCAAGTACCTCATCACAGTATCCAAAAGGCTTAAACTAATCTAATTCTAAGACTAATCAAAAGAAACACACATATACTATTCTCGAAGATGTCATATACCACCTACAGTCTCTGTAGTCCTCTGCAGGGTCAGAATCGGAACCCTGAAACATTAACTTGCAAAAATTGCCTGCAATTTCTTTCCCAAGATAAAAGGTCCTACACCTCTTTTTCTTGCCCTCATATTGCTAGAAAGAGTTCACTACACAGGAAAAAAAAAAGAGGATAATTTAATTCAAGTAGCTAATCAACCATAAACTGTAAGTTTTATGACTTGTTTACATGAAACTGGCAACCAATATTAATACTTCCAGCCATCTTGCGGAAACTCTGTAGTGCTAAACCTGTTTTATTTATAGACTTTTCATAACCAATTATATAACCATTCTGCTAGCTAGAGGAACAAAAGAAAGTCAAAGATTCACAATTCAAGAGCTACTAAAAACAAAATATGACATTATGCACTAAGGAGTTTGGTAAGTAAGTATATCCACTAAGTACATGTGCCTACTTCCTTAATTTAAAAAAATTCTCATTATTTACAGTTTACTCTGTAAGATTATTTGTATAACAAATTATTCTCATTCCACAGTGAAATTTTTGGGGGGTGAAGTTTACTAAGCAATTAACAAAATTCTGTGAAAATTACAAGCTTTTTCAGGTTCCATAATAAAGTTTAAAAAGCTCTAGGCACCATATATTTTTTTAAACCGTAAGAAAACACATACATGGGCATACACACACGTGTGTGAATACTTTTATAGCAGCTTTATTTGTAGTTATCAAAACGTGGGCAACCCGGAACTTCCCTGGTGGCACAGTGGTTAAGAATCCCCCTGCCAATGCAGGGGACACGGGTTCGAGACCTGGTCCATGAAGATCACACATGCCGCGGAGCAACTAAGCCCGTGCACCACAACTACTGAGCCTACACCCTAGAGCCTGCGAGCCACAACTACTGAAGCCTCCACGGCCTAGAGCCCACGCTCCGCAACAAAAGAAGCCACCGCAATGAAAAGCCTGCGCACTGCAACAATGAGTAGCCCCTGCTCCCTGCAACTAGAGAAAGCCCACGTGCAGCAACGAACACCCAACGCAGCCAAAAATAAATAAACAAACTGGACAACCCAAATGAACTTGGAACATGAATATACAAACTGTGGTACATCCATACAATGGAATGCTACTCGGCAATAAAAAGTAATCCCTGATACACAAACTACGGATGTCTCAAAGTGCATTATGTTAAATAAAAGCAGCCAGTCTCAAAAGGTTACATACTGCATGATTCCATTTATATGAAATTCTGGAAAAGACAAAACTATAGCGACAATACAGATCAGTAGTTGCCAAATACAATTTGAGGTGATGGAACTCTTCTATATCTTGATTACAGTGTTGATCATGTGTTTCCAAAAGTTGCAGAACTGTACTCAAAAAGGGTGAGTTTTACTGTATGTAAATTATACCTTAGTCTAAAATAAACTTTTACAGAATCTGTATTATTGTCCTGAAAACAAGAACCAGACGCTGCTGAAACAACCGATACAGGAACACTAAACCTTATTAGATCTGCCTCCAAGTCTGAAAACTCCCTTCCATTAACATTTTGCCTAGAAATCTAAACAGTATTTGTAAAGTAGAAATAAACTAACTCAGGATTAAAAAAACAAATCTATTTTTAAAAGAAAACTACCTAGTGTTTACATCCTAGTCATTTTAAGAAGAAAATGAGCTTTGTCAAAGACGGAATAAAACCCAAACAGTAAGTATTAACATCAATCTTTTCCATAATCATGATAGTCACAACAAATGAGGTTCCTTTTCCTAATTTTGGTTCAAAAACCAAAATTTTACTCCACAAAATCTGTAAAACATTATTAAAAGATCTTAATATTTTCCTAAAATCCTTAAGTGCTTTCACTTGGCTAGGCAGTATAGCAAAGAATACAACTACCTGGGCAAGTTACTTAACCCCATTTTGCCTCAATTTCCTCATCAGTAAAATTGGAATAATTATACCTACCTCTGGGAATAATCCTAGACAATTAAACAACTTAATACATGTAGATTGCTTAGAATAGTGCCTAGCATACTTAAAAGCCTCAGAAATTTTTAAGCCAATGTAAATGAATAATCTTAATAATCACCAGCTGTGTGTCCTTGTACAAATCATTTTATCTTTTCGCATCACAATTCTGTTCTGTAAGGTCAGAGACCTGAATTCAAGCGTAAAGGGCTATCTAGTAATATTATTCTATGTTCCTATAATTTTGAATTGCACCAGTCACCCTGCAAAGAAGGTTAGGTATGATCCCCACTGTATAGAAAAATCTGAGGCCCAAATTAAGTTAAATGATTTGCCCAAGGAGATGGTAAAGTGAAGGAAGAGCCAAGGCAAAGATCTGGTATTCTGGGAATCCTCAAAACTTTGTTCTCTTCAAAAATTCTCACCCTCTATCAACTCCTTCCCTTCTTATAGACATAGGTACGACATACTCAAAAACAAAAAACAAATGAGCAACAACAAAAAAACCCTCCAATGTAGTTTGGTTTTTTTTTTTTTTTTGGCCGCGCCACAAGGCATGCGGGATCTTGGTTTCCAGACCAGGGATCGAACCCATGCCCCCTGCAGTGGAAGCAGAGTCTTAACCACTGGACCACCAGGGACATGCCTCCAATATACTCATTTTAAAAATTCATTAAGCTATACATTTTTTATGCACCCTTCTGCATGTTTTCGATCGTAATTTTAAAAAATAGGTTTCATCATTAAGTGTATTCACGTGTGAACAGAAGTAGCAGAAAAATTAAAAAGCTAAAGAAAGACAAACTCAGCTAATTATGTTCATTAAAATTTTGTGAGGCGGTAAAAGTTTTAAAACTGAAGTGTTACATACATACAAAAAAGTTTATATAAGTATACAACTCAATGATTCTCATAAAGAAAACCATGAAATTACCACCCAGATCAAGATACAGAACATTAGAAACCCTATAGTCTCCCTTATGCTCACTACCAAAAATAACCATTATTCTGACTTCAGTTTTTTTTTTTAACTTTATAGAAATGGAATCACATAATTAGCACTGTTTGTGAATGGGTTCTTCCATTTACACTTAATATTTCTTCTTGCAAAGTGCATTTAGGTAAGCCTAGTAAGAAAGGTTCTCTCATGTATTATCAAATATTCAAATTTAAACCATAAATCATTCTCAAAGCAAACCATTTCTCAAGCCATAAAATATCTAAGATATTGATTTGTTTAAAGTATAGCTGGTATTCCCTCTCTCCCCAATGAGATTTCTAAAACAGAAATTTTCAGTTACTTTTAATGGGAGAAAACAGAAATCCAAATGTCTCAATAGATATTCTTTCATCAGTAAAATTTGAATTATAACCTTTAAAAAGCAAGACAGAAGAAAAAAAAGGGAAGGGACATCATGAAAAAATTTCAGACCATAATTCTCTTAAAATTAATTTTGATCTTCTATATAGAAAAGAGTTGTCAATTAATTATAGCCAACACTGAACACAAAAATGCAAAAATCTGGTTTGCACTAAAATATGTAATTCCAACACAATTTTGATAGCACTGCAACAAAATTTTTAAATAACTAAATGTTTCTACTTTATCCTGAGATCTCCTCCTCCTGCTAATCTACATCACTGTTTCATTTTAAGAGTCCATAATCTGTGCCGTCCAACAGGTAGCCATTAGCCACATGTGGCTATTTAAATTTAAATTAATTAAAATAAAAAATTTTTAATTTATTGGGATGGCTCTAGTAGCACTTAGTTGTCTTTAACTTCATTCGAAACAATTTTGTTAGACTGTATTGTGACACCTGTCGTATCAGGGCACATTAAAAAAAAAAACTTGGGACTTCCCTGGTGGCGCAATGGTTAAGAATCCGCCTGCCAATGCAGGGTACAAGGGTTCGATCCCTGGTCCGGGAAGATCCCACATGCCACAGAGCAACTAAGCCCACGCACCCTAGAGCCCGTGCTCTGCAGCAAGAGAAGCCACCGCAATGAGAAGTCTGCACACCACAACAAAGTGTAGCCCCAGCTCACCGCAACTAGAGAAAGCCCGCCACAGCAACGAAGACCCAACGCAGCTGAAAATTTATTAAAAAAAAAAAACTTATCAAAATTGGTGAATTTTTTTTTTTTTTTTTTTTTTTTTTTTTTTTTTTTGCGGTACGCGGGCCTCTCACTGCTGTGGCCTCTCCCGTTGCGGAGCACAGGCTCCGGATGCGCAGGCCCAGCGGCCATGGCTCACGGGCCCAGCCGCTCCGCGGCATATGGGATCCTCCCAGACCGGGGCACGAACCCGTATCCCCTGCATCGGCAGGCGGACTCTCAACCACTTGCGCCACCAGGGAGGCCCAAAATTGGTGAATTTTTGTGTAGCTGTTTTAATATTCAAGATGGAAGAAAAAAGCAATATTTTCAGCATATTATGCTTTATTATTTCAAGAAAGGTAAAAACGCAACTGAAACGCAAAAAAAGATTTGTGCAGTGTATGGAGAAGGTGCTGTGACTGATCAAATGTGTCAAAAGTGGTTTGAGGGCTTCCCTGGCGGCGCAGTGGTTGAGAGTCCGCCTGCCAATGCAGGAGACATGGGTTCGTGCCGTGGTCCGGGAGGATCCCACATGCCGCAGAGCAGCTGGGCCCGTGAGCCATGGCCGCTGGGCCTGCGCGTCCGGAGCCTGTGCTCCGCAACGGGAGAGGCCACAACAGTGAGAGGCCCACGTACCGCAAAACAAAAACAAAACAAACAAACAAACAAAAAAGTGGTTTGAGAAGTTTCGTGGTGGAGATTTCTCGCTGGGCAATGTTCCATGGTGGGGTAGACCAGTTGAAGTTGATAGTGATCAAATCGAGACACTGAGAATGACCAACGTTATACCACATGGGAGATAGCTGACATATTCAAAATATCCAAATCAAGCGATGAAAATCATTTGCAGCAGCTTGGTTATTTTAATCACTTTGATGTTTGGATTCCACACAAGTTAAGCAAAAAAAACCTTCTTGACCATATTTCCACATACGATTCTCTACTTAAATGTGATGAAAACATTCCGTTTTCAAAACAAATTGTGTCAGGCAATGCAAAGTGGATACCATACAATAATGTGGAAAGGAAGAGATCGTGTGGCAAGTGAAATGAACCACCACCAACCGCACCAAAGGCCGGTCTTCATCCAAAGAAGGTGATGTTGTGTATACGGTGGGATTGGAAGGGAGTCCTCTATTACGAGCTCCTCTGGAAAACCAAACGATTAATTCCAACAAGTACTGCTCTCCCAATTAGACCAACTGAAAGCAGCACTCGACGAAAAGCGTCCAGAATTAGTCAACAGAAAATGCACAATCTTCCATCAGGATAACGCAAGACTGCATGTTTCTTTGGTGACCAGGCAAAAACTGTTACAGCTTGGCTGGGAAATTCTGATTCATCCGCCGTATTCACCAGACATCGCACCTTTGGATTTCCATTTATTTCTGTCTCTTTAAAATTCTCTTAACGGAAAAAATTTCAATTCCTTAGAAGACTGTAAAAGGCACCTGGAACAGTTCTTTGCTCAAGATTAAAAGTTTTGGGAAGATGGAATTATGAAGTTGTCTGAAAAATGGCAGAAGGTAGGGTGAATATGTTGTTCAATAAAGTTCTCAGTGAAAATGAAAAATGTCTTTTATTTTTACTTAAAAACCGAAGGCTTTTTGGCCAACCCAACAGTTCCTTGGTCAAACTAGCCAAATTTCAAGGGCTCAATATGTACTGAACAGCAGTTATCGAATGTCAGAAGGAATCAGAGAAAGTTCTATTGAACAACACAGGTTCCATACATGCTGTTTCATCTCCCACTCCTCACCCCTTATTATGCTAAAATTAACCTAAGAAAATGACGGATGACTAGTATGGATCACCAAATCCCATTGTTTCCCATCTCACTCAAATTTAATTATCACTCGTTTGGAAATCTCTTCTCCTTGGCCTCCACTATGCCTCATTAACCTAATTTTAACAGGTTTTCTTAAAATTCAATCTTCTCCCACTCCCCTAAATGTGAGCCTCAATCTCTGGCTCTTCTAGGTTCAAGATCTCATCCAGATAAGGCCTACTTTCTTCCTGCCTCAAGTTCTCTATCTCCAAGCTCCTGCAGGATATTTTTACTTGTATACCCTGGCCTCAATGTTAAACGTGTGAAGGGTTTCATTTTAGTCCTTTTCCAAAACCAGCTCCCCCTCCCACTTCCACATTTCTATACTATCACTATTCTCTGAGACCCAAAACCCACCAACTCTGAATCCTTGCCACTAACCTCCCATTCAAATTTGTGTATTTCCTTTAGGGTATCAACCAACAATCCTCTACCTTAATCTAGCTACCTAAATTACCACCTTGCCACCACCTTAATTCAGGTCCTTATTACCTAATTCTGAGTACAGTACAGATTCTTCACTGCTTTCTAATCTCTGCCTGCTCCCAATTATGCACACTACCACCAAACACATCTTCACCAAAACTGCCTTTGATCTCAGCCTAAAAGGGCTCAGTACAGCAAGTAAAAGAAATTTCAAGTAATTTAAGGATTTGATTAATTTATAGCACTTTACAAACTTATTTTTGAATCCTTTATTCTGTGCTAGCAAAACTAAAACTATTCCCCGAACTCAGCTCTATGTGCCTCACCTATATAAAGCTGGGACTCCTCCTAGTTTCTACTATGCAATTTTAACATGTTAGCTGCTTTATATTACAAAGCTATCCATCTCAGCGCCTCTTACATAGCACCCATTTTGAACAGACCTAAGTGAACAGACCAGGAATAAAAAAGTTACAAATACACGTATTGGTTTAGATTTAATATAAAAGCATCAATATTTATTGCATGCAATTCTATTCCCCCAAAATTTACTCTGCAGAATTATTTCTGTGGAAATTATCCTACCGTTGTTCAAAAGTATAAAGTGCTAGAATATCCATGAGAGACAGCACTTTTTGTAATAAGATAAAAAAATGCCCAAAAAAAATCCCTAGATGTCCATCAGTAAAGGACTGGATAAATAATTGTAGCGTGACTATAAAAAGTTTTTAAAAACTACAGTCCTTAAAAATGAGGTAAATCTGTATTTTGTGATACAGTAAGATGTCCGTAGTACATTACTGAGAAAAAAACAAATTGTAGATAAGCACGTACAGTTTGATCCTATTAAAGGGAAACTTTAAGATTTATATATTAACTGAAAACAACTATTAATAGGGGACTAAAATTGCATTCTATTCATACAACTGAATAGCTATTAAGCTAATAGCTTTTAAGTGAAGCAAATATACATACATCAACACAGATAAATTTCAAGCTTTCCAAATAGAATATATACACTAAGGTACCACATACATTTGAAACACCATAATACTACATGTTAAATACACAGAGACATTTGTTGGAAGAATAAAAGAGCATGGGCTAAGAGAGTAAAACCACCTCTGGATAATGGAAACAGGATCTAAGATTAATGCAAAAGGGACTCCAACTATATATTTTGATTTTTAAAAACAAATATAAATACACCTTTCAGGCAAATCTTACAAGATGTCAACATCTATTAAATCTAAATCAACATCTTTTAAATTAGGTACATGGTGATTATTAAATTATTCTCCATTTTTTCTAAATTTTGAAATATTTAAATTTTACTTTTAAAAAAAGAAAGCGAAGATTGTGGAATTTGGGAACAGAGGAATATGGCCTTTATCGACTTCTACAGGGTATTTTATTTTTTGACAAGCCTATATATCTGTATTATAAAATTTTAAACTAAAAACCTCTATAAATTTATATTAGCACCTACCTTTATTACCTTGATCATTCTTCAACTTTAAGCTTATTCTTTAAAATAATAAAGTAAGGGCAAATAGTTAAAAAAAGTTCTACCCCAGAAATCTAACATTCTGAATATCATCTATTTACACAAGCATTTAAGTCACTATAACATGCAATAAACAGCAAAAGCCCAGGCTCTACCTAAACTCTATCACTTAAACTCTAAAGGATGTATTACATAGACGTTCCTAAAATATCAACAGATGAATGAGTAAATAAACGTACAGTGGCTCAACTCCCAGCTGTACATTAACACCAAAACCCCAATGAGACTGTCAAAATAAGTCATTTATCTAAGCATATTCCAGTTCAAATTACCTATACAAAATCAGTATCACATCTGAGTTGCTATAGTCTCACTTGATTTTTTTTAACATCTTTGTTGGAGTATAATTGCTTTACAATGGTTAGTTTCTGCTTTATAACAAAGTGAATCAGCTATACATACATACATCCCCCTATCTCTTCCCTCTTTCGTTCTCCCTCCCTCCCACCCTCCCTATCCCACCCTCTAGGTGATCACAAAGCACTGAGCTGATCTCCCTGTGCTATGCGGCTGCTGCCCACTGGCTATCTATTTTACATTTGGTAGTATATATAAGCCCATGCCACTCTCTCACTTCGTCCCAGCTTACCCTCCCCCCCACCGTGTCCTCAAGTCCATTCTCTACGTCTGTGTCTTTACTCCTGTCCTGCCCCTAGGTTCTTCATCACCTTTTTTTTTTAGATTCCATATATATGTGTTAGCATACAGTATTTGTTTTTCTCTTTCTGACTTACTTCACTCTGTATGACAGACTCTAGGTCCACCCACCTCACTACAAATAACTCAATTTCGTTTCTTTTTATGGCTGAGTAATATTCCATTGTATATATGTGCCACATCTTCTTTACCCATTCATCTATCATTGGACATTTAGGTTGCTTCCATGTCCTGGCTATTGTAAATAGAGCTGCAATGAACACTGTGGTACATGACTCTTTTTGAATTATGGTTTTCTCAGGGTATATGCCCAGTAGTGGGATTGCTGGGTTGTATGGTAGTTCTATTTTTAGTTTTTTAAGGAATCTCCATACTGTTCTCCATCCACTTGATATTTTTAAACACACACACATACACAGCTACAGTTCTTGCTCCACATGGCAAGTCCACATGGCATATCAGCAAGCAAACTGGGAATTCAGGCCAAGTCCTGTGTTCACAGTTCATAGAATCTGACTTTTCTTTTTAAGTTTCATAATTCTCAAACAGCTCATTAGGAAGAGAAAAATTAGATGGAGGTCTTGTGTTTAACTGTGACCAAAGCCCAGACTGCTTCAGTCACAGTGAAAATTACAATAAGAAAGTTCAAATCAGCTTGCCTGCCCCATTTTCCCATACCACTTCCTACAGCTGCCGCTCTGCTTAGGAACTGGAGTCGGTTAAGGAACCACTTCCTTCCTCTATTTTTTTTTTTTTTTTGGCCACACCCCACAGCATGCAGAACTTCCCCAACCAGGGAGCGAACCCACACCCCTGCAGTGCAAGTGCAGAATCTTAACCACTGGACCACCAGGGAAGACCACAACCCACTTTCTCAATGGTGACTATGACTTAAACCTTCATAAGCCAGTCAATGAAAAGGACGGGGACTTCCCTGGTAGTGCAGTGGTTAAGAATCCACCTGCCAATGCAGGGAACACAAGTTCGATCCCTGGTCTGGGAAGATCCCACATGCCACAGAGCAACTATGCCTGTGCACCACAACTACTGAGCCTGAGCTCTAGAGCCCACAAGCCACAACTACTGAAGCCCGTGCACTCTAGAGATCATGCTCCGCAACAAGAGAAGCCAGCGCAATGAGAAGCCCACGCACTGCAATGAAGAGTAGCCCCCTCTCGCCGCAACTAGAGAAAGCCTGCACGCAGCAACGAAGACCCAACACAGCCCAAAAAAAAGAAAACTAAGGATATTAAAATGTACTTTAAAATAGCAGCTTTTTCCTAATTATAAGAGTAATACATGTTCATTACAGAAAATTGGGAAACTACAGAAGAATATGAAGCAGAAAATGGTCACTATCCCAGCCAGAAATTAATCACTATTCATATTTCCATTCTTCTCTTTTTTTTTTTTTTTTTTGCGGTATGCGGGCCTCTCACTGTTGTGGCCTCCCCCGTTGCGGAGCACAGGCTCCGGACGCGCAGGCTCCGGACGCGCAGGCTCAGCGGCCATGGCTCACGGGCCCAGCCGCTCCGCGGCATATGGGATCCTCCCAGACCGGGGCACGAACCCGTATCCCCTGCATCGGCAGGCGGACTCTCAACCACTTGCGCCACCAGGGAGGCCCTCCATTCTTCTCTTTACAGGGTCTCTCTTAGGTATAAAAGTATATTAGTTCACTTACTAAACATGATTTTAAGTTCAGCAGACCAAAGGGGAAATAAAATACTAGCTTCTTCAGAAGACTAACTTTTTTTTTTCAGTGTTTTCAGAGTAAACCAAAACCACATGTACAGGGAACTGGAGAGAATAAGACAAGTGAGAGAAATCATACTTGCTCCTTTTCATTCACCCTATGGCAAACCATGAAGTCCATGTTTCAAGAACCACTATATACCCAAAGACTAACTAATGAGTATGTTTCCTTTTTAAATAGCAAGCTACTGGGCTTCCCTGGTGGCCCAGTGGTTGAGAATCTGCCTGCCAATGCAGGGGACACGGGTTCGAGCCCTGGTCTGGGAAGATCCCACATGCCGCGGAGCGACTGGGCCAGTGAGCCACAACTACTGAAGCTGTGCTCCGCAGCAAGAGAGGCCGCAATAGTGAGAGGCCCGCGCACCGTGATGAGGAGTGGCCCCCGCTTGCCACAACTGGAGAAAGCCCTCGCACAGAAACGAAGACCCAACACAGCCATAAATAAAGAATTAATTAATTAAAAAAAAAATAGCAAGCTACTATATAAATAAATATACACATACATACACACACACACACAGTCTTGCCAGTAGGAGGGACACACACGGTGAAAAGACTTACATCAAGACTAATTTTTTTGTCACCATGAATCTATCCTTAAGAGAAAGTAAGAGGATATCTGAAAGGCTGATGTAAAATTAATGACCTCTCCCACAAAAACATTTTCTGTGCACATCAGATGAACGAAAAATCTAACTACAGAAAATGACGTATTGGTTTTACAATGCTATAACTTATTTACACATGTAAATATATATGTACGAGTTCAAACAGTCCATAAATATTGATAGCTTACTTTGTACCAGGCAGTATATAAAGTGCTGATGAGTGAAGGAGAATAGCCATCAGTACCTACTTCTGCAGGGATTACAGTCTACCTCTTTAAATATGATGTCAAATACTACGCATGTGGCCTCAAAGGAGTCACAACATCCCTGATTAAATGATGCTTTCAAATCCTTATGAGGATCCAAGAAGATGTATGTGACAGCACCTTATAAATCATGCTACCTAAGGTAAGAAGGGATACCTGGCCCTTTTCCCAAAATACTGTATATAGCAATCCCCTTCAATATAAATTATCTTTTAACTGGCAAAAAAAATTTCTTTTAACTAGCAAAAAATAATCACTCAGGTTGCTCTTTTCACAATCTCTAAGATTTCAATATTATCTTTCTCTGATATCGACCCATATAAAATAACTGAAATTAAGTTCCCCATGATGGGAAGTGAGAGGGAGACTCATTTTTGTAGTGCAAAAAACACCATTTTCCTGATTTTGTAACTTACAGGGGGGAGGAAAGGGGCAAATCAAAAGTAACTTATTCAAACTTAAGGGAAAAAGTTACCTTTTAATCTAAGATTCATCAGGAAAAGCTTCAACCCAAGAAATCATTTTTTAAAAGTTATTGACTCAGGCTCTTCCAAATGGAGTTAGAGTGAAAGGTTAATTGTGGTATTTTGCAAGCAAAGGAAAGCAAGTACGGAGCAATTTTTTCAGTCTCCAAGACGTAAGCTCTTAGAAAACAAAAATGTTACAACCAAACTGCTTTCCATAAAGCACAGACTTTAAAAAATATACTCTACACAATATCAGTTCTTCATATCTAAGAGAAGTAGACTAATTATTTAGATTGTTTCCTATCCTGATTTGCCCTTTTCAAATTCAGCCACGTCAACAATGACAAAAGGTATCAAACTGATGCTTTATAAGCAAGGTTTATGTTTGCACTTATTGCGGATGTGACTCTGAACAGCATGGGACACTTTAAAGACTATCATAATCCAACTAGGCTGGACCATCTGCACAGTTAGTGGAAAGGCCCAAAAACAGTCAACCATAAAAGCCCAACATTAAATCTTAAGCGTCAAAAGCAGTTATGTCCAAAGTAGAGTATAGTACACTTCAAGGAGTACCCAAGATGCTCCACTGGGGTAAACAAGAAAGGTATTTGAACTTTATTTTTAATTCTCATCCTTGTTAATTTTTTTGTTTATATTTTATAAGGTATTTTTAGTTCTCATCCTTGTTAATTTTTTTGTTTATATTTTATAAGGTACACAATAACCAGTTACTAAACATATTATTTGTAAATTAAATACTTAAGGATTGAACATTAATGCTCAAAATTTTTTTACTGTTGGGATGAGCAATCAAAAAGTTTAGAGACCACTGGTCTAAAGTAGTCCCTATCACTGCACTTTCATTTTTACCTGCCCCTTCCACAGTTAAGCTGTAGAGGCTAAGATCTGATGCTGAAAAAAGAACAAAGGAAAACTATTCCCAAACTATTTTAAACTCCCACCAACAAGCTAAAAGGTAGTAAATCACTACCAAGAATATATGGAATTGCACAGGGAGCTCAGCTCAGTGCTCTGTGTTAACCTAAATGGGTGGGATGGGTGGGTGGAAGGGAGGTCCAAGAGGAAGGGATATATGCATACATATAGCTGATTCACTTCATTGTACAGCAGAAACTAACACAATATTGTAAAGCAATTTTACCCCAATAAAAAAAAAAAGAATACATGGAATTGGACACTGATAATCTCTTGCTGAGACTTTAAAATAGTATCCTATCTAGAGGGCGTCCTGAGTATACTCCAATTTAAAAAACAAAACCCGGGGCTTCCCTGGTGGCTCAGTGGTTAAGAATCCGCCTGCCAATGCAGGAGACACGGGTTCAAGCCCTGGTCCAGGAAGATCCCACATGCCGCAGAGCAACTAAGCCCGTGCACCACAACTACTGAGCCTGCGCTCTAGAGACTGCAGGCCACAACTACTGAGCCCGCATGTCACAACTACTGAAGCCCGTGCGCCTAGAGCCTGTGCTCCACAACAAGAGAAGCCACTGCAGTGAGAAGCCCGCACTCCGCAATGAAGAGTAGCCCCCGCTCGCCACAACTAGAGGAAGCCCGGGTGCAGCAATGAAGACCCAACGCAGCCAAAAATTAATAAAAAAAAAAAAAACCCTTTGCCAGGTAAGCCCACTTTTAGGAATTTAGCCTAAGGAAACAATAGCACATGTATTTTAAAAGTCCAAACAAGAGAATTCCCTGGCAGTACAGTGGTTAGGGCTCCATGCTTCCACTGCAGGGAGCACAGGTTTGATCCCTGGTTGGGGAAGCAAAATCCCGCAAGACACGCGGTGCAGAAAAGAAAAAAAAAAAAGAAAAAATACATTTTATGTTGCAACTCAATACACATATATAAACGTATAAAACAACAAAAGTTTCCCAAATCAATAATTTTTTTTCCATTTTTGATGTGCTGATATTTTCTATTTTTTAGAAATCACCACATTGATTTCACTACCCTATGACATTGCCACCTGCCATTTAGAAAACACAGCCCTAAAACTTTACACAGAATGTACTAAACTCCTTGACCCTTCCACTTTCTACCACCATTCTAACATAGCAAAATGTGTGAAATCTAGCAAGTCTACTCCAAGTGCAAACCTGGGCACAAATGTAAGACTCCCAGATCCCTCTGAAGTTTCTCGAAACACTGTGACCATTCCTATTGGCAGACTGGTACAAGTGCTTGCTAAAAGGTTTCTCCAGGCAGAGTACAGACATTTTGTTGTTGCTTTACCAGTGATATTAGTAAATTCTGCACTTGACAGCAGATACCAGATTTTACCACTGCTCCACAAGCCAACTCTTCCAGGAAAACAGGATTCTAATACAATATGACTCCATTATTATCCCTTACATTTTTAGATTGCTTTTCATATACACCACTCCATTTGATCCTCACTGACAGGCTGATATAAATAGAGAAGTTGCTCTTCTTCCTTTTACTAATGAAGGAACTGAAGCTCAGAAGGGTTATGTGGTTTGCCAGAAACAATACAGCTAATGAGAAGCACAACCCAGGCTTGAATCCAATGCCATGCTACAATAGTTTTCAGTTTGAACATCTGATACAAATATGAATTTAAAAGGTATGTTAAGGTTCTAGGCGCAAAAGTGAAGACACAAGCATGAAATTAAAATTAAAAATAACAATGAATATTAACAATTTTGGTAGCCTCTAAAATTATTGGGAATCCTAGTTCAATTGGATACATATTTAATCTCATGCTTTGTCTTAAGTTTCACTGATTATAAAATTACATATAAATTCACCACAGAAAATTACACAGCTGGGTGGTCTGTAAGGAACAGCTGACCACATAAATTACACAAACTTCCCCCGAACCAGTCTTAATCTTGTGGCTTCACACTAAATTTTGAAGTTCCCTATGTGAAATCCATTTTGATTTCAACACTAAGTTAATTACAACAGCATAAGCATGTTGTTTCTGCATAATACTTACAACATGCACTCAATTTCCAGAGCACTTTTGGACAATGTCTAAAATCCATAAGTCAAAAGCAGAATTCAAAACAGAATGTTCTTTTTTCAGTTTTTTTTTTATTAAAAGGTTCATCTACCTATATGAGATTAATACTAAGTAACAATTACAAATTATTAAAGATTTCCAAATTCAGGCTGGAGAAACTACTTGAGGTCAACAAGTACAGGCCTTTAATTGTAGATTGATAAGAAAACTGAGGTCCAGAGAAGTGACATTCCCAACAGCAGTCACAGAGTCAAATTAATGACACAATCTCTGCCAATCTACAGCTTCCCATTATTCTAAATAGCTCTGCATCTAAAATGTGCTTAAAAACACCAATACCTAAAAAAATTAAGAAACACATACACACACAAAAATTAAGGCACATTTAAGACCCCAAAACTAGAGAACAGGATAGTGTGCAATGGCAGTCTTTAGAAAACAGAATCTCTTGATGGGATCTCAAAGTTCCAAACCACAAGGACTAAAAAACTGACTCTTTAATCCAATGCAAATGATCAAGTAACTTTTAATAACAAACGTTGTTATCAACCACCAAAACTGTTCTTTTTCCCATCTCAATACTATTCATTTACTCGACAAATATCTGAGAGCACAGTATATGCTGGTAACTATGCTAGCTACTGGAGACACCAAGGAACAAAACAAACATGGCCTCTGGCTCTTGTAGTGGACAACTAGGTGTACTTCTCTAACAATACTACACTATGATTTAACAGGATATTTAGCAAACTCCTTCACTGCTCTATACAACTGTAACACTTTCTTCCAACTCTTCCAAACTTATAACAAACCTCACCACACCCCCTCTGCAATATGACTACTTCCTTTGGTAACTCAGCACTCCACTTTACCACAGAAGGTGTTAACCAAAACTGCAACAGATTTTAAAACTGACTTTACCAGTCCTCAGGGCCTCAGGCATATTTCAACAACTTTTCACAGTCCACAGTAAACCTGCCTGGTTCACAACCCTTGTCTCAAATGACTGCTAATTCACCTGCCCTACCCACACTTTACTAGAAACTGAATCAGATGGTGTAGGAGCAATCATGATGCTGGGAAGCACCTTCAGTGGAGCTCTTTGTGGGCCAGAAGCAGACTTACTGCCTCTCCCTCTCTGCTTGTTTCCTCTGGATTCCTCATTGTATCTCTGGATATACCTCCAGTCAAGCAGCCTCTAATTTTATCAAGTGTGTTCCTCAGAACCTGCACAAATAATTTTTGGCAACAAATCTGTTTCCCCTACATAAATCCATTATATTTTAAGAGATGCTCATTTTTCAGTTTTGTCTCTCAGGCTTCCCCCTCCTCCATACCTCCGAAATTGTATAAACAATTAAAAACACTCTCATGAGTCGTAATTAGTGGAAATCTTTTGGAATACCAAAAGTGATCTAAAGCACAAGTTCACAAATCTGGCTGACCAGAATCATTCAGGGAGTTTTGTAAGGATGGATTCCTAGGCCCCACCCTCAGAGATTTTAATTCACCAGGTCCTGCGTGAGGCCCAGGAATCAGCATCTCAGGCAGCCCATATTATTTCCGACAACTGGTATTTAATTAGGTAAGGACTGAACTAAAAAAACCTGGCCTACAAGCTGGGAAAACCTCGGTTCTCCTATGGCTTGCCATTAACTAACTACAGGTGGGGCTGCACCAGTGTGCCGGTCACTCAAACAGCTCAGGGCCACCTGAAAATGAGGAAAGTAATTACAGCTGAAAGAAGCCTTTATAGGGAGCAAATCTAAAATTCTAGAACCCTCCAAACTTAGTTAAATGACACATACTGTACTGGGTTTACTCAAAACAGTGTCATTCTCTAAGCTCTTCTACCCACCCAAGTCACAGGCCTTGGAAAAGACGACTTTCTGCTTGCCACCAAACACACCTTACCTTAGTTGGACTCCGAGCAAAAAGCAACACGCGTCCTGTCTCTTGCCCTACTGAAACAGCCTTGGATCTGAAAAGGGAAGGTCCCCAACACCTCTTCATGTACAAGTCACGACTACATTACATTAAAAAAAAACATCTCATCTAATTCAACCCAGGCCTCGATGGCACTGTTGTCGACATTATGAGAAATGAAGGTGAAGCTCAACTGGAAGGGCATGCCAACTTTTTTTCCCTCGTTGTGAAAAAAATAGATACTGTCAGATAACACAGTGTATGTCAAGATACTAAAACGGTTAAGAATTTAGGCCGCAGTCTGGAGACGACACCTGACCATCATTACTCAACAGTAGCTAATGTGCAAAACTCACAGGTGAGACTATCAGACCGCCGAGGAGTTTATTAAAACGGCCATAAAATTTACCCCACTATTTTGAAGGAAGTTTTCCAGCCCAAAGTACAACCAACAATATTATCTTAGGGGTCCTAAGCAGCAGGATTCAATACATTTAGTGGCACGATTTTCATCTGAGAAATTACTCTGCAATCTTTCGTGGAGCTGTTTGACCAGTGTTGCTGAGCTCTCTCAACCGCCTCCGAACCATCTTTCCCACCCAAGCACTACCAGGTCAGGGTGATGCCCTGCTGCACAGTAAGGCGGCCACTCCTCCTTCCCACAAGTCCCGGGCCCTCTCCGCTCGCCCCGGGGGTTCCGTGGCCCCCGACCTCCGGCCTCTCGCCATGGAGGACCCCCACAGACCCAGTCGGGGCGAGGGGCGCACACTCACCTCCCGGGGGTCCGCGGACATTTCCCCGGACGCTGCGAGGTAGCGCCTCACACCCCTAGCCCCGTGGGCCCTTCCCCACCAAGTTCGGGAAGGCAGCCCGGGTTGGACCCCGCCTCCTCCGCGCCGAGGGTCCGGGCCGCGCCGGGCCGCTGAGCTCCCGTTCCCCGCGCCTCCCTCTGGCGGCCGCGGCCGCCGCCCGCGCCACCCTCCCGGGGCCACGCACGCCGTCCCCAGACCCCCGCGGGCCACCGCCGCCTCCTCAGAGGGTGACAGCCGCCGCGCCCGGGCCGAGGCCCGCCCCTCCTCCAGCTCCTCCTCACCCCCAGAGGAGACGGGGCGGGAGGGGGGGCCTTCCTTACCGGGCGGCAGGACATGGCGAGGCCCGTCACGGCACGGCCTCCTCCGCCACCCCACAAGGCTCCCAGCCAGGGCCGGCGGGGGGCAGGGCCTGGGCCGCTGGAGCGTCTCGACCGGCTGCTCCTCCGCCACCGCCGCTGCCGCCGCCTTCTCACAACCACAACAACATGGCGGCGGCGGCCACACAGAGCACGCTCCCGAGACAGAGCCGGGCCGCGAGCGGGGGCGCGCGCGCACGCTCGGCCTCTCAGCCGGCGGTCAGGGGAAAAGAGGGCGGGCCATCGCGGCGGAGGGGGCGCGGTCTGGGCTGATTACCACGCCCCCGGGGTGAGCGGGGTTGCTGATCAGCCGAGCGCCCGAGGGGGCGAGCGAGGGGGCGAGCGAGGGGGCGAGCGAGGGGGCGAGCGAGGGGGCGAGCGAGGGGGCGAGCGAGGGGGCGAGCGAGGGGGCGAGCGAGGGGCTCGCTGGGAAGAGCAGCTGGAGAAGGAAAGAGAAAAGGGTGGGTAATGGGCGAAGAAGAAAACCAAAGGTGGTCCCACAGATTTTTGGGAGGCATATTTTCCTAGCTCTATAGCCCTGGGCAAGACAACGCTGGAACAATAGTAGTATCTTTCACCTGTAATTGTGCTGAGGATAAAACTAATTTAATGTAATGCAAGTTAAGTATAGTGTGCTCAAGGTTCTACTCGATACAATTTCAGACCGCTTGCACCAAAGCACAGCTGGAAGAAGTGAGTTTTCAAACAAGCAAAAAATAAACTTGTAACCCACACTCAATAGCCTGTAGAAGAATTCTACACACCAGGACTGAATTAACCTCAGGCCCTAACATATTCACCTCATCAGAGTTACGTTTTAACGTTATTCCTTTGACTTTTCTGGAAAATGGCTGCGAGAACCAGTCAAATGAAATCTATCCTTGCATTTGTTGTACTGTTTTTTCCACGGTACTCTGTGCAATTATTTACCTGTTTTTCGTGTTTGTTGTCTTTTTATCCCATTCTGAAGTAAAAGCTACTTGAAGATAAAGATCTTCTTTGTTTGGTTCATCACTTTACCCCCAGCATCTAGAACTGCTCATGACAAGCAGTGGGAAATTCCTTGATTAACTAATAGCTAATATTTATACAACTCATCTAATTGAATCTTCACAGCTTGAATAAGTAGATACTGTTATTATCACCATTTTACAGATGAAGAAACTGCAGCCCAGGATAAGCTGCACTAAAAGTTTTTTAAAAATCAAACCCAGGGCCTTCACTGGTGGCGCAGTGGTTAAGAATCCACCTGCCAATGCAGGGGACATGGGTTGGATCCCTGGTCCAGGAAGATCCCACATGCCGCAGAGCAACTAAGCCCGTGCACAACTACTGGAGCCCACACCCTAGAGCCTGTGCTCGGCAACAAGAGAAGCCCGTACACTGCAAAGAAGAGTAGCGCCCCCCACCCCCGGCTCGCTGCAACCAGAGAAAAGCCCACATGCAGCAACAGTGACCCAACGCAGCCAATAAATAAATAAATAAATTTATTAAAATATATATATGTCAAACCCAAACCCAACTGACAACAAAAACTATGCTCTCACCCACCAGGCTGTACTGCCAACTCTATGGCATCGTTGCCTGAAATAAAATCCCAAGTAAGAAACTACACTAGAGTTCAAAGTTAGAAAAGGCTTTGCTCTACTCTGTCAGCTGAAAAAAAATTGCACAACCTAAAAGTTGAGAATATGTTTTATTCTTAGCCTCTCTGATACCTCTGGGGACTGTTCCAAAGAGGTAAGGGAGGAGCCAGAATATATAGGAATTTTTGCACCAAAAACCAGGTAGTCAGAACATCAAAAGATTACCGTTAATTAAAGAAAAAACAGACATCTCAAGTTAATGAATTTAGCACTTTATTATGCATGGGAAGATGCAGGAGTCTGGGCTCATTGAAATCATTCCTTTGATATACACCTTAACGACCCGGGACCAGTATCCTGTTTTCTCCACCCTGAATCCCCTGCAGCACCGTAAAGAAGGTGGCTGCAGTGGCTGATGGCTTGATGGCCGCAACATCCTTTGTTTACTGATATGGCAGGCAATATTCTCTACGTTGCTCACAGATACAGGTGCACTTCCTTTCTGATAATTAGTGTTAGGCAGCTGATTGTGTATCTTCTCACCTTGGCTTCCAGAAAGCCCAGGGCTAAATCTGAAGCTCAGTGGTGGCCTGCTGTTGGCCCTTCAAATCCACATATTAACGGTGACTTTCCCTCCCACCTCAACTCTGCACCTTTATTTATAATTTGCTATCCAGCTTTCCTTTTACTGTTATATGATTATAGCCTTTAAAGTATGAGAGAGGAAACAGTAAGTACAAAAGAACAGATGAACAGGTTTTCCCACCTGTTTCTCCTATTGCCCAGTAAAATAAGGTTCCCACCAAGTTCAGTCCCCTCGGGGCACACGTTTTGCTACCTAGGCCTCTGCTCAGGCAATGGGTGAAGGATAGGGTTCCATAGTTGGTGGTCTCTGATTGGATGGAAGCTAGTACCTAACTCCAGGACAGCCCAGCCATAGGCTGGCTAGCTCCCAATGAGCTGGCTCGAGGAAGATATTCAGCCAATATGCTGTTAACATACACTCACCCAATCCCACAACTCCCCAGGAATACAAAGGGAGAAGGCAGACTTTTGGCATATCACTTTGACCTCTTTTTAGGCAGAGTATCACCGTATTTGCCTTTTAACTTGGGCTAAGGAATCCTCAACTAGCATATAGGACGTAGGAGGAATTTCTCTGTGCACATAAGATCACTATTTGCGTGGCCTCATTTGCTTAGATGGGTAGTAATATTAACAAAAGTGAAATATTGATACTGTATAATAAACCATGGCTACATTTGGAAGAGCCACATAACCCAATGAACCAATATTTTCTAAATGACCAATTCATGATGTTACCAAATCATGCATGAATAAAAGATCTATTCAAAGTGCAAGATAAACCAATGGAGTTTAGTGTAACTGAGTACAAAAGATTCATTCAAATGAATTTATGCAACTAAACTTTAAAAACTACCTCTTCTCAAGTTTTAGTGTAGTATCAAAAAAAGAATATGCACAACCATCTGAATTGTATGAGGCTGGATTGTCTTCATGTATTTCAACGAAAAAAAACGGACAGATTGAATGCAGAAGTAGATAGGAGAATGCAGAACTCCTGTGTTAAGTCAAACTTTAATAAGACCTGCAAATGTGTTAAACAATGCCATTTGGTTTTTTTTTTCTTTTTCTTATAAATTTATTTATCTATTTTTGGCTGCGCTGGGTCTTTGCTGCTGCGCGCGGGCTTTCTCTACTTGCAGTGAGTGGGGGCTACTCTGTTGCGGTGCATGGGCTTCTCATTGTGGTGGCATCTCGTTGTGGAGCACAGGCTCTAGGCGTTCAGGCTTCAGTAGTTGTGGTGCATGGGCTTAGTTGCTCCATGGCATGTAGGATCTTCCCCGACCAGGACTCAAACCTGTGTCTCCTGCATTGGCAGGCGGATTCTTTTTTTTTTTTTTAACATCTTTATTGGAGTATAATTACTTTACATTGTTGTGTTAGTTGCTGCTGTATAACAAAGTGAGTCAACTCTATGTATACATACATCCCCATATCCCCACGCTCTTGCGTCTCCCTCCCACGCTCCCTATCCCACCCCTCTAGGTGGTCACAAAGCACCCAGCTGATCTCCCTGTGCTATGTGGCTACTTCCTACTAGCTATCTATTTTACATTTGGTAGTGTATATGTGTCCATGCCACTCTCTCACTGCGTCTCAGCTTACCCTTCCCCCTCCCTGTGTCCTCAAGTCCATTCTCTATGTCTGCGTCTTTATTCCTGTCCTGGCAGGCAGATTCTTAACCACTGCCCCACCAGGGAAGTCCCCAATGCCATTCTTCTCATTAAATTTTTTGTTCTGGAAAATAGAGTAGTTTTCCACAAAAATATATTATTTATATTACCATGTCATGGGTTTATAATATTATTTTTAAACCATGTTATCTTTTAATAAATTATAAGTAATTTAACATCTTGTCAGTTTTAATTCTTAACAAGGTAAATATCAATTGACATACCCTATATAACAAAAGTTCTTCAGGGTCCTCAAAAATTTTATTTATTTTATTTTATTTTATTGGCTGCACAGCACAGCTTGCAGGGATCCTAGTTCCCCAACCAGAGATTGAACCCTCACCCCCTACAGTGGAAACTTGGAGTCTTAACCACTGGACCACCAGGGAAGTCCCTTTCTTTATTATTATTTATCAATAATTTTAAAGAAACCAAGAAGTTTGAGAACCACTGCCATATTCATTGGAGTTACTCAACCTCAAAGACATTTTTAGTCAGCACATGGATTTTTTAATTTAAATAGTTATGTTTAATATATATTTGGAAAAATATAACAGATCAAACTCAGTATCACAGATATCTTTGCTTAGGATGAGACTACATTTATTTATGTAAAGTAAGGAATTGATTTAAAGAAAAATGTGATATAAATATTAGTACAAAGCTGATTATGTCAAAAATTCATGAGGATAGTACTCAAATGACTGGTCTTTGGGAAACACTGAAATAGTGATGGAGTTTTTTAATCAGGCAAACCTGCCACCAAACCTTACTATGTGGGTGATTTCATATGGAAAATGAATTATTGTGGTGATTAAATAAGTTAGCCCATGTACAGATGTGTTTCCTGTCCTCCTCCCAGGGAGAGGCACCCAGCAGTCCCGTGTCAGGGAAGACCTGCTGCAATAGGAGGTAGGAGGCCTGGATTCGTGACCCAGCTGAACCACTGACCCACTGCCTGAACTGACCCCACCTTCCAAGCCTCAGTTTTCTCATCCAGAAAATCACAGAGTAGGATGTCATCCTCTCTCTGGAGCCTGCCAGTCCTACCAACCATGCTCTGATTAAAGGATTCAGCTTTACCTTGTTTGATTATTGCATCAGAGAATCACAGAATTGCAGCTGGAAAGGACTCAAGAGCTCCAAATACGTCTCCCTGCCAAGACCTCCCCACTCCCCCCACCATTGATTTCATAAATGAGGGAACTGAGGCCCAGAGAGGTTAAGAAGCTGGGGTCTAGGGGTTCAACAGGTACCACCCCAGGGTCCAGTGGGGAAATGAGAGTGCTTCCTCTACACTCTGATAAATGATTTAGATGTTTGGTGGTTTAGACACCACTCACGCTTTAATAAATACTGCACAGTTCTGCTGGGGATATGAATCCCACTTCAGCCTAAGAAAATCAGTGCTGTTTTTTGGGAACACTGTGTCAACCAGATTGATGGATCGCTTCATGTTGCTAACTAAATCCACCTTGAAAGGCCAGTCGCCCCCTCTAAATTCCCCCAGGGAAAGCAGAGGAGATGAAATTGGCAAGGAGAGGATAGAAAGGGATGGCGGGGAGCGAGAACCATAGGAGAGGAGCAGTACCTTCCCTCTTTCTCCTTTCCGTCCCCCTTCCCCCTCTCTCTACCATCTCTGATGTAAGACGACACACCCCTCTCAGTGCCCAACTTGCTCTACCCAAAGCTTCCCTGCAGCCTGGGCCAACTCGCAGCCACAAATAGAACCAGAATCCACTGAAAATAGCTCCTCCTCCCTTCTGCCCAGAGTTTCCAAGTGCTGCCAGGGATGCCCTGCCCCCACTAACCAGGTCCCAAGCAGGGAACTCGGGTCAAGGGACACCAAGACCAGGGTTAGGGACCATCTCAGGGACAACAGTCCCAATAATAGCTGACTCTTATTAAGTGCTGGTTCCGTGACAATACTGCTAGGAGCTTTAGTTCCCAGCAACCCAATGAGGAAGGGCCAGGCGATCCACCCCATCATGCAGATGAGGCTCTGAGAGGTGAGGAACTTGCCCAGAGCCCTAGCCAGTGGGAGGGGGAGGGGGGGTCCACATGGTTAACCACTGTGCTGCCTACACTCCTCTCTCCATGCAACACGGCCGCATCAGCACTCTCCAGATCCCCGAGGCTGTGGGGAGCTCAAGCCATCCAGACCCTCCCTTGCCAGCTGGGGAAACTGAGACCCAGAGAGAGGAAAGTCTTGCCCAAAGGCACTCTGTAAACAAGTAAATCAAGCACCCAGGTCTTTCAGCTCAAAAGCCAATGGTTTTTGCAAAGGTTGAAGCAAACAGAGACTCCCTTGTTCCTTTTATGTAAAAGCCCCATCAGTCTTTTCTTTTTTCTTTCTTTTTTTTCCTTAACATTTCAACTTCCTCCCATTTCCCACCAGAGCAGAGAGCCTGCCCCAAACACCCGTCTGGCAGCCAGGCATCCTGAGATTACCTCTTCTTCCGCCTCTGCTCAGGGTGTCTAATGTTCTAGGGGAAGAGAGCAAACAGTAGGGCATAAATCATGGGTGACACAGGCTGGGTTTCTCCTTTGCTAAGTATGAAGCAGACAGGACCCAGCAAGGGAAGAGAATTAGCAGGGATTTGCTGGCTCATTTAAATTCAAGGTCCAAAAAGACACACGTTTTTCCTTACCCCTGAGAGTTAGATAAATTTTCTTCTACCCTAAGATCCCATTTGTTATAAAATAATTCTCCGAAACAGTCTTAACCTCTAAGGTGATGACAAGAAAGACTAGAATAAGGCTTCAAAAGCTCTGCTGGAAAGGAATTACGTTATTTAAGAAGTGGTCTAGGAGTATGAAAAAGAATCTTATAACCGGTGTCAGAGGATCTCGGTTCCATTCCCAGACCTGCCACACCTCGTCAGTTTCTCCAATGTGTCTAAGAACCAAGCTGCCTCAGTTTCTCCAATGTGTCTGAGAACCAAGGAGTCCAAAGAGCATACACACTCAGTCTTTTGGTTTGTTACCAATGTTTGTGGAGTACCTGCTTTGTCCAGCACAATGCCAAGCTCTGCAGATGCAACAGTGTGCAAGACAATCGGTCCCTGCCCTCCTGGGACTTATGGTCTAGTTGACAAGGCAAAGTCAACAGAAGGCAGATAAGGGCTCTGATGGGGAAGATACAGGATTTACAGCAGCAGTTATGTAGAGAACCCACCCACACTTGTAGTGGTCCAGGTAACATTGATACAGAGACTGGAAAGAAAGCTGGAGTTAATTGGGCAAAAGTCAAGAGAAAGATGACTCTTGAGAGGGAACAGCACGTGCAAAGACCCAGAGGCAAAAGAGAGACTATTCACCAAACCAAGCAACTGAAGCAAGTATAGGTTTATTTGGGCATCTTTCTGTGTGGCAGGCTTACCATTTTAAGATTAAAATTGTGCCGAAATTCTATGATTTAATGCTGTGTTAATCATAGATGGCAGGCTAGATTCCATAATGGTTGCATTCTTCTAATATTACAAATTCCTTCATCAGCACCTCTAGGAAATAATCAACCCTGTTCCAACAAGCCTCTGGATGTTGACAAATTCTTTTATCGGATGTATGCCATCTGTCTCCCCGAGTCCTACATTCTTGACTTTTTAAGTTTGAGTCTTCTAGAACCTGACCCACTCCACCCTTCTTCATCAGGGCATACATGGCATAACAGGGCAGCTGATGTGATCTGGGGGCCTTGGTCTTTCAGGGAAATTACAGAATTATATCCAACCAGAGAGAAAAAATAATCCTGTACCCCTAGCCCAACAGCGTGAAAGATTGCCAACAAACACCTCTGTGGGAAATGTGACTTTAAAGGCAGGAAACAGAGGATCAGACATGTAGCTGGAAATAAGTCTTTGCTTTCCACCAATGAGGCTGGAAGAGGCTGAGTGACTTGCTCAGGGTCTTACAGCAAAGTGGCCAAGCCAGCTGTCAAATGCAAGTGATTGGCCTATAACTTCCGAATTACCCAAATGTTTCTGAGGAATGATATTACGTAGCTATCATCAAAATAAACAGAACAAAACAAAATTTTCCTAACTGAATAAATTTGGGACATGCTGAGTTCAACAAAGGTAACCAGATTATTTTCTTTGCTGTAGGACTTCTCAGAACCTTGATATGCTGTTATACATAGTGACCTTTCAAGAAGAGGTTATGGACTTTTCAGTTTACAGAACTCGTTTGAGCTGAGGACATGTTTCTGGGCAACTCCCAGGATCTGGGCTCCTCAGAACCCACTTTGGGAAATACTGCACTAACTATCCCATGCCTTTGTAGCCTTTTATCCTTACATATAAAGGGAGTCCAGTCTATATATTTTGGATGGATGAATGGATGGATAGCTTGACCATTTCCTTGTTGTGTGACCTCAGATATATGACATCCTCCCCTTCTTTGAGCCCCAGTTTTATCCTCTACCACGGGGGCCAGCAAACTTTATCTGTAAAGGGGCAGATAGTAAATATTTTAGGCTTTGCAAGCCACATACATCTCTGTGGCATATTCTGCCCTTTCCTTCTTTTACCAACACTTTAAAATGTAGAAACCATTCTTAAATCTCAGGCCATACAAAAAGAGGCTGGGGGTGTGTGGAAGAAGGGCAGGATTTGGGCCTGAGCCATAGTATAGAACCCCTGCTCAACAAAGCTTAACACATGTTAAGTATGAGGACATCCACCAGGTATTCTGTACTTTGTTATATGTTGGTCCTCCTAAGCCACCTTAGGAGGTGAAGACCAAGTTTCATCCCCTTTCTAAGGAAAAGCTGATGTCCAAAGAATGAAAATGATGAACCTCATTTGCAGTGTCAGTGACCAGATGAGGTTGAAATGGAGACCCTTGAATGCCAGTCCTAAGTTCTGATGCTCATGAGAACAGATGCCCAAGCTATACTGTGGACCTGTAGCATCTCTGCAATTTCTGTAAGAGAAGGGTTTAAGAGCAGTAGCTTGGTTAAAGGGAGGGACTAGGAAGTCCCTAGCTTTGAGACATCAAAGATGTCTTTGTAAAACACATTTACAAATCACACTCACTTTTTACTTACAGTGGATGTTTACTTTGGTTGCTTGGGAGGGGGCTGAGAGAGAAAATGGGGTAAAACTCCCAAACTATCTCTCAGATCTGTCTTTGCCGCAGCTACTGTGGACCAAGTTCGTTGTTGGCCATTTTCAGTTCCCCAACTCATTGGTCCACAAACTAATCCTGTGAGGCAGGTAATATTATCACCGTTGAACCATGGAGAAGGTGAGGCTCCAGGAGGTTAGTTAACTCACTTACCTGCCCCATGTCTTTCAGGTGATAAATTATGGAATCATAGTTCCAGAGTCAGGGCCTGATTCTTTTCTTTTTTAAAAAAAATTTTTTGGCCCACACCGCACAGCGTATGGAAATTTTAGTTCCCCAACCAAGGATTGAACCTGCACCCTCAGCATTGGAAGCTCGGAGTCTTAACCACTGGACCACCAGGGAAGTCCCAGGGCCTGTTTCAATACAACCTGCTGCTTTGGACCACTTCCCTGGGCCTATGTTGGAATGATCAGGATACTCACAGTCAATTTCTTACAGTTTCATACTTAATTACGTAGATCATTAGATTGCTTGATAAATACTTCACATGTTGGTCTTCATTCAGTCTTTGTATGGACTGATACCACGTGGTAAATATTTGATCAAAATTGCTTTGGGTTCTTGACTTAGAAATAGACACACACAAATACGCCCAACTGATTTTTGACAAAGGTATAAAAGCAATTCAGTAGAAGAAAAATAGCCTTTTAAACATACGTTGCTGGAGCAATTGGACATCCTTAGGCAAAAAAAAATGAACATTGACCTAAACGACACACGATGTACAAAAATTAACTCAACATGGATCAAGGATTTAAATGTAACATATAAGACCATAAAATTTTTAGAAAAGAAAAAAGGAGATCTAGGGTTAGGCAAAACATTTTTTAGACTTGACATCAAAAGCATAACTCATGAAAGGAAGTTAATAAGTTGGACCACATCAAAACTAAAACCTTAGGCTCTGCAAAAGGCTCTACGAAGAATACGAAAAGACAAGCTACAGACTGGGAGAAAATATCTGTAAACTACATATCTGACGAAGAACTCTCAAAACTCAGCAGTAAAAATCAAATAATTCGATTAGAAAATGGGCTAAAGACATGAACAGATGCTTCACGGAAGAGAGTAGACAGATGGCAAACAAGCACATGAAAAGATGTTCAACTTCGTTAGTCATTAGGGAAATGCACATTGAAACCATAGTAAGGTATAACAATAAACCTACCAGAATGGCTAAAATAAAAAATAATAATAACACCAAGGGCTGGTGAGGAAGCAGAGAAACTGATCACTTATACATTGCAGGTGGGAGTGTAAAATGGTAGAGTCACTCTGGAAAAAAGTACAGCAATTTCTTTTCCTTCTTTCTTTCTTTCTTTCTTTTTGGCTGCATTGGGTCTTCATTGCTGCGCATGGGCTTTCTCTAGTTGCGGTGAGCGGGGGCTACTCTTCGATGCGGTGCGCAGCTTCTCATTGCGGTGGCTTCTCTTGTTACGGAGCACGGGCTCTAGGCGCGCAGGCTTCAGTAGTTGTGGCTTGCGGGCTATAGAGCGCAGGCTCAGTAGTTATGGCACGTGGGCTTAGTTGCTCTGCGGCATGTGGGATCTTCCCGGACCAGGGCTCAAACTCGTGTCCCCTGCATTGGCAGGCAGATTCTTATCCACTGTGCCACCAGGGAAGTCCAGTATGGCAATTTCTTACAAAACTAAATATACACTTACAAATACCCAGCAGTTGTGTTCTTAGGCATTTAGTCCAGAGAAATGAAAACTTATGTTCACTCAAAAACCTGTACATGATTGTCCATAGCCGCTTTATTCATAATAGCCCCAAACTGGAATCAAACCAAATGTCCTTCAATGGCTGAATGTAAAACAAATTTTGGCACTTCCATACTATGGAATACTATTCAGTAATAAAAAGGAAGTAACTATTGACACCCACAACAACTTCATGGGATCTCAAGGGAATTATGCTGAACAAAAAAAGAGCCAACTTTAAAAGGCTACATACAGGATGATTCTATGTATATAACATTCTTGCAGTGACAAAATGGTAGAGATGGAGAATACATTAGTGGTTACCAGGCGTTAGGGAAGAAAAGAGGAAGGGAGAAGGCTGTGACTATAAAAGGGTTGCCTGAGGGATGCTTGAAATGAAACTCTTCTGCAACTTGACTGTGGTGGTAGTCAAACAAACCTACACATGTGATAACATTGCATAGAACTACACACACACACACACACACACACACACACACACGTAAAACTGGTGAAATCCAAATAAGTGGGTGGATTATATCAATATCAATTTCCTGGTTGTGATATGGTACTATAGTAATAAAGGGGAAAATCGGTAAAGGGCATGGGGCGATTTCTTACAATTGCATGTAAATCTACAATTATCTCAAAATAAAAGTGGTGTTTTTTTCTGGCTGTGCCATGCAGGATCCTAGTTCCCCAACCAAGGCTCGAACATGTGCCCCTTGCAGTGGAAGTGTGGAGTCTTAACTACTGGACCACTAGGGGAGTCCTGAAGTGGTGTTTTTTTTTTTAATTCCTTTGAGTTCTTGGCCCAAGATGGTTCCTTTCAGGGGTAAAGGTGCATTTAGCATTCATTTGCCTAACATGGTCTCACCTGATAATTTTTAGCAAAGACTGGATACGTCAAGCACTGGGCTAAGCACTCTCCATAGATGATCTCTTTTAAGAGAACTTAATGAAGACAGAAGCACTATTATTATATCTCCATTTAATAGATGAGGAAACAGGCTCAGCAAAGTCAAGTCATTTGCCCCAATCCACATAGTAAGTAAGAGTCAGGAACAAAACCAGAGCCTCTGAGTCCAAGACCCACACCCTTACCCTCTACACTGCTCCTCTTTGATTAGATGCCACATGGCATTTGTCTTTGGCTTAAGCTGGCCTTGAACCTGGGGCAAAAGGCTAGGCCTTTCCTTTGATTAGCTTCTAGGTGTGGCAGTACTACAGTGGAAGGAACACTGGATATTTCCACTAGACTCCCCTAGACCATTCCAATTCCCAGGACTAAGTTTAAGTCGCAAAACCATCACTTGCAGGCTGTATGGCCTTAGAAAAGTCACTTGTGTCTGAGCTTCCTCACCCTCAAATCAGAGCTTGTAATTCCAGCACTGCCAGTGGATCAAATGAAGTAATACATTTCAAAGGGCTTGGGACACTCCAAAGGGGGCAGTTATTAATAACAGGGCACCGTGAAATAAATTCTAAATATAGGCCACTTGCTCCTATTTATCTTCTGGCTTGACAGTAAATGTTCTGAGGGCATGGGCTGAGTTTTGACCTTTTATTTTATCCTAACGTCCCCTTATAAAGTGTTCACAAAAATAGTAGGTTTCTAAAAGTCCTTGTTAACTGCTATGTTGGTAGAAATGTGATCAGAATGCAAAAAGAAAAAGCAAAGTATTGAGGGTAAAAATGAAGAACTTGTTCTTTAACTGCACTTTACTTATAAATTGTGAAGAGAACTGAGAACTGTCTCAGCCCAAAATTGGCCCTTGAATTTCCTTCCTTAAAACCCCAGGTAACTCCTTGTTTTCAGTTTTGGACGTGTGGGTTCTATCTTTTTAGGGACAGGGAAGAATGTGAAATTTGAAAAGTCCTTTGAGGTACAGGGTGTTCTTGCTATTTATACCAACCAGGATCTGTGGCTATTTTTTGGGCAAGGTTTTTCCACATAAAATCAACCTTTTTTTTCCCCCCTTTTCCCAGTTATGACAACCTTGCAAACTCACAAACAAATTCCTCAGCTTTATTACTAATGCCAATAACATGGACTTTTAAAACTGCCTTTCATCTCAACATCTTAAGCAATGCTGCAAACAGTAATTAAATTTCAACACCCTGTTGAGGGAGACATCAATAATTCAACCCATTTTCCAAACAGGTAAGCCCAGACTTACAAATTAGAGGCCTGCCTGGCCGTGGGTCACCAAGGATGGAAACGGAGAGGAGAGCAAAATCAAGAATTCTAGGCCTCCCAGCTCTTGGATTCACCAAGGTGTGGGTAGTAAGAGCCTGTGGAGATGCCCTCTCAGTAACCAGCAGTCACAGAGGTGCGGTGATTCTGAGGGGGGAGAAAAGAATAGGCCAGATTCAATGATACTTAAGAAAAGGAAGGAAAAGAAGGAAGGAAGAAAGGAAGGAAGGAAGGAAGGAAGGGAAGAAGGAAGGAAAGAAGGGAGGAGTGGAGGAAGGAAGAGCTTAAAACTACTTAGAAAATACATTTATTTGATTCATGAAATCCATAAAACAGGAAGGTAAAGAGGAGTGTGGGACTTCCCTGGTGGCACAGTGGTTAAGAACCCACCTGCCAATGCAGGGGACACGGCTTCGATCCCTGGTCCGGGAAGATCCCACATGCCACGGAGCAACTAAGCCCATGCGCCACAACTGCTGTGCCTGTGCTCTAGAGCCCGCGAGCCACAACTACTGAACCTGCATGCCTCGAGCCTGTGCTCCGCAGCAAGAGAAGCCACCACACTGAGAAGTCAGTGCACCGCAATGAAGAGTAGCCCCCACTCACTGCAACTAGAGAAAGCCTGTGCAGCCAAAAATAATTTAAAAAATAAATAAGAGGAGTGCAATTGGAAGAGTAATGTTTAAACTGATTTATTTATTTATCTAAGCTTTGCTTTTATAAAATTAAAAATTTTTTTAAATTTTTTTGGCCACACTGTGCAGCATGTGGGATCTTAGTTCCCCGACCAGAGATTGAACCCATGCCCCCTGCAGTGGAGGTGCGACGCCTTAACCACCAGGGAAGTCCTTGCTTTTTTTTTTATATTGAAGTATAGGTAATGTACAATATTATGTAAATTACAGGTGTACAGTAGAGTGATTCACAATTTTTAAAGGTTATACTCCATTTATAGTTATTATAAAATATATTCTCCATGTTGTACAATATATCCTTGTAGTTTATTTTCTACATAATAGAACCAGGATCCCACAAGCCATGCGATGTGGCCCCACCCCCCACCCCCCAAAAATGCCAAGGAATGACACAGATTGGGGCTAATCTGTTACTATCCAGTCCTGTCCCAAATTTCCCTGTATACCTGATCATAAACTGAGATATTGTCAAATATGTATAAATTGGGCTGCCTCCGTGCCCTGCCAGCCCTGCTCTGGGTTTCTGTTGGAGAGCTAGAGGATTGTCAAAAGGCAAGACATACTGGGCCTGAGGGCCGTTTTGGCAGCAAGGAGCAAGGTTTGAGCTCAGGAGAGGTGGCCAAGGGCCCCGCCAGGAGGGGCGCACAGTAGGTGTATGGGCTGTGTCCAGAAGGTTGAGAAAATGAGGCATTCATCCCAACAGTGTCAGGGATTGTCAGTGGGCATTGGTGGAGGAAACCGAGCCTAGGGAGCAGGAAGCAGAGACATACTGTGACATGTGTCTATAGCCAGTGGAGGAGAGGCAGGCTGCTACAGAAAAGGAGGCAGCCCTTTCTCCAGGCCCCTCTCACTATCTCTGCAAAGACTGCTTTGTGCCTTGTCACCGGCGGGCCACCCCAAGTGAGCTCTTGATGCCCAAGTGGAGTTGAGGGCATGTCAGTCAGAATCACAGGGTGCAGCTGGAGGCAGGGCAGCCTTCCCAGTTCGGCTGGTGACATCTTGATAAAGTTCTCAAGGCTGCAGTCAGCCCCTGACAGCTTCTCTGGGCAGGGGTTCATCTTGGGACACTCCTGCCGCCCGCCTGGCACACCCTGGGCACAGCAGCTGGCAGACCACTGCCTCCTGCCAAGAAAGGTCTGGAACTCACATGGTCTCAAGAGGCTTGACTTTCAGCGCTGAGAGCAGTTTCTACTGAACATGGCCCCCAATCAACAGGCAGGAGGCCAATTTAAAGGCACAAAACTTTCTTTTATTTTCACATGCTGTCTAAAAAGTATAAAGACTTACATCTAAATCTCAGACTAGCTAAGATCTTTGACTTATCCTGGGTTGCCTCAAAATTATTTTACTTATTTATTTATTTTTATTTTATTTATTTTTGGCTGTGTTGTGTCTTCATTGCTGTGCGTGGGCTTTCTCTAGTTGCCACGAGCGGGGGCTACTCTTCGCTGCGGTGTGTGGGCTTCTCACTGTGATTCTCTTCTCTTCTCATTGTGGGCTTCTCTTGTTGCGGAGTACGGGCTCTAGGTGTGCTGGCTTCAGTAGTTGCGGCACGCGGGCTCAGTAGTTGTGGCACACGGGCTTAGTTGCTCCACGGCGTGTGGGCTCTTCCTGGACCAGGGCTCAAACCTGTGTCCCCTGCATTGGCAGGCAGATTCTTAATCACTGCGCCACCAGGGACGTCTCCCCCAAAATTAGAGTCTGAGATAAAGGCTTCTGTGTGAATAGTTTATTTAGGAAGTGGCCCCAGGGAGCAGGAGTGAAGGACAGGCAAGGAACAAGAGCCAAGACAAGGCGGGCCATGGGTGGATCTGATGTGGGTGACTGGTGGCTCAATACCTTGGGATTGTCTGAGATGCCTTAGAAAACATATCTGGGATGTGTCCACTCTGAGGAATAAAAGGGGAAGCATTTAGCGATCAGCTCCGAATCCCTTTGGTCAAGGGTTGCCTCGTGGGCATTAACATCCCACATTTCTAGGTTACACAGGGTGAGTACTGAGCCTGACAGATGGCATAGAGAGAGGAGGGGTGCTGTCCAGTCGCACCTGAGAGCACCTATCATTAGTTGGAATAAAAGGTGAGCTCCGTGCTGCTGAAGTGGTACACAGAGATGTCTGATCCCCTCTATAGATATCCTAACATGCCCCCTCCTCCACAGACCTCTCTTGACCTCATTCAACGGACACCTTTTATTCTTGCCTGCCCAGCATCCATTTCTGCCCTTTCCTGGTAGCTGCATCCCTATTTGGGTATTAGGAAACCAAGCTTCCCCCCCTTTCAGTCCCTCCAGCTGGGTGAGGCTGACTTCCCCACCTCCCCATGCCCTCATCTCTAAGGGTTGGCCAAGTCCCAGGTCCAGCCAATCAACTAGTCTATTCCTCCCCTCCACTAGAATGATTTGTTCTAGAACGCTCACTGGATCCTGTTGGTGCTAAGATCTTCACTTCTTCGTTTGAGTATCTACACAGCCATACCCTGGGAAAGGTGATTCCATCCCAAGCTCCAGGGATGGGACTTGATGGGCATAAACCACACAGCACACCCATTCTACTGAATGTAGATGCTAATTTCAAAGTGGGCTTGTGACTTAAGTGGCCCAGTCAGGCTGGCTCTCGGGACTCTGGCTTGGAATGCAGGAACAGATGTGTTCTTTCAGACCCTGAAGTGAATAAGAAGGCCCATGGTGCTGATGGCTGCTGAAGATCTTCCTAGGGCCTGAAGGTAGACCAATCTCAGTAGAAATCCTCACTGTATATGGCAGAGCAAAAAGACAGAAAGAACTGGTCCCTGAGGATGAGGACACGGGTGAATTGTGGGATCAACCAAACCTGAAGATCAGCTTACTTCTGGGACTCCAGTTATATGAACCAATCACTCCCCTTCACTGTTAAAGTCAGGTTAAGGTGGTTGTTCTGTTACCTGCAGCTGAACACAATCCTAACGGAGACCTGGACTCAGTAATAAAAGAAAACCGTCTGTTCCTGTAACAGAAATGTCCCAGGATGGGGACACTCTGAACAAGTGGAGACCTCACATCTGTGATCTTGTTTGACCATCATATTTCACCTTGGTAATTACTACCTAGATCCCCACTGAATAGATAGGAGAAGAAGAAGAAAGAAAAATACTCAAAGAAGTGAAAGCACTAACCCAGTGGCTCTCAAGTGGGAGCAACTTTGCCCCCGAGGGGACACTTGACAATGTCAAGACTTTTTGGTTGCCACAGCTGGGGGCAGGGGGCGGTATGTTACTGGCGTCTAGTGGGTAGAGGCCAGGAATGCCGCTCCACATCCTACAATGCACAGAACAGTCCCCAAAAAAGAGTTATCTGGGTCAAAATGTCAACAGGGCTATGGTTGAAAAATCCTGCTTGATTAACCCTGAGCCACTTAGATTCTAGGCTCAGAATCAAATCCAACTCACTCCACGGAATGCAGCTGGGCCCACTGTGGACACGCAATACAGCCTAGCACTGGAGCCAGTCAGGATTGCCACAGCGAAGACCCAGGAAAGCAAGGTGCCTGAGAGCCAGAGGAGAGTGGAGCCCAGCCACTTCAAGGGGCACCATGATCTTGTACCAACTTCGCCCTCAGTCAAATGCATTCCAGGGCGAGACCCTTGCAAATTCCTGCATAATTTCTTGGCCCTGGTGGCCTGTGCTTAAGGGGACCTGGGGAGGTCTGTGGCTCCATGCCCAGGGTCCCAAATCCATTTCTACCTGTTTGCCTGGCATTTGCTGCACAAAATTAGAAATTAATAATTCATCTCACCGGATGAATAATTCAACAGAGGGGACAAAGGGCTGCCGGCGATTGTTGGCATCGCAGAAACAGCCTGTGTTGCCTTCAAAAGGGAGAAGGAAAAAGAGATTCTACAGCCAGGCTGGTGTCTGGACCCAAAAGACTCTGATGCTAGACAATTTAAACGAGCTCTCCTTTGGGGCATGGGGAGTTGATGAGGACACTGGGGCTCACAGAAGGGAATTTGGGACCCTATCCCTCTCCCTACATCAATTCTAGCCCCTCAAACCTTCACAGTTCACTACAGCCCAGCTTAATTGGCACCTATTCCAGGAAGCTTTCCCTGATACACTCAACTAGCTGAAGAAGAAAATGCATTTCTCTCTGATTGCACGTGTTAGCCACTTAGCCCTGACCTCTGCTAGCTTCGCAGCCTCACACTAAGCCATGTTTCTGCTGCCAGAGATTCTTGGGCCGTGGAGTGGCTTTTCTAGTGAGAAGGAAAGAAGAGATTCAGCAGAGAGCTAGTGTGAGTGATTCTTAGCATTTGGGGATCTTGCTCATTTGAAGTTCAGATAAAACCTGGCAGCCCTTCCCCTGAAAAAAGCTCCCCAATATACCTGCATACATTTCAGGGGATGCATAGATCCTGGAGCCCCTTCACTGAGTCAGGTTTAGAATTCCTCCCTCATGGGGAGCCTTCTGCTAAGGAGGGGACTACAGTTGTCCAGAGCATGGAACACAGCTGAGTTCCTCAGCCTTGCATTGCCTTGAAGTGGCTGTGTCCCACGTGCCAAGGTATTTTAAGGGAGTGAATAATCAGTAAGGACCTATTAGATGCCTGCATGTGACCCTGGGCAAGTCATTGCCCATCTCTGGGGCACAGTTTCTTTACTTGGAATTAGAAGCATTGTTCTTGGGACTACCCTGGTAGCACAGTGGATAAGTCTCCACGCTCCCAATGCAGGGGGCCTGGGTTTGACCCCTGGCCTGGGAACTAGATCCTGCATGCATGCTGCGAATAAGCGTTCGTGTGCCTCAAATAAGAGTTCGCATGCCGCAACTAAGGAGCCTGCCTGCCACAACTAAGACCTGGTGCAACCAGATAAATAAATAAATAAATAAATACTTTTTAAAAAGAAGAGTCATTCTAGACTATCTTGGCACTTTGATTCAGTCATTCATTCAGCAAATATTTATTGCATGCAATTAGGTGCCAGGTACTAAGCTGAGAATTGGGAATATGGTTAGGGAACAAAACAGATGAGGTTCATAACTTGTCAGGACATATAGTCTAATGAGGGAGGCAGTCACTGATTAAATAATCACACAAAAAATACAAGATGATGAGCTCTGAGCAGTGATACAGGGGGAAATTCAGGGAGTGTATATATCGGGGAAATGATTATAACCTGGGGAAAGAAGAGATGAAGGCTTTACCTTGATAAGGAGAACATGGGGGGCATTTCAGGCTGAGGAAGCAGCATGGCTAATGCCCTGAAGTGTGAAGGGACCAGGGCATTTAAGAAATTAGAAGGCCAGAGTGGCTGCATTCTGGAGTCCGCTGGGGACTATGTGGCCCAGGGAGAAAACACCCAGGAACATGATAAGGCAAGGTTCCTCTGTTTTCATGATAGTCAAGGCATATCTTCCAGTAACTTCTTTTCATGCTCTCCAAAGGACAGCTAAAGAGCTGGCACTATTCCACTGTATTGAAACCCCAGGCTTAATGGTTAAAAATATCAAGTACCTACCTTTCCCATCACCAGAGTAGCTGGAGGTGCCTTTTGCAAGCCCTTCGTCTCAAAACCTACATGTAAAGTCTGAGACGCTACCAAATAAAAAATATTCAATCTTAAAGTGAAGCAAAAATCCCCCTGCCCAGCCCTCGCTGCAATTTAAACCTGGTCGCAGCCCTTGAGGAGTTATTTCTACCCCCTGGTTCTGTGGCTCCATCATCCCACACTGATGATTACCGAGAGCCCGGATGTGCCAATTGCCACTTCAATGGGTGGTCTGAGTGCAGTCTCTGAGCAGCATGGGGCAGACAGAGCTACCCTTTCATCTCCCTGGGTGGAGCTTTCAGCTGGAGCCAGCACGGAGACTTCAATTCCTGTGCCCCTTTGGCCACCCGCCAGTTGTGGACCTCTCTGGGCAAGTCTCACCCCCTTTCTGGGCCTCAGTTCCCTTACCCACCAAATGAGAGATCTGGACTACATGTTTGATAATATTCTTTTCTTTGACTTGGGGGTTCTCTGCCCTCTTGTTTCTAAAATGCATTAGCTTGGACTTTTTTTTTTTTTTTTTTTTTTTTTTGGCTGCACTGGGTCTTCGTTGCTGCGCGCAGTCTTTCTGTAGTTGAGGTAAGTGGGGGCTACTCTTCGTTGCGGTGCACAAGCTTCTCATTGCGGTGGCTTCTCTTGTTGCGGAGCACAGGCTCTAGGTGCGTGGGCTTCAGTAGTTGTGGCGCACGGGCTTAGTTGCTCCACAGCATGTGGGATCTTCCCAGACCAGGGCTTTAACCGTGTCCCTTGCACTGGCAGGTGGATTCTTAACCACTGCGCCACCAGGGAAGTCCGGATGTTTTTTTAATCTTTCCAACTACTGTTTGCAGACCAGTGACAGAAGGCAAGATAACCACTATCTGTAAATTATAATGAGTGGGTAATTAGCTGCCTTCAAATTAAGCCTCCCTTCTTGGAAGCCAGGAGGATTAGTTTTTAAGTTGTTTATCATTATCTTCATTTAATGCTGCTTTCTCACTAAAACCCAGAGGGAAAAGGAAGAATGGCAAGCAGATGTTTTGTTATTAGGGGCCCTGGGGGATGATTTGAGGCTTTCACTGCAGTGATCATTCTCTAGATTCTTCTTGAGTCAGCAGAAGCTTTGATGAACTCGACAGAGGGCAGGGGGATTGGACAGACACGGCCTATGGAGAGAAAGCCTGGCTTAACAGAAAGCTGCTGGGGACAGCAGTTCCTGGCTGGGGACAGTGTAGATTATGAAATTTGTATTTTTATGTAACACTTTGCAAAGAGATTTCACTGCTGTTGTTTCATTTTCTCCTGAGGATACTCTGCTACTGCCAGAGCTCAAAACACCATTATCTCCCACACAAATCTCTCTCATTGCATAGTCTCCCTAGCTGTTGTAGGTTGCCTGTAAAAACGGCCATCAAAAATCTATAGAGACAGGGCTTCCCTGGTGGCGCAGTGGTTGAGAGTCCGCCTGCCGATGCAGGGGACACAGGTTTGTGCCCTGGTCCGGGAAGATCCCACATGCCGCAGAGCGACTGGGCCCGTGAGCCATGGCCGCTGAGCCTGCGCGTCCGGAGCCTGTGCTCCGCAACGGGAGAGGCCACAGCAGTGAGAGGCCCGCGTACCGCAAAAAAAAAAAATAATCTCTAAAGACAGAAAGTAGATGAGTGGTTGCTTGTGGATGGGGCAGGAGGGCTACTTCCTCTCCCCATGAATCAGAGCTGGCCTTATAACTTGCTTTGACCAATAGAATGTGGAGGAAGTGATGTTGTATGAGTATCAGAGCCTAGGCCTCAAAAGATCTGGTAGCTCCCACTGTTACTCTGTGGGGACCCAACCACCATGTAAAGAAGCTTGGGTTGGGGGACTTCCGTGGTGGTCCAGTGGTTAAGATGCTGCGCTTCCACTGCAGGGGACGTGGGTTCGATCCCTGGTTGGGGGATCAAAGATCCTGCATGCTGCGTGGCACGACTGAAAAAAAGAAAGAGAACTTTTCTTTCTTCTTGACTCCAATAAAGATCTCAGAATTTGGTATAATTTGGATCATGTATCTATTCTTGAGTCAGTAACTATGGCTGAGGGTTTGGAATATGCTGATTGCCAGACTCAGATCGATATGGTAGCCACTTTCCAAGATGGCCCCCAACGATCTTGCTTTCTGATATTCATGTCCTTTGTCCCCTCCACGCTGAACAAACGCTGGCCTTTGTGACCAATAGAAATATGGATGAAGTCATGGCATGTGACTGCTAAGGCTAAATCATAGAGGCATAGCTGCTTCTGCTTTGATCTCTTGGATTGCTCCCTCTGAAGGAAGACAGGAGCCATGTTGTGGGGATACTCAAGCAGCCCTGTGGAGAGGAACTGTGGCCTCTGGCCAACAGTTGTTACCAACTTGCCAGCCACATGAGCGGATCCACCTGGAGGTGGGTTCTTTAGCTCTGATCAAGCCTTCAGAGGAGTGCAGTCCCAACTGACACCGATTGTATCTTCATGAGAGACCCTGAGCCAGATCCACCCAGCCTAGCCAGTTTGGAATCCTTAACCCACAGAAACCATGTGAGATAATAAATAATTATTATTGCTCTAAGCCACTGAGTTTTGGGGTGATTTGTTGCACAGCAATAGATAACTAATACAGTTGTACACCCCTCAACTCTGGGTGAAGAGTTAGTCCTACTCCATGTGGAGTGAAGCGGGAAGGATGGTTCTCTGAGGAGTAGTCAGGCTGCTGTGAGTGGGAAAACAGGAAATGAACACTGTGTGGGCCACACAACAGCTAACCCCAACAATGGGTGCTCTGCAGATACACACTTGCTGGAGGATTGAAACACAAAGGCAATACTGATTCATTTTAGGTGACTCAGAGCATCTGGGCCAGGTAGGACTCAGTCCCAGATATTCCTGTGCTGATTTTCTAGCTCCAACTCCTGACAGTTTTTCTCTTTAGCTATCCCTAGACTTGACTGATTATGAGCACCACAGACACTCGCCTCCTTTGCCAACCCAAATAATTGCTCTTAAAGTAAGTTAGTTGTCATTGTGTTTCTTTTAATGTAGAGAATAGAGGCCCCCACATTCCTCCATACTTGTGTGTAACTAATACATGGTTTAAGGTTTCTCCTGTTAAAGTGTTTTTTGTTTTTTGTTTTTTTTGGCTGCATCGGGACTTAGTTGCAGCACAGAGGATCTTCGTTGCGGCATGTGGGATCTTTCCTTGTGGTGCGCAGACTCTAGAGTGCGCGGGCTTAGTTGTCGCGCAGCATGTGGGACCCCTGTTACCCCAACCAGGGATTGAACCCACGACTCCTGCATTGGAAGGCAGATTTTTAACCACTGGACCACCAGGGAAGTCCCTATAGTGGCTTTTTAATTTCATTTCAGTTGGACATATGATAGCTCAGACAAGGATGCCTCCTTTGGAAGCTCACATTCCTCATTAATCTTTTCAGGCAAAGAAGAGAAAACAAAGATGAAATAAATATAAGGGTTAACACTCCAACTGATAGGGAGTCTCCTTCCTTCCTTCCTCCCTCCCTTCCTCCTCTTCTTTCTTCCTTCCTTTCTCTCTACTCAATTTTTTGAGCACTTACTATGTGCTTGCTATTGTCTACTATCTCATTAAGTCTCCTAATGATGATGAAGTGGGTATCAATGACCCCTTTTGACAGATGAGGAAACTGAGACATGTTTAGAGAAGTCAGGTGCCTTATTGGATGTTTTTGTCTTTTTATAGTCATGTTATTTAGCTCTAAAACTTCAGTGATATTAATACCCATCAGGTGAAACCAATCCATACACTTTTGCCAGAAGTCCTATTTTAAGCTTTCTCTGTACCAAAGGCTGCCTCACATTATTGTCCTCCAACCAACCATCAAGATACAAATTATATTTCCTGTGTGCCCAATGGATGTGATGCCAGAAGAAAAAAACATGGAGTTACCGGCACTTTTTTTTCTGTCCCTTCCATATCATTGGATGCTCAGTTTGCCTGAAAAAATGATGCCAATAAAGGGAAGCATTCAGTGTTCTGACACAGCTTGCAGCATTCAGCTGCAGAATTCCTCCTGGATTTGAGATTATGACTGAGTAGGTTAAGGAAGGAGGTGGAAGCCTGGGATCCTAAGAACCCAGGTATCATACTTGTTTTTTCCAAGAGGTGGAACCATACCTGCTCTCCGCCCACCTTCCATTCTCTCTGCAAAAGCAAGAAGGGAGCTAAGGGGGGACAGTGGGCGTGGCTACAGCCAGGCTGTTCCTTATGGGGCCAGAGTCTTGCGGCTGTGGGCGTGGCCCCGGGCCCGGCTTCCCGGCGGCAGTTGGCTTCGGGGGCGGGGCCGGGCCGAGGCTTCCTGTCTGCGCTTGCGGAATCGCAGTTTGACCCCGGAAGTGCCGGCGCTGTGGGAACTGTCATCGTGGAACGCGGCGGCTGTGGCGGCGGCGGTACAGCGCCGGCAGTGGAGCCGCCGAGGTGAGTGCGTGGCTGGGCCCTGCCGGATGTGGGGCATCGGGCCTGGGAAGGGCCGCAACCGTGCCTTACGCGGCCTTGGGCCTCCCTGCCTACACGGCAGGGCCAAGGGTTACGCTGCCCCCGGGGCCGCGAGTCGCCCCGTTCCTCCTACCCCTCCACCGACCCCCGCCCAATTAGGCCGCCAGAGCTTAGAGTCTCGGATTCGAGGATCGGCTCGAGAGTGACCTTGGCCTTGGACGAGTCACGATCCTCCCACTTCACCCCGAGCTTCAGTTTCCTCAACGTTCATTAATTCGTTCAACAAATATATGTCCAGCGCCTTCTGTGTGCCGGGCACAGATCTAGGCACTGGGGATACAAACAGAGCAAGACAGACAAGGCTCCCGCCCTCATGGAGCTTACAGTCTAATGGGCGGAGACAGTCAACGACAAATACATGCGCTAGGTAATTAAAGATATGACAGTAACTAGGGTAGTGAATACTTTAGATAGGGCAGTCTGGTGAGGTCTCTGAGAAGAGTAATATTGAATTGAGACCAGAAGGGTGAAGACAGAAACTGAGGCAGCAGTATCCCTGGGGATGCTCCCAGGACTTATTGAAATTGGTCAATATGGGGCCCTTTCCTAATTTGTGGCATCGACTGCCCTGCTTGGCACTGAGGATGCATTGGTGGGGCACAGATATCATCATGATCATTGTCCTTATTCTTTTGGAACTTAGAGTCCAGTCATTGCCTAGTTAATTTCTACTCACACTTGAGATGAAAACTCAAAACTTCCTTGACATCCTCTCTCCCTCAAGTTAGTTCTCTCCGTTAAATGCTGTTATAGTCCCAAGGGCCTTACCTGCATAGCATACTCACGGTGTTGAGTTTTACGTATTTGTATGGCTGTCTGGTTCACATCTGTCTTAACCATCAAGACTGTAAACTCTATGAATGGCAGAATCAGGTCTGTTACTTGCCCGCCTTAGGATTCTCCAGGCAGGCTTCCGTGCCTGGCACATAGTGGGTACTCAAAAACTCTTTGAATGGCCTATTAACACAGTTAATTAACACAGTTTTTGCTCTCCAGTGGTTCATAGAAGGCCTCTCCTGCACCAGGTTATTATCTTCTCTTTCTGATGGTGTCTCTCCTCTACTTAAATGACGCCTCACTGCCTTCAAATGAAAGGCCAAAACCTTCAGCATAGCATTTGAGGCTCTTTTTAAAATGGCTCCATCTTTCCTATCCAACCTCTTCTCTCCACTTCTGTCACCCCCTCTCTGACCTTGTGTTTTCAGCCATCCCAAATGTCTCCCTCTTCCTTCAGAGCCACAGGCTCTGAGCCTTTACTCATGCTTGCTCTTTGCTTGGAATGTCCTTCCTTTTCATCTTTTCCTCCTATCCTTCAACAGCCAGGTTGTAAGTCATCTTCTCTGTGACATCCTTCCTTTCTCTGCTCTGCTTGTTCTGGAAATTTCCAGTTACAGCTCTAACTACACGGAATGATAGTCATTTACATGCCCAGGATCCAGAATGTATTCAGTTAGTGTTTGTCGAGTAACTGAGGAAGCCCAAAATGCTCTGCTTATGATTGGGACTTGAATAATAACAACAAGTGAACTTTACTGAGTGCTTATTATGTGCCAAGTACTATCCTGATGACTTAGTGCTGGTTATTTATCATATCAACCCTGAGAGCTTATGAGATTATGTACTGTTATCATCCCGATTTTACAGATGAGGAAATCAAGGCTTAGAGAAGTTAAGGAACTGTCTCAAGGTCTCAACATGGGTAGGATGGAGCCAGGATTTGAACCCAGGCTGTAGAACTATAAACCTCTCTTTCAACCATCACACCAGCCTGGGTCTGAACAGGCACTGGCTTGTAGGAGTAGATTTCTTCCAAAAGCAGGTGCTGTCTCTACCTGTCTAGGCCTGAACCTTGGGGCCTAGAATTATAAGGGTGGAGAGCCACCTCCTCATTATGACTCTTTCCCCACCTTAGGTCCCCACACTGGATACTCCCACTACTGACTTTGGAAGGTGAGTATGGAAAGGACTGGGCTTGTGACTTCTGCACTGGTGAGCTGACCACTGATGTTTCCAGCTGCCCTCCCAGCATCGCTGAGGGGTTAGGAAAGAAGTATTTTTAACATATTCAGCACAAGAGACCCAGGTGCCCAGGCACAAGAGCTGGGCTTCAGTTTCAACTTGGCCACTCATGTATTTACCTGAGCAAATCAGGGCCCCTCTTTGGACATCTGAGCATAATAATCCTTGTCGTTCTTATCTGGGTTATTGCAAAAGGCTAGTAAGATAGTAACTTGATTAGAAGTAATGTATATACAACAGATGGTGTTATCTACATTTTGCAAAGGTGAAAGATGAAAGCTCAGACACGGGGACCATGTATCTGATCCACTATCCACTGCGATCCTAGAGCTGGAACAAGCCTCGAGGACTAGACAGACTGGACCTCTCTCTTTGCATCCCATGTGAAGATGGATATCTTCACAGTCTTTAAAGCAGCCGCTGAACCAAGGTTCCTCGTATACCAAGCTGCTTCCTACCTCCTTACCTTTGCTCCTGCCGTTTCCTCTGCCTGGGACACCCTTCTTCCCTGGCCATTCTCCACTCTCAAGACTCAACTCAGGCTCTCCTGAGCCTTCAGGCACTCCTCTAGAAATGCTTCTCCGACAGCCACAGCCCCCACCAGCTCAAGTGCACTAGACTCAGTACAGTGAATGGTTAAGAGCCAGCCTGCTTCACCAGCCACTAACTCTGAGACCTAGGGCAAGTTTCTTATCTTCTCCAAGCCTCTGTTACCTTATTGATAAAATGAAGGTAATAATAGTACCAACCTTAGAGTTGTTACGAGCATTAATACATGTAAAGCAACTTAAGGTGTATAAAGCGAGTTCATGCTGAGAAAAGCACTGAGAAGAGCACCAGCACATGAGAAGCATGCTTCCGCTGCTGCTATTGTCATTATTATTATTGGATCAGAAGCTCCCCCAGGGCAGAGACCCTGCTTTATCAGTCTGTCTTCATAACACCAGGGCCAGGCCTAATATCTGAGATCTGGGACTCCAGTAACTCATGGCTGACCATGCCCCTCAGCTCCTCTGTGAGGGGTCAGGAGGTGATGATTTCCTCATCCCAGGCTTGATATGTCTTCATGTCGTCATTGAGACTGTGCTGGCCTTTTGTGGCATGTCTGAGGCCTGAGTCACTTCTGTACCATGATTCAGCCAATACGCATGTCTTTCCGCAGGTCAGGCCAAGTTGTATTGAGAAAAGAGCATTGGATGGGAAGACAGGAGACGTGGTGTCCGCTGCTCACTGACTCTGAGGCCAGTTTGTGCCTCTCTAGAAAGGAGCTCGCTCTGGCAGTTTTCTGTGAATTCTGTTGACCTCCCTGGTCCTCCTGTTTATCCGTGTCCTTCTTTCCTGAAGCTTAGAAAGGTTGTAAACTCTTAACTCCCTCTGCAAGTGAAGAAAGGCCCATGGCTCCAACCCGCAAAAGACTTAAAATCTGGTTAGAGTGGTAAGAAAAGTATCCTCATATTCAGTTGTTCATGAAATATTGGATGAAGCCACGTCTGTATCAAGCCTGTGCTTGTCACAGGAAAGGTAGCAAGAGAAGGAGAGCCCAGGTACTGTCTTCACAGAGTTCACAGGCCAAGGAGGGCACAGACCTGGAGCCATAATAAAGATAATCTAGGTACTTTTAACCAGTACTTCTCAAATTGGGTGGGAATATTTCAGGAGTCACCTGGGGAGTGTTTTCCTCCTCAGCTGATAACTGCTGCTTTAGGCAAAAAAGTCACTTTGGTCTAGATTAGTAGGTACAGGAACCAGGCCTTTGAAGCCTTTGAGGCCAGAGGCTGAAGCTTCTCTCCTGGCTCTGGGATCAGCCCCAAAGCAGGCCTCTGCCCCCAGGAGCCTCTGTGTCTGCTGTCTTCTTCCCATCCATATTCCTTTCAGGAGGGTCAATGCAGCACAATGCCAGCTCTGCCCCTGGACCAACTCCAGATCACCCACAAGGACCTGAAGACAGGGAAGCTGAGGACTTCACCAGCGCTGGTGAGCCGGTGCCTTGAGGCCGTTCAGCCTGATATTATCATTCTTGCAATTTCAGAAGCAAAAAGTAAATTCCTTCTTTATCTGTTCTAGAATGACCCAAGGGCCACAGTGTGTAATTCAGTAGTCGGGACGCTATTAGGTCCTTCCAGGCCCATCGTAGAAGTTTCCTTTCCGAGCAGCTTGAATTTGAGTGGTATTTTCCATGTCACCACCCCACACCTTGCCTGCAAAGCATTTCATTTTGAATCAAAGTCTGATGGCAGTTCTGACTCAGCCTGAGCTGGCTAGCAGTGGGGCTGGCCCAAAGCTGGGTCTGGGGATTGGACCCTGTGGGAGGTGCTCAGGTTTCGGATGGGCCTTTTTCAGAGCTGTACCAGCTGCTATCCACTTTAGCAGGGCACACTGATTTCAGAGGTCAGTTCTGAGCGGACTGAGAAGCGCCACACACAGACCTGGCAGGGCCTGTGAGACTGAAAATTAAGGAGGCTGTGAGCATGCCGATTACCAGCTGTGGGGAGAGATTAGAGCCTCAGAGAGGTGCCAGGGTGCTGGAGAAGGAGACAGACGCGGGGACTGGAGTCCCCATACCCCCTTGCTCTTTTCCCAAGAATATGAGCTTACTTGAACAAGGTGGGAGGAAGTATTTTCTGGGAGCTTGAGTAAAATTGTGGGAAACAAGAGCTTGGTGTTTTATTTCCTGCTTTCTGGATGGCTTCCTATTATTTCCTAACTACTCTCTAATAATAGTACTTAATATTTATAGAGGGTGGCTCAGTGGTTAAGAATTCCCTGGTGGCTCAGTGGTTAAGAATCCGCCTGCCAATGCAGGGGACACGGGTTCGAGCCCTGGTCCGGGAAGATCCCACATGCCGCGGAATAACTAAGCCTGTGTGCCACAACTACTGAGCCTGTGCTCTAGAGCCCGCGAGCCACAACTGCTGAGCCCAAGCGCCTAGAGCCTGTGCTCCACAACAAGAGAAGCCACTGCAATGAGAAGCCCGTGCACCGTAACAAAGAGGAGCCCCTGCTCGCCGCAACTAGAGAAGGCCCGTGTGCAGCAACGAAGACCCAATATAGCCATAAATTTTTAAAAAATAAAAAAATAAAATGTATAGAGCACTCGCTCTGGGCCAAACCTTTCACCGGGATTATCTCATGTAAGCCGGACCACAGCCCTCTGAGTAGGCATTTTGGTTGTCCCCATTTTACAAATGAGGAAACTAAAAGTTCAGGGTCATAAAACTGGAAAATGAGGGGAGCCAGGATGGGAACACAGCTAGGCTGCCCCTAGAGCCCATACCCTTAACCTTTCTGCTATAAAGCCTCTTGTTTCTTTTTTATAACTTTTTTTTTAAATTGAAGTAGAGTTGATGTCCAACATTATATGTTTCAGGTGTATAATATAGTGATTCACAATTTTAAAGGTTATATTCCATTTATAGTTATTATAAAATGTTGGCTGTGTTCCCTGTGTTGTGCAATATATCCTTGTATTCATAATCTTTTTATGTAAGGGGCTTATTGATCAGAAAATTGAGAACTGTTCTGTCCAATATGTTAGCTGTTCACCACGTGTGGTGGTTGAGCTCTTGAAATTGTGGCTAGTTCAACTGAGGAACTGGATTTTTAATTTAGTTTTAGTTCATTTAAGTTAAAATAGCCCCATGTGGTGAGAGCCTACTGTATTGGCCAGCACGGACCAGGTCTAGAGCAGTTCCGTCACTGCAGAGGTTCTGTTGGTCGGCGCTGGTGGAGATGGGTTCCTTGGGTCTGATTTCCCACCTCAGTCCTTCCCCGTGTACTGGACACCTGGGCTGCTAGACTGTGGGCTCCGTGGGAACAGAGACTGGGCCCTTCCCTTTGTTATGGTTTTCCAGTGCCAGGCACATAGTAGCTCTCAGGAGACATTCAGTAAATGAGTCAAGGACCCTAGCCATGCTTTGTGACAGGCACTGGAGCTACAAAGAGAAAAGACGTGGTTCCTGCCCTTGAGGGGAGAAAGCAGACTGGTAGTTCTCTGCAGCATGATCAGGATATGAGGGAAGGAAGTCCAGGCTGCTGATCCAGACCAGCAGGGTGTATGGGTATGGGGAGGTCTTAGGGTGGTGGGAGAGCACACACTGCCAGGGACCCCTTCCAGAAAGAGGGGGATCCTGAACTGGGTATTGAAGGGTGAATAGGCACTAGCCGGGCAGAGCAATGGGAGGAGGGTGGACCTGGCAGGAGGACCTGAGTCTATTGGCCTGGGCTCCTGAGAGCCTGACTCCTACACCAACCACCTGGGGTGGAAGCAGAGTTAAGGAGCCCGGCTTTGTGTTTAATGTCACACAGACTTGGCCCTGTGACTTTGGGCAAGTTACTTAACGTCTCTAAGCCTCAGGATCCAAAACAGGGTAACAGTAGAACCAGCCTTGCGGGGGTGGCTGTGAGGATTAAATGAGATGCCTGTGAATTAGCAGTGAACCTAGGACATAGTGAGCACTCAATGAAGACGGTGATGACAGCTGTGACGGTGACAGCGGCATTATGAATGGGGTGTAGGGCGGGAAGAGGGACGAGCTAAGGAAGACAGCTGCTTGATTGAGGAGCAGTCTTTTGGCTGTGCTGCAGGCCACTAGAAGCTCCTGAAAGATTGTCCTCAGAGATGTACCTGCCCTGTATTTGTCTCTTTAGTCCCAACTTGGGAGAAGAAGATCTCCAGCAAAGGGACAGCCATCATGCTGCCTCTGCAGAGTGATAGCTGAAGCTAATGTTTATTGAGTAGTTACCGTGCAGATGCACATACTTACTATTGAAGATCCAAAAGAAATCAAGTCTTGGGCCAAAGTGGGTGAATGGGCTGTTGAGAAAGACAAGACTCATATAAGTGGAGCATTTGGAGAACAGTCCAAAATAGTTTCTTATCAGGATAAACAGAGCAGAAGTTTGAGGGGCAGAGAATGTTCAGCAAGCTTCATGCAGCAATGGGACCTAAGCCAGGCCTGAAGGGTAGAAGATACAGTTGGAGCCTGCTGCTCCTTGCCCTGGAATCTTCCATGCCCCCTACTCATTTTTTTTTTTTTTTTCTTTTTCGGCTGCACCACTCGGCATGTGGGATCTTAGTTCCCTGACCAGGGATCGAATCCATGCCCCCTGCATTGGGAGCATGGAGTCTTAACCACTGGACCGCCAGGGAAATCCCCAATGGCCCCTACTCTTGAGCGTGGCATTGAAGGTCCTTCAGAGACCCTGGCAGGATCTGGTCCTTCATTACCTCCATGCATTCCTTTGTTCAATCAGCAAATGTATATGGAGAGTCTGCTCAATGCCAGGCACTGTTCTAGGGGTTGGGACTGCTGTGGTGAGCAAAACTCAAACTCTCTCCAGAGACCTGCAGGGTAGTGGGGGAGAAGGAGAAGGCAGGCCCTCCCTTTTATATCACTTTATTGAGGTATCATTGGAGAACAATAAACTGCATGTATTTATCTAAAGTATGCGATTTGATTGGTTTTGACATCTGCATACACCCATGAAACCATCACCATAATCAAGATAATGAACATTTCTGGACTTCCATGGTGGTCCAGTGGTTAAGACTCTGCACTTCCACTGCAGGGGCCACGGGTTCTATCCCTTGTACCCCTGGTCGGGGAAGTTCCGCATGCTGTGTGGTGTGGCCAGAAAAAAAAAAAGATACTGAACATTTCTACTACTCCCGAAAGTGTCCTGGTGCCCCCGCTATAATCTATCCCTTCCTCTGTTCCCTTCCACAGCAACCACGGATCTGCAAGCACTTCTGATACAGTTTAACAAGTGCTACAGTCGGGGAAGCACAGAGTGCAGGTGTTGGGGAGCCCAGGTGAAACCCATAACCTAGTCAGGGTGGGACTTGGGAGACTTCCTGGAGGAGATGAGGCCAGAGCTGGGGTGAGAAGGATGAGCAGTGAGACTAGGGTGACACGTGGTACCTTAGGTCATTTAGTAGGTCTGCAGTGTCAGGTTTGGTTCAAATCCTGCCTCAATTGCTTCCTTAGCCCTGTGACCTTGGCAAAGTTCCTGAATCTGACTGAGTCTTGGTTTCCTCCTCTGTAAAATGGGGAGAATACTGTCTCCTTTTGAAATAGTTGTTGTAGGTAAAAAAGAAATGGGCCGGGGGACAGGCCTACTCAGCAGCCCGCACAAGGCAGGTCCTCCGTGAGTGATGGCTTTTATTATCCTTCCAGCATCTCTCCCTCCAAATCCATCTCCCACCGCCTGGTGCAATCTGTGCGCCCCCCCCCCTTTTTTTTAAATGGCCCATTTTTATGCTTCCATAAAAATACTGTGTTTTCCACCTAAAAATCCTTCTCATCGTCCAAGGGCCAGCTCAGATGCTGCCGGCCCTGGGAAGCGGCCCCTCGTCCTCCAGGCGCAGTTAATCACCTGTTGCCCTCTCACAGTCCCTCTTCCGGGTTTGAGCTGTCTGTGTTGTGCTCATTTGATAGCTTAGATGTGCATCTTCCCCTCTGCAGAGTGGGCTCTGGAAGCACACGGATGCCTTTCTTCATGTGCGCAGCAGGGTGCCAGTAAATGTGTAGGATTGTAGGGAGGTAGACTCTCAGGGGTGTGTGTATGTGTGTGTCTGTTGGGCAAGTGGGGTGAGTAGCCTGGCCTGAGAAGTGACCTAAGAGGTGAGATGTCAACAGACAAAGGCAGGAGGGGAACTCAAAAACCAAGGAAGTGAAATTAGGGCCTAGAGAGTAGTTTTGAACTTGTTTCAGGCAGCAGGATTCCTTTTGTATAAATTCTGATTTAAATGGGAGGGGTCCTGAAGACCCACCTGGCAGGTGACCCCCAAGGAATCCTGCAGGACTCAAGAGACTCCACAGTTTGCAAACTTGCGTTAGGCAGTTGGGAGGTGTAGGTGGTTCTCGAGGAGACTGACCAATCAGCTGTGGTTTCCTGTCCCCCCTCGATTGACAGACCTGGAAGTGGGTGGATTGTGGTTGATAATAGCTGAGACGCAGCCCAGCCTTCTTCCTGTTCTCACCTCCCCCCCACCCCAAGAGAAAGCAGCCCTTATGTAGTCAGAGGAGAAAACTGAGCTCATCCTCTCCTCTTTATGGTGAACAAAGTAAGATTTGTTCATGGCAAGGTAAGGGTTGCAAGAGAGAGCTTGTGATGCTAAGCTGAGACCTGCAATTACCTGATTAGCATCTTTTAAAAAAATATTGAGGTTTTTTTCTGATTATACGATATAGCACAATGATATGTACAGTATACTGTTTGTGTCAGAAAGATGAAAATGGGTCCAAACAATGCCTCATATGGGCACATTTTAATGTAAATACTTAGAAAAGGTCTGTGAGGATGCTCAGGGAATGGTGAGGGGTTACCTCTGGGTTGACACAGGGGCTGGGGGTATGGGCCAGGCAACTCACCTTTCTGTACTATTGTGAGTTTTTGAAAGAAAGGATGCTCAATGCCTCACTTGTATGATTTAAAAAATAATTTTAAAAATAATACATGTTCTTTTTTTTAATGGGAAAATATAGTCAAGTCATAATCCCTTCCACTAGAGATAGCCAGTGTTAGCTTTGGGGGGTTGCCCCCCCACACACACTTTTTAAAAAAATCTGTACCAGTGTGTGAATGTGTTAAATATGTGTACTTTTTTTTTTTACTCCCCAAACTGGTTTTATAAAATAGAGAGGTTTGTGTCCTGCTTTTTCTTCCCTTAACCTTTCCCCGTGTCATTAAATATTCTCCAAAAAACATGGTATTTAATGCCCGCCTGGTGTTCCCTGGCTGCAACCAAGCCCCCTTTGTCAGAGACACTCAGTTCTTTATGCTTGAGGGTCACCGGTTGGAACAGCCCAGTGTTGTCATTGCTGTGGGTTGGCAAATGGGCCCTCACTGACTAACCTCTGCCACGTTAACACGTGGTTTTTGGATCCGTAGCACCCCGAGCAGAAGGCAGACCGGTATTTTGTGTTATACAAACCGCCCCCTAAAGACAACATTCCCGCCCTAGTGGAGGAGTACCTGGAACGCGCCACCTTCGTAGCCAATGACCTCGACTGGCTCCTGGCCCTGCCTCACGATAAATTCTGGTGCCAGGTAACATTCTATCAAAATTCACGCTAAGACAAAGCACATGACATGCCATTGGTTGGGTGCTGTTGTTTTCCTCTTCCAGAAGATGCTTTTTTTCTCTCCTTCTTACACTGGATCCTTAACAGCAAATTGTGGTTTGGATTGCTCTGACTTGTATCACAGTCTTAGTGATGTTTACACAACGCCTTCCAACACGTCATTTTTAGAAACTCGTGTTTAGCCCTCGGCTCATTTATACCTCTTCGGTCCCTTGGGGTTGGAGTGTTTGCCACAGGCCAGGGCTGATGGGCCGTGAGCCCTGCACAGTCCACCCACACGCCCTTGGGCCTCAGTGACGAGCCCTTGCTGTCCTCTGTCGCCTGGTTTAGGTTGTCTTCGACGAGACTCTGCAGAAGTGCCTGGACTCCTACCTGCACTATGTCCCCCGAAAGTTCGACGAGTGGGTGGCCCCGGCCCCTGAGGTCGTTGACATGGAGAAGCGCCTCCACCGAAGTGTTTTTCTCACCTTCCTTCGCATGTCCACTCACAAGGAATCCAAAGTAAGCCCCGGATCCCGTGACAGGTCACCACCGCCACCTGACACCTCTGTGCCAGGCTCTCAGCCCTGGGAAGGAAGGCTCTGGAAGTATCATGTTTCCTCTGTCTCCCCTCTGCTTTTATTCCCACCATTGGGGAAGAAATCTGTGCCACCTCCCTTATCCTCTAAGTCACCGGGTCGCCTGCGTTACACCCAATGTTTTCATCAATGGGGAGCCGAGGGCCCTGTGCCAGGTGGCGCGTGACTGTGCCCTCCTTGTGCGTCAGAGGGTGAAAACATTGATTCTGAGTTTTTAGAGGAACTCGTATGTGCTTTTTAAAAACCTTTACTTTTTTCCCCCTGATTTTAAAAATAATAATGCTGTCTCTAAACAACTCAAACATAACAGAAATATTTTGTAGATAATGAAAGTCATCCACAAAATTCCCTCCCCTCAAAATGACCACTGTCAAGGTGCATGTTCCTTCAGGAAACTTTTTTCCTTTCAATGTGTGTGTGTGTGTGTGTGTGCGCATATTTATTTTAAAAATAGTATCTTGCTTTTTTGTTTTTTTAACTTGTTACATGGAAATTTTCAAATATACACAAAAGTATAATGACTCCCACATACCCATTACCTGGGTTCAACAGGTATAGACATCTTGTTTGCTCCTTCCCCCTGAGTTTTCTGTTTTTCTTGGAGTATTTTAAACAATCCCAGACATCTTGGTGAGTTACACATAGACATTTTAGAATGATTCCCCAGCTGATAGTTTTATAGTGAGCTTTTGCTTCTGTTTACATTAAGATGAAGTGTGACCACTGCTCCAGGTCAGTCCACGAGGCTCGGACGTATCCGCGGTGTGGACAGAGCTTCTTCTGTTAGCCAGGTCCCTGCTGATGGACCTGAAAGTTGTTTCTTGTGAGCTTGCTATTACCCTGCAATGCACAGTTTTTGGAAAGTCTCTCATCCTTCCTGCACTGTTCCTTAGGATCACTTCATTTCCCCCTCTGCTTTTGGAGAAATCCTCTACAACAACTTCCTGTTTGACATCCCAAAGATCCTGGACCTCTGCGTGCTCTTTGGAAAAGGCAACTCCCCGCTGCTGCAGAAGATGATAGGTGAGTAGGGCCTGTGGCCTGGGGGCGGCAGGGTGGGGGGGGGCACAGAGATGGCCCCCACATTCCAAAGGCGGGCGCCCGGATGAGCACAGGGGGATTCAGAGCAGCAGCAGTGGGTGGTGCTTGGAAATGTCTTAGTGGACGTGTGTGTCAACCCTGAAAGAAGTGACTAAGTGGCGGTGGGGGAGTGGAGACAAAAATGGGCATCACGCAGCTGCTCCAGGATCTTGGAGTCCTAGCATTAGGCCACGTGTCAAACAGTCGAAGGAGTCGGGGAGTTTGCTTCGGCAATGAGAGTAAGAACGGTGGCGACAGCTAACAGGTATCTGAGTGCTCACTGGCGACTCTGCCGACGCTCCTCATACATCATCTCAGTTGATCCAGTCGCCCTGTGATGTCGGTAGTGTCATCATCCCCATTTACAGTTAAGGAAACTGAGGTTAAATGTAAGGGGCTTGCCTGAGAGGCCATGACTAAGGAGTGGCCAGGCTGGGATTTATGTCACTTCGGCCTGACTCTCAAGCTCTCGCCCTGGGCCACTCCCTGCCTCAGGGGTGAGGAGGCTGCCTCAGAAATGTCGAGATTTGCGTTGCTGCTGAGAACAGGTGGGGGCAGAGTTCAGGGAGGACCCTTTGGGGTTGTGAAGGGAACAGACATCAGCAGTTGGATCCCACCAGGAGGCCATGGGTTGGAAGGTTCACTCAGAGGCGGAAGCTTTGTTGGGAAGTTACAGAGGGAACAGTGCCGCAGTGGACTCGTCTTTGAATAGCCACTCATGGCATTGGACTGGCGCGGAGAGCTACTCACCCTGGACACCCCTGTCAGCACTCCTCACCCTGAGATTGTAGGATAGAGACTTCCAAATGCCCAGTTACCGAGCTCAGTTATCCCTAGAAATGTCTTCTTCCCTTCCTTCCTACCTCCCCCCCTGCAATAATAAAGGTAATATATGTTAATTTAGAAAATTTTGAAAGAATATAAAGTGTAAAGAAACAGGAAAGCAATTACTAAATTCCTGCAACCAGAGACAATGATTTGGTGATTATTCCCTTCTAGTCTTTTCTCCTTGTATTTTTTTTAAAACAGAGCATAATGTGTATGAAATTTCACATCCAGCTTTTTCATTGGAACGACCTCTGGTTTCTCATTCAAATCTAATTATTGCCTGATCATCAGTTAATTTCTTTTATTTTCCCCAGGAAAGACCCTTAATAATTATACTCTAGCAGAGGTTGCGGTGAGTGCACACAAGCAGGCACGATTAGTTAGAGAAACAATTATTAGGCTGGTTTAGTTGGAGTGGAGCATTCTGGGAGGGCAGCGCAGGAGACAGGGGAAGAAGCTGGGGCCAGATCAAGGAGGGCTCCACGCCAGGCTTTGGCACCTGGGGAGCAGTATCGTTTGGTGGCTAAGAAGGCAGGTTCTAGAGTTGAACTGGCCAATCCACAGCTCTAGTCCCGGCTGTGTCACCTTGACCAAGTCAGTTAGCCACCCTAAGCCTGAGTTTTCTCACTTGAAGAAAGGGAAGACCAACTTGTAGGATGGTTGTGGGGATTAAATATGAAGTGGTGCTCAGCACAGAGCCTGACACATTACAGGCACTTGGTAAGTGCGAGCTCTTACTGTGACGAGGCTGTGGGAGCCTCTAGGAGCTTGGAGCACCTAGGAGCTTGGAGCAGGCCGGGGAGCCATCTGGCGACAAGGTTAATCTGGCAGCATGCAGGTGGGGAGGGTGATGACGGGAGCCCATGGAGGGGGCCAGGGCTTCAGCGTGGGTTTGAAGGTGAGAGCCTGCTTGGGCTGCTGGGGCAGAAAAGGACACATCTGGGAGTAAAGCGGGGCTTAGTGAGGTCAGCTGTAGGGAGGAGTCTTAACGAATCTGGAGAAAACGTGAGGTGGGGGAGCAGGTTGTAAGTAGAGGCAAGGGCAGCATTAGGTCCGTGGGCTGTAGACGGCTGTGAGGGTCCAGGCAGAGATGCTGTCTGGCCGCATTTCCAGACAAGCAAGGGTGGTGTGAGAGAGCTCCGCCTGTTGCCAGGGTTCCTAATCTTTTGGGTCACTGACTCCTTTGAGAATCAGATGAAAGCTTGTCTCCAGGAAAACATACCCCCTCATAGAGTTCGAGCTGTTTTAGATATTCTCACCCCCAGATTGGGAACCCTAAATTGGCTTATTAAGGAGAGCCCTTTCTTTGGCTCACAGAGGCTGGTTCACAGAAAAGAGGGCAGGATCAGGTATCAGGAGCCCCTTCATATTGTGTGTGTGTGTCTGTCTATCTGCCTCTCCGTCTGCAGGCCCCTTCTCCACACCCTTCAACACGCGTGTGCACGCACACACACACACACACACACACACACACACACTAGCTCTCTTTCCAACCCTTGAGCAGAAGACACGAGACACAGCAAGGGGCAGCCTCCACTTTCTCCACCACAGAAGCTCTTGAGCAAAGCAGATCAGCTGGAAGAGGGTTGACAAAAGAGACAAGGGGGGAGCAAGGGAACTGGCCAACTGTCCTTTGGGCAGAAGCCCAGTCCTTGCCCTGTCCCTGCCTCCTCCTTGTTTTTTCAACCTTAAGGCTGGTGTTGTGAATCAGCAAGTGTAATTGTGAAAGCAGGGCCCTTCAGTTAGACTCTCTTGGAGCTGCTTTGCCAGAGCAGGAGTATATGAGGCCTTGGCCCTGTGGAGGACAGCACTGATCTCTTTGGCAATACCTTGCATCCACCCTGGGTTTCTGAACTACTTCAGTCTGAGAAGGGATATTTCAAGGGAAGCCATTGCTGTCCCTTCTTTTTTAATTATTTCTTTAAGAGATCAAAGTCAGATCTTCAATGTCATTGGAATCAGATAAAGGAGAAGAAGGAGACTCCAAAGACCGCAAGGGTATATTGTGAAATGTGATCTATTTTGATGCTTATAAAATATCCCTGTTACTCAGGCCTAAGCATGGAAAGGATTATGGAAGAGTGCCTCCCCCTCTTCCCGGTGGTCCAGGAGTGGTGAGGACCACTGTGTGGCCTGGGAAGTATGGGAGGAGACCTGCTCCTGATGCCTGGGTCAGGAGACTCTGCCTGGAGAGGGTGACATCTGCCTTATGGTAGGCTTAGCTCTGGGAGGTCACTGCAGTCAGAGGGAGGGGACAGGGCTCACTGTGTGAGGTTGAGGATGGTGTGAGGGAAGAATGCAATTCGAGGGTTGGGAAGAGGGTGGCCGGAGATGCCAGCAGAAGCCAGATCTTACAGGCCCTTCGTGCCGTGGTCAGGAGTTCAAACTTGCCCTTGAGGATATTGCTAGGAGGGTTTTATGAGGAAGAGCAGAGGTTGGTGGGGAGACAGCGCAGTCACTCCCCGCCTGTCAGGAGCAGGTGGGCACAGATGGTCAGGGAGTACCTTCACAGGTTGAGGGGTCAGATGGGAGGTGCTGAGGAAGCTCCTGCTGGTGAAACTCAGTTTTCTGGAATCGAGGAATGAAGCGGCCTCCAGGAAGGTGTATACACAAAGTCCAGCCACCTAGTGACTTGCTTACTCACCCAGCCCCATCTGGCCTTTGATCTCATTCATTTTCAAATCCTCCAGGATAGGGCGAGGGCTGCAGGGTTATCATTAAGGCAACCGAGGACAGACCTGCCCAAAGACAGAGGACACCTAGAGGTCAGAGCACCCTGACAGTCAGCCAGCCTTAGGTCCTGGGATTGTAGTAGGATGAGGAACCCAGGCTCTTCTTAAGGGCTGGGGCATTTTGCATCATCATGTCCCCTAGCTAGCTGTGATCCTCCTTCCCTCCCCCCTTCCCCCACCCATTTGGGCAGCCAGGACACTCGGTTTCTGTTCCAGTTACCATATGCTCTAACCTCCGCACTCACAGCAGCAGCACTTGGAGGATAGTGAACACTTGGGGGGGGGGCTTCATTTTATAGGAATAAGTGCAAATGTGTGGTAAATCTATCTCCAGGTCCCGGCAGGCCTCTCACCTTGGAGTAGGGATTAGTATGGCTAGCAGATTCAAAAGCAGAGGGTAAGAGAATTTCTAGAGAAATTTCTCCCTAGAATCTCCTCACATTACTAGAGGCGTGGCCTGGCAAGACTCCTGGACTGTAGCACCCAGGCTTCTTGAGCAGAGTGATCCTGTCTCCTAATTTTCCTGGATGACCAGCTCCAGTTTACAAAGCCAGTGCTGTCATACAAAGGACACTGCCCAAGTGTGATCATTCCCTGGGGATGGCAGGGTGAGCTGGTTTGACCAGGGAGGGTCTTTTACGTAATTTGCTGGGCAGAGGTGCTTAAAAGGTTAACTTGTACTGAGCAAGGTCCCTCCCTCACCCTGGGGAAGTTTCTAGGCTGGGCCAAAGCTCTGTGCCAGCGGGGCCCAGGGCCAGGACTGCTTTAGTGCAGGCAGGCTTAGGAAAGAGGAGAAAGGTCACAGAACATGCTGGCAACCATTTGTACTGCGTCCTCTCCACTCCTACTGTCTTTTCCCAATTCCTACCTTTCTCTTCTCTTTTCAGGAAACATCTTTCTCCAACAGCCAAGTTATTACAATGACCTGGATGAAACCATGCCCACCATCCTTCAGGTACTGACTGACTCTCAGCCCTGCCCAGGGGAGGCAGAGCCCTTCTCCTACCTGCTGATGTTTCTCAACTTTCCTGGAAGAGTCGGGGAGAAATCCCCCCCACCCGCCACCCCAGATACACCTCCAGACTGTCTCTTTGTTGCACCCCTCACCTCGCTCCTTTGAATTCATCCTTTCCTCTCTTGAACAGGACTGAAATCTAAGGGCTGTCCAGCACTCATACAGAAAGAGCTTGGGGTGCATTTTGTGTTGTTTGTCAACAGCCATCTACCTCTAAGGATACCCCTGTACGTTTCTCAAATCAGATGAAATAATGTTCATTGTAGAAAATTTGGAAAATTTTAAAAAAAGAAAAAAAAAACAGAAAGAGGAAGATTAATCTCCCTCCATAATCCCACCACCAAGAGATAACCACTGTTGACAGTAACTCTTAGAATTTTACATGCTAGCATACTTAAAATATAGCACAATCAGTTAAACACTTACATGATTTTATGATGGGCTCTGTTTTCCCCTCACTGTTGATTTGTCTTTTATTTCAATATAGTTCCCATAAATCGCCATCTCCAGGGGATCCAAAAACATATGTTACTGACTGTAACTCTTAAATATTCATCACCATACACTTGTCCAGTCTATCCAGGTAATATCCACAGGATTTACATACATTTTGTCATTTTAATCCTCACCACAATCCTGCAAGAAGGATGCCCCCATTATTCCACTTTGACACAGATTCCACTCTGACCCCGCTCTCTGAGAAGGTCACTGTCTCAGCTGGTGTCCCAGGAGTGCTGGCATATATTTAAAGATTCCGAGGCAGTTTTCAGATCACCAGTCCCTCGCTGCAGGGTGGGGGTCCTAGCTGCTGGCTCGACGGGATGTGGGAGAGTCATCTATTGTGTTTCACAGGTCTTCAGCAATATCCTCCAGCACTGTGGTTTGCAAGGGGACGGGGCCTGCGCCACACCCCAGAAGCTTGAGGAGAGGGGCCGGCTGACCCCCAGCGACATGCCTCTCCTGGTGAGGTTGCCCTTCAGCCCAGCTTCTTTCTGGCCAGTAGAAGGCCCAGCAGCTTCTTCCTCTGCTCACAGCCCTTTTTACCCCAACCCCACCGGCAGCTGTTCCCGTCACACAGGTATAGAGCGTTTCAGCAGGCCTTCTCTTTTCACTGGGAGCTTCATTTATGGAGTAGCAGAGGGAACAGGATGGAGGTTGAGTCTTCACATAGTTCAGGTGGACAGGTTCCTTGGTGCGTTATTCATTGAGCCTTTCATCCACCGCGCTGATTTGCGCGGAGGAGCCCCTAGCACGTGCCAGGCCCCAGGCTGGGCTGTGAAGGTGAAGCAGTGAGCAGAAGCAGACATGGCGCCTGCTCTCATGGAACTCAGAATCTAATGGGGATGACAGACGGGAGGTAAATGTTTAAGGAGCCTGGACGTGCGTCTGGCCCTGTGTTAAGCACCAAAGTTAGAGGAGGAACGAAGCAGCTGTGAGCTGCCCTCCTGGAGCTTGCGATCTCGTGGGAGAACAGGCCTTAAACAAGTGTTTCAGAAAAGGGCACACCGAGTGCTGTGGGAGCAGGGCATGTTACCCCTCTGAACCGCAGAGAAGTCTCTACAGATAAGTCTCCTCATCTGTAAAATGGAGATCCCAGCCTGCTTGTTAGCGTCATCGTGAGAATCAGAGAAGCCTATGAGGACGCACTCTCTGTTCTGTACAGGCGCTTCAAACTCTAAGGAAAGTGGGGTGGGCTATTCTTGTCCTCACTGGGATGTACTTTCTGTGTGGGACCTCAGGCGCTGTCTTCAGATTCAGGGACAGGTTCTCCTTCAACTTCCAAGAGAGAATCGTATTAGCCCAGGGGACCTCCCTGGCGGTCCAGTGGTTAAGACTTTGCCTTCCAGTGCAGGGGGTGCGTGTTCGATCCCTGGTTGGGGACCTAAGATCCCACATATGCCTTGCGGCCAAAAAACCAAGACAAGGCAGAAGCAATATTGTAACATTCAATAAAGACTTTTAAAATGGTACACATCAAAAAATATATATATATATTTAATTTAAAAAAAAAGAGAGAGAGAGAGAGAATCGTATTAGCCCAGAGCTAGAAGTCACCCTAGAGATCCCCGGCTGTGCATCTGTTTGAACTACAGTAGCAAGACCCGAGCTCCCCAGATCGTGCTTCTATAGATGGACAAGCCAGTCTTTGCCCGGGACCTCCAGCGTTCACCTGCCTGTTGGGGACCCCCGGCTTTGTCAGCTTTGTCTCAGACCCTCTACAGAGCTGTCCCTGGGGGTGGAAGAGAATAATGCAGTGTTTTCCTTTGGCGACAGGAATTAAAGGACATCGTTCTCTACCTTTGTGATACCTGCACCACACTCTGGGCCTTTCTGGATATCTTCCCTTTGGCTTGCCCAACCTTCCAGAAGCACGACTTCTGTTACAGGTACAGAGGTAGTTCTGGCTGTTGAAGTCGAGGTTGGAGTTCACATCTTCGTTCAGCAAGTATTTATTGGGTGCTTAGGATGCACCAGGCCCTCTTCCAGCTCCTGCCTGTGTGGAGGCTGCATTTGAGAAGCACTGCTATTTGGGGCTAAGAACAGGGGAGGGGAGGAAGAAAAACACCAACCCAAGAGTCGGGCAGTTTCAATTCAGTCCCATTTTGTTTCAGAGCCCCTGTCACAGGCAGTCACAGGGAGTGAGAGATGATAAGGAGCGGGCTGAGGACTTCAGCCTCCAGCCCAGGGAAGAGCACACGTGAGGACGTGAGCAGATGTGCGCCCGTGTGGCGCCAGCTGCTGGGGCCGAATTATGAACACAGACGAGGGAGCAAAGTTCTATCTGGTGAAATAAGAGAAGGTTTCAAGGCGACCCTTAAATGAGGTCTTAAGAATGAACAGCAACCTTCCAGGCAGAGAAAGGTTTCCACGGCCGGAAGGGCATTCAGGCTGGCAGAGTGAAGCCTGTGGAGGCCCAGCGTGTGTTCCGGGGAGAACAGGGGAGTGGAGTGTGACACGGAGGGCGGGTGTGGGCGTGGGGAGCAGGCGACAACCAGAGAGGGCTCCAGGGAAGTCAGACTTGGTTTGATGTGTGCTGGCAGGGAGTGGGGCCTTTGTTGTGCAGGCAGGAGGGAGGCCCTGGAGGCTTTTATCCAAAGAACTCATAGAAAGATCCTGCTGTGATGAAGAAAGATACCAAGGGGGATACGGGGTGGGGAGGGAGACCCTGTTTGCCCACTTAGCACCGTGGGCATCTGTTCCATGTGCAGTGAGAAGGGGGTGCGCGGGGGGTGGGCTGGTAACTGGCACACTGCCTGGCAATGGCAGAAGGTGGGGGTGGGCTGCCCTGTTCTCAGTGGCCTCTGGCTGTTCTTGCCAGGCGTCTCTCCCCACCGTTCGCAGGAGCTTCTGGGAGCTGCCCAGCCCCGTCCACCCAGCCCTCTGTGCATTCGGTCATTTGCTCATTTTGTTTCAACAAAACATTTATCTAGCCCTGGCATGTGCCAGAGATGGCAGCTTGGTGCCCTGAGCCTGCCTGGATCTCCTCAGCTCCCGAAAATCAGACATGAGGATTGATCGGCCTCCCGGAGAACGTTAGAATAAAGCACTGATCCATACTTTCCCCAGAAGGAAGGGGTTAGGATGGGACTCTTAAAAATGTTGTCACAGTTTTTAAAAGGTATCTTTTCTCATGGTAAATGTGACAAATGCTTGTAGGAACTTCGGGAAATCCCCAAAGGTAGGAAATGAAAATCACTCTGAGAGATCATGCTGTTCTTAGACGTATTTTACTCCCCATAAGCATTTTCCCATTTTGTGAAAGCATCTTCCCAAACATGGCACAGATGGCTTTGGAAAGGGTCTTTGGAGATGGGAGGGTCATTTCTGGAAGAGCTGACTTTCCTGCGAGGTACCCGTGGTGGCAGGGGAGCAGCTCCACCCGTCTCAAGATGAGGAGGAAGAAAACACTCTTGACTGAGAGTGACCCTGCCTTTGGCAAATGACACTGCCTCTGACCCACAAACAGCCTGGGGCTGGCTCAGCCTGTTCCAACTGTGCTGGAGGCCAGGAACACCCACTGAGCGAAGCAGCCCCTCAGTCCCAGAGGGCTCTGGTCAAGGGGCTACCTCCCCAAACAGCCCTCTAGCTAATCTCTCTCAGAACAACCTTCTCCGCCCTCCTCTCTTTCTGTCCTTTAATTCTGTGAAGGAATAATACATTCACATGGTTCAAAACTCAGAAAGTATAAAATACACATTGAAAAGCCTCCCTCTCCCCCTTCCCCAGTTCTGTTCCTCACACACAAGCATCGTGTTAGTTTTTTTTGTGGAATTTTCCAGAGATATGCATATAAATACGCACATATAAGCAAATATACACATTATAAATCTCCTGCCCTCTTTTTAATATTTAATATACTGGCATATTATGAGGACTGTATGTACTGTTTGCATTTTACTTTTAAATTTAATGTACATCTGTGCATAAAGCACCTTCAGTCTTTGGTATGGCTGGGTAGAATTCCATTGTGTGGGACACCAGCCCCCAGAGATTTAGTTTTTTTCCAACTGTTTGCTATTACAAAAAAATTGCCGTAAAGAATAACTTTGCACACAGGTCATTATGTACCTCTTTACAAGTACATCTGAGAAATAAATTCCTAGAAGTAGGAATTTGTGGGAACAAATGGTATATGCATTTAAAATTTTCACAGATCTCACCAAATCACCCTCTATAGGGGTTGTTTCAGTTAACCCTCCCACCAGCAGTGTATCCTGGCAACTCCTGACTCTGCTTGAGCCAAACTACCCTCTCTCTTGTCTTCTGGGTGCCATGCTGTGGGCCTCGAAAGGCCTGCCTCTTTGGGCCTGCTTACCCTCTGCTACGCACAGCACTGCACTAGGAAAAAGTTGTCAGCAGCCAGCCGATTGACAGACAGATGTTTACAGGGTGCCTGCTGCAGATTCAGCACTGTCCTAGGCACGTCAGCTGCATTTCTGGCTTTGGGAAGCTTAAGATGTTCAGAGATAGAATTACACCCCAGAAGAGAGGTAGCTGCATTTTAAGTTGTGAAAACACGATCTTCTGAGTGCTGTGCATCTAGTTCCGGGGAGGAGTAATCACAGGGGTGAGCGCGATCAGGAAGCGTGTGGCTGGGATGAAGAGTTTCTGTTTTCGCTTTTGTTGAAATTTTTATTGGAGTATAGTTGATTTACAGTGTTGTTAGTTTCAGGTGTACAGCAAAGTGAATCAGTTATACACACACACACACATATATATATATATATATATATATATATATCCATTCTTTTTCAGATTCTTTTCCCATATATCAGTAGGTTGCTACAGAATTTTTTTTTCTTTATTTATTTTTGGCTGCATTGGGTCTTCGTTGATGTGTGCGGGCTTTCTCTAGTTGTGGCGAGCGGGGGCTACTCTTCGTTGGTGCGCGGGCTTCTCATTGCAGTGGCTTCTCTTGTTGTGGAGCACAGGTTCTAGGCGCGCGGGCTTCAGTAGTTGTGGCACACAGGCTTAGTTGCTCTGCGGCATGTGGGATCTTCCCAGACCAGAGATCGAGCCCCTGTCCCCTGCATTGGCAGACAGATTCTTATCCACTGCGCCACCAGGGAAGCCCTGTTACAGAACATTGAGTAGAGCTCCCTGTGCTATACAGTAGGTTCTTATTAGTTATCTATTTTATATATAGTAGTGTGTCTATGTTAATCCCAGTCTCCTAATTTAGGGGATGGAGAGTTTAAATCTGAGTTGAGAAGGGGTGGCTGTGAGGTTGCTGAGGTGAGAAGCAGGGTTGGCTATACTGTGCCAGGTATGGATGTACCAGAGAGGAGTTACACTTTGATGTCATAGGAGGTAGGGAGCTGCCGGCAGTTTTTGAGCAAGAAAAAAGTCACCTTGTATTTGTTCTTCAAACCCCAGTGAGTCCTGGGTGGCCTTCTCATTGCTCTGTTAGAATGAGCCTATCTGGGCCTTGGTTTCCCATATGAATGGGGGAAGTAGCTCCAGGGCACTTCCCACGAGGCTCTTCCTAGGACCAGCCACTGTGGGACAGTCTGGGGTGAACTTCAGGAAGAGCCAGGGTGGTCCCGGGAGAAAACTGTGGTGACAACTTGGGAGCAAGAAATAGGCCTTCCCACTCCCTTGAGTTTGCTTTGCTTTTTCTAATGAAGTGTGATATTTGTGAGCTAATCCAGCCTTTTACCCACGTGTGCCACCACAGGCTAGCTTCCTTTTACGAAATAGCAGTTCCCGAACTGGAGTCTGCAATTAAGAAGAGGAGGCTTGAAGATAGCAAGTGAGGCGGGGACAAAACTAAGAGTATTGTTGTGGGAGAGAGAAGCCCAGCTCTGGCCCTGCCCTCCGTGGGCCTTGGCATCCCCATCTCTAAGCAAGGGGGTGGGACCAAGGACCATGCGGATTTGGCTGGTGCCTCCCTACCTAATGGCCTACCGGCCTCGGTATTGAAGCCTTTTCCCTTCAGCTGTTGCTCCAAGCTCTTATTGACCTGCTGGTTCCTGACCCCCTGTTTGAGCTGAGAAGTGGCCCTGGAACCAGCTGGCCTTTCAGAGCCTGTAGCCTTTTGCCAACTGCTGTCAACAGCGAACTGTGAGGCTTTCCCAGCCCCTGGGGGCGGGAGCAGGGGTTGGGGGGCAAGGGGCACCTGCAAATGCTGGAAAAAGTTCCCTCGGTGCCTTTTTTGCCTCTCAAATCTACTTCTTTTTTCTCTGTGGCCTTCGAAGGCTGCTGGGTGACCTGTGGCAGAGGCTCTCCCATTCCAGGAAGAAGCTACTGGAGATTTTTCACATCCTCCTGAACCAGATCTGCCTTCTTCCAGTCCTAGAAAGCAGGTAAACACTCGGGAGCCACTGCCCCACCCAGGGGGAAGAGCCCCCTCCCCAAGCCCAGCAGAGGCATCTCCCTCACTTCATCTTGTCCCTCCCCTGCTCCAGGGTTACTGAGCAAAGATGGGAAACTGAGAAAAATGCCTCTTTCTTCCAACTGGCTGGAGGCCTGGCAGAGGGGTGGGGTGAGCGGGCGAGGAAGGGAGCTGCAGATTGTCTGCATGGAATGAGCTCATCTTGCCTGTGTCCTGTTCCAGCTGTGACAACATTCAGGGCTTCATTGAAGAGTTCCTTCAGATCTTCAGCTCCTTGCTGCAGGAGAAGAGGTGAGCGTGTGGCTGAGTTAGGACGGGCCCGTGGCACTCCCACCAGCCCCAGGAGACCTTACGTAATAGAGCCCCTGCCATGTACTCACCACAGTCTAAGCTTCTGGGATTTGTTGTTGGGCAGCAGACACGGGGAGTGGCCCGCAGCAAACCAGCCCCTGTGGCTCCAGCCCTGTCTTCCCCGGCACCCTCTCCCCACCACCCCCGCTGCGCTCTCTCTGGCAGGTTCCTCCGGGACTATGATGCGCTCTTCCCCGTGGCCGATGACATCAGCCTGTTGCAGCAGGCCTCGTCAGCCTTGTATCCTTCCACTGCAGCCCCTGGGACGGGCCTGACCTGACCGGGTCAGACCCACAGGAGTGGAGGGACATTGGGCCCCAGAACATGCGGCCAGCCTGCCCTAGACGCCCGCCGAGGCCCCGGCCCCAGTCTCTGGAGGAGATGACTGCTCTGATCCTTGGGGCAAATACAGCCCTACTTACCCTAGTCTTTGCTGAGCATCTGGACCTGTGTGACCAAGATGTACTCAGCCCTGCCCTTATGGACCTCACTGCAGGATGAGAGATAGATAATTAAATAGGCAGTTAGAGTGTCATATGGGAGAAATTCAGAGTCAGGGGAAACCAAGGGGGCCTTCAACCCAGTGGAGCTTGGGGTGGGGGTGTCACACGGAAGTGAAATCCAAGTTGAGAACAGCACAAGGAAGAGGAGGTAGCCAAACCCTGAATTAAGTGTTCCCAGGGGACAGCGGACAGAGCAGGCCTGTCTGAGGAGCCCACAGATGTTGTGTGCAGATTGCAGAGGGCTGAGGGGAAGGGGTCTAGCAGGAGGGGGTTTAGGCCATGGCAGATGAGCTGGGGCTGGGCAGACCTGCATGGCCCAGGGATGGCCCTCACTGAGAAGTTTGGGGTCAGCCCTGCAAGTGCTGGGGAGCCATGGAAGGGTGTGAAGCAGAGGGTGACATTGTCAGTTTCATACTTTGGCTGGTGGGGGGTTGGGCTAGAAGTAGAGTGGGGGGGTCTAGGGCAACTCCCCAGCATCTGGCTTGGCAATACCCAGGGTAGTGGAGAGGGAGGAGGGGCAGGAACGAGCAGGCCCAAGGGCCATTTTGGTGGCTGGGTAGGTTGCTCAGTCCTGTCTCAGCGACACCCTGTGGGCCCCCAGCCTTTGCAGAAAGCCCGCAACTGGTTCGACAGGAAGCCCAGTGGTAGTGTCCCCACCAGGCCCTCTTCCTGGGGGTCAGTACAGAGGAGGAGCTGCTGGCTTGTCCAAATGCCATGTTCCAGGATGCTCTGCTGCCAGCCCCTGGCCCTGTCTTTACCCAGAGCTGCTTTCTGCTGAGTGGCAGGTACCGGGTTTTCAGGCTGGTGTGGCTCTGGTCTGCCTGGCCCATTTCCTCATGTAGCCCAGGTGCCCATGATGCCCACTGGATGCAGCCCAGAAAGCCCCTGGCCGAAGCTGTACAGTCAGATGCTGGGGATGAATTGAGAAACAATGCTGCCTTGGAGCTGCCCTCCCGAGAGACTCCTTAACACGTCCTCACAGGGACGAGACTCGGACCGCCTACATCCTCCAGGCAGTTGAGAGTGCATGGGAAGGGGTGGACCGAAGGAAAGCCACCAATGCCAAAGACCCACCGGTGGCTGAGAATCCTAACGGGGTCGTGGAGGCGGTAGAGGCGGTCAGCAGACCGTCATCACTTCCCCAGAACTCGGAAGAAGAGGAGGTGTGTGACAAGAGCGGTGCTTCCCCTGCTCCCCAGCCCCTCCTGGCCCCATCGAGAGGTTGGGGCAGCGGGAAACCTCCCTTCTTTGTTCCTGCTCTCAGGGAAAAGGGTTTCTTTTGGAGTTGACAGTCTTGAGCTGCTGGTCAGCTCTGCGTTGCCTTTAGAGGGTTCTGAGCTGCGGGCATGCTAGGCGGGGTGTGAGGAAGGCAAGTCGCTTAGCTGTCAAAGCCTCAGTTTCCCCTCCATAAGATGAAGCAGTGAAATTCCATGTGAAATCCTTGTTGGCCCTCTCCTCTAAACAGAGTGGAAACCTCTGATCTAGTGCTTTCACTCCAGATTTTTCCAGAACTCACCATCGCCAAGTCTGTGGCCGTACTGATTGGCCACTGAGCCCAGGACTCTCCCTGCATGTCAGGAGGCACCATGATGTGGGGATTAAGACCACACAGTCTCTGGGGTCAGGCAGCTCAGGGACGTATCCTGGTTCTGCCACCTGCCAGCTGTGTGGCCTCAGGCACGTCCCTCACATCACCCTTGGTTTCTCACCTGTAAGGTGGGGACTGCCACTGTCCCCACCTCCATGTGGCTGTGGGATGATGCTCAGAGCTGCTGTGTGGAGTGAGTGCTCTGAGCCTGGCTGGCCCTCAATGCTCCATTGACAGACGCTGCTGCTCTTCCTGTTAGACCCTAGGCCTCATGACTGCTGTCCCAGGACCTTGGAGAATGACAGCCCCTTGTGCCTCCCCGCACCACCACCCCTTTTCCCCGTTTGGCTTATTTCAGACATGGAGGAGTTTTACTGTTGTTTTTTTGATTTGTAAATTTCCTTAAAAGCCTAAAAAATTAAGCCACTTCGAGCTGTCTATACACTGAATACCCCTCATTGAGGCGGAGATAATCAAAGGAGAGCATCTCCACGTAGTCAGGTCTGGTGGTTGCTGTTCCGCTCTGACATCAGTCATCAACCCGTCAGAGCAGGAAAAGGACTTGATTCATAGAAGCCATGGCCGTTTATGGAGAGCCTAGTCCATGCCAGGCACAGTGCTCTGTGTTTTTTGTGCAAAAGCACACTGCCCCAAGTCACACAGCCAGAAGTAGCTCAGCTGGTAAATCGTAGAGCCCCCTTTCACTTAAGTGACTTGGCTCAGGTCCCTCGGCCAGGAGGGACAGGGCTGGGACTCAAACCAGGTCCCCTGACTCGAGACCAGCACTGTTGGGGGCCGGTTGCCCTGTCACTGGCCCAACCTAGCCTTCCTCTACTTCACTCTGGCTCTTCCCACAGTGCCTGGGGGCAGCAGCTGCTCCAGGCCCCGCCGTGTGTGGCGTGGAGCTGGACTCACTCATCTCCCAAGTGAAGGACCTGCTGCCAGACCTTGGCGAGGGCTTCATCCTGGCCTGCCTGGAGCACTACAGCTATGACCCGGAGCAGGTGATCAACAACATCCTGGAGGGGCGGCTGGCCCCTGCCCTCAGCCAGCTGGACCGCAGCCTAGACAGGTGGGAGAGACGGGTGGGAGGAGGCTCACAGCGTCCAGCCTGCCCCGGGGCCCTTGTCAGGGGCCCTTCTTAGTTCCTCTGCCTCCCACGCCTCCTTCCCACGTGTCCCGGGACTCAGCTCGCTTGCTCTTCCCCACAGCAGTTTCCCAACCATGGAAGCTAATGTCCTCTTTGAGGAAACAGAAACCTCAGGCCCCGGAGGTCCTCACATGCCCCCTGCAGGGCAGAGTGGGCACCGCCGGACTGCCCTGCTCCACCTCGTAGGAAGACCCATTAGAGCCACAGGGATGTGACCAAGGGGTCGACAGCCTTCAGAGCTCTGATGTTGCTGGCCTGCCGTGTCATTGCCACCTTCCCAGTAGATTCCTGAGGGAGGACAGCCAAAGCTCACTTCCTTCACAACCACCCTTCTTTTTTGGGGGGGGGGGGGCTGCACCGCACGCCTTGTGGGATTTTAGTTCCCGACCAGGGATCGAACCTGGACCCTCGGCAGTGAGAGCGCAGAGTCCTAACCACTGGACTGCCAGGGAATTCCCCCATACCCACCTTTCCTGAGTCGGGCCCACTGCTTCCCTGAAGGCCCCGGGAGGCAGAAGGAATGAGTGCAGGAATGGATGTTTCTTCCATGAATAAATTTTGTTTATTGAATGAATGAATGAATGAATGAAGTTAGCTCTGCCTTTGGACAAGCTCCTCAGCCTCCGTGTGCCAATTTTACAGGTGAGGGCACTTGAGGCAAAAAGAGCTTGAGTGACCTCTGACTATCTCATAGCGCTGTCGTGAGCAAAACCTGTGTGAATGGCATGCAGGACCAAGGGACACTTTGTATGAGGGGTGGCCGCCTACCCAGGCAGGGGCAGGATTAGACAGGATTGGGCAGGTTTTTAGGCTGTGTCCCAGGTGTGGCTATTGAAGGGGGGTGGAGTCTCTGACGGATAAGACATGATGGGGGGAATGGGTGCAGATAGACATCCACTAGCAAGGCCCCCTGAAATGGATTTCTGTGCTGCCCCCCAGACAGGTAAAGCCAGACCCGACTCCCCTGCTGGCATCTCGTCACAACATCTTCCAGAATGATGAGTTTGATGTGTTCAGCAGGGACTCAGTGGACCTGAGCCGGGTACACAAGGGCAGGAGGTGAGTGTGGTGGGCCGTGGGGTTCCAGGGACCCCAACTCTGCAAGTGCAGAGAGAAAGCGAGAAACTCAGGGCCCCCATCTTGATGGAATTGGTCGTGGAGCTTCAGCTCGGGGCTCCCCCCATACCTGGCACCCATGTGCTCCCAGCAGCCGAGCTCAGGGTCTCTAATGATCCTGCTTTAGGCTCCAACTCTGCACACAGAGTTAGTGAGTCCTCCTTGTTGACAGCAAAAGGCCAGCGGGACCGAAACCAGCCCCTCTTCCCTTCTTACATCTTTGGAGGTGTCCGCCACTGAATCCCTGGATGGGAGAGCTGGGCAGTGCTTCCCAGCAGCTGCTCCTTGACCTGAATTTTTCCATCTGGTGACAAAATGAGCAAATGAAGGACCTGTCCTGAGTGAGCTTTTCAGAAGTGAATGTATTCCATTTTAAGGCCTTTCCACTTAATGTTTGGTCTATGTCCTTTTTACTTTTTTGGCATTGAAAAGTCCATTCATCATTTATTCAACAAATATTTGCCTGGTGCTTCTAGGCCCTGGATTTATTAGGTGCTGGGGATGTGGTGGGGAGTGAAACAGGCAGAGCCCCTGCCCACGTGGAGTTTGCACTAATCAGCTTGACAAACAAGCAACATGAAATTGCAGATGAAAAAGATTCTCCAAGGTGGAGGTGCACAGACTTCCAAGCCTCTAGTCGGGGCTTCAGTCCAGGCAGAAAGGCTCCTTGGAGAAAATGATGTGGGACTGACTGTGGAAGGATGAGGAAGGGTCAGTTGTGCAAAGGGGGCAGAAGCTTTCCAAGCAGAGTGAACAGCAGGGGTGGTGGCCCCGAGGACGTGGGAGCATGGTGAGGGTCGCTTGAGCCGATACATTATGTTTTGGAAAGATCACCTGGCTTCGGAATGGAGACCCCTTGGAGGGGCTGAGAGTCAGCAGCCACATGGCATGATGGAGAATGGCGGGATCAGACACCGTCAGCCCTGCACTAGACCCCCAGCGTTCTCCTGCATGGGGCTGCTGCACGGAATCCAGAAATCTAGGAACCGCTGGATGAGTCCAGCCTGCCCTCTCCCCCAACACGTAGATGGAGGTGGTGAGGGTCAGAGAGGGGAGAGGACCTGCCCCGTTCTTGGGATAGGAGCCTCAGTGCCAGAAGCTCAAGCTGTTCCCCATTCCCAGGGCTGTCCCAACGCTAGAAGCGTGGCTGACTGCTGGCCTGTGTACCCGGCACAGGGCAACTATAAAGCCATCTGGCTGGCTGGACAGGAAGCATTTGCAAACTGCTTAGTCACGCACGTTGCAACATCCCCAGATCCCAGGCTGGCGATGTTCTCCTGTATCAGTGGCCACTGTTCCAGGCCAGAATGACCCTGCCATGGGGAGAGGGGCAGATGAGGAGGGCTGTACCCCTGCTCGAAGGAGCTCCCGGCTGCCTGGCTGAGAGACCAGGTAGCAAATGTTTACTGAACTTGTTGTGCCGGGTAGCCCGGTCAGAGTCTCTGTTCATGTGTTCATTATTTATTTATTCATACAGCAAATATTTATTAAGTGATTCACTATCTCCAGATCCTGTGCTAGAGACACCAGGAGACAAGGTGAGCAGGGTGCCCAGGCCTCATCCTCAAAGGGCACAGAGACTGTGGGAAAGACTTAGGACATTAAACGAGCCGTGACAGAGTGGAGAGGTGCCAGGATGGGGCACGGAGGGGCCTCAGTGGGGACCCCTGTCCTGATGCGGGCAGGGCAGTGGGGCTTAGGGCCTTGGCCCTGCCTTCACGGAGCATGTGAGAAATTAAGTAGCACAAGGCAGATCACCCTTGAGTTAAAATGCGTGTGTGTCATTAAACCAGATAAGATATACTCAGTGGCTCAAGTAATAAGGAAATCTGTCCCCTTGCGTCACAGGCAGTCACAGGGTAGGGAAGTCTAGGCTTGGTTGACCTGTGGTGCAGCCACATCATCAAGGGTGCATCTTGCTCCCTCAGGGCCACTGGGTAACTGCAGCTGTTTCAGCTGTGATGTCCAGAAATGACACAGCCAAGAGGAAGTCTGGACCAGGTCTTTCTGCATCTCTCTTAGAGGCCAGGAAACCTTTCCCAGAACTCCCCAGATTCCCCTCACATCTCACCGAGGAACTGGGTCACAGGGCCGAGGTCCAGGGCTCCCGGAAAAGGGGGAAGGGGGAGGACCTGAGCAAAATGAGGGTCTGATAGGAGTGGGGGTGCGGTAAGGGGGGGTTGTTGGGTAGACGCCAAGCACATATGCCACAGGTGTATAGTAGCTAAGGAAGGAGGCGGTGTGTGTAAGGTGGGGTCCCCTAACTCCTTTGGACTGGACAGTGGTGCCCTGGAAGATAATAAGTGTTCTCTCTCAAATTAGTTCTATTGCCAAAAATGTCTGTGCACCCTGTGTGCCTCCTGGAGAGTCACAGGGCACATTAGTACATTAAAGGCTCTGACAAGTCCTGTAGTGAAAGAAGTAGGATTCCCTTTGCTGAGCTCAGCAGGTGCCAGGTCCACTTCTGCTCATTGTCTGATTTCATGCTCACATCATCCCTGGGAGGCAGAACTAAGTCTTGGCAAGGATAAGGGGCCAGCCTGTGATCACACCACTCAGGAAGTAGCCAAGTAGACTTGAGTCAGGAGGCCTGTGTTATGGCCGTGGCTCTGCTGGTAGAAGGTGTGTGACCTTGGGAAGGTTACATTGCCTCTCTGGATCCCCTGATCCCTCACCTGGAAAAGGGGGGGTTTATTGCCTCTGCAGACCCTTTAGAGGTTCAAAAGTGGGTGTCACCCCACTAAGGGCCAGTTAGAGTTGGGCCTTGAAGGATAGGCTGGAGGAAACAAGGAGGGAAAAGGTGGCACGTTTCAGGAGAGCCCGTGTGTTCCCTGGGCTTGTAGGAGGCCAAGGAAGCAACTTGCACCAAATACAGTCTCCGAAGCTACTGCTGCTTGACTGATGTTCTTGCTCTCAGATGGATCCTTTTTTTTTTTAACATATTTATTGGAATATAATTGCTTTACAATGTTGTGTTAGTTGCTGCTGTATAACAAAGTGAATCAGCTCTATGTATTCATATATCCCCATATCCCCAAACTCTTGCGTCTCCCTCCCACCCTCCCTATTCCACCCCTCTGGGTGGTCACAGAGCACCGAGCTGATCTCCCTGTGCTATGCAGCTGCTTCCCACTAGCTAGCTATTTTACATTTGGTAGTATATATATGTCCATGCCACTCTCTCACTTCGTCCCAGCTTACCCTTCCTCCTCCCCGTGTCCTCAAGTCAATTCTCTACGTCTGCATCTTTATTCCTGTCCTGCCCCTAGGTTCATCAGAACCATTTTTTTTTTAGATTCCATGTACATGTGTTAGCATACAGTATTTGTTTTTCTCTTTCTGACTTACTTCACTCTGTGTGACAGACTCCAGGTCCATCCACCTCACTACAGATAACTCACTTTCGTTTCTTTTTATGGCTGAGTAATATTCCATTGTATATTTGTGCCACATCTTCTTTATCCATTCATCTGTCAATGGACACTTTGGTTGCTTCCATGTCCTGGCTATTATAAATAGAGCTGCAATGAACATTGTGGTACATGACTCTTCTTTTTTTTTTTTTTTTTTGCGGTACGCGGGCCTCTCACTGCTGTGGCCTCTCCCGTTGTGGAGCACAGGCTCCGGACACACAGGCTCAGCGGCCATGGTTCATGGGCCCAGCTGCTCCGCGGCATGTGGGGTCCTCCCGGACCAGGGCATGAACCCATGTCCCCTGCATCGGCAGGCGGACTGTCAACCACTGCACCATCAGGGAAGCCCATGACTCTTTTTGAATTATGGTTTTCTCAGGGTATATGCCCAGTAGTGGGATTGCTGGGTTGTATGGTAGTTCTATTTTGAGGTTTTTTTTTTTTGCGGTACGCGGGCCTCTCACTGCTGCGGCCTCTCCCGTCGCGGAGCACAGGCTCCGGACGCGCAGGCTCAGCGGCCACGGCTCACGGGCCCAGCTGCTCCACGGAATGTGGGATCCTCCGAGACTGGGGCACGAACCCGTGTCCCCTGTATCGGCAGGTGGACTCTCAACCACCGTGCCACCAGGGAAGCCCTATTTTTAGTTTTTTAAGGAACCTCCATACTGTCCTCCATAATGGCTGTATCAATTTACATTCCAACCAACAGTGCAAGAGGGTTCCCTTTTCTCCACACCCTCTCCAGTATTTATTGTTTGTAGATCTTTTGATGATGGCCATTCTGACTGGTGTGAGGTGATACCTCATTGTGATTTTGATTTGCATTTCTCTAATGATTAGTGATGTTGAGCATCCTTTCATGTGTTTGTTGGCAATCTGTGTATCTTCTTTGGAGAAATGTCTATTTAGATCTTCTGCCCATTTTTGGATTGGGTTGTTTGTTTTTTTGATATTGAGCTGCATGAGTTGCTTGTATATTTTGGAGATTAATCCGATGTCAGTTGCTTTGTTTGCAAATATTTTCTCCCATTCTGAGGGTTTTTTCATCTTGTTTATGGTTTCCTTTGCTGTGCAAAAGCTCTTAAGTTTCATTAGGTTCCATTTGTTTATTTTTGTTTTTATTTCCATTTCTCTAGGAGGTGGGTCAAAAAGGATCTTGCTGTGATTTATGTCAAAGAGTATTCTTCCTGTATTTTCCTCTAAGAGTTTTATAGTGTCTGGTCTTACATTTATGTCTTTAATCCATTTTGAGTTTATTTTTGTGTATGGTGTTAGGAAGTGTTCTAATTTCATTCTTTTACATGCAGCTGTCCAGTTTTCCCAGCACCACTTTTTGAAGAGGCTGTCTTTTCTCCATTGTATATTCTTGCCTCCTTTATCAAAGATAAGGTGACCGTATGTGCGTGGGTTTATCTCTGGCCTTTCTGTCCTGTTCCATTGATGTATATTTCTGTTTTGGTGCCAGTACCATACTATCTTGATTACTGTAGCTTTGTAGTATAGTCTGAAGTCAGGAAGCCTGATTCCTCCAGCTCCATTTTTCTTTCTCAAGTTTGCTTTGGCTATTCGGGGTCAGATGGATCTTTTCCTGGCTGTTTTTTTTTTTTTTTTTGCGGTACGCGGGCCTCTCACTGTTGTGGCCTCTCCCATTGCGGAGCACAGGCTCTGGACACACAGGCTCAGCGGCCATGGCTCATGGGCCTAGCCGCTCTGCAGCATGTGGGATCTTTCCGGACTGGGGCACGAACCCGTGTCCCCTGCGTCGGCAGGCGGACTCTCAACCACTGCGCCACCAGAGAAGCCCCCTGGCTGGTTTTGCCCCTGATTTTCGTTTCCTTCTCTGGCTCCCAATGAGGTCATGGGGCCAAAGCCACACTTCTTGGATGGGGTACCCAGGGCACCAGGCTCCTCTGTCCTTACCCGTGTCCTCTCCCAGGACCCAGCTGGGGCAGGTGCAATTTGCCAGGCTTCTCTGTGGTGCTGCTAGGAGCAACATAACCAGAGGGCGCACCGTGTGAAAGAACCTCCCTACTGCCGGGACTGGGGGCCAGGTAGACCAGGAGCTGTGAGATGTGGCAGAGAGAACAGTGACAGCTCTAATCTATCCTTGGTCCCCTGGCCCAGGGCAGAGCCTGGCGCCTAGCAGGCCCTCAGGAAACGTGTGTTGATTGAATGGGTGTGCTTCTGCCAGTGGCACCAACCACATGGACATGCTTGGCCCCTTTCATTTCCTCTCTGCCTCTTTTCTCTCCAGCCCTCAACGTGGCAAAGAGAGCCAGGTAAGGGCCGAGGCCACAGTCAGACGCCCCCTCTCCTGGCATGAGCTGAAAGATTCCCGTGGACCAAGATTTTTCCCTGGTCCAGACAAACATCTCTGCACCATAGAGCCTCCATTACCCCTTCTCCAGCTCCCCAACTAGGCCCCCTGCACCGCAGTTCATTTCTCCTTTCCTTGTGTTTCCAGGACATGCTTGCCTTCATCTAGCACACTTCTGCTCTTTGCCACTAGACTGAGCTCCTTAAGGGCAAATCCAGATCTTACTCTTTTCTGAATCTCTCCCTAACCCAGCTTTAGCACCCTGCCCAGCATGTAGTAGGCCCTTTATAAAAACGGTTGAAGGAAGCAAATCCTAACCCACCATGCTGGGGGCTGCAGTCCTGACCTGCACCAGGCTCCCAGGCTAGACACAGCCCACCAGACTCAGGCGCCTGCCCCTCCCTGCACCAAAAGCCAGATAATAGAAGATTTTTATGAATGCTATAGACTTTGTGTCTCTTCTTTTTTTTCCCCTTACCCTTGATACATTCCAGAGGCCCGATTTCACAGCTAAGCTGGATTTTCTTTCCTGGCATCTCATATTGATTTCCACTGCAGGGCTAGAAACTACATTCCACAGGCCTATGTGTCTGACAAACCAGGTTTTTCTACAGATTTGCAAAACCCGGAGTCAAGAGGCCTGAGTCCCCGCTATGGCTGTGCTACAGCTCACTGTGTTCCCAAAACACGTCTCTCCCCTTCCCTCCCCTGCACCCGACTTTCCTCCCCTGTGATATTACAGGAGTTAAACTTTCAGACTTTTTCCTACCATGCAGTCTGACATGGAAGATTGAACTGCAGGACGGACGAGGCCCTGTGCTAAATCGGGGGTGAAAGTGAGAGACCAGGACCCCTCCTTGCCCCTCACACCCTGAGGCCGCCTAGGGCTCCCCTGAGCTCACTAAGAAAGCGACATGTGGCCTTGCTATTTCTTCAGTTTGTGTTTGTTTTAAAAGATTTGGATAACTCCAGGCCCCTCCTTGGAGTAACCAGCCATTTGGCAGGGGGCTTACTAGCCCTCTCTCTGTGCATTTACGTGCATAGATAGGTATGTGCCCACAGGAGGAGACAGTTGTTCTGGTTTGCTTTCTGCTTTTTATACAGATGGGATCATACTGTGAGTTTTTCTCTGCTTGCTTTTTTCCTGGAGAATGTCTTAGATTTCTTTCTCCATCAGCACAAATAGATCACCGTCATTCTTGAGAGCTGCCGCCCAGCATTCTGTGGCACAGAGGGAGCACAGGTCCTTTGGCCATTTCACCCGTGATGGACATGAGTTGCTCTCCGTTTTTCACTGTTAAAAACGATGCTGAAAAGAAAATCCCCAATCAGACCTCTGTGCGCACATGGCCAGCGTTGCTGCAGGGTGGACGCCTTGAAAGGGAGTCTCCCAGCTGAAGCGGGGGGCATGTTTTCCACTTTAACAGCTGCTCCTGGGGTGCCCTCTAGAGTGGCTGGACCCAGTCACATGGGCATCAGCAGCGGTGAGCCCCACGCCCCCACCAGTGCTTGATCTCGGTTTGTGGCGGCCTGAGGTGGGGAGAAGTAAGCCATGGAAGCCGCAGCCCCTTCCCATGCCTTCAAAGCCTAATGGTTTTCTTTTGTGCCTCCTTGCTGTTTCCTCTCGGTGCCAGGAAGGAGGAGAGCGCGCGGAGCCTGCTGAACGACAAGCGTGAGGTGGTGGCGCAGCGGCGGCGCTATGAGCAGTACAGCGTGGTGGCGGAGGAGGTAGGCGTCCCCAGGCCACCGGCTGTGCTGCGGGGGGAGACCGGGCAGCCCCGGGCCCCTCGGACCCACACTTCTGCCGTCTCAGGTGCCAGTACAGCCAGGGGAGGACTCGCCTTACCGCGGTGACGACTACGAGGATGAGTATGATGACACATATGATGGCAACCAGGTGGGCGCCAACGACGCAGACTCAGATGATGAGCTCATCAGCCGCAGGTGAGGCTGTCAAATTCCAGGGGCAGAGCGGCCTCCCGCAGCCTCTTGTTTATACAGATGGGGGAGCCAGGGCCCAGGTCACGTGAGCAAGTCAGTGGCAGAACCAGGGCCCGAACCCAGGCCTCCTGACTCCTAGTCCAGTGCTCCCTCCACCCCAGCCACCCCCTTGGCCGGTTGGTCCAACCTACCTGAGTGAGGCAGCATTTATTGGGTCTCATGCAGGAGTTTTACATTTTTCTTCCTAATTGCAGAAAACTTTTCCCAGTGGGATCTTATGGAGATTCCCCAATTCCCCAGTAAAAGCAGAGCTGCCCTGACTAGAGAGAACTGGAGACCCCCACAGCCCCAGCTCAGTCTCCCCAAAGCCCCCACGTCAGACCCTGGTACCCACACAGAATCCAGGGGCTGGAGCAAAGCTGGCTTCAAAAGCACTTTGGTTTTTCCCAGCCTCCTGAGCCCTTCCCCATCCTGGCAGCCCCTCTCACCCAGTGGGGTTCCCTCCTCCCTGAGGCTTACGCTCCAGGTTTCTAGTCTTTGATCTCACTTTCTCTCTAAACCCTCAGGCCCTTCACCATCCCTCAGGTGCTGAGAACCAAAGTGCCCAGAGAAGGGCAGGAGGAGGAAGAGGAGGAGGAGGAAGCTGAGGACGAGGCCCCCAAGGTACCTCCTTGGCAGGTGGCAGGTTAAGGGGAGGGTGAATCAGGATCTGCGCCCCGCTTCCCTGAACCTGGCCTTGAGGCGGCTCCAGCATTACTGCCCGGGGGGTGGGGGTCCCTCTGAGCCCGGGATGTCTGCTTGGAGAGCTGCTGGCTTAGAACCCACCTCTGCTGCCCAGTGAGGGCCCAGGGGATGGATCAGAGGCTGGGCCTTCGAGCTGCTGGGTTCATTAGGCCCAGGAGCCTGGGGCCCAGGAGAGGGACAGCTGTTGGCCTCCGTGCCCAGGTTGGCAATTCTTGAAATCAGAGAGGCATTAGAGCCCAAGGGCCCTTTGGAGGTCATCTGGGATGATGGGTTTGAAAATTCTGTTTTTTAGCCACTAAACTTTTTCTTCAAGTGAAATCTTAACTAGAGCCTCATATAAAATAGATAAGAGCAGCGCTGCTCAGGTTGAATGGGGCAGCAGCCTGGGACCCCTGGATCCCCCACCATGTCCTCCCGCCAGGGTGACAAATTCAGATGTGTCCGGGGCCAGGCCACCAACGTAAATGAGTAGCGGGACCTGATGGAAACTGAGGTGGGGGGACACACATGCCCTGCCCAGGGGCTCCTCAGCACTGTGGAGGCCCGGACCCTCCAGGGTTTTCCCTTCTTCCAGGCAAGGGATCAGCCTGGATTTTTATGTCAAATCCTGAAGTTTTCAAAAGTTACTAATTCCCCTTGTTTTGTTGTTGTTTTTGTGAAACAGCCCGGGCCCCCAAAGCCTGTCTGTGGTCCTTGGGTCCTGCTTTCTCCCGCTAGTCCAGTCTCTCCCCACCTTGGCACAGGGCGGGCGCTCCCGCAGCCCATTGCTTGTGGTGCCAGCGGGGGGAGGAGTCAGCTTCCAGGGCGCTCTCTTGGGTTTCCAGGCCCCGTGTGGTCTCTCGTGGTGGCCATCCTGGCCTTTCCCCATTGCTCCCACCTGTCATCATCGTGCTCCTGCTATCATGGAGCCATCTTTAGCTGCCTCTCTTCTGGAAATTGGTGGGAGGGTCAGAGGAGGGGCTTCTGGTGGAAACCTTGAACCATAGCAAGCCGGCTCCATTCTGGGGCATTGCCCAGCCGCACTGTGGCTTAGCCCCACTCCTGGCATGGGGGTGTCACCAGGATTGGGCCAGGTGCAGCCTCACCTCAACTTAGGGAAATGGGGCAGCTCATGATTCTTTTCTCCCCTCCCCTCCACAGCCTGACCATTTTGTGCAGGACCCTGCAGTGCTGCGGGAAAAAGCAGAAGCCAGGCGCATGGCCTTCCTGGCCAGGAAGGGGTGAGCATTTAAGAGGCTGTGTTGGTGGGAGGGGGAAGCCCAGCCAACCACACAGGAAGCCCACACACAAACCCCAAGTGCTTTACATGTGTTAATTTAGTTCTGGCAACAGACCTATGAAGTAGCTACTATTACCATTACCCTCGTTTTACAGATGAGGAAACTGAGGCCCAGACATGTTAAGTAACCCGCCAAAGGTCACACAGCTGGTAGGTGGCGGAGCAGAGACTGAGTCCAGGTGGCCTATCTCTGGGGTCCACACTTGTAACCATTACTTGATAGATACTACAAGGGGTTTATCACCCAGTGTGGGAGCATGATGTGTCCACGGCTCGCTGGTGTCAGGCAGAGTGTAAAATGTGGGAGAGCCCAGACAGACAGACAAGCACATATCCTTTATGGCCAAGAGAGGCATGTTAGGGATGGGGCATGTGAGCTGGGCCCTTAAAGGTGGAAAGTGTGCAAAGGAGTTTGTCATGTGAGGGGAAAAAGGCAAGAAAGCTCAGGGTGGTCAGGGAGGGGGTCTTCGAAGGTGAGCTGGGAACAGGTAACCAGAGACTCCTCTAATTCACCCCGTTGTCTTCCTGGGGGTGGGGTGCGGTCCAGAGGGGCCAAGGACCTGCCCCAGGTCCCTCTTCCACTTAAAGCCAAGCCAGGGGTTTCAAGCCCAGTCCCCCATCCTCGCCCTGGGACTCCCACAGCCCTGCCCACTGGGTGCAGGGGGCCTAACCAAGTGGGGAAGACATTGGATCTCATTCTGAAGGCAGCCGGGAGCCACAGAAGGTCATTGAGCAGAGAGCAGAGTGACTCTGACCTCTGATCCATCGCAGCCCCCTGAGCACAGAGCTCTGGGTAAACCCAGCAGCTGATGTGGTCTGAAGAGGCCCAAGGTCAAATCTGAGTGCACTTGGTCTTGGGAGGCCACCAAGCAAGGCCCTGGGGTGTAGAACTGGAGTCCTACCTCATCTGTATCATGTGGCCCTGGGTGGAGAAGAGAGGGGCTCATCCCCAGGCCCTCGTCCTCTCTGCACTGTGGGCTGCGTTCAGCCCACTAGCTGGTCCACCCTCAGAGCTTAGCCAGAGGCCCATCGGGAGGCAGGGCTCAGAGGAGAGTAAACAGAGGGCACGGCGCTGGCCGGAGCCCCCGCAGCCCTGCCCCTGCCAGGTTCCATTTCTCCTCCCCCTGGAAGCTGGGACGGGTATCCTGGCCCAAGCTTTGTGTCCTCTCCCAGGGTCCTCCGAGGAAGGCAAAGGGCTCTTCCCATCAGGGCCTCCTCCTTTGGCTGATGGGTTCTTGTGGGGGCGGGTTGTTCCTCCCTCAGGTACCGGCATGACAGCTCGATGGCAGTGGCTGGCAGCCCCCGGGGCCACGGGCAGAGCCGAGAGACAACACAGGAACGCAGGAAGAAGGAATCCAGCAAGGCCACACGAGCCAACCACAACCGGAGAGCCATGACCGACCGCAAAAGAAGCAAAGGCATGATTCCATCCTGAGGCCGCTGCACCAGGGCCAGCCGGACCTGCCAGGCTGAGGTACCATAGCCTGGGGCCTCCTCGCCAGTTGGCCCCCTGCCAGGCCCCAAGTTCAAGTCCACCCCTCAACAGCCTCAGCTTCGCAGCCCCTGAGAAGGCCACCTCGTCGTCTGCCAGCCAGCCGTGAGCGCCATCCTGCAGAACACACAGTGCCTTATCCACAGCAGAGGAACCGAGCGGCCAGCGCGCAGGTGCAAGGGACGGGGTTGGAACCCCAAGGCCAGCCCCCAAACCTCGTGCAGCTGGACACCACGTCCCTTTCTCCCTGGACGGCAGGAAACCTGTGTATTCAAAAACAAAAAAAAAACACAAAAAACCCCTGCGAATAAAGTTTTGACCCTTTCAAGAAATGATCCGTGCCGGGCCTGTGACCCGCTCCCCCTGTGTCCCAGTGCTTCGATGACAGCCGCCGTCAGGAGAGGAGGGCGGCAGGGCGGTGCTCTTTTCATCAGCCTTTCATGCTTGCCTCTCGTTTTCACCCCTCCTGATCTCGCTCTGCCTCACTGTGTGGCCCAGAGAACATCACTCCCTTCTCTGAGCCTCCGGTCCCTGCCTGCGGAAGCAGGGGCTGAGCGTGTGAGGCCCTGCAGTCCTTTCTGTGAGCTTGTTCAGTCCCCATGACCGCCACCCTAGGAGGTAGGTAGGTACGATTTTCAGCCCCATAGTGCAGATGAAGGAGGCCAGGCACTGAGAACTGCAGGTGGCTGTCCGCCCACAGCCAGGAGGTGGGAGAACAGGGATTGGACACCCAGTCTGACCCCTGGCCTTTTCGGGGACCTGGGCCCCCACGGGTGGTGTCTTCTCCATCTCATAGCTGCCCAAGGATGGTCGGCCAGTGGCCGAGCCAAAACCAGAACTCAGTGCCTCCTGGTTGCACAGACGTTCCATTAAATCCTCCAAAATCAAGGGGTCGGAGACAGGAAGTAACAAGTGACGATGTCACTACCAAGTCCTGTTGAAGCGAGTGGGACTTGGGCCTTGTTCCTCAAAGCCCCCTCCCAGGCATGGCCAACCAGCTCCTAGCATGGCCGCAGCTGCCAGACATCCTGATTCTTGGGCCGCCCAGAATGTGGCTGATCGGTGGCGGATCAGCAGCAGGGCATTTGCTGGACTGACCCCCCCGCCAGCCTGGCCCGGAGACCATCAGTGGAAGCCAGGGCCCCTGCCCAGCTGGACCTTGACAAATCAGCCTAGATGCTAGTGCACTTTATTTGCACGTGGTTAGGATGAGCGTCTGAAGCAGCGAGGCAGACAGGCACTTGATGAATTGGTTTTGTTAGGTCAGACTGCACAAGTGGAAATCAATAGCAATTCCTCTGTCACACCAGTTCTCTCGGTGTGTTTGAGATGCAGAGTAGATATGGGGGTGGTGTCCTCCCCTCACGCTGTCAAATTAGCTGAGATCAGGCCCAGGGACAGCTGTCCTGACAGGCAGCAGGAAGACTCTTTCCTCCTGGAGGCATTTGCCAGGGACCCAGCTCAGTGGCAGGCCCATTTTTTTTCTCTGAGCTGCTTAAGCCCAGCCCTTGGCCCTGGAGCGAAGTAAGGTGGGTTGGGTGGCGCTCCTGGGCTTTACCTGCCTTACCTGTTACTGTTTATACAGCCCCTCACACCTTCACTTGTCATCTGTACCTCCTGACCACCTGGAGTTCAGGCTTCACGTTAGCGTCCTGGTTTAAAGGATTTGAGAAGACGGGGGATTTTTGAAAATTTCCAGAATGTAGTGCCAGGTCCAACTTAGTCTCCCTTGAAGAATCACCTCAAGGTGATTTTCCATTTCAGATCATGAGGGCATCCTTTTGGGCTTGCTTTGGAAACAGCTCAGGGGTCATCCAGAATAGTGCTGGCAGACATTCCCCTTCACCTCTTGGGGCCTTGGTTTTCCTACATATGAAGTGGGTACATTGGACCAGATGAATGGTTTCCACTTGGTGCCAATTAGATCCACCGAGGAGGCCCCAGGGTTTAAGATGGGCAGCATTATAAGTGAAGTGGGGTGGAGGCTCTGAACCCTGCCCACTCACTCACTGGGCCCTACCACCCCCATGACTGCTCCTAAGCAGGAATTTTCTAAGTGCCTTCTCTGTACCCTGGCAGAGAACATGACTATCACAGGCATTTCCCAGGAAGCTTTTAAGACCTTGTGCCTCCAAGAGGACTTAAGATTTGAGTGTCTTTGTCTCCAGTCCATGATTGGCAGTGACGGTGGACATGTCAGTTTGAACACTGCACCTGTGCCTCTGTGAGGTGGGTGGGCAGAGCCATTCAAAGGGGCCCCGGCAGCCCAGGGAGGGCAAGTAACATGCCTGGAGCCCATGGATACAGATCCTTTCTGAGTGGCCCTCTGAGATGGCTAGGTGCAGTTTGGAAGAGTAGATACTTGGCAAGAACCTGCCTGTCCCAGCCACACCAGAAGCTTGGGTTAAATAATACAGGGAGAGAAACAAACAATTAAAGTTAAACCCACCAAAAATGCAGGGGGGTGTTGTGTATCCCTTTAACATGATGTCAAGGAATACTTGGTAGCAACATGAGAAACTAAATATTCAAGAATTTTTAAAAAAATTTAAGAATAAATGTGAAAGCAGAATACATGGTAATGCACCATGATTGTGAAAATGTTAGAAAAAAGTTTTTTTTTTGCATTTTTCCAAGTCTGGAAGGGAATGTGCATAACTGAAAATGATGATAAGAGCATGGATGACGATGGTGGTGAGACCACAATTATTTGTAATTAGAATAAAAAGCACTTACTGTGGCCAGAGTTTCTGCCTGGCTCATTCCTTGCATTATCTTGTTTAATCCTCACACAGGTACAGATGAGAAGACCGAGGTACAGAGAGGGTAGGTGGCCTGTCCAAGGTCACACATTTAGCAAGTGACTGAGGGAGGATTTGGTCCCAGGATTGTCTCCTAAAGCCGACTCTTAACCCCGAAGCCACCTACCATTCATTTCCCCCACACCCGCATCCTCTTTACTACTGTTCTTACAAAGAAAGAAAAATACAAGTAGCAGCTGCAGAACAAGATGGGAAATGCCATTTCAGCAGACCAAGCTAATGGGACTTTGATTTCATGTATGTTGGACTGTTTGATATTGTCCCCCAGATCTCAGATGCTCTGAGTTTCATTTTTAAACTTCCTATTTCCAAATTCATGTATCCTTTCCTCTGTGTGTCCAGTCTGCCATTAAGCCCACTGAATGATTCTTCATTTTTGTGTCCAGTCTCTCTAAGGCTGGAGGCTAAGATGGGGCTAGCAGAGGCTGGGGAGCACTGAGACCTGGGAGGGGGCCAGGAGGTGGGAAAGTCAAGGGATCCAGGGTGAATGTGGAAGGGGGGGCAGAGGAGAGGGAATGCAGTGTTAGGCTGCAGTCTAGAGGTCAAGCAGGCTAAGACAATGGGGCTCACTGCCCAGCTTTGCCAGGAAGTCGTGGGGAGATAGCCAGTGGGAAGAATGGGAAATGAGGAAGAGGAGGCAGGAGAGTGGGCCCACCTAAGAAGGAACTTGACATCAAAGAGAAGGAAGAGGGGGCTCAGAGGTGAGGAGGGAGTGTTGGCATCCAGAGCATGTTTATGGGATCTTTAGAAGGAGCGGGGGAGGTGCCTAGGGGACCCACCTTGGGGACACTAGTCCCTAGGGAGGGGAAGGGTGGAGCCAGAGCCCCCGTGGAGCTCTCAGATCAGCCCAGTGGAGCGAGGGGCAGCCTGGCATCAGCTCTTACCTAGATCTCTGTGCCGGGGCAGCAGGGAGGGGCCTTGACCTCAGTCAGAAGCTATTGCAATTCTGCAGGCTGAACCGAGATGAAAAATTCAGTCTAAAGGTTACCATCTCCAGCCCTATGTGTGTGTGTGATGAGGGGTGGAGGGATTGTAAAATGAGCATTAAATTCCAACTTCACATCATACTAGAAATTCTCTTCCAACAATCGATAATCACCAAGAGAATTTTACACAGACTGGCAGAACTGGAGAGCCTTAAAGGGCGTTTAGTCCAGAGTTTTTCAACCTATTTAAAACCCCTAACCTGCCCCAATCTCAGGCCCTGGGATTTCGGATTCCACCTCCTCCCCTGGGGATGGGGAAGTTTGCCCTGCTTAAGAATTCACTGGGCTCCTGGGGGTCTCTCCCAGCCCTGGAGGTGGTGTGGAGCTTCACTTGCTTTGGTCTGAATTACAAAAACAACGGGTCCTTAATTCTAGTTCTCCACATATGAAATTATGACATTGAATATGCTTTGTCTGGCTGCATGAGCCTACCCTCAGCAATCTGACATGTCCCTTAAATGCTCTGCCATCCCGAGGGGGTAATTATGGTTTTCTCCTCCTTAAAATGGTTTTCATAGAAGATCCTGGTAGAAAAAGAGCCTCCAGCAGGATGAGCACCAATCATTCCTGTACACTTAGGATTTTATTTACAGAGATTACACGCAGGCACCCACCCTGTCTCCCATCTCATGGTCTGATCTACTTAGCGTTCTTTCCCATGCACATTCCCAGGCCTCACATGTCCATCCTTTTTATTTTTAATTTGCTCATAAAGGTGGCCAGGGGTGGTGAAAAAAAGCACTGGATGGAGGGTCAAGAGGCTGGGGCCCAGGTTCTAGACTTCAATAAACTGTGTGACCTTATGTCAGTCACTCGGACTCTCTGGGCCTTGATTTCTTCTTGTGCGAAACAGGGATGATCATTCTCTAAGCCCTCTTGCCTCGTGGGGACCAGTAACTGTGAGGGTCAGATGAGGTCACAACTGGGGGACACTCTGAGAGCAGTGAACTTGTTCAGTCGGGAAAGAAGAAAACTGGTGGGCAGCCCTCTGCACTCTGCACTTGTCCAGCCCTGCATTACTCTGCTCTCTTTTAATCACCCTGCCGCAAACCTCTTTGCACAAATCACCTGTTATTTCCGGGGGGGCACATTTCTAAATGTGGGATTCTGGGGTCCCAGGGCCATGAACAGTTTTAGAGCTGCCTCTATCTGTATTTTTGCTGACAGCTCCCACCAGGAGGACAGAATCGGGGATGGCTTTTACCTCCGTGGGCAAGTTCTGTCATGAAACAGCCTTCCCCACAGGCCCCTGCCTCTAGGGAGCCTCGGGAACAGTCGAGCTGAGACCCCTTTGGATGGGAGTTTGATTAGTGGCAGGTGAGGCTGCTGTCTGTTCCTGTGACAGGCTCACCAGGTCCACATGACGATGGGCAGAGCCCCGCCCCCAGGTCCAGTCAGCCTGTCACAGGAGAGGAGCAACAGGTGAGGACCAGCTGGGAGACCTGCTAAAGGGGATGCATGTGGCTTGTTACACCTGGAAAACCAGACTCCCCCGCTCGGGAGGGGTGTGCACAAAAAGGCATTGGTTCCTCCCCGAGAGTCGTAACTCAGAGTAACATGCAATGGGCAGGCCAGAACTTTTCCTTGGGGATCTGGGGCTTCTGAATGGCCAGTGGCCTATTTCGCTTTTGCCATTCAGAGCAGGGCCCAGGCTCTGGGGTCAGAAGCCAGCTGGCCTCAGCCCCTGTCTGTCTGTGTGACTCTGAGCAAGGTGGCCTCACCTCTCCGAGCCACAGACAGTTGTCTTGTCTGTAAATTGGAGATGCTGGCAGGATGGCTGGGATAAGGCGTGCACAGTCGTGGCCTGCTGTGAGGTGGCCAGTGAACTCGCAGGGCCCTGCTCACAGGGACCCAGGTGAGGGGTGGCGGGTGCCTCCCACCAATGCTCCAGCCAGCTTTCTGGGCACCCCACGTCTCACCCCCTCAGCACAGCTGCCCTGACTCCTCCAGGGCAGTCTTCCCAGAGGCCTCTGGGCTCAGGATGACCGAGACACACAGGAGCCAGAGAGAGAAGAGGACAGGCACAAGTCAGCCTGGTAAGTGTGTGCTGGGTGCCCTGGGAGCCCAGAGGAGGTGCCCAGGGGACTGTAAACTACCTCACTGAATCCTTGAAACAAAGCCAGTGATAGGTGTGATTATAAGCCCCATTTAGCAGGTTAGTCGCTTGATCGTGGCTAAGTCAGGATTCAAACCCAGGTTTGCCAGCCTCCAAAGTCCCTATTTTCAGCCTCTTGGTTTTCCTACCTCTCTATAGCTTGGCACTTGAACAGGAAGCCACAATACTCTACAAGCGGTTGGCTTAGCATGAAAAAGAGGACCTATCACCTCCTCCGTTCTAAACACCATACTTCTGATGATACCACCTCTCTAATAGAGTCATTCCATTGACAGAGGGGCAGGGGATAGGAGAGGAGAGTAGAAAGCCGGGCAGGACCTATTTTCCAAGTCCCCACTCTGCCACAGTCTCCCCTGTCTGCCAGTGGAAGGAAAGGATAATCATTGGAGGGTGCAGTTTGAAGGAGGGGTTTCATAAGGAAAGCTTAGTGAACCAAGGAGACAAAGCATCTCGTGGAATTTCAGCCCCAGGGCAGGAAGTGGCTTCTCTGTTGGAAGCCTATAGAGGAGGGAGACAGAAGTCTGCTTAGACATCAGGAAGGAAGGAAGATGGACGGAAGCAGAGGACCCTGTTACACAGTGAAAGGTGTGGGGAAAAGATAAGGTCTGCCTGAGGAAGACACGAGGCTGCTGGGTTTACAACAGTGTTAGAGACACCGAAAACAAGATTGTCAAGGGACACCGAGGGGAACACAAGAAAGCGATCCGTCCTCAGAGGGATGGAAAGGAGGTAGGGAACATGGTTTTAAAGCAGCTGGGACAACGGCAGTGTCGGGGAGGGGTCACTTGGATGACTCAGCGGTACAGTCATCCCCAAAGCTCTCAGCCATCATTTTGTGGACTGAATATGCTAATTAGGCACAGGTCCCTAGAGACTGTGCAGGGAGCACCCCCCCACCATTAACTTGCTGGCTTAAGCAATGTAACAAAACTACCCCTGACAGGCCTGTGCTAAGCACAGCACAAGCCTTATCCCGCATGTCTTCCCAAGCACCTTGTGAGGTCTCATCATCGTTATCCCATTTTCCACATGAGGAAACTGAGGCTCACAGAGGAGAAGCAACCCGCCCAAAGTCTCCTGGCTGTAGAGGCGCAGAGCCGGAGTTCAAACTCGGGCATGTTCTGCTTCCATAATCCATGTGTTTTTGTTGTTGTTGGTGGTGGTCATACCACGCAGCTCACGGGATCTTGGTTCCCCGACCAGGGATTGAACCCGCGCCCTTGGCAGTGAAAGCGCAAAGTCCTGGTTAGGACTAGACCGCCAGGGAATCCCCATAATCCATGTTTAAGCACAAGATGAGACAGCAAAGGGCCCTATTTGGAAGGTGTATTAAGTGAGGTTTGAGGTAGCCTAGATCTTAAATGTCAGGCTGAGAAATTTGAACTTGATCTTATAGGTAGTGGGGAGCTATTAAAGGCGTTTGAGCAGGGGAGTTGACCTGGCAGCCTTCTGAGGGTTCAGTGGAGAGGAAGGGTCCAGAGCAGTCGAGGAAGTTTCCATGTAGGAGTCCTGAAGGCAGGATAAGCCAGGAGCAGCAGGAAGGGAGTCAGCACCCTTGTACTCACAGACTGTCGATGGAAGAGCTCCCAGCCAACGCTCTCTGCATTCCATCATTGCCCTGTCCTTGATGCCGGCTGGAGCCTGCCCTTGGCTTTCAGTCTGTGCATAAATCCAAGCATATCAGGCCAAGGCCTCAGTGAAAAGGGAAAAATGATTTTTACACGGTGTGGTGGATATAAGCTCCAGAGCCAACTGCCCTGTTTTTGAACCTCTGCTCCACTCTCACTAGCTGTGTTACCCTAGGCAAGACACTTAACCTCTCTGAGCCTCATTTTCCACCTGTAAAATGGGGTGGAGGGCAGTGCCCACCTCGGATTGAGGATCCAGTGATACAGGGCATGTTAATGGCATGGGGCCCAGGCCTGGTCCTGGGTGAATGCCTGGAAAAGGCAGGTGTGTGTGTGTGTGTGTGTGTGTGTGTGCGCGCGTGTGTGTGTGTGATATCTTCTGAGTGGGCCAATGCCCGCCTGGAAAAGGCAGGTGTGTGTGTGTGTGTGTGTGTGTGTGTGTGTGTGTGTGATCTTCTGAGTGGGCCAATGCCCGCCCCTGGTACAGAGTGTTCATCCTTTCCTAACACTCAAGAAGCTGCCATTACCTCCATCTTGCCTGGGAATTTGTATTCCCTCCAACTTTGCACATTGCTCAGACATTTATTTTATTTGTTTGTTTGTTTGTTTTTTAACATCTTTATTGGAGTATAATCACTTTACAATGTTGTGTTAGTTTCTACTGTATAACAAAGTGAATCAGCTATATGTATACATATATCCCCACATCCCCTCACTCTTGCATCTCCCTCCCACCCTCCCTATCCCACACCTCTAGGTGGTCACAAAGCACCGAGCTGATCTCCCCTCCCCGTGCAATACAGCTGCTTCCCACTAGCTATTTTACATTTGGTAGTGTATATATGTCCATGCCACTCTCTCACTTCGTCCCAGCTTACCCTTCCCCCTCCCCATGTCCTCAAGTCCATTCTCTACGTGCTCAGACATTTTAAATTCATTGATTTCTGTCCCTTCCTCAGAAGACTTCAAGCTCATCTGTAGGACAGTCCGTGTTCCTTGTTGTTGGAAGGGCTGGCTGCATCATGGGATGGAATCTATTTCTTTTTAGTAACTTACATTGGCCCCCCTCTACCTTCTTACAAAAGCAGTAACGTGCTTGGTGTGGGTCACACAAATAAGCAAAGAAAGAAAAACCAGCAGAAATAATCGCTGTTAGGATTTTAGTTCTCATCCTTCTAGCATTATTTTAGAAAAAGGAATATAAACATTGGTTTTCTACAAAAATGAGATCATTTGACACATGCTGTTCTCACCATTTTTTCAGTTAATAAGACATTGTGAACATTTTTCCAGTTCTCGTCTGCATCCTTTAACAGGCAAATGCATGTCTAGTTATCTTTATTTTGCAAATTGGATCTTGCAGAGCCCCAAGGAGTGGATGCAGGTATACACGGCCCGAAGCCTCCATTAAGACAGCATTTACATCTGGCTTCTCCCTCTGGTGGCCCTATTTCCTATCCTTCCTTTGTCAAACTGAAGGATATTAACCCCAAGGGCATTCCTTAATAAACCTCCTGCACCCTAACTTCCAGCCCAGAGTCTGCTTCCCAGGGAACCCAGCCTGTGATAGGTGGCATTCTTGTGTTTACCGTGGACTAGCCTAGAATGCTCTGAGGGCTGGGCCTTCCTTCTTTCTTTGAGCTGCCGGGACAAATTGGACTCCATCCAGAGCTGAAAAGTTTTGAGCCTTGGCAGGCTGCCCTGGAGTGCCAGAAGTTTCCAGGGTGGCCCCTAGCTGGGTTAATTAAGCAGACAGCTGGGTGAGGATTTACTGTAAGTAATCTTTACTCCCCTTGACACCCCTCCAAGGTGACATCTCCAGAAATAATAAGAATCATAGCTGTCATTGTGAATATCACGGTGAGTATTTTACAGATGAGGAAACCAACTCAGAGAGGGTAAGTAACTTGGCTGACTTTACACAGCTAGTGAGTGGTGGGGCTTTAATTCTAACGCAGGACTGTCCATTCTAAAGTTAGTGCTCTTCAGCAAAGGAAACCATAAACAAGACCAAAAGACAACCCTCAGAATGGGAGAAAATATTTGCAAATGAAGCAACTGACAAAGGATTAATCTCCAAAATTTATAAGCAGCTCATGCAGCTCAATAACAAAAAAACAAACAACCCAATCCAAAAATGGGCAGAAGACCTAAATAGACATTTCTCCACAGAAGATATACAGACTGTCAACAAACACATGAAAGGATGCTCAACATCTTCACTCATTAGAGAAATGCAAATCAAAACTACAATGAGATATCATCTCACACCAGTCAGAATGGCCATCATCAAAAAATCTAGAAACAATAAATGCTGGAGAGGGTGTGGAAAAAGGGAACACTCTTGCACTGCTGGTGGGAATGTGAATTGGTACAGCCACTATGGAGAACGGTATGGAGGTTCCTTAAAAAACTACAAATAGAACTACCATATGACCCAGCAATCCCACTACTGGGCATATACCCTGAGAAAACCATAATTCAAAAAGAGACATGTACCAAAATGTTCATAGCAGCCCTATTTACAATAGCCCGGAGATGGAAACAACCTAAGTGTCTGTCCATCATTGGATGAATGGATAAAGAAGATGTGGCACATATATACAATGGAATATTACTCAGCCATAAAAAGAAACGAAATTGAGCTATTTGTAATGAGGTGGATGGACCTAGAGTCTGTCATACAGAGTGAAGTAAGTCAGAAAGAGAAAGACAAATACTGTATGCTGACACATATTTATGGAATTTAAGAAAAAAATGTCATGAAGAACACAGGGGTAAGACAGGAATAAAGACACAGACCTACTAGAAAATGGACTTGAGGATATGGGGAGGGGGAAGGGTAAGCTGTGACAAAGTGAAAGAGCGGCATGGACATATATACACTACCAAACGTAAGGTAGATAGCTAGTGGGAAGCAGCCGCATAGCACAGGGAGATCAACTTGGTGCTTTGTGACCGCCTGGAGGGGTGGGATAGGGAGGGTGGGAGGGGATATGGGAACATATGTATATGTATAATTGATTAAATTTGTTATAAAAAAATAAATAAAAATAAATAAAAATAAAAAATAAAATAATAATAAAATAAATAAATAAATAAAATTAGTGCTCTTTACACTTCACTAGAGCTATTCAGTAGGAATAATATCAATAATATGACCTTTTGGATTGTTGTTATTGTTCAAATTAAATGACATGTGAACTGCTGAGCACCGAGTACAATGCCTGGCTCATAGTAAATGGTTGATAAATGTAAATCATTAATCAGAACCCCACCCCCACCCCAGGGGCTTCCCTTTCTTCTTAGAATGAAATCCAGGACCTCCCTGGTGGCACAGTGGTTAAGAATCCGCCTGCCAATGCAAGGGACATGGGTTCAAGCCCTGGTCCGGGAAGATTCCACATGCCGCGGAGCAACTAAGCCTGTGTTCCACAACTACTGAGCCTGCGCTCTTGAGCCCACAAGCCTAGAGCCCATGCTCCGCAACAAGAGAAGCCATGGCAATGAGAAGCCCGTGCACTGCAATGAAGAGTAGTCCCCGCTCGCCGCACCTAGAGAAAGCCCGCGTGCACCAACAAAGACCCAACGCAGCCAAAAATAAACAAATAAATAAATTTATTAAAAAAACAAACAAAAAAGAATGAAATCCAAACTCTTTTAGTGTGGCCTACAAGACCACACAGCATCTGACCCTGTCATTCCCTCTCTTCCTTCAGTACAGTGACTAAACCAAACTCACGTCTACCTCAGGGCCTTCGCACTTGCTGTTCTCATTTACTGGAATGCTCTTACTCTGGGTCTTTACCTGACTGATATTTCTATTCAAATCGCAGCTCAAATGTCATCTCCATAGAGAAGACTTCCTTGACCATTTAATGTTGCTCTTCAAACCTGAGTCACTCCCTATATGTTACCCAGTTTTATTTTCTTCATAGCCCTTAACATGAGCTATAATTCTTATTTACTTTCTTGTTTACTGTCTGTCTCACCTTAAGCTCCAAGAGGTTAAAGGTCTTTCTGGTTCTCCACTATTTGCCCAAGGTCTAGGACAGTGCCAGGAAGAATAGGCACTCAACAGAGATGTATTGGTTGAATGAATGAATGAATGAATGGTTTCTACCAGTTTGAAGAGATGTTTCTGAATACAAGAGAGAAGCTAGAGGAATGGGACATCAGCATAAAACTCTTTGCCCAGAGAGCAGTCCTACTTGCTCAGAGCTATACCAGATGCTAACTTCTGAAGACAATTTCAGAGACCTTCTGGAACTTGCTTTATGAGGCACCTAAGCAATTAGCTTTTCCTGACACCTGTGCAAGGGAACCAGGTGCAGAGTCCTTGGGGCTTTCTAACTGTAAAGACAGCTCTTGTCTCCAGAACATGCCTCCAGCTGAGCTTGGGACAGAGGTGAATTTTTTTTCCAGCAATAAACAGCTTCTCTGTGTCAGTCTGAGGAGGGTGCTAATTCTCACTTCCCCCACCTTTGGGCAGACCCACCCAGCCCTGGGTAGGTCCAGCTCCCATTTGGCAGTGCCAATCAAGGACAAGTGCCCACTGGGACCTCAGGAAGAGGAGCCCTGGGCCACCCAGCAGCCGGGTTCCAGGCCTGGAGCCAGGGCTGGGGGCTCACATTTTTCATCTCTCTGTGATCAAGCTCTTTCCTCCTTTTACTTATACCCCCACATTATGAAGAGCGTACATGCTTGACGCAGAAAACTTAGAACTCATGGGGAAATACAATGGAAAAGAAAATAGTTCAGCCAGTTCACCACGGTGAACAATTTGGTGTGAGCATTTCCTCTTTTTTTTGGCCACACCTCACTGCTTGAGGGATCTTAGTTCCCCGACCAGGGATTGAACCCAGGCCCACGGCAGTGAAAGCGCTGAGTCTTAAAAAATGTATCATGCTTGGGCTTCCCTGGTGGCGTAGTGGTTAAGAATCTGTCTGCCAATGCAGGGGACACGGGTTTGAGCCTTGGTCCAGGAAGATCCCACATGCTGCAGAGCAACTAAGCCCATGTGCCACAACTACTGAGCCTGCGCTCTGGAGCCTGCAAGCCACAACCACTGAGCCTGCGTGCCACAACTACTGAAGCCCGCGCACCTAGAGCCTGTGCTCTGCAACAAGAGAAGCCACAATGAGAAGTCCCCGCACTGCAACAAAGAGTAGCCCCCGCTCACCACAACTAGAGAAAGCCTGTGCACAGCAACAAAGACCCAACATAGCCAAGAATAAAAACAAATAAATTTAAAAATGTATCATGGTGTATAGGAATTTGTGACCTCCTTTTTTCACTTAGCTTTATATTTTGACTGTTTTATCTGAGCATTTGCCTTAAACATTTTTTACTGAATTGCTTTCTTTGCTATAAAATATTTTTATTAGAACATCAGTATCTGCTTGTTGCAAGAAAAAGTCAACCACTGTTGCACAAAGTGCAGGTTTGAAATACTAGCCCTCAGGTGTGTTTTCCCAGGAGAATTTAGTGCACATCCTGCAGTACTCTGTGTGTACCCTTATCAATGTGCATGTGTCTACATAAGTGAGATCAAACTAAACAACTAAACATACCGTTTTGCAGCTTGATTTCGTTCACTTTTCAACTACACACTGAGTCACCTCAGTCTTTTTTTTTTTGTCTGCATAGATTTCTGTGGTATGAATCTACCTTGTATTTAACCACTCCCCTATTGAAGGGCGTTTTTCTTCTTTTTTAATTCCGAACAATGCTCCAATGACTTTTTGTGTGGGTTCATGTGCACATGGGATTCTGGAGTATTTTTCTAGATGTGGAAGATCAAGGTCAAAAGCAACAAACATTTAAATAAAAGATATCGACAAGGTACCCTCCAAAATCACTGTCCCAATGCCTGTGGGCAGTGCTTCTTCACTAAAATACTGGTGCTGCTAATCTTTTCCATCTTTGTTCATCTGATGTGCGAAAAATGGTATTTCATTTTGTTTCTTTATTAGTGAAACTGGGCATCTTTTCATGTTTGTGGCCATTTGTATTCCTTAATTGCCTATTCCTGTCATTCACCCCAGCTTCTACTTAGTCTTATGGATTTGGAAGACTGCTTCATATTAGTGAGGTTGGATATGCCATGTTTGTTGGATATTTCCTTCATATTGAGGTTGGATATGCCGTGTTTGTTAGATATTGTCTCCCAGCTAAAACTTGGTTTTAAATGACTGCATATTTCACCTCAATAGTAATTCCTGTTTTGGATATTTCATAACCCCCACCCCCCACCCCCCACCCATTATAAACAACATGATGAACATCTCTTGTGGACCTTTTTCTTTTTTTTTTTTTTTTAGGAAAAGTTGCTAGAAGTGGAATTTATTGGATCAAGGGTATGTATATTAAGGATCTTAATACATATGTACAAAATATCCTCCAGGAAATGGTACCACTGCACACACTCTTTCCAGTAGTGCATCTGTGCCAATTTTCCATATCATTTCTTTTGGCTGTGCCATGCAGCATACGGGATCTTAGTTCCCCCACCCAGGGATCGAATCCGTGCCCCCTGCAGTGGAAGCGCATAGTCGTAACCACTGGACCGCCAGGGAATTCCCCCTCTGGTTTTTAGGGAAGAATCCTTCCTTGTCCCTTTCCTTGCTTCTGGTGGTTGCTGGCAATCTCTGGCATTCCTTGGCCTGTGAAAGCTCAACTCCAATCTCTGTTGCTGTCTTCATATGGCCTTCTTAAAAGGGCACCAGTCATTGGATTTAGGGCCCACCCCAACCTATTATGACCTCATCTTAATTTAACTAATTACATCTGCAAAGACCCTAGTTCCAAATAAGGTCACATTCTGAGGTTCTGGGTGGAAAATATTCAATCCCCTAAAATAAGTAAAACAGGGTTTATTATTTTAATGTTTGGCTCTTATTGAAAGGACACCCCCACACCCCCCCACCCCCACACCCCCCCACCCCCACATACCCACACCCACACACCCACACCTCAACAGCCCAGAAATGCTGATGACAAATAATGGGGCTTTTTTTTTTTTTTTTTTTTTTTGGCTGGGCCGCACTGCATGCAGGATCTTCCCCGATCAGGGATCGAACCTGCACCCGCTGCAGTGGGAGCAGAGAGCCTTAACCACTGGACCACCAGGGAAGTCCAATAAAGGGGCATTTTAATGTAGAATGGCTTAGAAATACGCTTGCTGCTTGGGCTGAATGTGCCCCGAGACAAGTGATCAACTAAGCTCATTCTAACTCTGCTGCCCTGAGCTCATCATCAGGTGCTCAAGAATAATGTAGAATAACTCTTCGAGAATGCTCCCTGCTTTACTGTTTCTCACCAGCACGTTGCCCTCAAATCGTTGGGAACAGTGTAAAGTAAGTGACAATCTTCAACCTCCAGAGTGTTCCTCTATTAATGCTGAAATCATTCTTAGAATCAGTCTTAGAATGAACCTCTACTTTGGTTCAGGTCTTGATTTGGCCCCCAGAGCTGTACTACCTTTGGCAGGTCACGATTTCTCAAGGGCTTGACTTCATCTTCATTAAGATATGCCTCAGGTAGGGCAAACTGGGCAACTCCTAAGTTCTCTCCTACCCCTGTGTTTCCCGACCTGACTCTTCCCCGTTAGTTGCTGGTGGTTGATCCAGCTCTGGCCCAATCAAGCCAAGCTCCAGGTGAAATATGGCGGACAGGTGAGTCACTCATCTTCCCAGGCCAGTTACCAAACAACTACTCTACTCCTGTTCAGCACATCCCAGTGCTCTCCATGGCTACTCCCAGCCATGCTGCATGCTTTCCAACGTCCCTTACAGCCATCAGAAGATGAGCGCTGGCCCAGAGAGGTACGCCAGCTTACCCAAAGATACTCAGCAAGTTAAAGGCAGAATGGAGACTAAATCTTCAGGCCATGGTTTGTTCCTCCGCTGGATCCATGGAGCTTCCCTAGGGCCAAGCCAGTTAGCTATCCTCTGCCTGACTTAAGAATGGAGTTATTGGTTTAGAAGCCAAAGCTGAAGATAACATCACCAACTCTAGCTCATGGTTTGAAAACTAGAATTCTTCTTTGGAAGTTAATGAGAAACCCAAAATAATGGAATTTGTCCTTCAGATGTTCGCAGAGGACTTTGAAGTGGTGTCAAATAACTGTTAAGTGAAGATCAGGTAGTTAAAAAGCACCCCATGCAGAAGCAGGTCTCAAGGACAATTTACATTTATTTGTTGATGACCCTGACTAAACATACTTCAAACATAGCAGAAGTTAAAGAGTCTGTCAGGTGACGTCATCTCCTGCCAACAGCTAAAGGTGGCCCGTGTAGAGTGACATGAGCTTCATCTTCAAGCTGAGGCCCTGACTCTGGGCAAACAGCTGGTGGGTGGACCTGGTCCTTCTGGCCTGGATTGGGGCCTCCGAGGAACTACGCCTTGTTCTCATACTTGTGCTTGATGTGTTTCCATAGCTTCTGCATTTTAAAGACAAGAACCACAAACTTAGTTTTGCCTCTCACATTTTGTAAGTCCTCCCACTGCCCTGGTCTCTAAAACAAACCTGAGAGAAACATGTACCACATCCTGACAGTTTGCAGTGGGCAAACTGGAAGCAGTACTAGGCTTGATGTACATTCCTAACATTTACAGAATGCTCTGATGCTCTCAATCAGTGTGTGAAGTAAGTGGGAAGGCATGATCTCACTTTACAGGAAACAGGTAGAGAGACTGAGGGACCTACCCCCAGAGCACACAATTATTAAGGAACAGAGGCTGGAGAATGTCTCATTTCTTCAACTCCCAGGTATTACTCAAGAGGTCCTAAGTGCATGGTCCCCAAATACTTCACATTGAGCCATTTAAAAAATTTCCTCAGACTTATGATCCTTGAGTCAGGAACTAGCTGTATTCTCATTCCTAAAAGCAACAAAGATGGGTGGGTTATGACAACATCCTGAGATGCCTTCCCCACACATTGGAAATGGCCAGAGGAACTGCTTGAAGATGACCAGTAGCAGCACTTTCATAAGGGCAGAAAATTGACCTGGCCACAGGCAGTACATCAGTGGACAGAGCCTGCCTGGGCTGTAGGGCCAGACAGCTTCAAGTTAAAAACAGAGTGAGTGGCGGCACAGGCCTTATTTGTCCGAGACCTTCCCCAGTATGAGCCACAATTTAACGATAGAAAGCAGGCAAGGCATCCAGCACAGTGCCTGGCACACAGTGAGTCTAAAAAGTGCTGTTATTCTCTATCTTATGCTTCCACTTTCTCGTGAGGAATGTAACAAATGCCATTTTTTGAGAGTACCACCTACCAGGTACTGTGGCACCTTGCCTGCATCTCATATAATCCTCACAATTCCCTGAGATAGTTACTATTATTATCATTTCTATTCCACAGATAAAAGTGAAGCTCAGACAGGTTAAGAAACTTGCCCACCTTAATGCCACAGTTATTAATTGATAAGGCCCAGTATTCCCATCCAGGGCTCTCTGATTTCATACCCACCCTACTCTTAACCATTATTAATACCACCGCTGGCAGCATGGAAAGACTTTGGAACTGAAAAGTGTTATCTGAAAAGGCCAGCCACGGTATCTAAAGAGTTGTTCTTTTCACGACCGTCGCCCGCTCAAATCTGCCCTTGAAACCTTCAGAGGAGATAGGGGGTTCCGGGTCCAGCCCTGACTTGCCTCTAACTCCCTGGTAATGTGGCCCTAACAAGTCCTTTGCTCTCATTAGGTTAGTCTTCGCTTCTGCAAATGGACAAGTGGGTGTATGGGGCGGGAGACAGCAATACTTAAAACCCCTGCAAAGTGGGATCTATTGACCCCGTTTAACGTTTTAGGATTCACACCGGGCGGAGCGAACAGACGGCAGTCTGCAGACAGAAGACACCCAGGGATACACCCCGCTCCTCGTAAAGGTAGACTGAATCCCGCCCCACCCCCACTCTCACTGTCACCCCTCAGAGGGACCCAAGGTCAGGGACGGCCCAGGCCCTCACCCCTTCGTTGATGTGTTCGTAGATCGCGTCCGCGCCTTGATCGAAGGCGCGCTCGAAGATTACGGCGCCCACGGCTATGGTGAGGGCAAAGGTAGAGGTCCTGCGGAACAGCAGGGAGTACAACCTCGCAGTCAACGTCGGTACCGCCATGTTTGTCCGCTGCCGAACTAGCGCCACCGCGCATGCACCGCGACCGAGCTTTCTCTCCAAAGGTCCTCAACGTGTAATGCTTTATGGGATTTGTAGTTCTTCTGGATCTCAGCGCTCGTCGTTTTGAAGTATGGAAGTAACTGATGGCTTGCGCGTGAATCAAATCACCAAAAATCCAGATCACGGCAGCCCAAATAGTTGGTAAAATGTATTACCGAATTTTTCTCCTCAATCATTTCTTGCTGATTGAATATTTTAAACTACAACACCCAGAAGCCCTCGCGCTCCCCCCACTTCCTCCTGCGCGGTCTCAGCTTTGATTCGCAAAGGTTTCTGGGAAGGGTGGACCGATACCCAAGGAAGGACTACGAATCCCAGCAAGCAGTTCGTGGCGTGAGGGCGCAGGAGGGGGAACTCAGAGCCGTTTGGCCCCGCGGAGCCAGGTACCTTCTTTGGCGGGACGTCGAGGGCGAGTGTCCTAACCCCCACGGGAGGGCTTGGGCTCTTCCATCTAAGTCCGCGAGCCCCGCGGCGGGCCACACTATTAAACGGAATGCGGAGTGGATAGGGGAGCGAGGCCTGGGTGCCCGGTCCCAGGCTTGTCCCCCATCCTGTCTCCTCTGTCAGCCCCAAGTCCTGGGCTAGAGTTGGAGCCTGTGGCACAAATCGGGTCCCGGGGACTGAATCCCTCTGCCCAGCCTCAGGGGAAGTGGCGATTCTGCCCATGCTTCATGTTACCCTCATCCCTGGGTTTCGCAGCTGACAATCCTGGCTTGGAAGGCAGGAGACCTAGATCCACTCATTCTTTCTTGGGAATAGAAATAGCAAGGATTTTGGAGGACTAGGGCCATCCAGCACATGTTTTCTAAGGGCCTCTGGGCCTTGCGCTGGGGACCCAGCGGTGAACAAGTCCCTGCCTTCATGGAGCGCCCATTCTACTGTGTATGGGTAGATGGGAAGGTGCAGTAATGACAAGTAATGCTTTGAAGAGCTGAAGAAAGGTTGATTGGGGAGCGGGTGGTGGTGGTAATATTTTAGACAAGGTGGGCCCCAGGGCGACACTTAACCCTAGACCTGAGTGAATAGTAGCCGTTCAAACAGGAAAATGTTGGTACAAAGGCCTTGAGGCTGCTCTATTCTGGGGTGTTTGAGGAGGAAAAAAGTAGAGTGGACTATGAAGTAGGCTCAGGTCAGCTCATATCTGGCCTTGTAACCCGTGGTAAAGAGTCTTATTTTTTCTAATTGCACTAGGAAGCCAATGAAGGGTTTTAAGCTGGGGTGTGACATGATCTAATTTACATTTTAATGTCATCATTTCTGGCTGCTCTGGAGAACAGACTGAAGAGGGGAAGTTGCTGTGGTGGGTCAATTGAGGCAGGGTGGTAATTTAGATTAGGGTGTGGGTTAGAGTAGTGATCAGATTTGGGATGTATTTTTGGAGGTGGGACAAACAGAACAAACTGACAGATGCATGTAGGGCGTACAGGAAAGTGGACTCAAGAATGGCATCAAAGTTTTTACCTCAACAACTTAAAGTCAACAGGGTGATCTTAAGTTCTGTTTGGCCACATTAAGTTTGAGCTGCCCCTTAGGCATCAAATGGAGAGGTCCAGAGGCTAATTGGGATTTGGATCTGGAGTTCAGAGGAGAGGCCTGAGCCAGAGCTAAAAGTCATTGGCGTTCATGTGGCATTGAAAACCAGGGACTGGATTCGAGACCTGGATCTGCCTCTGACTTGTAATAGCAACAGTAATGCCTCGTTTGGGGACTGGGAGGAAAAACGTGAAATGCTCTATATCCACGATTCAGTTATTTTCTATTTGCAAAGCGTCCTGGTAGCCCTTTCGGGCAGGAAGTTGTGAAGCTTCTGGGAAAGAATACTTATATCTTTTTTTTTTTTTTTCTTTTTGCGGTATGCGGACCTCTCACTGTTGTGGCCTCTCCCGTTGCGGAGCACAGGCTCCGGATGCGCAGGCCCAGCGGCCATGGCTCACGGGCCCAGCCGCTCCGCGGCATATGGGATTCTCCCAGACCGGGGCACGAACCCGTATCCCCTGCATCGGCAGGCGGACTCTCAACCACTGCGCCACCAGGGAGGCCCAAGAATACTTATATCTTGCTGACAACTTCCCAGATGAGAAGTTCAGAGGAGGGAGGAATTATTTTAAGTGAGATGGGTTGGGAAGACCACAGGGAGTTAAGGTGGAGCTTGTTTTATTTTTTTGCCTTTTTAGTTCATTCTCATTTTGGAGCAACAATTTTTTAAAAAATCTAATTTTCTTTAGGCCATCGATTTCAACTTAGAAATTATTATTCTATACATAAATCTAGAAAAATAAGAAAAATGACCTTAACTTTCCCTTTGATTAATGTTTGAACTCAACTTGAACAAACTAAATTCCTTTAAACATTCAGCCCTATCTTCAGCTCAGTTACATTCCCTTACACATTTAATTCCACTTATACATTTAATATATTTGATTTTCTTTTTAAGTACTTCAGATATATAACCTAACAAGCTTAATTTCCCCAGAATACTTAAACAGTTACTAGAAAATCTAATAAAATTAACCTTATAAATGTAATAAATTTTAATACTTTTCAATACTTTTAACAAACTTAGTCAAATTCTGTTTTGTCAACTTGTTATCAGTTGGGGGATTCAAAAAATACAGGCTCCATCTCTGACAAGAAATTAGGATATGGCGGGCACCCTTAGTAGCTTTTATAGCACCCCAGTGATTTTAATGTGCAGCCAGTGTTTCCAACCATTGCTAACCCCTCAACTTAGAATCACAAGTCTCATATCAATTACTGACAGATACTTTATCAATTACCTAACTACATATTTTAACTTTTATATTTTATTTTATTTTTTTTTTTTTTTGCGGTATGCGGGCCTCTCACTGTTGTGGCCTCCCCCGTTGCGGAGCACAGGCTCCGGATGCGCAGGCTCCGGACGCGCAGGCTCAGCGGCCATGGCTCACGGGCCCAGCCGCTCCGCGGCATATGGGATCCTCCCAGACCGGGGCACGAACCCGTATCCCCTGCATCGGCAGGCGGACTCTCAACCACTTGCGCCACCAGGGAGGCCCCAAACTTTTATATTTTAAATTGGAATCACAGTGCTTTTCTGTTATATACTCAACATGTCAAATTCTTTTCAATGTGATACTTTTAAGCACCAGGTAGACACTGATTATTAATAAACTTAGGACAGGAACATTAGTACAATAATTGATTTAGTTTACTACCTCTGTTTTCAATTTTAAGCTTTCCTGGAGTGTGACAGGATGCTTAGCCAGTAAGAAGACACTTTTATCCTCTCTAACAAATTGTGCTTAGCATTCTCATCAAGTCGGGGTTACCATTTCAGCTTACTGAGGTGGTTCATAGTCCGACCAGTTTCTGACTGGGACACAGATTTGTGGGCTGTGTCTACCCAGAGTGACTGCCTTCAGCAAAGGCTGCCTTTGGGATGCAGGGGATGAAGAGGTCAATGAACAGTGGAAGCTCAGTTCTCCAGGCTTTCATTTCTTGGGGGTACCTACTGGGGGTGGCTAGAGTCCCTGGTTAAAATGCAAATTTCTGAGCCCCTCTCCAGATCTGCTGAGCCAGAATTCCTGAGGATCTGATTCAGGAGACTTCATTTTTAATAAGCTCTTCACCAGGAGCAATGGAAAATTTTGAGGAGTTGTTTTGAGAGGGTTGATCTGATGCTGCCAAAGAGTGGGCTGAACTAAGGAGGCTGGTCCAGATGTGAAGCGGTGAGACCTGACTTGGGCAGTGGTAACAGAGAGTCACATGGTATTTGGAGCCCAGACTTGGCGGTGGAGTGAGAAGGGAAAGGCAGAGGTATTTATATGAGTCAGGGTATATGGTTCAAAAGCCTCTTTCAGACTATTTTTGCCTTTCCTATTTGGAAACTCTGGCCTCTTGAGACCTCTGCCTATCTGGTGAGAAACTGTCTCCATCCTGAAGCTCCTGGAGCCCAGATTTGGGTTCAGCTGACCTTCACTGGGCCAGGTCCACTTGGAATCAGGGCTTATCCTATCAACCATCAGCCTGGACTGAGGGAAATGTTTACGCTAGATCCCTTTCAACACCACCCCTGGCTGGTTCATCCCAGGTGAACCGGGTCACTGGAACCCTCCATGGCAGCCTCCTAAGGAAGAAGGAATAGGGTTTATCCCTGCCTGACAAATTTCCCACTTTTTTGAAGGGAATTTTTTGGGAAAATTTTAAAACTATACACACCAAAAGTAGAAACTTAGAAAAACAGAAAAACACAAAATGAAAAAAAAAATCCCGCACATCGTAATTTTATTCTCTAGACATAACTACAGTAAATATTTTGTGTCTTCTCCAGTCTTTGTATGTGTGTCTGTTTGTATATGTGTGTGTTGAGGTGGGAAGTTCCTTCTCGTTAAAAAAGTGGTATCATGTTATACATACTGTTGTGACAATGAGTCATTTTTCATTTACAATATGGGATGAACATTTTGTCCCTGTAGGGAATTGTTCCCTTTGATTCTTCTTTAACTGAAGTATAGTTGATGTATTACTTTGACTTGATTTTTAATGGCACCATTGAATAGGTTGGCTCACACCCTACTCTTGCTCCTTGCCAGTTGTGGGCTCCCTCTACCCAAAGTTATTTTTAGGGTAAAATGAGGATGGTAGGCTTTGTGCATCATCATTGAACCCCTTCCCCCACTCTACACAGGACCCTGAGTGGTCTGCCTGGCATGTGGTGAGCAATGGATAACCATCAGCTCTTTTTACTCTTGGACATTTGGAGTTTGGTTTCAGGACAAGCTACATTGCAGTGCTCACCTTGGTACCTAGATCTTCGAGATGATCTCTGATCATTTCCTTGGAGGAAGTCCCTGTTGGATGCAGGCGCCCCTCCTTGGGACCCCCGGCACAGAGCTTGTTACCTATGACTGTTACTGGGGGTACATCTGTCGGCCACCCATCCCCAGCACATACTCAGCTCACATTCTCGTGAGAGCATGGACTCTGTGTCATGAAGCGTGAACCCCAGTCTGGCAGAGAGGAAGTGCTCAGTGTGTTTGGCTGGTGAATGAATGACTGAAAAGGGAACCATGGAACTTTAGGGTTGTGCATATGCGAGTGGGAGGGGGGCCCTCCTTTGACTTGACTCAGGAGAGTTTTGGGTTGTGGGGCACTTTGTACCTGTGGCCATCACAAATTGTAAAGTGATTTAGTTTCTCCCTTCATGTATTTCACTGTATTAGTTAGCTGTTGCTGCATAACAAATTACCCTAGAATTTAGTGACTTACCACAACAAACATTATCTGATATGGTTTCCGATGGTCGGGAATTTGGGAGTGGCATAGCTGGGTGGTTCTGGCTCAGAGTCTCCCACAAGGTTGCAGTCAAGCTGTCATCCAGGGCTGCCCTCCTCTGAAGGCTGGACTGGGGCTGGACAGTCTGCTTCCAAGCTCACTCACTTGGCTGTTAACAGGAGGTCTCAGTTCCTTGCCATGTGGGCCTCCCTACTGGGCTGCTCACAGTATGGTAGCTGGCTTCCCCACAGAACAAGTGATCAGAGAAAGGGAGACCCCAGGATGGAAGCCACGTTGTCTTATAACCTGATCTTGGGGGTGACATACCATCCTTCTGCTCTCTTCTCTTAGTCACAGAGACCAACCCTGATACGCTTTGGAACGGGAGACACAAAGTGCAGACACCAGGAGGTGGGGTCATTGGGTGCCACAGAGGCTGGCTGCCACGTCCACAGATGTGCATTGAGCAGCACTGGCTTGCCAGACACTCTGCCAAACACCTAGCATGCATGACTCAATCCTCACAGTACTCTTGTGAAAAGTATTATTACCCCCGACTTCCAGATGAGGCTCAGGGGTAGGTAGTTTGATGAGAGTATCACAGCCCGCGAGTGGCAGGGCTGGGATTCAGGCCTGGGTGTGTGGCTATACAGTAAGGACTGTCTTGTGGGTCCTGTGTGACTTCAGGCAAACTCCCTCCTTCTCTGTTCCTCAGTCTGTCATCTCCCCCCTTAGACCAGCATTTCTCCAAGTATGGTCTGTGGACTCTGCATCAGGGCCTCCTTAGACCCTACCACTGTCCCAGACCTGCTGAGTTAAGAAATCGCTGTGGGTGGAGTCCCCACTGCCTTATATTGCTGAGAGTGGATAATATACTTTACTTCAAGAAGTGAACACGTGAACGAGGTCAGGATGAGAAAGCTGCGTGGTTGCTACAAAACCCTGGGGCATCTGAGGGAGACCCTTAACATATCAGGGCTCCTACCAGGGGAGACATCTGGATCTTCCTGGCACTTCTGTTGGAGCTGGGTCCTGAGCAGGCAGTCTGCAGGCCACCTGCATGGGCCAGGTCCGATGCCGCCGACTCCAGACGGCGGGCGTATGTGGCGCTGGGACATTGCCATGTTCCTAGTGGGCGTGCAGTAAAGCCATCCTCTGGCTGAGGCTTGCTGTTCACCTGGGGTCTGGTGGTGCCATAACTAGAAGAAATGACAGGTAAGCTCGAGGGCGGCATGTGGTGAGCACAAGTCCTGTATAATTACAGCATGCATCCCAGCCCCTGGCCATGGCTGAGCTGTTGGCTTATTTTAGCCTTGTGCCAAAGCCAGCTCTGTACCTGAAACACACGTGATGAAAGCAACCAAGAATATCAGTGAAGCACAGATGTCTGCCTTGAGCCAGCCTCACGGTGGAGCAGTGGGGTGGGGAGAGAATGGGTCCCGGGTCAGCCAGGCCTCAGTGTGAATGCTGGCTCCGGTGTGCCTTGGCACGCCTGGTGAGGGCTCCACAGGAGGTGCACGGGGCCCCTCAGCACCACTGGCCCATCCGCAGCACTCAGGTTGATGAGAAATCTTCCTTATCAGTGTCTCTCCCAGTCGAGGCTTTGAGCAAAGTAGGAGTGAGTGTTTCTGAACCTGTTTCCTCATCTGTGAGATGGATGCCTTGATATCTACTCCGAGGGTCTGTGAGGATTAAATAAAAGAATGCCTAGCACACAGTGTCAAATCTGATTCTCCTTTCTTCCTTCTTCCACCCCACAGCATCTCAACTCATTGGTCATCTTTTCCTTGAGCCTGGAGGCCTGCAGTCAGGTGCTGTGGGCTCGCCGGGAGTGGTCTAAGTCGGTAGTGGGGGCCCTGCTGGAGACAGAAGCCCTGCAGGGAGGGCGGGGGTGGCAGAGACCTGCTTTCAGGGGCCTTACATGTCTCTCTTCTCGTCCCCGTCCTTGTCCCCACATTCAGGCTTGTGGAGAAGAGGGTCGGTGAGCAAAGGGCGGGGGGCCTTGGGCTCCACGGGTGGCTCCCTCGCTTATTCCACCAGCAGTTCTGTGTTTGATCCTCTGTTCCGGGTGGTGCAGTTGGACAGACAGACAGAACTCTCTGCCCTCGTGGAGCCTGTATTCTATTGGAGAGGCAGCTCTTGTGACAGTAAATCAGTGTGTGAGACGAGCTATGGAAAACAGAGCAGGTGGTGAGGGGGCAGATGTGTGTGCTGCTGTGACTTTGGCTACAATTTTAAATCAAGTGGTCAGGACGTGCTGGGGGTAGGAGGGGAGTGAGCCTCCCAGGGGATGATGGCAACAGCAGTAACGGCCTCCATTCTCTGTGGTGGTAAATTCACAGCAGCGGCGGGGTCCCTGTTGTGTAGCTAAGGTCAGACTCCGGGAGATGAAATAACTTTCTAGTGGTGGAGCTAGAATTTGAACCCAGGCCTGTGTGACCTCAGAGGGTGGTCCCACTAGCCTTGCCCTCTGCCCCGTGCCCATGAGGAGCCACCCTGTCACCTGGCGAAGCTTCAGGGAGCCAGCAGATGCTGTTGCCACCGTGGACCTGGTCTCTGGGAGTGGGTGGATGGCACTGCCTGTGTTCCTGGTGAGGGAGTGGGGCGGGATGGTCCTGTGTTCCGGACAGGACCTCGCTCACACACTGCAGAGCGCGCCAGCCTCAGAGGACGAGGATGAATCACGGCAGAGAGGGCCAGCTTAGTCAGCACCCCATGCTGGTGTCTGGGTGCCGTAGAGACGTCCGGCTGTCCCCATTCCCCTTTCCCTGACCTCCCACTCAGGGCTGCCAAGTGCGGTGGTGCAGGCTGTGCCTTGTGCAAGGACGCCTGGCTGCGAGGTGAGGCAGAGTGAAATACACTCTGCTTGCCAAGTTGTGTGTCTGTCCCGGCGCTGTATCTGTCCAGAGGATTCTGCAGCCGCATCTTTTGCTAATGTGTGCCAGGGCACTGGAGCGGGAGGGAGTTGGGTCAGGAGCTCTAGAACTTCACACCTGGGTGATGCCTGGGTGAGGTCACCTTGCTGGAGGCCAGCTCCTAACCAGGGACAGGGCCTCTGCCTCCATGGGGTCAGGCCTGTGAAGGAGGCAGGAAGTGTTGGCCCCTCTAAAGCCACTCTGCTCCCTTGACGCCGTTCCCGGGCACTGGGGGCTCTGCAGAGCTGCTGTGCAGGCAGAGGTCTTAGCCTGCCAAAGGGGCTGAGGTTCAGTCCCACCCCTGCCTTGTGCTGTGTGCTTTGGACAACTCAGTTCCCCTTTCCCGGCCTCCCTTGCCTCATCTGTAATATGGAGCAGCTGACCACAGAGGTCACTTGGGCACTGATATCCTGTTCCTTGTTCTGAGTCTCAGTTTTCTGAAATACAGGCTTTTGGAGGCTAATAATAATGATGGTGATGACGGCCAACGTTTCTGGAGGGCCTCCTGTGGGCCAGGCTCTGTGCTAAGTGACACACGGGTGTGTGTGTGTGCCCTTAGAGATCACCTGGTCTAGCTGCCTGCCTCCCACTTCACATGTGGGGAAACCAAGGCCTAGAGAGGGCAAGTGACAGAGCCACATCCTCACCTGGCAGGGCTGGGACTAGACACAAGTCCATTGACCCGTCCCGGACGGCTGAGCCCTTCCCTGTGCCAGATGAGGGGTGGCCAGGGTGGGCAGAGGGAGGCACAGGTGGGCAGTGCGGCCACGATGGCCCTCAGCTGAGGCTGGTGTGCCCCCCATGGTTTGTGCATGTGAGAGAGAGGGGAAAACACGAATACACACGCTCACACAGACACACACAGCCCAGCCCCGAGGGGCTCATCATTTGAATCAGTGTTGCTGGGCAGGTTGGGAGAGGGGCATGTGATCTTCATTTCCTGGTGGTTTGGTGGGAGACCTGCTTTGCCCTTCCTGGATGTGTGGTCTGGGGCACCTCACAGCACCTCTCTGGGCCTCAGTTTCCTCAATCATAAATGAGGTTGTAATACATACCTCTTGGGGTTTAAAGGGGCCACGTGGTCCTGGGGGTGTAGTGAGCAAAGGAAAGCTGTCATCAGTATGACTTGTTGCGAGGCGACTTTCAGAAGTGATGAGGAGTGTGGGGGCTCTAGAGCCATCGTGCCTGTGTTCTAAGCCCAGCTCGGCTGCTTTCTAGCAGCATGATCTTGGCTGAGTCACTTCACTTCTTGGAGCCTCAGTGCCCTCATCTGAAACCTCACAGGTTGTCCTGAGGATTAAGAGATGATGCATTATAAAGCTTTTAGCCCAGTGCTGGCACATAATAGGTACTTAGTGCATCAAATATAACATAACATTTATTGTACACTTGCTCAATGCCAGACATTATTAGTGTCATTTGTACTGCTGTTACTCTTTTATTAATAATTCATTTGGATTCAAACTTCTGTGTGCTGCTCCCTAAGCAATCAGCCAGCCCGTTGGACCCACCGCCCCCTATTCCTACAGTGAAAGTAGAGGCCTGGAGAGGTCCAAGTCACACAGCTGGCTTCCCAGTGCCCTGTGTGGTTTTGCCCAGCTAAGTCTGCCGCAGAGCCACTGTTCCTTATCAGTCTCCTGGAGGAACACCCCTCCCACTGCCCCTCCCCTCCCCTCCCCTCCCCTCCCCTCCCCTCCCCTTTATGCTCCAGAGCCAGCGGCTCCTCTGAGCTTCAGCCTTCATGAATGGCTTAGTTAAGCACTCGGCGGTTAAACGTTCATCTCTTACAATCTCAGTCCAATTCCTATAAGTTTATTGGCAAGACGGGGTGTATTAGAGCTGCCAAATTTAATATATCACGTCCGCATGTCTGGGATGCGGTTTCTCAGCAGTAATGGGAGAAGAGAGGTTTTATACGTTTTCATTTTGAATGACTGTTCCTGATCCCATTACAGCCCTTGACTTAATGGCCACTGTCTCTGCCGCAGGAGCGGCTTTCTCCATCCCTCGCCTGGCTGCCTGGACTGTCCAGGGGCTTGTTTGTCTCTGTGTCTCTCCCCATTCTCTTCTTCCCAACATGTATTCCCCCATCTCTCTGCCCTGTGGGTCAGGTCTCAGCTTTAACTTTATTTGCCAGATTCTGAGAGTCTGGGGCCTTTGCCACTGGCCTGGGCTGCTACCTCGTGACCTTGGGGAAGTCACTTTTCTTCCTCCTCTTGGCCTCAGGAACCTGCTTTGGGAAATGAGGGGTCAGACTATAGGACCTGAAAGGTGAGAGGCTATTCTGGGCTCAGCCTTTGCAGATCCCACCTGGTGGCCCTGAGTGGACCCATTTGTCCTCTGGTCTTGTGACACCAAACGGGGACCCAAGGGCTGGCCTTGAGTCATGGCTACAGATCTCCTGGGTCAGGAGTGGCAGCTGTGGTCACCAGGACTGAGGGGTCTTAAGTGTCTGAAGACCCTGAAACGTTCTCATTTCCCTCTGTGATTGCCGCCTAAGTGTTTAGCTGATCTCCTTGGGAAGCTGTGTGCATTTCTGCCTGAGCCCTCTGGCTTCTCTAAGCCTTAAGCTGGCTGTGGAAGAGAGGACACCAGCAGCGGGATTTTAGGGCACCTGGGTTTGCCTTCTGCTTACCAGCTGTGTGACCTTGGGCAAATCGCTTCCTCTCTGTGAACCCCAGTTGTCCCATAAGGACAATGGGAATTAACTCATTATTGAATAACAAATATTGGGTTGCCTACTCTGTACCGTGCACCACTTTGGGGGCTGGGGCTTTGTAAATTTTATGTAGAAAAATAAAGTGTGAGTGTCCTAAAAACAACAACAACAACAAAAAAAAAAACACAAAAATATCCCAGCCCACATGGATTTATATTCCTTTTGAAGGAAAGAAAAATATAATAAACATAACAAGTAACTTATTACTTCAAAGGTGATAAAAGTGAAGCAGGGAATGGGGAAAGCTAAGTGGAGGGTTCTGCAATTTTTTTTTAAAATTAATTAATTTATTATTATTATTATTTTGCGGTACGCGGGCCTCTCACTGTTGTGCCCTCTCCTGTTGCGGAGCACAGGCTCCGGACGCGCAGGCTCAGCGGCCATGGCTCACGGGCCTAGCCACTCCACGGCATGTGGGATCTTCCCAGACCGGGGCACGAACCTGCGTCCCCTGCATCGGCAGGCGGACTCTCAACCACTGCACCACCAGGGAAGCCCCAGGGTTCTGCAATTTTAAATAAAGTGGTCATGGGAGATTACTGAGAAGGTAGTATTTGAGCAAAGATTGAAGGAGTCAAGTGAGCAAGCAGGGCAGGTGTGCGGGGGGAGCATCCCGGCAGAGGGAACAGCAGGTGCAAACAGCGGGAGGTAGGCGTGTGCCTGGCGTGTGCCTGGCGCATGTGAGGAGCAGAGAGGGGGGCTGTGCGGCCAGCATGGAGGAACAGGAGAGGGGACGTCAGAGGTGGTGGTGGGGGGGCTGTCCAGAGTGGGTGAGGCGGTGTTTTGCCAGCCTGGCTGCAGACAAGAATTCCCTGGGGCGCATTAAAACATGCTGATGCCCAGGCCTCACCCACTGTGTTTCTGCTTTAACCGACCTGGGGTGGAAGCTGGGCGTCAGAACTGTTAAAAGACCCCTCTGGAATGAGGCCTCTCAGGCCATAAGCATCTGCCCGGGTAGCCCCTCATGGGCTGTTGTGGAGTTCCTACGAGCTGGTGTGGGTAAGTAAGTAGAGCCTTCCTGACGTGGCACAGGCCTGGCCCCCGGGCGTGCTCAAGCAGGGTGGTGGCGTTTCCTCTGCTCTCTGACCCAGCGCCCTGTGACTTCCCAGGCAGCGGCAGCACCCGGCGGGGGTGACCATGGGGAAGCGTTACTTCTGCGACTACTGCGACCGCTCCTTCCAGGACAACCTCCATAACCGCAAGAAGCACCTGAACGGGCTGCAGCACCTCAAGGCCAAGAAGCTCTGGTACGACATGTTCCGAGGTGGGTGCTGCCGGCCTGGCGGCCGGGCTGACGGAGCCCTGTTCTCCAGTCTTTCTTATCATCAGACAGGGAAACGCTGCGGGCCAGCAACAGTGCTGGTCTGGGCTCTTTGAGGAGCAAAAGAGAGGAGGCCTGGGTTGCTGGCCCCTGGGGCAGACGGGCCCTCAGAGGGGCAGGTGGAAGGCAAGCTCCTTTCCCGCAATCCTGACTGAGGGCTCCGTTCTCTGACGCCTTGCCAGGCTCTGGGGACACTGTGGCCAAGAAGGCCTCTCTAAGGAGCTAAAGTCTGGGCCCACGGCTGAAAAGTAAGGAAAAGCCAGTGCTCCATCCTGGGCAGAGGGCAAAGCGCCAGCTGCTCTCAGAGCCGAAGAGAGGATGAGAAGGAGCATGGTAGGGGCCGAGGCTGGCCACAGGGCCAGGGCCAGATCGTGCAGGCCTGCAGAGGCCATGGTAAGGGGGATGGGCAGAGGGCAGCCTTTGAAGGGCTGTGGGCAATAGCCACCATGACTGGAGCTACATTTGATGGCAATGGCCGACTGCTGCCTGAGCAGGGGGCGCAGTAAATGGCTGTCGAATGACTGAGCTGCTTCTGGGAAAGGCTTATGAAACAAAGGAATTAAGGCCATAAGCACCTGGCACAGGGCCTGGCACCCAGGAGCACTCGCTGGAGGGGAGCTGCTGCTGCTCTGCTGTCTTTAGACACACACTGAGCAGTAGTGAGAGAGGCGCCAGGAGCTGGACAAATGGAGGGGGACTGTGGCAGTGGGGTGGGGTGACCAGGAGCTCCTGGAATGAGCCGGGGCAGGGCCGGGGCTCCATGAGCTGGGGAGCAGGATTCCAGGACAGGACCCAGAGGCTGGAAGGAAGGAGCTGAGTCCCAGCAGCTCGGAAGGGGAGACAGAGAGTTCCCTGGTCTGTGACTCAGATTCAGGTCACTCACATTTTATTGAGTGCCTGCTGTATGCCAGGTGCCTTCCATGGTCTGTCATTTGCTTTTCTCAGTAACTCTGTAAGGCAGCAGATCTAAACCCTTTGAGTTAGGATCACCTAGAGACCTTAAAATAAAAAACACTGATCCCCTGACCCCCATCCCCAGAGGCAGGTTTGGGCTGGGGTCTAGGCTTGGGTGAGGGAGGGTGGCCAAGCCACTCAGCAGACCAGGCGCGGCTATGGTTGCAAGGGGCTGGGAGTGGGGGCAGAGGGGAATTCAGGGGCAGAGGGGTCTCCCAGGTGCCTCAGAGGCCTCTGAACCTGGTGTCAGGCAGAGGCTCCCTGTACCCCAAATCTAGTAGGGGCTGTGATCTGGTGTGGTGCTAGGCCTCAAGGTTATCCTGGTATTTGTTCCTAGTCCCAGACTTTCAGCCAAGAACCCTGGGCCCGTGGGTACAGGGTTGATTGGAAGAGGGCTATAGAAAAGATGAAACAGTGGGTGCCACAAACCCCTTCTCAGGGTTCCCAGCATTCGCTCACATCCCCAGCCACATCCAGTCCTTAAAACAGCACTTCAAGGGAAGCTGGGCAGGCCAGGGAGCCCCACTTACAGGTGGTGACTTAGAAATCCAGAGCTGTGGATCACCTCACCCTGGTCCCCAAACTGACATATGAGCTCTTTCCCCTTCCTTGTGAGGCTTCCCCAGGGCTCCAGCTCATGTGCACAGCCGCACAGCACAGTCTCTGCAAGGGCACAGGGTACCCCGCCTCAGCTAGGACCCGAGACCTGCTCTGCTCCCGGCTTCGTGGCCTTGGACAAGTCCCTTAACCCTCAGAGGGATGATGATCCATCTGCCTTGGTCAGGACAGGCATGGGCCCTGGAGCTGGGCTGCCTGATGTCAGTCCCAACGTGTCACTCACTAGCACTGTAGCCCTAATTTTTGCCATGTGTAAAACAGCTGTAATAGCCATACCCCCCCTCCCAGGGATGTGACGGGGCTCAGTAATCTGATGACTGTATGGCACGTAAGGACTTACTAAGTAAGAACGATGCTTATGGGTTCACAAAAGGATTGGCCTTGGACCCTTTATCTCATGGCTCATTCATTCAGCCAACACTTGGTGGGCGCTTAGCGTGTCCTTGGCTCCCAGAGAGGCTCTGAAGACTTAAAGGTAAATAAAACAGGGCCCCTCTCCTGTGTAACCTCACACCCCATTACAACAGTGTGTTCTGGGTGGAACCCCTGTCCCGCCCAGGCCTCCAAGCCCTGCTGGCCTGTCCCTCCAAGCTCCAGCCACACTGACCACCACAAGTACTGTCCCCTCTGCAGGCATGCCTTTCCTGCTGTCCTCCCCACCCCAGACAGTCCTCCGGGACGCCCTCTCCAACCCCTGGGCCAGGTCAGGTCATTTGGCTGCATGCTGGCTGTTTACCCCGTTTATATCCACATGGATTAGTGTGACTATTGGAGTGGAAGGAAGGACCAGGTCTGACTTGTTCTCCACTAAATCCTCATCCTGGCGCAGCGACTGGCACACAGGACGTGCTCAGTAAATGTTTGTTAGATGAATATCTCAATGAACGAGCAAACAAACCCAGGGCAGCCGGGCAGCTGTTAATTTGGGGAGCTGAAGCGAGAAGGACCAATGGGGTCAGATCCTGAAGAGCCTTGAACGCCAGGCGGAGGAGCAGGGCCTGTGGCTGGGGGTTCTCAATCCTGGGTGCACTTCAGAATCACTAAGGAGCTTTTAACAATTCTCATGCCCTCCCCTTAGATGAATTACAACAGAACCTGAGAAAGATGGGCTTGGGCTGTGTATACTTTAAAAGCTGCCAAGTGATTCGCCATGTGGCTGGAGTTGAGAACAACCAGCCAGATGCTGGGCAGCCTGGAACTCTTCTCCCATACTGAGTCACCCCACCAGGGCCTCTTGTCTAAGACTCAGACTCAGCCCCATTTCCAGTTTAGCTGTCCTACCCCAGTGGGGCCCTGGGCAATGTCCACATGCCCTCCACCAGCCCTCCTCCCCAGGGAAAGCCTCTGGCACCAGCTGGGTGGGCTGAGTCTGACAAGTCCAGTGCTGACCCTCTCCCCACGCTGCTGGCCCCACCCACGCTCCTGCAGGCCGCCCCGGGAGTGAGTCCTCTGATAGCTAACTCTCGACCCCAGCAGCCCAGCCCTGAGGAAGTGAGGAGCCCCCCTCAGAGTCAGCTACTCACCAGCCACCAGGAAATCAGCAACTGCACAGGAAAGGGTGGGGGCTTGAGACGCACAGGCTAGGGTTCAAACCTGGCACTGCCACTTCCTATGTGTGTGCCCCCTTTCCCTATGTGAACCTCAGTTTTTCTGTCTGCAAAATGGGAATGTTCATGTAAATGGTGGGTTTATGAGGAGGAAATGGAGTAAGAACTGCTCCCGTTTGTTGAGCATCCACTTCAGAGGCTCTCAGCCCTGGCTGCACGTTAGCATCACCCAGGGACCGTGGTGCTGAAGCCGTTCCCAGGCCCACTTTCCCACAATTCTAACATGGGACCTCCTCTGCCCAGTGCTCTCTCCATCTGTTATCTTATTAAATGTTGACAGAAGCCCTACCAGGTGAGAATTTCCCTCCCATTTTACGTATGGGGAAACTGAGACTTGGAGAGAGTTCACCTACCAGTCAGGGCTCGTTAATGGAGAGCCCACCTAACCCCTCACTCCACTTGGACGTGGTCTAGAGAGTATTCAATTGGAAATGCTTGGTACCTGCCCCAGCTGGGAAGTCTGACTTGAGGGCTAAGTAGGAATTTAGTGGTGAGGTCTCCATCTTGGAGTAACCAGCAGAGATGTGTTTGATTTCCGAATAAATTTAGAAAAGAAACAAGAAAGTGTAACAGAAAATCTAAACAAAGAAGAACAGAGGGCCCAGGGGGCTCTTAGAGTGAAGGTCAGAAGCACCAGGGGAATTATTTTGACTCGGTGACTTTGGAATCCAGTGAAAAGGAATGGCTAACACCATGAAATGAAGCATAGAAGTCAGAAGTCAGGTGGGATAAGGCTTCCAACAGCCATTAGACTTCTGAGGTGGAAGTCATGGTGACATTTGGAGGATGTGGTCCTGTGTACCTGGACTCAGTAGCCCATGGTCTTTCCTTTACCCCAGCGGCCTCTAGAAAAGGCAGCAGATGGACAGGTAAAGTGCACAGCCAAGACCTGGCCTCTCCTTCCTCCAGGGTGACATGAGGGCCTCTGAGTCAGGGCACCTTCCTCACTCGTCTCACTCACAGATTTTGACTGATTGATTCCTTGCCCACCAAGGAGCATACAAGATTTAAACTGTACCTATATGATGAAGATAAAAGTAGGAAAAATCGGAGGAAACCGGGGTTAAGGTTCATGTCCAGAAAGATTGCCAGGAAGTCCTGTTGAGGCCGGTGGCTAGTGTGAGAGGGGAACAGAGGGAGATGGGGTACAGCCTTGGCCATGGAGCGATGCCTGGGCCCTGGGATTTACTGGTGGGCTTTTTAGGTTTTTATTTTGAAATAATTAGAGAGTCTCAGGAAGTTGCAAAGACAATACAGAGAAGTCTTCTTCTGGTACCAGGACTTAAAAAAACAAAAAAACAAAAAAAAACCCTCCCAATATGATCTACTGTGCAAAGTTGAGAGTCTCTGACCTCAAACCTGGTCCTGGCCTTTGGCTGGGTCTAGGTGGGGTGGGTGGGGCTGAGGTCACCTGAAGCTCGGATCCCTCTGCCCAGCATCCCTACCTGTGGTCATCCCCCCTTACACTCCTCCGTGGATGAGGACCTCTTTCCTTCCCTGATCTCGGTGGTAGGAAGTGCCTGTGTGCAGCTCAAGTCTGAACCCGGATCCTCTCTCCTTGCAGATGCAGCTGCCATCTTGCTGGATGAGCAGAACAAGCGGCCCTGCAGGAAGTTTCTACTGACAGGTAAAGTGTTCTACTCTGTTCAGGTCCCTCTAGGGACCAGCATGCCCTGTCTGGTCTGCTTGGACTTCTGCACAGCCTCCCCCCACCCTCCCGCCTGAGCCCGCTTTGTGGCCTTGGTGCATCAGCTGGCTTGACACAGTCAACAGGGGCCTTCCCAGGGATTGTGCTTTATGACATCAAGGGCTTGGTCCTCAGCTCTTCAGACCTAGAATGTGATTTTTATCAGCTTACCCAGAACAAGCAAGGGCGGGGAGACTACAAGTAAATCCAGGAGATACTAATGGGTGTAATAGACTGACTGATTAAGTTAGCCTGGGAGCCTGACCTCCACTGTGCCCTCCCTCCCAGCAGGCAGGGCTGGAGACAGGAACAGGCCTGACAATGCTGAGAAGCTTCAGGGTTAGAACAAAGGACGCTGGGTGTTGATTTTACTGCTTAGTACGTAGCTAATAAAGATGCATATAGTTTAGAGACAAAAACCTCAGTAAGTGAAGGAGCCAAAGGCAGATGAAAATAAGGGTAGGAAAAATAAGACAAGGCCAGGAGAATGCTTAGTCTCCTCCATGCTTGCCTTGAGGTCCTGTATACTCTAAGAGTTTGGCCTTGAGTTTCCTAGCAGCCAAGGCAAAGAGGAAAACCGTGATGATTAACATGGTGTAAAAGGGAGCTTAGCGCCAGGGAGAGGTACTGCCGTTGGCCTAGGAGAGCGGGGTGAATGGCCATGCTCCCCTCAGGAGACCATGCTGCCCCTAGAATGGGCACCAGGCCTGCGAATCAGGGGCTGCCATTCCCCGTGGGCTGCACCTTGATGTGAACACACTGCTGGTAGGCAAGGCTGTCTTAGGACACCTCTAGTCTCCTATTATTATTTTTTATTATTTATTTATTTTGGGCTGCTTTGGGTCTTTGTTGCTGTGCGCGAGCTTTCTCTGGTTGCAGCGAGCAGGGGCTACTCTTTCATTGTTGTGCGCAGGCTTCTCACTACGGTGGCTTCTCTTGTTGCGGAGCACGGGCTGTAGGCACGTGGGCTTCAGTAGTTGTGGCACACGGGCTCAGTAGTTGTGGCTCACGGGCTCTAGAGCGCAGGCTCAGTAGTTGTGGCACACGGGATTAGTTGCTCTGCGGCATGTGGGATCTTCCCGGACCAGGGCTTGAACCCACGTCCCCTGCGTTGGCAGGCGGATTCTTAACCACTGCACCACCAGAGAAGCCCTATTTTTTTTTGTAATTTTTATTGGAGTGTAGTTGATTTACAGTGTTGTGTTACTCCAGGTGTACAGCAAAGAGAATCAGTTACACATATACATATATCCACTCTTTTCTTTTTTATTTAATTTAATTAATTAATTTATTTATTTTGCGGTATGCAGGCCTCTCACTGTTGTGGCCTCTCCCGTTGCGGAGCACAGGCTCCGGATGCCCAGGCTCAGTGGCCATGGCTCGGAGGCCCAGCCGCTCCGCGGCATGTGGGATCTTCCCGGACCAGGGCACAAACCTGTGTCCCCTGCATCGGCAGGTGGACTCTCAACCACTGCGCCACCAGGGAAGCCCTCTTTTTTTTTTTTTTTAAGATTCTTTTCCCATATAGGCCATTACAGAGTATTGAGTAGAGTTCCCTGTGCTATACAGCAGGTTCTTATTAGTTATCTATTTTATCTATAGTAGTGTGGATATGTCAGTCCCAATCTCCCAATTTATCCCTTCTCCCCCTAGTCTCCTATTATTTTGAGAAACATTTTGGTCTCCCCAGTTGAGATTTGGAAAGCCAACCTGGACTTTGGTACCTCCTTGACAAAGCTGCCATTAAAGCCTTTCTGGGGCACAGTCCAGCTACTTGTGACCCCCCCCCGCCATGGGCAGGGGGCACCAAGGGGGGGCATGAGGAAGCAGAACCCTCTCAGGGACCCACTCATAGTTAGTCGGGGCTGTGGGCCAGGACAAGGGGAGGTAACAGGAGACAAGCCTGCAGAGGCTTATGGAACCCAATCATGAAAGGCTTCAGTGGACTTTGGTCCCCGGCCAGGAAAGGGCTGTGAGCAGGGCCTAGTGGACCAGACAAGCCGTGCCGGCTGCTTTTATGACTGGGCCAGAGAGAGTCCAGCTTCTTCCTCAGGGCTGGAGTTGCTACTCCTTAGTCCCTAACACCCTGCCCCTAAAACTCTGGTGGCCCCTCATCAGGCTGCCCTTCAGCTCAATGGTAGGAGTCCATCCCAGGCAGCAAGTGACTCTCTCCTCCCGTTGCAGGCCAGTGTGACTTTGGCTCCAACTGCAGATTTTCCCACATGTCAGAGCGAGACCTGCAGGAGCTGAGTATGCAGGTGGAGGGTGCGTTTCACTGGGACCCTGGGCTGGGCAGGGGTGGGTGCTGGGGGGATGTAGGGGAATTCTGCCCTGTGTCTCCCCACTTCCCCCTCTTTTGTGGCTGCCATGTGGGGTAGGCTGAGGGCTATCCAGGGCATCAGGAACTGCTTTCAAACCACCCCAGGCATGAGTGGGGAAGGAGCCAGGGAGCCCCCATCCATGTGCCCAGCTGGGTTTAAAGTGACACGCATGGCTTCCTGTCCAGGAGTCCCAAGGGTGTGCCTCAGCCCCACCTGGGCCCTGCTAGCCTGGCATTCATTCATGTACACCCACCCGCCCTTCCTCAATCAGGCAATGTGTTTGGAGCCCCTATTTGGCCCCTGGCAGATCCCTCACTGCGCTCTGGGGACAAGGGGATAAAGAGAGCACCTTCCCTGCCCTCAGGATGCTCAGGCCTGGGGACTACAGGGAAGGGCAAGTTCAGCTTCCCTCTGGAAACTGGCATGACTGCCTTTGGGAAATTCACTTCCTACTGCTCCAATTAGAGATAAGGAAATTCCCACTTAGATGGTCTTTATCGATCTTCGCATACAGCCCCTCATTGAATGGATGGAGAAACTGAGCCTCACGTGAGCCCCCGTCCAGTGCGGTTCCTCTGTCCACATGGCCTCGGGCAGCCAGCAAGCGTCTGAGGTGGCCTGGCCTTCGCCCTTATCCACCAATAGGCCTCACTCCCCTCTGACCAGTCAGACCCTGTGGGCAGTGCCCTGCCCTGGGGATCTGATGACAGTGTAGCTGCAGCCCTGCCACAAACACAGGTTTCTAGGAGCTTTCCCAGGGTGGAAGTGAGGCCTTATGGGCCAGGCCAGTGAGTCCTGGTGGCAGCTGTATCTCCAGCTCTTCCAGCCATGATCTCTCAGAGCCATTGGCCCGTGGCGGGAGAGCGCAGGCTTTGCCTGTTCTGCAGCCCACGCTGCCTCCCTGACCCCAGGTTTGGACCCCTCCTGAGGACCAGGCTCTCAGCTGTCCTGTGTCCAACTCCACAAAGCTTGGGAGGCAGCCAGTGTTTTGTCTTCACTTCATGGGGAAGCAGAGTGAGGCCCAGAGGGGCTACCTGGGGAGGTGGCTGCAGGATGGGGACAGGCCAGAGGACCTGCTCCTGGCCTCCCAGCCTGTGCCCGCCCCCCCGCCTCTGGAAGGTTCCAGCTGCTTTGTGAGAGTGTGGGGTTCAGATGGGGGTGAGTATGCCCCTCAGTTGCCTGTCTCTCTATCCCCACAGAGGAGAGGTGGGCCAGGGAGTGGCCACTAGACGTCACCGAGCTCCCTGAGGTCCACGTGGAGGACTGGCTGGAGAAGAGAGCCCAGCGGCTGAGCTCGGCCCCAAGCAGCAGGTACAGGCCCCGTGGGTCCCCTTCTCCCATGCCCTCCAGGAGCAAGACACCAGCCAGCTTGCCCTTGTCTCCACAAACTGCCCAGGGACCAGACACGGGCGCCCCCAAAGGACTCCTCAGGTGGGGGCCACATCGGGAGCTCTTAGGTCCCCAGGCCCTGGCCAGAGGCTGAAGGGCACTTGCCTGAAGGTTCCTGTGCCTAGGCCTCATCCCCCTGCCTTGGTGGAGTCTGCAGTGGCTGAAGGGGGCAGGTGGCCAAGCCAGCTTGACTCCACATCACCAATTCCATTGCCAGAGGGAGAGGCCTGACTGTGGTTACTGAGGCCCCAGAAAGCCAGTCACCACACTGTCCCCTCTGGGCCCTGCCAGATAGGCATGGTTGCTCTGACCCTGCAGAAGGGGAAGTGAGGCTCATGGGATGATGTGACTTGTCCAAGGGCACACAGCTCGGAGCAGGCACAGCTGGGTTGCACAGGCATGTGATAGGCTTTGTCATTGTCCCACTGCCTCCTCGAGGAGGGGGCTGGGGTGGGGCTGGCCCAGCTACTGCCTGGGCCCAGCACTCAGGATGCTCAGAAGTGGACAGGGGGGCTTCCCTGGTGGTGCAGTGGTTGAGAGTCCGCCTGCCGATGCAGGGGACACGGGTTCGTGCCCCAGTCCGGGAGGATCCCACATGCCGCGGAGTGGCTGGGCCTGTAAGCCATGGCCGCTGAGCCTGCGCGTCCGGAGCCTGTGCTCCGCAACGGGAGAGGCCACAACAGTGAGAGGCCTGCGTACTGCAAAAAAAAAAAAAAAAAAAAAAAAAAAGAAGTGGACAGGGTACCCTTTACCCCTTGTATGGGGAGCACCCTGGGTCAGGAGCCCACAGGTGTGTGCTGCATGCCGTCCTAGGTTCTCCTCTTCAAGGTCACAGCCAAGACCAAAGCCAGGGCTCCTGGGGTCTTCTACCAGGTATTGAAAGAGAGAGAAGGGAGGAAAAGGGCTAAAGGATGTGCCTGTGAGCTGCCTGACTTGGTAAAGTCACCCCGTGCCGGGCTGCCTCCTTTCCCGTACTGCACTGGGACGCGGTGGCCTCATGGGACAGCAGCCTGGCTGGGACAGTCTGTGGGGTGAGGCCTTCCCTTAAGGCTCCGCCAGGAGATGAGGGCCAAGCTTCTTGCCTTCTCCGTGCCTCAGTGAGGAGAGTTTGTTAAACTATTTTAAAATTAACTTTGTTTTTAAATCTGTGCCCAGTTTGTCCCCCGACCTTGAAAATATATAGTACAGTCATGACTCCTGTGTTGGAGTGTGACGTCCCTTCCGTCTGGTCATGTCAGAAGTGGTTGTGATCTTGGTAGTGTGGGCGCCTCCCTCGGGACTGGTCCAGGGACCCATGTCCTGCACCCCAGGCTCAGGGCTGAGGCCACTCAGAGAACTCTGGGGGCTTCCCCGCTCCCCCGCTCCCTGGACCCAGCTGCCTCCCCGCTCCGCCACTGTGGTTCCTCTGCTGGGAGTGAGCCCCAGAGGCCTGGGCACCCCCTGGGCTTGTGCCGAGGGCTCAGGGAGACCCTGTGGCTGGGCTGAGGGGGCGTGGGGGTGGGTAGAGATGGGTGCCCTGAAGTCCCTTCCTAGGGACAGATGTGTCCCTGTGCTAAGGCAGTGTGCCTGTGACCATGAGACTCAGAGGACTAGGGGACAAGATGGAGAAACTGAGGCTGAATGACGGGCCCAGAGTCACAGGAAGAGTGGTGACCACGTGATAATCAGGTGTGTTGGTGCCGTGGTGTGCCCGGCACTCAGCCCCAGCCTTTAGGGGGATTGGTGCCCCCGGTTTGTAGCTGAGGAATCTCTTCCCCTCCAGGAGGTTGTGACTGCCTTGGTCACACACCTGCTACCCTTGGCAGTACTCAGCTGTCACTTGAGAGAGAGCTTAGGTCCCTGCCCTGGCTTTGGACCCTGGGCCACTTCTGTTACCAGGTCTAGGGCTGGCCAAGGGCCAGTGCAGTGGTTGGCCACTGCAGCCGGAAGTCTGCAGTGGTAGTGGCAGTGGCAGTAGCCGGCTGCTGGGATGGCAGTGACTGTTTCTAGAATAGAGCTTGCCGCTGGGGACCACCCTAGGCTGAGCCCTATCCCCCGGGCTCCTCTCCTGCTGACCACCCAACCTGGCCCCTTCCAGGGGACCTGCTTTTCCACTTGTTCTCTGTGCCTTTGCACCTGTCCACCTGCCTCCTGGGGGCTTGGAGCCAAAATGAATGACCCTCTGGGCAGAGCAGGCCAGTCCAGCCTTGAGAAAAGGGGGTTGTTAGGAGGGAGGTGACCATTTATCATTGCTTTTGCCATCACAGCCTTGGTCTTCCTCAGCCCTCTCCCCTCAGGTTGGTCTCATGAAAAATGATACCCACACCCTGCGGCCCACAGGCTTTGGGCTCTGCCCTTACGTCCCTGGCCCCCACTCCACAGGGTCGGGGAGGTGGATTAGAGCCAGGAGGCTGCCTCTCTCTGTCCCGAGTCTCCTACCATCAAGGCAGCCCTGTGGCAACAGTGCCCTCTCTGCCCTTCACCCACCTTGGCTCTCCTAGATGTCACGGCAGCCCCTCCTGGTCTCCTACCTGCCTCTGCTCCTCCAGTCCATCCTCCACACAACAGCCCCAACCAGCTTCTAGAACACTCCCTGGCCCCGGCCCTGCTGAAACCCTCCTGGGCTTCCTCCCCGTCGGGTGGACCCGGACTCCGCAGCCCAGTTTGCAGGGCCCCGGAGAACTTCCCTGCCACCTCCAGGGCCCTTGAGGGTCACCTTCTCACCTCTCCCATCTGGCCTCTTTGTCAATCTCGCCGGATGCTTGGCAGCTGGTTAGGTGTGGTGGGCGTTGCTGATTTCGGGGCACCTTGTGCACACTGTTTCCTCTGCCTGGAACTGCCCCACCACCACCACGCCTGCCTGGCAAATTCAGACTCATCCTTCAGGCTTTAGCTGAGACATCTCCCCTTTCTCCCCTTCCACCCCTGGGCCTCCCCGTCACGGCCCTAAGCTCACACTGTCATCAGCCTGGCGCAGACCCAGGACATGTTGGCTGCATGAGAGAGCATTCGGGGGAGCAGGGTCCCGGCCTGGAGGACTATTCCTGAGTATTAGTGCCGTTGGCGCCTCGTGGGGACGGGTCTGGTGGCCCCTCTTCCTCTCTGGGTGTCTGTGTCCTCCCCCCAGGACACAGGGCAGAGACGGCTGCCTGGCCCACCTGGGGCCACCCAGACCCGAGGGCTCTGACCTTACAGGCTGATCGGAGCCCTCAAGGTGAGCTGGGCTAACCGTCCTTGTAAAGGGGAGATGGAGGCTCAATGGGGCCCCAGCCTGGTGCACTGTCCCACCCCCGTGCCCCAGCAGACTGACCCTGAGGCACCTGCTGGGAGCAGACAGTAGGGAGAGGGAGGGGCCAGCCTCAGGTGAGCAGGCTGATCCCTGCGAGGCCAGTGCTCGCCCCTGCTTTCCACTGTTGGCTCTTCAGATTGTGACTTTATCCGTCTTAATCTTCCCCTTTGCACCCCTCTCAGGGCTGGTGCTACTGTTCTGGCCCAGGTGCCTCCCTAAGACTCTCTCCTTCTAATTAGGACCATAGCTGGGGACAGGTGAAAGAGAGCTGCCCTGTCCCTGTGACGGGGCAGACAGGCCAAGAGAGAAGCCACGAGCACAGTCCTGCACACCTGTGTCCCTGTCTGCTCCGTGCAGGCTGGAGGGGTGTGCTCCAAGGCCTTGCGGCCCGCATGTCTGAAGCCCAGGGAACGCACCCTTCTCCTGGCGGGAGGCCTCAGCTGCCCGGGAGTCTGCCCCGTGTCCTAGAGGAAGAGCCTGAGGCTCACAAGAAGGGGCTCCCCGATGGATCACACCCTCTCTGAGGAGAACTGAGATCACCCCAGCCCCACAGGGAGCCGGGGCTTGGCTGGCAGCCGGGGCTCTCCCTTCCAGCAACTGCGGAGCCTCCCTCCATTCCCACCCTTCTCTGCGCCTGGTGGAGTTTATAAAATCTCCCCTGCACCATAAATCATGCTGGGAGCCGCTTTCTGTGCTTTCCAGTGGGCAGCAGGCAGCCGAGCAGGGATTCCCCTGTCCTCGCGCCACGGGAGGCCCCAGAGGCTGCACCGGGGCTGTCTGAAGCCCTTGCTCTGGGTCCGACAGCAGGTCAGGCCCGGGAGGGGTGGCTGGTCGAGCCTTCAAACCTCTCAGTGGGCCTGGGACGCTCCCGTCCTGCAGAGGCCTGGCCACTGGGCCCCTGAGCCTGCCAGGGCCTCACCTTCACTGAAAGTGGGGCCTGGGGGTGAGCTGGGCTGGGGGCAGAAGCATGAAGGGCCAACATCTGGGGCCCACGTGTAGGTGGCATTCCGGCCTCTCATCCCCGATTCTAGACTGTGTCGCTTGGGCCCGTGACTGATTCCATGCACCTCAGTTGCCTCATCTGTAAAATGGGGCTCAGTAAGGATTCTTGAGGTTCCTCTCAGCCGTGCTGTCTGGCCCAGAGTAGTATCCAAGCAGTAATAGCACTCAGCATGGCTGTTTGTCATCAGCACTCACTCACTGGGTGGCTCCCTGTGCCAGGCCCGGCTCTGGGCACTGCGGGAGCAGATGGACGCCACCCCATCCCCTGGTCTCTCCCCCTTGGAGAGCTCCAGTCCTACAGGGGCGACGTGAGCTCCCAAGTGAGTTCAAGGTAGCCTGAGGGGCAGAGCAGCCCTGGAGTGGCAGTCTGAGTGGGGGTCGAGTCCAGAAGGATCGGAATGTGGAGCAGTTGGTGGGGAGGCTGCCTTTGTGCCTCAGCGGCTCCCTTAGGAAACGCCACCCCGGGCTGAGCACACAGGGTGGGTGCTTCAGATAGGCCCCGGGCCTTAGGAGGTGGCTCCGGGGGGCGGTGGACCTTAAGGGGAAGGGGAGTAAGTAGCATGAGAAATGAGGCTTTTAAAAAATTTTTAGACAATGTTTTTTTCTCATTTCAAAGGCTTGCGTGCTTGAAAAACTTTCTTGAAAAGTATAAAGAAGTAAAAAAAAATCACCCATAATTGCACCACTCAGATAGAACCACTGTTAACATTTTGCTGTGTCTTCCAGGTTTTTTTTATGCATTTATATATGCTATATATCTTTAAACAAAAATAGTATCATGCTATATACATTATTTTATAAGCTGCTTTTTCTCCCTACTCACACAGTAGTACATCATGACACCTTTCCTCGTCAGTGCATATAAGTTTGCCTTAATTCTCACGCAGGCTGCATAGCATTCTCTGCTGTGGACGTGCATATATATTTAATCAGTCCCCCACAGGTGGACACTTAGGTTATTTCCATTTCTTATAGCTCAGTCTCTGCCCACAGCCCCCCTCTTTCCTTGGGCTCAATCCTAGAGGTGAGGTGGCGGGCTCAAAGGGTCAAAGGCGTGTTTCTGAGACTCTGCCTTCCATAAAGGTGATACAGGCAGCTGCCCCTGCCCACAGCTGGGGTGGTGGGGAGGGTGAGCTGGAGGGGGGTGCCCCCGCCTGGGCCTGGGCTGTGCTCCACACTAATTCTCTGTTCTTCTCTTTCCCTCTAGGGCTGAACCCATCAGAGCCGCCGTCTTCCAGTACCCGGTGGGCTGGCCACCAGTCCAGGAGCTTCCTCCATCACTGCGGGCACCCCCGCCTGGGGGCTGGCCCCTGCAGTCCAGCGTCCAGTGGGGCTGAGTCCCTTATTCCTGCCTAGTCAGCCCTCCAGTCAGCCACAATCAAGATAAGGGCTTGTACGGGGGACACCCAGGCCCCCTCCTGCTGCACCCCATGGAGCATCTGAAACTAAAGACTGGGCCTGGCCTGGCCTCTCTGAGGACTAAGCGTCCTCCCCAACCAGGTGCAGCCCTGGTCCTGGCTCTGAGCCAGGCAACTCCACCACCCACACCCCAACGGGACATCTTGAGAAGACTTCCTTCCAGATGTTTATAAAGAAAGTCTGTCACCACCATTGCGCGGCTGCTCTTGCCCCTTGCCTGGCGCCCTCAGCTCCGTGCTCTGGCCCTGGGTCAGATGATGGGCAGGGGTGGAGTGAGGTGAGGTCCTCTCCAGGGTGACCGGTGCTTGTTGCCCTTCTCCCTTGGGGGCCGGCAGAGGCTCAGCACAGCCGGGCAGGGGGCAGCCAGCATGGCTGTGACTCGCCCAGGTGAGCAGTAGCCCCAGATCTGGGGAGGGGAGCTGAGGACTCAGTCTGCCGTCCTGGCCCCCACATCAGCCTGTGCTGAGCTGGTGCCCGACCATGAGATGGCACAGCTCGGGCAGGGATGGGAGCTGGGTCTCCGGCCTGGATGGTGTGGAGAAGCGGGCGACCCAGGAGGACGGGCCCTGAGCTTGGGAGAGTGGCCTGGCTGAGCTTCCTGGCACTGACACCAGGGGTGACTTCTGCCCTGGAGGAGCTCCCCAGTCAGTAGAGAGACCACATAGGCTGCTCAGGGGATTCGCAGCCTCTGGGCCCCAGCTCTGCTTCTTGCCTCCACTGCACTCCACTGTGCTGGGGTACTCGTGGGCAATGTGGCCCTCAGGTCACTGGGCCTCTGGTGGGGGGCCCAATGGGTGAGGTGGCAGCTGGGCCACCTCAGATCCTCCATCTTCTGTGAGCTTCTGCCCTGCCTAAAAATCACCATTGATGGGGGAACTGAGGCCAAATCTGGGAGCCCTCTGAGCCTCAGGGTCCTCATCTTTGAAATGGGCTGATTCTCTAGCCCTAGTGGGTGTGTGGAGGAGGGCTGGGTTTGAGTCTAAGGAAGATCAGAGGAAGGGACTCAGCAGAAGGCCGGGGGCTTCCTCAGGCCATGCCAGGGAGAAGGGCCCAGGAGACCCCAGCCTCATGTTGCCTTCCAGGAGGAGGCTTTCTGTCCCCTGCACTCCCCTCCATGGCCCTGGGCAGACCTGAGGGACCAGGGTTGGGTTGGCTATGTGGCCCTGGGCACACAATGCCTCCTCCTGCCCAAGGGACCTGCAGCTACTGGGCCCTGTATAAATTCCTCCTTAATTTCCCAGGAGCCCCTGCACAGCGGGAAAAGTTAGTGCTACATAAAGGCCAGGGTGGGGCACGGGCAGGGTGCAGGCAGGGCCAGGGCCGTCCTCAGAGCCACCACCAGGCCCTCTGCAGCTGGGCCACAGCTCCATGCAAGGCCTGTGGGGCGGGCCGGGTGGTGCCGCTGGACGCCCAGGCCCTGAAGTACACGCGGTGGTGGCCCAGGGAGTCGGTGGAGGGAGAGGACTGCGGGCGGCGGTGGGTGTGGAGGGGGCCCCACGCACCGCGCGCCCCACGGGGGCACCCAGGTGGCGCCTATTTCATGCCGCTGCGCAGCACCTGGTTGGCTGCGATGAGCATGACGCTGATGATGAAGGCGATGGCGAAGGCGCAGATCAGGCTCTTGCGCACACACGTCTGACGGATCTGCTGGTTGGAGCAGGCTGTGGCCGCCCGCCGCCGGGGAGCACCAGAGAGAAAAGGGGACAGCCAAGCGATGGACTCAGGAGCCGCCTGCCCTGCACATGGGCTCGTCCCGCGGGGCACACGGGGACGCAAGGTTTGGGGCAGGCAAGGAGGCCCCCAGCCCCCCTCTGCAAGCCCCTAGGTCCTCCCCTGCCCGAGCAGTCGGCCCGCCCGTGGGGCCCGGAGGTGGGTCACTCACTCTCCACGTCCACGGGGCCCTCCTCCGCCGTGCCGAGGTGGCTCTCCTCCTCCGTCATGATGATGTTCTCAATGTCCTTCATGGACAGGTGCTCACAGAAGGTGTCGTAGAGCAGCCGCTTCAGCTCGTCCACGGTCAGCTTTTGCATGTCACACTTGGGTGGGGGGAGACACAGCGCTCTGGACACCAGCACCACCACGGTCCCCCCCAGCACCTGCAGCCACACAAGCCAGTGACAAGCCTCCAGATTCTGGAGGGCTGGGAACCACTCACTCCATTCTCTGAGTCCTCGACCAACACCAACCTCCCCAGGGAACCCCATGGCCCGCTGGGAGACAAGACGTCCAGTGGACAGAGCCTGTGGGTGTCATCCCCCCCCTTTATGGTGTGGGCCCGACCCTTCGCTGGCCCAGTACAGCCCTTCACTGTGCACACAGCCCTGGTCCCAATCAGCCAGGGAGTACCTTCCAGAAGACAGTGTCGAAGTCAGTGCCGTGGAATTTCTCTGGGATCCCCGAGGTGGAGAGCTTGGGTCCCAGGAGGGTCACAAACTCCTCGAAGTCCACTTGGCCATCACCTAGAGCAGGCACAGTTCCAGTCAGCTGGTGAGGCTGCACCTGGGCACCTTGGGCCACCATGGGACCTCAGGCAGGTCCCCTCCTCAGAGCCTCATGTGCCAGTCTCTGGGCTGATGCTGAAGCCAAGTGTGCTGGGGCCCCACCTGACAAGGTGGGGGGGGGGGGTGGCACGCAGCAGGTGGGCCCTGAGCAGGCCTTGCGTGTGGGAGACACGTTTCCCTCTGAACCCTACATGGCTTCCCAGCACCCTGCTGCTGTCCCGGAGCAGGTGTGGAGCCGGACATCCTCCCCACCACACAGACAGGAAATTAAACTCAGGATGGGGGACCGCCTGCCCAGGTCATCACCTGCTCTCTGGGTGGAGATGAGGTGGGGGAGGCAGCCAGAGGAGGATGAGCGGAGGGCACTGGGCATTACTGGTTCTTATGAGTTTTTCCTTGATTAAATGCCAGGTGGCAAATATTTACAACTAAATTGATTTTTCATTTTTGGTGATGGGAAGTGGGGTATTTAGTATATCCGTTCTGCTTTCCTGTACTTTAAAAATTTCTTGGAACACAGAGTGAGAGGGGCAGAATCTCCAACCTTTGGGTATGGCTGGGGCTGTCACTCTCTAGCCTCAATTCTCCAGGCTGAGAAATGGGGCCAGACCTGGCTGCAAACCTAAGCCATGGGCTTGGAAGGCTGGCTGGGAGTGGGGAGAGTAAGAGGCCCCCCCCATGGGCTCAGGCCCTAGACTTGCCCCCCGCCACCAGGTGAGGGGTGAGGAAACAGGCAGGGGGCAGGGCTCACCGTCCATGTCCAGCCGCTGGATGATAACCTCCAGCTCCACCTCGTTGGGCATGTATCCCAGGGAGCGCATGGCCGTGCCCAGCTCCTGCTTGGAGATGAAGCCATTGCCATCGCGGTCGAAGACTTTGAAGGCCTCTCGGATCTCTGTGGGAGGAGCAGAGCAGGTCAAGACCTCACTCCTGTCCCCGACAGCCCACTCTCCAGACCTCCAGGATCCCGGATGCCACAGCCTGAGCCCGGGATGGAGAATCCCCCCTTCCCCTCTAGAGCCCGAAAGTCTGGTCAGAGACAATTGGCAGGTGGCTCAAGAGTCCACTACAGCGCTGCCTCCCTGGAGCTCAGGGCAGGCCAAGCAGGCAGCAAAGGTGCCCAGGCCCCGCATCAGTGACAAGACCGCCCCGGGGGTCTCCGGCTCCGCGTGCCAGGCTCCCACAGCCTCTCCAGGCGTGCTCACGACGACCCCGTGTGGCCGGTACCACGGGTCCCACGGGGCAGGGGAGGACGCCGGGCTAGGCAGCCGGTCTTCTGTGAGCTGCCGAAGGCTTCCCTGCCCACCCTCCCCCTCCATCCCCCCTCCTTTCATCCCCATCGCACTTCCTCCCCAGGCTCAGCTCCCTAACACCGGCCAACACTCATTAATGGCGGCCACGTGAGGCAGCCGCAGCTCCGGGCTAATGGGCTGACAGCTCAGTGCAGACTGCCTCCCAGACGGAGCCCAAGGTTTGGGGGAAGACAGAGGATGGATGGAGCAGCCCCAGGCCAGCTCAGGTGTGGGGGGTCACTCCCCCCACCATTGTATGGAGAGGGAGACAGGCCTGAGGACCTGGGTGACTCAGGGGTGGGGAGCAAGGCACTGGGCTGGGAGCCTGGGAACAAGCAACCCCGTGAGTGACCGTGGGCTAGCCTCAGTCTTACCCACAGTAAAATGGGCGGTAATGGTGTAAGGATGAAAGGGTTTTACCAAGGACATCCAGGAACTGTTGAGGGTTGAAGGGTCCTAACCTCTCCCTGTTCACCCTTTTTTCACCTCTGTTTCTCTGTTTGCTGTCCCTTCATTGTTACTCAGCCCAAGAAAAGTCCTACAGAACATTTCCCGTTGATGGGGAGTGAATCTCATTCCACTCCCACCCTCTCTGCACTAGCTCCCGGGGGTTTCCTTGTTCAATTCACGGGCAGAGGTGAGTTCATGTGCATGCATGCGAGCGTGCGTGCGAGCGTGCGTGCAATCGTGCGAGCGTGCATTTGGAAGGAGAGACAGATGAGATGCTCCACGCTGCCCTCCTGGAAAATGAGGCCCAGAGAGGCTAGGTGGCCAGTGTGGGGTCAGGGCTGTTTCTGGTGAGGGCAGGAGTTAGGCTAGCCCAGGCCTGGCCTAGAGGGTCTGTGAGCCCCTGAAACTGACTGTGGGATCCTGCACCTTGGGGTCATCCCCTGATTCTGCTGGACCCACTACAGCCCAGAGAGGGTGGCCATGTGTCCCAAGCCACATGTGAAGGTGGCTTGGGCTGAAGTCCCAAACTTCATCAGGCTCCTCCCACCTGGCATCTACAGCCAATGCCTGGAGGTTCCAGTTGACATGCAGGCCAAGACAGAGTCAGTGGGCCACACCTGAGTTGCCTAGGCCCCCAGACCCTCTGACTCTGGACCACCCCCTACCCATCCCAGGCAGGGCCTGAGAACCTGGTCTCCTAATCAGTGGCCCCTTGGCCAGGAGAGCAGCTGGGAAGGGAGATCTGGGCCAGGCCCAGGGGCTTCTGTAAACCCTGGACCCTGGGAACTCCAGACCAACTCCCACCTGAATTTTCCAGGGCCACAGAGGAGGTAGTGAGCTCCCCATCCCCAGAGGTGTGTGAGCAGAGGCCCAGCAGTTACGGAGGCTGCTGAGGGAATTCCAATCACCTGGGAGTCTTTGGGTTCAGAGGAAGGCACTGACCATGCAGCCAGGCACACCCTCTGCCCAGCCCTCCACACACACACTTAGGATTCTGGCTGGCACTGTTGGCCTCCTGACCCAGCCATGGGCTCTGCCCATCTCAGGTGTCCTGAACTCCAGCCCTAGGGGCCCTTTCAGTCATGGTGGGCACCAGGGCTGCTCCACCTCCAGGCCTTTGAATATGAGGCTCCTTTTGCTTGGAATGCTCTTCCTCTCACCATGGTGAATTCTGATACATCCCTAGTTCCCAGCGTGGATGGTATCACCTCCCTGGAGCCCTCCCTGCCCCCCCAGCTGACTCTGGCCCTCCTCTGGGCTCCCGCAGACTCCACCCTTCCCCCAAGGATTCCTTCCTGACCACACCAGATTGTGAACTATGAGACGCCATGAGAGCAGGAGCCAGGTCAGTCTTGTTCACCGCTGTGTCCCCGCTACCTGGAACAGTGCCTGTCATTCAAGCATAACCATTTGCTAGTAAGTGGTTAAGTGAATGAATGACTGATTCAGGGAGCCCACCCATCTGGAGCACACACACAAAGGAGCTGACCAGAAGTTCATGCTCCACTTGGTGTGGGGTCATCACTCAGAGCCCATTTACTCTTAGTTTACAAATGACCCTAGTAAGGGCAAGCGTTTGCTTTCTACTCCCCAAGCAGGCAAGAAGCAGGAAGGGAGGCTGAGGATGCTGCTTGTCCCCTTGTGCAGTCCCTAAGGACCCCCTCACTCCATGGGCCACCCAGAGGAGGGGGATCAAGCCGAAGTCAGGGGTGGGGGAACCATCCTCAGACACCCCCAGGTCAGGGGTTGGTTTGGGGAACCCAAGGCAGGCACCCCATCCTTCTGGGTCCTTGGTCGGGAGAGCTCAGGGTGGGATGGCAAAACCCTGGACCCACAGTGGGGCTGCAGTGGGTGCTGGCTCTCTCCCTTGCAATGAATTGGGGTCCAGGCTGTCCCTCCCACACTGACAGGGGCCAGGTGTGGCTCCCAGAGCCCAGGGCTGTTTCAATTGGAGCCCCTGATCTCCTTCTAAAAGTCTTGAGAAAACGCACAGGAGACAGTGGAGGGCAGGTGAATCTTGGGGTCCGTGGGCAGGCGACAGGCCCAGGGGCAGCCCTTTCTCAGGCAGGACTAACCTTCCAAGACCACTAGATCAATCCAAAGACCGCCACCTCCTCATTCATGTGTCGCCTCAGCCACTCCTCCCTGGCATGCCTGGCTCACACCTCAGTCTTACTCTGTGTCCTCACCCTTGCTCAGAGCTGTGACCCAGCACCAGCTGATTTCTGAGGCCAAGTTCAGGGATCACCTTCCCTGCCAGAGAATCAGCACTAAGTCACACAGATTCAGGGTCAGATCCCAGCTCTCCCACATCCTGGTCGGGTGCCCTTGAGTAGGTGTTTGCTCACCTGTACAATGGGGCTGCGGAAATGACTAAATAAGAAAATCAAGCATGTAAGTGCTTGGCTGGGGCTGGGGCTGGCTCAGAACAGGATGCTATAAATCAGAACATCCCAGACGTTCTGGCAGAGCCGGAAGGAGAGGGAGGACTAGGGGAGCTTCAAGCACCAGGCCGGCCTTCCTGTTTGCTGGTGCCAAGACTCGGGGGCCGGGGCTTGGAGTCTGGCTTTGCCACTCAGCAGCCGAGTGACCTGAGCAAGGCACCTCCCTCTCTGAACCTCAAGAGCCTCGCCTGTGAGATGGGAACGTGACTCTTGCCCATCTCTGAAGGCTGGACTCTGCTGGGGGCTCCCAGAGTGGGGTGGGTGTCCTGTTGCTGCTGCCGCCATTGGCACATCCCAGCTGGGCAAGTTTCCCTGAAAGCCTTGCTCTGTTCGCCCCCCACGAGGCAGGGGAAAGCCTGCCGTGCTCCACGTTGGCATGGGGAAGCCTGGCCCAGGCAAGGGCTGGCAGGGCCTCTGGGTTTCTGGGCCGACACTGGTCCCTACCTGCCACCTCCAGCCTGACGCCCTCAATCCCCTCCCCGGCCCGAGGAGCTGCGTCAGGGCCTGAGTCCCCAACCGCCCCCAAGGGATGCCAGCACTGTCAGGGAGCCAGAGTCCAGAGAGGGGGTGCGTGGGCTGGAGGTCACTTTGAGGGGGGCAGTGTCTGTCGTCTGCGGCAACAGCCACTCTCCGCGGCATTGGCCCCGCGCCCCAGCACTTTGGCCTCCCTGAGATTCCAGCCTGACAGAGGCGGCTGCTGGGCTTGCAGAGAAGAGGGGCAGGAAAAGGGACTCCTCTGCCCCCCCATACCCTGAACGCCCTCGTTTGGCCACTCTCATTGCAGGGTCCACCATCTGACTGGGCAGGTCAAGTGCCAAGCCCAGACCTCTGCCCTGGTGGTTGTCTGCCTGTCCGTCTGTCTTCCTTCTCCTCTCTCAGAGGAAGGGCCAGGCTAGGGCTTGCAGCTGCCCCAATTCCCACCCTCAGGTGCTCAAGCACGTCGATGCCACTGGGGTCAGCCTCAGCACTGCCACAGGCCAGGGGGGCTCTGCTATGTGCATCTCAGGGAGAATCCGGGAGATCCTGTACCTCCGCCTCAAGGGAGGTTGGGGGACCCAGACCAGCTCTGCCCAGCCACGTCTACCCTGCCAACTGCCATCCAGGGGTCCCCAGGTGCCTCTGCCAGACCTTCAAGGCCGTTTCCACCCACCCTCTCCCCCAGCCTGCCTTTCTGGCCTGGCCCCCCTGCATACCCCGTGTTCCTTCCTCATGGGCCTTCCCCGACCCCCACCCCTCAGCCTCCCCGCTGCTGCGTCCCGGTCCCTGAGTCCCCACTGCATGCCAGGCCCTGTGCTGAGCACTTCCATCACATCCTCTGTCACTGGCAACCCTGGGGAGGGGCAAAGGGTCAACCCCCTTTTACAGATGGAGAAACCGAGGCAAGAGAGGCAAGTGACTGCCCAAGGTCACTCCATAAATTGAGGGAACAGAGAACTCAAACCCACCACTGCTTGGTTAGGAAGCCCTCACCTTAACCGGGTGTGCTCCACCTCCCTTCCTAGTCCTCCTCCCCCCTCGGACTAACCACCCCCTGGATTTCTGCAGGCAGGCACGTACCGTCTGTAGCATTTCATCCCAAGCTACCGGGCTCCCTCTCCTCGGCACGTGTGGCTCCCCCAGTGATGGGCATCCTCCCAGCAAAGAGCCTGGGTCTTACCCACACTACCCTGGGGTGGGAGCACTGATGAGGCACTGGGGAGGTGGGGGGGGCAGAGGGGGGATCTGTGCTGTGGATGGTCACCCTTCCCACCCAGCCCTGGCACTCAAGGCCCACTGGGGCCTGCAGAGACTTGGTCTCCTAGGAGAAGGGCTTCCAGAGGGCCTGCAGCCAACAAGGGGGCCGATCACCGAGGACTTCCTGTCTTCATCCATGGCTGCCCGCAGACCGGGAGATGGGCTAGGGCCACCAGGCATCTGCTTGCTCCATGACGCCCCCCCTGCCCACCCCAGGGAGGGCTCTGTCCTTCAGATGCCCCCTGTGCCAGGTCCTTCTGCTTCACAGGGCCCAGGAGAAGTGGACAGGAGAGAAGCAGGGAGTGCGTTTTGGTGTGGCTGGTGACTAACGTTCCTGGGCTCCTGCCAGCATGTCCGCCATGCGGTCCAAGGGGAGCCTGCGGCCTCTTTGCCCCTGCACTGCCCACCCTGTGCCCTGCTCACCCCTGCACCCCAGCCTCCTCAGCTTCTCCCCTTCCTTGGGGTCTGTACTCCAGGGCTGGGAGATCAGGAGAGGAGGGACCAGTGAGGCCCATAGCAGGGCTGCCAGGGTCATGGTGGGGTGCTGGGAGCAAGGGGAGGGAATGAGGGGAAAGCTGCCGGTGTAGGGGGACAATGTTTACCCCTGCCCGCGTGGCCAGGAGGAAGGTGTGGATGAGGATCTGTGGAGGGGAAACTGGTAAGAGGTTTGCGGTGGACCAGGGCAGGAGAAGACAGTGTTAGGGAAGAGACAGCCTATGCCCCATCCCCTGCCCTCTTGTCCCTCATCATACTCCCTCCTTTTCCCAGGCCCTGGATGAGACTTTTTGTTCCTGGGCTTCGGCCCAGACAGGGCAGGGACTTGGGCTTTGGAATTCAAGGCCAAAGACCCAGTAGCGGCACCCATCCATCTGTCCTGCCCGCCTCAAACATCAGGCTCTATTTCCATGGTTCTCCCAACCTCTGGAGGCTTTTGGGGGGACTTGGTGAGAAGCAGGCGGCTCATAGTCTGTGGTGCAGTGCAGGGGTGGGGGTGGGGTGGGGTGGGGGTAGCTGCCTTCTCTTGATCTTCCCCCTGATCCCGTCTGACTCCCCCAGGATCTGCTCCCTCCAGGGCTGGGGGATGAGGCTGGATCGCTCTCCATGGCTTGTGCTCCCACCATCATCCCTGACTGCGCTGGTGTCTCAGCTGCACCCCCCAAAGGCCCTGTTGAGTCCCAGATCGCAGAGACCCCTGGACCTAAGGTACCTGAAGAGAGGCCCAGCTTCTGGGTGATCACAGCCCCTCCCCCAACAGCAGACAAGCAGATCCCAGGGGGCCAAGACTCCCATCAGCCCAGAGCCCCTCACTCCACTCCATATGGGACCCCAGGAGGTCTGGGGGGAGGGAAAACCTAAGCACCTGTCCCCAGCCCAGTAGGGAAAGAGCTCGCAGGCCCCAGGGGTCTCATCGCTCCTCAGAAGTCTCTGTCCAGGGACCCTGGCCTCTGCCATCTGCTCTGATCTCGCCTAGCCTGCTGCCTAAGGTCCCCATTCATGTCCAGAGGTGGAGGGACTCCAGGGGGACAGATTTAGGTCCCGGCCTCTCTGCCTTTCCCTACCAGGTTTGGTTATCTCAACCAAGCCGCCCAATCTGGCCACTTGTTGTCGCCACCACCTCCCGGGCCGCCTTCCTGGCGCTCCAGGCTGGGGGTCCCCGCAGGGCTGTGGGGAAGGGGCTATGGCCGCAAGAGGGGCTGCGGGCAGCCCGGGAGCCGGCAGGAGCAGGGCAGTCGCCCTCTCCCCTTCTCTCGCTGCCCGAGCAGATTGGATTTTAAAAGCGACACGAGCGGAATGTCAATGCCAGCGCAGAGCCGCGGGCGGCCGCCGCGGAGGGGATCAAGATGCGGGTGCTCTGGCCGGGCCGGCGGAGGGGGCACAGCTCAGACCCCAACCCAACCCGCCGCGTTGCCGCACCGTCACCGCGGATTGCGCGGCCCCGTGACCCCGCTGCGGGGCCCGGCAAGTTTCCGCAGCGCGGGGGACCACGCGGGCAGGGGCTGGGCCGCCCCTCCGCCTTGGCGACCCCCACCGCGGCGCCCAGGGTGCGAACTCGTCCTGCCTCCCCGCGCAGCTGTTCGCTGGAGTGCCCACCTGGCAGGCGGCACCTGCAGACAGCCCCCCACCCCCGCTCCCCTAGACCGCGCTTCACCTGGGCGCACAGGTAGGAGAGCCGGCGGGCGGGGGTCCCGGCGGGGCACTCACCCTCGAGCTCGTCCTCAGGGATGTCCACGGGGCGCTGCTCCGACAGCAGGTTGGGCACGGTGTAGATGCCCCGGTACATCAACGCCGCCGTCACCGGGTGGAACGGCATCTTGGAGGCTCCGCGCCCGCCCGCCCGCCGCAAACTTTGAGGTCGGGGCTCATGGGCCGGCGGCGGCCCCGGGGGCGGCTGGAGCGGGCAGGGCGCGCGGCTGCGGAGGGCGGCCCGGCGGCGGCAGTGGCGGCGAGGCGAGGGGCGCCCCTCCGGGGGCCTAGCGCCCCCGCGCCCCGGGCCGCCGGTCCATGCCGCCCCCTCGTTCGTCGGGCTCCCGGCCGGGGCCCCGCAGGGGCCGCGGGGGCGGCGCCACTCGGGCCTCTTCGCTCGGGCCGCTGCTCGCTGCGCCCGCCGCTCCCGCTCCTCGGTGCCCCGCGCGCTCCGCGCTGCGCGCTGCTCGCCGCCCGCTGGTCCGCTCGCCGGCGCGGCCGCCCGGCCCGCCGCTCCGGTTCTCGCCGCCTCCCGTGCTCGCTCTCTCGCTCTGTGCAGCTCTGGCTGCGCTCCCCGCCTCCTCCGCCCGCCGCCCGCCCCCTTCGTGCTCCCCCACCCCCACCCCGCCCGCCCCTTCCCGCCGCCGGCCCCTGTGCGGCCGCCCCTCGCCGGCCAGGGGTTCCTTCTCCCCTTTGCCCCGGGCTCCCCTTTCTTCCTGAGGAGGATCACTCGCCCCCCCCAACGCCCATACAAACCAAGTCCGCAGCCACCAGGATTAAATTAAGGTGGGGGTGGGGCCCTTCCTTCCAGCCCCTTGGCTGGCCCCCACCCCCATGAACAGAGAGCCAGGAACTGAGGACCAGATACCTGGCAGCGAGGGGAGGTCTGCCCCAGACGCCTGGATCCTCGAAGAGAATCACACAGTGTTGGCGCCAGGAGAGGCTCCAAAGTGGGGAAACTGAGGCTGAGAGAGAAGGGCGTTGACCAAGGTCATGGGGCAGGGCCGGCAGGCAGGAGCTGGGGACAGCTCTGGAGCAGGCTTCCCTGCCCTGTGGCTGAGACATCGCACCTGACCTTGCCTCCAACAGTGGAGCCTCCTTCCCAAGCCCTCACCACCGCTCAGCCTGCAGAGAGGGAGCCAGGCCCCAGAGAGAGTGGGGGACAGAGAGGTGGCTGGGTGCCTGTAGGGACTGGTGTGAGGGAGGCTTTGTCAGTTCACATAGCTCCAGGTTAGACCTAATACTTGTGCAGGGCTCTCCCAGGCCCCAGAGCTTGTGTGCGCGTGGAGTGAGGGGTCAGGTGTTCGTGGGAGCAGTATGCCTGTGCATGTATCCGTTATCCACGAGGGTGTGTACATGTGTTTTCGAGTCCACACGCAGATGAACGCATGTTGGGAGTGTGTGTGGACACCTGTGTGTGCCAAGGTTGTAAGCTGGGAGGGCAGGGCAGGAACCCGTGGGCGGGTGGGGGGCAGTGTGCAGCCCCTGGCTGTGGGCCTGTGTTCGCAGACGGCCATGCATATTTATGGAGGAGGGATTGACCCTCTGGCCTCGCCATGGCCCCAGCTGCGGACCCCGCCCCTTGAGGCCCCATCGGAACCACCTCCCTGCTCCCTTTGGTCCAATCAGCCCTCGGCCCCAGGGGAAAAGCTGATTGCCACGGCCCTCTATGGCCCTGCCCTTCCCAGGCTGATTACATTTTTCTGCTTTTGTCGCTGATTAATCACAGCCCTGTCTCATGGCCTGGGGAGAGGGGCTCAGGGAGAGATGCCAGCCTTGGCTGAGCTGGGCTGGGCCAGGCCTGGGCCCCAGCACTTCTTGGACTTGGCTGTGGACACAGCTCCCAGCAGCATCTACAACCTGCAGAGAAGCCAGGAAGGACCCCAGCTGTTTGTCTGTCTGTCTCCCCAGCCTCTATGGGCCAGCTGGGTGCCCATTAGGACCTGGGACTGGGGGCTGTGTGAGGCCCCAGAAAAGCCCCTCCCGAAGCCCTCCTGGTCCAGCTGTCCCGGGTCTGATGTTCCACCCTTAGAACTGAGTGCTTTGAGCTCCCTCGGGTCTTCTGCTGGAGCAGAGGAATGGGGAAGAAAGAACCTGGACCTCGGAGCCAGACAGACCTGGGGCTGCTGCCGTGGGACCTTCGTCACCTCCCTTAACCTCCTGGGGCCTCGGTTTCCCTCATGAAGTGAGGGTGGCAGTGCTACCTCCCGGGCAGTGTGAAGATGAAGAGATGTAACCTATGAGAGGTGCCTGGCAGGGCGTCCCTGTGTCTCTTGGGAGTTTACTATTAGCATGAAAATCCCCCCGGGGTATATGCAATAATAATAATTATAGCTGCAACGTACTGATGGGGAGCGTGAATGACAGCAGCTCAATCCTTTGGTGTTTACTGAGTGGCTAGCCAGTTCTAAATCAGGACCCCCACGTCTAGGGAAGGTGGGCTGGAACCTGCTGAGGGGCTGCTGGGAAACCCAGCTCCTGGTGACTTTCCAAGAGGCTGCCACACAGCATGTTGGCACTCGCCAGACGGAGCTCCCATTGCATCCCCTGTGGCTCCCAGCCGCGCTGTCCAGGCAGAGAATCTTCAAAGGACGGGCAGAAACAGCCCCCGAGTAAATCAAGCAAAAATCAATTGTGTGGGCCTGACTAGCACTACCTGCAGGTCAGTGCTGAGGGAAGGTGTGGGTGTCTGCTAAGACATGGGCCCTCCTCCTGGCCTCAGCCTTGGTCTGTGACCATCTTGTGACCAGGCTGCTCCCTGGGACAGGCTCCCACCAGGCCAAAGGGACAGGACCCTCCAGGTTTATAGCACCAAGGGATTATAGCACCAAGGTCGTGGTGCACCCCACTGCTTGGGTCATTCTTGACCTCAGGCCAGTCGCTCTTATCTCCCCTGGTGCAAAGCCATGGCCCATGGAGCTGGCTGTGTGTCCAGGGAGCTTCCACACGCCACCAGCTGCACCTGGGCTACACCTGGGCTGTGCATATGACCTGCACAGAGTCCCCTAAGACTCTGAAGGCATTTTGGCCACACCCCACTCATGGTCAAGGGCACCCCCATTCAGGGAGCTGAAGGGACCAGGTTAGGTCATGCAGAGTTATGAGATAGAGCTGGGGTTCAAGCTCAAGGCAGGAGCTGGGTAGGGATGGGATGGGAATACAGGCTCTGGGCCATGCTGCTCTCTTCCTGCCCTTCCAGGGTCAGAGGAATGCCACCTCCTCTGGGAACCTTCATCGACCTCCTCGGCCCTCTGGTGGGCAGCCCCTGGGTGCTAGGTCCTGCGAGCAAGCCAGGCTGGGAGTCAGAGGATGAGGGGGAGCTGCTTGTACCTGGGGCTCACAGAGCAAGCGCCAGAGGGCTGGGCAGCATGGTTAAGGCCGAAGCTCATTGCCTGATGAAGGGCAGGTGCGGGGGGCAGTTTTTACAGAGGAAGGACATGGAAACAGGGCTTTCGGTTGAGGAGGCAGTGCCATGAGCAGTAAGAGCTCTGCATGGAGAATCTAGAGCTGGACATGTGCCTTTGGGTGTCTCTGAACCTCAGCTTACTCACCTGTTAAATAGGAACACATCCAGCCCCCAGAATGAATGCTTAGTTCCTGCACGCGAAGTGCTCAGGCACGGAACACGGTGGCTCTTACTATGAGTCAAGGGAACTCCAGGAGGAAGAGCAAGGGTGGGCAAAAGCTCAGAGGTGTGTGAGGACCCCACTCAGCTCTGGAGGGCAGGGTCTGGGTCTGCACCCCCCAGATCCGAGTGCCTGGCACAGGACTGGGCTGGGCTTGGGAAAGTGGCAGGGGCTGGATGAACATCTGCTGAGAGAATGAATGAGAGAATGAATGAATGAACGAAAGATCACACACCAGCCCACCCGCCCTTCGGTGTTGCAGCCCCGTCCTCTCCTCTGCACGTCACAGGGGAGCAGATGGTGAGATCACAGCGTGTGAATTGTGTCTGTCACTCCCCCATCTGGGGAAGGTGCTGCTACCATCACACTGCACTCCCTGGGGTGCCACCAGGAGACTCGTGGGCCCTCCAGGGAGGGGTCTCCACAGACTTCCCCCACTAGTCCTTTGCTCAGGGTGCTGGAAACCTGGGGAGAGGTGCCCCATCTGTGACTCTGGGAGAATCCACCAAGTGGCAGGGAGGCAAGAGGAGAGAAGTGGGGACTACCCTGTCCAGAGGCTGGCTGCCTCCCTGCCAGAGACTGGAGCCCTCTCATCTCAAAACCAGCATGTTCCCCAGCATCCTGTCGCCACCCACATTCAGCACCAGGGAGAGCTACTGGCAGAGCCCAGGGCCAAGCCATAGCGGGTAAAGTTGTGGAAGGATCCGGGAGGGCCTTACAGCAATACATGGACCCATTATCCAGAAGAGGATATCAAAATGGAGGGAGGGCAAGCACCAAGCTCAAGGTTTTGCTGGGGCTGCTGACCGCAGCCCTGCCCAAACTTGGGGACCGCTGGGGGAGGCAGGGAGGTGCTGGTGGGGGAAGGGCACATCCAGGGAGGGCAGAGGCTCTGGCCTCTGCTCCTTGGCTAGGGGACAATATTGTTCCAAGAACCCGCTGGGGACAGTGTGTGGAGATGAATAAAATATTCATCATCCGGGAAAACTCACACAGTCACTTGATGAATAATGGAATTTATAGACCTGCAGAGGCAGACCCAGCCATGAGGGGTGCGGGCCAGGACCCAGAGGCCCCTGTCTGCTCTGATCTTGCCTTGCCCTGAGCACCCTCTCTGAGCCCTTAGATGCCCAGTTCCTACAGGTGACAGGGGTAGACAGGACAGAGCAGGAGGCAGAGTCCATGAGAGGGAAACAGGGTGAAAGGGACAAGTCCTTGAATTTGTTACTCCTTGAGAATCAGCTTGGTGGTAGAAAAAGAGCACTGAACTCAGAGTCCCTTGTGGCTGGGATGAAACCTGGCTGCTGTTACCAGTTCTGTGCCCTGGGTGTGACACCCAGTCCTGCCTCAGTTTCCTCCTCTGTAAGATAGGGTTGACTCTACCACTACCCAACCAGGGTTGCTGGGATCTGATGAGATAACAAAGGTGACAGTGCCTGGTACGTCTGTCCCTGGCACACACAGGGCTGGGACATGTTGCTGAGAGGCTGGACCTTTAGAGCCTCCCTTTCTGGCTCTCACCCTACCCTGGGCCCAGAAATGGTCTGGAAGGCAGAGGGAGGCATGGCCATAGGAGCAGAGAAGCTTCTAGTCCTTGGGGCAGGGTTTGATGTCAATAAGTGCAAAAAACCTGGCCTGGGAGAGACAGACTCAGGCACTCAACCAGGCCCCCCTACCCCGGAGAGTCGGCTTGGCTGGGGCCTGGGCAAGGGCACCTTTAAAAAGCTTCCCAGGAGCTTCCAAGGGTTAGAACCACTGCTCCAGGGAAGAAGGCTTGGTCAGGGAAACTGAGTCTGGGCAAGGGTGAGAAGAACTTGGTGGTGTCCAACCCAGGAAATGACAGCGATCCCTGCCCCTGGTCCCCTTTGGGCCTCGGTCTCCCCCTTTGGGCAGGCTGCTGACTGGCTGGGGCATCAGGGGCCCAGCCCCTGCTCCAGTCCCACTTCCTGAGTGCCAGCTGTGGCAGCTGGCAGAAGACAGGCGCGAGGCAGCTCCTAATTGCTCTGGGCGCCCAGATCCCTGCCTCAGTCTGTCGCCTCTGATGAGATGCTTGACTGATTTGCCCAGGGCAGCCGCTCCTCCAGAAGAGGCCCCAAGTCCTGCTGGCCCGAGCATCAGACAAGGGTGTGGGTAGGAGGAAGTTGCCTCTCCTCGCAGGCTCTGGCCATCTCTGGAGTGGGATGAGGGTGCCTCTCCTTTCGGCATTTCTTTGTGTGACATAAAGAGCTTGTGCATAAACTTCCATTTGAACAAGAGCTGCATAGGTGCTGAAATGTGCAGACCTTGTGGGTGGGCTCTGCGGCCTCATCTGGCACACGACATGTCCTCTGGGATCAGACCTGAGAGAGAAACAGTGTGACCTCAGGCAAGTTGTTGGACTTCAGAGTCTTGGTGTCTCACCTGGGAATAAGGGTACCCATTTCTCAGGATGAGCACAGGAGGAGGATGACAGGGAAGGCACTGAGCCCAGGGTCCAGGGCAGAGCGCAAACATTCGCCGTCACTGCTCCTGTGGTGTCTCAGAGGGGTCATTGTGGTACCGGGGACCGGCAGCCTTTAGCACACCAGGCTGAGTTCTCAGGCTGGTGCCTACCTCCCTGTCTCCAGCTGCCCGGGCCCTTCCCCCCACCCCGTCCCCTGCTCCTGCCCCTCCCCTGTTGTGGAAGCACCTCCAGGGCAAGGGCTGGAGATCAGACAACTGAACCCTCTGGCCCTCCCAAGGGGGTTCTCAGATCCTGACATCTCAAATTCGTTCTCGGGAGAAGCAAATTACTTACCTGGCTTCAATCATCCAGCCCAACATTTACCTTTCTCCATGTGTGAGCTTCTGCCTCCACCTGCCACCATGCGGCCTGGGTGCTGCCTGTGTTTGCACACCTCCAGGGACGGGGAGCTCACTCCCCCCACCTCCAGGCAGGGCAAGCACTTGCCTATTCCCTGGCCTCTGGCTTTGTGCTCCAAGATCTCCCCTGTGCTGAGACAAGGCACTGAGGGTCCCCCAAAGGAGCACCTGCTTGTCACCTGGGAGATGGACAGTGCTGATCTGTGAGTAGCTCATCAGAGTGGTGCCCCCAGCACAGTGGGGACACCGTGTAATGATGGCACCTCGAGGCTATGGGCAGAGGGCACTGTGGTAGCAGAGAGAGGGGGCAGGGGATGGGGGGGCCAGGCTTTCAGATGAGTGCTTACGGCCCCTCGTCCTGGGTCTCAGCTATGCAGGTTGGCCTGGCGCTGAAACACGGGGCCATGAACCAGTGAGTCTGATGAGAACGTGGGGGAGGCCCAGACTGGAGGCGCTGCCCAGGTAGAGGCTGGTTTTGCCGAAGTCCCTCCTCCCCTGCCCGCTTCCGATTCCGTAGGGAACAGGGCTATGATCTTTTGGAGTCCCTGATGTTGGGGGACAGGGCACTAGGACGCCAGGGGTGGTGGGTGGAGGGACTTCCTTCTGAGCTGCTGAGTTAGGCCCCCAGCCCTGGCCCTGGTCAGACCCCACGCAAGGGGCCGCTGATGGGCCTCTGTGGCCTGAAGTGCCCTGGTCATGTCGAGCCTAAGTGACGATAAAATCGACAGCAGTTTAATTGGTAATTTTAATCCTGGACAGAGCAGTAATGGCGTTACTAATTGGATTGTTAGAGATTTGTGCTTTATGGCTATGTAATTAGAAGAGCTATGGAGGGCCAGGGTGAACTGGGGGGCCATGCAGGGCCAGGGCCAGGGAGCAGCAGGTGGGGGGGGCCCTTCCCTGGCTGGCGTTGGGTCATCACTGGGACCTCCTGCTCTTCTGCCGCTCCTTCCAAGCAGGGCTCCTGGGGCAGCTGAGTGGGGTGGGGGCAGCCAGGGTCTACACATGCCCCTCTCAGACCTGGGGTTCCATCATGTCGAGAGGAGAGGAGGAGACCTTGGCAAGCATGACACGAGGGGACCTGTAAGTTCAAAGCTCAGTTCCCTATAGAACGGGGTAGAGGGGCTCCCTGAAGCCCAGCCCCTCTCTGTGCTCCCAGGGCTCTGGGGAATCAGAAAGAGGTCTTAGGTCCTCTCTCCCTGTTCAGTTCCCAGATGGGGAAACTGAGGCCCAGGGAGGGGAGGGGACAGCCTGTGTGGGCTCCACGCTGGCCTCATATGTGTGTCTGAGACTCACCAGCCCTGGAAACTGGCATTTGGTGGCTTTTTTGCACACACATCGCTGCCATTCTGCACCTGTGTGAGGGACACACGGGCTGACATCTGGAGCATAGAGAGGGGCTGAGGGGGGCGTCCAGACCTACCCCAGGCATGCGGGGCAGACGTTGTGAGGTGTCTTGTCAGGGGGGCAGGGTGGAGAATCCTTTGGATTGAGTTCACAAGAGGCTACAATGATTTCTGGCACTCAATAAACATTTGCTGGATTAATTAATAAGGAAAGAAAAAGAAAAAAGAAAAGGGAGGGAGGGAGGACAGACAGACCATGGACAGAGGGCCTCTGTCCAATGTTAGGCCCTCCCATTGGTCTGCTAAACTACCACTGGTCACTTTCCTAACCTAGGCGTAGTTCCCTCCACCTTCTTCCAAGGGAGCACAATGTACCTCTCTCCTCACCTCTCTGCCCTCGACTCTTCCCCTTGTTTACCTGCTCCAGCTGCCTCACCTGACAGAGTGCCAGGCACACTCCTGCCCCAGGGCCTTTGCACTTGCTGTGTTGTCTGCTAGAAATGCTCTCCCCCTAGACATCTTCATCGCTCACTCCTTCAGGTCTTTACTCAAAAGTCACCTTCCTGATGGGCTTTCCTTGGCCACACACTTGCTTAAAAAAACAAAGCAAAAGACAAACCACACCTGTTCTCCCACTGCCCTGCTTTATTGTCCTGGCTTGCACTTACCACAACATAACACACCGTGGACTTTCTTTTTTTTTTTTTTTTTTTTTTTTTTTTTTTTTTTTTGCGGTATGCGGGCCTCTCACTGTTGTGGCCTCCCCCGTTGCGGAGCACAGGCTCCGGACGCGCAGGCTCCGGACGCGCAGGCTCAGCGGCCATGGCTCACGGGCCCAGCCGCTCCGCGGCATATGGGATCCTCCCAGACCGGGGCACGAACCCGTATCCCCTGCATCGGCAGGCGGACTCTCAACCACTTGCGCCACCAGGGAGGCCCGCGTGGACTTTCTTTTCTTGCCTGTTGCTGGATTTTGTTCACGACTGCATCCCTAGTGTTGTGACATAGAGCAGATGATCATACATAGTTGTTGAATGAGTGAATAAGTGAATGAATGAATGCAAACTTGGAGGCTCCCTACCGAGGCAGCCCTGGGAGGTGAGGGCAGGTTGTGTGGGGGTGCACTGTGCAGGTTGAGGGGGCCAGGAGGCTGACATGGGGTGGTGTGGTGACTAAGACCCCCCAACTGTGAGCCTTCCCTCTGGCTCCCCACCCCCACAGCATGGCTCCATAAGGAGCAGTGTCCCAGCGACCTACATCAGCAAATTACTCGGCAGATGGGGGCTGGGGAGATAAAAATCTCCATCCTCCTGCCAAGTGCTCCACCTCGGTTCCCTCCACTTGCATCAACTGACCATCAGCCTGACCCACACTCCCTTTCGGGTCACCCCATGGCCTCCAACTGCCTCTTTTGTGCTCCTCCCGCAGGAATCGGCTACCTCTGGGGTGGGCTTTGGGACTCCAAGGAGACCCCTCCTCTGCTGGCCCCAGCTCCCTGTTCACAGGCAAGAGTCAGTGCCCGAAACCTCACCATCAGCACCAGGGTGGGTCCCTCCAGGGCGAGCGCCAGCCCACCTGCCTGGCCAGGCTGCCTCAGGCTTCTTCGTTGGGTGATGTATGGCCCAGTGGCCCTGCCAGGAGGCGACAGCAGATGGATGGGCAGTGCCGAGGGGTGGGCTCAGAGCCAGAGCGGGAGCGGGCAGTGGGGAGGCGCCTGGCTCTGGAGAAAGCCATTCCCGGAATGCCACCCTCACTGACCTCGGGCAGGACAGCGAGTGCAGAGGGAGCTGTCTCCCGCGTGGCGCTCACACTGTGGCCCTCGGTGTGGGGAAGTGCAGGGAGCTGGGGGCTCTTGGCTCCTCCTGGCATCTCTCCAGGCCTCAGTTTCCTCCTCTGTAAAATGGCAATGAAGCACCCACTGGGAGGCGGCAGGGAGGATTACCTGAGAGGATGCTCACCACCCACAGCCCCCGGCCTCAGGGGCGCTCCCACTCCCAACCCTGTTAGGCCTGGTGCTGGGCCAGGGAGGGGCTATCCCTAAAAGTCCACTTCCTCCTCCCTGTGTCTCCCCCTGACCCCCTCCCCCACCTTCCCTCTCCTGGCCTTTGGGAGAATCGCACAGCCAGAGATGTAGAAGACCTTGGCAAATTTCTAGTTCAACCTCCCTCCAATTTTCCAGAGGGGAAAACCGAGGTCTTGAAGGAGGCAGGACCTGCCCAAGGTCAGGTGGGAGGGCTTGGGAGACCCCTCATGGTGCTTCCTGAAAGAAGTCGCCTCTCCACCCCAGGAGGGTGGGGCGTGAGGGGCTGGTACCGCTGCCCAGCAGGTGGGGAAGGACGGGCAGGACAGCGCTGGACACAGGGAAGGGGGCCGGGAGGGCTGGTGCAGTTGCTGCGGCCGAGTCAGGATGCGCCAGACGCCTCCGTGGGATCTGTCTGCATCCAAGGAGACCAGGACACTGGGCGGACGGACGGCGTGTCCTTGCTGGCTGGGCCTGGAGGAGGGCTGGGGAGTGTGTGGGGGGGTCATTCTGGGAACCAGGCTGCCTGTGGAGCCAGGCGGCATCTCCTGGCATCTGTTCACCTGCCCTGCTCCCCAGAGGAGCCCGGACTCCACATGGGGCTCCCGACGGCTGTGGGTACGTGACACAGATGTACGTGGACAGGTCTGCTGGACGCGTGAGGGGTGTGGGCCTGTGCATGTGTGTCTGTAGCCAAGTGTGTGTGCACACGTGTGTGCCGGGGGGATAGGCACATGCAGGGGTCTGAGCACCTGGGCCCCTAGAACCCAGGGCTGGGGCCCACATCACACGTGTCTGGGTGTGCAATGCACTTTGCACGTGTGGGCCTCTCTGGACACGCAGGCATGGATGAGGTGTGGGAGTACACAGGTGGGCATGGGGAGAGACAGATGTTCACTCGGCAGCCACCAGGCCCCGCACAATTCGGCCTCAGCTTTGGTCCAAAGGAATCGTCAAATGGGGAAACTGAGGGCAGCAGCCTGCCTAAGGCCCCCAGGGCTCCTGCCTGTAAATCCAGGAGAACCGCTCGTGCCCCATCCTCCTCACAAGGTGGGGCTCAGACAAGAAAGTGCACCCCTCAAGGTAAGAGATGGGAAAGGCTCTGCAGCAGATCATGGCAGCACTCTGGAATGTGAGTCTTACTTTGGACTCGTTCTTCTGAGCAGAACCCCAGGGTTGGATGTGGCCTTTGAGGTCACCTGGGGAGCCCCTGCTTCTAAGTCTGGGGGGGGATGGGGGTGCTGACAGCCAGGACCCTTGCAGAGGAGGGAGCCCCTGCTGGAGGGTCTCGTCCCCTCTCCGAGTCTCTATTTCCCCACTTGTAGAATGGAGAGGACCCCTCCTCCCGGGTCCCTGCTGGAGGGCTGGAGACCCAAGGTCATCTCAGGGGCGAGGCAGTGGTCCCGCCATGCTCTCCTGCCGGTCTGGGAGGGGTGATGAGCCCAGGGCGGGGGAGGAGGGGGCTGAGGGATATGAGGCAGGGAGGCAGGCCTTCCGGTTCAGTTAGTGAAGGGATTTGTCATTTTAATGATGCGATATTTCTTGCCTGGCTCCTGTCCGTGGCAGCACGAAGGGGACAGCTGCCTCCCTGAATAAGTTGGTGCCCGTGCCGGTGGGGGCTGCCCTTGGACTACCTCACCAAGCCAGGCTGAGGCTGGGGTCGAGGCTCAGATACCAGGGCTCAAGGGGCCAATGGCTCCCACACAACCTCGCCCCCAGCCCAGCTCTGCTTCTCCCTCTCTGTGTGACCTTGGGCAGGTCCTGCCCCGTCTCCAAGGCTTGGTTTCCTCATCTATAAAATGGGGCTAACGCGATCACCCCCGTGGCTTCTGCCACTGACAACTATTGGCTCCAGAATCTTCACTCCCTCCCCTTTGCTGCCCCCTCCAGTCCCACCTGCCAGGGTCTGCTTCTGCTCCTGAATTTCTACAGACCCTTGGCAGGCTGCCCTCCCCCAGGAGCAGTGGGGTTTTTTTGAAGCGCCAACCTGGCTCTGGCTCCCCCTCATCCAGAGGTGAGCCCAAGCTGGCCTCGCCCCAGTCCCCAGACTCCCTGGGCCCCCGTCCCATCCCATCTCCAAGCCTCAGTCATTCTGAACCTGTCACAGCTGTGGGACCATCCCTTGCTTTTCTCATTTCTGGCCCTTTGTACAAGCTGCTCCTTCTGCCCTAGTCAGACCCATCACCCTGGTCCCTCAGGTCAGAGGCCTCCTCTGGCTTTCACAACTGCCCTCTATTTGCCCTGTGACCACACTTGTTACACTGGAGGGTGACAACTGGTTTCCTAATCTGTGTTGCCTGCTCTGTGTTCCAGCACATAGTAGGCCCTTGATAAACATGTGTTTGTTGAATGACTGAATGAGGGGCTGCAGAGCCGCCCTCCTGACCCTGGAGCACAGCTACGAGGATGCGGGTGGCAGCGGCAGCGAGGGTGGCCCGGCGGGCGGCCCATCCATCAGGCTGGCGCGGTGCCTGACCAGATGGAGCCGAGCCCCTGGGGAGGGGAGAGGAGGAAGAGATCCATCACCCAACGGTCAGCCTGTGGGTGTGTGGGCGTGTTGCACCTGCCCCTCCACAGGACCCTCATCCATCACGCTGTCCCTGGGATGCTGGGATGGGGTGAGCAGGCTTGGCGGGGCTGGAGCCTGCAGGAAGTCTGCAGCTCTCTTAGCACAGGGGAGACTGAGGCCTGGATAAGGGCGGCAGAAGTAAAAAGTGGGGACCCTGGAGCCAGACCAATCTGCATTTGAGTGACAGCTCCGGGCCTCACTTGTGTGACCTTGGGCAAGTCTCTGGCCTCTGGGAGCCAATGTCCTCATCCGTAAAATGGGGACACAGCAGTGCCCCCTGACCCAGAAGAGGAGAGGATTCACAGAGATGAGGCACCATGCTTGCCCCGCACGCCCCACTCCTAACCCCGACCCCCAGCCTGGCCCCTGGCGGAGGAGGGGCGAAGCAGTGGTGGTGGCTTTGAGTGGCAGGGCCATTGGATTCAGGCAGAACTGCCTAACTGTCTGGGCCATCAGGGCGAAGGAGACGTTGATGGATGCTCCTCTGGGACAGAAGGGTTGGGGGTGGGGGTGGCTGAGTGACGACGACCAGGCCCCACGGTAAGTACAGCTCAGTTGACCCAACCAGCTGGCCGGGGGACATTGTGGCCTGGACTCTCCCAGCCCTCACCCGGTTTGCTGGGAGGTCACTGCCTCCCTCCCCCTCCTCCTCAGCATATTAATTATCAAAACAAATGCTTTCTGAGCCATCATTTCACCTGAACTGCACAACGGCCTAGGGAGTGGGGCGAGATCCTTGGGCATTAAGAGCCTCATTCTAGGGACTTCCCTGGTGGTCCAGTGGGTAAGGCTCCACACTCCCAATGCAGGGATCCTGGGTTTGAGCCCTGGGTGGGGAACTAGATCCCGCATGCATGTAGCAGCTAAGAGTTTGCATGCCGCAGCTAAGACCCAGCGCAGCCTAAATAAATAAATAAATATTTAAAAAAAGAAAAGATCTTCAAAAAAAAAAAAGAAAAGATCTTCATTTCACAGATGGGGGCACCTGAGACCCATTCACCCAGCAGTTAAGTACTGAGCACCCACTCCGGGCCAGGCTCTGTGCTGGGCGCCAGGGAATCAGACAAGAAGGCTTCGGCCGCATGCTTGCCCCACGCACCCTGGAAGTTACAGGACTGGGTTTTGCACCCCTCATGGTAGATACTGGGAATGTGGCACACAGCATTCTGCTGTGGCGTGTGCTCCCTGGCAGCGATGGCACCCTGGGTGCCAGGCACAGTCTGCACTTAAAGTGCGTTCTCATTTAGTCATCCAAGGCAGACATCGGTGACCCTGTTTTCCAGCTTCGAAAACTGGAGCTCAGAGGGGTGACCTGACTTGCCTGGGCCCCCCAGCTGGGAGGAGGAGGAGGGAGGCGCCCACATCTGCGCCTCAGACCTGCACTCGCTCCACGCGGCCAGGGCCACAGCGCGGCCCAGGGACAGGCTCAACGAGGAGTGCCTGGCAGGGGGGCTCGTGAATGAACCCGTGCCCCCCAACAGCACCGAGCTCAACCCTGCATCCCCAGCTCCTCCCTTGCTGGGACGGCTGAGGATTAGAGACAGGCCAGGTGTGTCAAGGCCAACACGGATCACTGTTGTAGTAAATATCCTCCTCGGGGCCTGGCCAGAGCAGACAGGGTCGGTGCTGGGGTGGGGGGCCGGGCCTGCTCCCCTGAGCCAGGCAGGGGGGCTGGACCTGCTGGGAGGAGCTGGAGGGCTGGGGGGGCGGGGCTGTGCTTGGCCTGTGCCGACCTACTCAGTGAAGCAGAGCCGGCTCTAATGAAGGGGGCCAGTCCCAGGCTGGCCCTGATTTCACATCTCGGTGGCCACTTCCCAGCTGGTAAATGTCACTGGAGAGAGTAGCTGTGGCACCTGGCATGGACCATCTTGGGTGGGGGCGGGCAGTCGTCGGAGGGGCCAGGGATGCCCATGGAATGCTGATGCTGGCCCAGGGCTCCCAGACCCTCCAGACTCCCCCCAAGTCCCAAAGGCTGTGCCCAGGCAGCTGCAGCTGTCACCCACTCAAGGATATTTGCAACCACCAGCCCCTCTCCTGCTGTCAGCCTGTGAGGGGCCCAGCTTCAGGGCAGGGAGGGTTCTCTGTGGCTGGTCACATCCTGCCCCTGTCTTCGTGGGAGGGGGGCAGTTCAGGGTGGTCTGGAGGGGGGCACAGCTGCCCAGGGCTCAGGAGTGGGAACAGAGCTGTGGGAGAAGACCTCCCTGCCCCCAGTAGCTCCTGCTGCCCTGAGCTGTCTCCTTTGATACCTGAATCAGGACGAGCTAATAGTGAAGAGCTATAACCACACAGCAGCAGGCCTTGTTTAATAAACTCTCTCTGTGGCAGATGCTGGCTCAGAACCTGGTACCCATGATGACCCTGTGGTGGGCTAGGAACTGAATCGATCCTGCGGAAGAGGAATGTGGAGCTCAAAAGGCCAAGCCCTCTCCTCCGAGCACCACTGTCCCCCAACAGCCCTGCGGTGCCACCCTCGGTCCTCGTGGGACCCTCTCTCTGCCCTGCTCCCCAACCCAGAGGGGATGGGGCCTGGCCCCCCTGTCTGCCTTGCATCCTCCTCCCCTCCTCCTCGCCTGGGATCGCCAGGAGGCGGGAGGGGGGGTGGGGGTGGCCTGGGGTCGGGGGGTGTTGCTTTTCCCCTGCTCATCATGGGACTCTCAGCCCCCCTCAGCTTCCCGGCCCATGGGAGCCAGAGTGGGGGAGGGGGGGTGTCCAGGTTTGGGAGGAGGAGCTGGGCCTCCTGGAGGACTGGAAAGCACGAGGGGCCGAGGGGGGTGTTTCCCTGTGCACCGTTCCCTCCCCTGCCCTCCTCCCTTTTCTCTCCTTTTAGATCCTCCATCTCCAGATCTGAGACCTGACAACCATGCCCAACCACCCCCGGCCTAGACCCCATAGTTCCTGGGTGCGAACACTCTTAAGTTGCCTCCGTGACAGGACGGGAGAGCGGTCTGGCGCCGGTTCTGCAACCGGAGGGTCAGACCCACCTGGAACGCTGTGACTTCCACGTCATTCAGACCCACCTGGAACGCTGTGACTTCCACGTCGTCGTCACTGCCGGGGGGCCCCTCCGCCCAGCGGGAGCCACCCCTGATTTATCCGCATCACCCGGCCCCCTTCCCTAAGGAGCACCTCGGGGTGGGGCTCTGGCTCCCAGACTGCTGCTTTGCTGGGCCTCTCTACCCGACGCCCAGTACGAACTGGTTACAGCAGAGCTTGGCAAATAAGGGCACTGGGGTGGGGGCGGCCCCTGGAGCCTAACGGCCTCCTGGAGGGGGCAGCGGGGGACGGGGCGCAGCTCACGAATGCACCTCGAGGGGAGCGTGCCTGCGCCCCCTGAGAGCTGCTCCCTGCTCCCCATTCTCGGCGTTTCCGGGGACCTTCCTACGTGGAGCGGGGAGCCCTGGCATTCCCAGCCACTCTCCCCTTTCCGGGAGAGAAAAGGGGGGAGGAGAAAAAAGCTGCACGGATACTTCGCTGCGTGTGCAGCTCAGAATAGTAATGTGCTTTCTCAAGGCAAACAGAACTCCCCACGTGTTAATGCAAATTCACTCCAGTTAAGATGAAAGAGGGCCGTTTCCCCCTTTGCCGGCTAATATGAAGAACTTAATATTGATTCTGCCTCAGGAGCTCGGCTGGGAGCAGAAGGCTGGGGGAGGGGTGTGGGCGTGGACAAAGAAGGCGGGGTCCCCGTGGGCTTTAGAGCAGAGCCCCTGTCACAGCAGGCCTGGCCGACGCGCACTTGGCTGCCCCAGCCACCACCTGGGCTGTCAGGAGCTGGACCTGCTGCCGGGCAGGAGGCTGCGGGGAAGCCCAGGTGGCAGTGCCAGGCCCCTGCAATGGTGCCCATTGCCCTTCACACTAACTCGGGGGCTGGCACCAGAACTGCCACTCCCCAGTTTGTGCCAGAGGAGACTGGGGCTGGGAGAGAGGATGGGGTGAAGCAGGCTGGCCCTGCAGGGTGCCTGGTTCAAGACCAGCTGTGCCACGGCTGTCCCTGTGGTATCCTGGGTCTGTCTTTTCCGGCTCCCTGGAGGGTGAAACAGACCAGCCTGAGGAATTCTTTTAGAAACATGACATTTGTAGATGGCTGGAACTGGGAGGGGTCTGGGTTCCTCTGGTCCAAACTTGACCTACAGCCGAGGACAAGAGCGGAAGGGACCTTCTCAAGGCCACACGGCTGGAAGCAGGGAGCTGCTCTCCTGAAGCGCAGGCTGGATCCCGACAGGCCAGGGTGGGACAATCAGTCTGGGTGGCTCTGCCAGCCACGGGCCCCTTCCTCCCATGGGGGGAGCCCTTCTCCAGCCCAGACAATCCCAGACCACTCCAATTCTGCACACGCATTTCTCTCGGAATCACCCTCCCCTGGAAACTATGCAGGGCCAAGCTGGGCCGTTGCTGGGGAGGGTGGGGGGAACTGGAAGGTGTCTCTGGATGAAGGGAGCTCCAGGGGGAGGGTGGGCAGGAGAGAGGCTGTCCCCACCGGTCCACTTCACTCGTTCTGGATTTAACTCCAATCCACTCTCGGGTAAATGGCACAGCAGGTGCCTACAAGGAGACACCTCAGCAGCCTTCTTCGCTTTTGTTTACTGACTTAATTCCTTCGGATCAAAGGCTGCCCCTTCCTCCCTGAGCAGGCAGGCGGGGGAATTACATTATTTATATTGAAAATGGGCAAGATTCCACGGGGACTTCTTCCTTATGCCTGATAAGAGAAAATTAGGTCACCGCCGTGCCCGTCGCCGACTCCCCCCTGCCCCAACCCCCAGCGTCTGAGGTGGGTTTTTATGGTCCAGGTGCCCACGGGCTCAGGGAGCTGCTCCAGGTGCAGGGCCAAGGGCTGCCCACCCAGCCGCTCTCCCACCCTGAGCCTCCAGTAAATTATTGACCTGAGCAGCATGTATTAATGTGACAAAGCCAGAACATCCTTTCCAGGCAGCCCTAGCCTGGGTTATCTATCATCTCCTGGGCTTTGCAGCTGGCACTGGGCAAACACAGTGAGGACAAATAGGCCAGATGCAGGTAATTAAGCTCCTGGTACAGGTGGAGGGATGGGGCCCATGTGGGGGCCCCATCCCTCTTGACCTGGGGCTTCCTCTGGGTGTCCACTTGCTCTTTTTTCTGCTTCCTCCTGTAAGCCCCCCACCCCTCCAAAGGAAACATCCAGAGAGAGTCACCTTCCCCTTGTGGCACTGGGCTTAGAGCTTCCCAGGCATGATCGATCCCCACAAAACCCTATAAAACTCCCCTTTTAGATGAAGAGATTGCAGTGCCCAAAACTTAGGTGACTTGCCTAGATCACATGGCTGCTAATTGACTGAAACCAGGTCTTTCTGAGTTCCAAGTTGGGGGCCCTGAGCCCCTCAGCTATGTGGTTTCCTTAGCCCTCCGCATGGCTGGGTGTAAAGAAAAGATTTCATGTTTCTTCGTGTGTACTGCTTCTGTTACTTGTAAATAATGGTGGCACTGCTACACATCCTCATCTCTTTTTCCTTAGAAATCTGAGTGTTTTTTGTGTCTGTTCTTCATGTTATCCTGACAACATCTCAGAGGTACCCAGAGGCATCATTGCCAACCCTCGTTACAGAGGGGGAGCCGGGAGGCACAGAGCAAGCGTGCAGCTCCAGCTGCGGACCTCTCCAGGAGATGTCTTGATTTCTTTGGCTCAGAGGCAACATGCCAGGTGCTATTCTGGGGCTACCACCCCAGTGGGAAATGGGTATCAAGTGGGAACCGGCAGGAGACCCGGTGGGGGTTCCTCTGAGTCAGCTCAGGTCCTGGCAGTGCTGAACAGCCCTGAGCCTTCTCCGTGTAAGCGAGCTCTGGACTCCCTACCAGGGCCGGGACTGTGGCCGCAGCATCCTGCTGTAATGCAGTAATGACAGGCTGCCAGGGAGTCCCGCCACAGCCCGGGAGGGGAGAGGAGCCCTTGGCCTCTCTCAGCTGCCTGGGCTGTCTGAGACGGAGACGGAGACGGAGAACACACAGACGGCTCGACTCTCTTCTCCAGACCCTCAAGAGATTAGATTAGACATGGTTGCAGCAATCTTCTCACCGATACCTTTCCCCCCAGAGTCCGGCTGCCAACTCATTGTTATACGTGGGTGGCTCCCGACCCGCTCCTCCAAAGCGAAGGCTTCTGGGGTGGGCAGCCCTGGGGACATCTGCCAGGTGCTCAGCTCAGGCGAGGACGACAGAAAAGGATGAAGTGCTGGCAGGAGCGCCACTAAAGGACCTCATGGGGCCGGGCTGCAAATGCCACAATTAAACACCCAGGTCCAGCCTGCAGCTTTGGGTTTACAGCACTGTCAAAACAAACTAAAAACAAACCAAAAAAAGCAGAGGAGAATTCAACCTGTCCCCCCAGTACCCAAATATCAGTATTATTAATTCTAACCCCACTGAATGGGGCCCTTGGGATCCGTGAGAGCCTTACTGTCTTTTGGGGATCAGGAGTTGTCTTTTTTTAAAAAAGTCAGGTAAAAATATTGTCTGGGGCTTCCCAGGTGGTGCAGTGGTTGAGAGTCCGCCTGCCGATGCAGGGGACACGGGTTCCTGCCCCGGTCCTGGAAGACCCCACATGCCGTGGAGCAGCTGGGCCCGTGAGCCATGGCCGCTGAGCCTGAGCGTCCAGAGCCTGTGCTCCGCAACGGGAGAGGCCCCAACAGTGAGAGGCCCGTGTACCAAAAAAAAAAAAAAAAAATTTTGTCTGAACAGCTTCAAATGACCAGTATGTATAAAGTATTTTCTCTAGCTTGGACTACGTAGGAAATAAAACTATTTCCAATCACTGAAAATAACATAACCTACATTTAAGAAATGCAGCAGTTTCTGCACACCTGAAACTGACAAACATTGTAAATCAACTATACTTCAACTAAAAAAATAAACGCAGCAGTTTCACATTATTCATCCAACAAAAAGTTGAATTAGTTACTAATTCTATACATTTAAAACTAACAAAATATTGTTTAAAAACTTCAAAATTCTCTAGTTTTACAACTTCATATCTTTCCAAAATATATAAAAAGCTGGTTATATTTAACTCAAACTCTTGGAAAGTTTTGTGTACTTTGATAGGCAGCCCTGTGGACCCTCAGAAGTCCTGAGAACACATTGTGCCACCTGAATCTCTATTTTAGGCTGTGTGATTTGGGATAGAATTATCCTATAGTAATTTTGGTCTTAATAAAGGACTTTTGTTGACTAAAACAATAAAACCAGCAAAAAAAACCCAAAGCTCTGCAGCGGTAGTTCCCAACTCCAAGCGTGAATGGCATGTGGCTCTGTGACCACAGCGGGGCCTCATCTGTCCTGCAGGCTGTGCCTGGGCCCCCAGTGGCTCTGCATGCTGCCCACGCCCCGTCTTCCAGAGCAGGAGTGCCTGGAGTGATTGCCCAGTCCAGTGCCCTAGTTTTCAGGTCTAGAATTGAGGACAGGCGAGGGGTGTGGGAAGGACATGGAGAGACTGGGACCCAGTACAGGGCCTGCCTCACGGGAAGCACGAGGGGTGCCCTGATGAAGGCACAGTCGCGGTGCTGTCATCAGCCCGGAAAAGGGGATGACACCACCAAAGACGTGGGGCTGGAGCTGAGGTCCCGGACATCAGGGAGCCACCACCCCCCAGCCCCAGTCACCACTTCAATGGCCAGAGCAACAAGCAAACTGAGGGAGCCCAAGACGAACTTTTTACAACTTAGAATTTTTATTAAAACAATCATTTAAATTACAACAACCCCCCAGAATAGAAAATAGCCTTCCCTGGTCTGGCCCTGACAGGAAGCCCCATAGGAAGAAGGATGGTTTGACGTCTTTGAAAACGGGTGGATGGAGCTTCCCTGGAAGCCCAGAGGGGCCAGCCTGGCCCCCGGGCTGCTGGGAGAGCCATCTGCCTGCCAAGGCCACCCCCTCCAGGGGCCTGCAGGCCCCAGCCCTGTCAGCGGGCGAAGCTTAGCCCGTCGCAGGTTGTTAGCCTCAGGACTTGCGGTTTTGATTTGAAAGAGAAAAGAAAGGGAGGGAGAAACCTGTCCCCAAGACTACAGAACGCAATCACTCAGGAAGCGTTATGTAGCGTCGCGGGGTGCTGTCCAGCAGGGCCCGGTGGGCGCGCGAATAACTGAATAACTGTGAGGACAGCACAGGGCAGAGCCGCTGGGGCTGAGGTGGAGCCTCAGTCAGATCAACGAGGTGCCCCGTGTGGACCCACCAGGGTGTTACCAGCACGGTGAGTGTTACCAGCTGAGTGTTACCAGCACGGTGCTTCTGCGCAAGGACCATCAGGAGCACTTCTAACGAAACAATCCGGGCAGGGCCCTGCTCTCAGTGGAGGTCAGGGGCTTCCTTACTTAATAAGACCTAAGCTCATTCACTTACAAATCACACGTCACCTCGGCCATTGGCTCACGCCCTGAAAACCAAGCTCTGCTTTCATTCCTTCTTCCACTGGGGCTCAAGATATTTCTGAGGGCCACCATCCTCTCCGCCTGTTCATCTCTGGGAGGTACCTGCCAGCTCTTGTCCCTAGGGAGAGCTGCCTTGTCCCTGCGGGAGCCAGGCTCTGCCGGCCCTCCAGAGTCTGCTGCTCCACAGCTCAGATCCCAGCCGGCTCCCCTGTGGCTGCATGGCTTGCCATTTCCCAGACTTCAGATATACACACAGCAGTTAAATAATACAAAAAACAAAGCCTGACAACATTTTTATAAATGACCACCATACTCTGTGCCCACAGCCACTGTTACAGACCAAATGTGCAGGTCAGGGATGGGTGGTGAGCCTGAGGAAACAGCCTCACAACTGTCAGACCTTATATTACAAATGCGGCCGGAGGACCCCCGCCGGGACCGTGTCTCAGGGGAAGAGGCCTCGGAGGGACAGAGAAACAGAGACACAAGGGAACCTTCCAGCTACAGCCATTCATGCTTAGTGTCCAGATTCGGAGTCCCATCCTGCATGTCCTGAGGGACTGGGGGGACACATAGGGCTGGCTTCCTCCGTGCAAGGTGACCCAAGAAGGTGGCGGCGAGCCCAGGACACCACTAGGTCAGCTTGACCACAGAATTTGGCAGGATCTTTGCGAGCTTCTCAGTTTCTCAAAACCACACAAGATTGCCAGAGGCCACCTCTGCCCTCAGGAAATCTCCAGGCCCTCCCACGCCTTCATTTACTACACGTCTTTTCACTGGTTAGCACTTATCCCCGGCTCTGCACAGCAGCCTCATCGGAAGGATGTGAATGGCCTGGTGGGTCACAGCAGCACCACTAGCCATGGAGGAAGAAAGGGCAGGAAAGCGGCCCCAAACCAAGGAGTGAGTATGGGCCGTGGGGTGGCTTTGTGACCTGCTGCCACCCGGCATGGCCAGGGGTCGCGTGTCAGCAGGTGCAGCGCACTGTGAGGGGTCACCTGCATCCCCTCCCTCACATGGCCCAGGGGAGAACATAAGGCGAAAGGCTCTCAAGGAGATGAGGGCAACAGCCAAGGAGGCCCAGGTACAGCCACGTCAGGGGAGGGCCTTGCTGGTGTGTGGCCAGGAGGAAAGACGATTCAGATCAACGAGGCAGACTGGGGCCAGTGGAACTGGGTGTCGGGGCCTCAGAGCTCTACAGAGACCCCGGTCATGGCTGGGCTGCCAGGTGCTGACTAGAGTGACGGGGAGCCCCCCCCACCCCGCCTGCCACGTGCAAGAGAGGCTACGGTTGGAGAGGGCCCCGCCTGCCTCCTGGACCCTGGTCTGAGGTGGCAGAAGAAAGGCAGCGAGTGTTCTGTAGGGTGCAGGTTCCTACACGGCTCTGCTGGCCTCCCAGGCCCTCTGCTGGCAGCCAGCCCTTCATCACAGCTTCTGCCGGGTCTTCCCCCAGGCACAGCTGCCTTTCCCATTCCCCACCAGCTGGCAGCCAGAGCGCTACCTCAGGGTGCCTAGGCCGAGGACCCATCGCCTGGCTCGCTCTCCAATGACGTGTAGCAGGCAGGTTGCTGTGGGCCTGGGCTTGGGCGGCCACGCTTCTTCCCATGCCAGTTCCTCACCAGTGAAGGAGATGAATGTTCTGGAACCCTGGGGGGGTGGGGGGGATGCCACCAGCCTCCCGGTCTCCAGGGGGCCTGTGTACTTCATTTCCTACAGCCACTTCCCAGACAGGGCTGGGAGGTCAGCAGTGGACAGTAAGACACACACCCCAGGGTGCTTTGGACAAAGGAAGCACGGAATCCCACATTAGATAAGGAAAGACAAATACTCAAAAAAATTTAAAGACTCAGGTCAGGAGAACTAGAACCCCAAGAGAGATACTTCTGCAGGGTCATAGTTCAAGGCAATTGCACATGAAGGGGGCTGGGCTCTCTGCTCAGCCAGGAAAAGCTCCCGAGCTCCCGAGGAAGCCCCCATCCAGCCCGCCTACAGACGGCTCCCGTGGTGTCAGGCCCATCCCATCGGTGCCGCAAGCAGAAGTGGCCAATCCTCGGGTGGCTGGGTCACCTGCTAGAGCTCTTCAAAGAAGGCCACTCGGGACTTGGCGCTCTGTAGGGTGAGCTGCAAGGAAGCAGAGAAGAAAGTGAAAGGGGGGCTGGCTTTCAGCTTTCACAACAGGATGCCCTCCTGCCTCCCGGACTAAACTCAAAGGTGGCTGGGAGTGAAAGGGAAGACGGTTCAAGTAGATGTTCAAGAAGCTGGTGGTCAATCCCAAGTAAGCTTCCAGATTTGCCCAGGAACTCAAATTAGGAGGTGACAAATGAGGACATGCCAGGAGGGATGGCTGGTGGGCAGAAGCATGTCAGCAGGAAAATGTCATCAGTGTCCCCTTTTCACAGAGGGCAGGGGAACCCTGGGCATTTTAATAGATTCTCACATCCCCATCTACAAAGGAGTCTCTACGATGCCTCTTGGTGTGCTGTCCATGCTGGTCCCAGCCTGGGTGCTCATCCGCTCCAGGGCTCGAGGGCCAGCTCAGCAATGCAAGCGTCTCAGTCCTCATACCCTGGGCACGCTGCTGGGGCAAGGAGACATGGCCTCGGGCAGGGCAGGCCTGTGTCAGGTGAGGAAGGGCTCATCCTTTCCACTCCTGGCTCCCCAGGTGGCCCCAAAGCAGACGTGCCCGTGACCTGGCAGCTGAGAGGGGGTTTCCATCCACAAACTGGGAGGCAACAGGCTTTCCAGGTAGGGCTGGTTTAGGCAGGGAGGGCGCAGCACATGGGGCGGTGCTCTGGGCGGAAACTGTGAGGCCTTCCCAGGAATGCTGTCCTGAGCGGCACAAGCTTGAGAAGATGTGGAAGGAGAGGGAGAGGGAGGATGGGCGGTGGAGCTCTCGGTTTGGCAGATAAAGAACTAACTAGGGTTTGCAACCTCCCGGGCTGCCAAACCCCAATCCCCCAACTCAGGAGGCCGCTTCTCAGGACCTCCCCACACAGAAGCATCTGGCATGGGCGCACCCCCAGTGCCCTGCTTCCCGCTCTACTCCTGAAATCAGTTACTTGGGTGAGACCGTGCGCTCCATATCCAGCTCTGGGATTTTGCTAAGGAGTGTTTTCAGGGAGGGGGGACACAGAGTGCATACTGTTCATCTTCATACCCTCAAACCACTTAGCTTAGTGCTTTGCACATAGCAGAAGCTCAGTTTGTTGAGTGAATAAGATGTAGGTGATAACGATAACGAAATGGTGAGATGCATGGGAAAGTCGAGAATTCCACCTGGGGCTAAGAAGGCCCAGGCTCTAATTCTCCGTCACCACCTCGCTGTGTAGCCTCAGTGGACACCCTTGACCTCTCTGAGCCACTTTTCTCTGGAGTTAAACCATGGGGCCAGGCTAGATGGTCTGGCCCATTCCCTCGACCTCTGGCAGTCCCTGAATCCAAAGAGAGCTTGGCTCTCCAAAGGGTGGGGGAAGAAGACTCCAAACCAACCACTTCACCATCAAAGACACGCAGCATCAGTACACTCAAAATGAGACAGCTTGAGAGCCAGCTCTTTAAATCCTGCCAAATCTTTTGGCCTTGAAGTTCCTGACTAACAAGCTAAATGCAGGGAGACATCTGAGTTCTTTTTTTCAGTGGAACCAATTTCAGAAACCCTTTGGAAAGCTCAGCTCCAACGGGAGTGGAGCTTTCATTTCTTTGCTGAAAAGGAACTCCCTCTAGAAGGATGGGTTTCTTCCTAAACACAAGTGGAGGAGACGGGCCGGGAGTTACGTGCTCTGTGATAATGGGAACAAGGATGGTAACTGGGGAAGAAAGAAAGAGCCAGGGAGCCAGTGGGACAAAAAGGCTCTTGGGGAGAGTGAATCAAAAGGTGTGAAACCCTGTGTCTCCACTCGGGTTCCTCCCACACTCCCAGGGAGACCTCAGGCCGGCTCCTCAGGGTACAGGGGACCTGCAGGGGACGGGGCTCTGCTGCAGCCCTTCCTTCCGTACACTGAGTCACTCACAGGCACGGCCAGACTGCCCGACCCAAAGCCCATCTGGGCGGCTGGGTGGTCCTGGGCAGGTCACTGACTTCTTCTGGCCCCAGTTCCCACCGAGAAGCAGGGGTGGTGGCAGCCCCTGCCTCACAGGGTGACGTGCGGAGGGACAGAAACTCTGTGGAGCGCTCGGTGACGGGCCTGGCGCGCGGTGAAACGCTACAGCTGGTGTTACTAACAGCAGTGTCACGTCCCGCCTCCCCCAGCTCCGGCGCCTCTCCTTCCGGGGGGAGCAGGGCCGAGGGCAGGTTCGGAGGGGTGAGGGCGAAGGCAGGGTTCACAGCCTCTGAGGCAGGGAGAGCAGATGCCCCCGAGAGGCCTGGCCTCTTCCCCAGGCACGGAGCCTGAGCTGTGGGGGCCTCCGAGAGCCTCCTGCCCGTTTGTACAATGATGGCGCCAAGAATTCCTGGATCCTCCTATAGGAGCTGCGTGCTGGCTGCCCCTCGAGGTGCCAGTGGAGGGTTTTGGCAGCTCTGGCAGCGCCAGACTCCAGTCACTTGAGTGTGTGCTTGTCGGGAGGCAAAGCCCTCTTCGGGTGGGCAACACAGTGCCCTGGATCCGAGCCCACACTGACCTCTTATCTCGCGAGAGCAGCAGTCGCACCCCAGCCCAAGGAGGGGTGCGGCGCGAGATCGAACACTGGCCGTGCAGAAGCAGGAGAGCACCCTGGACGCGCAGCCTCGGCAAGAAGACAGTACCATGGTCTCCAGGCTGTTGGAGGGATGGGCAGAGCCACGGGACGGAGGTGGCGGACGTGGCTGCTGACACCAAGGGCACTGGAGCGTCCCACCTCGGCCCACAGGCAGACCTGGCTGCCCCGTCCCCGCCTTTCACCCTTTCTGTACAGTTTGTGGTGGTTCCAATTCCAACAGGAAGCCCGTCGTCAGAGGATAATCCCGCACGAGCTGACTGGCGCGGACCGAACCCTTCCTCTGCCCGCCCTACCTCCGCAGCGTCCCTCATCTCAGGCATCAGGACCTGCTCATGCTGGAGCGCAGGCGGGGGAGCTGGGCAGTGAGGATGGTCCGTGGAGAGAAGCCTGGGCTTCTTTCTTCCACATGGGGACTCAAGCCCAGGGGCAGGGACGTTCCCCCTCAGGCACTGCCAGCTGTGCTCCCGGCCCGGCTCCGCCCCACGCCCCAGCCCTCCCCTCACCTGTGGGATCCCTCACCACCTGCTCTTTCTAGAAAGCTCACCGACTGTCACATTGACCATGTAGCCTCAGGCAGGAGGTATCCCTAAAGGAGGAGGGGAAGGCTTAGAGGAAACGGCACAAAGCTAGCCCTTCATAAGAACTGCCTCTGCAGGTTGTCTTCGTAGACTCCTGGAAATCGGCTCACAAGCATCCTGGATTCCCACTACCCTCTCCTGCCCCAAGGTGTACAAGCCACGTCAGCGTTCGGTACGTCTTCCTGCTCAGGGATGGGCCTGGCTCTCCGCACAGCGCGGCAAAGGGCCCACAGAGATGATCCGCCACCCTGGGCCTCGCATCCTGCGGTGCTACACGGTGAGAGCCAGAGTCAGCCACGAGGGCCACCCACCACCCTGCAGCCCCTTTGGTGATCCAGCAACACCTGTCATCACCCCAGACCCACTGCTTGGGGGGCAGCACCTCCAGGACTGGGGCGGTGCCATGGGGGACTCCCCAAGTGCACAGAACGTGGCTCTACGACCACGCTGCCATGCTGGGAGGACTCCAAATTTCAGTAGATGGTGAAGCAGAAAGGCCTCAGGACGCGGACAGACAAGCAGGGCCTCTTGGACAGTGGCTGCCTCATTCTGGGACCTGTCAAGTCTGGTCCACCTTCTCTGAATCCTTCTGAGGACACACAGGTAGGGTTCTGCCCGAGCATGACTGGTGGCCACGTCTGCCCCACACAGTCCAAACCTCCCCCTGGGTCCAGACAGAGGCGGCCAGGGAGTCCTGGCGGCCGCGTCCAGCCCCTCCGGGAGCTCTGCACCCCACGTTCCTCTCACCAGTTCCCTGAAGATGACAAAAGAACATGAAGTCTCCTCACCAGGCACGGGACTGACCCGCTTCTCTCTTGCAGCTGTCTCCTCACATCTGATTAAAATCCGCCGTGTGAATAATACAGGAGGAATTAAGTTCTCTCTTGACTGAACCGGCTGTTCAAGTCTGTCACTAATCCAGCTCCATTCTGAGGAGACAAACTTCCTCTTCTTTCTTGGCTGCATATCTGTATGGTGTGGTTTTTGTCTTCGGGGGGCTCTGGTCCACCTGTGGCCTGGCCCCTTCCTCCTGCCCAGCCTTGATAGACACAGCCTGGCAGAGTTCCCCCACAGCCACCTCCCCATCACACTGCCCGTTGTTTGTGACGGCCACCAGGCTGTGCAAGGGCAGGACAGGGAGCCTCCTGGCAGGGCGAGACCTCTTCACACCACCCGAGCTGTGTGCGGTATCACCGAACAGACACCTCCACCAGCTAATGAATCAGATTCAGGAGACACTTCTGCCTCCTTAAAAAGACAGGAGGCTGGCTCCCCCAACCCTAGGGAAGGACTTGGTACCCAGCAGCCTCTCCTGAACCCGGGCATGCATACAATATGCAGACTCACGGGCTCCCCCTCACTGGGCGAGGGTTTCAGGCAGCCCATCTAGATACCAGGACCTGGCTTGCCCCTGAGAAAGGGCCCCAGGGTCTAGAGACAGCAAGCCTGGAAGCACCGAGACCAGCACCAGGCTCACCGATCCTTCCTGGCCTGCTCTGCAGTGAAGGCTTCCAGCTACGAAGCTCCTCCGGCCTCACTCCCAGGAGTGCCCCCTGCTGGAAAACCACAGCCCCAGCCTGGCTGCCAGCTCCCTCCTTCCAGCTCTCCTCCAAAAGTCCTTTTGAGGGGGATTGCTTCCTAAAGTGAAGAGAGAATAACTAAATGTATTCGGGCACAGAGCCTGCAGCAGCAAGGCTGTTTGATTAAGAATGAATTACACTTTCATCAGCACAGAGAAATTGATTCACAAGGCCGCACTGTGATAATCTTGTTCCTAAAGCAAAAGGGGGTGGGTGGGACACAGAGCCACTTCGGCTATCAACGATGAGAGAGAAGAAGCTCTACAATTAAGCTGGAAGAAGAAAACTAATCAGAGCGCCAGGATTCCTCCAACTAGTCTCTGGGGGCCTCACCTCAATCCACTCATCCCCGGGGGGAGAAGAGAAGAAGGGGTGGGGGAGCGTCTAATTCATTTTCAACAAAAAGACCCATAACGCTGAACCCATTTTAGATACTAACCTAATAACTCTAGGCGCTGAGACTCTGCTTGTCCCATAAAAATGCAGTGGAATTGAAATGCAAGCCCTAAAATCATGTTACACTTCCTCTCCACCACTACATATTGAGAACGAAGGAGCCGGGGAGGGCGCAGATACAAAAGGACAGGCAGATTCTCCACCAGGAGCAGGAAGGTGACAGCCAAATCCAGCAGCAGCAAATTCCAACATAATCTCTGGTTTGGGGTGTGATAAACATTCCCCTTCCAAATCAAAGCTGAGGGGGCAGGGCCAGTGAGGGGGGATGGCTGCTATAAACTGGTCAGATTAAGCTATTCTGCTGTCTTGCCAGTTGACAGCTTGTACCCAAATGCCATCTGGTGATGTGCACGGGGAGACAGCTGTCCACACACTTATCCCTAAGCAGAGGTGGGATGAAAGGCCGAGTCCACCACAATTAACAAATCCAATTTGGTATCAGCTACCATCTGCTCTAGAGAGAAATATGCCTGGGAAAACCCAGAGGGTGCCTTTGGTTTATTAATCCTTTAGGGACCTAAAGTGGCAGAATGATGCCTGGAAACCGGTATCTGCCCATGTCTCAAGCTGCCTGTGTGACGCTGGCAGGGCCTCACTTCATTCCTCCACCTGGAAAATGGACGAATCAGCCTGATTCACCTCGCTGGGCAGGGGGAGGCTAACTGATGGGCACAGAGCATTCTGAACGAGCGCCTTCGGGAAATGGGGCAGATAGACCGATGTCATTTCAAATTGCCAGTATCAGAAGGGAAATCACAGCAAGGATCATAAGAATAGAACCTCGAGCCCGCAGAATGAGTTTGCATCCCGACTCTTCCCTCCCACTGTTGCAGTGACAAATCAGGTGCTGGAGGAAAGCTGCACTGAAACGTATCTTCAGTGCTGAGGGACCAAATGAGATGTCTTACTGCATCCAATAAGGCCCACTAATGTCCTCAGACACTTCGAAATGGTGGTAAAATACCCTAGAAGGGCGAGGCAGGTTTTGCACGCTCCTCAACGCCTCCCAAAGGGCAACTGCTTAACCAGGTAAAGCCCACCAACCAAAGGGAGGGACTGGATCATGGTCTTTTGGCAAAGAGGCTGGTAGAATCTCCTACCTAGGGAGCTACCAGGAACAAGCAAGAACACTGGAAGCGCTCGACAGTTAAGAGGCGCGTGGACATTCAGTCTGCGTGAGGTGGGAGTGGCCTTCAGGGATGAGCCCAGGCGTCACGTCCAGGAGAAGGGCGCCCCGAGACCAGCCCATGCCTGCGACGCCTCCCCTGAGCTTCCCACGGAGCCAGTGCCCTCTCTCCTGTGTCCTGCATCCACACCTGGTGCCTCTGCTGACCCCTGCTCCCCACTCCACTCCTGCTCCCCTTTCTTCTCTACCCCCCCACCACCACTTCTGCCCTGTTCTCACAAAGGGAAAGTTCTGGAGCCAGGGAGCCAAGGCAGGGGACGCTCCACCAGACAACGCAGGGTTTCCGAAGCAGGCAGAGCCATGTGGGTCCCTGAGCGGGGCCTGGGGGTGCTGAAGGTATTCACCACATGGGCAGCGCAGCCTGTGGAGCTGCCCCGCCCCCAGGCAGGCGATGCTGATGGAGGTCACAAGGGAGGCCTGGCTGGTTGCTTTAACTGTGGGAAACGCCTTTCACGCATATTCACCCTCGCCCTGTGATTTATCACTTCCCTGGTGTTTTAAGTGCTCCACTTGATTCGGCCAGCCCTGCATCTCCAAAGGGAGTCCGTGCAAATTGAAGATGACATTGGACTTTTATGTCTTCCTGATCTGAGAGAGGCGGCTGGAGCTTCAGATAAATGTCGAGGCTCCTCATTCCTGCTCCTCCACCAGCGGAAGCCACAGCTAGACCTCGATGGTTCACACCATTTACGAAAAAAATAAGCTTTCTAAGCTCTATGACCCACAGGATTTCTCATTTGTCGACTGCGCTTGAAATCCTGTGCTTCTTCAGAGACCATGGGCACAAAAAACAAAGACAAGTTTCCTTGCGCTCAGACCAGCCCAGAATTGGGGAGTGAAGCTGTCCCCCGAGAGGGGATGAAGGGTGCGAACGTGTTGTCACCTCCAGAATGCGCTGCCCAGCAAAGTCACACCTGGCCACCACTCACTTCATCAGTGCAGTGGCTCTGAAGGCAAGAGGTTCAAGCCCAAGACACTGTGTCCTCCTCCCCCAGCCTCACTGCCAGACCCCACGCCCCGCTCACAAGACCCAGAGTCCAGGAATACATGTCACGGTGACTCCCCCTGAGAATGCCACAAATCTACGTTCCCAAGGGCAGCTTCTGATCACAAGCACTGCTCGGGACTCAGATGCAAATGCCAAACCAGTTGTACCGATGATCGATTGGGAGAAAATTGAAATGTGGAGTTAAGATTAACAGGAGGAGAAAAATACACCCTTGCAAATCCAAATCAGGTAGTACAGTCAGCGGAGTTCATTCTGGCTTTTTAAAAGTTTTTACCTCTAAACACATGGAAACTAACACTTACTGGATACGCGTGTCACACGTTGTGCACGTAACTGTGGTGCGTCCCTCGGCCCAGGCTCACAAGCAGATTTGTTTCTTTATATAATTTTAAGCACTCGCTGAGTCCTTACAGTGAACTCACTAAATTCTCATAACAATCCTGGGTTGGGGGGCGAACTGTTTTATTCCCTTTTTACAGATGAGGACACTGACCCTTAACAGAAGGTAAGAATTTTAGAGCTAGGAAGTGGCAGAGCAGCGGCAACCCCGGTGAAGAAAACTGGACTCCCTCTCAGCATTCCCATGGTAACCCGTGGGTAAACCCTTGTAATTAGCTTAAGTGTCACCAGCCCCGGGAGGGTCCTGATGAGTCAGGCTCAGACACCGGCCTCGAGGTGAGGCAGGAGAGGACAGACAGCAAGGGGGAGGAGTACACCCGGATCACGGGAGGTAGGAGAACCAGTCTTTCCTTGAAGAAATCTATGATCAAAAGACATGAAAAACAAAACAAAAATCAATGCAGGCTGGTTTGAACCAAGATTAATGACAAGTTTCAGGACAATGGAAACTCTCCAGTTCACCACCGGTCTGCATTTCTCATCCCGGACTTTCTAGATGGAGCTGTGCCCTTGACATTCTAGGTGCCCACACTTCAAAGCCCGCCATGGTATTTCTCATCAGCTAGGCTGACTTCAGCCCAGACCACAGCAGGCACAAGGCCAGAGCTGCCTTAGCACAGCAGGTGACTGGCCGTCAGGCTTGGTCACTGGCCACAGGGACCACCAAAGTGTAGAAAGTGGGAAGTGCATCCAACTTCACGTGTAGCAAAAGCTGCCACTATTTAATCTGGTGATACTAAGTCCAGCTGTATTAAGAGCCAACTCCATTTTATTAACCCTTGATTAATCAGAATTCTTGATTAACCGGAGCCTGGCAGCATACTTTTGAAAACAAGTTCACATCAAGACACTAAAAAAAAAGAAAAAAAAAAGGCTTCTGTGCATGTCCTAGGAGCGGTACACATTTGACTACAAATCAAACATCATTTGTCTATAATTACAGCTCAGTGAGAACTGACAGTCAGAACTGGGTCCCTGAAGAACTTAAGCGTTCTGAATCATTACAGAAAGAAGAGAGATGAAATCGTATCAAGGTAGAACAGGACGGTCACATGCAGAGAATATCTGACAGCACAGACTAAAACAAAAAGGGACTTCCTGCGTGCCCCTGTGTTTGCCACGGGGTCCAGGAAGCCACAGTGGAGCCGCCCCAGGGTCCTCTGGGTGCCACGGGGTGATCCCTTGAGCAGAGGTGCCACCCGGCCCGCCCACTCTGTGCTCTTCACACCTGCCCGGCGCGCATCATGCGCCGCTTGGTGCTGGCGTGTTCAGCACCAGTGTGCGGTATGAAAGCTGAAGAAACAGGAGCCCGCTAAACAAAAGTGTCACACGCAAATTGTGGTTCACGCCACGGGTTCCTGGAACCACTGACAGATCGAATCCATCTTCTAATGAGATCCATCTGGGACTTTAAGAGCAACCACAAAAAGGATCTATCCTATGCCAGATTGCACTTTTTGGTACAGAGATTCCAATGGGCTTATTTTATTCTGGGAGCAGAAAGCACGGTGAGGACACCAAAGGACACATCCCATGTGACTGTCAGGTGTGGGTGGGCTTGCTGGCAGGGGTACTACTGGGGAGCAGGCGGGGAGCAGAGGCAGGATGTTATTATTGCACTAATAAATTCTCTCCACTGCCTAGGCCTGTTGGGAGAATAATGAACTGTTGCAGAAGGAAAGCAGCAATTATTCAATTAATTCACTCCACAAGCGCTGACTGCCTGTCTGCTGGGTGCCCGGACTGCTCTGTCCCGACATGAGTTCACACCGACTGCGACCGCGCCCCAGACTGCAGAGAAGCCCAGGCAGAGGTGGCCGTTAGTGCGCCGGCGGACAGACAGTCCGCTTAGCCTGACTGCATATCAGACCCCTGTGCTATTGGTTTGCTGTACTTGAAAAGAGAATAGATGTGTACAGAAAGGGAGGCTCTAGAGGAAAATGACGGAGCACGGGCAGCCCCTTCATCCCACGACCAGAAGCCACTAGGTATGACTGCGGGTCTTCAGAGGCTGTCACCACATGAAAGGTCTTGATCTCGTTTTAAAGGCACCAGTCTTAACAACACCCAAATTGACCCCGTTTCCATGCTAGGGTTATTTATCTGAGGAGTACGCCACCAAGACAAAGGACTTTAGACAGATCTGACCGGACGAGAAGCCATGACCTTCCCCAGCCCGACCACGACACAAGATGTGAAGGACGGCTGGTCCTACAGCCCCAGGACATGCTCTTCAGAACGAGGCAGCCTTCTGGACCCTGGAGGCTGTTCTGGCCCCACAGGGCGGATGCCTGCTCTCAGACTCGAAGCATGCTGCGGCCAGTCCCCAGGCGCCACCTGCCCCCGGGAGGGCTCGGCATGGCCCGGGGACAGAGACAGGCAAGCTCATGCAGGGGTTAGTATCACAGAGGGCAGTCCCATCACCACATACAGAGTACCTGGGAATAACCTACTTTGAGGGCTCAAATGCAGATAGGTCTTCTGCCTTGGGCTTGAGGCTAAACCAGCAAAATAAAATGAAGAAAAACAAAAACATACCCTGTGATATCAACAATGCCACATGTGCCATTTGCAAAATGCTCAGACAGGCCTGAAATTGTGACAAGTGACTTCATTTGTGTATTTTTATGGCTTGGAAACAGGTCTCCCCAGCTTTCAGCACCCCAGGGCCCTGTGGCCCTGTGGTCGAGGGCCCGGCTCACGGAAGCAGTGGCAAAGATGAGCCTGTGCCCGGCGCCCAGGGGAGGGAGTGGGGCAGGGAGGGGTCCGAGGCAGCTCCTGTGAGGCCCAGCTGGCTCACTGGCCCAGTCATCCTCCTTTCTTTCTGCTCACTGGCTGAGGCCTCGCTCCAGCTCCCCTTTGCTAACTGTTTCAGAATTTGGTTTGGAAGGGAAATCCGGTAAGTTACAGAAGCTGGAGGAAAGAAGAACGTGGACTGTGGAAAGGTGTCTCCCTCCAGGTCACTCTATTAAAAGGAATTCTCTACTTGGTGCCAATACTAACTGGAGTCAAGAGGGAGGATTCAGGGCTCCCGACTGTACCCCTCAACGATAGCAGGTAGATACAGATCTCTTGAAAACAGACATTTCTCAAACTGGGAGACCAATTTAAAGACTACGCTAAACCGTACAAAGTGAAACACATCTAACTATCACCATGTAAACTCAATGAAGAGCCTTGTCTTACTGACCCCCATTTTACAGTTAGCCTGGTCCTGGGGGAAGAGACAGGAGCTGACATCACCTGGCAGGAGAGGACCTTTCCGCTTTGCCCAGCGTAAGAGATGTACACTCTTGGGCTGATAGTTGGTATAGAATTTAACTTCCTCCAAAATGCTGAAAGCTCAAAATATCCGTGGAGAAAGACATGAAACTGTTAGCAACATAAATGAAGTCTCATCTTTTAAAACATTAAGGTTCTTCTAGACACTCCCTTTCAAGTCTGAAAAAAGTTAAAAATTCAGAATTTGGTTTCTAAATTAAGAACAGAATTTTACAGTCCTTGCCACTTAAAAACACAAAAAGATGAGAGGGAGAGTCCATTCTCAACAGCCTCCCTTTCATTTTGCTTTCTCATTAAGTAAGGCAGCTCCCTGGGCAGAACTCCCCTCGGCTTAAAAGACAGAATTGCTTTACTGCTAAATGATGGATCAAAACCTGTCCTGTAACCGTGATTCATTTCATCAGAGCTTTTAACACAAGCTCCCCTTCCATCGAGCCAATGGGTTCACAGACATGGGCAGATTAAATTCCCTTTCTGGCGTGAGTCAAAAAATTTCCTCAACTAAGTACATATAAAAAATGACAACAGTCTAATGACTCGGCTACCGAGAAAACCAGATGCCAACCTCACATTTCATTAACGACTGTCCTAATCAGCAAAAGACAAGAGACTCGGTACCTTTTTAATGGTATTGTGTTTGCTGCTGGTGCCGCCCTGATCGGAGTTCTCGTTGTGCAGAATATCCAAGGCCGTCTCCCTCTCTTTGAGTTTCAAGGCCTCGATCTCTGTCTTGAGTTCGTTGAGCTGCTCCTGCAGGTGCTTGCTCTTCTCCATATACTCCACTCTGCCAGGGAGAGGACAGAGTATCAGGGGGTCTGGCAAACAGTGAGGCGCACCGTGGCTGAGAGGCTCCAGACCCACACGCTGCTTGGCCCGGGACCCAGGGTCTGAGCCTGGGGTTCACATCTCTGCTCGGCCACTTGTGGGCCATGGGAGCTTGGGCCAGTCACTAAACTGCTCTGCATCTGTTTCCTCATCCATAAGACAGGGATAACGATCACAGGGCTGTGGTCAGGATTAAACAGAAGGAAGTGTAGGAAAGCCTCAGTAAACTCTCATACCAGCTGTAATGGATAACAGATAGGTTTTAGTTCTATACAGAAAACAACACAAGAAACAAGCCTCCTGGCATCCAAAACAATCTTGTCTCAACCCTTCTCGGAGAAGTAATTCCATTCTAGCGACCTCTTCTGATAGGCCATGGCCACATCCCTACTTGTTTTGGGACATAATCTCCTAAAGATGACAGAAGCTCACTCAGCAAACACCAGGAGTAGAAAGATGCCCACCACCACCTGCAAGCACACATGGTTATCTATGAAGGAAGCCATCTTCAGGGTGTCCAGCTACACGGGCACAGCCAGGCAAACCGGGCATCACAGACACAAGGGACATTCTGCAGTGATTCCCAAGCACGGGTGGTGCCTGGTGTGCACAGGTAATGAGAAAGAAAACATAACCTGTAAAAAAGCAGTACGCAGCCTCACCCTGATCACACAACCATGTACTGCTGAGCATGCCTAGAAAACAGTGAAGGGTAGAGGGGAACTCCACCACGGGTGGAGGGGTCTGTGGGTGCCACAGACAGAGACGCTGGGTCCCTCTATCCTTAGGACACGAGCCCAGAGAGACTTAACTGCCCGGCCTGTGGCTGCCCGTGCTGGACACGGAGAGGGTTACCTGAGGACACCAAACAAGGTGAAAGCACATGGGCCGCAAAGTCAGAAGGACGAAGCGCTGCACCCCGGATCTGCCCCTCATCCACTGTGGGGTGCTGGGTGAGCTCCTTAAAGGCTCTAAATCTGGGTTCTCATTTATAAATGGGAACACTAATCCTACCTTTGAAGTCAGTTGGTGGGAATGAAATGAGATAAAAGATAAAGGACCCTGTCACCCAGGCACCCCGTGCCTGGCAGCTACTGTGACATTTCCCTGCCCAGCCATGGCACAGATGGCCGATTTACCGACGGCTCTGATTAGGGGACCTCGGTTAGATGCCCTCTGCAGTGGGGCTCCCTTCCATCTCAGAGCCACGTCCCCTGACCATAAAGTGAAGGAGGAAGACAGCTCAGGGCATGCTGGGCTCAATGTGCGGATCCCGCGGCAGGGCTGTTCAAGCTGACTGTAGCCCCAGCCGTTTGCCCTCCTCAGCCTTGAGCTGGAGTTTCTTCTCTCTCGCCCTTGTTCTAGATATGGGACACGCCACAGAGCTCAGCCGCCAGAGAACACAACTAGGAAACGTGTCGCATCACCAGGTTAGAACATGACCACCATGGACCACCACGTGAACAGCGGTCTGACTGGCTTGGAGACCTCTGACGGCCAGTCCTAGACTTCAGGTGAGCTCTGGAGCTCCGGATCACCAATCAAGTGTCCTTTTTATCCTGGAAGATGAATGCTGGTCTGTCACCCTTCATTTCCAATTAGGAAATTCCTCTCCAGGTGGGTGAGGACAGAACAGACCTTTGTAGGAGTTAGTGCCAGGCTGCCCACGCGGGGCACGGGGGAGGGGAGGGGGCTCCGTACTTTTCTTTCTCTATCTCCATGGAAAGCCGCTTCATGTCAGTATCCTTGAAGTCGAAAGACAGGCTGTCACCAATGAGGTTGAAGCTTGGTATGTCAGGAGGCAGCGGGGCTGGGAGTGGGTTCATGGGCTACGAAGGAGAAATCTGATTAGGCAGTTCGGTTCCACAAGAACAGAAGGCACTGCTGCGTCAACCACCCACCCTTCCAGAGGCCACAAAGGCTCCGGGCCCAGCGTGCCCACCCCTGAAGCAGAGGGTGAGGCAGTTAGATTTGTTTTGAGGAGTTTCTCCTCCCAGATCATTGGATCGTCTAAAATATGGCCCCAATCTACTTCTCCCACCGTCTGCCCTGTAAGATCGTCAATGGTATCATTTATTAGCCCTTGGACCACTTTGCTTCCCACCTCTGTTACTTTGCTTAAACCAAGTCACCTCCCTACATCCCATCTCTCTTTCAAGGCCCTAGAACATTCTGCACCATTCGCTCCACCATGCGTTTGCTTAACAGTCGCCCTGAAGGCCCCACCAGGGGAACCGGAGGGCTGGGAGGGAAGGGACCGCTACGAGGTGAGAAGCAGCGTGGCTGGCAGCCCCAGGCTCACCGGGTATGTGGGCTTGGTGGTGATTTCCAGGAGCTTCTGCTTGGCTCTTCGCTCTGCCTCGCGGGCTTCCTGCAGGTCCTGCTTCAGCTGATCTGCCTCCTTGGCCCTGCAAGGAGAGAAGGGGCCCTCAGCTCCACAGAAGATGACAGGAGGAGGAAAGAGACCCCTCTTCCCCCTTGATCCCCGGAGAGGAGGGAGCTGGGTTAACCCTGAGGGTGGCACCAGACCAGGCAAACAAGCATGGGGGTGGGGGAGGATTTACATGAAATCAGAACTTCTGAAGCAGGAACAACATTCCCAGGTATTGTTCATTTCAACTGATTTCCAGTTTAAATCAAAACTGGGAGAGCAGTGAAGCAGGTGGCCAGAAGAGTCAAGGATGAACCTTTGCAACTGGGGGAGGGGGAGGGAAATCGGGGGAGGGGCTAGAAGCTTCCTCTGCTTCTTTCTGGGTGAGAGTGGGCCGGGCAAAGGTGTCATACTGGATCACAAAGGGCAGGATGTGAAAGAACTGATTCTTCACGACCCCCAAGTGAAACAACCTCTTCGGGCAGGAAGATAAGCACGTCGCTGAGGGCCTCGTGCCTCATCAGGACACTGGACCCAGGGGACCCAGCCCAACACACATGACTCACGGGGAAGTGACTGCACATGGACAGAAAGGAGCCTGGGGCAGGGCGGGAAACACGGAACCGTATTCCCAGAATGACACGTAAAGAATGGAGAGGAAACTGTAGTGACTGCACCCTGGCAGTGAAAAGCCAAATTCAGGTGCTCTAAACCCACAGACCGAGTGCCGTGAGGAATGAGCCAGGGTTGTCTGACGGCTGCGGAACCAGCACAGCCCAGAGCCTCCAATTGTCTTTGAAAAGCACAGACTACAGTCTCATCCTTCGACCTGGTCGTGAGCCAGGGCACCCTGCCCTCCCCTCCCACCTTCAGGGAAGCGTTAAAGGTGAATAGCTGCTGTCTCCCCACACACCCCTCAAACCAAAAGGGAAAAGAAGCACGTTCTGTAAATGTCAGAAGAGCTTCCTCATGTCTCCTCAGCTAACAGCAGCCTGTGAACAAGCTCGATGGTTTTCCTGCAAACACGAGCATCACAGAGACGGGGGCTCATCGCAAAGGCACAGACCGACCAGAGTCCACTGGACAGGAGAACTACGTTCCTCCGCCCATCCAGCTCCAGCCCCACTGGCCTGTACAGGAAGGAGCCTCTGCCCCTGCCCGGGAGACGGGTCAGCAGCTGCCAGCAGGCTCTGCCCCAGCGCAGGGCCTCCCCACCCCCATGCTGACCTCCTCTCGGACTCCTCAGCCATCTTCAGCGCCAGCACTTCGGCCTCCAGCACCTTCTGCTCCATAAGGCGCTTCTCTTCCTCCGTCCGGATGGCCGTGGCCTTGATGCGCTGCATCTCCTGTTCGGCCTCTGCCGCCTTCTGTGCCAGAAGCTTCGCCTCCTCCTCAGTGATTTGGGCCTTTTCGGCCAACAGGTCGGCTGTCTCCTCGGACCGCATCTGGAGAAAAGAGCGTGCTCAGTGGGAACAGGAGTACTGTGCCTGTCATCCCGCCCCGATCAGGCCTCAGACACTCAGGTCAGCAAGGACCAAGGTCTTGGACTCCTTCGGGCCCTGCCACTGAATGTCCCCAAGCCACACCCTTCAGCTTCTCAGAAGGCCCTTCAGGGTCCCTCCATGGGGACCCACTTGAGCTGAGGCTACACTTTATGAGGGAGAAACCCAGCTTAACTCTGTCCTTCTTTCTCTTTAAATAAGTGCTTCAAAAGCACGGGAGACTGTGCCCTCTGGGGACACGTCACAATGTCTAGAGCCATTTTTTTTTTTTTTTTTTTTTCTTTTTGCGGTATGCGGGCCTCTCACTGTTGTGGCCTCTCCCATTGCGGAGCACAGGCTCCGGATGCGCAGGCCCAGCGGCCATGGCTCACGGGCCCAGCCGCTCCACGGTATATGGGATCCTCCCAGACCGGGGCACGAACCCGTATCCCCTGCATCGGCAGGCGGACTCTCAACCACTGCGCCACCAGGGAGGCCCTAGAGCCATTTTTGATTGTCACAAATGGGGGAATCTAGTGGGCAGAGGCCAGGGACACGGCCAACCAGCCGTCAACACATAGGATGGCCCCCACCAGGGGACGACCTGGCCCCGAGGTGGGGCGGGCCAAGGCTGAGACACCCTATGGGAAAGGTGACCCACAGTGAGTGGAGTCTGCCTGCACTTGGAGGTTGAACTCAATCTAAATCTGCCCCTGGAAACACAGGCAGAGAGGAAGACAATAATTTTTTTAAGCCAAAATGTCAAAGTAAATGTGGCTAATCCGTGGTCCTTGGGGGCCTAACTTCAGAACCAGAGGGAGTCTGAGTAGCCTCCCAGGACCCAGCCCCTTGGAAGTCACCAGGGCTTCGTTGGCCATCGTCGCCTCTTCCTTCATCTGCAGCAGCCTCCTCTCCAGTTCGTCCCTCGTGCGTTCAGCCTCCTCCCTCATCTGCTTCTCTCGAGCGAGGCGCTGCCTCTCCATCTGGGGGGAATGAGCAGCCTCTGGTCACAGGGCCCATGACCTGCTGTGCCATAGATCTGAGGACAGCCAGTGCCCAGGGTCTCCCCTCTGGGGACCCTTTTCTTCCCTGGACTTTAGGTACCAGTGTCGTTCTCCTCGCCCACCACCCTCCATCCTTCTAAACCAGCTGTAGAGTAGAAAGCCATGCTCCTTGAAAAATCATCTAGTTGTAAATGAACAAACAGCAGAACACGGAGCCAGTCTCCACCTGGATGTACGGGCGCATCCGTACACGCTGGGTATGGAAACAGCTACCTGGCCAACGTGCCTGAGACCCCAGTGGCTCTGCCCTGCAGCTGACAGGACACAATGCAGGCTCCTTCTCCCCAAGGGGCAGCTCCAGAGATAGACCACGTGTCCCTCTCCACCACCGTGAGCCACCGTGCCACTTCTTATCCACACGGACCCCTCTCACACCTCTAATCTCATCAACAGTAGCTCCACTCTTGCCTCTGACCCTCGGAGAAGATGGAATCATCCGTGATGCATCAATAGCTCACACACGTATTTCACAGCAGGAGGCGGCAGCAGCCAGGCACAGACCCCCACAGCCTCAAGCGAAAGCAACTCCTGAGCCAGGCCTGCGACAGGAGGGAGCTCGGGGGGAGGAGTGGGGACGCGGTCCTGATCCTTAGGGCACCAGCACTAAGCTGCTGGCGCCTCCCTTGCCTTCTGGATCACTGTATTAATTGGGCCACATGCCGAGCTTAATAAGGGGAACAAGCAGAGGACAAGTGCTATTCTCTGTGATCCTAGGCCTCTAGCTGAGTTCAGAAAGCAGGAGCCAGAAGTGACCACTGCACTATTTTCTTCCTTAAATAATTAAAGCACATTTAATTACGTACTTCTTGCTTCAATCTTCTCCCAAACACAAGATTTTTAAGATTGCTGCTTTTTCTAAATAGTAAGTCAAAAAAATGCATTGGGCCTCGAAGGAATAATGCAAAGACAAGCAATAAAATACAGTAAATTTTTCTCCAGTTTTCCTCTTGCAGGTCAATGAAAAGCTTGGCCGATTTGTTCTCTAATTTCCATCATATTACAATTCCCATTAGGTGGATGACTAGATCCCCATTATCCTCCACTGGAAAAAAAGTCTACAATCCCCTTCTGCTCTCAGCATTGCACCCTCCCTGAGACTTCCACCCCAATCATAAGGGACCTCCTGTTTGTAAAGTGGTTTCAGCTCACAAAGACCTTCAGGTACAGTGTGTCCTCTGATCTGAGACACGGAAGAGAGATACTTAGCTCCACTTGACAGATAAGAAAACCGAGATCTGGAAGGTAAGTCAATCACTAGGGTCACATACTAAGCTTCACATCTGGCTCCAAGGTCAATGCCTATACTGCTGGGCCATGGAGCCCCTGACCTGTGGGTGCCAGATGCCAGGAACGTGCATCTGCCATCCTACAGGCAGTGCAGGCCCAGGGGTGTGTTCAAGCTACTCTCTGCACAGCCTGGAGGCTTACACGCTCCTTGCCGTGATCAGATCTCTCACTTCTAAGCTTTCCTCTGCTGATAAAGAGGTCAGAGAGGGCTCTTCTTTTTTTTTTTTTTTTTTTTAATTAATTTATTTTTGCTGTGTTGCGTCTTCGTTTCTGTGCGAGGGCTTTCTCTAATTGTGGCAAGCGGGGGCCACTCTTCATCGCGGTGCGCGGGCCTCTCACTATCGCGGCCTCTTGTTGCGGAGCACAGGCTCCAGACGCGCAGGCTCAGTAGTCGTGGCTCACGGGCCTAGTTGCTCCGCGGCATGTGGGATCCTTCCAGACCAGGGCTCGAACCCGTGTCCCCTGCATTAGCAGGCAGACTCTCAACCACTGTGCCACCAGGGAAGCCCGTGAGGGCTCTTCTTAAAGTTGCCACTATGACCCTGTGCTGGCCCAGGAGCATTTCTTTGTCCAGCAAAACCCATTCCACTGCCCCCCACCCCACCCCAAAGCATCCCGAAGAGTACATCTGTGGCCTGCCATCTCAGAGAGCAAAGAGACGGAGCCGAGAGCACAGAGACGGAGCCGAGAGCACAATGGATCAAACTGGGCATTTCATTCTAAATCTCAGGGCCGGGAGCCAGCTTCGTCAGAGGACCCAAATTAGAGAGCTGCACACAGACTAATTATTACCCCTCCAAGCCTGCAAGTCCTAAGGGCAGCCGATTGCAGCTGCTGCTACTCTGTCTAGTAGTTCATCCAAAGCCATGATTGATATTCTCAGCAGCAGGGCTCAGATTAGCTCTGTGGATTGCGGTGAGTCAAAAAGGTCTAAGAGTAGGAAACAATGATGCAGATCGTCCAGGCTGCTGCTACCGTGCTCCTGGCACCTCTCGCTGTGGGCGATGTGCCGCCTGGGCTGACATGCAATGGGGAAGTGCGGCTGGAGTCTAATTCCAGCAGTGGGCGCAGAGATGCCGCCCTGCATTCCATCACCATCTAATTAGAAAAGGAGAAGTCTGGGCACAGGAGACAGGCAGGCAGAAAGAATGAAAGCTTAGCTGCATGGACGATGGATGGATGGATGGATGGATGGATGGGTGGATAGGTGGGTGGATACATGTGGGCTTGGCTATCTCTGCCCACAACGTGCATTAATCACACTTCACTCAATTCACTGGAGAAATAACTAGGAATGTGTCTTTGAGTTATGCTGTTAGAGTTTATTCCTCATTTCCAGAGCTGACGTCCCACCATCATTTATTCATCAGCCAAAAAGACCCAACAGGAATAAAATAAGAGTAGGCAGATCCGTGCTCAAAGGACTCCTATGAGCCCAGACCACTCCTTACCTCCTGGCCGAATCCACCACCAGGAGACAACGGCAGTTCACCTGCTCACCTGCTTTCTGGCCTTCTCCTCCCTGGCCTGAGCTTTCATCTGCTGAACTTCCAAAGAATCGGCCTTCCTCCTCCTCATAAACAGGTCATGGTTCCCGATACAAAGCTGGAGAATCTGTGCGATGAAAGCAGGAGAAATGTTATACCCACACGCTGACTCCACTGAGACAGCACGGCAGCTACAGCTTCTTGGTCCAAGGGCTCTTGTGGGGAACCTGAGAGAAGGTATGGAGGGAAACACCGTCCTCCCTGTGGCCTCCAGGCCTCAGCTCTGGAGACAATCACAGTGAAGAGAGGAGGGGGTGCCATTTAGCTTGTCTTCTGATGCCCCTCACTCTGTGGAGTCAGGGCGTGGGTCTGCAGACCAGGGAAGATGACGGCAAAGCTTGTGCAACAGGCAGGGCTGGGACGACAGGTCATTCGTGGGAAAAAAGTAAGTTGGATTCCCCCACCTCCACCACATGCAAAACTCGACTCCAGAGGAATTAATGCCTTAAGTGCAATGATCAAGCCCTGGAAATTCTTAGAAGAGAACATAGAAGAATATCTTGATGGTCACAGGATAAGGAAAGATGTCAAGCAAGACACAAAAAGCACAAATAATTAAGGAAAAGATGTATACATCTATCTACATTAAAATTTGCTAAGACATACAAAAAAAGAGGAAAAATAAGACACAAACTGGAAGAAGAGATAACCAATAAAGAAAACAAACAACCCAAAAGAAAAACAGCCAAAAGACAAGAAACAAGTTTGACAAAAGAGACAATGAGACTGGCCAATAAATATACAAAAAGATATTCAACCTCGTTAGTAAATATAAAGATGCAAATTAATATGACACTGAGATACCATTTTAAATGCACAAGATTGGCAAAAATTTTTAAAGGCTAATAACACAATTGCTGAGGATATAGGATATAAGGCAAAAGGAAGTCTCACCCAGGGCTGTTGGATCTGTACATTAATTCACCTTCTTTGGAAAACAACGTGACATAACCTTGAATTTGGACATATATCACATGCAGGGCTATGTGAAGACACTCTCTAGACTCCAGGGAAGCGATTGCCCATGCGCACCAGCGGGCAGATACAAGACGCAGAAAGCACTTAATTGTCCATTAACAGGAGAACGGAGAAAAAAAAAATATATATATATATATATTTTAACAGAATATATAATGGAATACTATACAGCAGTGAAATGAAAGGACCATATCTTTGAGCGTCAACACAGATAAATCTCAAAAAATAATGTGTGAAAAAGGCATGTGACAGAAGAACACAGTTGATAGCATATATATAAATTTCAAAAACATACATAACTTGCCATGTACGAACTAAAGTTCTGATGAAAAGCAGGGGGATATTAAGCACACAGCTGAGAATGGTGGTCACCCTCGGGGAGAGGGGGGACAGCAGGGTGCTAATGCAAGGGCGGTTCCACAGTGTTGGGAGTGTGCTATTTCTTAAAGCTTGGTGGTGGGTAGGTAGCTGTTTATTTCTGTTGTTCTTTACACCCCATGTATACATTATACATATCCTTTCATATATATGAAGTACTTCAATAAAAATAACTTTTAGAAATTCCTCATCACAAAATGTAGGTTTGACTCTTTAGGTTAAGCTAAAGAGAAATCTTTCAAGGCTGATCAGAGAAGCACGTACCAAGTGAGTTATCATTCTACACCTCACAACATGTCACTCTGATACTGGTTCAAAAACGGCTTTCAGTTTCACAGAAAAACTACAGTCTGTAACAAAAACCAGGATCTCAACTTACCAGCTTATTAACACGAAGCTTTGAGGAGTTAAATTTGAAGACATCAATTTTCTTATCCAATGGCTTAATAGTAAACTGAAAGGAAAAAGCAGAAAACAGTTTCAGTCTGATAGCCTAGAACATTGCCACCAACTGGGAAATTCCACAAAAGCAGCAAACCCCCTGGCAAAGATCCAGCACGGGGCCATGCCTTGTCCTGGCTTCATGGTGCCCAGGAAGTTCAGGATCCTGGAAGCTGGGTTCTCGGCACCATCTTAGGCTTGGAAATCTGAAATACAAACCCTTGACGGGCCCAACTTTTTTTTTTTTTGCGGTACGCGGGCCTCTCACTGTTGTGGCCTCTCCCGTTGCGGAGCACAGGCTCCGGACGCACAGGCTCAGCGGCCATGGCTCACGGGCCTAGCCACTCTGCGGCATGTGGGATCCTCCCAGACCGGGGCACGAACCCGTGTCCCCTGCATCGGCAGGCGGACTCTCAACCACTGCGCCACCAGGGAAGCCCTGACGGGCCCAACTTTGAGGCCAACACTGGGAGGGCCGCCGCAGAGGCAGCCCTGCCTACAGGAGGCTCACCACCTGGCTGGAACTAGACCAACAAGAGTCAACTACTCAAGAGATTACATCACGTGTTAGTGCCTCATTGGGTGGCACAAATCACAAATCCTCAGGGTAGGATGGACATAAGCTGGTCTTAGACAAAGAATATGACAGAGAAGCTAAAAGGTAGGATGGAGGGGCATTCTGGACAGGGCAGGCAATAGAAATAAGGCAGAGATGGGGAAATGAGCAGTGTTAGCATGCGTGTGTGTCTGTGTGTGTGTGTGTGTGTGTGTGATTATTAACTCTTTGATGACTAAGATAAAACCATGGGTTTAGACTGGGAGGAAGGCAGGAGTGGGGGCTGGTGAGGTGGGCTGGGGATGGGCAGTCAGAAGGGCTTAGATTTGATGCGACTGCATACAGGACGTCACCCCAGATTTCCAAACATGGGGATGGTTTGATGAAAGCTGTTAATAGAAAGAATACGGTTAAAGAGTGACAAAGAATGGACTGTAGTAGAAAAGGAAAATACTACAAAAATCAAAGGGGAGAGAAAGAGGAATGCTATGGATGGGCGGGTGGGAGGGTGCGTAGCTTAGTAGGAGAACCCAGGGCCAGACTACCAGGCAGGGTCAAATATAAAGAAAAAATGGCAACTGTTGTTCTCACTCATTCCTGATGAGACCGGGCAGATCCTAGATTTCAAAGATGCACTTTATTTATTTTATTTTTTTTTTATTTTTAACATCTTTATTGGAGTATAATTGCTTTACAATGGTGTGTTAGTTTCTGCTTTATAACAAAGTGAATCAGCTATACGTATACATATATCCCCATATCTCCTTCCTCTTGCGTCTCCCTCCCACCCCTCTAGGTGGTTACAAAGCACCGAGCTGATCTCCCTGTGCTATGCAGCTGCTTCCCACTAGCTATCTATTTTACATTTGGTAGTGTATATATGTCCATGCCACTCTCTCACTTCGTCCCAGCTTACCCTTCCCCCTCCCCGTGTCCTCAAGTCCATTCTTTACGTCTGTGTCTTTATTCCTGTCCTGCCCCTAGGCTCTTCAGAACCTTTTTTTTTTCTTTTTTAGATTCCATATATATGTTAGCATACGGTATTTGTTTTTCTCTTTCTGACTTACTTCACTCTGTATGACAGACTCTAGGTCCATCCACCACACTACAAATAACTCAATTTCATTTCTTTTTATGGCTGAGTAATATTCCATTGTATATATGTGCCACACCTTCTTTATCCATTCATCTGTCGATGGACACTTCAGTTGCTTCCATGTCCTCGCTATTGTGAATAGAGCTGCAATGAACACTGTGGTACATGACTCTTTTTGAATTATGGTTTTCTCTGGGTATATGCCCAGTAGTGGGATTGCTGGGTCGTATGGTAGTTCTATTTTTAGTTTTTTAAGGAACCTCCATACTGTTCTCCATAGTGGCTGTATCAATTTACATTCCCAGCAACAGTGCAAGAGGGTTCCCTTTTCTCCACACCCTCTCCAGCATTTATTGTTTGTAGATTTTTTGATGATGGCCATTCTAACTGGTGTGAGGTGATACCTCATTGTAGTTTTGATTTTCATTTCTCTAATGATTAGTGATGTTGAGCATGCTCTCATGTGTTTGTTGGCAATCTGTATATCTTCTTTGGAGAAATGTCAATTTAGGTCCTCTGCCCATTTTTGGATTGGGTTGTTTGCTTTTTTGATATTGAGCTGCTTGTAAATTTTGGAGATTAATCCTTTGTCAGTTGCTTCATTTGCAAATATTTTCTCCTATTCTGAGGGTTGTCTTTTCATCTTATGTTTTCCTTTGCTGTGCAAAAGCTCTTAAGTTTCATTAGGTCCCATTTGTTTATTTTTGTTTTTATTTCCATTTCTCTAGGAGGTGGGTCAAAAAGGATCTTGCTGTGATTTATGTCATAGACAAAGATGCACTTTAAACATGAATATCCACTCCCAAGAAAGACTTGCTAAGCAGATTAAGTCGTTTAGGAAGATCTATTCTTGGGTATTTCTTTCACATGCTATATTGTCCAACAAGGGGTTAGCACACAGAGGACAGAAAAATGGTCCTTTCTTTCGCTTTTGGTCAAGTGAACTTAGAAGCAGTATTGCTCTTGTGTCGGCTGCTATTTATGAATTTCGTGAGCTTATTTGTGGCCTTGCTATCAAAGCCCAGAGCTGTCAGTGGGAAACCTCAAGGAGTGGGGAAACCACAGGCTCTGTGCCACGCCGGGGCGTGCACACAGAATCAATGGCTCACTTAAAATAAACCAGCACTTCTGTTGTGACAGCATGATTGTTGTATATAACGACCAAGATTACTTCTCATCATGTCAAGTCAGCTTGGGGCCCTTGCACTGTGCGAGTTGCTGACGTGATGGAACTCGGGGGCGCCTTGCCCCGGGAGAGGGAATATTAGTTTATTGTGTCGAGCCATCGCACTAGGGGAGACTTCACTCCTTGGCTTCCGTGAAGGATGAGTGTTTTGGGAGCCTTTAGCACGCCAAGTTGTGGATGTGCAGTAAACAGACTTTATGAAATTAGAGATGAAAAACTACCAGCACACCTACTGCTTTAAGTCACGTAGAACTTTCAGTTTAAGTGCTTTAAAAAAGAAATACCTAAATGCTCATCTCCTGGACTACTTACAAAAATCTGAGAAGCCAAAATGTTTTGAATTAAGAAGCTCAATTTGTCTCATCAAGTATGGCCGAGTGGATCTCAACCACATACTGGCAACCGGGGGCCTGGTGCTCCTTTCCTCGAGTTGCTACACGAGGAAAGAGAAAGCAGGAAACCTGCACGGGGTGGAGGCTCTGCAGGCAGCCACGTGGGCCGTCTCTGTTACTCACTCCACGCCCGGGCCTGCCTTCCTCAGCCCGGTGCAGAGTCTCAGGGCCCGTCCTCTGTGCTTCTCTGGAAACTCGGGGGATGTGGCTTCTGCTATTCCTCTCACCAGACACACACAGGTCACCTGATCCCTCTGCATCTCCGCTTCCTGAGGTGACACAGAGCAACCAGAACACAGCCCCTATTCTCACAGCAGTGTTCTTGTGAAGACTGAATCAGAGCCAGGGCAAAGCTTCTGGCAGGTGGAAAAGCACCATATCATCACCACCTCTGTCACCAGCTGCTTACACTGAGGTTATGTATCACGGCAGTTGAGTCACTATTTGACTATAACTTCCCTGAGGGCTGAGACTGCATTCTCTACATCTTTGTTTCTCCCACAAAACCTAACACAAAGAAGATGCTCAAAAACTCCCTTAAAATTAACAGTGAGGGCCTCCCTGGTGGCGCAGTGGTTAAGAGTCCGCCTGCCGATGCAGGGGATACGGGTTCGTGCCCCGGTCTGGGAGGATCCCATATGCCGCGGAGCGGCTGGGCCCGTGAGCCATGGCCGCTGGGCCTGCGCATCCGGAGCCTGTGCTCCGCAACGGGAGAGGCCACAACAGTGAGAGGCCCACATACCGCAAAAAGAAAAAAAAAAAAAAATTAACAGTGAATGTGGTTACCAAAGGGGAAAGGGTGGGGGAGGGGATAAATTGGGAGATTGGGACTGACATATACACACTACTATATATCAAATAGATAACTAATAAGAACCTACTGTATAGCACAGGGAACTCTACTCAATACTCTGTAATGACCTATATGGGAAAAGAATCTAAAAGAGTAGATATATGTATATGTGTAACTGATTCACTTTGCTGTACAGCAGAAACTAACACAACATTGTAAAGCAACTATACTCCAATTAAACATTAATTTAAAAAATTAACAAAGAATGAATGAATATAGGATTACAGCATTAGGGAAAAGTCACAATCCTATATAGTAATATTTGAATTCTAAGTTAGAGTGCTCATTTGAGTTATTCAAACTTAATTTTTCTTGAATTCTTGTAAGCAAGTTGGCCTGATACCCTCTATATCACTGCTGATATGTATATATTATGTATACAATATTTATATATAATACATATACATTCATATACATGTTATGGAGAGGTATGTGTATGTGTGTGTGTATATATATACATATCTCTGCATCGCATGAATCAAGCACTGGACACACAGAGAGGGTTTAATTTACACCGCATTTAAAATACAAAGAGAGGGGCTTCCCTGGTGGCGCAGTTGTTAAGAATCCGCCTGCCAATGCAGGGTACATGGGTTTGATCCCTGGTCTGGGAAGATCCCACATGCTGCAGAGCAACTAAGCCCGTGTGCCACAGCTACTGAGCCTGCGCTCTGGAGTCAGCAAGCCACAACTACTGAGCCCACGTGCCACAACTACTGAAGCCCGCGCGCCTAGAGGCCGTGCTCCGCAACAGGAGAAGCCACCACAATGAGAAGCCTGCGCACCACAACGAACAGTAGCCCGCTCTTGCCGCAACTAGAGAAAGCCCGCGCACAGCAACTAAGACCCACTCGGCCAAAAATAAAAATAAATTAAATAAATTTATTTAAAAAAAAAGAGAGAGAATTCTCACCAGAAATAGAAAGCCAAGTAATAAGAAAGGGTTACTTTCTGGTTTGTTTACTGTTCTCCGGGGTTTAGTCCTGACAGTTGAGCTTCCCAGCCTCTCATTAGTCAGCAGAGGGGTTTAGTGATGCTGTTTGAAAATAGGATGCCAGTACTGTTCTGTAAATACTATAAAGATCAACAAGCAAAAACCCAAAGCCTGGGAATTAAAGGATCTTGCTGTTAACAAGGAGCGGTCTGCCTGGGGCCGCTCCAGAAGGAGGAGAGATGGGGAAAAACCTGCTGGGCCGTCAGGGCATCTACAGTGCAGACGGGTCCTACCTCCTTGTCGCTGTACGAGATGTTTCGGATTTCGTTCCACGGGAAGGAGATCTTGGGGGTCAGCCTGTTCTCAGGGTCATAAATGTGAAGCCCCAAAGCATCCACTCCGAGCAGCAGCTCTGTGCCCTTTTTATTCTGTAGATTTGACAAAGAACAGCCACCGTCAGCTCCAGCTGAGGCTCAAGATTTTATTCAACTTCCCAAAGAACCTGGCATAGACCGTTACATGTGACAAGTTTCAACAGGTCCCAACAGAAGTCACTGTTGTCTTAGAACCCAGGGGGACTCCAGCTTCCTGAACTGGGACGGGTGGAGGCAAAATGATACTGTTCTTGTGACTCATGTGTCCCACGGAAGGATCACTGGGGGCTCCTGTCACTGGCTCGATGGCTAAAGTAGAGGTAATCAAAACATTGTTACCGCTAATTAAATAACTGGCTTATCATAGATGTAGAATAAAAACTTGTAGGACTAAACAGCTCTTATGTTAAAAGAAAAGGTTATTGTACTACCAGAAAGAAAACTCTAAGTGCTGGGATCAGATGGCCTTATTTTACATTAAAATGTTGTTTCAGTGTGATAAAGCAAGTATAAAGTGTTAACTGTAGAATCCAGGCTGTGGGTATACATAGGTATGCACTGTAAAAGTCTTCCAACTTTCCTGCGTGTTGGAAATTTTTTACTACAAAATATCGGAAAAATATATCAAAATGAATTATATATAAATTGTACCCCAATAAAGTTGTGTAAAAATTTAATTGATAGACTGTACGCAGGCTGTACCTCTGATGGCAGTCTGGCCACCAGCCAGGGCACCCATAGGGCAAGCGCCCTGGGACCCCATGTCACTGACCAGTGTGCACCTGGAGGCCACCTCTTCGGGCTGCAGGCCCATCCCCCTGTGCTGCAGTCCGGTCCTCGTACGGCAGTGGGGGGAATCTCCCCACACTTGACCCCTTGCTGACAACAAGGAAATGGACCCAAGACTCCAGGCCAGGAAAAAGGGTCTGCAAACTGAGAAGGTGCCGGGACTGTGATGAGAAGTACAAGGCTAACAGCAGGCGTCAGGAGGAGGAGTGAGCACTCTGAGATAAATCTTTTACTCCAGCTAACATCTGAAGTCAGATGTGATCACCAAACCAGGAGGGAGAGTCATCTGCTCGTCTGCAGGGCTCTTAAAACCACTGCGTTAACACAAGCGAGGCTTTGTGCTTTAAAAATCTACAGTACGTTTTGGAAAACAAGACGTTTCATTATGTTTCTAGCTTAAGTTTTTAAAAAAAATGGATCGCACCCTCTGCCTCCTATCATGAGGCTCCAACTGTTCTAGAGAATAAACAGAGAAGTGGGGACTCAAGCAGCCCCTTTTAAATTGTTTTAAGCACACGTCTTCCTTAGGTGATGGTGAAATTTCAGGAACTTTAACACAAAGACACTAAAATATCCATTAGCCTCGTCTATCACGCAATACAAGACACACACGCACAAAATAGTATAATTTAGTCTGACTGCTGTAGAAATATTCCCTCATAAGAAGCTGTTTTTGAAGCGTTATAAAACACTAGTTTTCTAGAATGTAGGTGGTGGGGCAAGAGGAGTCATATGGAAAAAACCACAGAAATGTGTCAAATGAGTCTGACCTTAAAGAAACCAAACAATTAGCAAATACAAATTAATAAAACTTTAGAAAACAACCTTCGGCGTTATTAGGGAAAATCTTTTAGGCATTTGTATACTATACAAAAATGACATAATTTGTCAGTGTGCCTTATTTCATACAAATGATCCATTAAAAATACGTATGTAGAAAACAAAGTAGAAAGTTATCCCTAGGATATTTTAAATGTGTTTCAATTTACCTAAATTTAATACAAAATTTATGGAAACCCTGAAAAGGAAAGCAAGCCTTAACTATAATGCTGTTTTACTGTCTACTCATCTACAGTTTGGAACCAGCAATGAAATACTTCAGCAAATCGCATGAACTCCTTTGGGAGGAGCTGCGTCCAGCAGCAGAGCCTCAGGAGAAAGATGCTTGAAAGGCCGGACAGGGGCTGAAAACAAACACTTCTCCGGTGCAGGAGCAGCGGGTTCCCAGAGGACAGTGGACTATTAATGGTCTGCATAGAAAATCAATTAGCCTGCCAGGGAGAGTCCCCACCCAAACAAATCAGTAATCTGTAAAAGCAGCTTTACTCTCCTTGTGTCCTGGGGGAAGAAAGTATTTACAGGTGTTCCCTGTGGACCCGGATCTCACAGAGCCAGAGATAATCAAATGTTACAGAGAGCATTCAGACAGGTTTCTGCCCAGACAGGACCAGGCCCTCCCCGGCTCCACTGATACTTAATTACCTAGGATCTAATTTAAGTCCCAATATAGAAAATGAGGCTCTTAGACCCTCCCCTTCCTCTTCCCTGTTCACCACTGAACTGTTGAAGTGTCTACCGCCCTGGGATGGGGAGGGACCCATTTTAACAGACTGCCCTCATTCAGTCTCCACCCACACACGGGGAACTCGCAGAGGCTTCTACACACCCGGATTGTAAAGTAGTTCACACCGTACATCTCCAGGTCCTGAGCTATCTTCAAATATTCCATTTCAGCTTCGTCCCTGCGAGGAGAATGAAAGACACCGTCACTGGCGCAGAAAAGAGAAATCTGGAGGGCGGCGCACACCGAGCTGAGCTTCGAAACTGCGGGAAGACACGAGCCAGGCAGCTACCAGCCAAGCTCTGCCAGATCCCAAGTCTGTTAACCACACCACACAGAGGTGAAGCAGAATTTCCCATCCCCATGAAAACAAGAGAAGAGATTCATTACAGTGTCTCTTGGCTTCAATTTCACGCTTTACCCTTGGTAAATAGTGACACCCGGCTTGAGTAATTCAAGAAAAGCACATAGTACATCTGCTCCCTCAAATGGATTTGTATGTTCCAATTTTACATAAGCTGTTGCTTTATCTAATTGCGTACTTTCTTCACCTAGAAGGTTTTGGTAATGATGTATCTCTCTCTGCAAGCTACCTGAGAGCTGCCTTTCTGATTTTATTCCTTTGGGTGTTATTGGAGGTTAAGGCACCTTCCTGATTTTAATCCTTTGGATATTGCTGGAGGTTAGGGCAAGAGCTATCCAGGCTGTCAAACCCAAGCCAGGTCACCCACTTCTAAGTTGTGAGTCAGACTTAAAGGAAGCTCTTGAAGTAGCAATGACTTGCAGAAAACTCCCAGATAGGTACAGTGTTGAAGTATCTTAACTCAAGTCTCCCTATGACCTTGCCTTCTTCCCTCTCTCCCATCTCAAAATGGTCTCAAATTAATTTTAAAAATTCAACCTGAGAGGATGAGCAGTGGCAAGCAGGTGGAGCAACTCGAAATCACACACATTGTTGATGTAAATTGATACAATTGCTTTGGAAAATTGTTTGATGTTATTTGTAACAGCAAAAACCAGGAGACAATGGGACAACCTAAATGTCCATCAATAGTGGAATGGATAAATAATGTGTGGTCTATGAATACAGCGGAATTCTACACAGTAACGAAAATGGAAAAAACCACCATTACGAGCCACAAACCAAAATCTCACAATATCAGGCTGCATAAAAGAAGTGAGGCAAAAATAACAGAAACTGTCTGATTGCACTTATACAATGTTTAAAATAACAGAAACTGTCTGATTGCACTTATACAATGTTTAAAACAGGCAACACTAATCCATGGAGTTGGATTCAGAAGAGTGGTTACTTCTGGGGAGGAGTGATCGGGGGCACATGCTTTCTTGTCACCTGGTGTTACCTGGTGTTTTCACTTTATAAGAATCCATCAAGTGGTATATTTACGACTTGTCCACTTTTGGGTATACTTTTTTAAGAGTTAAAAACAACATGTGGGCTTCCCTGGTGGCGCAGTGGTTGAGAGTCTGCCTGCTGATGCAGGGGACACGGGTTCGTGCCCCGGTCCGGGAAGATCCCACATGCCGCAGAGCGGCTGGGCCCGTGAGCCATGGCCGCTGAGCCTGCGTGTCCGGAGCCTATGCTCCGCAATGGGAGAGGCCACAACAGTGAGAGGCCCGCGTACCGCAAAAAAAAACCCAAAAAAACACATGTGATAGGAAGTTGATTTGAAGAAGAGAAAAAAATTATTAAAGGCTAATGAAAAGATGATCAGTTCCTAAAGTGATCAGGGAAATGCTAATTAATATTTAGGATACAAAATTTCATCTTTTAGATCACAAAAATTAGATTGGTTAAAAACCAGTGTTGGGGAGAGAATGGGGGGGGAGACTTTCACATACTGCCGATGGGCTTGTAAATAGGTACAACCTTTTCAGAGGGCAATTTGGAGGCACCTGTCAAGACGCAAAATGCTCACATCCTTTGCCTCAGCAACTCCTCTAAAGGATCTATCCTCAGAACTACTCATACAATTATATAATGATATCAGATTGTACACTGCAGATCATTCTGTAAAAGTGAAAGACCTATAGCTACTCCAAATACCATCAATAGAGGAATGGACGCAAAAGCTATGGGATATGCATATAATAGAACTTTTTTTTTTGAATTTTATTTTTTTATACAGCACGTTCTTATTAGTTATTTTATACATATTAGTGAATGTGTGTTAATCCCAATCTCCCAATTCACCCCACCACCACGCCCCCGCCACTTTCCCCCCTTGGTGTCCATACATTTGTTCTCTACATCTGTGTCTCTATTTCTGCCCTGCAAACTGGTTCATCTGTACCATTTTTCTAGGTTCCACATATATGCGTTAATATATGATAATTGTTTTTCTCTTTCTGAGTTACTTCACTCTGTATGACAGTCTCTAGATCCATCCAGGTCTCTACAAATGACCCAATTTCGTTCCTTTTTATGGCTGAGTAATATTCCATTGTATATATATACCACACCTTCTTTATCCATTCATCTGTCAATGGGCATTTAGGTTGCTTCCATGAGGTGGCTATTGTAAATAGTGCTGCAATGAACACTGGGGTGCATGTGTCTTTTTTAAATTATTTAATCAATTATTTATTTATTTTATTTTTTGGCTGCATTGGGTCCTCCTTGCTGCATGCGGCCTTTCTCTAGTTGCAGTGAGCAGGGGCTACTCTTCGTTGCAGTGCACAGGCTTCTCATTAGGGTGGCTTCTCTTGTTGCGGAGCATGGGTTCTAGGCGCATGGGCTTCAGTAGTTGTGACACGTGGGCTCAGTAGTTGTGGCTTGTGGGCTCTAGAGCTCAGACTCAGTAGTTGTGGTGAAGGGGCTTAGTTGCTCTGCGGCATGTGGGATCTTCCTGGACCAGGGATTGAACCCGTGTTCCCTGCATTGGCAGGCAGATTCTTAACCACTGCACCACCAGAGAAGCCTTGTCTTCATTTCTTCTCATTCTTTTTTCTTTATTCTGTTCCATGGCAGTGAATTTCACCATTCTGTCTTCCAGGTCACTTATCCATTCTTCTGCCTCAGTTATTCTGCTATTGATTCCTTCTAGTGTATTTTTCATTTCAGTTATTGTATTCTTCATCTCTCTTTGTTTGTTCTTTAATTCATCTAGGTGTTTCTTCTTTAATTCTTCTAGGTCTTTGTTAAACATTTCTTGCATCTTCTTGATCTTTGCCTCCATTCTTTTTCTGAGGTCCTGGATCATCTTCACTATCATTATTCTGAATTCTTTTTCTGGAAAGTTGCCTATCTCCACTTCATTTAGTTGTTTTTCTGGGGTTTTATCTTGTTCCTTCATCTGGTACATAGTCCTCTGCCTTTTCATTTTGTCTATCTTTCTGTGAATGTGGTTTTCCTTCCACAGGCTGCAGAATTGTAGTTCTTCTTGCTTCTGCTGTCTGCCCTCTGGTGGATGAGGCTATCTAAGAGGCTTGTGCAAGCTTCCTGATGGGAGGGACTCAATACAATTCTTAAAATGAACATAAATTAGCACTGAATGCAGTAGGTCTGTACATCCTGACAGGCAGTAGGTACCCATGCCCCCACACACCAGAAGAAGGACAGACACAGTACTGAAGACCAGCCCTGCTGCCAGCTCTCCCCTTTTCTTCTATATACTTCGGTACTGCATTTTGTTCAACAAACACATCCCAGTTTTGTAGTTCCTTAAAAAAGAAAAAAAGGCCCATAAGGTAATATAAATCAGTGATGAAGCAGCCTCACCTGGCTCGGCCTCGGTGCTCTGCGTACCAGGCTGTGATTCTTTCCTCCCACATTTCTGGAGTCATTTGATACAGATTTATTACCTAGCAAAAAAGAGAGCAAAATAAAAAACCCACACACAAAGAAAGTTCTGGTATTGTTTGGTATTTTTATAATTATGCATCATTTTTACAAAACAGCAAAGCTATTTTTAAAAAGCCATATACAGGGAGCCAGTCACCCGCAGAGGTGGGCGTGTAAATAAGCACCGTTCAACCTGAGTCACAACTCAGAAAGCTGCACCATTTCTCAGGCCACGGGGCACCCCTCGCCTGGCAGTACCCCTCTTTCCTGGGCCATAGAGCCCAGGGGGAGGACCTTGCTCAGGAGCAGAGTTCACTAATTTCGGGCCAGCCGCGGGCCAGGCTGTACATGCTGCAGCCTTTGCCTCGGCAGAAATCATTAGAGGAGCAGGTAAAGTCAGGGGAAGGTGAGGAGCAGACCTTTATCACACATGACAGGGGAGTGGAGCTATAAAATCAGAAGCAGCAGAAGGGAGGGAAGGCCTGCTTCTGAGGCTAATGAACAAGACAAACACCACCAAGGATTAAAAGCTACAATGCCCACCCCTGACTCATCCCGTCTATCCACCGCGCCCCGTACAGCTGCAAACAGCTCATTTCCCCAGGCTGAACTCAGGCTGCTCCACGCCCCTCCCTAGGAATCACTGACACTCCCCCACCTTTAAAGAAAGGACCATCCGCAGGCCATGCCTGTCCTGGCAACCCCAAACGAATCCCACGAACCTTTGCTTTTTAATGTGCTTAACAGAGATCATTACTCGAGATTGATTACAAAACATTTATAAAAATGTTCTTGCCACCTATGTCCAATATTCCTTCCGGTCCTTTGGTTATGTCTTCCCAAACAGGGAATTTGACTTCTTACCCTTTTTGGAAGCAATTCCTCTTGGGCCAAAAATCCCCGCTTGTGAACAGAGGGGTCGTAGTCACCGTACTGGAAGGAGAGGAAAAGGAGAGAGTGGGATTGAGATTCTAAAGACAACTGCGTTTCTGAACAGGAGGTCGACTCAGCCTCTGTCCCTCCCAGCTCCAGGGAGCAATTTAATTCTGATGACAAGTCAAGATTGCAACCTTGCTAGTTTGTTATCCTTGGATGAAAATACAAAACTGATTATATCTGTGAAGAGTCGCATAATCCTGTAAGGGATGGATGGGTGACACATTAATAAGAATGTGACATTTGTAGAGAAATGTGGTCAAGTTTTCTAACTTGGTAGGAAGCCATCACTACCAAAACAGCTTTTGAAAGGAGACAACAAAACACAACTGTGTAAGTTGTGATTAGCAACCCGGTGATAAGAGTCTTACCTATAAATGCTTCTAAGTGGCTGGTAATTGGAGCCAACTGACAGGTGGGAGCCGGGGAAAATGCCAGCAATATTTTTAATAACTTTCAATCAAGGCTCTGAAAAATGCTTTGGAAAAATGTGATGCCAACACTGTCATTTCTATCGTACAGACAAAGAAATGAGGAAAATGTTAACAGATTTTCCTGAAGCTGCAGAGCAAATCACTCTGGGGCCTGCATTTTAATGTACTCACCAGGGACAATAACTTGAAGTTTATTTTCTGATTTCAAAACAAATACCCCTCCCTGCTCTGCAGCGGGAAGGCCACAGCAGTGAGAAACCTGTGCACCTTGCTGCAACTAGGGAGGGCCCGCACGCAGCAATGAAGATCCAAAACAGCCAAAAATAAATAGGATGGATAAATTTATAAACAAACAAACAAACAAATACCCCTTTCTTTCCTAGAAAGTTAGTCTGACCAGGAAATAATCAGAAATGAAGAAATTTTTTAAAAGAAACTAACCATAAAATATATAGAAGATCAGGGGCCTCCCTGGTGGCGCAAGTGGTTGAGAGTCCGCCTGCCGATGCAGGGGATACGGGTTCGTGCCCCGGTCTGGGAGGATCCCATATGCCGCGGAGCGGCTGGGCCCGTGAGCCATGGCCGCTGAGCCTGCGCGTCCGGAGCCTGCGCGTCCGGAGCCTGTGCTCCGCAACGGGGGAGGCCACAACAGTGAGAGGCCCGCATACCACAAAAAAAAAAAAAAAAAAAAAAAAAAAAAATATATATATATATATATATATATATATATAGAAGATCAAAGCCTGTCTCTTGTCAATTAGCATTCAGTGGCTTTTCTTTTGACCAAAAACAACAAAGCTCAGTATTTTAGTATTATCTTCTATAAACATTTATCCTTTTTGCCACCAACACTGGAAAAACAAAAGAAAGGTCTGGCACAAGGCTGTTGGCTCTACATCCCACCAAATCGGGTGAGGACATGGCCCACCCTCATTCCCAAAGAACCTTAAGTTAGATTTCTGGTGAGTTTTCCAACAGACACTCATGAGATTGAAGAGATGTTCATCATCAACTGTAAATCATGACTTCTTCCCATACTACCCTTCTATAAAAGCCCCGAGGATTAATATCTCTTATGAATCTCATAATTACCTTGCAAATAACAGAATTGTATTGCTTGTTTTTTCAGTTTAAAAAATTAACTGGTCAAACTTAAATACTTAACCCTGTCTATGCATTTCTTCATTTAAAAAACTTGAAGGAGGGACTTCCCTGGTGGTCCAGTGGTTAAGACTACACGCTTTCAATGCAGGGGGCATGGGTTTGATTCCTGGTTGGGGAACTAAGCTCCCGCATGCTGTTCGGTGTGGCCAAAAAAATTAAAAAAAAAAGAAGGAAACTGGTTTCTCTGGATTTCTGAAAGGCCAGAGGGGTGTACTAAGTCAGGAACTGTATGAGCTTTAACAGTACTCTCTGTGGAGAGTGCAGGTAGGAGCCTGAAATTGGGGGGGGAGAGGGAGGGGAGGGGTACAGGAGGCAGGCTGCTTAAAGTTCAATTCCAGCTCCTTCACTTATTAGCTGTGACCTTAGAAATTCTGTGTCTGTTTTCTCGTCTGTAAAATGGGAATAACAGCAGTATTTATCTTATAGGATTCTTGTGGGGATTAAATGAAATACCCAGAAATTTTTTTTAAATTTTTTTGGCTGTACCATAAGGCATGCAGGATCTTAGTTCCCTAACCAGGGATCAAACCCTTGCCCCCTGCATTGGGATCGTGGAGTCTTAACCACTGGACCACCAGGGAAGTCCCGACCCATAAAAATTTTAAAACTATGATTAACACACAGCATTCAATACAACCTGATGTCAAAAGATTAAAAACTCAGGTCATGTCACTTCTCCAAGTCTGTTTCCTAATTTGTCAAACGACAGCATTTGTGTTGGAGGATTTTGAAGCGGGGGTGGCGGTGGGGGTGGGGGTGCTCTGGAGCATCCCCTGAGGCCCCGAGTGAGGCACCCTCTCTCTAAACCTCAGCTTCCCCATCTGGAAAGCAAGGGTCAGAACAGTGCCTGCCTCCTGGGGGGTGATGAGGATGAAGACAGTCAGGTAAGCATTTTGCATGGTGCCCAGCTCATAATGAGTCAGGTATTATTGTCATCAGCTGCGTTATTTATGACGACACTGGTTACTCTTTGCCTTTCAGATTCTTAAAGGGGGAGGATGATAAAGAAAGCCCTGTGAGTTGTACTTGCAAACCTCTCAACAGTGCTGACCAAACTCTAGTGCTTTTGCAAGCAGATATGCAAAATGAAAGCTGTAAATTCAGGCTCCAAAGGCTTGCAAGATTAAGGATCCACATTGTCATACTGAGCTCCCAGCTACTCCATTGATCAAATGCTACATCTGAGCACTGGGGAGGTGGCAAAGACACTGCTGAAGGAACTTCTCCACTGGACGAATTCCACTTATAACATTAAAGCCACCTTGAGGTATGTGTCTGCTCTTAAATGTCTTTTTTTTTTTTTTTTTTTTCTTTTTGCGGTATGTGGGCCTCTCACTGTTGTGGCCTCTCCCGTTGCGGAGCACAGGCTCCGGATGCGCAGGCCCAGTGGCCATGGCTCACGGGCCCAGCCGCTCCGCGGCATATGGGATCCTCCCAGACCGGGGCACGAACCCGTATCCCCTGCATCGGCAGGCGGACTCTTAACCACTTGCGCCACCAGGGAGGCCCAATGTCTTTTTTTTTTGCGGTATACGGGCCTCTCACTGTTGTGGTCTCTCCCGTTGCGGAGCACAGGCTCCGGACGCGCAGGCTCAGCAGCCGTGGCTCACGGGCCCAGCCGCTCTGCAGCATGTGGGATCTTCCCGGACCGGGGCACGAACCCGTGTCCCCTGCATCGGCAGGCGGACTCTCAACCACTGCGCCACGAGGGAAGCCCTTAAATGTCTTTTTAAAAAACAAAAGAAGAAAATCCTCAAGTTGTGGTGGCTGGTGAATATAAAAGAAAGTCAGACCACTCCATGGATGGAGATGGCTGTTCCTCCTCATTTTATATACAGAGGCATCCCAATAACATAAGCAGGAGTGAATTTGCTGGGAAGTTAATGAGGCTTGGGTTTCAGGTCTCTGCACCTGCATGGGCCTGTACCTAATTTTATATTAATAATTTGGTGTTCTTGCCACCCTAAATTATATAAGCTTCAGGGCCCACAAAACCTGGATCCACCCCTGATATAAACCAATTGAATTTAAATTCAAGAAAGGAGTTCACCTTTTAAAGGACTCTCAGAGTCACTTCTTAAACAGAGACAAATACTTTCCTCTGCTTATATGTATGAAAAATTAGACCAAATGCTCTGAATAGGATTTCACAAAACATAAAGGTCTAATCAATACATATATAGAATAAACAGTTAGATCCCAACCACACACCAGTCACTAAATTCCAGATGGATTAAAGACTTAAACCTATAAATGAAAATCCATAAAAATACCAGAATAAAATATAGAAGAACATGTGTATATTAAGTTGGTGAAGTCATTCCAAAAGTCACTCAAAACATGAAAAGGACTGACATGTAAAAAATGATAAAAGATTAATATCCATAATATATAGAGCTCCTATAACTCAATTAGAAAAAGACAAACAATAAAGTGGAGGGCTTCCCTGGTGGTGCAGTGGTTGAGAGTCTGCCTGCCGATGCAGGGGATGCGGGTTCTTGCCCCAGTCCGGGAGGATCCCATATGCCGCGGAGCGGCTGGGCCCGTGAGCCATGGCCGCTGAGCCTGCGCGTCCAGAGCCTGTGCTCCGCAACAGGAGAGGCCACGGCGGTGAGAGGCCCGCGTACCGCAAAAAAAATAAAAATAAAAATAAATAAATAAATAAATAAATAAAGTGGAAAAAACAGGCAAGTCATAAACACTTGATTCACAGAGGAAAGAAATACAAATGGCCAATAAGTCTATGAAAATGATGCCCCAGTGGTAATCAAGGAAATGAAAACTTTTTAAAAATCTGCTTTTTTGTCAAATTAGCAAAATATTTAAAGGCTGATAGCAACCACTGTTGTTGAGGATATGGAAAAACAGATATTCTCACCACTATTGGTAGAAGTTAAATTAGGAACTTTTGGAGAGCAATTTGGCCATAACTATTTAAATTTTTTTGAGATAAAATTTACATACATAAAATTCACAATTTTAAGCATATAATTCGGTGGTTTTTAGTACATTTAAAATGTTGTACAACCATCACCACTGTCTAAATTCCAGAATATTTCCATCACCTCAAAAAGAAATCCCTTACCCATTAGCAGTAAGTCCTAATTTTCTCCTCCTGTCCCCTGACAACCATTCAACCTACCTTCTGTCTCCATGAATTTGCCTCATCTGGACATTTGCCTCATCTGGACATACAAATGGAATCATACAATATGTGGTCTTTCCTGTCTGCTTCTTTCACTTAGCATTATTTAAACTTTAAACGTTCCTATCCTTCAACCCATTTATACCATTTCTTGATATCTATCATAGACAAATGTTGTTCGTATGTGCCCAAACAGGCGTACTCAAGGATGTTCACTGCACCCATATAAGTAGAAAACTAATAGAAAGAAAAACAAGCCTAAGTATCTACCAATAAAGATATATTTAAATAAACAACAAGGACCTACTGTATAGCACAGGGAACTATACTCAATATCTTGTAATAACCTATAACAGAAAAGAATCTGAAAAAGAATATATACATATATGTATAACTGAATCACTTTGCTGGACACTTGAAACCAACACAACATTGTAAATTAACCATACTTCAATTAAAAAAAAGAAAACAAAAACAAAAAACAAAACAACAAGAAAAAGATATTTAAATAAACCACAGCCCCTCTGTTCTATGAAATACAGTTCAATAGTTTAAAAAACTGAGTACTTTAAGAACTCTCTTCTGACAGTTTTAAGTGGAAAGGGTGCGCTATGCAAGATTTCCTCTAGAGTGGTGGCCTAGGAGTGGGATTTCAGGGACTCGGGGAGGGGGTGTCTCCTCACTGACAGGGCCCTACCATACCCATCACCCCACAGAGCTTATGCCAATTCAGTCTCTTCCTGCATGGAAATGAGCTCAGAGCTTCTATTCAATTTATTTGTTTATTTTACTTTTTTTTTTTAATTGAGGTATAGTTGATTTATAATGTTGTGTCAATTTCTTCTGTACAGCAAAGTGACTCAGTTATACATATATGTATATTCTTTTTCATATTCTTTTCCATTATGGTTTGTCACAGGATATTGAACATAGTTCCCTGTGCTATACAGTAGGACCTTATTCTTCATCCGTCCTATATTAATCCTTGTCAATCTCATGGGTTTGAAATGTTTCCTTATTGCTTTAATTCTTCTTTTTCTTAATTACTAATAAGATTGAGCATCTTTTTGTATTTACAGATTCTTCTCATATTCTATAAATTGCCTGTTATTCGTACCCTTTGCTCCCATTTTTCTGCTTTTTTCTTAGAAACTTAAGAGTTCTTTATATTCAGGGATATATCTGCAATTCTACTTCTAGAAATCTACCTTAAGGGGAAAAAGCTTTTGCACATGTACACAAGGAAGCATATAAAAGAGTTCTCAGTAAAGTGCTGCTTATAATAGGGAAACAGCAGAAACTAAACCTACCTCCTCCTCAGGAGGATAGAAAAATAAATTAGGCTTATTCATCAATGGCTACCATACAGCAGTAAGAATCAATGAGCTACATCAACACGTACAACACGATACATATCAAAATTGACACTGAGTGAGAGAAAATACCCATTTGTAAAAGGATAAGCCCCCCAGAAAGGGGGATATGCAGAGGATAGTATACCATTTATATCAACTTTTACCTCCTGGGTATTTTTTTTCCCTGGATTATTTTAAAGTTAGTCTCCTCCCATCCAACTGACCACTGCCCAAGTTGGGAACCCCACAGTCTCAGCCAGATGACCACCACAGCCTTCTAACAGGTCTACCTGTTTCCAAACTGGTCTTACTCCAATCTGTCCTTCACACAGCCACCAAAGGATCTGTCTAAAATATAAACCCTTCACTGGCTCTGCATCCCCCACAGGATAAAGTTAAGAAGACCCTTTATGATCTGACCCCCAGCAGACCTCTCCAGCCTCAACTCTTGCCACTCTACCTACACTTTACATATACCCAACTTCTTAGCTGCCTTTTGGCACTCTGCCCCTAATTAGCATCAAAGAGCACTAGGAAACAACAAGCCTCCTCTCCCACCAGACTTTTCTCTCTCTGAACACTAGGAATCTGCTGGCCAGCCCTGCAAGATTGGGGAATTACATACCATTCTCTCCCAAAGTCATTTTTAATAAGAACACATTTCAAACACCAAATTGTCAATATAAAATCCAACAGGTGGCTTAGTACGTTGCAGGATGGTTTGGTGTGTCACATGACTGGGCCAAAAAAACCAGCCTATATTTCTGATTCAAAAATAACCTAGGGCCTCCCTGGTGGCGCAGTGGTTAAGAGTCCGCCTGCCGATGCAGGGGATACGGGTTCGTGCCCCGGTCTGGGAGGATCCCACGTGCCGCGGAGCGGCTGGGCCCGTGAGCCATGGCCGCTGGGCCTGCGCGTCCGGAGCCTGTGCTCCGCAGCGGGAGAGGCCACAACAGTAAGAGGCCCGCATACCGCAAAAAGAAAAAAAAAAAAAAAAAAAAAAATAACCTAAACTTCTACTAAGAAATATGGTTCTTGTTAACTGAACCATGTGATTAATATCTATATTTATGCTTTAAGGGTAATTGTTTCTTTATGCTTTGGAATGAACTGTCTATATCAGTTGAACAGCTGAAATACTATAATGAATACATTTGTGCGTAATTACATCCCATGTGTTAGTGAGCTCAATTCACTTTCCCCACCACACTTTTACATTTCCTATCTGTCTCAGAAAGGTTGTGGAAGAAAAGAAATGGAATATAATGGAAGGAACCAGGATGATTTACTGAAAAGTTTGGACTGATGTGACCATATAAATAACCTGGAATTTAGTGAAAGGTAGTGTGTGGTACCCAGAGACCCCTCTCACAGTGAGGGCAAGAGCAAGTGCTAAATTATGCAATCCAGACACTAGGGTTCTCACTCCTGCTCCGTTCTCCAGCTCCATTCTGCTTCAAATCCTGTCCATTAAGAAGTGGGCTACAAACTCCATTTAAAAAAGGATTTACATCAGGCTTCCCTGGTGGCGCAGTGGTTGAGAATCCGCCTGCCAATGCAGGGGACACGGGTTCGAGCCCTGGTCTGGGAAAATCTCACATGCCGCAGAGCAACTAAGCCCATGCACCACAACTACTGAGCCTGTGCTCTAGAGCCCACGGGCCACAACTACTGAAGCCTGCGTACCTAGAGCCTGTGCTCCGCAACAAGAGAAGCCACCATAATGAGAAGCCCGCACACCACAATGAAGAGTAGCCCCTGCTCACTGCAACTAGAGAAAAGCCCATGTGCAGCAACTAAGACCCAACGCAACCAAAAATAAATAAATAAATAAATTTATATTAAAAAAAATAATTAACATCAAGTATTGTGACTTTAGACAAATTATTAGTCCTTTCTGAGCCTTAAATTCTTTGGTTTACAGAAAAGACTCCATTGAGTATCTCAAGAAATATTCATGTTATAACACTTTGTAAAACTGTAAAACACTACAGGTGTGTAAGATCTGATCAATATTGTAATCAGAGGCACCCTATTAATATTAATAGCTGTCCTAGAAACTGGAAGCATGTTATAATAATCCTTAGTTTCCCAAATGCAGACTTGAAGCCATAGATTACCTTTATTTGTAGGTTCCTGACAATTTACACTGGGAAAAACAGTTAAAGCACGCTCCTCCATATGAACCCCATATGCTGTCTGTGAATCACTTTCATCTCTAAATTAGCAGGATCCAAATTAGGAGGGCTTTCCTACAGTGAAATCTGTTTAAGCAAACATCTGCTGGTTCCCTGAAAAGTTATTTTTTTCTACAGGTGGCCTTTGAATTTGTAGCCCAAAATTTATGCAAAGAAAATGTAGCCTTTGAGACTAAAATCCTTCAGAGAGGTAGTATCTTTGAGAAGATACTGGGCCTCCTCTCAGCCGGGGAGAAGGCGTGCTAGAGAGGAGCTCAGTTCCGGGCCAGGAAGTGCTTAGATTTAATGAAAGTGACAACTGCTTCATCACTGTCAGGGCGATACTGATTGAAAGGACACATTTTTCCTGTTATTAATATTCTTAATCAAAGCATAAAAGGAAGCATATGTTTTAGTTGAATCAAGGCCCATTTTCTGTTTTCTCAATTACTCATTTGTCAGGACAATGCAATAGGGGAGGCTCAAAATGCAATCCCAAAGCCATGAATTCTGCCCTTAGCTTTACCCAAGATTGCCCAAATGACCTTGGGCAAATCACTGAGGGCAGATACTCACTTGTGTCTGTATCAGTGACAGGGTCAACAACCTCCCCTCAGGCCAGTGAATACTCAGCAAATATTAGACGAGTCATCAAATGACCCTGATGCTTCTGTTAGTGTGACAAGCACGTACAGACCCTTTTTTCCTCCAAATGATAGGCCAGTTACTTCCTGGCTTTGATTTGAGATTATCTTAAGCTACCCCAAAAAGTGGGCTAAGAAGTTGAGGGTCTTATTAATTTCTCTAACATGTCAGGGAAATGGCTCTAACAGGAAAGTAATAACTGAAAAGATTAGGCAAAAATCACAAAAGTAACCCAGGTGTCCCAATTCTGAGGTCATCTTATGCTGCAGTGAAAGGTAGTAAGCAGAGGGATCAGGAGAAAGTGGCACGTGATTGAATTCGGAAACCTGAGGGGCATGAAGCACCCTGGGCAGACCCTGTAGTGCGTCTTATAAAAACAGAGAGGACAGAAGCACAAGACCAGTGGTCTCCCTCTCCCACCACTCCCAGTCTGCAGCGATTTCTCTGTGAAAGACTCTCAGGTCACCAGACAGCTCAGCTGGGCTTGGTGGGGCCGAGAGCCTGCAGTGCCCGACCGTAAGCACGGCCAGCACGTCCATCCAGGTGGATGAAGCAGGACATTCCCCAGGGTGTGACATAGTCCCGAGGCATAGGGCCACTGGTCCTCAGAAGATGAGTTTGCAGTGACGACCTGGGCCTTTCTGACCCCAAGGCCATGTTTGGCCAAAACTGGAGATGATAACCACATTCTTCCTAGTTAATAAAAAGAGAGGTTGGCTGGGTGAATGTAATTAACCACATGTGCATAGTGAGATTACACAGATAATTCATCAAGCTGTACACTTATTGTTTATACACACAGAGACACTCTCACAAGATGACACAGCAGTGGAGCAGTGAGAGTGGTCCCCCAAGTCCACAAGTGCCACAGCATCCCACTTTCTGGGGAAAGTCTCTGAAGCCTAGAAGATCCAAAGAAACAGATGACTAGTGTGATCCTGTGACATGCATTAATGCCCAGGAAGAATGCATTTTTCTTCTTTGAGCCTACCTTGGCCTGGACGGCGTAAGAAGCCAGGAGCACAGAAGCCTCGGGAGGGCAGTAGATCTTTTCATCTAAAATCTGCTTCTTTACCTGAAAGGGGCAACAGGGGAGACATGATACCGTATGTGTGGACAGGAGCCGTGCAGGCTGGTCAGAGCAAGACACTGCAGCGTGTTCTAATGAGGCCTGTCAACCCAGCCTGCTAATGATTTTCTGACAAAGGGAACGATTTTTTCTTTTTACCGCTGCCGACAGGTTGGGAGCTCGGTCCCCGAGAAGTTATTGGTAAGATGGCTACGCAGAAAAAAAAACCTTAATCTCTTCTGTTCGTGATCAAATGCCGAAGAGGAAAAACAATCTTCGTAGTTAAAAAAAGAGACTGACATCTGGGTTGTGACGGAGGAGAGCTGTGAACTCGGGAAATGTCAGGAGCGGCTCTGGTGGTGATTGCAGCCTCGGCCCCAGCTGAGCACACGCAGAATCCGAGGAAATGGAGTGTGCTTTTAAGTCTTAACACAAGACCAAAGTCAGCGAGGCCACTGAGTTATGACTGCAGGAAAAAAACCCATCACTTTCAGTATGCCTGCTCTAAGGAAAAAGGAAGCAATAAAGTTTGATCGATTAAACCTTTAAGTCCACTTGAGGTCTGGGAAATATAATTCTTAAGCCATAATGTTGAATTAACATATCTCATTGCATTTAATTTCTTAGACTGGTACGGTGGGTGATGTTCCAGACGTAGAGGCAAGACAGCCTCCTGAAGTGAGGGCATGCTGAAATAAACACAACGGGAAAGCCAGCTCTCTTTCACAGACGTCAGCAGTCACCAGATTCATAAAAGTAGTAAATTTTGCCTTGCTCAGCCATGAAAGCGCTCCAACATTTCAGTAGGAGGGGAAATTAAGCCAAAGTCAAATGGAGAATGGGCACTGCTTACAAGAAAGCCATCTCTATATGGCTAGGACATTCTGGGGCCTAGGAGGTCATTTTGTGGTTTCATTCAAAGCAGGGCAACTTTCTTTCGGTTTTAAGCTGCACTACAGAAAAACTAAAAGGGCTTCCCTTTGACATGAAAATATTGGAGAGGGGATATACAAACACACATTTTTTTTCGCAAACTTTTTTTTGCAAGAGAAATTATTGGAGGGGGTTATTACATTTAACTTAATATTTACTTAATGCAATAATCTGAGGCTCAAACTAATTATAGGAGGACAGGCTATATGTGTACGTCTGGGCAATTATGTAATTAACGCCCTGCTAGGGTCTTTTCCGTCACTGATGGTGGACACACCAGCCGTTCCAGTGCCAAGCACCATAACTAACCGTGAAACTCGGGAAGTGCTCTGAGTGAGCAGTAGGAACACAAGCAAAACTGACAAGGTTCTCATCCTCACACCAGTCCCCCTAGCTGCACCTCTAGCTGGTCAACCAGCTGTCTTTGAACCTTTAATTATGGATCTCCTAATTTCTTCAATTTGGTGGAACAATTACTTACGGGGTGCCCACCGTGCACTCAATGAGCCTTGCCTTAAAGGGGCTTACAGTCTAATGAGGGAATAAGTGGAAAATAAGACAATACAGTCAAAGAGTGGCATGAAACATGATGTTTGAAGTACCACGTGTGTGGGATTTACCAAGTGTCACTGGAGTTCTGAAGTCCTGCCTTCATGAGAGCAGATTTTAAATTTCTGGAAGAACTCCTCTTTGCAAGACTCTCTTTTTAGACTTCCTGGGCAACTACTGAGTACTTCTAAGTTAGTGAGGAACCATCTTCAAAGATGTTTCTAGTTAGGGAGCTACTTGCATGTGTTCTTTCGCCATCATACTTTTGCAATTTCATCTGACACCAATTCTCATCACTCAAGTATAGTTCTGTCCTGAAGACTGTTTTTCATTACAGAACCAAAGGGACTGGCTTTCCAGAGGGAGAACATTTTCACAATGTGGAGGCATTTGTGGTCAAATCCGAGGGGTTGGCCCAGGCTGCCTCTGCTGCTACCCCTGGGGGCGGTTCTCTCAAGATCAGGGGGGTGGCATGGAAAGGGGTACCTGCAAGAAGAATAAATGTTGCGTGATCTCCTGAACCAGCTCCTCCTCGGCATTCTCAGGATAAAATTTGGCCAGGAAGTGAAAGGTGACTGGCTCTTCCTTTGAAACGTCATGATCCAGCACCTGCAGAATTGCAGAGCAAAAGAAAAGCAAGCTAGTTTCGCCCCTCTCCCTCCCAGGCCACCATCAAAGGACCTTCTGCAGGGAGTGTATAAACATTTTTCTCCCTTCTAAATTTATCACATTTCCCAAAGGTTGTGATTCTACAGTTTGAAGCATTCACAAAGCCATCTATAACAGGAGGTAACACTCACTTCACATGGTGAATTAATCAAATTAATCAATATCCCCAAGTGGTGAGTGGAGCTACGATGATTCAGGCACAAATGTTTTCAAGGCCACAGAGATAGCTAAAAACTAGAAATTTATAACTCAAAGGCCTTGGGCACTATCCTTTACGGTAGGCTGAAGGTTTTTTAATTTTCTCAAGTAGTGGAATCTTCCTTTATTCTTTTGTCTTGCTGACTACCTCCAACATTTAGGTCCATACTGGAATGGAGCTTAGAGATGATGAACTAGATATTTGTGAAATCATCTAAACATTAACTGAGCAACAAAAGTGAAACACGTCCATCATGGCAACCCTTTGTTTCAAGGAACCTCTAGAGATGCCCCACGAAATACTTGAGCACAGCCAGTAAACCACTCTGCCTTTAATATTCTAACAATTTCATCCGCCCACTGGAAAGCTTGAGCCATCTGCTCTCCAGAATGAATTTCATCTCAGGACATAAACATGCCATGTGACAGGCTACAAGGCTCCATTAACATGTGTCATAATTTATTTCCTTTGAGCAGCAGGCTCCATGGCTCCTGAGGCCCCCAATCTAATATCCATTTGGCCAACACTCAGGTACGATTTCAAATTTACTTTGCCGAGAGTCACAAAATGATACTGAGGGTTTTGCTGTCTTTGGTAGATAACTCTCCAGGTTCCTGCCCAAATTCCTGGTCGTGGTGCCCAAGAGATTCAAAATAAACCTGATCTAGGATGCTCTTGCTGGCATGGCAGCACTTGGACATTCATGATCGTTGGGAATTACCATGTGAAATTTATAACCAGCAGGGACCCCAACGTGAAGATTCAGATTACTGCGTACATATGTAAACACAATTTGAATGCCTGAGTTTAGAGTCAAACTGGTAGAAGACGGGAGGCTTTCACTGTTTATCATGCGAAGTAGTAGATAACAGAATGAGGTAGGCAATTGCAGGGGGTAATTTGGGGTAAAAATGAGACACTGACTTACTTGGAGATTCAGGGGTCTTTTAGGAGTCACTGACTAAAACATACGGCCCTGCTCTCAGCGTCTCCATGGATAGTTTGGCAGGTAAGTAGGTGACAGCGTCTTTGTGAGCACATAAGAACCCACGCAGAGGGCAGTTCCCCGAGGCAATATCCATTTCTAAGCCACATTAGAACTGCTGGGAGTCCAGACTTGTCCACCAGGCCTCAGAAGCCCCAGAATATCATGAGAACAAAATAGACATTCTGCCTTCACCACGGGAACCAGGGCACCCTTTATTCCTTAGATCATGTTAATGAATAAATTGAGTTGGGCCATGGTGTTTCTCAAAAATACTCTAAAAAATTCCCTAAAGAACAGGAGCCCCAAGAAAATCATTCAAAGACATAAGTTGTGGGAAAAAAAACCAAAACGATAATACAATAGTAATTTTTATCCATGAAGCCTGACTCATGGCTCAGTCAACAGAACAGCATTAAGCCTGAAGCAATCAGGTGACACCCAGTGACAACAAGGAAGAAGCCAGGGATGGCAGCTGGTCAGTCCTAGGTGGTTCTGCAGGCCCGGGGTAGCCGGTGAGGAACAGGGGCGGGGCCTCCCCAGGCCTGCATCCTATCCCATATAACTTCCTCCGCAACCTACCCCTCTCTCTGCTGTGTACCCATAATGCCCCATGATGAGCAATAAGCTAGACACATGCTCAGGGGAAATCCAGAGCCCATGCCAGCCCCACTGGTGTCATCAGGGTCTGGGCCCACCTTCTTGTCCATCTTGAGCCAGGCCACGGTGTCCTTGATTGTATACTGCAGGCCAAAGAACCAGGTTTCCCGAAGACCCAGGGTCCGGCACACCAAGTCAAACAGGTCCTTCCCCTTCCACTTCATCTGCAAGGGAACAAACCAACAGGGGAAGACAGCTGAGCCCAAGTGGTAATCTGCTCGCAGGAAAACCTTTTCTCTGCTCCCCCCACCTCAGGCTCTGAAAGGTGGGGATGACGCTAAGATGGCTGAGGATCACAGAATTCCTAAATAATTGTAAACCTTCCTACACAAAACCATGAGTGGTAAAATAATAATTAGAGCTTAATGGCTTAATCACTGCAAAGCATACACAATACCTCCCTTGGACAGTTCCTTACAGATCTTAATATGCCCAAAGCTGCTAATTTAGGAAAGCTGGTAAATAACGTCCACATTTAAGAGAGTCGAGCTTCTCCCGTTAACCCAAGGTTAGCTTCTAGAGACATTCGTTTCCTCAAGATTTTGTTGTTGATCTTTTTTTTTTGCGGTACACGGGACTCTCACTGCTGTGGCCTCTCCCGTTGTGGAGCACAGGCTCTGGACACGCAGGCCCAGCGGCCATGGCTCATGGGCCCAGCCACTCCGCGGCATGTGGGATCTTCCCGGACAGGGGCACGAACCCGTGTCCCCTACATCGGCAGGCGGCTCAACCACTGCACCACCAGGGAAGCCCTGATCTTCTTTTTAATCATGACTCTGCCCTTTAATAAAAGGCTAGTATTTTTAAATGTAAAGACTAGTTTTACTTGATTTTTTTAAAAACGCAACATAGGGTAAGAAGTTGTAACTGACGTCACAAATCATGGGGAAAAAGAACCACTAGAGACCAGCCAGTCCCCGTCATGATGTGTAACCGAGGCCAAAGAGGAGGTGTCCACCCATAGCCACATGAAGCAACTTCAAACTCTTGTATCGAAACCCAGGGGACAAACAGACAGGAATATACTGTAGTGTGCTAATCCCGTAGCCTCATTTTCAAAAGGACCTGAAGCAATGGCTGCTAAACCCATTTCTCAGCTCTTCAATCTTGTGGCCAGAAAAGCAGGTTCAACATCATAATAGGGGAAGAAAATACCCAGGAGCTTAGTAAATGTTGCCACCTGTGATACAGCCACCCATAGCGGCTGCTGGCCTCAACCCCAGTCAGTGGCCCCCAAGTATCAGGTGGACATTCAAATGGACATCTGGGTACAGGGATGAGCACAAGACACATCACGGAGATGGTGGTCACAGATGGTGGATTCAAACACAAATTCGCCAGACATCGGAAGAGGAAGACCACCTGACTGCAGGGGCGTCTGTCCTTCTCCCGCTCTCATTAGAAATTTCTACCCAAGGTCCTGGCACACTGAAGATGCACAATGAAAAGGAACTGGGGAAAGTTCAGGGTTCAGAGACTTCTTATAAAAGCAAGAAGGAAAAAAAATAAGTTAGACCTCTAAAATCTGATTGGTGTTTGCTAAAACCTGATTCTAGAGGATTTTTCAAGCAGGCCTTCTATTTTTTTTTTTTTTTTTGCGGTATGCGGGCCTCCCACTGTTGTGGCCTCTCCCATTGCGGACGTGCAGGCTCAGTGGCCACGGCTCACGGGACCAACCACTCCGCGGCATGTGGGATCCTCCCGGACCGGGGCACGAACCCGTGTCCCCTGCATCGGCAGGCGGACTCTCAACCACTGCGCCACCAGGGAAGCCCAGGCCTTCTATTTTTAATATATGTGCATGGACGGTGTGTTCCCTTCGAGGAACTCAACAGGAAAGCCCATCCTTCTCCGTGTGTATAGTCAAAGTCAAAGGGCAAAGGAGCAGCCTAGATGGAAGGACACCAAAACTGCAGCAGACACGGGGTGGAGATGTGGATTAGCTTTTGTCCTTCTCCAAAAGACGCTTTAGCTCTGCCCCGTCCCCTCTCTGTGACTTCAGTGGGGCCCCTGCAACACTACAAAGGTTGAGTTCTTTAGAAATTATTTTGAGTAGAATAAAATAAAATGTTTTATTTTAAAAAGATGATCTCCTTCCCCTTTTGTAAGGCTTAATAATGCTTGTTGGCACACCTGTGTCCCACTCTGACACTGGGACAAAGGGTTTTTTAATTCACGGTAGGTTTTAATTCCTACAGGCAGACTTACTGAAGAAATGTTATTTTGGAAAACTAGGAGCTTCAGGATGCTGATTATCCTCTTGTTTCTATTTTAAGCCAGTACATAGTATATAAATTATAAATGACTACTTTGCTACAAGATAATGTAACACTTAAGAGCACACATTAACTTGGAGAATTGAAATACCCAAGGGCCAAGAAGATCAAGGTAATGATCCCCAATCCGCCATAACTCACGGCCACCGCAGGGCAGGCTCTGGCACAAGGGGCTGTCTGCAAGTGGGTGTGTGGTGCATCTAAACGAGAGCCACCAAGAGAGTGCTGAGTGGACTTCCTGATTTGGGAGCTTAAATCCTCAAACATAATCTCGTATTAATGCAGTTTTCTACTTCCTTGTTTCTAAAATGCAAAATTATCTCTGTTGAATGCAGAGACAATGTCTTTGCTACTATGGAGCTTGCAATAAAGTGAAGAGAGGGGAAAAATTCTCACACCGATTCAGAATGCCTGGCTTAGATTTTCAACTTTAGGAATTGTAGGGTGTCAAATTGGAAATGAGTCTGAGTAATTAATTACCTACAGTAGACCTGTCCCCTTCTTGTATAAGGAAACATTCTTTGGCAGCCTGCTACAGCAGACACCGGCCTTCTTCTTGGCGGTCTAAGGTAGGCAACCCCCCAGGTAGGCAACCCCCCAGATCGCCTCTTTTTCTGCTCTGTGGGGTTCCTTTCATCTTGCTCTCCTCCAGCACTCCCCAGCCACCTTTTCCAGTAAGTAACTGGTATCTTAACACTCTTCTCCCACCTTAAAACAAAACCCATTTTCAGAAGAGCCAGGTATTTATTGCTCCTTTACAGCTCAACGTGAATTAAAGCCTCTGCTTCCTCTCATCTAATCCTTTTTTTGGCTGCACCTGTGGGATCTCAGTTCCCCGACCAGGGATTGAACGCTGTCCACAGCAGTGAAAGCCTGGAATCCTAACCACTAGGCCACCAGGGAACTCCCCATCCTCTCAGCTAATCTTTCAGCAAGGATTACACAGCACATCCTACGCGCCCAGCAATATTAGACACTGAGGATGTGAAATTCTGGAAGAATGTTCCCTGCCGAAGACTCAAGTAACGACCCAGGTTGGAAAAAGCTTTAAAGAACAAGGGAGAATTAGTTAAAGGAGAAAAGGAAATAAGTCTAAAAACAGACAAACGTCATGATCTTTATAGGGAACTGCACGTCATCTGGCAGAGGTGAAACAGCCTGAACTCAGTGGGCCTGGTGGGGATGGACCAGGATTCTCCATATACCCAGAGGCAGAGGAATGATGGGATCAGACCTGCATTCTAGAATGTGCACTAACAACAGGGTGGAGAATGGGTTGGAGGAAAGGAGCCTGGAATCAAGAAGGGCTGGAGGGAGGCCAACTCCCGCCTTGATGAAGGCAGTGCGAAGGAGAGAAAGCCTGAGAACTGGAAAAGCATCAAGAGAAACACCTGAATTCCTGGCTTGAGCATCAGGTGGTTCCAGTAAAGAAGGGATGGAAGACAGGAGAAGCAGGAGCAGCAAGTTTTGAGGGAAACAGATGAGTAATTAAGTTCTAGACAAAGTAAGATCGGGTGCCTGAGGAAACCAAGTAGAGATATCCTAAATACACCTGATTTTAAGTCTTAGCTCTATTTGCAAAATAAAGGGTTCTAGTTTTAAGTCATTAAGTTTTTCTCTTGGGCTAAATCTAACCTCCAATGTGTTGTTACCTACATGAGGGTGCACTTTTCAACATGCCTTCCCCAAATGTATGAGGCTTGCTTAGTCTTCCTAATTTGGGTTTCTACTTTTTCACAAACAAGAACCACCAGTCACAGTTACTCCTGGTGGTTCTTGGGACACCCTGAGGACGGGAGGTCTTGCGTTGTGATGGGGCTTCCTTGGTGCTGCCGACTCGCAAGAGCATGAGCACGCCCACCTCCCGTTCTATCACTGGTCCACTGTGCTGTGCTGATGTGACCACCTGAGCATCTCCCTAGATCATAGGCGCCTCAGAACAAGAGCAACGCCGGTCATCTCTCTACTCCCCATGGCACCCGCTGAGTGTGTACACACAAGACGTGGCAAACAATGGCTGTGTGACAGAACAGACTTGACCACTTCAAAACCCCGAGGCTCAAAAGTGTAAAGCAAAATGAACCCCCATTCGTCCACTCCTTCGACAAACATTTAGTGAACACACGCTGTGTCCGAGCACCAGCCGAGGTGCAGGGGATAAATGGGGGACAGAAGACAACAGGCCCAACCTGTTGGGCCAACCTGTCAGAAGCAGATAATCATTCCCCTCGCCCCACACACAAATCAACTCCGGGTGTGGTGGTCAGCACTATAGCACTCAGTGCCACAACAGGGACATCAGGGACTGGAGGGACTCTCTATCTTGAAGGGGTGGGCAATGGCATCTGAACTGGTGGGAAAGAGAAGCCAAGTGAAGACCAGCCTAGGGGAAGGAGGAGAGAGCAGGGAAGTGTGTTACAGGCAGAGGGAAGAGCATATGCAAAGGTCTAGGGGTCTAGATGGTTCTTGTAGGAAATGACAGTATTGTAGTTCAGTCTGGCTGGAGAACAGAGGCTGGGGAACACTTGCTGTGCTTTCAACTACTGTCTAAAATCAATTCTTGGGAATTCTCTGGCAGTCCAGTGGTTAGGACTCCACGCTTCCACTGCAGGGGGCACGGTTGGGGAACTAAGATCCCGAAAGCCATATGGCATGGCCAAAAAAAATAAAAAATAAAAATAAAACCAATTCTTTGCCTCCTAACTCTGACCTGTTGTGTGAACCACAGAAAGCTGTCTGAATGGCCGTTTTCTCCTTTTTCCCTAGGATGGAACATAACTCGTACCATTCTAGATGTACAGGAGAGAAGCTAAATCATTACATAAGATGGATGCTTCCGAAGATTAGGGCTTAATTCCTCCCAGGAACCAGTCTAAAAGGCAGAGAGAAACAGTGGTTATCTAACATCGGTATGAATCTCAGTGCTGCTGCTGTGTGACCTTGGGCAAGTTATTGAACTTCCTTGTGCTTTGCAACAGGGATAATAAACAGAACCTGTTTTAGCAGATTGATCTCAGGATTAAGTGCACTGATACATTTGAAAAGCCTAAGAAGGTGCCACAGTAAATACTCAATAAAAGGTGGTGATTACTCATTCTAACCCCGCCTCTTCTTATATTCTCAAGGGGCATTGTTTAAAGCCTCCAGTTGTGTTCCACTCCACACATGATGGATGGCAGATCAGAAAGGGCACCATCAATTCTCATCGTGCTAACCACACCGTCACTCACTTGACAAACATTTATTGAGCACCCACTACATCCTAGTCACTGCGCTCGGCCCCAGAGATGAATGATGAATCTGGGACAAGATGCTGTCCCTATTTACGGCTGATGGGGAAGACAGGTGAATGGATAAGGAAAGTGCAACCTGGCAAATGATCACAGAACAGAGGACTAAGGGAACACAGCGGGCCTGGGGGTCTGTGGGGTGAGTCGCTTCCCTGGGGAGATGCTCTCTGAGCTGGGTCTCAAAAGCCAGGCAGCAGCTGGTCCTCTGGTGAAGGGGCTGAAGGAAGAGAGGTCACTCCAACCGGAGGGAACAGCATGTCTGCCGCTTGGGTCCAGGCTGTTGTCAAGTGAAGGAACGCTCTTTGCGCTCTTCTGGTATCTGACAAGCAGCGTGACTGTCCTATCTGCAGTACTGAATGTTCAGTGCGGTACTGTGTACATGGCTTCAGCCCCATGCGTGTGACAGATCGCACCCACCACGGCCACTCAGGGCCTGGGTCGTTCAGTTCCTGCTCTGAGCGACCAGGCCCCCCTGAACAATACCTGCCACGTCTCTAAGGAGCTACGACCAGTGGGATGAGTCTCGTGTTTCTTTTTTTTTTCTCCCGCTGCGGAGCACAGGCTCCAGACGCACAGGCCCAGAGGCCATGGCTCACGGGCCCAGTCACTCCGAGGCACGCGGGATCCTCCCAGACCGGGGCACAAACCCGCGTCCCCTGCATCGGCAGGCGGACTCTCAACCACTGCGCCACCAGGGAAGCCCTCGTGTTTCTTTTTTTATTAAAACATTTTCTCTTCTGATATCTGCTAGCACATAAGCCATTCAGGCTTTGCACTTTATGCTACTTACAGGCCTTTTTGGAGGGTTTGTCATTTTTCCCGAACAGATTGCCAAAAAGAGAACAGCCCTTGGTGCTGATGAAATGTTCACCTGAACTCATCTCTTCTGCCCTGGGGGAAGTGTTCCACTGCTCCACATACCCCCTCACCCCCACCTCTGCTCAGCCCAGCGAAGGGAGGGAGGCGACGAGGCAGGGGCTCATCTTGCAGGCAGAAAAGGAGCGGTGGAGGGAGGGAGAAAGGAGATTTGCAGGAAGGAGTCGGACTCCATGGCCTGTGGGCTCCAGCTCTGTGGGCCTCGGCCTCCAGATGCCCTTGAAGCTCAGGGCAAATGGCAGCGAGTCTGGGCACACAGCACGTCTTGCATCGTGGCTGTGTCCTTGCATTACTTTAACGGGCTGCGGTGCTATTTCCCAGATCCATCCCGTGCCTCTATCACAGATGGATGTGTATGAACTTTATAAACAGGACTAAGTGCTGTCAGCTTGTTATCTTTTGTAGGGGCCGGATTTATGAGCTTTACCCAGAGTGAAGTGCTTGTCATTTATCAACCTCAAATGTTTTAAGGAAATAGCACTAAGCACTTAGGCTCTGCAGCAGGAACGTAGCTGGAATGCAGCACTTTTCTGTTGTTGGAAGCAACTGGCACCAATAACCTACAGGACCAATCAGGGTCTATTAACCGGGGAAGCATTTTGAATAACGTCTGAGACATCTTCTTACAACAGGCCAGGTTTAGACTCACAACCCTAAAACTACCACTTGTTTTTTTGGCTTTGGCAGCCTTCGCATTGCATTTCTCGCACTGCTTTCTCTGGGCCGTGCAGAGAGCCGAATGTGGCTGCCATGTGTGAAATGCCTGAGAATCAGAAGCCCCAGAGAAACTTCAGCTTTACAGAGAAGACTCAAACCTGGAGAAGCTAGCAGAGAAGTGACATCCCATTTCATAGATGTTGGGGGACAGGATTATCATCCACACAAGAGATGGTATTTGACTGGCTGTCTACTCCACAGAAGAGGAAAGAGAACCGATGGACAGACCCGGCATTCACTTATCAGGGTTCCTTCTAATTAGTTCACAAGCTGCCCCAGCATTTTCCATAAAAACTATTGAAAGGTTAGCTCCCTTACAGACAGAGCAATAGAAGGGACCGTGCCTCCCCGGGCTCAGGACACATGTAGCGTGTTTACCATGATTTCGGGAACGCGAGAGCAAGGAGGGCTGTGATCTCCCCTCTCCACGTTCACCTCTAATTGACTTTTGCAGTCGTGGCTGCCCTACGAGAACCGATTTCAGAGAAGAGTTGAGAATTTAAGATGCTGATGTGCCAGATCCAAACCTAAATACAACTTTTATTGGTCTGTTTTGAAAAAACAGATGCCAAACATCTCCATTTACAAGATAAACACAATGGAAAGAGTTATAAAAATGATTTTGCTGTGCAGCAGTGAATAATGAGTCCCATTAAAATCTATTCCAGTTAATCAAAGAGGATAAAAGAGTGCAGTAATGGGCGTGTAAAACCGACCCTCCCCGACTCATACCACGGAAGCAGGTTCTGTGTCTCACGTCTGTGTTTCCTGTCGTGGTTAAGGACACACACACACCACTCCTAATCAGCCATTATTTCTGAGGGAAAAGGAGACCCTCCAAACAGAAACAAGATTTTAGCCAAAAAAAGAGACTCGTCTCTTTGCTCTACCAATCATGACCCCCAAATCCCTTATCTTGATCTGCACAAAATCTCACAAACCTGAAACCTCCTTTTTGCAAAAACAAAACAGAACAAAAAACTCAATTCCAATCTTGCCCTGTCAGTTTCTGCCAGAATCAACCATAGCAAGTAATTTTCCTCTCCCAGCCCTCTAATCATCGCTGTTAGTAGGCTGAATCTATTTAAATCATTGGTTTCAAGGCCCTCCACCAATTACTTCCTCTCTCCTCCAACCAACTGCTCTGCCTTGTTACAAGGCAGCCTGTGCCTTCCCTGGTCAGCAAACCTACATGCCTCTAGTTACCCACAACCAGACCTTTCTAAGATCCCTTCTTTTTTCTTTTTTTTTTTTTTTTGCGATACGCGGGCCTCTCACCGTTGTGGCTTCTCCCGTTGCGGAGCACAGGCTCCAGACGCGCAGGCTCAGCGGCCATGGCTCACGGGCCCAGCCGCTCCGCGGCATGTGGGATCCTCCTGGACCGGGGCACGAACCCGCGTCCCCTGCATCGGCAGGCGGACTCTCAACCACTGCGCCACCAGGGAAGCCCCTCTAAGATCCCTTCTTTATCTCACCACTGTCTCCCTCCCCTGCATACAATACCAGATATGTGAGTTAGTATGTACTTTACATACACGGAAAAATGAGGTGTCTGTCTTTGCCCAAGATTCCTGTCCTTCCTGCAATTCTGCAGATCATAAACTCCTTGAAGGCAAGGGCTAACACACACACACACACACACACACACACACTCTCTCTCTCTCTCTCTCTCTCTCTCTCTCTCTCTCTTTCTTTCTCCCTTCCTCTTTCTCTCTAAGTCTCCCAGGACCCAGACAAGTGCTGCATAATCTGTGGCCACTTCACAAATGCTTGTGGTTGGCTGGTGATGTTGATGATAATGATGATGATACCTAAGCTGAGCCTTCTGAGTAGAACAGTCTTCTATTGCAATGAAGAAGGTAATGATTGCAATGAAGCGAGGATTTATGACACTCCTCATTAAAATTCTAATTGCATAATTGGGCCTGAAGGTATATATCCCCCCCACTTTGGGGACACATACTGATCTCCACTCTCTAAAAATACCTTGGCAAGGAAATCTAAATCTCAAAAAGCCAACCAAGAAAAATTTCCACAGAACAAGAGACCAGTAAGAAACAGATCACAGCGCCTCGGCAAGCCACAAAACAGAGGTTTTAAACTCTGAGAAGTCTTTCAAAACAAAATGAATTATAGATTTTTTGGGGGGAGAAAAGTCCTTATGTTTGCAGCTCCTGGCACGTTGCCTGCTTTAGTGGAGACAGGTTCTGGCAGCGGCCGTGAGCCCAGAGAGGGGATCTGCGACCTAAACTACCCCCTCCACCACGCACAACCTTGGGTGAGCCACGCAGCTTAACTGCGCCTCCTGTCAATCATTTGTGCCCCATGCAAGGCCCAAATTTTATAATGCTGTGAAAAAAGATGAGAGGCTTGAATCTTTGAAAGTCAGCTGACAGATGACAAAGCAAAAAGAAACAATAGTTATATGCTATAATAGCAATGCAATCCCTCCAAAGTAAAGAAGACAATCTCTATCTTTGGAATTTAACTCACAACATGAGGGCAATCATGGCCTTGTCAAATAGCTATAAAACACCTAAACCCGCTGTGTTGGGAAAGTCGCTTAACCTCTCTGGGTCTCAGCTTCCACACTCATCAAGTGGGCTTTCAGGATTAATACCCTCTGAGTCTACGAGCTTGAGATGGTTTTGTATAAACCATGGAGTACTTTTTTCACTGCTATAATCATTTTCTTTTAATCCTTTAACATCCCATTCTATATCTTAAAATCATTTTGGGGGATGTCAATGACCCTCAACACTTAATTTCTGTGTGCTTTCTACTTTCCCTTACTCAGGTACTGCCACTGCAATCATTCCTTTCTACTAATAATCAGGAGTTGACTTACAATAATGAACTCTCTAATGCAACAAAAATGGTGATTGTCATGCTAATGAAAAATACAAGTTTTTTAGCACCAAGCATGCTGTTGATATTCAGCAATTACCAATGGTTACAAATGTTTCCTACTAGAGCATGGACTTGAGGATATGGGGAGAGGGAAGGGTAAGCTGTGACAAAGCGAGAGAGGCATGGACATATATACACTACCAAACGTAAAATCGAAAGCTAGTGGGAAGTAGCCGCATAGCACAGGGAGATCAGCTCAGTGCTCTGTGACCACCTAGAGGGGTGGGATAGGGAGGGTGGGAGGGAGGGAGATGCAAGAGGGAAGAGATATGGGAACATATGTATATGTATAACTGATTCACTTTGTTATAAAGCAGAAACTAACACGCCATAGTAAAGCAATTATACTCCAATAAAGATGTTAAAAAAAATGTTTCAAACACTGAGAATAAGAACTCTGCGGAGAGCTATGAATAGGAAACAATAGTAAATTCAGGGTTGGCAGCACAAAGCTCAATTTCAAATGCCTAAACATGAAGTAAAATGAACAGACTCATGACTAAGCGTTACCCAGTGGATTAACTCCTCCTGCCCTGGACTCTGTGAAAATTGTAATTTATATTTAAAAGTACTTCAAAAAAAGGAGAGGAAAAGGGCCAATTCCTTTAGAAATGATGTGCTCTGACCCCACCTAGTGGTGTCGGAGTGATTCCTGAACTAGGACAAGTGCCTCAACTCAGCACAGGTGACTGAAGACTTCCCGAGGTCAGCATTAAATTGGTAATAAATTTTTGCTTGACAAAAATGTACTAAAGCGGGCTTCCCTGGTGGCGCAGTGGTTAAGAATCTGCCTGCCAATGCAGGGGACGTGGGTTTGAGCCCTGGGCCTTGGAGATCCCACGTGCTGCGGAGCAACGAAGCCCGTGAGCCACAACTACTGAGCCTGCGCTCTAGAACCTGCGAGCCACAACTACTGAAGCCTGTGCACCTAGAGCCTGCGCTCCACAACAAGAGAAGCCACTGCAATGAGAAGCCCGCACGTCACAATGAAGAGTAGCCCCTGCTCGCCACAACTAGAGAAAGCCACATGCAGCAATGAAGGCCCAACACAGCCAAAAATTTAAAAATTAAAAAAAAAAAGTACTAAAACGTGGACTTAGAATCTAAATCAGACAAAGCACAGACAAGAGGATGGAAAACATCATCCTGTCACAAACCAGAGAAGCCTTGTCATCAGCTGGCTAAAATGATTACCAGCTCTGAGAAAACTCAATTCTGGGTTTTTAAGACCGCAAATGCTTTTTTAACTTCTGAAATTAAGAATAAACAAGCACCAAAAATGTTCTTGGAGAAGAATGCAAAACTAGCATGAATAACTGGAGAAGTCATCAAAAACAAAAGAGAAAAATTTCAAAATGACACATGGGGGACAAAGGAATGGAGAATAATTAAGCTTGGCAGAAATCAGAAAAGAATCCTGCTATCACAGTGGACATCGAGCTAAACAGAGACCAGTTATAGAGCACATTACAAAAAAGATCCTTAAGTATACGGCATAAGGTAAAGCTCACTATATTTAGACTAACTGTGGAGTCTAGAGGGTCCACAATTACAAAGCCATGGATAACCTGAAGAAGATTCAAAGAAAATGACAGAGATGATTAAAGGAGAAAATTTACAGTGCCTCTAGCATGAGACCTTTCCTCTTTATTCTCACACTCCCAACTCATGATACGAAGCTAGTGTTTACCAAGTGCTTACTATGGTCGGGCCCTGGGCTAAGTGCCTGTAAAGGTCTACCTCGTTCATGCCTTAAAACAATCCTATAAGAAAATACTATTATTCTCATTTAGAATAATAGTATTTAGGTTTAGAGAGGTAAGTCTAAGATCAATCAGGGAGACGGGGGCAGTGGTGGGTCTTCCTTCCACCTAAGCCAACTTACCCCTTCTATCAGGATGCTGGCTCTTTTCCCTAAGCAATATTTGTTCTGTCCTCTAGCAGATTTTCTCATACCTACATGCTCAAACCCTGAAATGACTTCCTACCTAAGACGGAAATATGAAACAGAAAGTTGCACAATGAGCTTCTTCTGCCCAGATCACCTAAAATAGGATGTGAAGCTGAGAGCCTTTGAAATCAAGTTCTTCCCCCTGTTCTGCAGTGGAAGAACTGAGGCCTGGGAGAAAAAAGAGATTTGCCCAAGGTCACAGAAGAGCTCCACGGAGAAGCCAGGGTTCAAACACCAGTTTGAACTCCCTCCTGGAGTTTACATCCTGGAAGGGAATCATTTGCCTCGATCTTGGGGAGCCTAGGATTTAACACCTTACTGAAATCACCAGAGTTGTTCTTTCTGTCTTCTCCTTTTGAAAGTTCTGCCCGTCATGGACCACTGTATGTCCACTTGTATGCTAAAATGATCTGTAATGTTGGTATTTAATCCAATCATAATTGTGCTTGGGTATGTGAAAATGTTTGGGATGCCAACAAACAGGAGAAGGAGGCTTTGGTTTTGATATAAGATGGTATTAGAATCTCTCACAACTCAAGTTCGAGAAATTTTTCATATTTGGCTCTTCTTACTGATAGATTGAATTATTAGAGTAAAATTCCTGCCTAGAAAAGAAATAACAGAACCGTTTAGCCTCCTGGCAAATTACATTCAGCACCCACTTTCTCAAAATGACAACTATCAAATCTTTCAAGTGGAAAAATCCCAAAGCATCAAGCCAATTGTGCAATGCAGTAAGTGGTGCAAGAAAGAGATTTTCCCCCCTATCTCTGCAGCAAAAAAAGTCTGAAATGATTAGCATCATTAACATGATTCATATGTTAACTACCACTGGTTCTGAAATTGAGTCCTTCTTAGAAAGCCACCTACATCTGACCTCAATAAAACCAAGAATTCCTCAAGTACCATCTCTCTTTTTTTCAAAATGCATCTTTGCATTAGCATCTTCTCGCATTAGCATCTTGCTCAGTTAATGTACAACATAAAAATAGAGCAGGAGAGCAAGACTAGTGGCTTCTCAGAGTTCTCTCCATCATCATAAATCAAACTACCATTACTTTCAACAGAATTATTTATTTATTTATTTATTTATTTTTGCGGTACGCGGGCCTCTCACTGCTGTGGCCTCTCCCATTGCAGAGCACAGGCTCCGGATGCACAGGCTCAGCGGCCATGGCTCACGGGCCCAGCTGCTCCGCAGCATGTGGGATCTTCGCGGACCGGGGCACGAACCCGTGTCCCCTGCATCGGCAGGCAGACTCTCAACCACTGCGCCACCAGGGAAGCCCTCGACAGAATATTTGAACATGGTTTACAAAGAGGTATTTTCACTGGAAATTTGAGGTTTGATGAGATACAACGGCTGGACAAATCATAACAGGGCAGTCAGTGCCCATAGTGACCCAAGCCTCCTGCTTCAGGCCAACTATAGTCCCTTCCTTTCTGCCCAGCACTAAGCATTCCATGAGTCCTTAGAACAACCTTGCAGGGTCAGTAATAGTAGTTCCATTTTACTGATGTGCATACTGAGGTTCAGAGAGCTTGAGTATCTTATCCAAGCTTTAAGTAGTTTAGCTGGAATTCCAGCCCAGGTCTGTCTTATTTCAAAGCCTGTGCACTCTCTACTACTCCCTTTTTTATTTTTATAAATTTATTTATTTTATTTTTGGCTATGTTGGGTCTTCGTTTCTGCGCACAGGCTTTCTCTAGTTGCATTGAGCGGGGGCTACTCTTTGTTGCGGTGCGCGGGCTTCTCATCACGGTGGCTTCTCTGGTTGTGGAGAGCGGGCTTCAGTAGTTGTGGCACGCAGGCTCAGTAGCTGTGGCTTGCGGGCTGTAGAGCGCAGGCTCAGTACTTGTGGCTCACGGGCTTAGTTGCTCCGAGGCATGTGGGATCTTCCCGGACCAGGGCTCGAACCTGTGTCCCCTGCATTGGCAGGCAGATTCCTAACCACTGCACCACCAGGGAGGCCCTCTACTACTACTTTTTACTACTACTACTACTGCTTTGCTACTTTAGTGTGGTCCCTGGACCAGTAGCATTGGCATCACTCGAGAATTTGTTAGAAATGCAGAATTCTCAGTCAACTGCAGAACTACAGAATCAGAATCTGCATTTTACCAAGATCCTCAGGTCATGTATGTGTACATTAAAGCCTGACAGGCTGTATGTTGTAACAGTCTGTCTCTCTGAATATCACTACTATTATTCCTTCCACTGGTTCTCAATGTGGTGGAGGATAGGGTGGAGGGAAGAGGAGTGTGTTTTGCCTTCAGGGTCAGTTGACGGTGTCTGAAGACACTTTTTAGTTGTCACAACTGGGGCAAGGTAGGAGGTGCTCCTGTAATCTAATAGGTGGAGGCCAGTGATGTCGCTACACATCCTACAGTGCACAGGGTAGTCCCCACCACAAAGAACCCTCCAGCCAAAATGTCAATAGTTTCAAGGTTGAGAAATCCTGACATTGATAATAGTGTCCATCCTCTGGGTCTGGGGTCTGTTTAAAGAAGAAAAACTAAGAGTTTTTCATTGCAAAATTATGGCCGAACAAATGTCACAAAAAATTCCTTTCCCTATGGGTCAGTCTCTCACAACATGTATCAAATAGTAACTTCGATCAGGGGTCAGTAAACTGTGGTCCACAAGACAAGTCCAACCTACTGCAGTATGAGAACTAAGAATGAGTTTTACACTTTTAAATGATTGAAGAAAACATTTTTTAATTTTTAAAAATTTTTTATTTTATTTTATTTTTTGGCCATGCTGTGCGGCTTGTGGGATTGTAGTTCCCCGACCAGGGATCAAACCCGGGCCCTTGGCAGTGAAAGCGTAGAGTCCTAACCACTGGACTGCCAGAGAATTCCCCCCCCCAAATTTTAATAACATTTCCTCACTTGTGAAAATTACATGAAATTCAAATTTCAATGTCCATAAAGAAAGTTTTATTGGAACAAAGTCATGTCTATTATTTTTTAATTTTATCAAAGGCTGCTTTTTGTTTTTTTTGCAGTACGCGGGCCTCTCACTGTTGTGGTCTCTCCCGTTGCAGAGCACAGGCTCCGGACGCGCAGGCTCAGCGGCCATGGCTCACGGGCCTAGCCGCTCCGTGGCATGTGGGATCTTCCCGGACCGGTGCACGAACCCGTGTCCCCTAGCATCAGCAGGCGGACTCTCAACCACTGCGCCACCAGGGAAGCCCTCAAAAGCTGCTTTTTAAAAAACAGCTCTATTGAGATATAATTCACATACCTTAAAATTCACCTATTTAAAGTGTACAAGTAAATGGTTTTTAGCATAGTCACCAAGTTGTGCAGCCATCAGAGTCAAGTTTAGAACATTTTCATCACCTTAAAAAGAAACCTCGTACACTTTAGCTATAGTGCCCCTATCCCCGCACCTAATTTCCCAGCCCTAAGCAATCACAAATCTACTCTCATTATAGATATCCCTATAATAGACTTGTATATGAATGGAATCATATAATATATGATCTTTTGTGACTGGCTTCTTCCACTTATAATGTTTTCAAGGTTCATCCATGTTGTAGCATGTATTGTTACCTCCTTCTTTTTTATTGCTAAATAATATCTCATTGTACAGACAGACCACATTTTGTTTATCCATTCATCATCTGATGGACATCTGGGTTGTTTCCACTTTTGGCTTTTACGAATAATGCTACTATAAACATTCATGTACAAGCTTCTCTATAGACATGTTTTCACTTTTGAGTAGATACCTACAAGTAAAATTGCTGGACCATATGGTAACTCTATGCTCAACTGTTTAAGGAACTGTCAGACTCTTCCAAAGAGTCTTACAAAGAGTCTTACATCACCACCAGTGGTATATGAGGATTCCAATTTCTTCATATTCTCACCAACACTTGTTATTATATGTCTTTTTTAAAAATTTATTTTATTTATTTATTTTTGGCTGCATTGGGTCTTCGTTGCTGCTCACAGGCTTTCTCTAGTTGCGGTGAGTGGGGGCTATTCTTCATTGCGGTGTGTGGGCTTCTCATTGCGGTGGCTTCTCTTGTTGCAGAGCATGGGCTCTAGGTGCACGGGCTTCAGTAGTTGTAGCACGTGGGCTCAGCAGTTGTGGCTCGCGGGCTCTAGAGCAAAGGCACAGTAGGTGTGGCGCATGGGCCTAGTTGCTCCACAGCATGTGGGATCTTCCCGGACCAGGGTTCGAACCCGTGTCACCTGCATTGGCAGGCAGATTCTTAACCACTGCGCCACCAGGGAAGTCCTTATATGTCTTTTGGATTCTAGTCATACAACTGGTTGGCTCTCATTATGGTAAAATGGTATTTCCAATATATTTAAAATGATGAAAGGGAAGAACCTACAACCAAGATTACTCTACCTGGCAAGGATCTCGTTCAGAATTGATGGAGAAATCAAAAGCTTTACAGACAAGCAAAACCTAAGAGAATTCAGCACTACCAAACCAGCTCTACAACAAATGCTAAAGGAACTTCTCTAAGTGGGAAACCCAAGAGAAGAAAAGGACCTACAAAAACAAACCCATAACAATTAAGAAAATGGTAATAGGGACATACATATCGATAATTACCTTAAACGTGACTGGATTAAATGCTCCAACCAAAAGACACAGGCTCGCTGAATGGATACAAAAACAAGACCCATATATATACTGTCTACAAGAGACCCACTTCAGACCTAGGGACACATACAGACTGAAAGTGAGGGGATGGAAAAAGATATTCCATGCAAATGGAAATCAAAAGAAAGCTGGAGTAGCAATACTCATATCAGATAAAATAGACTTTAAAATAAAGAATGGGGCTTCCCTGGTGGCGCAGTGGTTGAGAGTCCGCCTGCTGATGCAGGGGACGCAGGTTCGTGCCCTGGTCTGGGAGGATACCACGTGCCGCGAAGCGGCTGAGCCCGTGAGCCATGGCCGCTGAGCCTGCGTGTCTTGAGCCTGTGGTCCGCAACGGGAGAGGCCACAAGAGTGAGAGGCCCGCGTACCGCAAAAAATAAATAAATAAATAAAGTAAAGAATATTACAAGAGACAAGGAAGGACACTACATAATGATCAAGGGATCAATCCAAGAAGAAGATATAACAATTACAAATATATATGCACCCAACATAGGAGCACCTCAATACATAAGGCAACTACTAACAGCTATAAAAGAGGAAATCGACAGCAACACAATAATAGTGGGGGACTTTAACACCTCACTTACATCAATGGACAGATCATCCAGACAGAAAAGTAATAAGGAAACACAAGCTTTAAATAATACATTATACAAGATGGACTTAACTGATATTTATAGGATATTCCATCCAAAAACAGCAGATTACACTTCCATGTCAAGTGCTCATGGAACATTCTCCAAGATGGATCACACCTTGAATCACAAATCAAGCCTTAGTAAATTTAGGAAAAGTGAAATCATATCAAGTATCTTTTCTGACCACAACGCTATGAGACTAGATATCAATTACAGGAAACAATCTGTAAAATATACAAACACATGGAGGCTAAACAGTACACTACTAAATAACCAAGGGATCACTGAAGAAATCAAAATGGAAATCAAAAAATATTTAGAAACAAATGACAATAAAAACACAACGACCTGGACTTCCCTGGTGGCGCAGCGGTTAAAAATCCACCTGCCAGTGCAGGGGATACAGGTTCGAGTCTTGGTCCGGGAAGATCCCACATGCCGTGGAGCAACTAAGCCTGTGTGCCACAACTACTAAGCCTGGGCTCTAGAGCCTGCAAGCCACAACTACTGAAGCCCACGTGCCTAGAGCCCATTCTCTGCAACAAGAGACGTCATTGCAGTGAGAAGCCCATGCACCAAAATGAAGAGTAGCCCCCACTCACCACAACTAGAGAAAGCCGGTGCACTGCAACGAAGACCCAACACAGACAAAATAAATAAATAAATAAACAACTTTTTAAAAAAAACAAACACACAAACACGAAGACCCAAAACCTATGGGATGAAGCAAAAGCAGTTCTAAGAGGGAAATTTAGAGCAATACAAGAAACAAAAAACATCTACCTACCTCAAGAAACAAGAAACATCTCAAATAAACAACCTAAACTTACACCTAAAGCAATTAGAGAAAGAAGAACAAAAAAACCCCAAAGTTAGCAGAAGGAAAGAAATCATAAGATCAGATCAGAAATAAATGAAAAAGAAATGAAGGAAACAACAGCAAAGATCAATAAAACTAAAAGCTGGTTCTTTGAGAATATAAACAAAGTTGATAAACCATTAGCCAGGCTCAACAAGAAAAAAAGCGAGAAGACTCAAATCAATAGAATTAGAAATGAAAACGGAGAAGTAAGAACTGACACTGCAGAAATACAAAGGATCATGAGAGATTACTACAGCAACTCTATGCCAATAAAATGGACAACCTGGAAGAAATGGACAAATTCTTAGAAAAGCACAACCTTCCGAGACTGAATGAGGAAGAAATAGAAAATATAAACAGACCAATCAGAAGCATTGAAATTGAAACTGTGATTTAAAATCTTCCAACAAACAAAAGCCCAGGACCAGATGGCTTCAGAGACTAATTCTATCAAACATTTAGAGAAGAGCTAAAACCTATCTTTCTCAAACTCTTCCAAAATATAGCAGAGGCAGGAACACTCCCAAACTCATTCTACGAAGCCACCATCACCCTGATACCAAAACCAGACAAAGATGCCGCAAAAAAAGAAAACTACAGGCCAATATCACTGATGAACATAGATGCAAAAATCCTCAACAAAATACTAGCAAACAGAATCCAACAGCACATTATAAAAGGATCATACAACATGATCAAGTGGGGTTTATCCCTGGAATGCAAGGACTCTTCAACATAAGCAAATCAATCAATGTGATAAACCATATTAACAAACCGAAGGAGAAAAGCCATATGATCATCTCAAAGATGCAGAAAAAGCTTTTGACAAAATTCAACACCCATTTATGATAAAAACCCTCTAGAAAGTAAGCATAGAGGGAACTTACCTCAACATAAAAAAGGCCATATATGACAAGCACACAGCCAATATCGTCCCCAATGGTGAAAAACTGAAACCATTTCCTCTAAGATCAGGAACAAGACAAGGTTGTCCACTCTCACCACTATTATTCAACATAGCTTTGGAAGTTTTAGCCACAGCAATCAGAGAAGAAAAGGAAATAAAAGGAATCCAAATCGGAAAAGAAGAAGTAAAACAGTCACTGTTTGCAGGTGACATGATACTATACATAGAGAATCCTAAAGATACTACCAGAAAACTACTAGAGCTAATCAATGAATTTGGTAGAGTAGCAGGATACAAAATTAATGCACAGAAATCTCTTGCATTCCTATACACTAATGATGAAAAATCTGAAAGAGAAATTAAGGAAACACTGCCATTTACCACTGCAACAAAAAGAATAAAATACCTAGGAATAAACCTACCTAAGGAGACAAAAAACCTCTATGCAGAAAACTATAAGGCACTGATGAAAGAAATTAAAGATGATACAAATAGATGGAGAGGTATACCATGTTCTTGGATTGGAAGAATCAACATTGTGAAAATGACTCTACTACCCAAAGCAATCTACAGATTCAATGCAATCCCTATCAAACTACCAATGGCATTTTTCACAGAACTAGAACAAAAAATTTCACAATTTGTATGGAAACACAAAAGACCCTAAATAGCCAAAGCAATCTTGAGAAAGAAAAACAGAGCTGGAGGAATCAGACTCCCTGACTTCAGACTATACTACAAAGCTACATTAATCAAGACAGTATGGTCCTGGCACAAAAACAGAAATATAGATCAATGGAACAGGATAGAAAGCCCAGAGATAAACCCACGCACATATGGTCAACTTATCTTTGATAAAAGAGGCAAGAATATACAATGGAGAAAAGACAGTCTCTTCAATAAATGGTGCTGGGAAAACTGGACAGCTACATGTAAAAGAATGAAATTAGAACACTCCCTAACACCATACACAAAAATAAACTCAGAATGGATTAATGACCTAAATGTAAGGCCAGACACTATAAAACTCTTAGAGGAAAACATAGGCAGAACACTCCATGACATAAATCACAGCAAGATCCTTTTTGACCCACCTCCTAGAGAAATGGAAATAAAAACAAAAATAAACAAATGTGACGTAATGAAACTTAAAAGCTTTTGCACAGCAAAGGAAAACATAAACAGGACAAAAGACAACCCTCAGAATGGTAGAAAATATTTGCAAATGAAGCAACTGACAAAGGATTAAACTCCAAAATATACAAGCAGCTCATGCAGCTCAATATGAAAAAAACAAACAACCCAATCCAAAAATGGGCAGAGGACCTAAATTGATATTTCTCCAAAGAAGATATACATATTGCCAACAAACACATGAAAGCATGCTCAACAACACTAATCATTAGAGAAATGAAAATCAAAACTACAATGAGGTATCACCTCACACCAGTTAAAATGACCATCATCAAAAAATCTACAAACAATAAATGCTAGAGAGGGTGTGGAGAAAAGGGAACCCTCTTGCACTGTTGGTGGGAATGTAAATTGATACAGCCACTATGGAGAACAGTATGGAGGTTCCTTAAAAAACTAAAAATAGAACTACCATACGACCCAGCAATCCCACTACTGGGCAAATACCCTGAGAAAACCATAATTCAAAAAGAGTCATGTACCACAATGTTCACTGCAGCTCTATTTACAATAGCCAGGACATGGAAGCCACCTAAGTATCCATCGACAGATGAATGGATAAAGAAGATGTGGCACATATATACAATGGAATATTACTCAGCCATAAAAAGAAATGAAACTGAGTTATTTGTAGCGAGGTGGATGGACTTAGAGACTGTCAAACAGAGTGAAATAAGTCAGAAAGAGAAAAACAAAGACCATATGCTAACACAAATATATGGAATCTAAAAAGAAAAGGTTCTGAAGAACCTAGTGGCAGGACAGGAATAAAGACGCAGATGTAGAGAATAGATTTGAGGACACAGGGAGGGGGAAGGGTAAGCTGGGACGAAGTGAGAGAGTGGCATGAACATATATATACTACCAAATGTAAAATAGATAGCTAGTGAGAAGCAGCCGCATAGCACAGGGAGATCAGCTCGGTGCTTTGTGTCCACCTAAAGGGGTGGGATAGGGAGGGTGGGAGGGAGATGCAAGAGGGAGGAGATATGGGGATGTATGTATATGTATAGCTGATTCACTTTGTTATACAGCAGAAACTAACACACCATTGTAAAGCAATTATACTCCAATAAAGATGTTAAATAAATAAATAATTTAAATATCTGTATACAAGATAATATTATGTGTAAATAGACATAGGTTTACTTCTTCCTTTCCAATATACATGCCTTTTATTTCATGTCTTGCCTAATTGTCCTGGCTAGAACCAGCAGTACAATGTTGAATAGAAGTGGTGAGAGTGGACATCCTTGTCTTATTCCTGATCTTAAAGAGTAAACATCCAGTCTTTCACCATTAAGTGTGATATTGGGCTGTTCCCTTCTATTCCTATTTTGTTGGGTGCTTTTATCATGAAATGCTGTTGCACTTTGTCAAGTGCTTTTTCTGCATCTATTGAGATAATCCTGTAATTTCTGCTTTTTGTTCTATTGATAATATATATTACATTAATTGATTTTTTGATGTTAAACCAACCTTGCATTTCTGGGATAAATCTCACTTGGTTATGGAGTATAGTTTCTTTAATATGTTGCTGGATTCCTAACATTTTTGTTAAGGATTGTGGCTTCCATACTCATAAGAGATATTGATCTCTAGTTTTCTTGTGTTATCTTTGTCTTGTTTCGGTATCAGGATAATGATGGCCTCATAAAATGAGCTGGGATGTGGTCCCTCCTCTTCTAGTTTTTTGGAAATGTTTGTGAAGAATTGGTATTTATTGATCGTGAAATGTTTGGTAGAATTCAGTGGTGAAGCCACCTGGGCCACTACTGGGTAGAACATGGGTTTTTTACTGTAAGTAGTATTTTTATTGCTAATTTACTCTTTCAGTTGTTATAGGTCTATTCAGATTATCTTTCTTCTTGAGTCACTTTTGGTAGCTGGTTTCATTTTAGGAATTTGTCCACTTCATTTAAGTTATCTAACTATTTGGGATACAACTGCCATTTTATTTTTTGTTTTCTATGTTTTTCTTGTCTTTTTTACTTCTCTATTCCTCCTTTACTACTTGATTTGCATTAAGTGAATAGTTTCTAATGAAGCATTTAAATTTCTTTAATAATTTTTCCACTATTTATTTATTTATTTTTCCACTGTATTTTTAAAGATTTTTTTTTAAGTGGTTACTCTAGGGTTTAACCACATAATCCTGACTTATCAGAATCAGCTTCAGAGGGACTTCCCTGGCGGTCCAGTGGTTAAGACTTCGCCTTCCAATGCAGGTTCAACCCCTGGTTGGGGAGCTAGATCCCACATGCCTTGGGGCCAAGAAACAGAAGCAAAATTGTAACAAACTCAATAAAAACTTTAAAAATGGTTCACATCAAAAACTATATATATTGGACTTCCCTGGTGGCGCAGTGGTTAAGAATCCGCCTGCCAATGCAGGGGACATGGGTTCAAGCCCTGGTCCCGGAAGATCCCACATGCCGCAGAGCAACTAAGCCCATGCACCACAACTACTGAGCCTGCACTCTAGAGCACACAAGCCACAGCTACTGAGCCCACGTGCTGCAACTACTGAAGCTGCATGCCTAGATCCCGTGCTCCACAACAAGAGAAGCCACTGCAATGAGAAGCCCACGCACCTCAACAAAGAGTAGCCCCTGCTCGCTGCAAGTAGAGAAAGCCCGTGCACAGCAATGAAAATCAAATGCAGCCAAAAAGTAAATAAACTAATTTAAAATATATATATATAGTAAAAAAAGAATCAACTTCAGATTTACACTAGCTTAACTGCAGCAATTATATAGAAATGTTATTCTACATAGTTCTGTTCCCTTCTCCCTTTTTTATAGTATTATAACTATTGTATACTATTTAATAAAGTTACAAACCCAGCAATACATTGTTGTAGTTATTACTTTACCATCTGTAGTCATTTCCTTAGCCTATTACAGCTTGGTTTTCACTCACCTCCTTTGTACTGTTATTGGCACACCTATTAAACATATATTACGTTTCCATGTTATAGGCCCAACAATATAGTCTATACAAATATTATTGTATATTATATACAAATTATTTTATATAATTGCATTTTAAATCAGTTAAAAGAAGGAGGAAAATATACATTTATACTGTCTTTTATAATTATATTATTACATTTACTGGTGCTCTTTGATTTTTTTCACATGGATTTGAATTACTATCTGGGGTCACTTGCTTTAGGCCTGAAAAGCTTCCTTCAATATTTCTTGTAAGGTGGGTCTTTAAACAACAAAGTCTCTGTTTTTGTTTATCTGGGAAAGTCTTTATTTAACTTTGTTTTTGAAATGTCCTTTTCATTTATATCCAGCTATGTTGGAGATAGGTTTCCTAGTTGACAAGTTTTTTCTTTGAGCACTTTGAATGTGATCCCACTGCCTCTGGCCTCCACAGCTTCTCCTGAGAAGTTAGCTGTTAATCTTATTGGGGTTCCCTTATAAGTGTCAAGTCATTTTTCTCTTGTTGCCTTCCAGATTTTCTCCCTGTCTGACTGTCAGCATTTTTACTATGATGTGTCTGTGAATCTCTTTGTGTTTATCCTCCTTGGAGTTCATTGAGCTTCCTAAATATACAGGTTATTGTTTTTCAATTAATTTAGGAAGTTTCAGCCAATTTTTTTGGAATATTTTTTCTCTCTCCTCTCCTCTGGTAGTCCCATTACACATGTTGGTGCACTGAATGATCCTCACATTTCTCTGAGGCTCTACATTTTTCTTCATTCTTCTTCTCTCTACTCTTCACCTTACATGCTCTCTATCAATCTATCTTTAAGTACACTAATTATTTCTTCTGCCTGTTGGAATCTACCTTGAGCCCCTCTAGTGAACTTTTTATTTCAGTCATTGTATTTTCTAATTCCAGAATTTTTTTTAATTAATTAATTTATTTTATTTTATTATTTTGGCTGCCTTGGGTCTTTGTTGATGTGCACAGGCTTTCTCTAGTGTGGTGAGCGGGGGTTACTCTTTGTTGTGGTGTGCAGGCTTCTCTTTGCGGTGGCTCCTCTTGTTGCAGAGCATGGGCTCTAGGCACCCGGGCTTCAGGAGTTGTGGCACACAGGCTTAGTTGCTCCACAGCATGTGGGATCTTCCCGGACCAGGGCTTGAACCCGTGTCCCCTGCATTGGCAGGGGGATTCTTAACCACTGCGCCACCAGGGAAGCCCCAATTCCAGGATTTCAATTTGGTTCTTTTTATAATTCATATCTCTTTACTGATAAAGAGTAAATCTAGTTGATGTAAAAATGTCATTATACCTTCCTTCTTAATCATGCTTTCTTTTAGTTCTGTGAACATATTTACAGCAACTCTAGGGAGTGGTTCCCCCCCACCCAACTGGGCTGGTTACTGTTATTTGCTTGTTTATTTGTTAGTGACTGGCTGGACTGTTTTAGTGAAACTTATTTCCCCTGTAACAGTGTTAAGGCCTATGATGTTGCTCCTCAGGAAGACATATCTTTGGATTTGCCCAAAGTCACCCAAGATGACAGTGGTCTTAGTAGGACTCTCCCTCTCTTTCCCTGGTCACACCCAACCATTAAACTCCACTAATTGTGGTATATTATTCTATTATTTTCAACAATGCCCTGGGGCATAACTTGTTCTATAAAGTAATCCAATCAAAAGGTGGCTCTTTTGAGATTAGTGTTTGATATTTGTTCTGACCCCAGGAGGGCTCTTCCCAGCTGTCTTATTCTCTCCTGCAAACTAGCTGGCTTACAGTCTAGGCTGTATCTTTATTAAATCCACAAATCTCCTCCCAATTGCCTTTCACTAAAACCTCCACAGTTCTTGAAAGCACCCTTAGGCATAAATTTCTCCACACTCTACTACAAATGAAATCACTACTTTCTGGGAAGAGATTAGGAGCCTGCTTCTCCCTCCAGGCAAAATCTCTGAGCTCTTGATAGAAGGGGGGAGGGGGAGACAGACTAGCCTGAGGTCTTCTCAGTTTGCCTCTCCTGGCTAGTACCACCATCTCACAAACTGAGGGTGGGGACAGAGCAACTGGGACCACAGTACTCTCGGTGGGCCATGCCCAGAGTACAGCTTCCATTCCATAAGTGGGAGCTGGGTGAAGGAAGGAAGCCCCATCTTTCAGCTTCACTCACCCAGGATTTAGCCTCAGCAGCAAGTAGCCTTGGGCAGGAGAAGCCCTATTAGTCATGCTCCTCCTGGGAAGAAAGCTGTCTGACTGGGAGCTAGGGGGAGAGGGAGCCCAGTGTACTGGGTTGCAGCCATTGTCGAGAGCTGGGAGCAGGGACGGTAGTAGTGGTCTTGGTTCAAATACCACAAACTCTCAGGACTTCCCTGTCAGTCCAGTGGTTAAGACTCCATGCTTCCACTGCAGGGGGCGTGGGTTTGATCCCCAGTCAGGGAACTAAGATCCCTTATGCCTCTCGGCCAAAACAAAAACAAATATCACAAATTCTTGCCTTTCTTACCGAGAATTTTCATAGATTTTCTTGAGTAGCTGTTTCTTCACTTGATGTTTGCCCTTAGGACAATTTCCAGAGGGTTTAAATTGTTTTTTTTTTTTTAATGTTTTACCGGTTTACAGGGAACCAGGTCAGTGGAGTTCCTCACCCTGTCATGCTGGAAGTTGATCCTGTCTAAGGCTGCTTTTGTGCTACCATGGTAGAGCTGAGTTGAGTAGTTGCAACTGAGACCCTAAAGCCAGCAAAGCTGAAAATATTTACTATGTGGGCCTTTACAGAAAAAGTTTGCCAACCCCTGACTTAGGTTACTGCTGCTAATGCTGCTGGTCCACAGGCCACACTTTGAGTAGCAAGGACTTAA